>NC_092326.1:6639821-7967786 GCF_036785885.1 Coffea arabica | reverse complement strand
AGTGGGTGGAAGCCGAACCACTCAACCCTATCAGCAGCAGGTCGGTCCAGAAGTTCTTTTAGAAGAACATAGTCTGTTGGTTTGGCATGCCACAAGCTCTAGTCTCGGACAACGGCCGACAGTTCGCCGACAACACTTTTCGGGATTGGTGGTCCGAACTCAAGATTCAACAATACTTCACTTCTGTAGGACACCCTCAAGCTAATAGGTAGGTGAAAAATATCAACAGAACTATCTTGCACAGCTTAAAGACCAGAATAGTCTGCCCAAACTGGATGGATAGATGAACTGCCTAGCATATTCTGGACTTATCGAACTACATGTCGAACTGCCACTCAAGAAACTCTATTTGCCTTAACTTATAGAGTGGAAGCAGTAATTTCGGTGGAGATTGGCTTGCCATCAAACAGGGTGCAGAATTTCATAGTCCAAGATAATGGGGGTGAGATGCGGTTCAACTTAGACCTGCTCAAACAGAAGAGGGAGGAAGCAGTCATAAGGATGGCCAAGTACAAAGGGCAGATCGCATGACACTATATATAGTTCTTCGAAAGAACTCAGTAAGTCGAGTCCTAGGCACGAACAAATTGGATCCGAACTAGAAAGATCCCTACGTGGTAAGGAAGGTAGATCGAGCAGGGTACTGCAAGTTAACTCATCTCAATGGAGAGGAAGTCCCGCGTACTTGGCATAATTCGAATTTGAGAATTTTCCGTTAAGAGTTCATTTACTTTGTTCATGTATGGTTTTTACTATTCTACTTCAAAAAGCCCGAATAAGCGAATTGGATAGAGTGCAGTTCACGCAAAGACTGTTCGTACAATATCACAAGGAAAACACAAATGAAAGTTTGGCTAAGTGTTGAAAGGCAAGAGAATTTTCATTCATAAAGATTGAAATTACAAAAGAAGAGATTGTACAAAAACGAACTGATCCTTCTCAGTTCGGCACCCTACTCTACATCCTACGCTATGTTCTATTCAGTTCTTCCCTTGATTCTCCTAATCGGGCTCGAGAGAGGTCGCAGGCAGGGAGGGATCAGCCACGAGGTCAGCCAGTTTGCGCTCATGCGCATACCCCTCCACCAGCCGATCTACCTGCTCGAACGCATGGGGGTTGTAGCTAGAAAACCTCCTAAGGTCAAATCCTAGCAGATTCAAGACTTGCACATCGTTCATTACCTGTGTGTACCTGATTTGTAGAACGGGGGTGTTCGGGATGGCCAAGTCATTTAGGAAGTCCTCCGACCTCTTAAATTCCTGGATACCCAGCTGGCGACCCTCTTCTCAAGCAGCCTCAATCTAACCAGCCAGCTCGCCTGCCTTCTTTTGCTCACTCTCCAATTGGGCATTTTGGTCGGAACTCTTCTTTTTCTCCAGCTCACAGTTGGTGTGGGCTTGCGCGAACTGCTTCTTCAAGAACTCCACCTCTATTGCAGCAGAGTCGAGCTGGTTTGATAACTTGTCCTTAGCCGCCTCAACTTGAGACAACATTTCAGACATGCTTTCAAATCTCCTGGCCAGTTTGGAGCCAGTAACGTTCAACTAACAGTTTAGACATGAGAATCAACATTTCGAACAAAAAAAACTGTATTGGAAAGGATCGAGCAGGGAGTTCGGGACCGACTTGAGCCGTCCCCAGATAATAATGTTGAAGCAGCTCGGAGTTCGGCGCCATCCTGATGAAGTTGTAGTCATGGGAAAGAACCGTGCCTCGAAGAAGTTCTCGAACTACATCTGGATACTGAGCTCAGTCGTTAATTGACAACCCCCACTGTGGATAGAAGTGCATTGGGTGGGGGTATGAGGTCAGCTTGGTCAGCTGCTCTAGGGGAACTGAGTTCCTGAACTGCCACATCTGAGAAGGAGCTTCCGAAGAGGTCTGCACCTCAGCGGTGTTGACCCCATACTGGTCGAACTGGGAAAGATCAAAAGTAGGTCCTTCCTTTGGAGTTGGAGAAGAAGTTGTCTCAGTTCTGACCCTCTTGGCCATGGACTTCTTTCGCTTCTTTTTTCCGTGCTCCTCAACGAGGGACGATTGAGCTGGAGTCGGCTGAGGAGACAGAGGAGGAGCTGAACTGGCTAGCACGGTGGAAGACGCAGGGGTAGGCGTGCTCGAACTGCCAACTCCACCCAGGGATAACAGTTGCGAGAATCTCTTCACTACAAGAAAAGCAGGGAAATGATCAGTGCTAGAGCTAACAGAACCCTTCAGGTCACAAAAAAAAATATTTAGACATAAGTATTTATGGGTGGCCAGGTCATCCGGGGAGAGAGATCTGAGGTCGAGGGTAGGAGCAGACACGTCTGCTCGGATTAGGCTAGCAGCCCAGAGTTGGGCGTTATTAAACTCCTTCATGTTCAGCCTTATGTCCGAACTGAGCAGGCAGTCCAGTTCGGTTTCATACAGAGGAGAAGGAACAGGGTCAGTGACCTGGGTCTCCTCCCTCCAGGTCAGTGGGAGAAACCCAATGTTTTTCACATAGAAGAATTGGGCTTTCCATGCTCGAATTGAGGAAGAAACACCAGCAAACAGCTTGCGGGTGGGATACTTCGCTCCACTCCTACAAGCGAAGTAGAACCAACCCGGAACATGGCCACTGATTTTCATATGGAAAAATGACCTAAATAAATCGGAGTAAGGGATTTCGAGAACTCGGCATAATATGAAGAAGCCAAGGATAGAACGAACTGCATTGGGAATGAGTTGGGTTATTCGGATGCCCCAGAAAGGTAGGATTTCAAAAAGGAAGTTGGGAATAGAAAGGCGAAAACCAGCTATGAGCTGATTCTTGTATATGGCCACAAACCCAAGGGAAGGTCGGCAAGCGTACTCCCCAGATCGGGCAGCCTTAACTTCGAACTAGACGGGAATGTCGTATTTCCCCACCAGTTCGTCCACACCCTCCTGCTCTAGAATAGGAGAGATCACATCGACTTCACCGAAGTCGATATTGGTCCCCTTGGAAGTCTCTGCCACAGCCTAAACTGGAACTGCGTGGGTGGCAGGCCCCGCTACAGGCTAGGCAGGCTGTTTGGGCGGATTCACCATTTGAACAGGAGGATGAGCAGGAGAGGGGACGTACTCAGACCCTGACGAGCTAGGGGAAGAAGAACTAGAAGGAGAAGATGAGAATATTATTTCTACTGGGACAGGTCGGGCTATCCTACGCTTAAGAGCTGAACTAGTGATGTCAGATCGTTCGGAAGAAGACATAAAAGAAGGGAGAGGAGACTTACTAATGAAAGATGGAAAGGTAGCTCGGGCGCTAGGTGCTGCCCAGAAAGGAGTACGAACTGACTCTTGACACCTAAGGACAGGACGCACGAACAGACTCTTGAGAGAAGTAGAAACGTACGAACTGACTAAAGGATTTGGAGATTGAACAAAATGAAGAGGAAAGTATGAGAATGATGTCTGGTGGGGCCCATTTATAGGGGACCACCAGAGCGGGAAGATGAAGTGTCCTGAATTAAATTTCGAATTTAATACCAGCAACCACTACACGACGTAACGGTTGAACTAGTAACTGTCATTATGGAACGACGTGATGATTGGAGTGACGGTTACGTAAACAAATGTGACGGTTATCCCAACAGACGTGGCGATTACAAAACTGTGGGCCCCACACTGAACTGACGCGCCTCTCGAAATTTGGTCTAGACTCATGCGACTTTTTAATGACTCTAGACTCCAAGAGGGCTAGTATCCAAGGCCACTTGTCAGTTCGGACAGGTGACATGTCAGTTTGCGCAAGTTAGCTCGGGCTCTTATGAAGACCAGTTCGGACAAGACCACTGCCCCCTAATTGGGTGGGCCTAGTGAGCCGGAACTCCCGAGCCTTTCGAAACCAACAGACGGAGTCCAAAAAGGAGTCCACTACTAGTAGCCTAATAGGGCTCATAAATCCTATAAGGAAATTACTACCCAGAGTCCTATAAATATAGCACAATAGGACAAAACAAGGTACACTATCTACAGTAACTATACTATTACTCTACTCGTAGATATCACTGACTTGACCATCGGAGTAACAACGGGGAGCTAGTCCGTTGTTCATTCCTTTGTAGGTCAATTCGGGACCACCTTACTAGCACCAATTCGCTCATTTTCAGTTCGTTCAGCCCTCTGCTACTCTGTTCAAATCGTGCTCTTGACAATCGCATCAGTAGGAAATTACCTTAACTCGGATGGCTATTGGACACACTATATGATCAACGACATGATCCACAAATGATGCTTTTGACCAATTTTTTTTTTCAAATTTCTTTGCTTTGGACTTAAACCAAATATGAATATTTTTTTTATATAATTAAACCAAATAAGAATCTAAGTCCATACCACAATCGTCAAAGTATCTTCTTACATGTAAGAATATCTAAATAGTACATGATTCATGATCGGGATCCATACCAAACTCAAAAAAATAACCTTTCATATAACTTTCGGACAGACCACAAGTCCGCATTCACGCAAGAGTTTTGAGGGAAACTCCAGACCAAACTTCAAAGAAATGACAAGCCAAATATATGTGTAAGAAGAATTTCCCCTCCCTATTTACAGCCTCTCTCCACTTATAACCCTTTTTGTCCGTTTCACCTTTACCCTCAACACTTCCTAGTTCCTATTGCGCCCCTTCTTCTTTCGCCACCGCCCTCAACTCCAGCAACCCAAGTGCAGGGACTGATCGACCCCGTCTGAGTTTTTATTAATTCCCTTTTCCCCCAGGTATATTTCCCTACATGCCCAAGAAATTCTTTACTTTGTTTCTGCAAAAAGCTTTCGTAATTCAGGATAAGGGGATACGTTGCAGTTCACTGTGGCAGTAGGAATTTATGTTCTTTATTGATATATAGCAGGAAGTGAATTAGAGCTAATTTAGAGTATTCTTTATTCTTGACCCTCTTAAGGATCTGAATCTTGTTGCATTTTGCAATTATGCCCTAAGATGTGAATTGGGGATTTTCTTTCTTCCTTTTTTTTAACGTTGTTGTGTGTGTGTGTGTGTGTGTGTTTTTTTTTTTTTTTTGGGTGGGATCTGTTATGATGTTTGAATCATGAATTTATACAATTCTATGATTCACTAGTTCTGGCTGTCCAGTGGAAATGTTGTACTTGTGATTCAGTGGTGGATGGACTGATAAACAGAAATTTCTGAACCCCTTTAATTTGTGCGTAAGTTTTACTCTAGATTGTCTTAACATGGCGGCGAGTTTTTAATCCTATAGACGTTCATGATGATTTTGTTTTTTTCTCTTGGTTTTTGAAATTAATTGTCTATGATTTCCTATTTGGATACAAAAAAAAAAGGAGGAGGAGGAGGAGGGGGGGGATGGTTAATGTGGGGCTGATGCATCTGTGTAAATGGCTTGCCTTTGCTTCCATTGTGTCTTAGTAGTGAATGTGGAAAATTGAATGCTATGTTTAACCCAAAGGTAGAAGGGGCTAAGAGGAGGGAGGAGGGAGAGTGAGAAGGGTTTCTGTATGATGACTAGCTTAGCTTAGCTTCTTGGAGTACAATAGCATATTAGATAGTAACAGGATATTACACTTGTATTAAACTACGTGTCTTGATACTAATGAGAATCATAAAATTTTTGAATCTTCAAAGAACAGGTATTACTTGTAGTCTGTTAAAGAAGTAACTTATATTTGTAATCTCACTCTGATTATTCTGTAATTGATGGGTTGAAATGTTAGTATTGAATGATGGGATATTTTTATGTTCTTGCATTAGATTTGTTTCTCATTGAATTCCCCTCCTCCTGGATGGTGAATAGTATCTGTTCTCGTACAATATGTAGAATTTAATGGTAACAGTTTTTTGATAGGAAGTTAGTTGTGATGGACCCAAATTTGAAGCTGGCCGGCAGTAGAAGCTTCGCCAGTCCCAAACAACTGCATATTGCTGATAGTAGTGATATGATTAGCAACTTGCCTGATGCTGTTCTTGGTTGCATTCTATCACTAGTTCCAACAAAAGATGCCATGAGAACAAGTGTCCTGTCAAAAAGATGGAAAGGACTGTGGCTTTCTGTTTCTCATTATGTGTTTGATGAACATTCTCAAGGAGACAGGATGCTGTTTGTGAACCTTTTGAACAGAGTGATTCATCGAGAAACATATATCGATAAACTGTCAATTTCATGTCGTGACTTACATGATCCATTGCTTCTTCATTTGTTCCTGTGCAATGTTAGAGAGCTTAATCTTAGTTTTTCGGAATTTGATGGCCCATTCAACTTTCCTAGTTCTGCATGTTCTCTTGAATCTCTCATTTCTTTCAAACTGAAGCTATGCTATAATGTTCTCAATCTTCCATCTAATATCTGTTTTTCCAGTTTGGAGACCTTACATCTTGAGTGCATAACTTTTCCAGATAAGCCTTCAAATCAGCAGCTATTTTCAAATTGCTGTATGCTTGAGCATTTAGTTTTGGATAAATGTCGATGGACAACTGATAATAATGTCATCCATGCTCCCAAAGTTAGGAATCTAACCATACATGACGAGTTGATTGAACGTTTTACCATAAGCAAGTTTGTGATCACAATCATTGGATCAGAAATTCAATTCCTTAAATACGAGGGTGGTCTTGAGAATGAATATATCCTCGCAGACCAGCCATCATTAGCTGTAGCAGATATCCATGTTGCTGAGGTGCCACGTCTCTTTGACAATGACAGAATCGTTGCCTTCCGTGCATTTCTCCTTCTCACAAAGCTGAAGAATGCAAGATGTCTAACAATTACACCTGATACTGCTGAGGTATTTATTATTTCCCCGCTCGTTTCTTGTGCTTATTCGAGCCCCTTCCAGGACATGTTGTAAAATACATTCTCAAACATCATTTAGTTATATTTGTTACTTTGCATTGTGCCTAAAATTTTTAAGTTGATGCTTGAAATTTTTCTGTGTTTCTCCCTCTTAGGTCATTACCAGTTATGAACGTGAATGTCCTATTCCGTGGCCTGACTTCAACAATTTAACCAAACTGGAAATTACTGAATCTTCAATGGATTTAACTTGTGATTTGTTATTATTGCTCATCAGTAGAGCACATTGTCTGCAGTCTCTTGCATTTTCCCAGGTACTTGAACAATTAGGATCCCCAATAAATTTTTCATTTGCTTCAAAAGAGCAATATTTCTTTTCTTTTTTTTAAAAAAAAAAATTGACTGGTTTTTCATGCATCTAATTAGGGAATCTTTGTACCTGAGGATGAAGACTGGGAGTGGGATCATGTTCCTGAGTGCTTCTCAACACATCTTAGGAATATCCATATTGGGGATCTGTGTGGATATCCTTATGAGCTCTCTATACTAGGTTTTTTCTTGAAGCACGCAATGGTTCTGCAAAAGATGGTTATATCTTTTTCGGTTGACATGACAGAAAGCTTAGAGAAGCAGGGGGTCATACGTGCAAAGTTGCTAGCGCTTCCGAGAGGCTCAATTTCATGTGTAATTGACTTCTGCTAACTTTTTAAAGCTCACAGTTTGAGTTTGCAAGGAAGCTGTTTACATTTGCCTAGGGGCGAAGGATTTTTGCCTGATCTAATATTACTTTGATAGATGCATCTCTGGAGTTTTCGCATTGCAGTGGAAGCCAATGTACCGGGGGGCCTCAGAAATTGTTTGCATGTCTCTTTGCTTGGTGATGATGTGGGTACATTTGCCAAGGAGGCAAAACTCAAAATAGTTATGAAAGAAAATGTGATGTCCCCACCCTAATGCTAAGTTATTTTTCTCCTTGTTCATTTCTTACACCATTCGATTGCATTTATAAATTAGATCACAGATGATGTTTTGAACAAATAGCAAAGACAGAAAGAAATCTCCTGGTATGGTCATTTTGTACCAACTTTCGCAGCTTACTTGGGGGTAGCAACCCTATATAGCCCATTGGAGCTCAGTGTACAAATGACCTGAACGTGTATGTGCAAAACATTAGTACATTCTTTGCTTATATGTGTATAAATATAAGCATTTGATTTGTTAGTGCGACATGTTCATCATATATCTTGTTTAACAAACATAAAATATTAATTCTAAAAACTTCAACTCAATTGAGTTAAGTTTAATCGAATTTGAACTCGAACTTGACTTAGATAAACAAATGATTAAGCTTGTATATGAGTTCAAATTTTAGGAGTTTGGTGGGCTTGAACTTTAAGCGTTTAGTTTGAGTTGAATAGTGCACGTTGGAATTCAAATCAAGTCGTTTACATCCCTAATTTTTACCAATGCTACTGAAGAGAGGAAATATTTCTAGCTGAAATAGCTTGACAAGCTGAAGTTAGCCTACATTTTTTCAGCTGATATACAGGTCTGGATTAAGTTAACTAGCAAAACCTACTTAATTGCTAGTCTACAAAGTACCATCCTCAAAACACTTTCCACCAAAGTATTTAAGAGTCCTGCTAAAGTATTTAAGACTCCTATAAAGGACTACGGTAGCATATTTTTGTCCTTTCATCTATTTATACTTTCAGAATACTTCCTCAGCCATAAAGAGAGTCAATTTTAGGTACTTCTATGCTGAAATGATATGACCCAAAGGAATCCAGTCCATGTCAAATGCCCATGGGTGAATTTTTGACATTTTATACTACTAGGGACTTGAGTCAAAATATGAAACATGAATTGTAGGAGTCAATATCAAAACTTTAGAAAGTGTAAGGGTAAAAAAATTAAAAAAAAAAAAAAAAGAGTGACTCAATTACATTTTATAAGTCAGTAATCTTCTAGTAGGGTCATTATAATAGTTAAAATCTAGCCCCTGGGTACATTACCAATCCTATTATAATAGGGTACTTGCCACATGTTCACATACTTGACTTTAATTATCATTATAATGTTTTTTGGGACATTACTTGTATCTGGATCATTACAACGTTTCCGCTAAATTTAATGAATTTTGTCATCTTTACAATTTAATTCAAAACATGAGTTGTCATGTTGTACGTTTTGAAACCACGGGAGGTTTTTGTGTGTATTAGGTTTATCACAGAGAGTTTTTTTGTTTTTTACTTTAAAAAATATATAAATGAGGGACAAGTAAATAATAATTAATATGAAAAAAGAAATTAAATAATAATTAATATGAAAGGGACATTTTTTGCTCTAAAAATTAAAGCAGAAGGGCAATAGACCTATTTATTGAGTTAAAGGAAGTGCAACTGAGAGTAAAGGTTAAGAGGGTTTAATACTTTTAACCCTTATAAGACAAATAAAGTTTGCTTGCAAACATTTGTACCATCTACTGCTTCACTTCTTCACTTGGAAGTACAGAGTCAAATTTACCATGACCAGTGAATGTGGTTAAATAAAAAAAATGATCCATCAAAATTAAAATGGAAGATTTGTCTAAATACATATAATACTTTACCAAAATGTCAATACACTGGTATGATTTTTCCAAAATGTCAATTTGCCATATAATTTTATCTTGCACCAAAGTAACCATAACATTTCCAAAACGCTCGATGAATGCGGAGAATAGATAACCTAATATGCACTTATTTTATTTTATTCTATTTTTTTTCTTTGTTTAAAAACGATCACTTAAGAACTACCCATATTGAAGCAAAATGCAATTCCAAAATTTCGAAATGGTCAAATGTCAGTGCGAGTGATAAGCACGCGAATATCATAAATGTCAATCGAATTAATTTACTGTACTCTATTTGAGCATAACTATGCAACTCTAGTTTCATGGGTGTTTTGTAACTGTATGCTTGTATTAAGGACTCACTTCACTTTGCACCTCAAAATTTTCCAGTAAATCTCATTTTGTACCATCAACTTTTATTTTAAACACATTGCAACTCAAAATTACCAATTGCAGTCACATTACATGTCTAGAACACCTTACATACAAAATTTGCCAATTCACATTCAAGTAGTAATATTATGTGCAATTAATGAAAGTATACAAATATATCTTGTCTATTCAGTGTTGAAAAAACTCATTAATCTTTGAAAATCTAAAAGAAAAAAAAAAGAGTGAAGGCATAATCTTTTTTCACTTTCATTAACAGTAAAACTCATTGGGGAACCTAAGGTAAAAAAAGCCATTGAGGGTGATTAGGAGTATTTCGACAGGATTAAGGCACAAAACTTCTAAATAAGGAATTAGATGCGCAAAGTGGAAATTACTGCAAAATTGGAGGGTGTAAAGTGCAGTTAATCTTTCTGCAAAATAATCACAGATTAATTATCCTAGTTGCTAGCCTCAGCGCGTGAGGCGTTTTTGTGATGAAGAATCGCTGCGGAAAGGGATTAGTTGATAATAATCGCATTGGAAAGTGATCAGTTGGAAAATAACTAGAGTAAAACTGATAAATACTGAATATTCCAGCAAAGGCTAGTAGTGATCTAGTGTGCACGAATCACCGTATCAACCTTAATCCAAGTTGCAATGGTGTTCAATTTCGCATTCAACACATGAATCTAGCTGATGATCTATTTTGTGTATTATAGATATCCATAGATTTTGCTAAATTGGAGAAAGCTGCAAAGGCCATTTATTTTCGTACGTAAATCCAAATTTTGAATGCGCACGGCTTAAAGTTTCCATCTCTGAAATATAAGCTCATAATAAGCATCAGGCTACTCAAACAGATCCTTTGTTGCTCAGCCCGCAATTGTGTCAAATTATCTATTTAGACCATATTTTCAAAATCAGCAACTGGACTCACTCTGTCTAGAGAGCTTAAACCCCCAGACAAATGCTTTTCTGTCGGAACCAACCAGCTACTAGTAACAAACACTTACCCAGAGACTGACTCCAGATAAAATAGAGGCCAACTATTCTAAAAGCTAGATATGAGAGCACTCATTCGCAAGACACATAAAAGGAATGATAGCGTTTGATATCCTTTGAAACCAAAATAATTAACCATCCACAGCAATATAAAGATCTTTCTCACTCATTGCAGCGACCTAGTCCAGCAAATAAAAGTACTTAGAACTACAGCAACAAAATTGCAGAAATCAGTCACAGGCTTACTCATATCCAATAAGACCAAACATGTTACATAAACAAGTTGGGTTTGGATGCCTTGTATGTGGTCTTCAGCTTTCGGCTAGGTGGCCTGACCTTCTTGAACACTAAGGGGAACCTGATTTTGGAGTTATGGAACTGCTTGGTACTCTCCCTCTTGCAAAGCTTAGCAGGAACAGTGGCTGTCTTGATGATCTGAATGCAGTGATAACGAACCCTGTGACGTGAAGCCATTTCAGTGTACATCTGTTCAACAGCACCATTCAAAGTGGTATCACGGTACTCCTTGTACATGTTGTGATAGCCAGTTCTACTCTGATACCTCAACCAGATTCCATAGTTCTTAATTGTGGTTGGGTTCTTCTCAAAGATCTAGAAAATATTATGCAAAAAGACAGACAGAATATGTCAATTTCCATTCTCACAAATGTAATATTTGCACTGGAAAATGAACGACCAACAGCAACAGAAACTTTCAGCAAAAGAAAAGCAGGGAAAACATTTTCCTTGTACTTTTTTCTCAAGCAGCCCCTTGGTGGGATAACTAGAGGTAAAGATTTTTATAGCTCTCCCTGTGTGAGATCTGGTAATTGAGAACTAGCCATACTAAAAAACAAGACGTGTGATCCTATCAAGCTGATAATCCATAACAAATTAGAAACCAAAAGGATCAGAGAAATTATTAATCAGCACTAATTAAACAAAAGACTGATTAGTCAATAGCAACAATTATCAACTTGTAAGACAAGTATCTGTTGCAATGCTACATACCGTACTAATTTATCCACGAAAATATATATTTTTCAGATTTAAAACTGATTACATTTTTATTTCCCAATATACCTCATACAACTCAGACAAAATTATAAAGGCTTTTGCCTATGAGATAAATCAATACCAAAATACTTGGTACAGCCAAGTCGCCAAGGATGAAACACAGAAGCCTCATGAAAGCACCAAAATGTAAACCATTGAAGCAAATTTGAGTGCACTGTTAAGCAAAATTTTAGGGTCTCTAACTCAGACAAATATCAAACTGGAAAAATACCTCATTAATAGCAAGAACCTGGCCATTGCTCTTCTTAACCTTCTTAAGCTTCCTCAGAAAGTACCTTTTCACATCAATCCATCATAAACCAAATAATCAGAAAATGATTAAAAAAACATAAGTTCCGAACTGCATCAGAAGAAGACATCTTTTACAACTGGAAAGGTCAACAACTCTCTTGTAGCTATATAAACTACACTAAACCCATTTTTCTACATTAACATACCAACACTTTAAGCAATATCAACATTACAAGCTGTTCAAATTTACATGCATTTATCATACAACAAGAACACTTATCTTCATATAATAGAATTCTGAGTACTGATGATCCAAAGAAAAATATTGACCATCTCCAACCCAAAATTGGGCAACCAAAGTCTATGATACCCACCTCCCCTGTTCCTCTGATTAATACTATTTTCACCTTTTCTACACTAGTGGACCAATTGTCAAGTTATCCATGCCAAAAGAAAATTTAGAACAATGACAAAAATCAGTTACTATAAACAAATAATATCTTAAACAAAGCAAGTCCTGCCACCAACCCCCACCCACTCTCAAACACACACAAAACCCAGGTTACAACCCATGGTATCTGAACTACCACTTTGAGCTCATATCACTCAAACCCTTAAAAGTTAAAAAGCCCAACAAAACATTATCAACTATCCATGCATATCTCAACATGTGTAAGCCACATTTGTGAGTCAAAAAGATTTCAAATACAAATGCATTTCCCACATAAAAACCTCAATAATTCCAATCTCAACTGAAAACCAAATTCCACTAGTAACAAACAAATCCACTATTACCAAACATCCACAAAACTATTCTGGTACACACACATTTCAGCTATAAATAATGTTACACCTTAAACAAGAGTACTCTCTCAGTAAAAGAATAGCTTTATAATCCCAAAATACGCACCAAAACTTGGACTTGGCGCGGACTTCATTGGTCGCCCAAAGCTTCATGCGGTAGATCTTGGGATGCTCATCGGTCTCCGACGGCAAAGCTCTGCCGACCACCTGGTACTGATGAAACTACACCCACAAACACACAAATTCCAAAAACACATCAAATAACTCATAATTTCAAAACCCTAATTTATCAACCGGCCAAATCCAGGCAAAAAACCGTCAATAAACCAAAAGAATCAGTAGATTTAGGGTTTCTGAGAACAGAAAGACGGTAAACGAACCCTGTAATTCACCATTTCAGCGCTCTCCTCTCTCTCTGTGCACTGTGTATTGTGTGTACCGGGGTGCGTGACGGCGAGAGGCGTTTGAAAAAGAGAGAGAAGGGTTTTGTTAGGGTTATATAGGAGATGCGGAGGCTGATTACTCAGAAAACCCTACGCGCCGTTAAAAATCGGGTTAATTACATTTACCTCCCTCAAAGTTAGGCCAAATTACAAATTGATCCTGATGTTTGACCATGTAACTTTTGTCCCCCTATCAGTTGCACCGTCCAAATGTTAGTTAACAAACAAATCAAAATGACACAAAGTACCCTAGTGCTAAAAGAATTGCAATACAATCAAAGAATCTAGAAAGAGCCATTCTTATGTGAAAATGAAACAAGAAATTCAAACAAAGGTCGTAGAACAGTGGAAAAAACTAACAACCAGATTATAAGGAAAAAAGAAAAATATATTAAGATCAAACTTTAAATACGGAACCAAAACAAGGGAAAGAGGACAAAAAATGGGTTTACACAAACCAAGAAAAAAAGAATTAAAAAAAAAAGCCAACAACAAAAGAACATCAATAATCAAGGGTTTGAAAATTTTCAAATTCTATTTGGTTAAGTATCCTAAAGTATATAAGCATGCAAAATTTTTCGACGTTTTCTTAACCTAATCAAGGGAATAAATTTGTGTGCTACTAGTCAAAAAAATAAAAAGAAAAGAAGATTTGAATATTGAGTAGAAAGATACATTCGCCATTGAAATTAGGAGATATTTTAAAGAGTTTGATCAGGACCATTACTCAATGGCCTCACATGGCAAATACGGATGCCAGCATTGGCATTGAAAAATATGTAGGAAAATTTTATGTCTATCATTTGAATCAATTTCAACATGCATCATCCTCTTGGAGTTGAATCTATTATACAAAAAGGGAGAACCGTGTAATACCACTTCAACACACATATATGCATAAATCAATGCAATATAAAATTGAACCAAGTTTGCTTCAAATCTGAGAGTTGGGTCCTTGTTGATTCATTTGGCGTCGCCTGAATAATAATTCTAGCTTGATTTACCTATATGTACTTGATAATCTGTTCAAAACTTTATCTTATTTATTTCAATCAAAACTATGGAATTTATATGTGGACATAAGTTTCCGGAGTTTGGCATGAATTTGGCGGTGGAAGAGGTAATATTGGGTTTAATCTGTATGAATTTCATGGTTAGTTTTTGGTAGATTTCATGATAATAAAACTTGTACACAATAAATTGAGTACAAAGATTTTTTTTCCTTTGAAAGAGGATTTAAATAATTAAAGACTGAGGTTGCGAGAGTGGTGGCTCTAATCATTTGCCAAAGACCAACCGTCGCCTATTTTGATAAGGCTAGAATTTTGGATGTTGGTAGAACAAGGAATACAATTTAGGCTTGAAGGGTATTTTAGGACCTCAACATAACTTTTATACTAATTTCGTTTGAATGTCAGTGGTCAACGCTAATTGATTGACGACAAGGGTGTAAACGTTATGAATTTTTTGTATTTGGAGGTCTTTCGGTAATATGGTCAAATCTAAGGGTCAAGATAGTAATTTGGCAAAACCTAACAAGAGGTAAACATAATGAGTGTGTTTGGATTGTAAGTTATTTGAAATATTTTTACTGTACCATTTTTTGTGATGTGATGTATGTGAGATAAAAAGGTAATTGGGAAGATAAAAAGGTGTATTGGAAATTGTAATGGTGATGTCAGCAAATATATTTGGCCAAATAATTGGCTGTCCAAACACACTCATAACGGAGGGTTTTGGAACGGAGAATTGATATAAACTCCATAATTATTATTTAGATTACTACTATAGAAATTGGAAATTTGAAATTATTTCTAAAAATTCGAAGTTTTCCAATTTTCCAATTTCCTAGTAACCTGGAGGGTTTGGGACAAAACTCAAGTCTAATTCCCGTTTAGAAATGAGGCCCGTCCCGTCACCCATTAAAAAAATTAATATATAATTTTACACATATATAAAATCATATATCAAATATATATATTATAATTATATATTTTATTATAATGTTAGTATAATTATATAATATATTTATAATTATTATAATTATAATTATTATATACACATATATAATATATTATATGAATATATATTATAATTATTTAATTAAATATAATTATATTTATATAATATATATATTATAAATTTATGAATATTATATAATAATGTAGTTATATTATTTATAAATGTATATTATATGTGCATAGAATTATTATATAATTATAATTATATATTTATATTATAATAGTTGTATAATTATATTTAATTATATATATAATATTTAATTTAATTAGTTACAAACTTATAATAATAATATTATTATTTATATATATTATATAATGTATATTACTATATGTAATATAATTGATATTATCAATTATACATGTTTACTAATAGAAATTATTAATTAGTTATACTAAATTTACTAATATATTTATTCTAATACATTTAATTAGTAAAAATTTCTTATATTCCATTTTGAAAGAACCAACGAACCAAACATCAATTATAGTAATGATATACATTCCTAGTATTGAACCAAACAGATGTATTGGAATGACTGATTCAATTCCAAATTTAATTCGAATTCGATTCCAAACACGAACCAAACGTCACCTTAGATGCCGGGCTTTTTTCAGCCGTGGGTTGAGTTAGTGGGACCTAATTAATACATGGGTTGTAGCTCCATTTAAGGATTATTGTTAATTGCAGATTGGTTAAACCTTGAGCTCGCCCAAATGTTTATTGAAATTTGAACCCAAAAAAAAAGGACAAAGAAAAGATAATCTTTCCTTTATTTAAATTTAAGTTTCTTTTTGACATATGAAACAAGATTGTACCCTAAATTTGTGGGAAAGAATAACAAAAAAATGAAAAATATTTGTTGAACCTTAAAAACTTAGAAAAAAAAGGCTATAGGGTTGTTTTCTAAACCCAAAATTTTTGGGCTTGATTAACATCATTTTAATTTGGTGGATAAATTCTAATTTGGGTTTTTTTTTTGGCGCAAAAGAGGCTATAGGGTAGTTTAATAACAAAATCATATTTTGTGTGTAGAAAATTCTGACATCAATTGGGAAATATAGGGTCGATTGTGGTTAGACTTGTACAATTGTAACCGCAACCTCTCATTGAGTGGTTTTTTTACTCTGTAGCACTACCTATATCTCCAGATGAACAAGAATGAATCAAATTTACAGTCTAATATATTTCTCCTAACATAAATAAATTTAACCACGGTAACAATTTTTAGCGCTGGAAGCAAATTCTAGCCAATTCTTAGCCAGATATTACCAAGTAATAAATAAATAAGGTGTGGTAATAAATGCAGAAAAATTTGAGAAATTCTAGTTAGAAATATGAATTAGTTTGTCGAGCAAAAGATTTGCATTAATTTTTAGCGATGAAATTATTTTTCCCTTTATATACTACTTTGAACTCCGTCATTGAATTCCGTCTTTTGTAATGATCCCAACAAAAGTCAAAGTGGGAAATGTCTAGTTATTAGTTACAAGCAAATTTAGTACTTTAACCATCCAATAGTATAATTAAAGGATTAATCTATTATATTAGATGAATGACAACTAATGTAAGTTTGAACTTGAAATTCAAATTTTGGACATGTGTAATACATCTAATGGTGATAGTGTATACATTATCAGTGCATGTAAGATTTACTCGTAATTAAATAGTGAAGAAATCTACTCAATCACCCACAAAACGACCTTGTATAGCTTGGTATACTTCTTTTGTTTTCTTTTATAAGAAAGGCAAAAAAAAAAAATGTTTAACAAGAAAAAAACAAATGTTTAACACAAGTTCACTGCAGCTAATCCAAAAATTGAGCTTTGAAGGCGGAAAACATGATGTGTATAGACATTGGAATTCTTTGCTTGGAACTTGAAGAAACATTTGGGAGCGAGAGGGAGGAGCAATTCATATTTTTGATGGACCTAGTCATCTATTTTCTGATGGAAAAAAGTTTAAAAATCTTGGAGCTGCTCCCCAAGTCGAAATTCCAAGATCCGCCCATGCAAATTTAATGTGTCTCCCACAAATAACTGTCAACGTGAGTTACTACTTACTAGTAATTAGATTTAATAATTTTGGGCGTGTAATTTATGCTCAAAAGTAATTCTTCCACCATTGTGCATTGGGCGTTAGAATTGTTGACAAATCTCGTGTCCTCCCGTACAAAGGTTTTAAGGGGATGAAAATGCCATGCCCCGCATCCCCTAATAAAAGGATTCATTTAGTTAATGGATTAAATGATACGGAACGTCTCATCTTTAAATTATGGAAGTCATCCTGGGGTTCTAAGTCCCACTTGTCTAGTGTTGAGTTGATTTAATATTGGATGTGATACATATATTATGCCCTTGTACCTATAGTATAAGGGTTCGTTGTCCTACTTGTCTAGTGTTCAGTTGATTCAATATACCCTTATAGCTATAGTATTGTTTTTGTTGGATAATTCAATAGTTTATCAATGAGCAAATTGCCCAATTGGCCATTAAATTTTTATTTTTATATTTTTTTGGCCCTTTATTAAAAGACTATACTTATCCATCAGATTTGTTAGGTGCATATTTTTCATCATTCCCTTCGTTTCTATCATCAAGTCCAACAAATCAAGAAAATGGAGGATAGATTTGTCAACACAACATAGTTTTTGCTTAAAAGTTTAATATTTAATTACACTTTAGCCTTTTCGGTCAAATTATGAGCTCATTCGTAATTTGATAGGTCAAAATAAAATTTCTAAAACTTTTTTTTCAATCTTCTGGTTCCACCTCTCACCATGTCACTGCTACAAACACTCCAATCGTCTAGTGAGCTCTTAAAATTACCACTACTGCTGCCACTTGGAGCCGAGCCAGTCCATTGTTAGCAAAACCCCAACTGTTGACACCTCTAGCCGCTCTTCCCTAGAGGTGTCAAAATGGGTGACTTAGACGGGTTTGGGTTGGGTAAAATGGGTAATGGGTATACGTGAATCAACTCATTTATACCCATTTAATTAGATGGGTATAAATGGAAAAGTCAAAAAATGAATTGGGTAACCCAATTACCCATTTATAACTCATTTATTTTAACTTTTTGCAAACTTATTTAAATTCATTTTTGTAAACTAGGTTATCAATTTATACCACTCTTTGTACCCATCATTAGTTTTAAATATTTACTTATAATGTTCAATAAACTTAATTACCAATTTTTTTCATTTATACTCTATATCACAAAATTACCTATTATTTAATAATTGAATAATACGAATATAAAAATTTGAATTAAGTACTATAAAAATTAATATAAAAATTTAATCCAAAAATTTTGAACCCCTAACATTTTTTTCATATATAAATTTAAATTTTCATTTTATAAAGATAAGAAAATAGACTAAAATTTATCATAAATTGGTAATGCTAAAAAATGAGCAAATAAACAAACTAAGAAAAAATAAAATAATAAGATAAAACCAACAAATAATAATAATAATAATAATGTTAACATCATGACAAAATGAAAAACTTGACAAAAAAAAGGTAGGGGAAAAGAAGAGACTTGGGGGGAAGAGAATTTTAAATGGGTTAATTGGGTTTGATGGGTTACCCAATAATACCCATTTATTAAATGGGTATTATTGGGTAACCCATTTATACCCATATACAAAAATTTAAGATACCCATACCCATCTATTCATGAACGGGTATGGATAAATCTAGTTAAGTGGGTTGATTTGCCACCTCTACTCTTCCCATTGACTCTCCTTCCAAAATCCTTCCTATAAGGAATCAAATATGTATATGTAGCGAAAATTTAAAAATTTCGATTCTTTGAATAAAGAGGTTAGTTAAAAAGATTATTTTCACTGGATAAAGATCCTTTTGTTTGATGAAACCATGGATGGTGTGATCTAAAAAATAAAACGTCCTATTGTCTAACAAGTTGTTCTCAAGTATTTGAACATCTTTAGTTGAAACCATTCAGAGTTGCAAACAAATGCATTCATCAGTTAATCAGTAGTTGACCTTTTAAGAGTAATTGGTCTTTCTATTTTGAACTCATTTTGAGAGTGGTAGAGCGACGAGGAAAATGAAGAATGGGGACTGTAAAAATGAAGCCTTCGTTGTAAGAGCAGGAAGTAGACCTTTTAGCCACTGTTTTCATATTTGCGGATTCTGGAGATTAAGATGATGCATTTGCATGTAATAATAGTGGGACCACTTTCTCTGCAAATGAGTGACATCCTTGGTTTTGTTGCCTGGGATCTTTAGCAAAATGAGAAGCTATAAAGCTTTTTTGTCCTTATGTAGGAAACGGTTTCCATTGTGAAGTCCAGTGTCAAATCTGGTCTTATTGAGTGAAGATCATGAAGTAAATGAGAGCCACCAGAGTAGCTGGATGATGCCATTTTTGTCCTGTTTGAGAAGAGGTTAAATTGATTGATTTTTTATGGTTGAGGCTGCAAGCTATCAAGAACTCTAGAAAAGTTGGAGGAGCAGATTTGCTATACATTTTCAGCAGAGCCGGATAGAGCTGATTGCAAGTTAGCAGTGAAGTTGGTGAAATTCCTGTCATGTTGATGTTATGAAACAGAATCAGTAGTAAGAACCTTGATCGTTTCTAGGAGACACCAAAAGCTGCTACTAAGAGGGCTGTATGACTGTCATAATTGCTGGAGTGGGGTAGAAATGCCATAACTCGATTGAAGTAGTAATGAATAGGGAGTTGCCTGTGTCTTGATTCATTCAGGGCATAATGTCCATTAGGATAAATTAGTGATGGACCACAATGGCTGAAAGTGGATTCAGGGCAGCAGAAGTTTCTGGCATGTTGCCGCTAATAGTAGTCTCAAGTGTTACCACTTTGGTTTGCTAGGATAAGGCGCTTGTACGAGAATCACGGTCTGGTGTAGTCTTTATTAGGATATACTCCCTCTCCAATTTTGATAGTCCTAGTATTTTTTTCATACAGTTTAAGAAAAAGTAGTTAACTTTGTTAGAAAAACAAATTTGGATTACTAGTTTCCTAAAATACCCTTGCATTAAATAAAGTTGGCTTTTCGTATATTAATATATTTTGAAAAATCTAAATGCATTAAATGGGGTAGGTTATATTCAATGCTAACAATTTATATTAAATAAAGTAGTCTATAATAATAACAACTTACATTAAATAAGGATATTTTAGAAAAATTAAAAGACAATTACATTCTTCAATTGGAATGTGGACTACAATTTGGGACAAACGAAAAAGGAAAACAGAACTATTAAAGTGGGACGGAGAAAGTAGTTGAAAATATTGGTAGAAATCTACCAAGGTGAGGATACTTGTTGAAATGAAGAGTTTCCCTCATTATCTCTATCCTTTGTTGTTGCTTTTGATGCCAAATGACATCTAAACTATTTTTGCTTGGCAATGGATGCTTAAATCTTGTGTTTTCAAACTCGGACCGGACCGGCCGGTCCGACCGGTTGAACCGGGAACCGGCCAAGTGTCCGGTCCGAGCTATCTTAAAAACTCGGATTGGTCAAGACTCGGTCAAACCCCGGTTTTGATCAGGTTTGACCGGAAACCTGAAGAACCCGTACGAACCGGGTTTTTCTTATTCTCCATTTTTAAATTCTTTTTTACCCTTCCTGACCTCTTAACCCCAAATCCTTGTGAGTTCTCCCTCCTCCGCAAATCCATTTTCACTCTTTGAGTTCAATTCAAGCATGAAAAATCAATGTTTTACCCCTTTTTTAAAATAAGATATAATCTTAGATCTTGTATTCAAAAGAAAAAAAGAGACCAAAAAATGCAAAAAAGAGCGTGGAGAAGAGAACAGTTTGCAGAAATCAGATAAAAGCATGATATTTCATGGGTTTGAGAACAAATAACTAATAAAATAAGAATGAAAATGAAATAAAAAAAAAAGATGAAGAAGAAGAAAGGAGTTGCAGAATGGCGTGGAAGATGAAGAAAGGAGTTGCAGGAAGATGAAATGACACCGTCAGGAGTAGAGGAAGAAATGAGAGGTGTGGCGTAGGGTCAAACTTCAAAGCACTTTCATCTGATATAGGATCAAAACATTTTCAATATTATGTTTTGATCCTTAAGTTGTTAAAAACTATTAATATACCTCAAATATTTCATACTTTATAAATATTGTCCTAAAGTTTGGTGTTATTTTTTAATCAAGTCCATAATTTTAATTCTAAACTTGTTAATATTCATTAAATAATATAAATTGCTCCTTGATTATTCTAATTTCTTTGTATTTTATTGTTAAATACATTTGAAACATTAAACATATATGAATATACCTTTGTTAATATTAACATGATCTTAGATATTTTAAATATAATATTTTAATTTTTAAATAATTTTTATTTATGACGTCATCTGATTTAACCCCCGGTCGAACCCGGTCGAACCCATTGACCCCTGACCCTGACCGAGTCGATACCCGGTCCGAGTCTGAAAACATAGCTTAAATCTCTGCATGCTCTTGCCCAACTAGAGGCTGGAATGCGGGAGAGTTGGTTTCTGTCCAATGTTGGAAAATCAAGATTGGAGATAATATTTTTCCCGTTATTTTAGTAAATGCAGATGATGTTGTTATGTTTTAATTAATCGATAGTCCTTCACTTTTTCCTTCCTACTGGTAAAAAGTTTATGTCTCATTTAAAGAGGCAAAAAGCAGGTAAGCCAGTGAACTTCCTTCTTTGCTGAATAAAGGAATGAACCATGGGGCAACCTAACTCGGCGCCTTACGTTTCGTTTCTTCCCTTTCTCACAAAAAAAAAAATACTTCCCTTCCTCTGAATTCGCCTTCACCAATCCACCCATCTACCTCAATCCAACTGCCATGGCAGGTCCCTCCGCAAATCCCACCAACAACCAGCAACTAACACACACAAATCTTAAGTTTTAAAAACCATAACCCAATAATTCTGCTGCAGCCGCCCTCCACTCATGGAAGTAACATCATCAGAAATCAAAACTAGGTCCATAAAGTTTTAGTTAAGGGGTTGACTTTAGACCTTCACCATTTCTGATACGATTTTGTCACAAAGTCATAGAATCTAAGTTAAAAGACACTCACAAGGTATAATGCTTAATTTACTGATTAAATTGGAGTTTGGGTGCAGAAAAAGTTTGAATATTAACCTTAAATATTCCTGGGCTTCCATACAAATGGATGTTAAACACTTTTCTGGGAAATAGGAACTGGCTGCATGTCTGGTGGTGATGGTGGCGGTGGCTACTGGTGAGTTAACTAGTTTGGGAAATGAGATTTGAATAGAAAAGAAAACAAAGGAAGAGAAACGTAGGTGTTTCCATCGTTTGGGAGTTTTAGTGACATAGAAAAAAAAAAGGTCGAATGATTTGGAAGTAGGTAAAGATCAGCTATAATTAAAAAGAATCTTCCGTCCAATATGGGCAAGAAACGAGGAAAGTTGTGGAAAGCCTACAAAAAAAAATTTAAATTGTCCATTCTATTTTTGAAAAGCTATTTAATGAAATTTTATTGACTTATGTGTTTAAAATCATCTCCTATCTTTTATAAACTCCTAAATAATATTAAATTTTCTTCTCTTCCTTTTCGTATAACTCAATATTTCTCTTTTTTTTCTTTTTTATTCTCAACTCCTAAATTAGCTATAGATGATGGAAGGAGTTGTTTTGGACTTGGGTAGAGGATAGAGAAGAGAAATCAAAATACATACCTCACGTGGGGTGTTTTAAATGACTGCAATTGTGCGATTGCGTAGCGACCATAATATGCGACTGGGGATTTGGTGCCTCTTAAGTTTCACAAGTGCCAGGCGGTTATGCTCGACAATGTCTGATGATTTGACTTCCTTCAAGTATAATAAAAAGAGAGTGGTGATCACTGTAGCAGCTCTTTTTTTGACAAGTGGCTTGGTACTTATTTGACACTTGGCTGGATTTTTTTTAATGAGAGCGACAATGGAACAAAGGCATACAAGAAACCAACAGAACCAGCAAGAAGACATTCCATTGCCCGTTACATTGTAATAGAACCAATGGGACCCATTTCATTTCAAACACTTCAGACGAACACTTCAAACAACCAGTCCATTTCATTTCAAACATTTCAGACAAACAAGAAACCAGCATCTCTTCTTTTCTTCTTCTTCGGGTGAAAGTACCAGCAAGTACTCTTCCCTTCCTATAGCAAAGATGGCTCCTTCACATGCTTATTGTACTTGGAAGGATGGAAGGCTTGAAATCCCTAAGAGATTAGGTGTTTTCTTTTTCCCCCAAAATTCAGGGATTTTTCCCCACAAAAGTGGCCAGCCGTTTGATTTCTTTCATTTGTACTAGAATTGGTTTTGCAACCATCCAATTTTCCCATGAACGCCGTAATTCTAAATCATATTTTCAGGGATTTGATGTGATAGACATTAAGTGAGTAGTAATTTAGGTTTTTAGGTTTTAAAAAGGAAAAGAAAAGAAAGTGCCCATATAAAGGGTGTATTTCTTTCTCTGAAGACCTTGCGTTTGGAACGGAGCTTTTTCTGCCTCTAGCTTTGGTAAGGGTCCTTTTCATTTGTAATATTTCAAATGGTTTTTTTGCTCCTGTAATTCGATCTGTAATTCAATATAATACTTCACTTAATCAGGTTTATTCTTCTTTTCTTTTTCCTATTTAATTTGCATTGCTTGCATTCTTTGTTGTTCCTTTTGCAGTTGTGTTTGGGTTAGCCGTTCAATTAGCTTTTTGATTTTTCATTTTCGGCCAATTTAGAAGCTTAGATATTTTGATGATCAGTTTCGTTTAGATAAAGTTCACTTCTTGCCATTGATATCAACCTCTTGACTTTACTTAAGATATTGGAATTGATACTTTGTTTTTTTCTGAAAAAAAAAGGATGTTGCTTTTTCAATATTTGTTGACAAATTTTCGTTCCCTTTCAAGAAATTTTTTGTAAATCAAATTTTGGTAGGTTATGGTGCAAAAACTACATATATCATGAATCAAAAATACTACTGCAGAAACTATAGTCACTTAAGATTATGATCTATGAAGAACCTGTATACTTAATTATTTTCCATTGCACTTTTTCTTTGGCCTCTCCTTAAAAAACAGATTTATCAGTCTACTTATTAATTAACTAAACATCCATGTAGAAGCCATGTATTATAGCAACTTAGGAAACAGCTGCAACTTCAGCCATATACAGGGATATAGGAGACCATGGCCACGTTGACTTCCTATCAACAATAAAGACTAAAATTGTCACTAAGAATATGTTAATGATTCATAAATGCCATGATCTCAAAGTCTCTAAATCTGCAAACTATCACCTCTACCACAGGTAGACATGTCTTCATAACCTTATAGGATCAAGTTTTTTTTTTTTTCTGATTTTCACCATTATATAACAATATTAGTAAACAGCTTATCTAGACAATGTTTTGGGCTCAGATCATTTGACTGTGTTTTCGCTAGCAGTAAAACTTAACGTAATAGTTAATGGATCAATAATGAGAGTTATAAGACCATCATTTATTAATTTGATTGATTTTCTTCTCACAATGTGCTTACTTTACTTGAAAGCATATTTTTATACTTCTAGCTCATAACTAAACAATAAGTTTTATGGAGTTATGAAAACGGCGTCTAGCACTGCTACTGTAATTCTTTAGTTTTTTTTTTCATTGTGAATCTTTATTCTTCCTTTTCTTATACTGAATTTGCTTTTTTTTTTTTGCCTATGCTTACAAAATGTCGACCTGTCTCTTCAACTGAAGCTGGCTATTCTATTTGGTGTGCATCTTTTGCTCCAACAAGTTGGTATATTCAGTTCTCAGGTTTGTCTAAGAAACTAAATTTTATGCTGCTTCTTTTTGTTTAAGGGATTTGGATTTTATCGGCTGTTGATTATATTACAGGTTGTGTGTCTCATGTTAAAAGTTTTAAGCTTCAGGCATATTAATTGTTATCTGTTTCATTTTTACATGATTGTGAGATACACGATGTAGTTAATGGTTTTCTTTCTATTATGAGAGTAAAAGCCTTCACATGATGAGAATGAATGTCTGTTCCATATAGAAAGCCTTGCATAGTAATTTTCTTTTTTTGTCATGGACTCTGTGATCAAAGAAAATTGTGATAATGTGCCTACTGTGATTTCTCAGTTTGAGGTGGGTCAAATGATGAGGAAAAAAATTATAGAAAAGATGCAGTTCTCAGATGGAAAAAGAAACGATTAGATAGAGCAATAAAATGTCATAGTGTAGGAGCTTTGCCTTCTGCTATTGCGTCTTCCTCGCCACCTGTAAATTTGAGTAATATGCAAGTGTGTACGCCTGCACTATTCCAGTTTACAGGGAGGCACACTTCCAACCTGACAGAGTATCCTACACAAATGAGTGTGAGATCACAGGCCAAAGCATCTCAAACAAACCAACTTTTTGAGGTAGCCTCTTTAGAAAATCAGATTGTAGACCTTCCTAAGATTGTGACTGAGCTTTCTATTGTTCAGTCTCTTCCCAGGTTGTCTTTATTCGATATAAATTCAAATAGTACGCAAAGTGGTATGGATGCGTCATTTGAATTTGCAAATAGCCAAAGCGTAACTTTAAGACATCATCGGAAAGAGAAAGCTCATGCATTGAAAGTTCAGAGATCTCAGAAAAAACATTCAAGTCAACAAGAATGTATGAGATCGCAGATTATAGGCCCTCTTCCAAATGTCTCTAAATCTGTTCAGCCTCTAATACCGGATTTTGTGTTAGGATCCAGGCGCGGAATAAACAACTATTGAGATATCAAGTGCACAACAATTTAATGAATAAACAAGTCACAAGCATGAAAGATAGATGACACACAATATTTAACGTGGTTCGGCTCCACCATTGAGTCTACGTCCACGGAGAGAAAACCTATTATTTATTATGAGAGGAAAACCCTATACAAGAATACAACTTGAACCCAAACCCAACCCTTGTATACCATCTCTCATCTCCCAAGAATCTTCTCTCACACCCCATGTATAAGGCTACATGATGCCCCTTGTGTCCCTTGTGTGTCTCTTGTGTTGTATGCTAACCCACCTATTTATAAAGAACATTACTACCAAAAAAATAAATAACAATTGAAAATCAATACTATTTCTTAAACTCATATAGAGTAGAAAATAGTATCTAGTTAAATAGGAATTTACTTGACTACTACTTCAAGTAACTAAATCCAATTAGGAAACTAGGTACTTCCCACACCAAATAAGAATTCTATCTAAAAGAAATTAAGCCAATTTCCTAACAAATCTCCACCTTGGCGAAAATTCCTTTTAGCAACCATTTGCCTTCAACTACCAAATAATATGGTACCAAGCTACACACCCGAATCAATACAGTCCTGATACCAAATTGATTCAATCGACAAATGAACATGTGTAGTTATCCCGAGTCCAACCTCTAGTTGACTCGTGAGAAGGTGCCTCAATTCACCATCTCCCTTTACAGAATTTCTTCTTACCACCACTTGCAATCTGGGATCCCCTTCTATGAGCTCTAACCCTAATCATTGAGGCAATCAAGTGGTAAAGTCACCATACTTCTTCCCATTCTCAGGACTGTCTCGCCACATGTGGTTTCCAAGACTCCACCTAAAACGAAAAACTCGTACCTGTCAGAGTCTTCTGGCGCATAGAAATTAGATCTCCTTATTTTTTTGGGACACGTGCCACACCACCCAAAAAACATAGCCAAAATCTAAAATTCATCGGGATAAAGAATCAACCGTTGGAGGTGTGAGAATGTCTCTACCGATTCACGTCCAAAATCAACGTTGGACTCCACCTTTTTCTTGACCCTTGAATCACCTGCCTAGATTCACCGTCAAGCATTTCCATGCTTTTCGACTTCCTATCCTTCACCATCAATGCTTTTTGTCAAACCATTGAAACAAGAATACCACCCATTAAATTGTTCAATTGGTGACAACTACCAATCCACTTGATCTCAATAGTTAACTAGGATCCAACTATGAATCTTGAGCAGCCCAGTCTCACAACCAAGCTCTGATTCCACTTGTTAGGATCCAGGCGCGGAATAAACAACTATTGAGATATCAAGTGCACAACAATTTAATGAAGAAACAAGTCACAAGCATGAAAGATAGATGACACACAATATTTAATGTGGTTCGACTCCACCATTGAGTCTACGTCCACGGAGAGAAAATCTATTCTTTATTATGAGAGGAAAACCCTATACAAGAATACAACTTAAACCCAAACCCAACCCTTGTATACCATCTCTCATCTCCCAAGAACCCTCTCTCACACCCCATGTATAAGGCTACATGATGCCCCTTGTGTCCCTTGTGTGTCTCTTGTGTAGTATGTCAACCCACCTATTTATAGAGAATATTACTGCCAAAAAAACAAATAACAATTGGAAACCAATACTATTTCCTAAACTCATATAGAGTAGAAAATAGTATCTAGCTAAATAGGAATTTACTTGACTACTACTTCAAGTAACTAAATCCAATTAGGAAACTAGTTACTTCCCACACCAAATAAGAATTCTATCTAAAAGAAATTAAGCCAATTTCCTAACATTTTGCTAACACATTTTCGCTACCAAATGCAAACTTGAATAGTTTGCAATCATGTATGTCTATCCCGTCGGAATTTTCAATAGCTGAATCTTCCACCTATAGAAATCGACGGAAACAGAGAGTGCTTAAGATGACAGCAAAAAAAACTAAGCAAAATCAGCTGGATCAAGCACAGAATATAGGATCTAAAAGTTTGCAACCTCTCATAAGTACAACTGAACAGCATAATCCTGAGGGTGTTGAGATTTTAAATCAGTCTAATCAAGTTGTTCACCAATCACAATCGAATGCGTCCCCGTTTTCAGGTACTTAATATAGCACTGCTTATTAATATAGTTCTTCCCATCAAGTAACTGATTTTATGTATCTTCAAAACATTTTTAGCTTTAAATTGAATACTGAAAATCATTTTCTTCCAATTATTTAATTTATCTAATTCAAGTGGTTGATATTGGACTCTACTTTACAGGAATACTTGAACAAAATCAACGGAAAACTAACAGAAAACGTACAGGTCTTTTAACATTTACATTGTTAAATAACTTGGGTATTTTATATCTTATTATTGTTTATTAAACAAGTTAAGCCATTTGAAATCGATCTTTTATTGATCATAGGAAGAGTTCAAAAAAAGGGCGAGACTTGTTAGATTGCATTCCAGGTGCGGCAAGCATTCTTCCAAAACAACCAGATTGCCCACATTGTGGTGCAAAAAAATTTTCCCATGAAACACCCAACTCTTGCTGTTCTAATGGAGACATAGTGTTAGCCAGCAACCCAATTCCAGCTTCTTTAAAAGAGCTATTAACTTCATCTTCAGAAGAGGCAAAATTATTTAGAATATGTATAAGAACAATTAACAATATTTTTGCTTTCACTTCTTTTGGAGTTAAGTGCGACAAGAATCTAGCAAAGAGAAATAAAGGGGTCTATATATTTAGGATTCAGGGGCAAGTTTATCACTTCATTAGTGACCTAGAGGCCTCAAAAAATTTGCAGTTGTATTTTCATGATACTGAAAATGAGCTGACAAATCGTTTAAATGCATGTCCAAGGCTAACAGAAAGTATTATCCAGAAGGTTATGAATATCCTTTAACACAATCCATATGCTCGATTTTTTCGTGGTTTAAGAGAAGTTCATAACCTTGATACTTATTGTATTGTCTTGAGAACGCTACCTGGTGTAGACCAAAGGGTATTTAACAAACCTACGGTCTCCCAAGTTACTGCATTGTGGATTGAAAGAGAAGAAAATGGGGAAACAAGCAGGAGAAATATTCGAGTCCATACTCATGGTGGTCATTGTCACAGTATAGAATATTACTATGGCTGTTATGACCCCTTGCAGTACCCTCTTCTTTTTCCTTTTGGTGAACTCGATTGGCATCAGGGAATCCAAAAAAAAGGAAAAAAAATCCACAAGAAAAAGACTCGAAATAAGAATTCTGAAAGTTCAATTTCCCCAATGCTTGCTGCTACTGTTGAAGAACTATTACAGATGGAACAAGATGGTAGGTGTAGCCAATCTTATTCATCTATTTGTAGTTCAGTTCAGTATAGTAAATTAACTAATTATTCTGCAATTTGTCTACCAGCAATGGCGAAGATTGATAATGATCCAAATTTTGTTTATGTGAGAGAGTATTATGCTTATAAGTTCCAGATAAGGGATGATAATGAGTCTTTTTTGCTTCATTTTGCTAGATTAATTCAGCAATTTATAGTGGATATGTATGTTAAGCTTGAATCTTAAAGACTAGATTTTTTTAGATCACAACAAAAGGAAATAAGGAGAGTTTTTGCAAGGAATACAAGACTCTGTGGCTGCTGGTGAAACTCAGGTAGCAAATATTTGTCAGAGAATTTTTTTTATTGACAAGTTTTATTAGAGAGCCAAGAAATATGAGAAGAAAATACATAGATGCAATGACCTTGGTCCAAAAATTTGGCAAACCGGATATTTTCTTGACCATGACTTGCAATCTTAATTGGTCAGAAATAAAAGAACACCTAATTGAAAAAGAAGAAGCACAGAATCGGCCTGATTTGATTGTAAGAGTCTTTCGTGCTAAACTTGAAGAATTAAAAAATAAAATCCTGAAGAAAAATATTTTTGGTGAAGTAGCAGCCTATACATAAATTATAGAGTTTCAAAAAAGAGGCTTGCCACATGCACACTTCCTCTTAATTTTGAAATGTAAACATAAAATGTTCAGACCTGAAGAGTATGATAAGATTATCAGCGCCAATATTCCAGACAAAGTGAAATACCCACACTTATATAGAATGGTTAAAAAAACACATGATGCATGGTCCATGCGGTGTTTTAAATCCATCAAGTGTGTGTATGACAAAGAATGGCAAGTGTAGGCATTCCTATCCAAAGGATTTTTGTGAGGAAACAACCCAGACCATTAATTCTTATCCAATATATAGGCGAAGTACTAATGGTGTTAGAGTCAAAGTTAGACAGCATTCCTTAGATAATAGATGGGTTGTTCCCTATAATGCCTATTTACTAGCTAAATTTGATTGTCACATTAATGTTGAAATTTGTTCAACAATTTAGGCTGTTAAGTACATCTATAAATACATTTGCAAAGGACATGATAAAATCAATTTTCATGTTAATTCCGATAATCCAAACAGCCATATTGATGAAATCCAGCAATATCGGGTAGCTCGCTGGGTCTCACCACGTGAGGCTAGATGGAGACTTTTTTGTTTTGCTATGGGCAAAATAAAACCTGTAGTAATTCATTTGCAGCTTCACCTAGAAAACTATCAGCCTATAAGTTTCAAAAAGCATCAGAATTTGACCAGTGTTGTGAGCAATCCAAGAAACAAAAAGACAATGCTCACTGAATTCTTCTACATGAATAGAACAGATTCAGAAGCTCAAACTCTGAACTATACATATTTTGAATTTTCAGACCATTTTGTTTGACTTCCTGATGAGAAACGTTGGAAAATGAGAGATCAAGGGGACTCTATAGGAAGAATAAATGCAGTCCATCCGACTGAAGAAGAGAGGTACTACCTTAGGCTTCTTTTAACAAAAGTCCGTGCTCCGAAATCCTTCGAAGACTTGAAGACTTATAATAGTGTACAGGTTAGAACCTTTCATGAAGTAGCACTTTTAAGAGGGCTACTTCAAGATGATAACAGCTAAGAACATTGTCTTGAAGAGGCTTCTCTCTTTCATATGCCTTATGAATTGAGAAGACTTTTTACAACCTTTTTGGTATATTCCTGTCCTAACAATCCCAGACAATTATGGTTAAAATTTGAGGCTGTAATGTCAGAGGATTTTCTAAGGTGTTCAGATTTGACTCCTAGAGAGGTCAGGGAAAAGGTACTGCAACAAATAAGTGGTTTTCTTGCATCAATGGGAAAAAGCATAGCTTCATTTGGATTGGTTCCTAATGATCTATCATCCTTTGATGTTGAGAATTAAACAAGGGAATTGTTAGCTGAAAGAAGCATAACAGTTCATGAAGAAGATCTGAATGCAATTTCTTTGCTTAATGAAAAACAAAGGCATGCATTTGAGATCATATCTCACCGCATATATGAGAACAAAAGTGGGGCCTTTTTTGTAGATGGCCCTGGAGGCACTGAAAAATCATTTCTCTATAGAGCATTGCTAGCTGATGTAAGGTCTAAAGGGTATTTAGCACTAGCAACAGCCACTTTGGGAATTGCTACTTCTATACTACCAGGAGGTAGGACTGCCTATTCACGATTTAAAATCCCAATTGATCTTTTAGAAGGCAGAGCATGTAGAGTTAGCAAACAAAGCAATCTGGCAGCAATGATTAGAGAATCCAAATTGACTATCTGGGATGAGGCTCCTATGTCATAAAGATCTGCAATTGAAGCATTAAATGATCTATTGCAAGATCTTATGAACTCATCAGAAATATTTGGTGGAAAAGTTGTTGTCTTTGGTGGCGACTTTAGACAAACATTGCCAGTTGTTCGTAAAGGAAATCAATCTGAGACTATTAATGCTTGCATAATAAATTCTCCTCTATAGCCTTCTCTTGAAAAATTGCAGTTAACAGAGAATATGAGGGCTCGATTAGAACCCTCATTTACTGATATTTATTGAGAGTTGGCAATGGAACTGAAAAAATCCAAGATGATAGCTACATAAAGATTCCCTCTTCAATTTTGCTTGAAAATAGTGAGGCTGATTTTGCACTAGATAATTTGATAAATTTAATGTACCCCAATACCATACCTGGATCATCAGATGCTAACATTCCAGTCAACCAAGCAATTCTGTCCACAAAAAATAATTTTGTTGATGAGGTGAACGACATTCTCATTAGCAAATTTCCAGGTGAAGCAGTAGAATATCTTAGTTTTGATAAAACCTTAAATCCAAATTATCAGGGACAGTATGAGGACTTTTTGAATTCTCTTTCCCAAAGTGGACTTCCACCACATAGGCTAATCTTGAAGGTTAATGCACCAATAATCTTGCTTAGAAATTTAGATCCTACTGAAGGCCTTTGTAATGGGACAAGATTAATATGCAGGAATTTGAGCCGAAATGTTATTCATGCTCAAATAGTTATAGGTGATTTTGCTGGAAAAGATGTTTTCATCCATAGAATTCCGTTAGAACCTCCCACTGATGAGCAATACCCTGTCCCATATAAGAGAACTCAGTTTTCAATCCGTTTTTGCTTTGCAATGACAATTAACAAAGCTCAAGGACAAACATTAGATTTTGTAGGTATTTATTTAAGAGAACATGTGTTTTCTCATGGCCAGCTTTATGTGGGGTTATCACGTTCAAGAACAGTTTCACAAGTCAAGTTACTCATTAAGCTTCCATTTTTTGATAAATCTAGAATAAATCAGACAAGAAATATTGTATATAGAGAAGTTCTTGAAGCTTCTCAATTAGCTGTCAAGTAAATGAACATTCTTCTGCTGTTTCTTCAATTTTTAATTAATCCTATCATAATTGTAGTCTACATTTAGAATTAAATTCATCTGTTTGTACCATTTATAAATAAGCATGGCAAGACGTTACCTTCCAGTGAATGAGGTCGTTGAGGGAGTAAAAGGATGGACAGTACTGGCTCAGGTTGTTGCGAGAGGACATGTTCAGTTGAGTCGAGGAGCAAGGCCTGTGAACTACTGCCGCTTCCTTCTTACAGATTCTGAGGTAACAAAAAAATAAAGATATTTCTTCAATTTTTGCATATATCTTTGACTATTTTACAAATTTACAACTTTTCTTCTTTATGATGCAACAGGAAACAAAGGTTTCAGCAGTCATCTATGGCAATGATATCCGTTTTTTTGCTGGCATGTTGATGCCATTCAGGAGATACTATATCTCCAGTGCAGCTCTTCGCAAAGCAGAACCAAGGTATAAGGTCAGTGACTACCCATATTCTTGGGTAATCCATAACAGAATGTTGGTTGAGGAGTATGTTGAGCAAGTTCCACCGGTTATTCCGTGTCACTTTGAGCTCACAGCGTTTGAAAACTTATTCAGATTTGCTGACACAGAAAATTTGCAAAGTAAGTTCATGTTTTATCTTAGATAATCCCAATGTATTCCTTATGTTATCTTCAGCTTATCCTTAGATTGAAATATTCCTTTGAATAATAGATATCCAGGATATTGTCGTGCATGCTTTTCCTTCAAGGGAACAAAGTCTTGATTCAACGACTAGAGACTTGGTTGTTATTAATCAAGTGTAAGCCAATTGGAACAAAAGAATAGACTTTCAATTTACTAAATAAACTTATTACATTCTTTAATTTTTATCATATTTATTGCTTTTTTTAGAAAAGGCCAATGCTCCTTACTCTGTGAAACGAATTTGAAGCAAATGAAGGAGCACAGCTGGCAAACACTATCGCAAACAACAACATCATCATAGTTATGAGAGTCAAAGTAACTACTTTTAACTGTAAGTTACAGCTCCCATTGCTCAAGAAATTATTATTGCTTTGCCTACCATACTTCAACTTTAATGAGCTAATTATATACTATTTTCATAGATCTATGTCTAACAACAAGGCTTGCAAGTTGTCTACTGGTGAATCCACCAACTCCTCAAGCCACTGTATTAAGGCAATGGTAAGCATATCATGCTTTATAATTATACATAAAGACTGAAAAATATAACATATCATATTTATGTTCACAGGTATGATCAGAATCAGCAAGAAATTGCACAACTAATTGAGGAGGCCAGTTACAAAGACTCAACCAAATTGCTGCCTCCGTCCAAACTGACTTATACTATTTTCTTACCTTTTACATTAGTGAAAAATGAATTACTTAACTTTGCATCTAATACAATATAAACTATAGGTCAAGATTGCTTGGATACAAGGAAATACTTCTTTGGCAGCTGAGCAGCGATCTTTTTGGTATGCTGCATGTAGTAACTGTCAAAAGGCTGTAGATGCTAATTTGGAATGGATCATTAGATGTCCATCTTGCAGAGAAGAAAGTGCCGTTGAAGCCAGGTAAACAAGGCATGCAATTTTACAACAGTGCTCTTAACAATAATTCTGTTTTATTTCATTGATTAACCATTATTCACTGCTATCATATACTAGATGCCGTATTGGAATTATCATTGATGACGGAACAAGTTCAATGTATGTAGTATTATTTGGTCTAGATGCTGAAAAACTCATTCCATTCACAGCAGTACAACTAAGTGAAGCTGATGAACACGTAAGATGCTGAAAAACTCATACTATTAACATGCAATATCTCTATTTTCTTTTGTCTATGGTTGCATTGATTGGCCTGCAAATCTGGTAATGTCCCTCTAGTTATTTTGCTATTCTTTCCAAGGACAAGACTCAATCGTAGTCAAGAAACAAAATTCCTAACTGGAACTAGCTAAAAGTTTCTTTTAGCCAGCATTAAGATTGCAACAATCTTTTAATTATCTGGTATAACTGAATTCTTAAGTTGCATGTTGAATTTTAGCTAGGAAAAATGAGTTTTAGTTGAGGAAAATTCTGTTTAATAACTGATTAGCTATTGGAAAGAAAAAAAAATAGCAGGAACCGACAGAGAAAGCTGAAGTTGCAGCTTGTTATCAATGTTTCTTTGGAAAATAATGTTAGCAAATGCATGCAATATGTTTATCTCAAGTGTTATAAGATGTTTGGCTGAAAACTTGTAAAAAGTTAGAAATTTGGGCTGGAATGTTAAAGGAAAGTTCCCAGCTCATGTCGTCGGAACTTCCCAGCTCACGTCGCCTTCAATCTATGTTACTATTAAGCTTTCTTCTGAAATTGCATCATGTTTACATTTTCTGGTAGTCTATAAAATTTCTGAAAATACAGGGTATTGAGCTTGTTTTTTTGTTTATTTGCAAAATATAGGGTGTTGAGGTATTTTCTGAAATTGCATCTGCAATTGATAACCGTGAAGTCCTATGCTTTGTCCACCATTTTGACTCGAATTATCAAAGGCAGAAAGATGATAAGTATAGCATCGTCAAAATATACACTGCTAAAGAATTGGCTGAAATCAACCCGGCAATCATGCGCACAGTTGTCTCTAATCCTGTGGAAGAGCCTGTTCCAACTGCTCCAACCATAACTGAGAAGCCGACCAGCACCATTGAACAGGTTGATTTAACTGCTCGCTCCACTGTCACTGACCAACTTGCCACTGAAGGCAAATCTTCAGCCCAACAATAAAAATGATCCTAGATTCAATTGGGCGCAAGTCTGATAATGCAGATAAGCTAGCCTCTTCAAACATTACTGTAAAAAGAAGCTTAACTTTTAAAACTCCAATTCCCAGAACTAATGTACGTTCTGCTGAGAAGACAACCATTGAAGCTGTTCCCTCAATTGCTGGAAAAAATGGTCCTGAAGACAACAAGCTTGCATCTTCAAAATCTGCTCATATGAGCCCTCTCAAGAAACCACGTGAATCTGCAAAATGAAGCAGTCACACAGCCTCATGTCCTCTTTTGTTCATTCTTTTGTTCATCATGGATGCTACTGAACTTTTAGCATGCTATCATTTGCCATCATATTAGAATCCATTAACATTCTCGCTATGACTAGAAGTTAATGAATTCTAATATATGATATTATGTAACTATTAGCATGCATTATGTATCTCTACTTGAGACTTAATTGTATTGAAAGGTGTGTAACTGCTACTGAAATTATTGACAGCAATCTATGAATGGTAATTATGATATTATGTACCTATTTTGCAACTAGAATTGTTATATATGCTTTTCCAATGATCAGTATTTTTAGGAGGGCCAAGGCTGTGCCTTGCACAGCTTGGTTCCTCTAGTGTAATACTATGAAGAAACCTAAGTATTAAATGTGTGGATTATTATCACTTTACCCCCTTAACATTTGGTGCTCCTATTAATTTTCCCCTTAACGCTATTTTTTAGTCACTTTACCTCCAAGACTAACGGTCAAACTTAACGGAGTTTGTTAATTAAAGTAAAAAGACATGTTTAACCCTTAAAATTATTATCACTTTACCCCCATAAAATATAGTCTCATTATCAATTTACCCCCTAGAGTTATTTTTTTAGATAATTTATTCTACCATTAAACCAACTTAGTAAATTAAAAAACTTTAGAAGAAAACACCCTCCTCTTTGCATAATAAAAATAATAAAAAATTTAAAGTGACTCTTCTCCTTTTTAGTATTAAAAAAAAAAGTCAAAGTATTAATTTCTTTCTTCTTGACAATCTTATTAATATTGAAAAAAAATAGAAAGATGGAGAGAGGGAGGGGGAGAGCTCAATTCTTTTTTTAAAAATTACAAATAAAAAAGAATTACATACTTTTATTATTTTAAAATTATTTCACTTTTTTGTTTACCACCAAATTCCAATCCTAATCTCGACAACCTTTAAGTAATACGATAATGTTAGACTTTTCTTTTTTTTTCTTTTTTTACAAAATCTAATTTTTTGTCTCCTTCTTTCCTATCTCTTTTCCTTTTCCTAGTATTAATAAAAGTGAAAAAAAGAAATTTGACAAAACTCTTTTATTTTTATGTTTTTTGATCTCTTAAAGTAAAAAAAAAGGAAGAATAACCATTCCAAATTTTTATTTTTAATTATATATAAAAAGGATAAATATATTTAAAATTTTTTGACCATACTAGTTAGATTAACGATGAGGTAAAATGCCTAGAAAATAATGTTAGAAACTAAAGTGATTGTGTCACTATAATCTAAACGAATAAAGTGATAATAACAATGTAGTAATGCTATAAAATAAAAGAGTATTTTTGTCCAAAATTTCTTAACATATTGAATTGAATTACTTCTGGCGGTAAAGTGACTAAAAGATAACGTTGAGGGGTAAATTGATAATAGTGTGTTGATCTTGATCCCTATCTTTTGATGTTTACAAAACAAATGGATGATACTAATATCTCTCCAAGAAATATTTTCAGTTATGAAGTTATGTGATTTCATGAACAAGTGCTATTGAAAGAAGACAAAGGTTGCTGAAAGCTGTCGGACGCTCAAAAAGACTGCATCGGACGTCCGACAACCATTGAGTATCTTCGGACGCAGAAAACCAGCCTACCGGACGTCCTAAGGAATTGAAGAAAAATTCCCAGTTTTACATCATACCTTCGGACACAGAAAACCAGCCTACCGGACGTCCGAAAGAATTGAAGAAAATCTCTTAAACTCTCTGCCTGCTGTCGGACGCATAAAACAGGGCTATCGGACGTTCGACACTGCCAACGGATAGTTGACTGTTCAGCTACTTTCTATCCGTTGGAAGCATTTATGAGGCACTTTCTTGGCTCTATATAAATAGTGGTTGGTCAGATATTTCAAACAATTTTGGCACACTGAAGATACAAAAGATCTAGAGAGATTTTAGTGAGAAAATACTCTTCAAAGAAGATTTGTAGTCTTAGTGGTGTGAGGTTCATTGTAAGCTTTTCATTTGTGAGTGAATACTTCATGAGTGTAGCTCTGTGAGGGTTATCCGAGTGATAGTAAAACTTTCTTGCTTGACCAAGTGCGGCTTGGGGCGAGGAGGAAGTGATCCTTCCTTTGTACACAAGAGTGATTGTAATTCATCAACTTGAAGTAACTTGTTTGAATCAATCTACAAGCTCAAGAGGAGTTGGGTAGTTAATTGGTTTGCAATTCTTTCCTTTTTATTTACTTATTCTTACGTTTATGATCTTTAAATTGTTTATCTCTTCTACTCACAAGCACTTGTGCTTTCTTATCAACTGCTCCATTGTGTGGTCGCCTAGAAAAGGGTTGTTTTCGGGCCTTACATAGTAATATAGTTTAAGAGAGTAAAGCGATAATAACACTAAATATGTTAACTGGCTTTGTAGAGAAGTGTATTAATTATGGGCAAGTGGCAGCTTTTTCGTATAGGGGACAAAGAGGACTGAAGATTTGATGCGGTTTGTGCAATTCTTTTTCAGTGTTAACTATGGCCCGGCATGACAAATGGTGTTTTTAGTTTCTAAAACTCCTTCACCAATTTTTTTTTTGTTTATCTAAAATTTTATTGTAATTTATTATAAAATTTGTCAAAAAAACATTTTGAGGTATGTAAAAATTTTTCTTTAACAAAAAAAACTTCATTTTTCTCCCTTTTTTTCCTTTCTTTTTTTCCCCCTTTCTTTTCTTTCCTTTTATTCTCCCCCATCCCACTACAATCTTCTTCTCGCTCCCTTCCTCCTAAACGGCCGCCGTTGCAACAACATCTTTTTTTTTTCTCTCTCTCCTTCCTTGCTCTCCTCTCTTTCTCTTTTCCTCATATTCCTCTCTCTCCCTCTCCCCTCAGAAGAAGAAAGGAAGAAGGTAATTTTTTGTGTGTGTTTTTAGGTATTTTGAATTGTATATTTTAAACATTTTGAGAAATTTTTTAAGACTAGCATTCTGACCCATGCTATGCACGAATTTATATTTCAATTCAAAACAATACTTATATATTATAGTATAAAATAAAGTATATAAACAAAAAAAATTTAAAGAAGTGCATGCTTAACATGTTAAAAAAAAATTATTTCATAAGTACAAAATGGACTTTCTTAATTTTAATATCTTAAATAAGTTGAAATCAAAATTTGTTAACCTATTATTTGTCAATATATGGTAACAATTTTAGTAAAATAATTTAATTTATAACGATTTATATGATAAAGCAATTGTAAACTTATTTATCAATATATCATTTTATACCCATATATCAAAATTTTTAACATTAAAAATATAAAGTATAACTAATTCATTTTCCTCAATTTTAAAAAAAATTTCTCTCATTTTGTAATCCTAAATTGTTGAGTACTTATAGAATAATGCTCTTCATAAATTTTAATATATATTTAAAATAATCTTTGTAAGATGTGTTTCAAAATTTTCAAAATTTTTAAAAACTATCACTCTTTCTATCCTCTCTTACCTGCTAATTAACTATCCGCTGCCTTCTATGATTTTCAAACCTCTTACCACGGTGTCATCTTTCCTGTCATATCCTTACAATCTCATGCTTTCTTCTCCTCTCTCTTCGTCCGATCTTGTAATAATTTATCTTTATTTTTTGACTTTTCCCACCACTCTTTAACTTCTTGATATTCTCTTTCTCTCGTTTATAGCTAACCTCTAACTTTCTATTTTTGCCACCCAATTTTCTATTCGTTTCCCTTCACCATTCTCTCAAACCCTATAAATTCATAATTTGTTTTTTAGGCTAGTAGTACTTTGTTTTCTATTTAGTAATTTCATAATTTAGGATTCACAAATGGTACTATTATTGATATTTTAAATCCATGACCAATGAATATTATTTTTTTTCCATATAATTTGCCCTTTTACTTAGGATTACTGAGTTGAAGAGTAAAATATTGTTATTTACTTTTTTACTTTTAGTAAGGTTGGTGAATTTCCTCTTTATTTACCCTCACATTAATAGATTTCAAATCAAATTCCTATATAAGTAAGCCACTTCTTACATTTAAATTCAAAAGACATGAAAAAATATATAACAATTAAAAAATTTAAAATTCTATAAAAAATAATGAGGAGTTATAAGTATTCTGATTTAATCATCCATAAAACCATCCCCATAATACCTATAGATATAGATTTTTATAGTATTATGTGTTTTATCCTATTTCTTAGGTTAGGCAAAATTGCATTTCCTATTCCTTATTTTCTTTGTAAGGTTATTATCTTAATTATTTATTTAAATCAGAGCTCAAGAAATGGAATACAAACCCAAATGGTAGTCTCACATTTGACTCATTCCCTCTTCATATCTCCACAATTCAGTGCCTGTTACTCATTCACTCTAGAAAGAAGTTCAAAGAGATGGTAAATTGCAGTTTTTTGTGAAATTATGTTGTTATCTCTTATTATTGGGTTGGAGGAGTTTTAATTGAAATGGAATTGTTGATTGGATGAGTATTAATTAGAGTGAGAAGTTGTGTGAGGGGAGGAGTATTAGTTGGAGTGGTATTCTTATTTGATGAAAAGGTGGACATGATGTATTTTACAAAACAAATTAAATATAAAATGGTAGAAAAATGGAATTGAGAAAGGGAAGGTGTGTGGAAGTTTATTACTAAAAAACGCTTCTCAAATTTATATAGATATAGATTATTGTAATTAAAGTTGTTAAAAAAACTTATAGGAGAAAAACTTAGCAAAAAAACTCCTTTGTCAAACAAGCCCTTAGTGTAGAACTTGTAGAAAAACTTAAAAAATTTTCTTTTTCTATCTTTCCTTTTCCTTTTTTTTTTTTTTTGCTTTTTTTTCTCTCTCTCTCTCTCCCCCTCCTTTCCCCTCTCTCCTCCTCCCCTCACCTCACCCCTTCTTCTTCACTCTCCCTTTCCCTGCTACCTTCCAATTAAATGACAGGTCAAGTTTTGGCTAAATTAGGGTTAAATCGATTAAGACAAAACCTATTTAAGAGCTTTAAATGAGTCGAGTTCAAACCAATATAGAAGATTTTTCTTTGGGTCAAGTTTGAACTTATTGAAATTCTCATTCACAAAGGCCAATTGATAGGATTGTGTATCCATATAGAATTTAGTTGAGAAAATAAGCTTAGTAAGGGTAATTTAGTTTAAGGGCAATATAGACCTTTTATTGTGATGTTAGTATGAGCAAATTAGTCAAAAAATTTTTAATATAATTAGTAGGAGCTAATTAATCCATTTATTATCATATTATTATGTGAGAGTATGGTTTTATAATAGTCAGTATGAATTTGTATCATTCACAAGAGCAAATTAGTTCAAATATTTGGGTTTGTTTGGATAGTGTATTATTTGAAATATTATTTGGAATAATTACTGTAACACTTTTTGTGATGTGATGTATGTGAGATAAAAAGGTGATTGAAAATATAAAAAAGTGCGTTGAAAAATATGTTTATGATGCAAGCAAAATATTATTTGGGATAAGTTTTGTATCCAAACACTCCCATTGTTATGTTGGTAGTAGAGGCATATTAGTCAAATAACTTTGAAATTAATTAGTAGAGGCAAATTAGTCCATTCATGTTATATTTTATAATATGGGAGTAGGGTTATATAATTATGAGAGTATAAATTTGTACTGTTTATAAAGATAAATTAGTAAAAAATTTTATCATCCTATTTGTTAGTCATTCCAGAATGACTAATATCACCTTGCCCATAGGAGTATTTTATCCCATAAATAGAAAATTAATTCGGATAGTTTGAATGTATCATCCCATATATAAAATATAACCAAATATGGGATGACACCAGATGATTAATTGAATCCTGTGTGTCATCCCGTGAATCAAATGGGCCTTAGCCCTAAGGCCCATTTGTTTGGGTGAAAAATGTTTTTGGGAAAATATTTTCCATTATTTGGCTGATAATTAATTCGAAAAAATAATTTCTAACAGAAAATAAGTTACGCCGTGCGGAGGAAAATAACTTTTATTTTCCTTTCGTAAGCCTCCAGCAGTGAACCATCGATAAAAGACCAATCCCTTCTTCGTCAGTGATAATAGACCATCTCCAGCAACGTCTCATCGGCAAACCACTCCCTTCTTCGCCGGCGGCATCTCCAGCTGCGGCAAAGACCCGCTTTCAGAGGTAAGCAACTCTTCCAATTAGGTTATTCTCCTTTTAAAAATCAGCTACAATTATCATCTCTCTCTCTCTCTCTCTCTCTTTTCCTTTAAAAGCAGCCAATGTTAACGGCTCATACCCACTCTGGCAGCGACATCTCATCCCCGTTCCTGCAACAGCATCTCTAACAAGGGTGAAGACTCCTCAAGTATTTCCAGAGGTATGATGGTCTCTTATTAGTTTTTTTTCCTCCCTTTTCCTTTGAAAAATTGTCTAGAATTACTGGTGTAGATTCTTGAAGTTGGATTTGAATGAATTTTTGTGGTTGCTTTTGTTTTAGTTTGTTTTTGCCGGATTAGGGTTACATTTGATTTGATTGATGCTAATGAATTAATTTGGCTGCTGAGTTTTGGGGGTTTTTTGATACGTGGAATCTGATTATTAATCTTGGCGCTTTTGTCTCCGCCCTCTAACTTGCTCAGAATCCGGGTAGGGTAGGGTAGGAGAGGAGGAGCTGAACTGGCTAGCACGGTGGAAGACGCAGGGGTAGGCGTGCTCGAACTGCCAACTCCACCCAGGGATAACAGTTGCGAGAATCTCTTCACTACAAGAAAAGCAGGGAAATGATCAGTGCTAGAGCTAACAGAACCCTTCAGGTCACAAAAAAAAATATTTAGACATAAGTATTTATGGGTGGCCAGGTCATCCGGGGAGAGAGATCTGAGGTCGAGGGTAGGAGCAGACACGTCTGCTCGGATTAGGCTAGCAGCCCAGAGTTGGGCGTTATTAAACTCCTTCATGTTCAGCCTTATGTCCGAACTGAGCAGGCAGTCCAGTTCGGTTTCATACAGAGGAGAAGGAACAGGGTCAGTGACCTGGGTCTCCTCCCTCCAGGTCAGTGGGAGAAACCCAATGTTTTTCACATAGAAGAATTGGGCTTTCCATGCTCGAATTGAGGAAGAAACACCAGCAAACAGCTTGCGGGTGGGATACTTCGCTCCACTCCTACAAGCGAAGTAGAACCAACCCGGAACATGGCCACTGATTTTCATATGGAAAAATGACCTAAATAAATCGGAGTAAGGGATTTCGAGAACTCGGCATAATATGAAGAAGCCAAGGATAGAACGAACTGCATTGGGAATGAGTTGGGTTATTCGGATGCCCCAGAAAGGTAGGATTTCAAAAAGGAAGTTGGGAATAGAAAGGCGAAAACCAGCTATGAGCTGATTCTTGTATATGGCCACAAACCCAAGGGAAGGTCGGCAAGCGTACTCCCCAGATCGGGCAGCCTTAACTTCGAACTAGACGGGAATGTCGTATTTCCCCACCAGTTCGTCCACACCCTCCTGCTCTAGAATAGGAGAGATCACATCGACTTCACCGAAGTCGATATTGGTCCCCTTGGAAGTCTCTGCCACAGCCTAAACTGGAACTGCGTGGGTGGCAGGCCCCGCTACAGGCTAGGCAGGCTGTTTGGGCGGATTCACCATTTGAACAGGAGGATGAGCAGGAGAGGGGACGTACTCAGACCCTGACGAGCTAGGGGAAGAAGAACTAGAAGGAGAAGATGAGAATATTATTTCTACTGGGACAGGTCGGGCTATCCTACGCTTAAGAGCTGAACTAGTGATGTCAGATCGTTCGGAAGAAGACATAAAAGAAGGGAGAGGAGACTTACTAATGAAAGATGGAAAGGTAGCTCGGGCGCTAGGTGCTGCCCAGAAAGGAGTACGAACTGACTCTTGACACCTAAGGACAGGACGCACGAACAGACTCTTGAGAGAAGTAGAAACGTACGAACTGACTAAAGGATTTGGAGATTGAACAAAATGAAGAGGAAAGTATGAGAATGATGTCTGGTGGGGCCCATTTATAGGGGACCACCAGAGCGGGAAGATGAAGTGTCCTGAATTAAATTTCGAATTTAATACCAGCAACCACTACACGACGTAACGGTTGAACTAGTAACTGTCATTATGGAACGACGTGATGATTGGAGTGACGGTTACGTAAACAAATGTGACGGTTATCCCAACAGACGTGGCGATTACAAAACTGTGGGCCCCACACTGAACTGACGCGCCTCTCGAAATTTGGTCTAGACTCATGCGACTTTTTAATGACTCTAGACTCCAAGAGGGCTAGTATCCAAGGCCACTTGTCAGTTCGGACAGGTGACATGTCAGTTTGCGCAAGTTAGCTCGGGCTCTTATGAAGACCAGTTCGGACAAGACCACTGCCCCCTAATTGGGTGGGCCTAGTGAGCCGGAACTCCCGAGCCTTTCGAAACCAACAGACGGAGTCCAAAAAGGAGTCCACTACTAGTAGCCTAATAGGGCTCATAAATCCTATAAGGAAATTACTACCCAGAGTCCTATAAATATAGCACAATAGGACAAAACAAGGTACACTATCTACAGTAACTATACTATTACTCTACTCGTAGATATCACTGACTTGACCATCGGAGTAACAACGGGGAGCTAGTCCGTTGTTCATTCCTTTGTAGGTCAATTCGGGACCACCTTACTAGCACCAATTCGCTCATTTTCAGTTCGTTCAGCCCTCTGCTACTCTGTTCAAATCGTGCTCTTGACAATCGCATCAGTAGGAAATTACCTTAACTCGGATGGCTATTGGACACACTATATGATCAACGACATGATCCACAAATGATGCTTTTGACCAATTTTTTTTTTCAAATTTCTTTGCTTTGGACTTAAACCAAATATGAATATTTTTTTTATATAATTAAACCAAATAAGAATCTAAGTCCATACCACAATCGTCAAAGTATCTTCTTACATGTAAGAATATCTAAATAGTACATGATTCATGATCGGGATCCATACCAAACTCAAAAAAATAACCTTTCATATAACTTTCGGACAGACCACAAGTCCGCATTCACGCAAGAGTTTTGAGGGAAACTCCAGACCAAACTTCAAAGAAATGACAAGCCAAATATATGTGTAAGAAGAATTTCCCCTCCCTATTTACAGCCTCTCTCCACTTATAACCCTTTTTGTCCGTTTCACCTTTACCCTCAACACTTCCTAGTTCCTATTGCGCCCCTTCTTCTTTCGCCACCGCCCTCAACTCCAGCAACCCAAGTGCAGGGACTGATCGACCCCGTCTGAGTTTTTATTAATTCCCTTTTCCCCCAGGTATATTTCCCTACATGCCCAAGAAATTCTTTACTTTGTTTCTGCAAAAAGCTTTCGTAATTCAGGATAAGGGGATACGTTGCAGTTCACTGTGGCAGTAGGAATTTATGTTCTTTATTGATATATAGCAGGAAGTGAATTAGAGCTAATTTAGAGTATTCTTTATTCTTGACCCTCTTAAGGATCTGAATCTTGTTGCATTTTGCAATTATGCCCTAAGATGTGAATTGGGGATTTTCTTTCTTCCTTTTTTTTAACGTTGTTGTGTGTGTGTGTGTGTGTGTGTTTTTTTTTTTTTTTTGGGTGGGATCTGTTATGATGTTTGAATCATGAATTTATACAATTCTATGATTCACTAGTTCTGGCTGTCCAGTGGAAATGTTGTACTTGTGATTCAGTGGTGGATGGACTGATAAACAGAAATTTCTGAACCCCTTTAATTTGTGCGTAAGTTTTACTCTAGATTGTCTTAACATGGCGGCGAGTTTTTAATCCTATAGACGTTCATGATGATTTTGTTTTTTTCTCTTGGTTTTTGAAATTAATTGTCTATGATTTCCTATTTGGATACAAAAAAAAAAGGAGGAGGAGGAGGAGGGGGGGGATGGTTAATGTGGGGCTGATGCATCTGTGTAAATGGCTTGCCTTTGCTTCCATTGTGTCTTAGTAGTGAATGTGGAAAATTGAATGCTATGTTTAACCCAAAGGTAGAAGGGGCTAAGAGGAGGGAGGAGGGAGAGTGAGAAGGGTTTCTGTATGATGACTAGCTTAGCTTAGCTTCTTGGAGTACAATAGCATATTAGATAGTAACAGGATATTACACTTGTATTAAACTACGTGTCTTGATACTAATGAGAATCATAAAATTTTTGAATCTTCAAAGAACAGGTATTACTTGTAGTCTGTTAAAGAAGTAACTTATATTTGTAATCTCACTCTGATTATTCTGTAATTGATGGGTTGAAATGTTAGTATTGAATGATGGGATATTTTTATGTTCTTGCATTAGATTTGTTTCTCATTGAATTCCCCTCCTCCTGGATGGTGAATAGTATCTGTTCTCGTACAATATGTAGAATTTAATGGTAACAGTTTTTTGATAGGAAGTTAGTTGTGATGGACCCAAATTTGAAGCTGGCCGGCAGTAGAAGCTTCGCCAGTCCCAAACAACTGCATATTGCTGATAGTAGTGATATGATTAGCAACTTGCCTGATGCTGTTCTTGGTTGCATTCTATCACTAGTTCCAACAAAAGATGCCATGAGAACAAGTGTCCTGTCAAAAAGATGGAAAGGACTGTGGCTTTCTGTTTCTCATTATGTGTTTGATGAACATTCTCAAGGAGACAGGATGCTGTTTGTGAACCTTTTGAACAGAGTGATTCATCGAGAAACATATATCGATAAACTGTCAATTTCATGTCGTGACTTACATGATCCATTGCTTCTTCATTTGTTCCTGTGCAATGTTAGAGAGCTTAATCTTAGTTTTTCGGAATTTGATGGCCCATTCAACTTTCCTAGTTCTGCATGTTCTCTTGAATCTCTCATTTCTTTCAAACTGAAGCTATGCTATAATGTTCTCAATCTTCCATCTAATATCTGTTTTTCCAGTTTGGAGACCTTACATCTTGAGTGCATAACTTTTCCAGATAAGCCTTCAAATCAGCAGCTATTTTCAAATTGCTGTATGCTTGAGCATTTAGTTTTGGATAAATGTCGATGGACAACTGATAATAATGTCATCCATGCTCCCAAAGTTAGGAATCTAACCATACATGACGAGTTGATTGAACGTTTTACCATAAGCAAGTTTGTGATCACAATCATTGGATCAGAAATTCAATTCCTTAAATACGAGGGTGGTCTTGAGAATGAATATATCCTCGCAGACCAGCCATCATTAGCTGTAGCAGATATCCATGTTGCTGAGGTGCCACGTCTCTTTGACAATGACAGAATCGTTGCCTTCCGTGCATTTCTCCTTCTCACAAAGCTGAAGAATGCAAGATGTCTAACAATTACACCTGATACTGCTGAGGTATTTATTATTTCCCCGCTCGTTTCTTGTGCTTATTCGAGCCCCTTCCAGGACATGTTGTAAAATACATTCTCAAACATCATTTAGTTATATTTGTTACTTTGCATTGTGCCTAAAATTTTTAAGTTGATGCTTGAAATTTTTCTGTGTTTCTCCCTCTTAGGTCATTACCAGTTATGAACGTGAATGTCCTATTCCGTGGCCTGACTTCAACAATTTAACCAAACTGGAAATTACTGAATCTTCAATGGATTTAACTTGTGATTTGTTATTATTGCTCATCAGTAGAGCACATTGTCTGCAGTCTCTTGCATTTTCCCAGGTACTTGAACAATTAGGATCCCCAATAAATTTTTCATTTGCTTCAAAAGAGCAATATTTCTTTTCTTTTTTTTAAAAAAAAAAATTGACTGGTTTTTCATGCATCTAATTAGGGAATCTTTGTACCTGAGGATGAAGACTGGGAGTGGGATCATGTTCCTGAGTGCTTCTCAACACATCTTAGGAATATCCATATTGGGGATCTGTGTGGATATCCTTATGAGCTCTCTATACTAGGTTTTTTCTTGAAGCACGCAATGGTTCTGCAAAAGATGGTTATATCTTTTTCGGTTGACATGACAGAAAGCTTAGAGAAGCAGGGGGTCATACGTGCAAAGTTGCTAGCGCTTCCGAGAGGCTCAATTTCATGTGTAATTGACTTCTGCTAACTTTTTAAAGCTCACAGTTTGAGTTTGCAAGGAAGCTGTTTACATTTGCCTAGGGGCGAAGGATTTTTGCCTGATCTAATATTACTTTGATAGATGCATCTCTGGAGTTTTCGCATTGCAGTGGAAGCCAATGTACCGGGGGGCCTCAGAAATTGTTTGCATGTCTCTTTGCTTGGTGATGATGTGGGTACATTTGCCAAGGAGGCAAAACTCAAAATAGTTATGAAAGAAAATGTGATGTCCCCACCCTAATGCTAAGTTATTTTTCTCCTTGTTCATTTCTTACACCATTCGATTGCATTTATAAATTAGATCACAGATGATGTTTTGAACAAATAGCAAAGACAGAAAGAAATCTCCTGGTATGGTCATTTTGTACCAACTTTCGCAGCTTACTTGGGGGTAGCAACCCTATATAGCCCATTGGAGCTCAGTGTACAAATGACCTGAACGTGTATGTGCAAAACATTAGTACATTCTTTGCTTATATGTGTATAAATATAAGCATTTGATTTGTTAGTGCGACATGTTCATCATATATCTTGTTTAACAAACATAAAATATTAATTCTAAAAACTTCAACTCAATTGAGTTAAGTTTAATCGAATTTGAACTCGAACTTGACTTAGATAAACAAATGATTAAGCTTGTATATGAGTTCAAATTTTAGGAGTTTGGTGGGCTTGAACTTTAAGCGTTTAGTTTGAGTTGAATAGTGCACGTTGGAATTCAAATCAAGTCGTTTACATCCCTAATTTTTACCAATGCTACTGAAGAGAGGAAATATTTCTAGCTGAAATAGCTTGACAAGCTGAAGTTAGCCTACATTTTTTCAGCTGATATACAGGTCTGGATTAAGTTAACTAGCAAAACCTACTTAATTGCTAGTCTACAAAGTACCATCCTCAAAACACTTTCCACCAAAGTATTTAAGAGTCCTGCTAAAGTATTTAAGACTCCTATAAAGGACTACGGTAGCATATTTTTGTCCTTTCATCTATTTATACTTTCAGAATACTTCCTCAGCCATAAAGAGAGTCAATTTTAGGTACTTCTATGCTGAAATGATATGACCCAAAGGAATCCAGTCCATGTCAAATGCCCATGGGTGAATTTTTGACATTTTATACTACTAGGGACTTGAGTCAAAATATGAAACATGAATTGTAGGAGTCAATATCAAAACTTTAGAAAGTGTAAGGGTAAAAAAATTAAAAAAAAAAAAAAAAGAGTGACTCAATTACATTTTATAAGTCAGTAATCTTCTAGTAGGGTCATTATAATAGTTAAAATCTAGCCCCTGGGTACATTACCAATCCTATTATAATAGGGTACTTGCCACATGTTCACATACTTGACTTTAATTATCATTATAATGTTTTTTGGGACATTACTTGTATCTGGATCATTACAACGTTTCCGCTAAATTTAATGAATTTTGTCATCTTTACAATTTAATTCAAAACATGAGTTGTCATGTTGTACGTTTTGAAACCACGGGAGGTTTTTGTGTGTATTAGGTTTATCACAGAGAGTTTTTTTGTTTTTTACTTTAAAAAATATATAAATGAGGGACAAGTAAATAATAATTAATATGAAAAAAGAAATTAAATAATAATTAATATGAAAGGGACATTTTTTGCTCTAAAAATTAAAGCAGAAGGGCAATAGACCTATTTATTGAGTTAAAGGAAGTGCAACTGAGAGTAAAGGTTAAGAGGGTTTAATACTTTTAACCCTTATAAGACAAATAAAGTTTGCTTGCAAACATTTGTACCATCTACTGCTTCACTTCTTCACTTGGAAGTACAGAGTCAAATTTACCATGACCAGTGAATGTGGTTAAATAAAAAAAATGATCCATCAAAATTAAAATGGAAGATTTGTCTAAATACATATAATACTTTACCAAAATGTCAATACACTGGTATGATTTTTCCAAAATGTCAATTTGCCATATAATTTTATCTTGCACCAAAGTAACCATAACATTTCCAAAACGCTCGATGAATGCGGAGAATAGATAACCTAATATGCACTTATTTTATTTTATTCTATTTTTTTTCTTTGTTTAAAAACGATCACTTAAGAACTACCCATATTGAAGCAAAATGCAATTCCAAAATTTCGAAATGGTCAAATGTCAGTGCGAGTGATAAGCACGCGAATATCATAAATGTCAATCGAATTAATTTACTGTACTCTATTTGAGCATAACTATGCAACTCTAGTTTCATGGGTGTTTTGTAACTGTATGCTTGTATTAAGGACTCACTTCACTTTGCACCTCAAAATTTTCCAGTAAATCTCATTTTGTACCATCAACTTTTATTTTAAACACATTGCAACTCAAAATTACCAATTGCAGTCACATTACATGTCTAGAACACCTTACATACAAAATTTGCCAATTCACATTCAAGTAGTAATATTATGTGCAATTAATGAAAGTATACAAATATATCTTGTCTATTCAGTGTTGAAAAAACTCATTAATCTTTGAAAATCTAAAAGAAAAAAAAAAGAGTGAAGGCATAATCTTTTTTCACTTTCATTAACAGTAAAACTCATTGGGGAACCTAAGGTAAAAAAAGCCATTGAGGGTGATTAGGAGTATTTCGACAGGATTAAGGCACAAAACTTCTAAATAAGGAATTAGATGCGCAAAGTGGAAATTACTGCAAAATTGGAGGGTGTAAAGTGCAGTTAATCTTTCTGCAAAATAATCACAGATTAATTATCCTAGTTGCTAGCCTCAGCGCGTGAGGCGTTTTTGTGATGAAGAATCGCTGCGGAAAGGGATTAGTTGATAATAATCGCATTGGAAAGTGATCAGTTGGAAAATAACTAGAGTAAAACTGATAAATACTGAATATTCCAGCAAAGGCTAGTAGTGATCTAGTGTGCACGAATCACCGTATCAACCTTAATCCAAGTTGCAATGGTGTTCAATTTCGCATTCAACACATGAATCTAGCTGATGATCTATTTTGTGTATTATAGATATCCATAGATTTTGCTAAATTGGAGAAAGCTGCAAAGGCCATTTATTTTCGTACGTAAATCCAAATTTTGAATGCGCACGGCTTAAAGTTTCCATCTCTGAAATATAAGCTCATAATAAGCATCAGGCTACTCAAACAGATCCTTTGTTGCTCAGCCCGCAATTGTGTCAAATTATCTATTTAGACCATATTTTCAAAATCAGCAACTGGACTCACTCTGTCTAGAGAGCTTAAACCCCCAGACAAATGCTTTTCTGTCGGAACCAACCAGCTACTAGTAACAAACACTTACCCAGAGACTGACTCCAGATAAAATAGAGGCCAACTATTCTAAAAGCTAGATATGAGAGCACTCATTCGCAAGACACATAAAAGGAATGATAGCGTTTGATATCCTTTGAAACCAAAATAATTAACCATCCACAGCAATATAAAGATCTTTCTCACTCATTGCAGCGACCTAGTCCAGCAAATAAAAGTACTTAGAACTACAGCAACAAAATTGCAGAAATCAGTCACAGGCTTACTCATATCCAATAAGACCAAACATGTTACATAAACAAGTTGGGTTTGGATGCCTTGTATGTGGTCTTCAGCTTTCGGCTAGGTGGCCTGACCTTCTTGAACACTAAGGGGAACCTGATTTTGGAGTTATGGAACTGCTTGGTACTCTCCCTCTTGCAAAGCTTAGCAGGAACAGTGGCTGTCTTGATGATCTGAATGCAGTGATAACGAACCCTGTGACGTGAAGCCATTTCAGTGTACATCTGTTCAACAGCACCATTCAAAGTGGTATCACGGTACTCCTTGTACATGTTGTGATAGCCAGTTCTACTCTGATACCTCAACCAGATTCCATAGTTCTTAATTGTGGTTGGGTTCTTCTCAAAGATCTAGAAAATATTATGCAAAAAGACAGACAGAATATGTCAATTTCCATTCTCACAAATGTAATATTTGCACTGGAAAATGAACGACCAACAGCAACAGAAACTTTCAGCAAAAGAAAAGCAGGGAAAACATTTTCCTTGTACTTTTTTCTCAAGCAGCCCCTTGGTGGGATAACTAGAGGTAAAGATTTTTATAGCTCTCCCTGTGTGAGATCTGGTAATTGAGAACTAGCCATACTAAAAAACAAGACGTGTGATCCTATCAAGCTGATAATCCATAACAAATTAGAAACCAAAAGGATCAGAGAAATTATTAATCAGCACTAATTAAACAAAAGACTGATTAGTCAATAGCAACAATTATCAACTTGTAAGACAAGTATCTGTTGCAATGCTACATACCGTACTAATTTATCCACGAAAATATATATTTTTCAGATTTAAAACTGATTACATTTTTATTTCCCAATATACCTCATACAACTCAGACAAAATTATAAAGGCTTTTGCCTATGAGATAAATCAATACCAAAATACTTGGTACAGCCAAGTCGCCAAGGATGAAACACAGAAGCCTCATGAAAGCACCAAAATGTAAACCATTGAAGCAAATTTGAGTGCACTGTTAAGCAAAATTTTAGGGTCTCTAACTCAGACAAATATCAAACTGGAAAAATACCTCATTAATAGCAAGAACCTGGCCATTGCTCTTCTTAACCTTCTTAAGCTTCCTCAGAAAGTACCTTTTCACATCAATCCATCATAAACCAAATAATCAGAAAATGATTAAAAAAACATAAGTTCCGAACTGCATCAGAAGAAGACATCTTTTACAACTGGAAAGGTCAACAACTCTCTTGTAGCTATATAAACTACACTAAACCCATTTTTCTACATTAACATACCAACACTTTAAGCAATATCAACATTACAAGCTGTTCAAATTTACATGCATTTATCATACAACAAGAACACTTATCTTCATATAATAGAATTCTGAGTACTGATGATCCAAAGAAAAATATTGACCATCTCCAACCCAAAATTGGGCAACCAAAGTCTATGATACCCACCTCCCCTGTTCCTCTGATTAATACTATTTTCACCTTTTCTACACTAGTGGACCAATTGTCAAGTTATCCATGCCAAAAGAAAATTTAGAACAATGACAAAAATCAGTTACTATAAACAAATAATATCTTAAACAAAGCAAGTCCTGCCACCAACCCCCACCCACTCTCAAACACACACAAAACCCAGGTTACAACCCATGGTATCTGAACTACCACTTTGAGCTCATATCACTCAAACCCTTAAAAGTTAAAAAGCCCAACAAAACATTATCAACTATCCATGCATATCTCAACATGTGTAAGCCACATTTGTGAGTCAAAAAGATTTCAAATACAAATGCATTTCCCACATAAAAACCTCAATAATTCCAATCTCAACTGAAAACCAAATTCCACTAGTAACAAACAAATCCACTATTACCAAACATCCACAAAACTATTCTGGTACACACACATTTCAGCTATAAATAATGTTACACCTTAAACAAGAGTACTCTCTCAGTAAAAGAATAGCTTTATAATCCCAAAATACGCACCAAAACTTGGACTTGGCGCGGACTTCATTGGTCGCCCAAAGCTTCATGCGGTAGATCTTGGGATGCTCATCGGTCTCCGACGGCAAAGCTCTGCCGACCACCTGGTACTGATGAAACTACACCCACAAACACACAAATTCCAAAAACACATCAAATAACTCATAATTTCAAAACCCTAATTTATCAACCGGCCAAATCCAGGCAAAAAACCGTCAATAAACCAAAAGAATCAGTAGATTTAGGGTTTCTGAGAACAGAAAGACGGTAAACGAACCCTGTAATTCACCATTTCAGCGCTCTCCTCTCTCTCTGTGCACTGTGTATTGTGTGTACCGGGGTGCGTGACGGCGAGAGGCGTTTGAAAAAGAGAGAGAAGGGTTTTGTTAGGGTTATATAGGAGATGCGGAGGCTGATTACTCAGAAAACCCTACGCGCCGTTAAAAATCGGGTTAATTACATTTACCTCCCTCAAAGTTAGGCCAAATTACAAATTGATCCTGATGTTTGACCATGTAACTTTTGTCCCCCTATCAGTTGCACCGTCCAAATGTTAGTTAACAAACAAATCAAAATGACACAAAGTACCCTAGTGCTAAAAGAATTGCAATACAATCAAAGAATCTAGAAAGAGCCATTCTTATGTGAAAATGAAACAAGAAATTCAAACAAAGGTCGTAGAACAGTGGAAAAAACTAACAACCAGATTATAAGGAAAAAAGAAAAATATATTAAGATCAAACTTTAAATACGGAACCAAAACAAGGGAAAGAGGACAAAAAATGGGTTTACACAAACCAAGAAAAAAAGAATTAAAAAAAAAAGCCAACAACAAAAGAACATCAATAATCAAGGGTTTGAAAATTTTCAAATTCTATTTGGTTAAGTATCCTAAAGTATATAAGCATGCAAAATTTTTCGACGTTTTCTTAACCTAATCAAGGGAATAAATTTGTGTGCTACTAGTCAAAAAAATAAAAAGAAAAGAAGATTTGAATATTGAGTAGAAAGATACATTCGCCATTGAAATTAGGAGATATTTTAAAGAGTTTGATCAGGACCATTACTCAATGGCCTCACATGGCAAATACGGATGCCAGCATTGGCATTGAAAAATATGTAGGAAAATTTTATGTCTATCATTTGAATCAATTTCAACATGCATCATCCTCTTGGAGTTGAATCTATTATACAAAAAGGGAGAACCGTGTAATACCACTTCAACACACATATATGCATAAATCAATGCAATATAAAATTGAACCAAGTTTGCTTCAAATCTGAGAGTTGGGTCCTTGTTGATTCATTTGGCGTCGCCTGAATAATAATTCTAGCTTGATTTACCTATATGTACTTGATAATCTGTTCAAAACTTTATCTTATTTATTTCAATCAAAACTATGGAATTTATATGTGGACATAAGTTTCCGGAGTTTGGCATGAATTTGGCGGTGGAAGAGGTAATATTGGGTTTAATCTGTATGAATTTCATGGTTAGTTTTTGGTAGATTTCATGATAATAAAACTTGTACACAATAAATTGAGTACAAAGATTTTTTTTCCTTTGAAAGAGGATTTAAATAATTAAAGACTGAGGTTGCGAGAGTGGTGGCTCTAATCATTTGCCAAAGACCAACCGTCGCCTATTTTGATAAGGCTAGAATTTTGGATGTTGGTAGAACAAGGAATACAATTTAGGCTTGAAGGGTATTTTAGGACCTCAACATAACTTTTATACTAATTTCGTTTGAATGTCAGTGGTCAACGCTAATTGATTGACGACAAGGGTGTAAACGTTATGAATTTTTTGTATTTGGAGGTCTTTCGGTAATATGGTCAAATCTAAGGGTCAAGATAGTAATTTGGCAAAACCTAACAAGAGGTAAACATAATGAGTGTGTTTGGATTGTAAGTTATTTGAAATATTTTTACTGTACCATTTTTTGTGATGTGATGTATGTGAGATAAAAAGGTAATTGGGAAGATAAAAAGGTGTATTGGAAATTGTAATGGTGATGTCAGCAAATATATTTGGCCAAATAATTGGCTGTCCAAACACACTCATAACGGAGGGTTTTGGAACGGAGAATTGATATAAACTCCATAATTATTATTTAGATTACTACTATAGAAATTGGAAATTTGAAATTATTTCTAAAAATTCGAAGTTTTCCAATTTTCCAATTTCCTAGTAACCTGGAGGGTTTGGGACAAAACTCAAGTCTAATTCCCGTTTAGAAATGAGGCCCGTCCCGTCACCCATTAAAAAAATTAATATATAATTTTACACATATATAAAATCATATATCAAATATATATATTATAATTATATATTTTATTATAATGTTAGTATAATTATATAATATATTTATAATTATTATAATTATAATTATTATATACACATATATAATATATTATATGAATATATATTATAATTATTTAATTAAATATAATTATATTTATATAATATATATATTATAAATTTATGAATATTATATAATAATGTAGTTATATTATTTATAAATGTATATTATATGTGCATAGAATTATTATATAATTATAATTATATATTTATATTATAATAGTTGTATAATTATATTTAATTATATATATAATATTTAATTTAATTAGTTACAAACTTATAATAATAATATTATTATTTATATATATTATATAATGTATATTACTATATGTAATATAATTGATATTATCAATTATACATGTTTACTAATAGAAATTATTAATTAGTTATACTAAATTTACTAATATATTTATTCTAATACATTTAATTAGTAAAAATTTCTTATATTCCATTTTGAAAGAACCAACGAACCAAACATCAATTATAGTAATGATATACATTCCTAGTATTGAACCAAACAGATGTATTGGAATGACTGATTCAATTCCAAATTTAATTCGAATTCGATTCCAAACACGAACCAAACGTCACCTTAGATGCCGGGCTTTTTTCAGCCGTGGGTTGAGTTAGTGGGACCTAATTAATACATGGGTTGTAGCTCCATTTAAGGATTATTGTTAATTGCAGATTGGTTAAACCTTGAGCTCGCCCAAATGTTTATTGAAATTTGAACCCAAAAAAAAAGGACAAAGAAAAGATAATCTTTCCTTTATTTAAATTTAAGTTTCTTTTTGACATATGAAACAAGATTGTACCCTAAATTTGTGGGAAAGAATAACAAAAAAATGAAAAATATTTGTTGAACCTTAAAAACTTAGAAAAAAAAGGCTATAGGGTTGTTTTCTAAACCCAAAATTTTTGGGCTTGATTAACATCATTTTAATTTGGTGGATAAATTCTAATTTGGGTTTTTTTTTTGGCGCAAAAGAGGCTATAGGGTAGTTTAATAACAAAATCATATTTTGTGTGTAGAAAATTCTGACATCAATTGGGAAATATAGGGTCGATTGTGGTTAGACTTGTACAATTGTAACCGCAACCTCTCATTGAGTGGTTTTTTTACTCTGTAGCACTACCTATATCTCCAGATGAACAAGAATGAATCAAATTTACAGTCTAATATATTTCTCCTAACATAAATAAATTTAACCACGGTAACAATTTTTAGCGCTGGAAGCAAATTCTAGCCAATTCTTAGCCAGATATTACCAAGTAATAAATAAATAAGGTGTGGTAATAAATGCAGAAAAATTTGAGAAATTCTAGTTAGAAATATGAATTAGTTTGTCGAGCAAAAGATTTGCATTAATTTTTAGCGATGAAATTATTTTTCCCTTTATATACTACTTTGAACTCCGTCATTGAATTCCGTCTTTTGTAATGATCCCAACAAAAGTCAAAGTGGGAAATGTCTAGTTATTAGTTACAAGCAAATTTAGTACTTTAACCATCCAATAGTATAATTAAAGGATTAATCTATTATATTAGATGAATGACAACTAATGTAAGTTTGAACTTGAAATTCAAATTTTGGACATGTGTAATACATCTAATGGTGATAGTGTATACATTATCAGTGCATGTAAGATTTACTCGTAATTAAATAGTGAAGAAATCTACTCAATCACCCACAAAACGACCTTGTATAGCTTGGTATACTTCTTTTGTTTTCTTTTATAAGAAAGGCAAAAAAAAAAAATGTTTAACAAGAAAAAAACAAATGTTTAACACAAGTTCACTGCAGCTAATCCAAAAATTGAGCTTTGAAGGCGGAAAACATGATGTGTATAGACATTGGAATTCTTTGCTTGGAACTTGAAGAAACATTTGGGAGCGAGAGGGAGGAGCAATTCATATTTTTGATGGACCTAGTCATCTATTTTCTGATGGAAAAAAGTTTAAAAATCTTGGAGCTGCTCCCCAAGTCGAAATTCCAAGATCCGCCCATGCAAATTTAATGTGTCTCCCACAAATAACTGTCAACGTGAGTTACTACTTACTAGTAATTAGATTTAATAATTTTGGGCGTGTAATTTATGCTCAAAAGTAATTCTTCCACCATTGTGCATTGGGCGTTAGAATTGTTGACAAATCTCGTGTCCTCCCGTACAAAGGTTTTAAGGGGATGAAAATGCCATGCCCCGCATCCCCTAATAAAAGGATTCATTTAGTTAATGGATTAAATGATACGGAACGTCTCATCTTTAAATTATGGAAGTCATCCTGGGGTTCTAAGTCCCACTTGTCTAGTGTTGAGTTGATTTAATATTGGATGTGATACATATATTATGCCCTTGTACCTATAGTATAAGGGTTCGTTGTCCTACTTGTCTAGTGTTCAGTTGATTCAATATACCCTTATAGCTATAGTATTGTTTTTGTTGGATAATTCAATAGTTTATCAATGAGCAAATTGCCCAATTGGCCATTAAATTTTTATTTTTATATTTTTTTGGCCCTTTATTAAAAGACTATACTTATCCATCAGATTTGTTAGGTGCATATTTTTCATCATTCCCTTCGTTTCTATCATCAAGTCCAACAAATCAAGAAAATGGAGGATAGATTTGTCAACACAACATAGTTTTTGCTTAAAAGTTTAATATTTAATTACACTTTAGCCTTTTCGGTCAAATTATGAGCTCATTCGTAATTTGATAGGTCAAAATAAAATTTCTAAAACTTTTTTTTCAATCTTCTGGTTCCACCTCTCACCATGTCACTGCTACAAACACTCCAATCGTCTAGTGAGCTCTTAAAATTACCACTACTGCTGCCACTTGGAGCCGAGCCAGTCCATTGTTAGCAAAACCCCAACTGTTGACACCTCTAGCCGCTCTTCCCTAGAGGTGTCAAAATGGGTGACTTAGACGGGTTTGGGTTGGGTAAAATGGGTAATGGGTATACGTGAATCAACTCATTTATACCCATTTAATTAGATGGGTATAAATGGAAAAGTCAAAAAATGAATTGGGTAACCCAATTACCCATTTATAACTCATTTATTTTAACTTTTTGCAAACTTATTTAAATTCATTTTTGTAAACTAGGTTATCAATTTATACCACTCTTTGTACCCATCATTAGTTTTAAATATTTACTTATAATGTTCAATAAACTTAATTACCAATTTTTTTCATTTATACTCTATATCACAAAATTACCTATTATTTAATAATTGAATAATACGAATATAAAAATTTGAATTAAGTACTATAAAAATTAATATAAAAATTTAATCCAAAAATTTTGAACCCCTAACATTTTTTTCATATATAAATTTAAATTTTCATTTTATAAAGATAAGAAAATAGACTAAAATTTATCATAAATTGGTAATGCTAAAAAATGAGCAAATAAACAAACTAAGAAAAAATAAAATAATAAGATAAAACCAACAAATAATAATAATAATAATAATGTTAACATCATGACAAAATGAAAAACTTGACAAAAAAAAGGTAGGGGAAAAGAAGAGACTTGGGGGGAAGAGAATTTTAAATGGGTTAATTGGGTTTGATGGGTTACCCAATAATACCCATTTATTAAATGGGTATTATTGGGTAACCCATTTATACCCATATACAAAAATTTAAGATACCCATACCCATCTATTCATGAACGGGTATGGATAAATCTAGTTAAGTGGGTTGATTTGCCACCTCTACTCTTCCCATTGACTCTCCTTCCAAAATCCTTCCTATAAGGAATCAAATATGTATATGTAGCGAAAATTTAAAAATTTCGATTCTTTGAATAAAGAGGTTAGTTAAAAAGATTATTTTCACTGGATAAAGATCCTTTTGTTTGATGAAACCATGGATGGTGTGATCTAAAAAATAAAACGTCCTATTGTCTAACAAGTTGTTCTCAAGTATTTGAACATCTTTAGTTGAAACCATTCAGAGTTGCAAACAAATGCATTCATCAGTTAATCAGTAGTTGACCTTTTAAGAGTAATTGGTCTTTCTATTTTGAACTCATTTTGAGAGTGGTAGAGCGACGAGGAAAATGAAGAATGGGGACTGTAAAAATGAAGCCTTCGTTGTAAGAGCAGGAAGTAGACCTTTTAGCCACTGTTTTCATATTTGCGGATTCTGGAGATTAAGATGATGCATTTGCATGTAATAATAGTGGGACCACTTTCTCTGCAAATGAGTGACATCCTTGGTTTTGTTGCCTGGGATCTTTAGCAAAATGAGAAGCTATAAAGCTTTTTTGTCCTTATGTAGGAAACGGTTTCCATTGTGAAGTCCAGTGTCAAATCTGGTCTTATTGAGTGAAGATCATGAAGTAAATGAGAGCCACCAGAGTAGCTGGATGATGCCATTTTTGTCCTGTTTGAGAAGAGGTTAAATTGATTGATTTTTTATGGTTGAGGCTGCAAGCTATCAAGAACTCTAGAAAAGTTGGAGGAGCAGATTTGCTATACATTTTCAGCAGAGCCGGATAGAGCTGATTGCAAGTTAGCAGTGAAGTTGGTGAAATTCCTGTCATGTTGATGTTATGAAACAGAATCAGTAGTAAGAACCTTGATCGTTTCTAGGAGACACCAAAAGCTGCTACTAAGAGGGCTGTATGACTGTCATAATTGCTGGAGTGGGGTAGAAATGCCATAACTCGATTGAAGTAGTAATGAATAGGGAGTTGCCTGTGTCTTGATTCATTCAGGGCATAATGTCCATTAGGATAAATTAGTGATGGACCACAATGGCTGAAAGTGGATTCAGGGCAGCAGAAGTTTCTGGCATGTTGCCGCTAATAGTAGTCTCAAGTGTTACCACTTTGGTTTGCTAGGATAAGGCGCTTGTACGAGAATCACGGTCTGGTGTAGTCTTTATTAGGATATACTCCCTCTCCAATTTTGATAGTCCTAGTATTTTTTTCATACAGTTTAAGAAAAAGTAGTTAACTTTGTTAGAAAAACAAATTTGGATTACTAGTTTCCTAAAATACCCTTGCATTAAATAAAGTTGGCTTTTCGTATATTAATATATTTTGAAAAATCTAAATGCATTAAATGGGGTAGGTTATATTCAATGCTAACAATTTATATTAAATAAAGTAGTCTATAATAATAACAACTTACATTAAATAAGGATATTTTAGAAAAATTAAAAGACAATTACATTCTTCAATTGGAATGTGGACTACAATTTGGGACAAACGAAAAAGGAAAACAGAACTATTAAAGTGGGACGGAGAAAGTAGTTGAAAATATTGGTAGAAATCTACCAAGGTGAGGATACTTGTTGAAATGAAGAGTTTCCCTCATTATCTCTATCCTTTGTTGTTGCTTTTGATGCCAAATGACATCTAAACTATTTTTGCTTGGCAATGGATGCTTAAATCTTGTGTTTTCAAACTCGGACCGGACCGGCCGGTCCGACCGGTTGAACCGGGAACCGGCCAAGTGTCCGGTCCGAGCTATCTTAAAAACTCGGATTGGTCAAGACTCGGTCAAACCCCGGTTTTGATCAGGTTTGACCGGAAACCTGAAGAACCCGTACGAACCGGGTTTTTCTTATTCTCCATTTTTAAATTCTTTTTTACCCTTCCTGACCTCTTAACCCCAAATCCTTGTGAGTTCTCCCTCCTCCGCAAATCCATTTTCACTCTTTGAGTTCAATTCAAGCATGAAAAATCAATGTTTTACCCCTTTTTTAAAATAAGATATAATCTTAGATCTTGTATTCAAAAGAAAAAAAGAGACCAAAAAATGCAAAAAAGAGCGTGGAGAAGAGAACAGTTTGCAGAAATCAGATAAAAGCATGATATTTCATGGGTTTGAGAACAAATAACTAATAAAATAAGAATGAAAATGAAATAAAAAAAAAAGATGAAGAAGAAGAAAGGAGTTGCAGAATGGCGTGGAAGATGAAGAAAGGAGTTGCAGGAAGATGAAATGACACCGTCAGGAGTAGAGGAAGAAATGAGAGGTGTGGCGTAGGGTCAAACTTCAAAGCACTTTCATCTGATATAGGATCAAAACATTTTCAATATTATGTTTTGATCCTTAAGTTGTTAAAAACTATTAATATACCTCAAATATTTCATACTTTATAAATATTGTCCTAAAGTTTGGTGTTATTTTTTAATCAAGTCCATAATTTTAATTCTAAACTTGTTAATATTCATTAAATAATATAAATTGCTCCTTGATTATTCTAATTTCTTTGTATTTTATTGTTAAATACATTTGAAACATTAAACATATATGAATATACCTTTGTTAATATTAACATGATCTTAGATATTTTAAATATAATATTTTAATTTTTAAATAATTTTTATTTATGACGTCATCTGATTTAACCCCCGGTCGAACCCGGTCGAACCCATTGACCCCTGACCCTGACCGAGTCGATACCCGGTCCGAGTCTGAAAACATAGCTTAAATCTCTGCATGCTCTTGCCCAACTAGAGGCTGGAATGCGGGAGAGTTGGTTTCTGTCCAATGTTGGAAAATCAAGATTGGAGATAATATTTTTCCCGTTATTTTAGTAAATGCAGATGATGTTGTTATGTTTTAATTAATCGATAGTCCTTCACTTTTTCCTTCCTACTGGTAAAAAGTTTATGTCTCATTTAAAGAGGCAAAAAGCAGGTAAGCCAGTGAACTTCCTTCTTTGCTGAATAAAGGAATGAACCATGGGGCAACCTAACTCGGCGCCTTACGTTTCGTTTCTTCCCTTTCTCACAAAAAAAAAAATACTTCCCTTCCTCTGAATTCGCCTTCACCAATCCACCCATCTACCTCAATCCAACTGCCATGGCAGGTCCCTCCGCAAATCCCACCAACAACCAGCAACTAACACACACAAATCTTAAGTTTTAAAAACCATAACCCAATAATTCTGCTGCAGCCGCCCTCCACTCATGGAAGTAACATCATCAGAAATCAAAACTAGGTCCATAAAGTTTTAGTTAAGGGGTTGACTTTAGACCTTCACCATTTCTGATACGATTTTGTCACAAAGTCATAGAATCTAAGTTAAAAGACACTCACAAGGTATAATGCTTAATTTACTGATTAAATTGGAGTTTGGGTGCAGAAAAAGTTTGAATATTAACCTTAAATATTCCTGGGCTTCCATACAAATGGATGTTAAACACTTTTCTGGGAAATAGGAACTGGCTGCATGTCTGGTGGTGATGGTGGCGGTGGCTACTGGTGAGTTAACTAGTTTGGGAAATGAGATTTGAATAGAAAAGAAAACAAAGGAAGAGAAACGTAGGTGTTTCCATCGTTTGGGAGTTTTAGTGACATAGAAAAAAAAAAGGTCGAATGATTTGGAAGTAGGTAAAGATCAGCTATAATTAAAAAGAATCTTCCGTCCAATATGGGCAAGAAACGAGGAAAGTTGTGGAAAGCCTACAAAAAAAAATTTAAATTGTCCATTCTATTTTTGAAAAGCTATTTAATGAAATTTTATTGACTTATGTGTTTAAAATCATCTCCTATCTTTTATAAACTCCTAAATAATATTAAATTTTCTTCTCTTCCTTTTCGTATAACTCAATATTTCTCTTTTTTTTCTTTTTTATTCTCAACTCCTAAATTAGCTATAGATGATGGAAGGAGTTGTTTTGGACTTGGGTAGAGGATAGAGAAGAGAAATCAAAATACATACCTCACGTGGGGTGTTTTAAATGACTGCAATTGTGCGATTGCGTAGCGACCATAATATGCGACTGGGGATTTGGTGCCTCTTAAGTTTCACAAGTGCCAGGCGGTTATGCTCGACAATGTCTGATGATTTGACTTCCTTCAAGTATAATAAAAAGAGAGTGGTGATCACTGTAGCAGCTCTTTTTTTGACAAGTGGCTTGGTACTTATTTGACACTTGGCTGGATTTTTTTTAATGAGAGCGACAATGGAACAAAGGCATACAAGAAACCAACAGAACCAGCAAGAAGACATTCCATTGCCCGTTACATTGTAATAGAACCAATGGGACCCATTTCATTTCAAACACTTCAGACGAACACTTCAAACAACCAGTCCATTTCATTTCAAACATTTCAGACAAACAAGAAACCAGCATCTCTTCTTTTCTTCTTCTTCGGGTGAAAGTACCAGCAAGTACTCTTCCCTTCCTATAGCAAAGATGGCTCCTTCACATGCTTATTGTACTTGGAAGGATGGAAGGCTTGAAATCCCTAAGAGATTAGGTGTTTTCTTTTTCCCCCAAAATTCAGGGATTTTTCCCCACAAAAGTGGCCAGCCGTTTGATTTCTTTCATTTGTACTAGAATTGGTTTTGCAACCATCCAATTTTCCCATGAACGCCGTAATTCTAAATCATATTTTCAGGGATTTGATGTGATAGACATTAAGTGAGTAGTAATTTAGGTTTTTAGGTTTTAAAAAGGAAAAGAAAAGAAAGTGCCCATATAAAGGGTGTATTTCTTTCTCTGAAGACCTTGCGTTTGGAACGGAGCTTTTTCTGCCTCTAGCTTTGGTAAGGGTCCTTTTCATTTGTAATATTTCAAATGGTTTTTTTGCTCCTGTAATTCGATCTGTAATTCAATATAATACTTCACTTAATCAGGTTTATTCTTCTTTTCTTTTTCCTATTTAATTTGCATTGCTTGCATTCTTTGTTGTTCCTTTTGCAGTTGTGTTTGGGTTAGCCGTTCAATTAGCTTTTTGATTTTTCATTTTCGGCCAATTTAGAAGCTTAGATATTTTGATGATCAGTTTCGTTTAGATAAAGTTCACTTCTTGCCATTGATATCAACCTCTTGACTTTACTTAAGATATTGGAATTGATACTTTGTTTTTTTCTGAAAAAAAAAGGATGTTGCTTTTTCAATATTTGTTGACAAATTTTCGTTCCCTTTCAAGAAATTTTTTGTAAATCAAATTTTGGTAGGTTATGGTGCAAAAACTACATATATCATGAATCAAAAATACTACTGCAGAAACTATAGTCACTTAAGATTATGATCTATGAAGAACCTGTATACTTAATTATTTTCCATTGCACTTTTTCTTTGGCCTCTCCTTAAAAAACAGATTTATCAGTCTACTTATTAATTAACTAAACATCCATGTAGAAGCCATGTATTATAGCAACTTAGGAAACAGCTGCAACTTCAGCCATATACAGGGATATAGGAGACCATGGCCACGTTGACTTCCTATCAACAATAAAGACTAAAATTGTCACTAAGAATATGTTAATGATTCATAAATGCCATGATCTCAAAGTCTCTAAATCTGCAAACTATCACCTCTACCACAGGTAGACATGTCTTCATAACCTTATAGGATCAAGTTTTTTTTTTTTTCTGATTTTCACCATTATATAACAATATTAGTAAACAGCTTATCTAGACAATGTTTTGGGCTCAGATCATTTGACTGTGTTTTCGCTAGCAGTAAAACTTAACGTAATAGTTAATGGATCAATAATGAGAGTTATAAGACCATCATTTATTAATTTGATTGATTTTCTTCTCACAATGTGCTTACTTTACTTGAAAGCATATTTTTATACTTCTAGCTCATAACTAAACAATAAGTTTTATGGAGTTATGAAAACGGCGTCTAGCACTGCTACTGTAATTCTTTAGTTTTTTTTTTCATTGTGAATCTTTATTCTTCCTTTTCTTATACTGAATTTGCTTTTTTTTTTTTGCCTATGCTTACAAAATGTCGACCTGTCTCTTCAACTGAAGCTGGCTATTCTATTTGGTGTGCATCTTTTGCTCCAACAAGTTGGTATATTCAGTTCTCAGGTTTGTCTAAGAAACTAAATTTTATGCTGCTTCTTTTTGTTTAAGGGATTTGGATTTTATCGGCTGTTGATTATATTACAGGTTGTGTGTCTCATGTTAAAAGTTTTAAGCTTCAGGCATATTAATTGTTATCTGTTTCATTTTTACATGATTGTGAGATACACGATGTAGTTAATGGTTTTCTTTCTATTATGAGAGTAAAAGCCTTCACATGATGAGAATGAATGTCTGTTCCATATAGAAAGCCTTGCATAGTAATTTTCTTTTTTTGTCATGGACTCTGTGATCAAAGAAAATTGTGATAATGTGCCTACTGTGATTTCTCAGTTTGAGGTGGGTCAAATGATGAGGAAAAAAATTATAGAAAAGATGCAGTTCTCAGATGGAAAAAGAAACGATTAGATAGAGCAATAAAATGTCATAGTGTAGGAGCTTTGCCTTCTGCTATTGCGTCTTCCTCGCCACCTGTAAATTTGAGTAATATGCAAGTGTGTACGCCTGCACTATTCCAGTTTACAGGGAGGCACACTTCCAACCTGACAGAGTATCCTACACAAATGAGTGTGAGATCACAGGCCAAAGCATCTCAAACAAACCAACTTTTTGAGGTAGCCTCTTTAGAAAATCAGATTGTAGACCTTCCTAAGATTGTGACTGAGCTTTCTATTGTTCAGTCTCTTCCCAGGTTGTCTTTATTCGATATAAATTCAAATAGTACGCAAAGTGGTATGGATGCGTCATTTGAATTTGCAAATAGCCAAAGCGTAACTTTAAGACATCATCGGAAAGAGAAAGCTCATGCATTGAAAGTTCAGAGATCTCAGAAAAAACATTCAAGTCAACAAGAATGTATGAGATCGCAGATTATAGGCCCTCTTCCAAATGTCTCTAAATCTGTTCAGCCTCTAATACCGGATTTTGTGTTAGGATCCAGGCGCGGAATAAACAACTATTGAGATATCAAGTGCACAACAATTTAATGAATAAACAAGTCACAAGCATGAAAGATAGATGACACACAATATTTAACGTGGTTCGGCTCCACCATTGAGTCTACGTCCACGGAGAGAAAACCTATTATTTATTATGAGAGGAAAACCCTATACAAGAATACAACTTGAACCCAAACCCAACCCTTGTATACCATCTCTCATCTCCCAAGAATCTTCTCTCACACCCCATGTATAAGGCTACATGATGCCCCTTGTGTCCCTTGTGTGTCTCTTGTGTTGTATGCTAACCCACCTATTTATAAAGAACATTACTACCAAAAAAATAAATAACAATTGAAAATCAATACTATTTCTTAAACTCATATAGAGTAGAAAATAGTATCTAGTTAAATAGGAATTTACTTGACTACTACTTCAAGTAACTAAATCCAATTAGGAAACTAGGTACTTCCCACACCAAATAAGAATTCTATCTAAAAGAAATTAAGCCAATTTCCTAACAAATCTCCACCTTGGCGAAAATTCCTTTTAGCAACCATTTGCCTTCAACTACCAAATAATATGGTACCAAGCTACACACCCGAATCAATACAGTCCTGATACCAAATTGATTCAATCGACAAATGAACATGTGTAGTTATCCCGAGTCCAACCTCTAGTTGACTCGTGAGAAGGTGCCTCAATTCACCATCTCCCTTTACAGAATTTCTTCTTACCACCACTTGCAATCTGGGATCCCCTTCTATGAGCTCTAACCCTAATCATTGAGGCAATCAAGTGGTAAAGTCACCATACTTCTTCCCATTCTCAGGACTGTCTCGCCACATGTGGTTTCCAAGACTCCACCTAAAACGAAAAACTCGTACCTGTCAGAGTCTTCTGGCGCATAGAAATTAGATCTCCTTATTTTTTTGGGACACGTGCCACACCACCCAAAAAACATAGCCAAAATCTAAAATTCATCGGGATAAAGAATCAACCGTTGGAGGTGTGAGAATGTCTCTACCGATTCACGTCCAAAATCAACGTTGGACTCCACCTTTTTCTTGACCCTTGAATCACCTGCCTAGATTCACCGTCAAGCATTTCCATGCTTTTCGACTTCCTATCCTTCACCATCAATGCTTTTTGTCAAACCATTGAAACAAGAATACCACCCATTAAATTGTTCAATTGGTGACAACTACCAATCCACTTGATCTCAATAGTTAACTAGGATCCAACTATGAATCTTGAGCAGCCCAGTCTCACAACCAAGCTCTGATTCCACTTGTTAGGATCCAGGCGCGGAATAAACAACTATTGAGATATCAAGTGCACAACAATTTAATGAAGAAACAAGTCACAAGCATGAAAGATAGATGACACACAATATTTAATGTGGTTCGACTCCACCATTGAGTCTACGTCCACGGAGAGAAAATCTATTCTTTATTATGAGAGGAAAACCCTATACAAGAATACAACTTAAACCCAAACCCAACCCTTGTATACCATCTCTCATCTCCCAAGAACCCTCTCTCACACCCCATGTATAAGGCTACATGATGCCCCTTGTGTCCCTTGTGTGTCTCTTGTGTAGTATGTCAACCCACCTATTTATAGAGAATATTACTGCCAAAAAAACAAATAACAATTGGAAACCAATACTATTTCCTAAACTCATATAGAGTAGAAAATAGTATCTAGCTAAATAGGAATTTACTTGACTACTACTTCAAGTAACTAAATCCAATTAGGAAACTAGTTACTTCCCACACCAAATAAGAATTCTATCTAAAAGAAATTAAGCCAATTTCCTAACATTTTGCTAACACATTTTCGCTACCAAATGCAAACTTGAATAGTTTGCAATCATGTATGTCTATCCCGTCGGAATTTTCAATAGCTGAATCTTCCACCTATAGAAATCGACGGAAACAGAGAGTGCTTAAGATGACAGCAAAAAAAACTAAGCAAAATCAGCTGGATCAAGCACAGAATATAGGATCTAAAAGTTTGCAACCTCTCATAAGTACAACTGAACAGCATAATCCTGAGGGTGTTGAGATTTTAAATCAGTCTAATCAAGTTGTTCACCAATCACAATCGAATGCGTCCCCGTTTTCAGGTACTTAATATAGCACTGCTTATTAATATAGTTCTTCCCATCAAGTAACTGATTTTATGTATCTTCAAAACATTTTTAGCTTTAAATTGAATACTGAAAATCATTTTCTTCCAATTATTTAATTTATCTAATTCAAGTGGTTGATATTGGACTCTACTTTACAGGAATACTTGAACAAAATCAACGGAAAACTAACAGAAAACGTACAGGTCTTTTAACATTTACATTGTTAAATAACTTGGGTATTTTATATCTTATTATTGTTTATTAAACAAGTTAAGCCATTTGAAATCGATCTTTTATTGATCATAGGAAGAGTTCAAAAAAAGGGCGAGACTTGTTAGATTGCATTCCAGGTGCGGCAAGCATTCTTCCAAAACAACCAGATTGCCCACATTGTGGTGCAAAAAAATTTTCCCATGAAACACCCAACTCTTGCTGTTCTAATGGAGACATAGTGTTAGCCAGCAACCCAATTCCAGCTTCTTTAAAAGAGCTATTAACTTCATCTTCAGAAGAGGCAAAATTATTTAGAATATGTATAAGAACAATTAACAATATTTTTGCTTTCACTTCTTTTGGAGTTAAGTGCGACAAGAATCTAGCAAAGAGAAATAAAGGGGTCTATATATTTAGGATTCAGGGGCAAGTTTATCACTTCATTAGTGACCTAGAGGCCTCAAAAAATTTGCAGTTGTATTTTCATGATACTGAAAATGAGCTGACAAATCGTTTAAATGCATGTCCAAGGCTAACAGAAAGTATTATCCAGAAGGTTATGAATATCCTTTAACACAATCCATATGCTCGATTTTTTCGTGGTTTAAGAGAAGTTCATAACCTTGATACTTATTGTATTGTCTTGAGAACGCTACCTGGTGTAGACCAAAGGGTATTTAACAAACCTACGGTCTCCCAAGTTACTGCATTGTGGATTGAAAGAGAAGAAAATGGGGAAACAAGCAGGAGAAATATTCGAGTCCATACTCATGGTGGTCATTGTCACAGTATAGAATATTACTATGGCTGTTATGACCCCTTGCAGTACCCTCTTCTTTTTCCTTTTGGTGAACTCGATTGGCATCAGGGAATCCAAAAAAAAGGAAAAAAAATCCACAAGAAAAAGACTCGAAATAAGAATTCTGAAAGTTCAATTTCCCCAATGCTTGCTGCTACTGTTGAAGAACTATTACAGATGGAACAAGATGGTAGGTGTAGCCAATCTTATTCATCTATTTGTAGTTCAGTTCAGTATAGTAAATTAACTAATTATTCTGCAATTTGTCTACCAGCAATGGCGAAGATTGATAATGATCCAAATTTTGTTTATGTGAGAGAGTATTATGCTTATAAGTTCCAGATAAGGGATGATAATGAGTCTTTTTTGCTTCATTTTGCTAGATTAATTCAGCAATTTATAGTGGATATGTATGTTAAGCTTGAATCTTAAAGACTAGATTTTTTTAGATCACAACAAAAGGAAATAAGGAGAGTTTTTGCAAGGAATACAAGACTCTGTGGCTGCTGGTGAAACTCAGGTAGCAAATATTTGTCAGAGAATTTTTTTTATTGACAAGTTTTATTAGAGAGCCAAGAAATATGAGAAGAAAATACATAGATGCAATGACCTTGGTCCAAAAATTTGGCAAACCGGATATTTTCTTGACCATGACTTGCAATCTTAATTGGTCAGAAATAAAAGAACACCTAATTGAAAAAGAAGAAGCACAGAATCGGCCTGATTTGATTGTAAGAGTCTTTCGTGCTAAACTTGAAGAATTAAAAAATAAAATCCTGAAGAAAAATATTTTTGGTGAAGTAGCAGCCTATACATAAATTATAGAGTTTCAAAAAAGAGGCTTGCCACATGCACACTTCCTCTTAATTTTGAAATGTAAACATAAAATGTTCAGACCTGAAGAGTATGATAAGATTATCAGCGCCAATATTCCAGACAAAGTGAAATACCCACACTTATATAGAATGGTTAAAAAAACACATGATGCATGGTCCATGCGGTGTTTTAAATCCATCAAGTGTGTGTATGACAAAGAATGGCAAGTGTAGGCATTCCTATCCAAAGGATTTTTGTGAGGAAACAACCCAGACCATTAATTCTTATCCAATATATAGGCGAAGTACTAATGGTGTTAGAGTCAAAGTTAGACAGCATTCCTTAGATAATAGATGGGTTGTTCCCTATAATGCCTATTTACTAGCTAAATTTGATTGTCACATTAATGTTGAAATTTGTTCAACAATTTAGGCTGTTAAGTACATCTATAAATACATTTGCAAAGGACATGATAAAATCAATTTTCATGTTAATTCCGATAATCCAAACAGCCATATTGATGAAATCCAGCAATATCGGGTAGCTCGCTGGGTCTCACCACGTGAGGCTAGATGGAGACTTTTTTGTTTTGCTATGGGCAAAATAAAACCTGTAGTAATTCATTTGCAGCTTCACCTAGAAAACTATCAGCCTATAAGTTTCAAAAAGCATCAGAATTTGACCAGTGTTGTGAGCAATCCAAGAAACAAAAAGACAATGCTCACTGAATTCTTCTACATGAATAGAACAGATTCAGAAGCTCAAACTCTGAACTATACATATTTTGAATTTTCAGACCATTTTGTTTGACTTCCTGATGAGAAACGTTGGAAAATGAGAGATCAAGGGGACTCTATAGGAAGAATAAATGCAGTCCATCCGACTGAAGAAGAGAGGTACTACCTTAGGCTTCTTTTAACAAAAGTCCGTGCTCCGAAATCCTTCGAAGACTTGAAGACTTATAATAGTGTACAGGTTAGAACCTTTCATGAAGTAGCACTTTTAAGAGGGCTACTTCAAGATGATAACAGCTAAGAACATTGTCTTGAAGAGGCTTCTCTCTTTCATATGCCTTATGAATTGAGAAGACTTTTTACAACCTTTTTGGTATATTCCTGTCCTAACAATCCCAGACAATTATGGTTAAAATTTGAGGCTGTAATGTCAGAGGATTTTCTAAGGTGTTCAGATTTGACTCCTAGAGAGGTCAGGGAAAAGGTACTGCAACAAATAAGTGGTTTTCTTGCATCAATGGGAAAAAGCATAGCTTCATTTGGATTGGTTCCTAATGATCTATCATCCTTTGATGTTGAGAATTAAACAAGGGAATTGTTAGCTGAAAGAAGCATAACAGTTCATGAAGAAGATCTGAATGCAATTTCTTTGCTTAATGAAAAACAAAGGCATGCATTTGAGATCATATCTCACCGCATATATGAGAACAAAAGTGGGGCCTTTTTTGTAGATGGCCCTGGAGGCACTGAAAAATCATTTCTCTATAGAGCATTGCTAGCTGATGTAAGGTCTAAAGGGTATTTAGCACTAGCAACAGCCACTTTGGGAATTGCTACTTCTATACTACCAGGAGGTAGGACTGCCTATTCACGATTTAAAATCCCAATTGATCTTTTAGAAGGCAGAGCATGTAGAGTTAGCAAACAAAGCAATCTGGCAGCAATGATTAGAGAATCCAAATTGACTATCTGGGATGAGGCTCCTATGTCATAAAGATCTGCAATTGAAGCATTAAATGATCTATTGCAAGATCTTATGAACTCATCAGAAATATTTGGTGGAAAAGTTGTTGTCTTTGGTGGCGACTTTAGACAAACATTGCCAGTTGTTCGTAAAGGAAATCAATCTGAGACTATTAATGCTTGCATAATAAATTCTCCTCTATAGCCTTCTCTTGAAAAATTGCAGTTAACAGAGAATATGAGGGCTCGATTAGAACCCTCATTTACTGATATTTATTGAGAGTTGGCAATGGAACTGAAAAAATCCAAGATGATAGCTACATAAAGATTCCCTCTTCAATTTTGCTTGAAAATAGTGAGGCTGATTTTGCACTAGATAATTTGATAAATTTAATGTACCCCAATACCATACCTGGATCATCAGATGCTAACATTCCAGTCAACCAAGCAATTCTGTCCACAAAAAATAATTTTGTTGATGAGGTGAACGACATTCTCATTAGCAAATTTCCAGGTGAAGCAGTAGAATATCTTAGTTTTGATAAAACCTTAAATCCAAATTATCAGGGACAGTATGAGGACTTTTTGAATTCTCTTTCCCAAAGTGGACTTCCACCACATAGGCTAATCTTGAAGGTTAATGCACCAATAATCTTGCTTAGAAATTTAGATCCTACTGAAGGCCTTTGTAATGGGACAAGATTAATATGCAGGAATTTGAGCCGAAATGTTATTCATGCTCAAATAGTTATAGGTGATTTTGCTGGAAAAGATGTTTTCATCCATAGAATTCCGTTAGAACCTCCCACTGATGAGCAATACCCTGTCCCATATAAGAGAACTCAGTTTTCAATCCGTTTTTGCTTTGCAATGACAATTAACAAAGCTCAAGGACAAACATTAGATTTTGTAGGTATTTATTTAAGAGAACATGTGTTTTCTCATGGCCAGCTTTATGTGGGGTTATCACGTTCAAGAACAGTTTCACAAGTCAAGTTACTCATTAAGCTTCCATTTTTTGATAAATCTAGAATAAATCAGACAAGAAATATTGTATATAGAGAAGTTCTTGAAGCTTCTCAATTAGCTGTCAAGTAAATGAACATTCTTCTGCTGTTTCTTCAATTTTTAATTAATCCTATCATAATTGTAGTCTACATTTAGAATTAAATTCATCTGTTTGTACCATTTATAAATAAGCATGGCAAGACGTTACCTTCCAGTGAATGAGGTCGTTGAGGGAGTAAAAGGATGGACAGTACTGGCTCAGGTTGTTGCGAGAGGACATGTTCAGTTGAGTCGAGGAGCAAGGCCTGTGAACTACTGCCGCTTCCTTCTTACAGATTCTGAGGTAACAAAAAAATAAAGATATTTCTTCAATTTTTGCATATATCTTTGACTATTTTACAAATTTACAACTTTTCTTCTTTATGATGCAACAGGAAACAAAGGTTTCAGCAGTCATCTATGGCAATGATATCCGTTTTTTTGCTGGCATGTTGATGCCATTCAGGAGATACTATATCTCCAGTGCAGCTCTTCGCAAAGCAGAACCAAGGTATAAGGTCAGTGACTACCCATATTCTTGGGTAATCCATAACAGAATGTTGGTTGAGGAGTATGTTGAGCAAGTTCCACCGGTTATTCCGTGTCACTTTGAGCTCACAGCGTTTGAAAACTTATTCAGATTTGCTGACACAGAAAATTTGCAAAGTAAGTTCATGTTTTATCTTAGATAATCCCAATGTATTCCTTATGTTATCTTCAGCTTATCCTTAGATTGAAATATTCCTTTGAATAATAGATATCCAGGATATTGTCGTGCATGCTTTTCCTTCAAGGGAACAAAGTCTTGATTCAACGACTAGAGACTTGGTTGTTATTAATCAAGTGTAAGCCAATTGGAACAAAAGAATAGACTTTCAATTTACTAAATAAACTTATTACATTCTTTAATTTTTATCATATTTATTGCTTTTTTTAGAAAAGGCCAATGCTCCTTACTCTGTGAAACGAATTTGAAGCAAATGAAGGAGCACAGCTGGCAAACACTATCGCAAACAACAACATCATCATAGTTATGAGAGTCAAAGTAACTACTTTTAACTGTAAGTTACAGCTCCCATTGCTCAAGAAATTATTATTGCTTTGCCTACCATACTTCAACTTTAATGAGCTAATTATATACTATTTTCATAGATCTATGTCTAACAACAAGGCTTGCAAGTTGTCTACTGGTGAATCCACCAACTCCTCAAGCCACTGTATTAAGGCAATGGTAAGCATATCATGCTTTATAATTATACATAAAGACTGAAAAATATAACATATCATATTTATGTTCACAGGTATGATCAGAATCAGCAAGAAATTGCACAACTAATTGAGGAGGCCAGTTACAAAGACTCAACCAAATTGCTGCCTCCGTCCAAACTGACTTATACTATTTTCTTACCTTTTACATTAGTGAAAAATGAATTACTTAACTTTGCATCTAATACAATATAAACTATAGGTCAAGATTGCTTGGATACAAGGAAATACTTCTTTGGCAGCTGAGCAGCGATCTTTTTGGTATGCTGCATGTAGTAACTGTCAAAAGGCTGTAGATGCTAATTTGGAATGGATCATTAGATGTCCATCTTGCAGAGAAGAAAGTGCCGTTGAAGCCAGGTAAACAAGGCATGCAATTTTACAACAGTGCTCTTAACAATAATTCTGTTTTATTTCATTGATTAACCATTATTCACTGCTATCATATACTAGATGCCGTATTGGAATTATCATTGATGACGGAACAAGTTCAATGTATGTAGTATTATTTGGTCTAGATGCTGAAAAACTCATTCCATTCACAGCAGTACAACTAAGTGAAGCTGATGAACACGTAAGATGCTGAAAAACTCATACTATTAACATGCAATATCTCTATTTTCTTTTGTCTATGGTTGCATTGATTGGCCTGCAAATCTGGTAATGTCCCTCTAGTTATTTTGCTATTCTTTCCAAGGACAAGACTCAATCGTAGTCAAGAAACAAAATTCCTAACTGGAACTAGCTAAAAGTTTCTTTTAGCCAGCATTAAGATTGCAACAATCTTTTAATTATCTGGTATAACTGAATTCTTAAGTTGCATGTTGAATTTTAGCTAGGAAAAATGAGTTTTAGTTGAGGAAAATTCTGTTTAATAACTGATTAGCTATTGGAAAGAAAAAAAAATAGCAGGAACCGACAGAGAAAGCTGAAGTTGCAGCTTGTTATCAATGTTTCTTTGGAAAATAATGTTAGCAAATGCATGCAATATGTTTATCTCAAGTGTTATAAGATGTTTGGCTGAAAACTTGTAAAAAGTTAGAAATTTGGGCTGGAATGTTAAAGGAAAGTTCCCAGCTCATGTCGTCGGAACTTCCCAGCTCACGTCGCCTTCAATCTATGTTACTATTAAGCTTTCTTCTGAAATTGCATCATGTTTACATTTTCTGGTAGTCTATAAAATTTCTGAAAATACAGGGTATTGAGCTTGTTTTTTTGTTTATTTGCAAAATATAGGGTGTTGAGGTATTTTCTGAAATTGCATCTGCAATTGATAACCGTGAAGTCCTATGCTTTGTCCACCATTTTGACTCGAATTATCAAAGGCAGAAAGATGATAAGTATAGCATCGTCAAAATATACACTGCTAAAGAATTGGCTGAAATCAACCCGGCAATCATGCGCACAGTTGTCTCTAATCCTGTGGAAGAGCCTGTTCCAACTGCTCCAACCATAACTGAGAAGCCGACCAGCACCATTGAACAGGTTGATTTAACTGCTCGCTCCACTGTCACTGACCAACTTGCCACTGAAGGCAAATCTTCAGCCCAACAATAAAAATGATCCTAGATTCAATTGGGCGCAAGTCTGATAATGCAGATAAGCTAGCCTCTTCAAACATTACTGTAAAAAGAAGCTTAACTTTTAAAACTCCAATTCCCAGAACTAATGTACGTTCTGCTGAGAAGACAACCATTGAAGCTGTTCCCTCAATTGCTGGAAAAAATGGTCCTGAAGACAACAAGCTTGCATCTTCAAAATCTGCTCATATGAGCCCTCTCAAGAAACCACGTGAATCTGCAAAATGAAGCAGTCACACAGCCTCATGTCCTCTTTTGTTCATTCTTTTGTTCATCATGGATGCTACTGAACTTTTAGCATGCTATCATTTGCCATCATATTAGAATCCATTAACATTCTCGCTATGACTAGAAGTTAATGAATTCTAATATATGATATTATGTAACTATTAGCATGCATTATGTATCTCTACTTGAGACTTAATTGTATTGAAAGGTGTGTAACTGCTACTGAAATTATTGACAGCAATCTATGAATGGTAATTATGATATTATGTACCTATTTTGCAACTAGAATTGTTATATATGCTTTTCCAATGATCAGTATTTTTAGGAGGGCCAAGGCTGTGCCTTGCACAGCTTGGTTCCTCTAGTGTAATACTATGAAGAAACCTAAGTATTAAATGTGTGGATTATTATCACTTTACCCCCTTAACATTTGGTGCTCCTATTAATTTTCCCCTTAACGCTATTTTTTAGTCACTTTACCTCCAAGACTAACGGTCAAACTTAACGGAGTTTGTTAATTAAAGTAAAAAGACATGTTTAACCCTTAAAATTATTATCACTTTACCCCCATAAAATATAGTCTCATTATCAATTTACCCCCTAGAGTTATTTTTTTAGATAATTTATTCTACCATTAAACCAACTTAGTAAATTAAAAAACTTTAGAAGAAAACACCCTCCTCTTTGCATAATAAAAATAATAAAAAATTTAAAGTGACTCTTCTCCTTTTTAGTATTACGAAAGTTTTTTGCAAATAATGGATTATCAAAATGGTTTATTTTCCATAATTTCATTTTGACTTGGCAGATGCAATGTGCACTTCTATTTTCTTTGAAGAGGTAAATTACGCAGATCATGCATCAAGAAAACCATTGATCATGCTGGATATTTTGAATGGTAAAACATGTGTAGAACTGACTTTTGAATTCTTATGGTTTGCTTAGTTCCCCACAAAATCTATTTTATGTCTTTGTTCTCATGTTTCTTGCAAAGGACTAGCTCCACTTTGTACCCCCAAAATTTTTACCATTTTTTTCACTTTACACTTTAAACGTCAATGTTGGATACTTTACACCTTAAAGTCTCAATTCTAAATAATTAGCAACATAAACTTTCAAGTTTACCGTCTTTAAATCCAATCAATGAGTACGTCAGCAAAATTAATTGCATAGAATACTCTATAATCAATGTTAATTTGCTAACAATGGTCAAATGGGACCAAGGTAATACAATTATAACAAAATGATACATTGTCATTAATTTGTACTATCTTTTATCTCGTTAATTTTACTAATAATATTAGCAAATGAAACCATATAAATCAATGACAATATGCTGCAATCGGTCAAATGAGCCAATGGACCACATTCATAAAAAAAATGATACATTGTTATTAATTTTCACTTTCTTTTATCTCATTTATATTGCAAACATTGTCATTGATCAGACTTAAATGGGACAAAGTTGAAGGTTTATCGTATAAAGTGTCTAAAATTAAGAATTTATATTACAAATTGATTAAAATTGAAGTGTAAAAAACAAAGTGAGAAAGTGGTACAAATTCAAGATTACAAAATTAAATTAACGTGAGGGAGATCCTGAGGGGTGCCCTTCCTTACCTCGAAAAGTTATTAGGAAAGTTTTTACATCCCTCTAACAAAAAAAAAAAGTTTTCTTTTAGAAATCCAATTATATCTCCTTAAAACAATCAAAATTTTCACATATATCCTTTTAAATGTTATACTTTATCCTCCAAGCATTTCAGAAAAGTATAAAGGTGCTCTTTTAGATATACTTTTTCCCTTTTTTAATTAAGCATTAAATATAAATCGTTATTAGTTTTGCCCTTCTCATTCTCCTTTTATTCTGCCAGTGGTTTCTCACTACTCGGGATATCAATACTTGGACAGCTGAAATTTGTAATTTGTATTAAACAAAGGGAAGTACAATTTCTAGCAGCCAATATGGCTTGACTGACTATGAATCGTTAGGGTACTTATCATTTCTTCCCTTCGGAAAAATAGGACTCATCTTGGTGGTGAATGACTTATGCTCATAATACTCAATACAATTAACTTTTTTATTTTTCAATACAATTCACTTACTGATTCGATATCAATAGCAAATAGGCAGAAATGCACACATCTATAGTTGAAATTTTTGACCTTTTAGTTTTCATCCTTTCTGGCTGAAGCTTTCTCTTGATTTGACCAAGATGTCTCCTACTGTTAATCTTGTGTCTGGAGTGTATTGATGATGGATATGCTACCTTCATTTTCTTTGTGGTTTATCACCAATTAACTTTTGTCTTTTTTTTTCCCAACAAACGACAACAGCTTTCATTTATATTAACACTTGATAGTACAAGAATTAATTACAAAAAGGGATACTACCCTCATTTCCTTCTTCCCTAACTCAATCAGCCATATTGGGAAGTCATGTTCCCATTCAATATTATGCACCAGTTTAACTGCAAAATGAGCTAGTGCATGACTAATTTCATTTTTTGTTGTAGGAATAAACACAAAAGAACATCTGTCAAAGCCTGTTCTAAGATCCTGTACATCTTCTAGAATAGTTGCAATGCTGTAATCATATTCACTGCATCTGTTAATTTGCTCAACTATTGATTTGCAGTCTGAATGTACTATAATTTTTGTCCATCCAGGCTTTTTGGCCATCAGTAGAGCATTCCTTACTGCGAGAGCTTCTTCTTTGCTCACTGTTCCTTTCCCCTGGTTTACAATTCCTTTGGCTCTCATTATCGTTACTTTCCAATTTCTTGCAATGATACCTTGTCCAGTCCTGATCCTTTTTGCTGATATGGCAGCATCCGTATACAAACATACCACGTCTTCCCTTAGTTGCTCTCTTCTTGCTTGTTGTCCACTCATGTTCTGGCTTGTGTTGCTCTCCTGTTCTGACTCCCTTGGTTGCTCGAATTCCAACCACTCTTCTTGGGCTTTCTGTACTGTGTTGTGAGGTTCCTGTTTAGCACTATCAAAGATTCTTTTGTTCCTGGCTTTCTAGATTTGCTAGAAGATGTTGATGGTGAGATTAAGTCTATCCTGACCTTGTTCCATCGAGAGTGATTGAGTAGCTTTCTCCCACCATAGCCATAGGTTATGTTGTTCATCTTGTAGCCCATCCCACCTTACTGGAGCCATTTTCCATACTTCTGCTGCATTTTCACAAAAAAAGAGCAAGTGTTCGATGGTTTCCACTCCTTCCCCACAGCAACCGCATCTTCCCTCTCCTTTCCCCGGCCTTTTTGACATAATCTCGTACGTAGGTAGGCAATTCGGTAAGCATTTCCACATAAAATGTTTCAGCTTTGCCTTCACCTTCATGTGCCACAGCTTCTTCCACACACTGTGCTTTCTTATTTCCCAGCTTGTCTTAGCATCTTGTCCTCCCTGTCTGCATTGTCAATACAAAGTCACACGTGAGTGAAAGTATGAGAAAGCAATATCCAATATCCAACATAATTAATAACATCTTATGCCATTCCACCTATTTAGAATGTATTCGGATTTAAGATTATTTAGATAATGTTTTGAGAATAACATTATACCATTGTCCGTAAATAAATACGTATGTGTGGAAATGTGATTAATAAATGTATTCAGCGAATAACACAATAAAAAAAATTCAAATAATGGCCTGGTGTGTATATCGGGTTAATCACACAGATCATGCATTAAAAAAGTCATAATTCATGTGGGATGTACTGAATTAACACGCTTGCTGGTTGTATCCTACTAATTCAGGTCCAAGTCCTTTATCATAGTCAATCCAGTTAAAAAATTGACTCTTTCTGAGCCTAATACGTACTAATAAAGTACGGATTCCAGCATCCGTTATTCTTGACTAACTTGGATTCCATTTTCTTGGTCAAAAAAAAAAAAAAATGCAACGAGACGATAAATGTTTAGGCAATTGATAAGAATTATATTTTAGCAAATGAACTCTTTGCTAGGAAAATTTTTTTTTTTTTATACTCTTGCTTGGAAGAGTAGCAAGACAAAAATAGTACGAATAGATATATCCAAACAGAAAATAATACGAGTAGGTAGAAGATTTAAGTTTCTTCCTATTGTTCTCGTAGACTTTCCATGTGAAGAAAATAAGTGCTGATTCTGTTCCAATAATAGTTTCTTTCCCTTAATCATTTTTTTTTTTATTAATTTTTCCTAGTAAGAAAGGAGTGGGATTTAACAAGTAAAGTAGAAAAACCGAATTTAAATCCAAGGCCTCGAAATCGCGTGGCTTCAACCATAGCCACTTTTTCTCGATCACTTGCAGATATTAAAATGTTTTTTCCTCCGTGGTCCCTAACCATATTTATAAAATAGAATAGAGTTAGGGCAGACCTTCCGCAGCCCCCAGAAAATTGCACTAGTATCCACAAAATTTTGAAAAATTTTCAGTTTTGCGCCAACTAAGTTGTTGAGAAATTAATGGATCACTGAAAAATCCAAAACTACAAGCCTTCTACTTTAGTCAGTTAATTCTCTTAAAAAGCGATATAGTTTTTGATTCATTAGTTGAGTGGATTGTGCGGATTTTTCAATAAAACAAACTGTACAAACTATTAATTAGCTAAGAAAAATGCAAAGATGACTTCTTTGATCAACAAAGCAGAGGTGACATTTGTAATAAAAACAAAAACTTTTCTCTCCTTCCCCTCACAGAATTGCAGGGGCACGAGCAATTGTACAAGGCGCTGCATGTTTTTTGAAAGAAAATGATTGCTTTATTTATAAATTCAAATATGTCATTGTCTGCTCTTTTATCGGGGAATAGAAACTTTTACTTATTATGTGATTTTTTTTATAGTATACATGAGAGTGTTCGAATTCAAAACCTCTCCTTGAACAACCTGAAATCTGTACCTTTGGTCCCACTCTATTTTTCTAAAGTGAATTTATTATTCCAAAATCAAATGACGAGTTTTGTAATTTGATGGAATTGAAATACTAAACAATCCAAAATCACAAATTTGTTAAATGCTCTGGACCTTTTTTTGTAAAACAAAAAAAAATACATGTTGTTAATATAGAATTTACTGAAAGGCAAGAGTATGTTGCTTGTTCTGTTACACAATTAAAAACGTGAATGCACTAGAGCAGAAAAAAGTCTTCCATAGCCTGACTTTGAGGTTCAGGTATGAGGGGTCATTCCCCACACTTAGGCCAAAAACACTTACCAACGAATCTTACAAAGACTAAAACTTTTTTTCAGATGCACCTTCAAAACATTAATTTTGTTCTTTGGAAAGTTTCACAAGCACTAAGGTTGCCCCTAATGTATTTTTGCAAATTGCACCTGCGATTGATTCATATATAGACATAAATGCCGATGTAATATCTTCTCTTACTGTTCTTTAGGGTACAGGATAGATTCAACCAAAATAGTTTCATTCTTTAACAAATTGAACAGACCTTGATAATCTGCAACCACAAAATAATAAACAAGGGGCCTTGAGGAATGGTACGACAAGTCAACAATGGGACCAAGAAGAAATGCATAAATATTGTACAGTCTACAAAATTTTAAGTAAATCTTCACTGCTGAACTTTGCCAAAATTCTTTGCATTGTGTTTGAACTTATTTAGTTCAATTACATAATGAGGCTTTCTGAGACTATGCATCAACACTTTTTCTATTTTTTTTTTCTAGCAGGAGAGGGGTGTGATTTAAAAGCAGGAAGGGTGCAGGGGATTAGAACCCAAGACCTCAAAAGTTGAGGGTCTATTTCACAAGCATCAAAACTATACATCATTTATACAGCCTGCTAATTATGATTTAGCTGATTAATGTCTACAGAAAACACGAACTCTAGAATAGAACATACTTCCTTCTTGATATGTTCTTGACAATTTCTTTGAAGTCTTCAGCACCACATGAAACTCTAAGTAACCCGTGCTGCGTATATCCTAAATCCAAGACGGAATCATCAAGTAAAGAGGCCAGAGAAGGATGATTTATCAGCTTAACAGGAATGCATAGTCTCTCCATGTCTTCATTGTCAGTTCCCACAAGTACAGGAACATAACCTTTCCTAGGAGAGCTTGTTGCCTCTGCATCATTGCTGCTGGACAATCTTACATAAGTAGGGGAAGAGCTCATTTCCCTCCCTTTCATGCTTCTTATCTAGATGCTTGAATGATGTTTTTCTTGTTTGAAAGCAAATCTACTTAGGGAAGAAAGCTCCCAAAGTAGTGAAGTTGTGATGGACTAAAGATGGCTTTGTATGGCAATTGAATTAAAGCCCAGCCATTATCCAATATATAGAACATGGTGGCCCTGTGCTATAGCCGGCATCCATGACTTTTTCATGAAAAGAATTAAATAATGCTTAACTTCCTGATAGGTTGTAATTTTATCATTTATTTTATTATTAATTTTCCCTATTACCTGACCTAATGTGGATTAATTGCTAGATTCTACTCACTTTTGATATTTTGCATTTATTTCAGGGAGTAGAACGAAAATATAACAACAGGTGCTAATTTGGCAAGAAAAGAGTTCAGATGATAGAGTTTGTCCTAGGGGCATTTTTGGAACAACAAAACGTGAGCCCTTGTTGGGCAAATTGGGCCGAAGTCTTCATTTTTCCGCACAGGAGCCGCCGCAAGGAGCACTACTTTATATAGGAAAATTGCGCAAGAAAAAAGGGGTCTTCTTCTTCCTCTGCGGAAGGAGAGCCGCCGCGCAGAGCTTCTCAAAAGAGGACATTAGATCGGAATAGAGCAAACAATGGCAGACAACTCTTTAGCTTAGTCTTTTGACTTTTCCTTGTGGGCTCCAAGTAGCTTTTCCTTTTCCTTCTCGTATGATTGGACAAGTAGAAACCATAGAATCAATTGCTGTAGCTTTGCTATCTTTTCAAACATTGGAACCGAATTGAATTTCCCCAATTTCAAGGGACAATGGCTGCGGCTCTCTTTACAATTTCTGGTGGGTTTAGTTCATCAATTATGAACTAATTTTCCAATTCTAGTCAAGGAGCAACGAAGGCTCTGGTTCATCTAAAAATTGTGAGATCGTTTTAATTTAATCTTTTCCTTTTATTTATTGGTATCCGCACATTTCTTGATTGCTATGCTTATGGTTATTTAATTAATTGATTGTCTTGGATCCAGATAATTAGTTGATTGGGTAATCTATTGTCAATTAGGGCATTAAATCCGTAATTGTTTAATTGCTCTAAAATAGTGACAATTGGCATGATTAGGTTTATGTCAGGGGAATACGCGGGCTAATCTAAAATAACCCTGGTAGTGTGTTATTTGGTTAGAATAGGGCTCCTCTAATACGTAAGACAATTGGGGAATTAAATTCTATGGGCGTACCTAGGATTATTTCTCAATTAGAGCAGTGATTAACGGGCGTACCTTGATCACCGACACAGTAAGGAGGGGTTGACTGCCATCGCTTGTTTGGTAGTTATAACCTATTTATTGATAAATAATTGGAATTGCCTTTGTTTCAATGATCAATTAGGTGAACCATTGCTGAAGTTATTTCTTGGTTAGATCCTTAATTATCACTCATTTGATTTTAGTAATTGGTTATTTAATTTTTAGTAGTTTCTTAGATTTTAGTTGAATTGCTTAAATTGTCACCCCTGAGATAAAAACATCCCCCTTTGTCACTGTGAATTTAAAAAGAAACAATTACTCCCAGTCCCTGTGGATTCGACCCTGCTTACCGCTATCTACAGAAATTAACTTTAGTTTGAGCAGGTTTTATTATTGCACAGGCTTCGACACCCTGTCAATTTTTGGCGCCGTTGCCGGGGACTGGTGCTTGATTAATTAGTTTCTTTTTGAGTTCATTTTTTTTTAAAATTATTTTCCTCTTATTTTTTTTATTATATATATATAGTTTATGACTGCTAACATTCCGTATTTTGGTGATAGACTGGATTTTATTTTTAGAAAGGGTTATGAAGCTTGTGCTTTTTCTAATGATCAATGGGCTGTTGCAAATTGTGGAACTTATTTTGACTCAGGTTATTCAACTGACACATGCCCCGTATTTCAAGATAATCTAAGTTCTCCACTTGATACTTTTGGAGATTTTCCACCCCAATATCAAACGCAGTATGACCCTTATTCAAACGGGTATGATCAAGAATGGTGGGATAATTCCAATTTTGATTATGCAACCAGGCCAATGGATTTTCAACAGCAAGAGTCTCAGCAATCATCCTCCGTGTCAGGTATGTCTCTTGAAGAAATGATGGAATTACTAATTGCTAATACAAATCGATTTCATCAGGAGACACAAGCGAGCCTAAATCGATTTCATCAGGAGACACAAGCGAGCCTTCGCGACCTGGCAGATCAACTATGTCTATTGACATCCAGAATAAATCGATTGGCTCCTCAAATGGAAGAATTGCCCGCACAAACCAATATCAATCTTGAGGAAGATGAGAGTGCAATTGTCCGGCCAAATGACATGGAACTGCAAGAGTTTCAAGAAAACGGATTTAAAGATGCAGTTGAAAAGGAAGCTGAAATGCAAGAAATGAGACTCCAAGATCAACTCGCTCAAGTGAAAGAATCCAGTGAACAATCTCCAAATGCGGTGACATCTCCTCCACTCCTTCATCAATATTCTCCTGACTCTTACTCTCCAATTCCTGTTAACGAAATTGACTTTATTATACCAGACAATTTTGAATTTCATGACAGGAATAGATTAAGAGTGGCGATGGCGAGATATCTTGAACCAATAAATGCAAGTGGGGGAGGAGTGAATGGAGAAGGCAAATTATCATCGACTCGTTTGACGCCATTCACTAGTCCATGGAAGCAAAAAAAGGAAAAAAAATCCACAAGAAAAAGACTCGAAATAAGAATTCTGAAAGTTCAATTTCCCCAATGCTTGCTGCTACTGTTGAAGAACTATTACAGATGGAACAAGATGGTAGGTGTAGCCAATCTTATTCATCTATTTGTAGTTCAGTTCAGTATAGTAAATTAACTAATTATTCTGCAATTTGTCTACCAGCAATGGCGAAGATTGATAATGATCCAAATTTTGTTTATGTGAGAGAGTATTATGCTTATAAGTTCCAGATAAGGGATGATAATGAGTCTTTTTTGCTTCATTTTGCTAGATTAATTCAGCAATTTATAGTGGATATGTATGTTAAGCTTGAATCTTAAAGACTAGATTTTTTTAGATCACAACAAAAGGAAATAAGGAGAGTTTTTGCAAGGAATACAAGACTCTGTGGCTGCTGGTGAAACTCAGGTAGCAAATATTTGTCAGAGAATTTTTTTTATTGACAAGTTTTATTAGAGAGCCAAGAAATATGAGAAGAAAATACATAGATGCAATGACCTTGGTCCAAAAATTTGGCAAACCGGATATTTTCTTGACCATGACTTGCAATCTTAATTGGTCAGAAATAAAAGAACACCTAATTGAAAAAGAAGAAGCACAGAATCGGCCTGATTTGATTGTAAGAGTCTTTCGTGCTAAACTTGAAGAATTAAAAAATAAAATCCTGAAGAAAAATATTTTTGGTGAAGTAGCAGCCTATACATAAATTATAGAGTTTCAAAAAAGAGGCTTGCCACATGCACACTTCCTCTTAATTTTGAAATGTAAACATAAAATGTTCAGACCTGAAGAGTATGATAAGATTATCAGCGCCAATATTCCAGACAAAGTGAAATACCCACACTTATATAGAATGGTTAAAAAAACACATGATGCATGGTCCATGCGGTGTTTTAAATCCATCAAGTGTGTGTATGACAAAGAATGGCAAGTGTAGGCATTCCTATCCAAAGGATTTTTGTGAGGAAACAACCCAGACCATTAATTCTTATCCAATATATAGGCGAAGTACTAATGGTGTTAGAGTCAAAGTTAGACAGCATTCCTTAGATAATAGATGGGTTGTTCCCTATAATGCCTATTTACTAGCTAAATTTGATTGTCACATTAATGTTGAAATTTGTTCAACAATTTAGGCTGTTAAGTACATCTATAAATACATTTGCAAAGGACATGATAAAATCAATTTTCATGTTAATTCCGATAATCCAAACAGCCATATTGATGAAATCCAGCAATATCGGGTAGCTCGCTGGGTCTCACCACGTGAGGCTAGATGGAGACTTTTTTGTTTTGCTATGGGCAAAATAAAACCTGTAGTAATTCATTTGCAGCTTCACCTAGAAAACTATCAGCCTATAAGTTTCAAAAAGCATCAGAATTTGACCAGTGTTGTGAGCAATCCAAGAAACAAAAAGACAATGCTCACTGAATTCTTCTACATGAATAGAACAGATTCAGAAGCTCAAACTCTGAACTATACATATTTTGAATTTTCAGACCATTTTGTTTGACTTCCTGATGAGAAACGTTGGAAAATGAGAGATCAAGGGGACTCTATAGGAAGAATAAATGCAGTCCATCCGACTGAAGAAGAGAGGTACTACCTTAGGCTTCTTTTAACAAAAGTCCGTGCTCCGAAATCCTTCGAAGACTTGAAGACTTATAATAGTGTACAGGTTAGAACCTTTCATGAAGTAGCACTTTTAAGAGGGCTACTTCAAGATGATAACAGCTAAGAACATTGTCTTGAAGAGGCTTCTCTCTTTCATATGCCTTATGAATTGAGAAGACTTTTTACAACCTTTTTGGTATATTCCTGTCCTAACAATCCCAGACAATTATGGTTAAAATTTGAGGCTGTAATGTCAGAGGATTTTCTAAGGTGTTCAGATTTGACTCCTAGAGAGGTCAGGGAAAAGGTACTGCAACAAATAAGTGGTTTTCTTGCATCAATGGGAAAAAGCATAGCTTCATTTGGATTGGTTCCTAATGATCTATCATCCTTTGATGTTGAGAATTAAACAAGGGAATTGTTAGCTGAAAGAAGCATAACAGTTCATGAAGAAGATCTGAATGCAATTTCTTTGCTTAATGAAAAACAAAGGCATGCATTTGAGATCATATCTCACCGCATATATGAGAACAAAAGTGGGGCCTTTTTTGTAGATGGCCCTGGAGGCACTGAAAAATCATTTCTCTATAGAGCATTGCTAGCTGATGTAAGGTCTAAAGGGTATTTAGCACTAGCAACAGCCACTTTGGGAATTGCTACTTCTATACTACCAGGAGGTAGGACTGCCTATTCACGATTTAAAATCCCAATTGATCTTTTAGAAGGCAGAGCATGTAGAGTTAGCAAACAAAGCAATCTGGCAGCAATGATTAGAGAATCCAAATTGACTATCTGGGATGAGGCTCCTATGTCATAAAGATCTGCAATTGAAGCATTAAATGATCTATTGCAAGATCTTATGAACTCATCAGAAATATTTGGTGGAAAAGTTGTTGTCTTTGGTGGCGACTTTAGACAAACATTGCCAGTTGTTCGTAAAGGAAATCAATCTGAGACTATTAATGCTTGCATAATAAATTCTCCTCTATAGCCTTCTCTTGAAAAATTGCAGTTAACAGAGAATATGAGGGCTCGATTAGAACCCTCATTTACTGATATTTATTGAGAGTTGGCAATGGAACTGAAAAAATCCAAGATGATAGCTACATAAAGATTCCCTCTTCAATTTTGCTTGAAAATAGTGAGGCTGATTTTGCACTAGATAATTTGATAAATTTAATGTACCCCAATACCATACCTGGATCATCAGATGCTAACATTCCAGTCAACCAAGCAATTCTGTCCACAAAAAATAATTTTGTTGATGAGGTGAACGACATTCTCATTAGCAAATTTCCAGGTGAAGCAGTAGAATATCTTAGTTTTGATAAAACCTTAAATCCAAATTATCAGGGACAGTATGAGGACTTTTTGAATTCTCTTTCCCAAAGTGGACTTCCACCACATAGGCTAATCTTGAAGGTTAATGCACCAATAATCTTGCTTAGAAATTTAGATCCTACTGAAGGCCTTTGTAATGGGACAAGATTAATATGCAGGAATTTGAGCCGAAATGTTATTCATGCTCAAATAGTTATAGGTGATTTTGCTGGAAAAGATGTTTTCATCCATAGAATTCCGTTAGAACCTCCCACTGATGAGCAATACCCTGTCCCATATAAGAGAACTCAGTTTTCAATCCGTTTTTGCTTTGCAATGACAATTAACAAAGCTCAAGGACAAACATTAGATTTTGTAGGTATTTATTTAAGAGAACATGTGTTTTCTCATGGCCAGCTTTATGTGGGGTTATCACGTTCAAGAACAGTTTCACAAGTCAAGTTACTCATTAAGCTTCCATTTTTTGATAAATCTAGAATAAATCAGACAAGAAATATTGTATATAGAGAAGTTCTTGAAGCTTCTCAATTAGCTGTCAAGTAAATGAACATTCTTCTGCTGTTTCTTCAATTTTTAATTAATCCTATCATAATTGTAGTCTACATTTAGAATTAAATTCATCTGTTTGTACCATTTATAAATAAGCATGGCAAGACGTTACCTTCCAGTGAATGAGGTCGTTGAGGGAGTAAAAGGATGGACAGTACTGGCTCAGGTTGTTGCGAGAGGACATGTTCAGTTGAGTCGAGGAGCAAGGCCTGTGAACTACTGCCGCTTCCTTCTTACAGATTCTGAGGTAACAAAAAAATAAAGATATTTCTTCAATTTTTGCATATATCTTTGACTATTTTACAAATTTACAACTTTTCTTCTTTATGATGCAACAGGAAACAAAGGTTTCAGCAGTCATCTATGGCAATGATATCCGTTTTTTTGCTGGCATGTTGATGCCATTCAGGAGATACTATATCTCCAGTGCAGCTCTTCGCAAAGCAGAACCAAGGTATAAGGTCAGTGACTACCCATATTCTTGGGTAATCCATAACAGAATGTTGGTTGAGGAGTATGTTGAGCAAGTTCCACCGGTTATTCCGTGTCACTTTGAGCTCACAGCGTTTGAAAACTTATTCAGATTTGCTGACACAGAAAATTTGCAAAGTAAGTTCATGTTTTATCTTAGATAATCCCAATGTATTCCTTATGTTATCTTCAGCTTATCCTTAGATTGAAATATTCCTTTGAATAATAGATATCCAGGATATTGTCGTGCATGCTTTTCCTTCAAGGGAACAAAGTCTTGATTCAACGACTAGAGACTTGGTTGTTATTAATCAAGTGTAAGCCAATTGGAACAAAAGAATAGACTTTCAATTTACTAAATAAACTTATTACATTCTTTAATTTTTATCATATTTATTGCTTTTTTTAGAAAAGGCCAATGCTCCTTACTCTGTGAAACGAATTTGAAGCAAATGAAGGAGCACAGCTGGCAAACACTATCGCAAACAACAACATCATCATAGTTATGAGAGTCAAAGTAACTACTTTTAACTGTAAGTTACAGCTCCCATTGCTCAAGAAATTATTATTGCTTTGCCTACCATACTTCAACTTTAATGAGCTAATTATATACTATTTTCATAGATCTATGTCTAACAACAAGGCTTGCAAGTTGTCTACTGGTGAATCCACCAACTCCTCAAGCCACTGTATTAAGGCAATGGTAAGCATATCATGCTTTATAATTATACATAAAGACTGAAAAATATAACATATCATATTTATGTTCACAGGTATGATCAGAATCAGCAAGAAATTGCACAACTAATTGAGGAGGCCAGTTACAAAGACTCAACCAAATTGCTGCCTCCGTCCAAACTGACTTATACTATTTTCTTACCTTTTACATTAGTGAAAAATGAATTACTTAACTTTGCATCTAATACAATATAAACTATAGGTCAAGATTGCTTGGATACAAGGAAATACTTCTTTGGCAGCTGAGCAGCGATCTTTTTGGTATGCTGCATGTAGTAACTGTCAAAAGGCTGTAGATGCTAATTTGGAATGGATCATTAGATGTCCATCTTGCAGAGAAGAAAGTGCCGTTGAAGCCAGGTAAACAAGGCATGCAATTTTACAACAGTGCTCTTAACAATAATTCTGTTTTATTTCATTGATTAACCATTATTCACTGCTATCATATACTAGATGCCGTATTGGAATTATCATTGATGACGGAACAAGTTCAATGTATGTAGTATTATTTGGTCTAGATGCTGAAAAACTCATTCCATTCACAGCAGTACAACTAAGTGAAGCTGATGAACACGTAAGATGCTGAAAAACTCATACTATTAACATGCAATATCTCTATTTTCTTTTGTCTATGGTTGCATTGATTGGCCTGCAAATCTGGTAATGTCCCTCTAGTTATTTTGCTATTCTTTCCAAGGACAAGACTCAATCGTAGTCAAGAAACAAAATTCCTAACTGGAACTAGCTAAAAGTTTCTTTTAGCCAGCATTAAGATTGCAACAATCTTTTAATTATCTGGTATAACTGAATTCTTAAGTTGCATGTTGAATTTTAGCTAGGAAAAATGAGTTTTAGTTGAGGAAAATTCTGTTTAATAACTGATTAGCTATTGGAAAGAAAAAAAAATAGCAGGAACCGACAGAGAAAGCTGAAGTTGCAGCTTGTTATCAATGTTTCTTTGGAAAATAATGTTAGCAAATGCATGCAATATGTTTATCTCAAGTGTTATAAGATGTTTGGCTGAAAACTTGTAAAAAGTTAGAAATTTGGGCTGGAATGTTAAAGGAAAGTTCCCAGCTCATGTCGTCGGAACTTCCCAGCTCACGTCGCCTTCAATCTATGTTACTATTAAGCTTTCTTCTGAAATTGCATCATGTTTACATTTTCTGGTAGTCTATAAAATTTCTGAAAATACAGGGTATTGAGCTTGTTTTTTTGTTTATTTGCAAAATATAGGGTGTTGAGGTATTTTCTGAAATTGCATCTGCAATTGATAACCGTGAAGTCCTATGCTTTGTCCACCATTTTGACTCGAATTATCAAAGGCAGAAAGATGATAAGTATAGCATCGTCAAAATATACACTGCTAAAGAATTGGCTGAAATCAACCCGGCAATCATGCGCACAGTTGTCTCTAATCCTGTGGAAGAGCCTGTTCCAACTGCTCCAACCATAACTGAGAAGCCGACCAGCACCATTGAACAGGTTGATTTAACTGCTCGCTCCACTGTCACTGACCAACTTGCCACTGAAGGCAAATCTTCAGCCCAACAATAAAAATGATCCTAGATTCAATTGGGCGCAAGTCTGATAATGCAGATAAGCTAGCCTCTTCAAACATTACTGTAAAAAGAAGCTTAACTTTTAAAACTCCAATTCCCAGAACTAATGTACGTTCTGCTGAGAAGACAACCATTGAAGCTGTTCCCTCAATTGCTGGAAAAAATGGTCCTGAAGACAACAAGCTTGCATCTTCAAAATCTGCTCATATGAGCCCTCTCAAGAAACCACGTGAATCTGCAAAATGAAGCAGTCACACAGCCTCATGTCCTCTTTTGTTCATTCTTTTGTTCATCATGGATGCTACTGAACTTTTAGCATGCTATCATTTGCCATCATATTAGAATCCATTAACATTCTCGCTATGACTAGAAGTTAATGAATTCTAATATATGATATTATGTAACTATTAGCATGCATTATGTATCTCTACTTGAGACTTAATTGTATTGAAAGGTGTGTAACTGCTACTGAAATTATTGACAGCAATCTATGAATGGTAATTATGATATTATGTACCTATTTTGCAACTAGAATTGTTATATATGCTTTTCCAATGATCAGTATTTTTAGGAGGGCCAAGGCTGTGCCTTGCACAGCTTGGTTCCTCTAGTGTAATACTATGAAGAAACCTAAGTATTAAATGTGTGGATTATTATCACTTTACCCCCTTAACATTTGGTGCTCCTATTAATTTTCCCCTTAACGCTATTTTTTAGTCACTTTACCTCCAAGACTAACGGTCAAACTTAACGGAGTTTGTTAATTAAAGTAAAAAGACATGTTTAACCCTTAAAATTATTATCACTTTACCCCCATAAAATATAGTCTCATTATCAATTTACCCCCTAGAGTTATTTTTTTAGATAATTTATTCTACCATTAAACCAACTTAGTAAATTAAAAAACTTTAGAAGAAAACACCCTCCTCTTTGCATAATAAAAATAATAAAAAATTTAAAGTGACTCTTCTCCTTTTTAGTATTAAAAAAAAAAGTCAAAGTATTAATTTCTTTCTTCTTGACAATCTTATTAATATTGAAAAAAAATAGAAAGATGGAGAGAGGGAGGGGGAGAGCTCAATTCTTTTTTTAAAAATTACAAATAAAAAAGAATTACATACTTTTATTATTTTAAAATTATTTCACTTTTTTGTTTACCACCAAATTCCAATCCTAATCTCGACAACCTTTAAGTAATACGATAATGTTAGACTTTTCTTTTTTTTTCTTTTTTTACAAAATCTAATTTTTTGTCTCCTTCTTTCCTATCTCTTTTCCTTTTCCTAGTATTAATAAAAGTGAAAAAAAGAAATTTGACAAAACTCTTTTATTTTTATGTTTTTTGATCTCTTAAAGTAAAAAAAAAGGAAGAATAACCATTCCAAATTTTTATTTTTAATTATATATAAAAAGGATAAATATATTTAAAATTTTTTGACCATACTAGTTAGATTAACGATGAGGTAAAATGCCTAGAAAATAATGTTAGAAACTAAAGTGATTGTGTCACTATAATCTAAACGAATAAAGTGATAATAACAATGTAGTAATGCTATAAAATAAAAGAGTATTTTTGTCCAAAATTTCTTAACATATTGAATTGAATTACTTCTGGCGGTAAAGTGACTAAAAGATAACGTTGAGGGGTAAATTGATAATAGTGTGTTGATCTTGATCCCTATCTTTTGATGTTTACAAAACAAATGGATGATACTAATATCTCTCCAAGAAATATTTTCAGTTATGAAGTTATGTGATTTCATGAACAAGTGCTATTGAAAGAAGACAAAGGTTGCTGAAAGCTGTCGGACGCTCAAAAAGACTGCATCGGACGTCCGACAACCATTGAGTATCTTCGGACGCAGAAAACCAGCCTACCGGACGTCCTAAGGAATTGAAGAAAAATTCCCAGTTTTACATCATACCTTCGGACACAGAAAACCAGCCTACCGGACGTCCGAAAGAATTGAAGAAAATCTCTTAAACTCTCTGCCTGCTGTCGGACGCATAAAACAGGGCTATCGGACGTTCGACACTGCCAACGGATAGTTGACTGTTCAGCTACTTTCTATCCGTTGGAAGCATTTATGAGGCACTTTCTTGGCTCTATATAAATAGTGGTTGGTCAGATATTTCAAACAATTTTGGCACACTGAAGATACAAAAGATCTAGAGAGATTTTAGTGAGAAAATACTCTTCAAAGAAGATTTGTAGTCTTAGTGGTGTGAGGTTCATTGTAAGCTTTTCATTTGTGAGTGAATACTTCATGAGTGTAGCTCTGTGAGGGTTATCCGAGTGATAGTAAAACTTTCTTGCTTGACCAAGTGCGGCTTGGGGCGAGGAGGAAGTGATCCTTCCTTTGTACACAAGAGTGATTGTAATTCATCAACTTGAAGTAACTTGTTTGAATCAATCTACAAGCTCAAGAGGAGTTGGGTAGTTAATTGGTTTGCAATTCTTTCCTTTTTATTTACTTATTCTTACGTTTATGATCTTTAAATTGTTTATCTCTTCTACTCACAAGCACTTGTGCTTTCTTATCAACTGCTCCATTGTGTGGTCGCCTAGAAAAGGGTTGTTTTCGGGCCTTACATAGTAATATAGTTTAAGAGAGTAAAGCGATAATAACACTAAATATGTTAACTGGCTTTGTAGAGAAGTGTATTAATTATGGGCAAGTGGCAGCTTTTTCGTATAGGGGACAAAGAGGACTGAAGATTTGATGCGGTTTGTGCAATTCTTTTTCAGTGTTAACTATGGCCCGGCATGACAAATGGTGTTTTTAGTTTCTAAAACTCCTTCACCAATTTTTTTTTTGTTTATCTAAAATTTTATTGTAATTTATTATAAAATTTGTCAAAAAAACATTTTGAGGTATGTAAAAATTTTTCTTTAACAAAAAAAACTTCATTTTTCTCCCTTTTTTTCCTTTCTTTTTTTCCCCCTTTCTTTTCTTTCCTTTTATTCTCCCCCATCCCACTACAATCTTCTTCTCGCTCCCTTCCTCCTAAACGGCCGCCGTTGCAACAACATCTTTTTTTTTTCTCTCTCTCCTTCCTTGCTCTCCTCTCTTTCTCTTTTCCTCATATTCCTCTCTCTCCCTCTCCCCTCAGAAGAAGAAAGGAAGAAGGTAATTTTTTGTGTGTGTTTTTAGGTATTTTGAATTGTATATTTTAAACATTTTGAGAAATTTTTTAAGACTAGCATTCTGACCCATGCTATGCACGAATTTATATTTCAATTCAAAACAATACTTATATATTATAGTATAAAATAAAGTATATAAACAAAAAAAATTTAAAGAAGTGCATGCTTAACATGTTAAAAAAAAATTATTTCATAAGTACAAAATGGACTTTCTTAATTTTAATATCTTAAATAAGTTGAAATCAAAATTTGTTAACCTATTATTTGTCAATATATGGTAACAATTTTAGTAAAATAATTTAATTTATAACGATTTATATGATAAAGCAATTGTAAACTTATTTATCAATATATCATTTTATACCCATATATCAAAATTTTTAACATTAAAAATATAAAGTATAACTAATTCATTTTCCTCAATTTTAAAAAAAATTTCTCTCATTTTGTAATCCTAAATTGTTGAGTACTTATAGAATAATGCTCTTCATAAATTTTAATATATATTTAAAATAATCTTTGTAAGATGTGTTTCAAAATTTTCAAAATTTTTAAAAACTATCACTCTTTCTATCCTCTCTTACCTGCTAATTAACTATCCGCTGCCTTCTATGATTTTCAAACCTCTTACCACGGTGTCATCTTTCCTGTCATATCCTTACAATCTCATGCTTTCTTCTCCTCTCTCTTCGTCCGATCTTGTAATAATTTATCTTTATTTTTTGACTTTTCCCACCACTCTTTAACTTCTTGATATTCTCTTTCTCTCGTTTATAGCTAACCTCTAACTTTCTATTTTTGCCACCCAATTTTCTATTCGTTTCCCTTCACCATTCTCTCAAACCCTATAAATTCATAATTTGTTTTTTAGGCTAGTAGTACTTTGTTTTCTATTTAGTAATTTCATAATTTAGGATTCACAAATGGTACTATTATTGATATTTTAAATCCATGACCAATGAATATTATTTTTTTTCCATATAATTTGCCCTTTTACTTAGGATTACTGAGTTGAAGAGTAAAATATTGTTATTTACTTTTTTACTTTTAGTAAGGTTGGTGAATTTCCTCTTTATTTACCCTCACATTAATAGATTTCAAATCAAATTCCTATATAAGTAAGCCACTTCTTACATTTAAATTCAAAAGACATGAAAAAATATATAACAATTAAAAAATTTAAAATTCTATAAAAAATAATGAGGAGTTATAAGTATTCTGATTTAATCATCCATAAAACCATCCCCATAATACCTATAGATATAGATTTTTATAGTATTATGTGTTTTATCCTATTTCTTAGGTTAGGCAAAATTGCATTTCCTATTCCTTATTTTCTTTGTAAGGTTATTATCTTAATTATTTATTTAAATCAGAGCTCAAGAAATGGAATACAAACCCAAATGGTAGTCTCACATTTGACTCATTCCCTCTTCATATCTCCACAATTCAGTGCCTGTTACTCATTCACTCTAGAAAGAAGTTCAAAGAGATGGTAAATTGCAGTTTTTTGTGAAATTATGTTGTTATCTCTTATTATTGGGTTGGAGGAGTTTTAATTGAAATGGAATTGTTGATTGGATGAGTATTAATTAGAGTGAGAAGTTGTGTGAGGGGAGGAGTATTAGTTGGAGTGGTATTCTTATTTGATGAAAAGGTGGACATGATGTATTTTACAAAACAAATTAAATATAAAATGGTAGAAAAATGGAATTGAGAAAGGGAAGGTGTGTGGAAGTTTATTACTAAAAAACGCTTCTCAAATTTATATAGATATAGATTATTGTAATTAAAGTTGTTAAAAAAACTTATAGGAGAAAAACTTAGCAAAAAAACTCCTTTGTCAAACAAGCCCTTAGTGTAGAACTTGTAGAAAAACTTAAAAAATTTTCTTTTTCTATCTTTCCTTTTCCTTTTTTTTTTTTTTTGCTTTTTTTTCTCTCTCTCTCTCTCCCCCTCCTTTCCCCTCTCTCCTCCTCCCCTCACCTCACCCCTTCTTCTTCACTCTCCCTTTCCCTGCTACCTTCCAATTAAATGACAGGTCAAGTTTTGGCTAAATTAGGGTTAAATCGATTAAGACAAAACCTATTTAAGAGCTTTAAATGAGTCGAGTTCAAACCAATATAGAAGATTTTTCTTTGGGTCAAGTTTGAACTTATTGAAATTCTCATTCACAAAGGCCAATTGATAGGATTGTGTATCCATATAGAATTTAGTTGAGAAAATAAGCTTAGTAAGGGTAATTTAGTTTAAGGGCAATATAGACCTTTTATTGTGATGTTAGTATGAGCAAATTAGTCAAAAAATTTTTAATATAATTAGTAGGAGCTAATTAATCCATTTATTATCATATTATTATGTGAGAGTATGGTTTTATAATAGTCAGTATGAATTTGTATCATTCACAAGAGCAAATTAGTTCAAATATTTGGGTTTGTTTGGATAGTGTATTATTTGAAATATTATTTGGAATAATTACTGTAACACTTTTTGTGATGTGATGTATGTGAGATAAAAAGGTGATTGAAAATATAAAAAAGTGCGTTGAAAAATATGTTTATGATGCAAGCAAAATATTATTTGGGATAAGTTTTGTATCCAAACACTCCCATTGTTATGTTGGTAGTAGAGGCATATTAGTCAAATAACTTTGAAATTAATTAGTAGAGGCAAATTAGTCCATTCATGTTATATTTTATAATATGGGAGTAGGGTTATATAATTATGAGAGTATAAATTTGTACTGTTTATAAAGATAAATTAGTAAAAAATTTTATCATCCTATTTGTTAGTCATTCCAGAATGACTAATATCACCTTGCCCATAGGAGTATTTTATCCCATAAATAGAAAATTAATTCGGATAGTTTGAATGTATCATCCCATATATAAAATATAACCAAATATGGGATGACACCAGATGATTAATTGAATCCTGTGTGTCATCCCGTGAATCAAATGGGCCTTAGCCCTAAGGCCCATTTGTTTGGGTGAAAAATGTTTTTGGGAAAATATTTTCCATTATTTGGCTGATAATTAATTCGAAAAAATAATTTCTAACAGAAAATAAGTTACGCCGTGCGGAGGAAAATAACTTTTATTTTCCTTTCGTAAGCCTCCAGCAGTGAACCATCGATAAAAGACCAATCCCTTCTTCGTCAGTGATAATAGACCATCTCCAGCAACGTCTCATCGGCAAACCACTCCCTTCTTCGCCGGCGGCATCTCCAGCTGCGGCAAAGACCCGCTTTCAGAGGTAAGCAACTCTTCCAATTAGGTTATTCTCCTTTTAAAAATCAGCTACAATTATCATCTCTCTCTCTCTCTCTCTCTCTTTTCCTTTAAAAGCAGCCAATGTTAACGGCTCATACCCACTCTGGCAGCGACATCTCATCCCCGTTCCTGCAACAGCATCTCTAACAAGGGTGAAGACTCCTCAAGTATTTCCAGAGGTATGATGGTCTCTTATTAGTTTTTTTTCCTCCCTTTTCCTTTGAAAAATTGTCTAGAATTACTGGTGTAGATTCTTGAAGTTGGATTTGAATGAATTTTTGTGGTTGCTTTTGTTTTAGTTTGTTTTTGCCGGATTAGGGTTACATTTGATTTGATTGATGCTAATGAATTAATTTGGCTGCTGAGTTTTGGGGGTTTTTTGATACGTGGAATCTGATTATTAATCTTGGCGCTTTTGTCTCCGCCCTCTAACTTGCTCAGAATCCGGGTAGGGTAGGGTAGGGTAGTGTTTTTCTTACAATCTGGTGAGACCATTTGTAAAAGTTTTAGTGAATTCATTGAGTTTGTGAAGCCACGGGCTGATTCTTGCCATAGCTGCTTGATTGAAAAGGGAATATAACCGTGGAAACACAAAAGGCTTTGGACATATTCCCAAATCAATGAATGTTTTGACATTGCAGCAAGCGAATCACCCAATGGCAATGACGACTCTGTCGTAAAATGATCACTCAGGTTTGTCGTCTTGGCAAATACAAGAAACCACAAATAAGTACTCTAATAAAGAAGATGTGGCCAGAAGTAAAACCGGACTTACACAGGACATAGTCCATAAACATCATGGGGAACTGGGGACAAAATCACCAAAACAGAAAAAAGGTGCTGGGTTTATCTTGTTGGGTTGTTAAATAATGCTAGCTTCTATAAGGGCTGCACAAATCTTTTATTTATAGCAGTACTTATCAGCGTTTAATTTCAGATAGACTCATGAATTCCTTTGGTCCTTTTCTCGAGCAACAAATATATTGATGGAGTTCTTGTTGGTTGGCAAATTTCAAAGTCTTCATTCACTGTCAAGGCTAGGCTTCGTAGTTCTCTAAAACATCTAGATGATTTGGAAATGTTGCAGCACCTTTCCCTGTTTCTGATGATACCTCTATCTGTCCTAAATCATTTAATCTTATCATTTATCACATGTATCCTGCTTGCTTCATCACTTGACTTTATTTCCAAGTGCCAAGTTCCAACATCTAGAATATCAAGAAAAAACCTTATTCTGGTCCCATTTTGGCATTTTCAAGTTAAAAGTTCTTGTTTTTCTAAGGAGTAATACTTGTACACATTTAGCTGAGGTTATGTCCCTAATTTTAGAAGCATGTAAATCTAAAGTCACATTGTTTAGACATTTAAAATAATAAGTCTAGAACTTTTAGATCAGGACAAACAATGAGAGAGAGCACTTGATATTCCACTGACATCAGGAAACACTGGCTTTCGGATGTTCTTTTCACATTGTGGAAAACTGGAACAGAGCCAGGTTCTAATACTTGTTATATAGGTCTAAACCAGTTTTTGCTTGACAAAATCTTACGTCCTTTGTGTACAGAAAATGAGTTCTGGAACGCTAGAATTAGATGGGCTGTCATGATTTTCATTCTTGTTGCTATTGTTGTTATTTCGTTTACCTGTCTTATTTAGAGCAATTGAGTTATAATAGGTTGTGCTTCACGGGTGGAGAGCAATTTCGTTTACCTGCTACTGTTATATCACTAATAATTGGGCCTTTGGGACCGTTTTCCATTTGGAGATGTGATTTTCATTTTTGTTGAGCAATATTTTATATTTTGGCATATATTTGCCTCTGTATGTATTGAATTGTTCCAGATTTTTGATTCAACTGAGGCTGACAACATTTTAAAAGCAGGGATTTGAGTCACTCTAGGCTTGATAGGTGCTTTTATGTACCAATGGTTCTAATTCTGTACCATGAATAAGGTTTTTGATTCTGGAGCTGAAATCTTGGTTTATATTCCTTATAGGATTCTCTGCATTTAGGTTCTTCCCCCTTTATCACTTTTTATTTCCTAAAGCTGATAATTTTCACTTTCATTTTTCTTTGGGCATCTTTGGTTTCAAATTTTTTTTATTTTCCCTACTTTTTCAAAGGAACAACATAATGACATGATACTATACCAATAAAGAATAGTGTTCAGCTAGGTTTTCTTGATTTTTAAGTCTTCTTTCCCAGCCCCAGTGCAATAATGAAAAACGAACCAAAATATGTGTTTTATTTAGTTCATTTCACAAAAGATGTTGTTTCTAGTGCAGAGGTTATCTAATTTTTTTTAGTATGACTGATTTGAGACAATAAGGAAATGTTGCGGCATCCAATTTGATAGACGAGACTCTCGGCCCTTAATCTTTTTTTTTTAAAAGGAAGATAAAAAGCCAATTCATTAGTATCATTAATAATTCCATTTAAGAATTCATGGTGTAATATGAATACATATTTTATAAAAATGATAATATGATTATAATGGATAGAAACTAAAATTAACTTGTAATGAAATGAATGTTTTGAGAGTAGAAAAACATTTGCAACATATCAACAAATATATCAGAAAATATTTTCATTGACAAACCAAACATCGGAAAATGATGGAAAAAGAAATTTGGAAAATATTTTCACTTAATAACCAAACATTGGAAAATTATGGGGAAGGAAGTGATTTTCCAGGAAAATGACTTCGATGGAAAATATTTTCATATTTTCAGTCCAACCAAACGGACCCTTAATGTTAAAACGGCAGCTTTAAATAGGTGCATGTAATTGAGTAGTTGTCTGGAATGTATGCATTTGTTTTTATGTTCTATTCAAAAAATACAGTTTGCATTTTGCAATGAAAATTTCATATTAGTTTGTTTCGATAAATTCTCGATCAAGTTTCAAAGTATAGAGTCTGATTCGTAATCAGACAGCTAGAAATCCACTCACCAACATCTTGACGCTGTAGATGGAGCTGGTGGGTGAGGTGGAGACAATGGAAAATCCACAATAACTTATGAGAGCTGATTTTGCCCATAAAGTAGTACTTGGACTTGAATGCAAGCCTCGTAGACCGTCTGTCATTGTAATTTTGAATATATACAATCAATGTCAATCAGAGAAACTGTGTTGTAATTTTGAATATACAATCAATATCAATCAGAGAAATTATAAGAAAGTATATATAAGATTACAAGAACTCACAATAACAGAAATAATACAATTCGACTTGAATTTAATTAGAAAGTATTTACTTAGTATGAAGCTCAGTTTAGAAAGTATTTACTAAGCAGTTAGAAAGCAGGGCTCTTTCACTAAATACTGTGAATTTTATACAAAATTTGGGAAAAAAAATCACTATTTTAGTTTGAGAAACATTGGTTGTGTGTGAATCCCAGATTTATTAGATGGGATAGTTCTGACCTTTTTGTACTGAATGTTGTATTTCTCTTAGGATTGTCAATAGGATCGGACTGGGTCAAGCTTGGCTCGTTCAGCCTGAAAAAAACCGATGAGCCCGACCTTTAAGTGAGTCGGTTTGAGTTTGAATCTAAAAATTAGATCTGAATTAAATATAAGCTAAACTTGGAGCTCATTAGACCCATATCCGATATAGGGCCGGCCCTTAAATTACCTATATATGTAATATTTATATTTTGATATTATATATAATTATATATCCAAATATATTATTACTAAATACTAAATATATATAAATTATAAAACACAAAATTACATTTGAAAACTCCTCTACTTTCTTGAGAGCTAATATTAGTAATACATAACTAAAAACTTTTTTTTATTGTCGATTAAATTTTTGTGTTGACATAATATTCGTTAATTTCTTTTTTGTCTAGAAACACAAATCATCAAGCATATTTGGATTCAAGTCACAAAGTTATGAAGAAGTTCCAACCTTTGAAAATGTATTGTATTTATGACCACATGTTTTATTATTATTTTTCATGTACTTTAAACGAATTAGATATTATTGAAAAATTCTTAGTTTATGTACTTTTTAAGAACTATATTTGTTCATATTTAGTTTAATGTTGTAGCCCTATGAATGTTAAATTAGTTTTACAACTCAATAGTTATAGTAATTATATTAAGAAAATTGAGGAGCAATAAACGAGTTTGAGCTAAACCCGAATAATATTCAAAACTTGAATATTTTGTGAGTTGAGTATGATTATCACATTTATTAATCCCAATCCTAAAAGTGTTACGAGCTAAGTCTGAGCTTTTGAAAGCTTAGTTCATATGACCCGATTGACAGGCCTAATTTCTCTTGATTTAGGTGAAACAAAATCAACATCAACTGCAAAATGACAAAAATAAAAAAATAAAAAAATAAAATAAAATCTATTTGTAGATCTACTGATCAACTAAAATTCAAGCAGCGTCGTTTCCCCATAGTGGATTTTTCATAGGTGTAACTATGTATAGGAAAAAACTGAATTACGACATCGTTTTCTGAAGTCTTTTTTTTTTTTTTTTAATTTGCGGAGGGCAGTTGGGGATGGGCCAGAGGGGGCCTGGGGTTGTGATTTCGATTTTCGGCATAATTTCAAAAAGGGAGGAAAATCAAGAATGCTACCAGACTCTCCAACAACCTCCTCATTATTTTCCAGTTGAACTCCTTTGGAAAATTTCTCATGAATTTCCGAAGCGCATAACATGGAGTAGCAGCATGTTGCAGCACTTGATAAGAGGCTGAGATTGGCTAAAACATTCGTTTCCTCAGCTCCCCTACCTTATCTTCTGGTTGGCATTCTCATTCCTTTCCCTCTATCCCATCTTTTCAAGCATCTATCTGTACTGAACCGATACATTAATTTGCTTTCCTCATTGGACCAACCAATTATAGTCATTAATTACCTTTTTCTTTCCATGCCCTGAAATCGGGCACAACATAACTGTACCTGCCCTTTGGTATCCTCACTCGTTACTGTTTCAGCAAATCTTTAGTGGGTTGGCCTTTGTTTTCCAATTTTTCTTTTGGTTTTACTTCGTCTGCTTGCTACATATATGATGGTTGTATTGGTTTGGCATCAGATATTGGAGTAAAAGTATAGAGATTTGATTTAATTGTCTTTGACTGCAATTTCTGATCTTGGTTCATAGAAGTTATTTTGTTATTTTTGGTTGGTTATTGAATGATTGAAGGCCTATCTATGATCTAAGAGTGGTCGGAAGTTAAATTTATATGCCATCTGTATGAAAACTTATAGTATTGATTCTTGTAGCTGCCTATACAAGTTCATGTGGAAATGGAGTTTCCTTCATTATTGAATTCACTTCCTTAAAGCTCGCATTTTGCTACATTTTGGATTTGATCCACATCCCTTCTTTCCGCTTTTTATTGCAGCACTTCACTATATACTAATGGTTATTGTGTTTAGTTGAATTTTAATGCAAATTGTTGATGAATTTTATGATTGTCGGTATGGATTTTTGGCATTGAAAATGATATAATGCTTATTTTTGGCTACAATCAGGGAGCTTTGATGGAGGGATTAATTAGTGCACAATTGAACCCAATTCGCACCCATTCTACACAAGAAAGTTCTGTTTTTTTCCCTACATTTTCTCTGAGGATAAAGACAATTGGCTTTGGTAATAAATTGGAGGCAATGAGAAATCTTAAATCAGACACTTCAATCAATGCTTCGGTTCAGCCATTGGAGGCCTCAAAAGAGGGCCAGTTCAACAAAGCATTGCCATCAAAAGGTAATTTTCAAGGTCTGAGAAAAACTTTATTTCTTGTATGTAATGTATAAAATATGATGACATATTAGATTTAATAGTATGTACGAATGAAGACAAGGATGAGTTTTAATTGGTGATATGTCTAATTGATGCATCCTTTAAATTTGTAAGAGGTCCTTGAGGTGTGGCGCGATGCTGATGCTGTATGCTTTGACGTGGATAGTACAGTATGCCTAGATGAGGGCATTGATGAACTTGCTGAGTTTTGCGGAGCTGGAAAGGCTGTTGCAGAATGGACTGCTAGGTGATATGCCTTCGATAGACATTTGTTTAGATGTGCATAGAATTGAGTGTTTGATCTGATTATGTGCTCATTACTAGGGCAATGAGTGGTTCTATTCCTTTTGAGGATGCCTTGGCTGCAAGATTGTCTCTGTTTAATCCTTCAATAGCACAAGTCCAAGATTTCCTTGAAAAGAGACCTCCAAGGTAAGAAACTGTATTCAGTAATGAGAAGTTTATGCTAGAATTGCTTCAGTTCTTTTGACAGTTAATGAGGCCTATATACATCATCTACTATCTTTAACAATTCAATGTAAGCTCCATATGCTTTGGACATCATCACGTGTGGAGAAGTGAAATACAGGCGTAAACCTCCAAAAAAAAGACACTCTACTTGTTTTATCTCTCAATCTTGTGCACAGTCAATCAGTTTTTATCATTACTGCAGTGCAATTTTGAAAACTAAAATGGTGAAGTTTAGTTGTGAATGACTTGACTACAACCATGTAAAGTCGCACCTTGTAGTTGTTCAATTTGGATTACGATTATGAGTTACACATATCTTTGACATGCGAAATTTGCATTTTAACAAGATCTAGTATCAGGATGTGCATATCAGACCTTTCAGAATGCCTGCCATCTTGAAGGTGTGCTCTTCTGATTGCACACAAAACCCTGATTCAAGTGAAATAATTAAGAAACAATTAGTTTTATGCAACTACTCTATTTGGACAATATCTGATCATATTTTACTGTCTTTTGAGTTTTTGCATCTGGCGTTGCTTTGTATATAATATGCGGTCTGTATTGTTATATAGCATGGAACTTTACGCGAAACTAAACCATTTAGTGTTTTTCAAGCCATAGCTGATCTGTATTTTCCAAGTAATGAAAATGTCTGGGTTAATTGAATTCCTTGGTTTGCAGAATTTCTCCTGGGATTGATGAGTTAGTCAAGAAGATGAAGGCTAGAAACACTGATGTTTATCTGATCTCTGGAGGATTTCGCCAAATGATCAATGTATATACTTCTCTCTGAGTGGCTTTTGATATATCTTTTCTTCTTCACATCCAGATAACAATTGAGGCTAGGAGTTCTTGGATCAATTGCCATTGTGTCAAGATGCCGATTAGCATACTATAGTCATTATTGATGTTGATTAAAATATTCTCTGAATTGATGGTTCAAATATTGGCCAAAAAATTGAGGTTCAGTAACCTGATTTTTATGTTGCACTGCTTCCAAGTTGATACTTTTCCTGCATCAATATTACCTGTTTTAATAGTTCCTTGCTTTGAATCCCCAAAAGAATCGCACATGTTTCATCTGGAAGCATACTTTGTGCTTGCAACTGTGTCAAAATTCTAACTGCTACAATTTAACAGCCTGTTGCATCAATTCTTGGAATTCCTGTTGACCACATTTTTGCCAATCAACTTCTTTTTGGAAGTGCTGGAGAGTTTTTGGGGTTTGATACAGATGAGCCAACGTCTAGGAGTGGAGGAAAAGCTATTGCTGTTCAGCAGATAAGGAAGGTAAGTTGAACTCTTAGTAGTTGTTTGTTGTGTATTGGTTTTTAGAATATTGACCAAATACTTGATAATGTTTTCAGGCTAATGGATATAAATTGCTGGTCATGATTGGAGATGGTGCAACTGATCTTGAGGTAAAAAAGTGTTCATCTTGTCTAGTTTGGTGACCACTTCATCTACGGAATACAACCAACCCAAGGAAAAAAAATCAAGAAGTAAATCCCAACGAGAGTTAACTTACTACATGTTAACTTGAGTTTAACATGGTCCAATATCTAGAATCTAATAACTGACTTTATCTAAAGTCTGCATACAGTAATAGCAAGACATAAAGATTTAGACCTCAAACTTGGTAAATCCATGGAGGAATTGATTCCATACATTGACTTTAATTGCTTCAAAGTAGTCTATAGTGGCTATCTTAAAACCTGTTCAAGCTTCATGCATTATTAATATCATTCTAAGTTTTGGCCCAAAAATGCATCTAAATTGAATAAATGAAGAGCTTTTACTCTCATGTTGCTCGCAGAATTTATACTCCTTTCTACTTGTAGGCTCGCAAACCAGGAGGTGCCGACTTATTTGTATGCTATGCTGGGGTTCAGCTTCGAGAAGCTGTTGCAGCTAAAGCTGATTGGCTGGTGTTCAATTTTAAGGACTTGGTTGATAGCCTGGAGTAGCATGCACCCATTTTTCTTGATTGATACCTTTTTTCTGTTTCCTTTTGGGTGGTGGTTCTCTTTCTTTCACTTTACTATTATTGATTTTTTGGGGGTACTAGAGTTCTATGGGTTATAACTACCATGCTTCCAAAGATCTTCTGCGTCAGTATATGTATTCTTTGACAAACATTTTATGTATGTAATTTGTGAAAATGACAGTCCTGAACCGTCTTGCCCATTCCTGATGATAGATTGTACATAGAATCTCATTTAGTAGCTGCTAACAGCAATGAAATAACTGAAAAACTCGAACTAGCTTAGTACTAGTAGTCAAATCATATATGTTTAAACCATGAAAGCATACTCTTTAATCGCAAAAGATAGAGTGGACCTATGTTAGCTGATTAAGAATACTGTTATAGTACTTAAATCATCAAATCATTATATCACCATATTCACTCCTCCTTTAATTCTAATATAAATCTTCCAAGTGTTACTTTGGCTGATAGATCAAGTACTTTGATTGTGGTTTTTGGTGTAACTATTCCTACAACCTCTATTTCTATATCTTCAGTCGTACACTTGCCTAATTTTTCTTTTAATCAACTCTCAGTCAGTAAAATTACCAGAGCTCTTAAGTGCTTTGTCTCATCCTTCTATGAATATTGTATTTTTTAGGATCGGAAAATTTTGGTAGAGGATGTGAGTTTGGCAGCCTTTATAGACTTGAAACTTTGAAAATGCCAAAGCCTGTTACATGTTTGTTCATCATGACACCTCTTGAAGTTTACTGTCATTTGGGTGATTTATCTTTACCAACTTTGAAGAAATTGTTTTCAAATTTTCAAGATTTATATAGTGAGATACGTCAATTTGTGAAGTATCTCTGTTTGCCTTATTTGCCTAGGTCAATAAATAGGTTGCATATCCTTTTGAATTAGTGAACTCTAATATTTGGGATCATTGTCCAATAGCATCCAAGTCTAGTTTTAAATATTTTGTCATTTTAATTGATGATTACTCTCGTATTACTTGATTATATTTAATGAAAATTCATTTAGATTTATCCAATATTTGTTGTTCCATACTGAAATAAGAACACAATTTAATATGTCTATGCGCATTCAGCAAGGTGATAATAAAAGAATACTTTTGTAAGCTTTTTAATCTATATACGTAAGAAAATGGAATTTTAAACCAATATTCATGTCCTGATATGACACCATAAAATGGTGTTATTAAAAATAAATAGGCACTTACTAAAAGTTGTTAGAGCTAAGTTATTTCACCTAAACATTCCTAACTAGATTTGGGCAGATGCTATTTGACCAACTTGCTTTTTAATTAATTTCATGAATCTGTACTTGCTAGTGAGATATCGTATTTAGTTTTGCTTCCATCTAAACTAGATTTGGGCAGATACAATTTCACCAACTTACTTTTTAATTAATTCCATGAATCTGTACTTGTTATTGAGATATCGTATTCAGTTTTGCTTCGAACCTAATCTTTATTCCCTTCTGAGTCGTGTATATTTTGATGTCCTTGTTTTGTTCATGACATCTATTCCAAGCGTCTAAATTAAGTGAATGTGCTACTTGTTTTGTTCATGACATCCGTCCCCAAGCGTCTCAATTAAATCCAAGTTCCCTAGTACCCCTATACTAGTGTGAATAACATTTGTTTGGATTGCAAGATTTTCAAATAAAAACTTAAGATTTTGTTTTGCTTGCATCATACACACAATTTTCAACTTTCTTTTTATCTCACATACATCACATCACAAAAAGTGCTACAGTAATTATTTCAAATAACTTCCTATCCAAACAAACCGGCTACACATGGTGCTAATTAGGGGTGCAAACGAATCGATCCGAATTGAGTTTTGATCCAATTGAGTCGAATCTTAACCTAGATTTATGAAACTCAGACTCGAGTTCGACCTCGACGAGCTCAAAATGTAAAACCCGAGTTTGAACTCGACTCGAATTGAGTTCGAGCTTGAGTTTAAAAAATAAAAAATTTATTTAATTTTTAAAAATAAATAAAATAATAATTTTTCTTAACAAATAATAAAATATTAATGATATATATGTAATTTTACTATTAAAATAATATATATATATATATATATAATCGAGTTCGAGTCGGCTTGCGAGTTAATGAATTTAATATTTTTGAGTTCGAGTTTGAATTTGACTTGGTCAGCTCAAACTCGACTCGTGCTTGAACTTGAGCCACTTGCGATTGGTTTGATTCGTTTGCAACTCTAGTGCTGACGTTATTGAAAGAAATAAAAAGAGAGGGTGGATTAAAAAGTACAATTAATCAAAATCTAAGATTTGTCTAGCATTAGTTTAAAGTATAATAAAATGTGTATATCATTCAAGAATTGTGTTTTTGCGAAAGATGGATCCTGTAATAAGAATAGAAATTTATATTAGAAAATGAATGATATATGGATAGAAATGAATGTAGTCACATGTTTTATTCATTTCAAAATGAAATACTTATAAACATTATGCATTTGATTTGATAATCTTGTATGAAAGTGTAAACATTTTTCACACCAATCAATTTTTAGCACGAAAGCCAATATTGGTGGCTTAATTGACACTATTGAATATTTGTAGAGTTCATACTACAAAAGAATGTTCAGTGAAACTTGTTTTAATTAGAAATGAACTTGCTAAACCTTTTGAAGTATTTCAGTGGGGTCACTACTGTGTATACTTCGTTTTGTAACCAGTTGTTTTTCCCTTTGTAATCTTGCAAGTTTGGAATTTAGGTGCCGTTAAAATGCTTGTAGATGAAATTCGTCAATGGCGAAAGTAAGATACGTAGTCTTTTTTTTTTCTTCTCACTGTATTTAGTTTGTGTAGATGACAAATAAAAATGGGTTAGTGGTCATTAGTCTTGTGAATAATTATGAGCATAAATTACATTATGACAATAAGATGCGTAAAATTATGAAAATTATAGGGATTGTAATTCAAACGGGCTCCTAAATTTTGGATATATGATTTTCATAGTGATAAGTTTTTTAAATTATCAATTAGTTATTATTATTAGTTGTGTGTGTGGTGTTAGACGTGATTTGGAATTCGAAGATGTGATTTTGCAGGGTGATTATTATCCTTTTGTTTGCATGGGTGATTATTATCCTTTACTTAAAATTTTGGAGTTTTGATTTTGTGGGTTAGTGGGTCATTAGTTAATTAAAATTTTGAAATTTTGATTTTGTGGATTAATGGGTTATGCGAATTGGAAGTGAGAAGTGATAAGGAGAAGTAAAAAGGATTATTGAATCAAAATAAATCTAAAATTATATTAAAAAGGGAATTTAAATTTTTGATGTTTGTGGAGGCTCCTTATTGAAAACCTGTTTTCTAATACATATAAACTAGTGTGAATACTCGTGCTACACACGGTGCCGGTATTATTGAAAAAATGAAAATAAAAGGGTGAATTAAAAAATGTTAAAAAATTGTACCAACACAATTAAAATGTAATATCTGTCAAATAATAGTTTGAAATATGATAGAATGTGTATATCATTCAAAAAATGCATTTTTCAGAAGATAGATCCTGAAAAAATAATAAAAATTTATATTAGAAAATGAATGATATATGAATAAAAATGAATATAATTAAATGTTGTTAAAATGAAGTACTTACAAATATTATGCATTCGATTTGATAATCTTGCATGAATATACGAACACTCTTCACATCAATCAACTTTTAGTACGAAACCAAAATTGGTGATATAATTAATTCTATTGAATTTTGTGGAGTGCGTACTACAAATGAAAATGTATGATCTTTGCATGAATTGATTCGTTGGTTGAACAACCTATCACCATTGTCCAAAGAATTAAGTACATACGAAATTCAAAATTAGTGGAGCAACCTACCATCGTTATTAAAAAAAATGATAGGTGGCAACAAATGGACAAAATAAGAACAAGTTTTTTAAATATTCGGTATTTTGATGTGTTTTTATTCTTTTGTATTCGCGATTTTTAAGAGTTGTAAGATTAATAATATTATTGATTCGCAAATGTTGTATTGTTCGATTTGCAAGTCTTATTTGTATTCAAGATATTTTAGAGTTGTAAAATTAAACAATATTATTGATTTGAAAAATATTATAATTTATGTTTTGCAAGTCTATTTTATATTAATGATTTTTTTAGATTTGTAAGATTAAAATGATATTATTGATTTGATAAATTTTGTACTTTTTGATTTGCAAGTCTATTTCGTATGAATGATTTTGTAGAGTTGTAAAATTAAATAAAACTATTCAATTTAAAACTATTGTTTTTTTGGATTTGTCAATCTAAATATTTTTCTTTTTCTTTTTCTTGGGAGAAGGATATATTACCTTGTAAATCTGACCCTATGTTATAGATTAACCGATCACTAAGTAACCATTCAAATTGAGGAAGGGTATGGTTTGCTAAATTAGAAATGAATTGATTATTTGATCCATGAGCACCCTTAATTTGTGTACTTAAGATCATATTTAAAAAATATTAAATATAATTACATGAGAAAGGTATGAGAACATTATCAATTTGTTCTGCTGTAACTATGTTAGCAGGCACAACATCGTGCGTACCAATTTGTTCTGTTGTAACTATGTTAACAGGCACAACGTCTTGCATAGTAGGAACAAATGATCTTCAGATGAGTCTGCATAATTTTAATAATTCATAAACATTATATCATCAACAGTAAATATAGAAATAAAGTGTATAAATTACATTAATAGAGTTGAAAATGCAATGGTAATGGTTAATTATGTGTTAAAAATAAGCGAGAAACCTAGATCTTACCATCGTTATGGCCATCACATGGTGATGTTGGTGTGAGGGGAACTTCAATAATTACTGAGTCATTATGTATTCCATCTAATATTATGTCATGTAAACAGTTGATTTAGCAAGATAATGCAGCAAAAAGTATAATTGCAAGATGAGTTTGACAATATAAGAAACTTTATATTTTCCATGATCACGCTGGATCATTGGTGATATCGAGCTTGAGGAGAGGTAGAATTTTCATTTCTTTGATCTAGAAATGCATTAAAATATATATTAAACTAACAATCAATAGTTTTTGTATTTGTTTTAAATGTAATGATGTGATACATTGTATGAGAATTGTTAACCAAAGAAATACAATAGTTAAAGAAGAAATAGCATCAATGATCAAATATACAATTGTATTCTAATCAAAAGAAAATTAAGTACCAATAGAATTGTTGTTAACACCCACAGTTACTACAGTAATCCCTATATAAATATATTTTGGTACATGTAGTAATTTGAAATATATGGCTAAAACCACTAACATGCACGTGGCTAGTAGTTTGTTTTTGTATAGTATTGTCGGGGTATCTATTTTTGAAAAAATTAAATTTGAAAGGTTAAAAAATAAATTATGAAGGTTAACTAATATATTTCTTTTATTCCGTGTGTTGGAAATGAATTAGTTATATTAGTTGCATGGAAAAAGGTTAAAAATTTAAAAAGTACTATTTTAGTATCTAATCTATATTGTATTTATGTACCTTATCTAAATCCTTAACATATATTAAAAAATTTGAATAAAGCTCCAAAAAAAATATCTAAAGAAATACTAAAAGTACAGTAAGCATCAAATGTTACCCTTCCCTACCTCTCATGCAATACAGATAGATGTAAAAATATATTTCATTAATTTTTTATCCGGATAGAAACTATTCATTAATGTTTATGCTCAGACTTCAAGGACATATTCTTAACTATCGTTGGAATTATATGTTACATAAGAATATATGTTTGAAAGTTTTGAAAACTAAATATTGCAGCCTTAGGTGCAGAAGATATAAACAACAGGCAACGATTTAATCTTTAACTAAAATGAAAAAGTTTTACTTGATTGTAGTGTTTTAAAGGAGGGATTGATGTCTTCATAATCTGAGCTAAAGCGTCTTCTCGCTTCTTGAAGTGATAGGTAATAGGGAAGAAGTATGTATGTATACTCCTCGTAAAGTTGAACTATAACTATCAATAACATAATTAAATTTGGACGAAAATGCACTTAAAAAATTGCTGAATTTGTTACATATTCTTTTTCTTTTCTTCATATGCATTTTAAGATGCTAATATTTCCAATCATTATGTTTTCAACCACGCGTCAACCATTTTAAGTTATGAAAGCCGTCTGTTGTGTCAACCATGCATTTTCCTTTTTTAATGTTTTTCTTACTGTCTCGTTAGTTTCTACAGTTTTCTTATTAGATGATCAAACGTGGGGGAAATATGGGGAAAATGTGAGCATGATTATATGATTTGTAGTATATTCAAGAACTTGATACTCAAATCACCGATGAGGTAAAATTTGCCTAAATAAGCTTTACAGTGCCCTAATTCCTTGAAAAAAAAAACGCTAAATAGTCCTAATTGGCATCGCAAGTTACAGCAACGTGCCAGTGGCATCTAGGCATAATTTTTTTTGGTCAAAATCTAGTCCTAATTGGTTCTGCTGTTTCTTGATCATGTTGTATGCTCCCGAATTAAAATTGTATTAAAAATAGCATGTGAATGAGCATTTGTCTTTAATTAAGGAGTAAAAAGAATTTAAAATATAAATAAATACAAAAGTATAAAAAGGATTTAAAGTATAAATATATTTAATGATTTATGAAGTAGATTATGGGAAAGTTTTAAATTTTAAATTTGACCAGTGATAGGGTTGGTTATAACCCACTACTTGTCCCTTAACTTTTAGCTGCACTTTACCCCCTCAACTTTACATTTAGTTGCACATTTGTGATTTTTTTGAAACGTGATTGTAATTTGTAAAGCTCATTTGTAGGGGTGGTTATAGGGTTAGTTTGGTGATAAATATTTTTTAATTATAAAAATGTAACATTGTATTAAAATAGCATACAAATGAGCATTTGTCTTTAATTAAGGAGTAAAAAGAATTTAAAGTATAAATAACAAACTATAAACGGGTTATGAAGTAGATTGTGAAAATGTTTTAATTTTTAAATTTGACTGGTGATAGGGTTGGTTATAACACACTACTTTTTATGTATTAAAACAAATACAAAAATCTAGAAAAAAGAATGAGAAGTTTGAAAGTCATTGAGAGGGTCTTTGCTAAAAACCTCTCCTGCAATACATATAGATATAGATATAGATAGTGTGAATATCCATGCTACGCACAGTGCTGATATTATTGAAAGAAATTAAAAGAGAGTGTGAATTAAAAAAAGTAAAAAAATTCTACCAACATAATCAAAATCTAAGATTCGTATAACAATAGTTCAAAATATAATAAAATATATACATCATTTTAAGAACTGTGTTTTGATAATAATAGAAATTTATATTAGAAATTGAATGATATATGGATAGAAATGAATGTAATCACATATTTTATTAGATTTCAAAATAAAATAAAATATTTATAAATATTATGTATTCGATTTGATAATTTTATACGAAGGTGAAAATATTTTTCACACCAATCAACTTTTAGTACGAAATTCAATATTAGTGATTTAATCGACACTGTTGAATATTTGTGGAGTTCATACTACAAAGAATGTTCAATGAGATTTGTCTTTCTTGGAGTGAACTTGCTGAACCTAATTTTGAAATCTTTCAGTGATATTACTACAATGTAGGTTTTAGTTTGTGATTAGTTATTTTCGCCCTTACCTTCGTAACTAGTGTGAATACCCGTGCTACGCACGGTGCTGGCATTATTAAAAAAGTAAAAATAAAATGATGAATAAAAAAAGTTTAAAAATTGTACCAACATAATTAAAATGTAATATCTGTCTAACAATAGTTTGAAATATAATAGAATCTATATTTATATGTATTGAGGAAGGGATTTTTATTTGAGACCCTCTCAATGGCTTCTAAATTTCTCATTCTTTTTTCTAAATTTTTGTATTTATTTTAATACATAAAAAGTAGTGGATTATAATCAATCCTATCACCAATCAAATTTAAAATTTAAAACATTCCCACTATCTACTTCATAAACCGTTTATACTTTGTTATTTATACTTTAAATCCTTTTTACTCCTTAATTAAAAACAAATGCTCATTCGTATGCTATTTTAATACAATGTTACATTTTATAATTAAGAAATATTTATCCCCAAACTAACCCTATAACCACCCCTACAAATGAGCTTTGCAAATTACAATTACGTTTCAAAAAAATCACAAATGTGCAGCTACATGTAAAGTTGAGGGGGTAAAGTGCAACTAAATGTAAAGTTAAGGGGTTTACTATATTTAACTCAAAAAAAATCCCAAAAACGGAACAAGTAGTGGGTTATAGATTTTTGTATTTATTTTAATACATAAAAAGTAGTGGGTTATAACCAACCCTATCACCAATCAAATTTAAAATTTAAAACATTCCCACAATCTACTTCATAAACCGTTTATACTTTGTTATTTATATTTTAAATCTTTTTTACTCTTTTATTAAAGACAAATGCTCATTCGTATGCTATTTTAATACAATATTACATTTTTATAATTAAGAAATATTTATCCCCAAACTAACCCTATAACCACCCCTTCAAATGAGCTTTACAAATTACAATCACGTTTCAAAAAAATCACAAATGTGCAACTAAATGTAAAGTTGAGAGGGTAAAGTGCAGCTAAATGTAAAGTTAAGAGGTTTACTATATTTAACCCTAGAAAAAATCTTAAGAACGGAACAAGTAATGGGTTACAAATTTTTGTCTAGATTTTTGTATTTATTTTAATACATAAAGAGTAGTGGGTTATAACCAATTCTATTACCAATCAAATTTAAAATTTAAAACATTCCCATTAGGGATGGCAATGGGGGCGGGTGCCCGCCCCGCGGGGTAGAAATGGGGTGGGGGATGGGGCGGGGCGGGGGTAGGGGCGAAATATTTACCCCCGATATATATATATATATATATATATAAGATATTTGTCTAAAAGCCTTAGTGAAAATGTAAATACGAGAGCCTAATAGAACAAGAATTCTTTCTATGGCCTATGATATCGTTTATAAGCAGTTCCAACAACCATGAGTTTATTTTCCCCTTCATTTTGCTGATTTTCTCTTTTATGTTTTCCATTGATCTTTGCCTTTTGTTATTTATGGATTTTAACTGTTCTTGGTATTTTTGGTTAATGTCTGGGAATTCTTCCTCTCTCTCTCATTAGTTCTAAAAAATGCTTGGACATATGAGGAGAGTTTTGCTTTTCGTAAATTAATTTATTTACTCGCGGGGGACCACGGGGGAAACGGGACGGGGGATGGGGGGCAAGGGACGGGGGATGGGGCGGGGGACGGGGGACGGGGGGAGTTATTTGACAACGGGGCGGGGGTTCACCCCCGCCCCATTGCCATCCCTAATTCCCACTATCTACTTCATAAACCATTTATACTTTGTTATTTATACTTTAAATCCTTTTTACTTCTTAATTAAAAACAAATGCTCATTCATATGCTATTTTAATACAATGTTACATTTTATAATTAAGAAATATTTATCCCCAAACTAACCCTATAACCACCCTACAAATGAGCTTTGCATATTATAATTACGTTTCAAAAAAATCACAAATGTGCAGCTACATGTAAAGTTGAGGGGGTAAAGTGCAACTAAATGTAAAGTTAAGGGGTTTACTATATTTAACCCTAAAAAAAATCCCAAGAACGGAACAAGTAGTGAGTTATAGATTTTTTTATTTATTTTAATACATAAAAAGTAGTGGGTTATAACCAACCTTTTCACCAATCAAATTTAAAATTTAAAACATTCCCACTATCTATTTCATAAACCGTTTATACTTTGTTATTTATATTTTAAATCTTTTTTACTCTTTAATTAAAGACAAATGCTCATTCGTATGCTATGTTAATAGAATGTTACATTTTTATAATTAAGAAATATTTATACCTAAACTGACCCTATAACCACCCCTTCAAATAAGCTTTACAAATTACAATCACGTTTCAAAAAAATCATGAATATGCAACTAAAGGTAAAGTTGAGGGGGTAAAGTGCAGCTAAATTTAAAGTTAAGGGGTTTACTATATTTAACCCTAAAAAAAATTCCAAGAATGGAACAAATAGTGAGTTATAGATTTTTGTCTAGATTTTTGTATTTATCAAATCGAATGCATAATATTTGTAAGTATTTCATTTTAACAACATTCAATTACATTCATTTTTGTTCATATATCATTCATTTTTTAAAATAAATTTCTATTATTTTTTAGGATCTATCTTCCGAAAAAAGGCAGTTCTTGAATAATATGCACATTCTATTATATTTCAAACTATTGTTAGACAGATATTACATTTTAATTATGTTGGTACAATTTTTAAACTTTTTTTATTCATCATTTTATTTTTACTTTTTCAATAATGCCAGTACTGTGCGTAGCACGGGTATTCACACTAGTGTGCATATTATTCAAGAACTGCCTTTTTTCGGAAGATAGATCCTAAAAAAATAATAGAAATTTATTTTAGAAAATGAATGATATATGAACAAAAATGAATGTAATTGAATGTTGTTAAAATGAAATACTTACAAATATTATGCATTCGATTTGATAAATACAAAAATCTAAACAAAAATCTATAACTCACTACTTGTTCCGTTCTTGGAATTTTTTTTAGGGTTAAATATAGTAATCCCCTTAACTTTACATTTAGCTGCACTTTACCCCCTCAACTTTACGTTTAGTTACACATTTGTGATTTATTTGAAACGTGATTGTAATTTGCAAAACTCATTTATAGGGGTGGTTATAGGGTTAGTTTGGGGATAAATATTTCTTAATTATAAAAATATAATATTGTATTAAAATAGCATACGAATGAGCATTTGTCTTTAATTAAGGAGTAAACCGGATTTAAAGTATAAATAACAAAGTATAAACGGTTTACGAAGTAGATAGTGGGAATGTTTTAAATTTTAAATTTGATTGGTGATGGGGTTGGTTATAACCCACTACTCTTTATGTATTAAAATAAATACAAAAATCTAGACAAAAATCTATAACCCACTACTTGTTCGGTTCTTGAGATTTTTTCTAAGGTTAAATATAGTAAACCCCTTAACTTTACATTTAACAGCACTTTACCCCCTCAACTTTACATTTAGTTGCACATTTGTGATTTTTTTGAAACGTGATTGTAATTTGCAAAGCTCATTTGTAGGGGTGGTTATAGGGTTAGTTTGGCGATAAATATTTCTTAATTATAAAAATATAATATTGTATTAAAATATCATACGAATGGGCATTTGTCTTTAATTAAGAAGTAAAAAGGATTTAAAATATAAATAACAAAGTATAAACGGTTTAAGAAGTAGATAGTGGGAATGTTTTAAATTTTAAATTTGATTGGTGATAGGGTTGGTTATAACCCACTACTCTTTATATATTAAAATAAATACAAAAATCTAGACAAAAATCTATAACCCACTACTTATTCCATTCTTGAGATTTTTTATAGGGTTAAATATAGTAAACCCCTCAACTTTACATTTAGCTACACTTTACCCCCTCAACTTTACATTTAGTTGCACATTCATGATTTTTTTGAAACGTGATTGTAATTTGTAAAGCTCATTTGAAGGGGTGGTTATAGGGTTTGTTTAGGGATAAATATTTCTTAATTATAAAAATGTAATATTCTATTAAAATAGCATACGAATGAGCATTTGTCTTTAATTAAAGAGTAAAAAAGATTTAAAATATAAATAACAAAGTATAAACGGTTTATGAAGTAGATAGCGGGAATGTTTAAATTTTAAATTTGATTGGTGATAGAGTTGGTTATGACCCACTACTTTTTATGTATTAAAATAAATACAAAAATCTATAACCCACTACTTGTTCCGTTCTTGGGATCTTTTTTAGAGTTAAATATAGAAAACCCCTTAACTTTACATTTAATTGCACTTTACCCCCTCAACTTTACATGTAGCCGCACATTTGTGATTTTTTTGAAACGTAATTGTAATTTGCAAAGCTCATTTGTAGGGGTGGTTATAGGGTTAGTTTGGGGATAAATATTTCTTAATTATAAAATGTAACATTGTATTAAAATAGCATACGAATGAGCATTTGTTTTTAATTAAGGAGAAAAATGATTTAAAGTATAAATAACAAAGTATAAACGGTTTATGAAGTAGATAGTGGGAATATTTTAAATTTTAAATTTGATTGGTGATAGGGTTGAATATAATCCACTACTTTTTATGTATTAAAATAAATACAAAAATTTAGAAAAAAGAATGAAAAGTTTAGAAGCCATTGAGAGGGTCTCAAATAAAAACCCCTTTAGATATAGATTTGAGATTGGAACTCAGTTGAAATGCTTATAAGTAGGATGACACGCAGTCTTTTTTTTCCTCTCACTCTATTTGGTTTGTGTGGATGACAAATGAAAATGGATTAATATTGGTAGTTTAATTGACTATGTTGAATTTTGTAAAATTCATACTATAAAAGAATGTTCGGTGACATTTGTTTCTCCGATGCATGTGGAGGCTGCTTGTAAGAAACCTGCTTTCTAATATATATATATATAGATAAAGACTTTCGGGTTGCTCGCGCGCACGCTCCGCTTGGTAGTGCTAGACCGACCCAAAAACGGAGATCGCCGAGGACGCCTCATCATTTATTTCTTCATTTTTTCTGGTCAGAAAAAACCCAATTGAATCCCTAGACTTATTATTCCTTGAATTCTCAGAACCGGAGATCGCCGAGGAAGCCTCATTATTTATCTTCTTCATTTTTTTTCTGGTCAGAAAATTCCCAATTGAAGCCCCCAGACTATTATTCTTTGAATTCTATTTTTTTTTTCAATTTTTAGATTTATCATATTCATCTCTTTTCCCCAATAGCCATCAGTTCGACCTGGTCCATTTTTTTTCCCACCCAATCTTTTAGCCATTTAAACTCTAAAGACTTTTTCCCAAAAATTCTCTCTTAGCTTCAGATTTTTAGAAACCCGGATCCCATCTAAAAACTAGAGACAAAACCGAGAGAAAAATCTCACCCCGTCCATTAGCCATTTAAACTCTCAAAACCATTTCCTAAAAATTCTCTCTTAACCTCAGATTTTTAGAAACCCGGATCCCATCCGAAAACCAAGCGAGAAAACCGAGAGACAAAGATAAGAAAACATAAAAAAAAGGAAAAGAAGAGCAAACGACAGAGGGCGGAGGAAGTTGCCGCCATCGCGTTCATTGTCGCCGCAAACCCAACCACTACCACCGTGGAATCTGCTTGAAGGCACTGTAAAAATTCCTCAACTCTCTTGCTTCTACTATTTTATTTTGTGAAAATGCTACGTTATGTGTCTTCTTGCTCTTAAATTTCTGTGGTTGGTATTTGTTGAAATCTGAATTTCTTGTGACTGGGGTTGGACTAAATCTTATTTTTCTGCCAAAATACGCGCTGGATTAGTTCTTGATATATTAGAAAATGTTCAACTTCTGTCATGTCTATAATCTGTTTCTGGAAATGCTTAAGTGAAAATTTGAGCTATAGGTATGAATTTCCTGAATTTGGAGAGGATTGATTCCACCAGTCCAAAGCTGGTCGGAGTTTGGGATTTCACTGTCTGAGATTTCGCCGGTGAGCAGACCTCACCAACGTAAATGAGTCTAATCAAACCGAAAGCCTTGGTATTCACACTTGTTTGATTATTTTAAGGAGCTTGTAATTTTGTTCAAATTAGCTTATTTATTTGTCAAATCTAGTTTGAATCAGTATTTTTTATCAAGTTTGAATGTTATGAAACATGAAGGGTCGTTCAAGTTTGGTTTGTCTAGTTGACGAACCATGAAATTTAGTGTATAGAGTTTGTTTTGATGTTCGGGGAAGAAGAGGCAATGGTCCAATGTTGCCAGAGGCCGACGAATATTGACTGAAACAAAGATGAAAACGCAGCAATCCTGCTCTGTTCAGTCGAGAAGGAGAAGATTATTAAATTTTGAAATTGCAGCATTAGTCCTTAAAATTTTCTAGCTTTTGTAATTTTAGCCCAAAACTTATTTTAGGTTCTTTCAATTAGGTCCTTAGGATTAGATTAGGTGATTATTAGTTAATTAATGCTTCAATTTGTCGAGTTCAGTTCTAATTTATTTTGTTTTCTCTTTTTAAAAGTGATGTAAGGCATAGGTGCATGTAATCTTGTATTCCTTTTCTTTTCTTTTCTCTTCAGTTAATTACTTTTCATTTTTGCTATTATTATGGAATGAGATCGTGCGGGCCGTGAGCACATTGCTTCTAGGCTTTTCCTATGGAATCTTCGGAATTAATCTTTTGTTTACTTCACCTTATTGGTTATGCATGTTTTATGTGTTTAGATATTAATTACTTGCATGTTATGTGTTTAGTAATAGATTAATTCAACTTTGGCCTTAAACTTAGGAGAATAAAGTTAAACTCGCAACTAGTTTTGTTAGGTGTAGGGCGGTTCTTGAGGGTAAAACTTCAACATTTCCCCCTCACAAATATAGCTTCTGAACACATTTCTCTGATTTCGAAATTTCAAAAGGCCTAGAGTTGTCTAGTTAAAGGGTTTTAATGTGTTTTTTTCAAAATAAAACTTATCTTTTTTTTAGATGACTCGGTGCACCTAAACTCAATACCGAGTGGCAATTCAAAATTTTCAAAACCCCTTTTTCTAGGCTTTAATGAGCTCAAATCCGTCGCCTTTGCAAAGTCTTATCCACGCCCTTTTTCTTTTTATTTCCATATTTTAATTTTAAAAACAACCCAAAAATCATTTTAAATAAACTTTTATATTTTTATCTTTTTATTTGAAAATGAGGCGCAACAAAGATATCTGAAATTTATTTTCCTACTGATACTTGATGTGCCTCTTCACTTGAGTAGGTGCACCTAACTTCAATACTGAGTGATGACTCCAAATTCTTCAAAAACTCTTTTTCTAGACTTTAATGGGCCAAAATCTGTTGCCTTTACAAACTCCCATTTTAGGCCCTTTTTATTTTTATTTTCCATATTTTTATTTTAAAAAAGCCCAAAAATCATTTTAAACAGAAAACTTTTAGATTTTTATCTTTTTATTTAAAAAGATGTGGTGCGACAAAGATATTTGAAATTTATTTTCTCACTGATACTTGATATGCCTCTTCACTTGAGCAGGTGCCAAAGAACTTATACTTTTCAGGATTGCAGTAGTTGCTTGCAGTTATCATACTGTAATGATGAGGAACACTATTTGTACGACATTTATGATTTTTTTGCATTAACTTTGATTGTTTCATAACACTGTAGACATAAGCCTTTGTTCAATATGGCATCAGTTCTTGATAAAGTTTTACCCATTTGTACATCTGATCATGCAAATGAATGGGCTTCCAAGCGGAAGCTGTTTTTTCACAAATCTGTGAAAGTAGATGGAAATATCTGCTATTTCTTATTTTTTAATAATTAATGGAGGCTTAAAAGCGAGTAGCATGATTCTTTTTAGAAATTTGTCATGAAAAGATGATGTTATTCATATTATTTGGAGAATATGATCCTCCAATATTCATCTTGTGCAATCTTCTCCTCAATTTGACCAGATATAAATTCAATCAAGCATGTCACACTCCCAGATGAGCAACCTGCCTTAGAATATAGGATTAACTTTTTATGCATTGATAATGTAGTGATTTTTTCACTAGCAACCTTGGATGCATGTCACATGTGCATGATTTGAATTTCAAATTTGAATTCATGTTATGTGGCGATCTAAACCTGCTTGTGTAAAAAATCTTTTCAATGACAATGTATAAAAACATTATCCTAGAATATAACCTTTTTGTTTTCTATTTGATTAAATGTAGATGGGTGATGTAGCCAAGGACTTGACTGCTGGAACTGTTGGAGGGGCTGCACAGTTGATAGTTGGGCACCCATTTGACACTATCAAGGTGAAGCTTCAGAGCCAGCCACCTCCACTTCCTGGCCAGCCTCTCAGGTACTCAGGTGCCATGGATGCTGTCAGACAAACATTGGCAGCTGAAGGCCCAAGAGGTTTATACAAAGGTATGGGAGCTCCCCTCGCCACTGTTGCAGCCTTCAATGCAGTGCTCTTCACAGTAAGGGGTCAAATGGAGGCTCTGGTAAGATCTGAACCAGGTGCACCACTTTCTGTGAACCAGCAGGTTGTTTGTGGGGCAGGAGCTGGAGTTGCTGTGTCATTCCTTGCCTGCCCTACGGAATTGATAAAATGCAGGTTAGCCTCTTATTCTGAATCATTAGTTGTATAGTTCCAAAGCAATGTCTTTAAAGCATAAGCTTGTCAAGTAACATTTAAATTGCTTTTTGATTTGAATGTGGAGTTTCTATAGCAACAATTTATTTTCTGCTATTTTCTGTTTTCTGTTTCTATCTCCGGTTGTTTTTCCCAGTGTTTGCAGGAGAATTTTTTTAATTTGTGGGTGGGGTCTGGGCTCATAACTTTGCTGATCTTTGCTGGTTGTTGAAAACATTAAGCAGAGAGATAAACAAAAAGTGAAGGGCCTTGTACGGTGGTGGAAACTATATTAATTACTTTCAAACATTTTACTTCCTGCAACCATCCTATCATTTGTAAATGTAAAATCTGAGATATGCGGCAGTGCAGAAATTCTTTGCACAAGCCATTATAAATGTCCATCCTATGCACAACAAAAGCTAATAACTATAACATGTGCTGATGCTAAGTGTCTAGAAATGCTTTTAAATAATCTTTTGCACAACTAGTGCAGAAAATAACTAATTTTAGGAAGGATACTTGCAAATATTCTGTTTCAAAAATAGTCCCCCCGCCCCCCAAACAACAACAAAAAACCCCCCAAAAAAAAACCAAAAAAGAAAAAGAAAAAGAAAAAGGGCTGTTAGGATCTACCTATCTTTTGATTGGAGTAACTCCATTCATGCAGGTTGCAAGCTCAGAGTGCATTAGCAGGTTCTGGCTCGGCTGCTGTGGCAATCAAGTATGGAGGGCCAATTGATGTTGCCAGACATGTAGTGCAGTCCGCAGGTGTGACGGGTTTGTTCAAGGGTTTAGTTCCCACCTTGGCACGTGAAATACCAGGAAATGCTGTGATGTTTGGTGTTTATGAAGCAATTAAGCAGGTCCTTGCAGGAGGTCAAGACACTTCTATTTTAGGGCGAGGTTCTTTAATGTTGGCAGGAGGCTTAGCTGGTGGTTCCTTTTGGCTATCTGTCTATCCAACTGATGTTGTGAAGAGCGTAATTCAGGTTGATGAGTACAAAAACCCCAAGTACTCTGGAAGCTTTGATGCTTTTAGAAAGATCTTGGCATCAGAGGGGGTCAAAGGCCTGTATAAGGGTTTTGGACCTGCCATGGCACGAAGTGTTCCTGCAAATGCTGCTTGCTTCTTGGCATATGAGATGACGAGGGCTAGTTTAGGGTAATTGTTTCAATTGGTACCAAATCAAAGGGCTCAGGTGGATATCTGGCCATTCTTAACTTTCACCTTGAGACTATTCTTTTGGCATTTGCTGGAATTGATGTCCCAGAATTGTTAATATGTTGCTGTTAGTCAATTTTCTCTTCAAAAATCTCTGCATTTCACAATTATGAACTCTTCACTTGTATGGTTTTCACAGAGGGCCTGTACTAGAGGATCTCTACAGGAGTATCTTATACTCCACTGCTATAAAACTTGTGAATTTGAAGATGATAAAATGTGTCTGAGAATTGCATTAAAAAGCAGAGGACATGCGATTTAGGTATTGTCATTCACCAGGAAAAAGAACACCTTCTTTGCGTGTGACATCTAAGTTATTTTTTGGTTGTTAATGTTCTGCAGCTCTTCGAGGAATTAATATGGGCTTTGTAAGATACAATAGCTGTTATTGAATAGAATAACCTTCTCCACGTCGTTATGAAGCTGCCGAGCTGTGATCCCGAGAAGTGCTAGCATACCAAATCAATCATGGATGGTTGTATGGTCAAATATTCTGAGGTAGGGGTCGCTGGCTATCTTGTCAGGAGTTTGGCCATCAAGCCTACTGGCAAAATCTCTTTGCATGTTCACATGCTCAAGCTTATCAAGAGTAGCTATGTGCATCAGCTCTTCCGGCAGCATGCCTAATGATTTGCAGCTCCTGATTATCAAGGTGGAAATGCAGCTTTCTCCACCTTTATTTTAGCCAATTGATGTAGGTCTCTGAGCTCAAGGAGTTTCAATCGGTGAAAGCCGTTCCCGGAAATGACTAGCTGTTGTCCCTCATATGCAAATTCCATCTTGAGGAACGACAGCTGCCCCAATTGTTAGATAATTTTCAAAATTTGGTCATTTGTTTGTATGTTGGGGGTCAGTCTTAGGACCCGACGTAGAGGCCAACATATTCTGGATCTTATAATTCAATCAAGTTCGTGATGTTAGGCGCCTGACTTTGAATCTAGAATAAGAAGGCGCCCGACTTTGAATCCAACATAAGACTCATCATTGTTTGGTTTTTGCGATGATTAAAAGATGTTCAAGTTTATTATTTGGTACATTTTCATATGTTTGACGGTCAACTACCGTTCAAATGAAATCTAAACATTTAAAAACTATTTGAACACTTGCATTGGTGTTGAGGAACTTTTTGACCAACACAGTTGATGGAAAGTCACAGTGGAGCAAGTTTACAACTCTTTATCATTCTTAATTTCAACTCTATAAAGGTCTAGTAGGAATAATCACTACCGAAGATTATTTTCCTACAATTAGAATTCTCTGCAAAAGCACAACATGGTTCAAGTAGGTTTGTCTAACTTTGTGCAAGAATCAAAGGCAAACACTCTTCAAATTATTCTGAAGGATATTTGTCCAAGGCCTTTACATACTAAATTCTGGACAAATAAAGTCTAAAGAAAAGTGATCTCAAGTCACGATATGAAGTTTTTTTTGCATTATTTACTTTATAACTTTTAGCCATTTTTTCTTATATTATCCCTAACACTAACTTTTCTAGTATTGGCATTGGGTCATCCATGAGATCTATGGATCTCCAAGACAACCGAAAGAGATTTGGAGGAAATTTAGGAGGCAGCATTCTCAACTTCCCGAATAGTTTAAGCTCTATTACATGATGGAGCTTAGATAATCCAACTAGAGATGGTGACTTGCGTTCTTCAACACCATAAAGATGTAAAGTCTTTAGGGTTCCAACCTCACATAAATGCATGCATAGCTTATCTATCTCTGAGATGACATCTACTAAAATCCCCAGACTTGTCAAAGTTATGTTATTATGCATAATGTGATCAAAGTGTATGCATGCCTAACAAAGTCTGAAGATTCATCAATCCTTCAATCTTAAGTGACTTATCAAATCTTATATCAGACGCATATAGATGCCATAAACTTTCAAACTTCCAATTGAAATTTAAAACTTCCACTTGCAAATAGTTGAATATGTCAAGAGTTTGTAGGTTTCGCAAGCAACCTAGGGAATGAGGGAGCTATTTTATGACTGAGTCTCTAAGACTGAGGTACCTCAATAGCCTGACTTTACCAATTCCTTGTGGCAGGCATTCAATGCACAGATTCTCTAGGTCTAGTACCCTAAGCTTTGTGAAACATATAAAGCTAAGACTAACACTTCTTTCATATCTACAAACATTAAAATACAGAAGAGACCAGAGATGAGGTGTGGAATTCACAAAATATATGTGATCCTGAGAAAGAATATGAACAGCAAGGTACCTGGATTTAGCTGAAATTTCATCATCTCTTATGTCATGGATTTGAAAAAAATTTCATCCTTTGCCAATTTTTTTTTTTGGTCAAAACATCCTTTGCCTTTCTGATTGCCAAGTGTCATAATAAATCATGGATCCAACAGCTTTTTATCCTCTCATCAGTGGTCATTAGTGCCACCCGAACCATATTTCTGTTAAAAAGTTGTTCCACACCATATGATGCAGTTTCGTCCAGATTTTCTGCATCTCTTTTTTGAAACATTCCCTCTGCAATCCACATATGGATCAATTTGCGCATAGAAATCTCAGTATGTTCTGGAAACAAGCCCAAATACAAAAAGAAAAATTTTAGATTGGGAGAAAGGTCGGCATAACTTTATTCCAAAATTGTTGATACTCCTCCATTCTGGCCCCTCGATAAGTATGTGCTAATGTTGTTGAGTACTTTCTCCCATTCGCTCTTCATCTTTTTCTTGCTCAATAGCAGGCCACCTAAAACCGTTATGGCCAGTGGCAGACCAGCTCACCACCTTGCAATCTCTCTGCCTACATTTTTCGAATCCAAAGGACACCCATCATTAGCCCCATTACTGAAGGCCTTTTTGAGAAACAATTTCCAGCTATCTTCCTTGCCCAAAGCTTTCAGCTCATATGGGATGCTAAGACCATCCGCATGGAGAGGAATATTCGTATTGCGGCTTGTAAGTAACAATCTACTTGATCTACTAACATCAGGAAGGGCCCAAGCAAGACAATCCCACGCTTCCTTCTTCCATACATCATCAAGTACCACAAGATAACATTTTTCTTGTAGATCTTGATAGAGCCTTTGTTTCAAGTCTTGCTCTTCCATCTTTTCCAAAATTTCTAGCAGCGCGTTACTCATTGGATTCAATTGCTTTATGATTGATCTCAACATCTTTTTGTGATTGTAGCTTGAAGAGACACAGAGGCAAGCTCGACACTCAAAACTTGTCCACACATCAGCATGGTTGTAAACTTTTCTCGGTAGAGTTCTCTTGCCAACACCTCGCACACCAATGATTGAAACCACACGGCGGTTTTTGTCTTCTTTCAAAAGTTCTGCCACCAGGGATTTTTTGACCTTCTCGAAGCCCACAATATCCTTTTCCTCTCTAATTGGAGAGGATCGCCCGAGCCGTTGATGCTCTTCTCCATGTGTACTCATCCTCTCTCCCAAGATTTCTGATACCATACTTTTCATGGACAATATGCCAATTTGGTAACAAATTCCTTTATCGTTTATGCACTCAATTTACTGGCAACGATCTTGAAGAAGCGCTGAACTTCCCTGGGCTGAGCTGACCTGATGAGCTCGGCGTGCTGACGAGAAGAGCGTGTTCCAACTCTGCAAGACAAACAAGAAGAGATCTCTGGGGTGACGAACAGGGGAACCCCGATGTGGTCCCCGGAGTCACTCCGACGGTCAAGTTAGTCTCCCGGTGAACGGAGTTTACTAGGAGTAAAGCAGTTGGGAGTATTTTGCCAATAGTGAACGTACCTTATGCAGTTGGTGTGCGTTGCCATTTATACCCGTTCGAGAATCCGACCTCCGTACGTTTCGGCACCTGCTCGGGATAGTCTCAATCCCGCGCTGAGTGGGATTCTCCCCGCTCTCTGCGAGATTGTCCCCTGGAGCCCTTCGGAGCCCTAGCGGTGGTGTGTCCCAGGACGATTCCCATGAGCCTGGGATCCAGGCCCAGCTCAAGCCTCCCTGGGCTGCCACGTGTCTGGGTTCAGGACGGGGCCTCTGCACTAGCTTCCTAGATTAGGTAGGGTTTCCAAACAGACCTAATCTACACCTCTGCCACGTGGGAGACCGGCGTCACCCTGCTCTACCAGGGTCACCTCTGGTACAGTGCTGTCACTGAAAAGTTGCGCTCACGTCCTTTCGGCTGTTGCGTCTCTTCGGTTTCCGTATTGCTCTTAAATGCGTTCACATGGGGACGGTTCAAATTCAAGCAGCCGCTTCCTCCCATTTCATTCCCTATAAATAGGGATTTCCAGATTTCCTCCGACTCTATTTGCCATTTTCCTCTTTTCGTGTATTTTCTTACTCTCGGAATTTCCAGCGATAAGACCTCCGGCCCACAGTGCCCAGATTCCGGCTGTTCCTTCATTTTTTTCCATTCCGTTCACCAGTAAATCCTTTTCCTTCCTCCTTCCTCCTTCGCTCCCTTTACCCTTTGCCATCTTCTGCTTTTTATGTCGGATCAGTCCGGCGTTACTTCCACTGCATCTGGGGTTCCAGCACATCGTAGAGCCCTTAGGATCCTTATTTCTTCTTCGTCTTCATCTTCATCCTCATTTTCATCTTCATCTTCCTCTCCTCCACTTTCTTTCTCTTCTGCCTCTAATCCCAACTTCCACATCTCTGACCTGGTCGAGCCCATAATCATCATGAGTTCTCCATCTGCCCATTCTCCTTCTGCCCGAATCCTGGAGGAGGTGGCCGAGCTCGACACCCTCATTGAGTAGCAGGCCACTTCCGTTCCCTCCCCCAGTCCCCACATGACTCCCTTGACGGAGCCCAGAGAAGGGCTGGTGAGGACAGGGATTCCTTCGAGGGGACCCCTGCTTCCGAGCAGGGGGATGATCCTGGATTCGACTACGGTTATCCTGACCAGTAAGAGGTCACCCTCTCACCTGAGGAGGTTGCCGAGCTGGTTAGGTCTTTTTCCATTCCCCCCGCCTTCGAGCCGAGGGCTGCCGGGCCCAACGACCCAGCCAGCCGACCTCCCCCCGGCTTTGTAGCCATCTATAGGAAGCAGCTGGTCGTAGAATTTTGACTCCCCATTCCTCCGGCCCTAGCCGAGATCCTGAGCTACTGGGGGTTCAGAATCACCCACGTTCATCCCAACTCGATTGGAATTATCATCGAATTCCTGATCTACTGTCAAATCTGCTCCATCCCCTACTCTCTTTCTCTCTTCCGAACCTCCTACACCCTCAAGCTCTCCCTTTCTGGGTGGTACTACTTCTCTCGTCGAACTATTAGTAAAGTTCGGGGTGGGAAGGGTACCCAAGATCTGCTCTTCGGGGTCCCCTCTTCCATAAAGAATTGGAAAGGGGACTTCTTCTTTGTTAGATCCACGCATTTTTTTCCTAATGTGTGGAAGGTCGGGGAGGTCGATTCCGACCCCTATCCGGGGGACTTGGATTCCGAAGCCTTTAGCCAGCTGGTGAGCTCCACGGTGAAGCTCTATGCGGCCAGGTTCTCCACCGAGCAGATATCTACGACCGGGCTGATGGAGACGTTGTCCGGATCCCCTGGAGAAGTGGTGCCCTCTCCTACCGACTACGACACCTGTAATGCCGCCTCTGTGCCCCTGTAGTCCGTTACTTTCTTTCTTCTTTTACTAACCTGTGTGTGCTAACCTGCAGTGAGGAGGCTTTCCAAACTGTTGGGCACGCCTTCCAACGTGGCTGCCCCTACTCCGCAGCAAGAGGCTGCCAAGAAGGCCTCTGAGGTCTCTCCAATTCCTGGGGGCAGCTCGGCCCCCCAGAAGGAAGCATCCCACTCCTCGTTCCCCTCCAAGCAGGTTGCTAGCAAGAAGAAGGCGACCGGACAGAAGAGAGGTCGAGAGGACGAGCCCTTCCAACCCGAGAAGAGGCTTGCGCCGTCTCCAGCACAGCCCCCTCTCCTGCTAACGTCGAGGGGCGCCTCTCATGCAGGTCCGACCCACCTGGGGATTGGCTCAGCGGAGGAGCACGCGCGGGAGAAGCCACCCTCCAGTCTGTGGTATTTTCGCCATGTGGCCCCCTCGAAACCGGGCCAGGCCCCCTCCATGCACGAGCCCCGTCATTTTTGTCCGTCCTGGGGACTCTCCATCAACGACCGAGCCCAGTTTTCTGAGATGGCTCGCGAGTTGGTAGCGGGCTAGATCCTCCTGCGTGACAGGAGGTGGATGGAGCTGGCCAACCCGTCCGAACTCCAGGACATGTATTACACCGCCCAGGCTCAAGTAAGCTTTCTTCCACTGTTTCTGCTTCTACCTTGGGTGGGGTCGACAGTATGCTAATTTTTCTTTCCGTTCCTTAGGCCAATGCCGCTGGAACTGCCCTGGTGACCCGTTTCTCCGAGCTGTCTCCCGACTTGGAGAAATAACAGAAGAAAAATCGGGAGACCGAGCAGAGGCTTGCCCACGCTCTAAAGGAGACGGACTCCCTAAAGGGTAAGTTGAACAAGGCCGAAAAGGAGTTGGAAGCGGCTCAAGTCCAGCTCGCCTCCACCAGGTCAGAGCTGGACCAGGAGAGGACGGACATGGAGAAACGAATGAAATTATCTAACCTTGACTCATAATTTTCGCTTGCGCCGAACTCTGATAATCAGAACGGTATGCCGACCTCCTGGGTCGAGCACCAAATTGATCCACCAAGGCTCTCGGGTCGAGCATCTATCAAACTTGAAACTAATAACTAAATTGTCAAGGACAATATACTAGGGCGACATCAAACTATCAAACTAAATTAGCAATCGAACTCTAATAACCGAAGCGACGTGCCGGCTTCCAGGGCCGAGCACCCGATCTTAAGGTTTTAAGCTACACAAACCTCCTGAGTCGAACGTCAAACTCTCAAACTTTAAGGACATCTCATTCATTCATTGCCCCCCGCTAAGTGCGCTAATGTAGAATTAACAATCAAATAGCGTGACAGGTCAAGATAAACGGTTTTTATAAACTTTGTAATGAAGATTCGAAGTCGAACATTTATTTAGCTTGACCTGGAAGCGTATTCCGAAGAACAGGCAGCATGATATATCAACCTAACCTAGGAACAAACGCAAGTTCGAAAAGTGCCAAGTGCGGGGTACCTCTACTCCATCTAATTTCGCAAGCTTACAGTACCCAACTCGACTCGCCTCCAGTACCTTGTACGGCCCCTCCCAGTTCGGATCGAGTTTGTTAGAACTATGAGCTCGACTGACTGAGTTCCTTCTTAAGACGAGATCTCCCGGCCGGTACTGCGTATTCCTCACCTTTTCGTTATGATAGCGGGCGAGTTGACTTTTATACCTAACCATCCGTATCGCCGCTTCCTCGCGTTTGGCTTCCAGCATGTCCAAGTTACACCGCAGTTCCTCTTCATTGGCTGCCGCAACAAAGTTCTATGTCCGAGGTGATGGGAGGCCAATCTCCGCTGGTACCACCGCTTCTGCCCCATAAGTCAAGGAGAAAGGGGTCTCATGAGTGGCTGTTTTCGGCGTAGTTCGGTAAACCCAGAGGACACTAGGGAGTTTCTCTAGCCAGTTAGACTGGGCCAGTTCCAACCCAGTCTTCAGTTCTTGCAGAATGGTCCGGTTAATGTTCTCCACTTGGCCGTTGGTCTGGGGATGACCGACCGACGTGAAGTGTTGGTTGATCTCGAGCTCCCCACACCAGCTCCTGAAGGGGTTTTCCGCGAACTGCCGCCCGTTGTCAGATATCAAGACACGTGGGATCCCGAAGCGGCAGACTACGTTCTTCCAGAAGAATTTCTGAACTGCTGTCCCAGAGATAGTGGTCAGAGGCTCCGCTTCCATCCACTTTGTGAAGTAGTCGATGGCCACCACGAGATGTTCGTATCTCCCGAGAGCTCGAGAAAAAGGTCCCAGAAGGTCTATTCTCTACTGGGCAAAGGGCCAAGAACTGTGGATGGGAATCTTCTCCTGAGTTGGCTGGTGACGCAGCGGGGCGTGCACCTGACAAGCTCGACACCGCTGAACTAGCGCCGCGGCATCTCGAAACACTAAGGGCCAATAGTAGCTTAGGAGCAGACACTTTTTGGCCAACACTCGGGATCCCACATGCGCCGCACATAAGCCTTCATGAATTTCACGGAGGACGTAGTCGCCCTTCTCAGGAGTCACGCACTTTATCCAGGGGGACAAATACGACCTCCTGTAGAGGGTCCCCCCAACGTAGGCGTACTTGGTAGCCCTGAGCTGTAGTCGGCGAGCCTTGGTTTTGTCCCCGGGGAGGACACCTGAACTAAGGAAGTCCACGAGGGGAGTCATCCAAGAGGCCGGGCTGTCTATAGCCAAGACTTGGATCTGGTCGATGCTTTTTTGCCTGACTACTTTCACCAAGACCTCCTTGTTCAGGTGAGCAAACGAGAAAGACGCCAGTTTTGACAGAGCGTCCGCGGGCTTGTTCTGTGATCTTGGCACCCGCTCGATTTCAAAAATATCAAATAGGGTGATTGCTTCTCGTACCCTAGCCAAGTATTTTTTCATGATGTCCTCCTTGGCCTCGTACTCTCCGCAAACTTGGTGGATTACGAGTTGCAAGTCACTCCGGATTTTGATCGCGGTTATACCCATCTGGTGGACTATCCGCAATCCGGTCAATAGGGTCTCATATTCCGCCTCATTGTTAGATGCCGGAAAGTCAAATCTGAGCACGTAGGTCAGCTCTTCCCCGATGGGTAAGGTGAGCAGTAGGCTGGCTCCGCTCCCTTCCTTGCTCGAGGCCCCGTCCACGAATAGTACCCACGGCTCTTCCGGCCGTTCCTCCTTGGACAAAGAGCTCGGCTCAGCCACGGACAAACAGGCTCCCTCAGCAAGGAAGTCTGCCAGGGTCCGAGCTTTGATAGCGGTGCGAGACTGATAGCCGATGTCGTGCTCGGCCAGTTCGACGCCCCACTTGGTCATTCTGCCCGAGACCTCAGGCTTTGTGAGTATCTGTCGTAAGGGCTGATCAGTCATGACAATAATACTGTGGGCCTGGAAATAAAGTCGGAGTTTCCGGTTAACGTGCACCAGGATAAGGACCAATTTTTCTGCCGGTGTGTACAGCGTTTTTGGCCCTTGTAAAGCACGGCTGACGTAGTATATTGGCCTTTGAGCCCCTCTGTCCTCCCGCACCAAAACGGCGCTAACGGTCTCGCTATAATCAGACAAGTATAGGAACAGGGTTTCTCTCTGCTTCAGGGCGGTCAAAATGGGCAGCTCAGCAAGATATGCTTTCAGGTCGGCGAAGGCTCTTTAGCATTTTTCAGTCCATCGGAAGTCTTTAGGCGCTTTTAGGATTCAGAAGAAGGGTAACCCCCTCACTGCGGAACGCGAGAGAAACCTACTTAGGGCGGCCATCCTTCCCGTGAGCCGCTAGACCTCCTTTACGTTCCTCGGAGGGGTCATGTCTATGATGGCCTGGAGCTTATCCGGATTGGCCCGGATCCCTTCTCGGGACACAAAGAAGTCTAGGAATCTTCCCGACCTAACCCCGAAGGTGCATTTCTTTGGGTTCAGCCGCATCCGGCTCTCCCACAGGATATCCAAGATCTTCCTCAAGTCGGGAACGAGCCGTTGGTAAGTTCGGCTCTTGATAATCATATCGTCCACATAGACCTCCATACTCCTACCGATCTGATTCTGGAATAACTTGTTGACCAGGCGCTGGTAGGTAGCTCCAGCGTTTTTTAGCCCAAATGGCATTGTCTGATAGCAGTAAGTCCCTTCCTCAGTGATGAAGGAAGTCTTTTCCCGGTTTTCTTCGGCCATCTCTATCTGGTGGTATCCCTTGAAGGCATCCAAGAATCACAAAACGTCAAAACCTACAGTAGAATCTACTAACCTGTCGATCCTTGACAAGGGGAAGCAGTCCTTTGGACAGGCCTTATTGAGATCTGTGAAGTCCACGCACATCTTCCAAGACTGGTCCTCCTTCTTCACCAGGACCGGGTTGGCTAACCACGTCGGATAATGTACCTCCAGGATGATTTTGGATTCCAGCAGCTTGCCGACCTCCTTTTTGATCACCTCATTCCTCTACGGGGCGAAACTCCTTTTCTTCTGCTTCACTGACTTGAAGCGGAGATCTACGTTTAGGTGGTGGATGGCCAGGTCGGTCGGGATCCCGGGCATGTCCTCAACCGTCCACGCGAAGACCCGGAAGTACTCCCTGAGCAGGGCCTTCAGACCCTCCTTTTCCTCGGGAGGTAACAATGCGCCGATGCGGAGGACCCGATCAGACCTATCCTCTCTCAAGGGGAACTCCTCGATCTCATCCTGGGTGCCCAACTGCCAGACCTCCTCCCCCAGGATGTAGGGTTCCAAGGTGGTCGTCTGGGCGACCACCTTTTCCTGTCCTCGAAGCATGGTCAAGAAGCAAGTTCTGGCCACTTCTGGGTCTCAATGCACCTCGGCTATTCCTCCCGGGGTGGAGAATTTGACGCTGAGGTGGAGCGAAAAGGGAATAACTCAAAGGGCGTTCAAGACGGGCCGACCTAAGAATACATTGTACGGGGATTGTTGTTTGACTACCACGAAATTGACGGGAATGGTCCGGCATTTGGGCGCCTGCCCTACCGTGACCATCAGGGTGATCATCTCCTCCGGATTGATGGGCGGCCCGGTGAAGCCCACCAGGGGTATCCGAACAGGGGTCAACTGCCCATCTTCCAAACCGAACTCCTTGAACACCCGGTAGAACAGGATGTCCACCGCACTTCCTTGATCGACGTACACTTTCTTCACCCGATAGTTGTTCGTTATGACGTCCATCACGATGGCCTCGTGGTTTCCTGACGCCAGGGGAACCGCGTCCCTCGATCCGAAGGTGATCTCTTCGTCCATGCGCAGGCGCTTCAAGGAATCATCCCCCTCAGGGGGAAGTCGCCTGTTCTTCCGAACTGCATGGCTGTCCCCCCGTGGGGCCCCCGGCGATGGTTTTTATCAACCCCGCCAAGTTCTGAGTGTCCTGGTCAGGGGAGCGGCCGCGAGGAATATCACGCAACTCAGGGTGATCGCGGCGGTGGCTCTCGCTCCTGTCCCCGCAGTAGGTACGTCCTGGGTCTTGACCTGGTCGACCTTGCCGCACAAATCGTCCCAGGAAGCCGCGTTGGATCAGATCCTCGATCTCCTTCCGCAGGGCCCAGCACCTCTTCGTATCATACCCAACATCACGGTGGAAGGCACAATACCGGTTCTGGTTTCTCTTGTTCCGGGGCGTCCCCATCTTAGGCGGTCGTTCCCTAGACCCTCCGCCTCCATAATGGCAAGGATCTGGGCTCTTGACCGAGTCAGGGGGTGTACCCCTTTTTCGAAAGCGGCGGTTGAGCGGGGGTTTTCTTCTTGGAGAGTCGGTCAAAAACATTTTTTTTGGCCGGACCATCCTTGCTTTCGGGGGGTCCCCATCCTCTCCGATTTTCGAACTCCGGATCCGACTCCCTCTTCAAGCGCGCCACCTCTTCTGCGTTTGCAGCTGCGTGCGCCCTGGTTAAGAGCTCTTCCAGGTCTGCGGGAGGCTTCTCGGCCAACTTGTAGAAGAGCTCCTCCGCCTTGAAACCCTTCATGAAGGTGGCCATCACCACTTTTTCATCCTTGTCTCGGATCTGCAGGCTCTCCGTGTTGAAACGGGTCATGAAATTTCTCAGTGACTCATCCGGTTTCTGCCTGATTGCCATCAAGTGAGCCGCGTTCTTCGAATAAGTCTTCGAAGAGACGAACTGGACGACGAATTGTTTGGCCAGCTCGGGGAAAATTCGGATGGACCCCGGTGCCAGATCCTGGAACCAAAGCCGGGCCCTCCCCTTCAGAAACATGGGGAAGGTCTTGCAGCGGATTTCATCCACGACTGTTTGCAGATGCATGTGCGTCAAGAAGACCGAGAGGTGGTCTTCCGGGTCGGTCGAAGCGCCATACAGCTCAATGTTCCGGATCTTAAACCTTCGGGGTAGTGGGTAGTCCTCTATCCCCCGGGTGAAGGGCGAGACTGTGTAATTGTTCTTGTTCAATTGCGGCCGCAAGATCTGCTCGAGTTCGTCTCAGACAGGTTTCCACTGGGGAAGGTTGCGCGGCCGGCTCTTGACAGATCGGTCGGGGAAGTGTTCAGGCTTGTGCTGCGCGGGCTTCCGCGGGGAAAGATTTCTCGATCGGCTCCCAGCGGATCGGTCGCGGGAGTACCTCTCGCTATCCCCGACCACCGAGACTCGTGGGCGAGGGGGAGTTCGTGACTGTTTCCTTCTGGGGGACTAGTCTCGTGACTCATCTTCTGAGGGAATGGGAGGCGATTCCTTCTCCTTCTCCCTCGCCTGGGGGACTGTCTCCTTCTTCCAGTATGGGGAGGTTCTCCGTCACGAACTGAAGGATCTGCTGTCTCCGTTCCCCTGAAAGGGCAGAGCCCCTAGCGTCCCGAGCCGCCTCGGTCTCCCTTCGCCGGGACCCCTCGCAGGCTCCGGGATCGGTGTTCTCGATGGTTCGCTTGGAACGCGTTCCCGCCATCAACACAACTATACTTACCTTTCGTTCCTACAGACGGCGCCAACTGAAGAAGCGCTAAGCTTTCCCGGGCTGAGCTGACCTGATGAGCTCGGCGTGCTGACGAGAAGAGCGTGTTCCAACTCTGTAAGACAAACAAGAAGAGGTCTCTGGGGTGACGAACAGGGGAGCCCCGAGGTGATCCCCGGAGTCACTCCGACGGTCAAGTTTGTCTCCTGGTGAACGGAGTTTATTAGGAATAAAGCAGTTGGGAGTATTTTGCCAATAGTGAGCGTATCTTATGCAGTTGGAATGCATTACCATTTATACCCGCTCGAAAATCCAACCTCCGTACGTTTCGGGACCTATCCGGGATAGTCTCAATCCCGCGCTGAGGGGGATTCTCCCCTGGAGCCCTCCAGAGCCCTAGCGGTGGTGTGCCCCAGGACGGTTCCCATGGGCCTGGGGTCCAGGCCCAACTCTGGCCTCCCTGGGCTGCCACGTGTCTGGGCTCAGGACGGGGCCTCTGCAGATCTCAATGACATCCTCCGTTTCATAAAGGCCGCAGCTCTGATTTTAGAAACCCAGTTGTGAACCCTCTCATTCTCATCTTGCCATTGGTCTGCATCTTTTAGGAAACACCGCATTCGGACCATATCATTTCGGAGTCTTTCAACTTGTCCCTGAACACCTTTCAGAAAGACAAATTTTTTAATCAGCAGATCGCTAACTCTCTCGACAACAAGAGAGACAACAACGTCAGCATCTAGTTTACGTGAGCTTAGCTTTTCAAGATAAAAGAGTAACAACCAGCAAAGGAGGAGAAGCTCTTGGCTATTAAGTGCAGTTGTAGAACTCTCATCTCTGTCAGTTTAACTGATCTCAGAAAAGAGGTTCCATTCACATAGTTCATTTTTCCCTTCCAGTTTTCTCCTTAACTTTCTTAAAAGAAAAAAAAGCAATTATTCCAGTCAAAAGAAAGCAGTTTTTGATTAGAATAAATCCACAAGCAGGTGGGGACATCTGAGAATCCTCCAAAAAAAAAAAGGGAAGTGCTGCTGATTGCATGTTTATCCAAGTCACTTTTATAGGGGAAAAAGAACAATATTAGAAGATTCCCATCTCAATATCTTCAAGTCACTTTTTCCATCATCTACCTCATTAATATTCCACATTATTGGCGAAATCTATGGTATGCAGTGTTAGTGGCTAGAATGCTTGCATGCATAAAATCCCTTTGCTGTTCAGTAACATCATAAAATTTGCCACATAATTGATGATAGCACTTAATCTTAACATACCAATTAACTATATTAACAATGGTAGCCTTGCTACTTTTGAAAGTAAATCTGTGAGGTCATATGACAGAAACTAACATTAAGAATTACAGGGGAACAAACACACGTATACATCATTTTATGCTAAATTTGTCTTTTTGGCAAAATTAACGGAATCAGTATGGTTGATTGTTAATCCAAGGATTTAAATGACACAAAATAACGTTAAGGACTCAAGTGCAAATTAGGTAAATGGTGGGGTTTTGACGTAATTAACCCAATAAACTTGTGCAACTGCTTTAAGTCTTTGCTTTTACTTTATTATTATTATTATTGTAAGTTTTAAAAGAAAAGAAAAAAATGAACAAAAACTCTGCTTTTTTTTTATTTTTCCACACCCTAAATATGCTTACAAGGTAGGCATTTATAGGACAACCCTATCATAGTTCTGCCACCACTTAAGGTAATAGAACCATGATTTTAGGGATTACATAATCAACTCATATCCTATCTATTCAAACTTGATTGATCATAAGCAATAAAATCCCATAATCATGGGAGGTAATATCTCTCATAATCATGGGAGATAATTATGGAATATAATATCTCCCATAATCATAGGAGATAATATCTTCGACACCCCCCCTCAAGTTGGTGCATATATATTTATCATGTCCAACTTGCTTGTAAGAAGTTCAAAATTTGGTCTGAGGAGTCCTTTGGTGAGAATGTTAGCTATCTGCTGAGCTGATGGAACGAATGGCATGCAGATAATTCCTCCTTCAAGTTTCTCTTTTATGAAGTGGCGGTCAATCTCAATATGTTTGTTTCTATCATGTTGCACAGGATTATGAGCTATGCTAATTGCCGTCTGGTTATCACAATAGAGCCTCATTGGAAGTTCAATAGGTCTTTTCAGCTCCTCTAAAACTCTCTTCAGCCATAACATCTCACACACACCATGAGCCATAGCTCGGTACTCTGCCTCTGCACTACTACAAGCTACAACACTTTGTTTCTTACTTCTCCAAATAATCAAATTGCCCCATACAAAGGTACAATACCCCGAGGTTGATCTTCTATCAATGACTGATCCTGCCCAATCAGCATCTGTATAAGTTTCAATGGTCTTTCGATCTCCTCTTTTAAAGAACAATCCCTTTCCTGGAGTACTTTTTAAGTACCTCAGAATTCGATATACTGCATCAAGGTGCTCTTCATATGGAGAATGCATAAACTGGCTCACAACACTCACTGAAAAAGCTATATCAGGACGAGTGTGAGCCAAGTAAATTAGCTTGCCTACTAACTTTTGGTATCGAGCAGTATCAACTGGTGTTCCATCTTTTATATCTGCTAACTTGTGATTTGGATCCATAGGAGTGTCTGTAGGTCGACATCTACTCATCCTGTTTCCTTTAAAAGATCCAAAACATACTTGCGTTGGGACACAACAATGCCCTTCTTCGACCGAGCTACCTCCATCCCTAAGAAATATCGTAGTGTTCCCAAATCTTTGATTTCAAAGCTTGAAGCAAGACTTTTCTTCAGCCATTCCATCTCAATTAAGTCATCTCCTGTGAGGATGATATCATCCATGTACACAATGAGTACTGCTATCTTCCCATCCTTGGAGTGTTTAACAAACATGGTGTGATCACTCTGAGCTTGGGTATAGCCTTGATTCTTTACCGACCTAGTAAATTTTCCAAACCAGGCCCTAGGAGATTGTTTGAGACCATATAACCATTTTTAGCTTGTAAACTCTAGATTGAAACTTCCCTTCAAATCCAGGGCGAGACTCCATGTACACCTCTTCCTCCAGATCACCATTTAAAAATGCATTCTTGACATCAAGTTGTTGGAGCGGCCAATCAAGGTTTACTGCTATTGAGAGAAGCACCCTAATAGTGTTTAATTTTGCCACTGGAGCAAAAGTTTCAAGATAATCGATCCCGTAGGTTTGAGTAAACCCTTTAGCCACCAATCGAGATTTGTACCGTTCCAATGTCCCATCGAAATTATACTTGATGGTAAAAATCCATTTACACCCTACTGTCTTTTTCCCTTGTGGCAGGTTTGTTACTTCCCATGTTTGATTCTTCTCAAGAGCATATATCTCTTCTTCAATAGCCTTTCTCCACTCTGGAACTTGTAATGCTTCCTGTACATTCTTTGGAATTTTCACAGAAGAAAGTTGTGAAGTAAATGTCAAGAAAGTAGGGGATAACTTTTCATAAGAGACATAGTTAGTTATAGGGTGTTTGGTACAAGAACGCACTCCCTTTCGAAGTGCAATAGGAAGATCCAAATCAGCAATCTTTGAATTAGAGGAAACTTTATCTGATGACTCAAAAACATCAAATTCTGCCCTAGATTTGGATTCCTTGTTGTGAAGAGAAGGGGGAGCTTTATCTTTTCCTCGATGATTTTTCCTGACATAGGTTTTCAAGGTTTTTTCAGTTGCATTCCCATCTCTTTCACTAAAAGAATTCGACTCTGTTATTGGCATTAAAGACAAGAGATCCTCTTTTAATCCCCGATCAATTTTTTCACGTTTTTCAAAATCCTTTTGACGGGGAAATTGAAGAGTGTCATTTGATTTTTCAGGATTATTATCTTGAAAAGATTCTTGTTGAGGAAATTGTGCAGCAGATTCTTCTAAAAAATCAGAAAAATCAATTCTCCTATCAACAAAATTTTGATCAGGAATTTGATACGAAAAACATCATCATCTCCTACAAGTTCTTCTACATGCCGAGTCCCCCCTTGAAGAGGATCTCCAAAGAAAGGTTTATCTTCAAAAAATGTTACATCCATGGTTACAAACATTTTTTTCGAAATAGGGTCAAAGCATTTATACCCCTTTTGCGAGGGTGCATATCCAACAAAAATGCATTTTCTTCCTCGAGGGTCTAACTTACTTCGACCTTGTTCATAATTGTGAACAAAGGCTATGCACCCAAACACCTTTAATGAGACTTCATATGCTAATCGAAACATGGGATAAATTGTTTTGAAAAAATTCAGAGGAGTTTGGAAATTCAAGGTTCTTGAGGGCATTCTGTTTATGAGATATGTAGCAGTTAAAATTGCTTCGCCCCACCGATATTTAGGAACATTTCTTGAAAAAAGTAATGCCCTCGCCACTTCTAAAAGATGTTTATTTTTTCTTTCAGCTACCCCATTCTGTTGTGGAGTATCATTGCAGGAGCTTTGATGCACAATCCCTTTTTCAAGAAAAAAGCTTCCCAAAATTTTATTGAAATATTCTTTTCCATTGTCACTCCAAACAATTTTGATTTTTTCTTGAAATTATGTCAAAACCATGCTGTAGAATTGTTGAAACATACTTGCAACCTCTGATTTCTCTCTTAACAAATACACCCAACAAACTCTTGTGTGATCATCGATGAATGTAACAAACCATTTTTTTCCAGATAAAGTTGAAATTCTAGAGGGACCCCAAACATCAGTATGTAATAGAAAAAACGGTTTTGAGGGTTGATAAGGATGTATAGAAAATGTAGACCGATGAAGTTTAGCCAATTCGCAGATTTCACATTGAAAGGAAGATGAATCTTTATTCTTAAACAAATCTGAAAATAAGTATTTCATGTAATAAAACTAGGATGTCCTAGTCTAAAGTGCCATAACATAATCTCTTTATTACTAGTAATAGAGACAGACCCGTAACATGTGTTTTTGATTGGTGTTGTCATATTTGATCCATCTTCAAGGAAGTAAAGTCCTCCATTTTCTCTAGCACATCCAATCATCCTCCCCGTGGTCAGTTCCTGAAACTCACAAAAGGAGGGGGAAAAATTAATCCCACACATGAGATCCCTAGTTAATTTACTTATGGACAGCAAATTGCATGATAACTTTGGAACATGAAGAACTCTATGAAGTGTTAGAGTAGGAGAGATGACAACGGAACCTATGCCAGCTATGATGGATAATGATCCGTCAGCAACCTTGAGCCTTTTACTGCCTGCACATGGACTGTAGGTAGAAAATAATTGTGACAAACTAGTCATATGATCAGTGGCTCCAGAATCAATAACTCATATAATCCGTGGACAAGTTGCATTTGATGTTTTACATGAAAGAGCAATAGTAAAAGGTTTACCATTTTTAGCAAAAAAACAGAAAGAGTGAAGCTTTTTGGCTCAGTGACTGAAAATTGTGGAGACTTAAAGAGTTTGTACAGTTGGCTTAATTGTTCCTTTGTGAAGGCTGGTGTCTCAGAGTCAGTTTGTTGCTTTTGAGAATCCTCATTCACAGTCTGCAACACCTTGCTATCACCTCCATTTTTCTTCTTGAAATTCGATGGTTTCCCATGTAATTTCTAGCACGTGTCCTTTGTGTGCCATGACTTTTTACAGTGTTCACACCAAGGCTTCCTTCTTTTATCTCCGTCCAAATCTTTCCCCTTAGAAACCAATGCTGAAGTCTCAACTTCATCCTCTGCCTTGGACTTTAGCATCACCTTACGCCTTGATTCTTCTCTTCTGACCTCAGAAAATATTTCACGAATGGAGGGGAGAGGCTTCCTGCCCAAAATACGACCTCGCACCTCATCAAGTTCTTGATTTAGTCCGGCCAAGAAGATATAGACTCTGTCTTCTCCTCCCGTTTCTTGTATCGAACACTGTCTGCACGGTAGTCCTATTCATTCTCATAACAAAGATCCAATTCCTGCCATAAAGTTACCATCTGATTGTAATAGGTTGTAACATCTCTATCTTCTTGTCTTGATTTCCACAATTTCGTCTTGAGATTGAAAATTTGAGACGAATTCTCTATATTGGAATACATATCCCGGACAGCGTCCCACATATCCTTGGCTGTGGGCAGAAATAAGTGTGGCTTTCCTATCGCTGGTTCCATAGAGTTTATCAACCAAGCGATAACTAGAGAGTTCTCTAAATGCCATCTCTTCAAATTGGGATCTTCAGCAGCTGGTTGTTGAATTTCTCTAGTAAGGTGGCTGAGTTTACCTCTGCCATCGATAGCCAGTTTTACGGATTGAGCCCATTCCAGATAATTGGAACCATTTAATTTATGAACGGTTATTTGTAGGGAAGAAGAATTTGAAGCGGAGTAATCTGTAGTTTGGATAACTACTGAAGACGAGGATGAGTCTTCTCTTGTGTGAGCAGTTGATCCAGTCATGGCTGCTCGGTAGTTCATGGCAGGAATTGGTACAGAGCCGGAGCTCTGATACCATGTAAGTTTTAAAAGAAAAGAAAAAAATGAACAAAAACTCTGCCTTTTTTTTATTTTCCCACACCCTAAATATGCTTACAAGGTAGGCATTTATAGGACAACCCTATCATAGTTCTGCCACCACTTAAGGCAATAGAACCATGATTTTAGGGATTACATAATCAACTCATATCCTATCTATTCAAACTTGATTGATCATAAGCAATAAAATTTCATAATCATGGGAGGTAATATCTCTCATAATCATGGGAGATAATTATGGAAGATAATATCTCCCATAATCATAGGAGATAATATCTTCGACAATTATTATTATTAGTATTATTATTATTATTGGAATGATTGCTTATACATACACCGACAAAGCCAGATTCATTATGATGGGGCATCAACATTTGAAATTTCATGTAATAGGCTAAAAAGATTTTCATATTTTTATTATGTCCCATGGGAGCAACACCCAAATCACATACTGATCTCGTTTTTGTGACTTGCCCTGCCCCAAATGGTTGGAAGTCTTTTCGATTATCCCCTACTATTAAGAGATTGCATACCCAAATGAAGATTAAAGGGCAGTTTAACATTTTAAAAGGATTCAAAGACTGTTGAAGCTAAACACAATTTTTTTTAGTATGAAAATGGAAGAGTTCGAATCTATGATTTTTGCATTAAAAACTAATTTTTGAAATATACCATAGCTGATTGTTTACACTAGAAATCAAATAAACTGCCCCAACATTTTCTACGCTTTTCTGTAGATTCATCCAATTTGTAAAACAATTGTTACTTTTGCAAAGGCGTCGGGGTAACATTTTGGTATTTACCATACAAGTATCAAACAAGAAAGCCAAAGTGGCAAAAGTGGGTGAAGTCATTAGATTTTGATATTGAAACGTTGCCTAGTGCTGGTCTTCTTTTTCCAGGAAATTATTTCAGCCATGGGGTCAAAAGCAAAAGACTTATCTCTTCACTTTACTTCCAAGCCATTCATATTTGCAATCATGCTAGTGCAAAGAAACAAGCCCTTTACATGGTATTCCCTGTCACTGTCTATGGTTTACTTCTGCCTTTTCTTTTGTGGACCAAAAGTTGATAACCTAGCTCTCAACAATTTACCACATATTACTGAAGTCCAACGATGCCCTTTTTGCCCTAGCTTCCTTGTAGGATGCATTTATGTCATCACAATGTCTAAAACCATTTCATAGAACACCCCTTACAAAATTATAGCGATGCTTTTATGTTCCTGGATCATAGCATCAGATTTCAGTACGAGAATCAAACTTAAAACCCATTCTTAACTCAAGCTTATACTGAATTAAAGATCAAGTGAATGAGTGACTAAATCTCCTTTTGATAATGTTTTCTGAATAAGCTTAGACATAGTTTGTATTTTTTTTTAGTTTCTGCATCCCTTTTCTAGCTTAATTCAAGCTCATGGTTTAGACGTACCCTTCTTACAACTCCAAGATATCAAGGACTATAGACTTAAAAAAAGTGTTCATATAATATGAACTCCAAATAATTTGTACAAATAATGCGTTGGTGACTAAACACAAATGAATTAGCGATTGGCTAAAAGATAGGAGTTTACGTATTGTTAAACAAAAGATGTTCTCCTATTTTTGAGAACCATATTTTGTTACTTCACACTCCAAATAGGATCTCAACCAGTGTTTTTTTTTTTTGGAATGCATGAAACACTGATTTATTGTCAAACCCCATACCCAGGACATAACACCATCATACCCTGTAGGCAATCCACAAGGCACAAAACTCAAAGCTAAACTAATGTAAGTTCCATCAAATATCAAATACATTTCCTTACATAGTCAACATTTCCTTTAAGACCAAATGAGATATTGTGACGCCCGAAAGAAGAAGAAAAGGAAAAAATATCTGGTGAATAGTGCTTTTGGGGAATCCGGCCGCATATCCGGCTAGTTCTTGGCCGGATTGATTTGGTGGTTTGGAAAAAAATTGAGACGCCTCTGCCTTGAATCCGGCCAACTATCCGGCCAGATTCTAGCCGGATTCTGTCGTGGATCACTTTTCTTAGTGATTAAGTCTTCATCTTTTGGCCTTAATTTAGAGTTCAAAACCCATTTTTCTTTCCTTGGCTTGACCGAACAACTTGAGGGAGAGAAAGGAGAGGAAATACTTCATCGTGTACTTCAATTCCTTGCTTCTATCTTGAGTTCCAACCGATTAAATCACGAAGTACTCCATACAAAGTGCTAGCTAGGAAGGATTAAGGAGGTTGGTCGAGTTATTTTGATGGGGTAAGTTCTAAGTTACCAATTTTCTTGGGGTTTGAAGGTATCTTGTCAAGAACTTTCTCTTTACTTCAATTGATTGTTAATTAGTGGGTTGTAGAGGTTAGATATGCTATTTTGTGGATGATTTTATGGTTTAAAGTAGGGGTGGCAATTCCTGTCACGACCCGAAAATACGACACAAACCTAACACGAAATTAATGGGTTTGGGTTGAGATTTCGGGAATTCGGGTCAGAATCGAGTAGAACCCGAAAAGAAAACAGGTCGATTTCGAGTCAACCTGTGGTGACCTGATATGACCCGATATGACCCGTTTACGAATTAAAAATAATTTAATAAACATAAAAATTATTTTATCTAACTAAACTAAATAGTCTAAATCATTCTTTTTTCAAAGGTATTAATTACTTAATCCTAAATGAATTTATTTAACTTGTGTGAAGTTGAAATTATTGTATTTGGATAAATAATATATTATGTTATTTTTTACTTTTATACTGTTTTAATTTATTTTATATTTGGTTTGGGATAAAACACTTTTACGGTGTTTAATTTATTTTAGATTTGGCTTGAAATTATTTATTTAAATTTTTATTACTTGATGATATAATTAATTTTGTGAGAAATTGATTTTATTAGAAATTACAGTGATAAATTAATAAATTAAAATTAAGTTTCGGGTCGTTTCGGCTCGACCCACAAACCCGAAAATTTTCGGGTTCGTGTCAGGTATCTTGACCCGTTTGGAGTTGGCGGGTTAGGTTCAAATCAGTGGATTTTTTGTTATACTTGGGCCACAACTCGACCCGTCAACCCGAACTCGACCCGATTGCCACCCCTAGTTTAAAGTAGAGTTTGATATGTATCAGAATTTTTGGTGAATTTTCTGTCCTCATTTGATGAGTGATGTTTAGCCATGATTTGGTAGTTGTCATAAGTAATTTGGAGCTTGAAAATGCTAGTTTTGCTTGCCTCCGAAGAATTTTAGTTAGAGTGCATAAATTTCAGTTTTAGGGTTTTAAATCTGCCCTATTTTTGCACTGTATGTTCGACCATGTTAAAGGCTGAATCAGCCCTTGTCCAAAACATGAAAGTTGTTGGTATATGAGTTAGCTATCTACCTGCAAAATTTCAGATCGATTGGAGTACTATAGCTTGTGAAATAGCCGAAATACCCTTGACTGCCCTTAAGCCCTGTTTCGCGGCCAGTTTCCCTTTTTCTCTATGATTTCAGTTTTTGACCATGAATATGTATGATTTGGCTTTGGAGGTCTTCATAAGAAATGTAGGTATATGCCTTGGCTTTGAAACGCCATAAGAGTCATCTTAATCCGATAAGTGTAGGTTCAGTTGTTGTTATTGTGCCGAAAGGTATGTTTTATAGTCTAAGATTTGTGTGTGCTGTTTTGAATGGATATTGGTGGTTGTTGTAGGATGGAAATAAGGAAATTTAAGGGAAAGTGTTGTCCAATCTTTGAGGACATTTGATCGCTTTGAGTTTGGGTTAATTCTTGGTAGAATGAAGAGCTTGGACTTGATCGAGGAAACTGTCTATGATGGATGAGATTCATGAACCGTGGTTGGTGAGTGATTCCACAACTATTTGCAAAGTTACTTTTCGAACTATTTCTTGCATCGCATACTTGATTGCACATCATGCGTGCTTGTGTGTGTGCCATGAAATATTTTGGCTCCAATGAGTTCTTGGGAAGTCTTGTGCTTAGAACCAACGTCTCCACCACTGTTTACTTGGAGCACAATGGCTCTCTATTACTGTTGGATTGTTAATTGATCTATTTGAGCATTGGATGTTTAAGTACAATGATTTCACTGGCTCACAAGAACAATATACGTACATTTGATCATTGATTCATGATATCATCGAAATGCATTATTGTGACGCCTATTTGCTTAATGATTTTATTGGACACTCGCTGAGTTTCTAGCTCACCCCAAAATATTTTTCTCCCCACAGGGCTCGAAGCAAAGGAAGCACTTGTATTAAGATCTCCGTGTGACTGGATGAATATCTCCTGTATAGTTTGAGTTTTAGATTTCTCTTGTGTAATAGTTAGGATTGTATGGATGTTTGGAATTGAACGAATGTATGTGTACATTCTACACTTGGGAATTTGTAATTGCTTTGCTTGTGTTCTGTAATTCATGGAGAATTTGATATAATATTTGAGATGTGCATTGTAGTTTAATTGAGGACTGTAGTGAGTGAGTGAGTCCTGGCGAGAGTTGGGCAGGCGGTCCGCCGAACCCTTTGGTTCGCCTTAGGGGGAGGTGGGGCTGTCACAGATATCATTTCTCAAGTTCATCCAAATATATACCCAACCATTTTTAAATACTTAACTCTTTTAATTTATAGTGATTTAACTAATCAATCAACTCATTCTTATAGATCAAAATTGGCATCTAACAATGTATCATGACCACCCAAGTAATGAGAAAAGTCAAGTGGATAACTTCACCTTTTAATGAACGTTTACCATGTAATTAATATCTTTTTACAACATTTATCTCACATTAATCACAAAATGAGTCATGCCAATTCCATTATGTGATTAATGTTCTTTTCTCGTATAAAAAATATAACTCCCAAAAGAACAAGTATTTAGAAATGCCTTTCTAATATTCATTCACTTTGTACTAAGATTTCCTGAGTTATATTTCTACAAATAGCCATTAATTCGATAACTTCTCTTTCATAAAAGATGGTATTTAATGGGAGAATTGTAATTTTGATCCCCAATCTATAGTGTATGCACGTAATTAGTCCCCAATCTATTTCGAAAATCAATTTTAGTCCCCAATCTATTCAATTTGGCGCTAAAAGTGGACAATTGACGGAATTTCTTCAATTTTAACCGGAACCAAATCACGTGAGATCACGTGCCGGCACTAAAACCCCTTTTTCAATTTTTTTAATTTCTGAAACATGGTTTTTAATATTTTTAGCTTTGTCTTGCCTTTGGACATATTAAACAAAGACATTAAAGGCTAAAATTCACTAATCAAGGAGTGGACCCCACCAAAAAGGTTGAATATCAGAAAAAGAAACATTTGCTCTCATATTTCTCAATCTGGTCTCTTCTTTTCAGCAAAAGAACAACGAACCCTAAGAGCCAAAATCAAGAATCAAAATGTGCAAAAATACGGAAAAACCTTGCCGAATTCAGTCAAGCTGAAGCTGCTCGTGGCATTGCAAAGCAGAAATGGCAATGAGACCTAAGAAAATGAACAAGCTGGCAGCACCTAATTATGGTATGTGATTTTGCCTTCTTTTTGTGATATATATGCACAATCGCCAACTATAATGTTAGAATATAGTGGAAAAGATGCTTTTTGTACTTGAGGGGACAAAAAATCTGTAATGAACGTTTTATTAACGACCAATCCTGAAAAAAGCCCTAAAAAAATTTGTCATTTGTGATGTGGTCCCATGTGTGTCTCTAAACGGGATCTTATTATGCTGGTTCATACTATACAAGTGGGACTTATGTTACTGCAATTGATGGTCCTTGTCTTTGAATCTTTGCTCAAGTATGCATTTTTTATTGTCGGTTTACTAGTTTTACTATTGCTGTCATCTAAATTATGGCATGTGTTGTTTGTTTGTTGTTTTTTTTTTATTTTTTTTAAATGTAGATAATGATAGCATGGAAGTGACTATGAAATGTCACTTATGGGGAAAATGTAAAACTGAACCTAATGTTCATTATGAGGGAGGTGAATTAAGGGTGTTTGATCATGTAGAGGTCACAGGTATAAGCCTTTTTGAAATGGATAGAATATTAGAAAGTCAGGTTGGGGCTATAGGTGACAAAAAGTACCACATTTTGATAGAGGAACATGGCTTCCATCTATTAGAGCATGATAGAGAATTACATGCCTATTATGTTGATCAATTTGAGTATGGAAGGGTAGTTGATTTGTACATAGAGGTTTCTTTTAGTGAGTTATTAGCATCACAGTGGGGGTTTGATGTTATGACGAAGATTTTGTATTAGAAGATAAAGATGATGAATCTGATAGTGAATATATAGAGGGTTCTGATTTTGGAGAATTCTCAGGAAAAGATTCTGATTATGAGCAAAATTCTGATGACAATGACTATGAAGAAAATGTTGATCATAATTTAGAATGGTTAGGGGTAGAAAATCACAGGAAAGAGCAGCTTAAGAGGAATGAAAAAAAGGAATGTGTAAAGGAAACTAGGGGACAAACAGTGAGTAATTCTGATACTGATGATGACAACTCCGACATAGATGTTGCACCAGATTCAGGTTCAGATATTGATAGTCTCAAAGGTTCAGATGAAGAGAGTCATTCAAGACCCCTAATGTATGACTCCAAGGATGTAGATAACACCAACCTTGAAATTAAACAGGTATTTACCACATTCAAGGAGTTTAAAGAGGCAGTTAGAACCTGAAATATCAAGTGGGGTAGACCATTTAAATTTACCAAGAGTGACACTATTAGATGCAGGGCAATTTGTCCTAAAAAAGGATGTCACTGGTGCATATATGCTAGGAAGATAAAAGGTGATGGCAGATTGGAAGTTAGAACATTCTAGCAAAAGCACAACTGTGGATTTTCATATCATAACAAGAGTGAAATCTAGGTGGGTTGGCAGAAAATATGTTAACACATTTAGGGAGAATCCCAAGATGGATTATGCTAGCTTCAAAAACCTGGTAATGAAAGAGAACAAGTGCTATTTGAGTAGACATCAAGGCTATAGAGTTAAAAAAATTGGCAGGTAGTTAACCCAAGATAGTGATGTGGACCAGTAAAATAAGTTGCCCAAATATATCAATGAAATCTTGAAAAGTAACCCAGGTAGTACTGTAGTAATGAAGGTGACAGAAAACTACTGTGATTCAGTCACTAAACAAGGAAAATTTCAAAAATTGTACATGTGCTTTGCTGGGGTGAAAAAAAGGATTTTTAGATGCTTGCAGGCCTGTGTTTGGGTTAGATGGGACTTTTCTCAAAGGTGCGGCTGGTGGAGTATTATTGACAGCAGTTGGAGTTGATCCAAATAATGGTTTGTATCCAATTTCTTATGCAGCAACTGAGGGAGAAACTAAGGATTCCTGGATTTGGTTTTTTACTTTACTTAAGGAGGATCTAAAAATTGAAAAAGACTATGAATGGACCATAATGAATGACAAGCAGAAGGGCATAATTCAGGCATGTGATTCAGTTTTTTCAGGGGCTGATCATAGATTTTGTGTGAAGCATATGCATAGCAATATGGTAGCTGCTAGATTCAAAGGGACAACCATGAGGCAAGCCTTATGGAAAGCAGCTGAGGCAACTACTCATGCACAATTCATAAGAAGAATGGAAGCCATAACATAACTGGATGTTGATGCAATTAAGTGGTTAGAGGACAAGAATCCAGCAGAGTGGAGTAGATCACACTTTAGAACATTCCCTAAATGTGATATGTTGTTGAATAACATATGTGAATTATTTAACAGCAAAATATTAGATGCCAGGGAAAGATCCATTGTTGTCATGATGGAGGCCTTGAGGCATTTTGTCATGCAAAGAATACAAGAAAATAGAAATAGAGCTAGGGAAAAGTGGAGTAAATTTGGTTTCTATCCAAAAATTAGAAAAAGGATGAAGGACAATATTGACAAGGCAACTTACTGTGTGCCTTAAAAATCAAACGATGTCAGTTTTGAAGTTGCTTGTCCTTATGGTGAAAAGTGGGCAGTCAATATTGAGGATAGGACTTACTCATGCAGGAAATGGGGTTTGACAGGGATACCATGTGCTCATGCAATTTCAGCTTTGTGGATTGCTATGAGACCCTATGAGTACATTGATGACTGTTATAGTGTTGAAACGTATCTTAGGTATTATGACCCTTGCATTTTACCTGTGAATAGAGAGCATGAGTGGGAAGATGTAGATGTTCAGCCACCCCTGCCACCAACTTATGGAAGACCACTAGGAAGACCAAAGAAACAGAGGAGAAAATCTGCTGATGAGATACAGCAAACAAAGGAGCAGGGTAAGAAGGTGAGGAGATTTGGCCATATCTGTTATTAGGCCTGAAAACAACCCTCTTTTCTAGGCGATCACATAATAGAGCAGTTGATGAGAAAGCACAAGTGCTTGTGAGTAGAAGAGATAAACAAAGTACAGATTTCAAACGTAACAATAAGCAAATAAAAAGGAAAGAATAGCAAACCAATTAACTACCCAACTCCTTTTGAGCTTGTAGGTTAATTCAAACAAACTATTTCAAGTTGATAAATTACAATCACTCTTGTGTACAAAGGAAGATTCACCTCCTTCTTGCCCCGAACTCCACTCGGTCAAGTCAGGACGTTTTACTATCCCTCAGGACAACCCTCACAGAGCTACACTCATGAAGTATTCACTTACAAATGAAAAATTTACAATAAACCTCACACCACTAAAACTACAAATCTTCTTTGAAAAGTATTTTCTCACTAAAATCACTCTAGATCTTTTGTATTTTCAGTGTGTCCAACTTATTTGAAGTATCTGACCAACCACTATTCATATAGGATCAAGAAAGTGTCTCATTAATATTTCCAACGGATAGAAAGTAACTGAAGAGTCAACTAGCTGTTGGAGTGTCGGACGTCCGATAGCCCTGTTTTATGCGTCCGACAGCAGGCAGTGAGTTTAAGAGATTTTCTTCAATTCTTTCGGACGTCCGGTGCAAGCTTTTTGTGCGTCCGACAGCAAACAAAGAGATTTAAAAAATTATCTTGTTTTTATCGGACGTCCGGTAGAGACATATTCAGCGTCCGATAGATTCGTCGACTTCGAAGGATTCTATCGGACGTCTGAAGCATGCGTCCGAAGTTGTGCAATGATTATCGGACGTCCGGTACTGTCTTCTTGAGCGTCCGACAGATTCAGCATACTCTGTCTTTTTCAAATGTGCTTAATCTTTGAACCTGATTTGCTTCATTTCTAAAAAAGTCTTTGAGGAGATGTTAGCAACATCCATTTGTTCTGTAATCATCAAAAGTTAGGGACCAATATCAACATTCTCCCCTTTTTTGATGATGACAAAACAATGGATGGAAAAAAGAAAAAAATTGAGCATATAAGCATAAGCTCTCCCTCACATAATGCATCTAAACTTATGAATTCAAAATAACTCCCCCTTACACATAGCATCCATTTCTCTCCCTTTTTGTCATCATAAGATGAGAGTAAAATCAACTACCAAAAACCAGCAACAATAACAGAGAATCCAATAATCCAAATAAAAACAGAGAAATGACAGCAATCACAGCAAATCATCATGAGATCAGCATTATTCTTTTTTCACTCTTTTTGACATCATACAAATTCAGTAAAAAATCAATAAAAACTCAGTTCAAAATAAGGGTGCAAACGAGCCGAGCTCGAGTCAAACTTTGGCCAATCGAGCCGAGCTCGAGTTAATTTTGTGAAGCTCGAACTCGAGCTCGAGCTCGACGAGCTCAAAATATCAAGTTTGAGCTCGAGCTCGAGTCAAATTCGAGTCGAGCTCGAGCTTAAAAAATAAAAAAATAATTATTATTATTTTATTTTTAAAAAATAAAAAATAATTATTTATTTTTAAAAATGAATAAAATAATAATTTTTTTAACAAATAATAAAATATTAGGGATATATATGTAATTTTACTATTAAAATAAAAAATAAATATATAATTGAGCTCGCGAGCCAACGAGTTTAATGTTTTTGAGTTCGAGCTCGAGTTCGAGATCGACTTAATTGGCTCGAGCTCGACTCGAACTCGATATTGACGAGCTCGAGTCGAGCTCGTATTCGAGCTGCTCGCGATCGGCTCGTGAGCGGCTCGATTCACGAAACACCCCTAATTCAAAACATCAGAAACATCAAAAGAGAATTACAAAAAAGCATTATGAACAAGAATCTCATCAATATCTTATCATCTTACCAATATCTCGTACTTGTTAGAGTTAGTATCATGTCTAATTATCCACATGCATTTCATGCCTTTTTTCATATTCTTTCTCACATAGCAATCACTTTTCATGTGACCTTTTTGACAACAGAAATTACACATAATCAAAGAGTTATTTATATCAACATGTTTAATAAATCTTACTTGTCTTCTCTTATAAATAGCAAATTCGTTGGAATTAGAATTCAACATATTCTTTTGAAAACAGACTTGTTTCTTGTGTTTAAACAACTCATTTAGACCATCCATTTTTCTTTTCAAATCACCTTGTTCCTTTTTGAACAATTCACAATGCTTTGTTTTTCTATCAAACTCAAAGTGTAAAGTAGTCTCACTCTTTTTGAAGTAATCATTTTCATCTTTCAACTTTTTATTTTGTTGAAAAAGATTTGCATTATCTCGAAGTAAAAAACTAATTTTCTGTTATAACTTCTTGTTTCTAACATAGGATTCTTTCAAACTATCATGCAATTTTATAATGAAATATTCAAGATCATCATCAGTTTCATCATCACTTTCAAATTGAGAGTTACAAGATGTTACCTCATCATCTCTAATGGCCATAAAAGCCAATTGAGTAGATTCTTCATCCTCTTCAATTTCACCATCGGAGTTGCACTCATTCCATGTGAATTGAAATTTGTTGAATCTTGATTTTTTTCTTTCTTTCTTTTTCATCACTGGACACTCACTTGCATAGTATCCAGGTTGGCCGCATTCAAAACACTTATCAGTTTACTTTTTGTTGAACTCTAGCTTTCCTTTGTTTCTCAAGTTGTTGGACTGATTCGGGAAGGAGTTGTTAGGTCCACCTTTTTTGAATCTCCTCTTGTTGAGTATTATTTTGAAGTCTCGTGTGATGAGTGCAATATCACTATCATCACCTTCCATGTCATGTTCACTCACAGATGCTGTATCATCTTCATCTTGTGAAGCCTTCAGAGCAATATTCTTTCTCACTTTTGTATCTTCTTCTTCCTGCACCTTGGACTTGAGTTTTAGCTCATAGGAAGTCAGTGAATTAATGAGAGATTCAATAGGCAAGGTATTTAGATCTTTGGCTTCCTCAATGGAAGTCACTTTACTCTCCCAATCCTTCGATAAGGCATTCAGAATTTTTCTATTTTTCTCACATAGAGAGAATTCTTTTTCCAACACATCCAAATCTTTAATGAGGTCATTGAATCTGCAATACATCTCATCAATGTTTTCATGAGATTGCATTTTGAAGGATTCATATTTTGTAACTAGAATGAATTTCTTTTGTTCTCTAACATTCTCACTACCTTTATGAATTTCTCTCAGTTTATCCCAAATTTCCTTGGCTGACTTGTAGCCTTTGACTTTAATAGATTCATTTGAGTCTAAAACACAATATAACACATTTATAGCTTTTGCATTTAATGTGAGATGAGCTCTATCCGCAGCAGTCAGTTCACTTCTTATTTTTGGTCTAGATCTCTGAGTATTTTCATCTATAAGAGAGGCATCATATGGACCTTCACTAATAATAAACCACAATTCATTATCAATAGATTACAAAAAAATAATCATTCTTTCTTTCCAACTCACATAATTTGACCCATTAAATATAGGTGATCTAATGACAGAATGTCCTTAAAAAAACATAACATTGTTGGTTGTCATCTTTACTCCAAAGCCGATTGAGCTTAATCTCTAGGAGACCAACCTCTGATACCAATTGTTAGGCCTGAAAACAACCCTCTTTTCTAGGCGACCACACAATGGAGCAGTTGATGAGAAAGCACAAGTGCTTGTGAGTAGAAGAGATAAACAAAGTACAGATTTCAAATGTAACAATAAGCAAATAAAAAGAAAAGAATAGCAAACCAATTAACTACCCAACTCCTTTTGAGCTTGTAGGTTAATTCAAACAAGCTATTTCAAGTTGATGAATTACAATCACTCTTGTGTACAAATGAAAGTTCACCTCCTCTTTGCCCCGAACTCCACTCGGTCAAGTCAGGAGGACGTTTTACTATCTCTCAAGACAACTCTCACAAAGTTACACTCATGAAGTATTCACTCACAAATAAAAAGTTTACAATGAATCTCACACCACTAAAACTACAAATCTTCTTTGAAGAGTATTTTCTCACCAAAATCACTCTAGATCTTTTGTATCTTCAGTGTGTCAAAGTTGTTTGAAATATCTGACCAACCACTATTCATATAGGATCAAGAAAGTGCCTCATTAATGTTTCCGACGGATAGAAAGTAACTGAAGAGTCAACTAGCCGTTGGAGTATCGGATGTCCGATAGTCCTATTTTATGCGTTCGACAGCAGGCAGTGAGTTTAAGAGATTTTCTTTAATTCTTTCGGACGTCCGGTGCAAGTTTTTTGTGCTTCCGACAGCAAACAAAGAGATTTGAAAAATTATCTTGTTTCTATCGGACGTCCGGTAGAGATATATTCAGCGTCCGATAGATTCGTCGAGTTCGAAGGATCCTATCGGACGTCCGAAGCATGCGTCCGAAGTTGTGCAATGATTATCGGACGTCCGGTACTGTCTTCTTGAGCGTCCGACAGGTTTAACATACTCTATCTTTTTCAAATGTGCTTAATCTTTGAACCTGATTTGTTTCATTTCTGAAAAAAACCTTTGAGGAGATGTTAGCAACATCCATTTGTTCTGTAATCATCAAAAGCTTGGGACCAAGGTCAACATCTGTAAATGCTCATTCTGTGGTGAGCAAGGTCATAACACACGGACATGTAAGCTTAGAGAGGAAACAAGTGTTGCAGCCAGTCAAATGAGCGAATAGGGGTAGGAAACACAAACAAATCAGGAGGATATGAGTCTCCCACAACTAGATGACATGAGAGTAGATAACTCTGTAAATCAAGCATGTAATTTGTGTAAATAGATATACCCGTGTTTGTAACATTGTAGCAGCTAATGCATTTTATGCATTGCGGCAAGTCAGGGGCAACACTTCAAATGCAAAGAAGAGGAGACAAAAACATCAAGAAAATCTGTTGTAATTTTATTACTTAATGTACATTTAGTTATTGTTTCTTGTGAGTTCAATATTTAGTGGTTAAATGCTGATGTATTGCAGGGAAATGGCACCAAACGAATTGCAAAGCAAATAGATTCATCACAGAACAACCCAACAACTGGTGATGACAATATAATATCTTCTGCCCCTACTGTTCAACCAAACTTGCATGAAGCTTTTGGGATCCCAGAGCATTTTGTGGTACATAACAATCAACCAGTTGGCCAAGGAGGAATAGGGATACCTTTTAGGATCAAAGATGTTCAAATCCACCTTGCAATGACAAAGGAAAAGCCAACTGATATGTAGCTAATCAGCAATTTTGGATGTTGCTAATCAGTACCTAGCTTAATATTGCTAATCAGCACCTTTTGGATGGTTGTGTTGCTGAATTTGATTAGTAGTAGCTTTTGTCAGATTAGTACATTTTGTACATTGGTATTTGGAACTCATGTATCTTGAGAACAAGCCAGCGTGAACATGACAGTTTTGAAGTTTGTAATCATTTCTGGCAAATAACAAAACAGTGTCTATTTGATGGTTGTAATGAATTATGAATGTATCTTTTGTACATTGGTTCCAAGCCAGCAATGAAATCTTCTTTTATATTTTGGTATTCTTTTGTCTTTTGGTATGTTACCATTTGTTTTGTTTTACTATCCAGCATTACATATGATGTTTAGGTTTTATAGTAGCTTACTGGTCGTTCTGTTTTCATTTTGTTTTCTGGTCATTCTGTTCCATTACATATGATGTTTAGGTTTTTGAAGCTCAGTTTTCATTCTGTTTTCTGGTCGTTCTGGATTATCATAAATAGGTGCTTCAAGTTTTATATAGGATTCAGGGAAACGCCTTTATTTGATCAATGGGATGGTGGTTGTGAAAGTATGCTTCTAGTTGTGGATGACTTGGATGCATTGAATTCCTATTATTCTTCCATGTTTCTTTACATCTGCAATGCATGGATTGCAGTGAATTTCCTATTCTGATTTTTAGGACTGTTTATTCCAATGATATGTAACCCATGTTCATGCATAAACTGGAAATTACATATGTAAATGAATTCAACATCCAGTTAACTTGTAAATGAACTTTAAAAACACAACTAATTAAAAGCAGATTGGAACATCCAATATATTCATTCATTCAAAGTAAACATAATGTATTAGCCTGATAGTAGATTACAACTTACACATTCACCCATTCCAACAAAAATACCAAAATTACAATCCGGATGAATGTCTTTCATCTCTATTCATTCAAGAAAACAGAAAGTACTAGCCTGATAGTATATTACAACTTACACATTCACCCATTCCCACAAAAAATACCAAAATTATAGAATAGGAGGTATGTCTTTCATCCTTAAGTTTAGACAGTACCTAGCTTAGCCTAATATTTAACACATTTTCCTTGAACTGCTTAATTGATACCAAGACTGTCCAGCCTTCTGCCTTTTACACCAGTAACACAATAACCAGCAGAAGTACCAATAACAAAATTGGTAACAATAATTTTCTTTCCCTTGCTTTTAGCTTCTCAATTGTAACATTCTTAGAGTTCATGCTTCGTAGTAGTCCAGGACTCAGGGCTGTTGACCTTCTGCACATTTTTAGATCATGCCATTCAAAATAATCGCATCCTTTTCCTCTGTCACCCTTCACAGCCAACATCATAAAGCTTTAGCCCAAAACTCAGAAACAGAGACAGAAAAGTCGAAATCAGAAATAGAGACAACCATACCTTCTTGATTGCACAAGTGAAATATCTTCTCCCAGGATTGTTGTCTGTCCAAGAAGTAACCATTATTACTTGCTGCTTGTAGTCGCAATTTTTCATTGGTTCCATGAGGAGCTAAATTAAAAATAGAAGAAACTCGACCCCAAGTTTTTGCCCAGATCTTGCAACTTTTTGCCAGAATGACGGATTTTTTTGTCTGATTAGAATGGGATTGAGGCTCCTAGGGTTTGTTCTTGAGTTGGAAGAAAGAAGATGAGGAAAGAAGGAAGTAGAGGATGTCATCGTCCTACTTTGTTTTGTGATTTATTTCTACACATGGTGGGGTCCACTCCTTGATTAGTGAATTTTAGCCTTTAATGTCTTTGTTTAATATGTCTAAAGGCAAGACAAAGCTGAAAATATTAAAAAGCATGTTTCAGAAATTAAAAATTGAAAAAGGGGTTTTAATGTCGGCATGTGATCTCACGTGACTTGGTTCTGGTTGAAATTGAAGAAATTCCGTCAATTGTCTACTTTTAGCGTAAAATTGATAGATTGGGGACCCATATTGATTTTCAAAATAGATTGGAGACTAATTACGCACATACACTATAGATTGGAGATCAAAATTACAATTCTCCCTTATTTACTACCCTTTCGTACTTCAATTGTATACCTATATGTTAATATTTTGAGTGTTCTATTTTACAGAAGCAAATAAATAACACAGGATATAACTATCCATACTCAAGGTACCATGATAATCCTAAGTTAAAGGATCACTTATATAAAACATCATTTAGAAATTAATTTCTTTTGACACAAAAGAAATCTCTATATAGATCAATCGTACAATTTTTTCCCTATTGTCTATTTATAACAAAACAAAAAAGAACTTTTGATTTCATTAGCTTGAAGTTGTTAGGTATCAAAAAGACAATAATTATTTTTAAATCAAATAACTATAAAAGATGAAATGTATTATGGAAAACATTAAAAGAAACATTGTCTGCGGCTGCCTTAAGACTCTTTCTTTCCCTCCTACCTGCATCTTCCTGTGTCTGTTAGAACATCCCTACTTCTAGATAGCAGGGTTCCCGCATGTATGGCTTTGCATGGGTTTGTAATTTTAACTTTTGTTTCTCAGTTATGAGATAACTAAGGGGCTGGCAGTCCCCTCCCCGTAAATGGGGTTTTTGCCAAAAAAAAAAAAAACATCTAAATTCGACTTAAGAAAGTCAGAAATGGTTGTTTATAATATTTCCTGTATTGTATTACCAATGAGTTTTGCCCAAATTATGTATTTTTATTTCAAATGATCCCTTTCATTCTTCAATTTTCTTCGTGTAAAGTCACCCTTGTTTTCATCTTTCAAAGTTGATCTAATTCATTTCCAACATTCTATTTTTAAACTGCTTCCACTATAATTATTAGGATGTGTTTCAATCAAATGTAATTCTATGAATCATCTGAATACTTCCAAATCTTTCTAATTAGCCCTGCTAGAATTCTTTGGTCTCATACCTACGTTGCATATAGATAGACCTATATAGAATAATGTATTAAAAAAGAAACATAAAAAAAAGCAACAACTAAGCAATATCACTTTTTTTTGTCAAAAAAATAAGCAACATCACTTACCTTACTAAAGAAGGGAAAAAAGGCAATAAACAGAGGGGAAAAAAGGAAGAAGTAGAAAGTCGTTAGGCTGAAAGTATCATATTGTTTAACTAGAGAAGGATTCTGAACTTAGTTAACAAATAAATGTAGATTTGATAGATATGGTAAAGTAGTTGAAGTAAATTCACTGATTTGAATCAAAATTAAGCATTCGGTTAGGATTTGTTTGGTACAAAAAAATACATATAGGTTCAACACCACTTCATAATTTTAGCAGATAAGTTTTTATTTATCAAACAATCAAAACTCCTAAATCTCTGAAAGATTTAGATTCAGCACCTTTTCACATTATCAACCAGACACTCAGTCCTTGAAGATTTCTTTTAACCCTTACCAAATCATACCCTCCACTTAAGCAAAGAAATTGTGGGAGAAATTGTAAAGCAAAGTGCATCAGTAGCCAGACATGTTCAAAAGCTTGAATGCGATCTTCAGAAAAAGTCAATTCTGGTAAAATAATATGCTAAAGAAACTCGATCCAACCCAACACCAGACATTGTTTAAATACCTGTATGAGGTTTAATTTGGTTTTGATATTCTCATATTTTAACCGAAACTTAAAAATCTCTCAAGAAATATTTCAACTGGGTTAAAAGTATAATCGCCTTTGTATTTACCAATATAATAAATGAACCAGCTTTATTTCTAAAAAATATAAAAGAAATTGGATGCCACTAAGATGATATTATACCACAACTATTCATGATAGATGATCATATTCATCAACTGAATGCCAACTAGTTTGAAATGGTTGACGGACTCTGGACTCTGGGTATACGTTTCCTCTTGGATGTTTACAACGCCAAAACTGAACTACAAAGCAATGGTGGCATGCAAGGATTTAGAAGCAATAACATTTTTTCTTGTTAAAACAGAATTATAAGTTAAAGCCATGATCTCACACTTAAAGCTCAATGCAAAGATCCTAAATATGATTTATCCTTACAAAATTATAAATTTATCCTCATACAAATGCAAATTATCTGTTAAAATCTCATATGAAGATTCAATTTTGTACCACAAACTCAATGCATAAGTCCCAACAGTAATTTTTCCCATATATATAGGAATTTTTAAGCTAGCACTTCATCAAAGCTCAACTTTGCACCCAAAAAATTCAATACCAAGGTCCTAAATTTGAACTACTCCTAATAAAATTCGAACTTTTTAATTAGAATCTTTGTAAGAGAGATTGCCATGATTATACAAGAATTAGAAGTTGGACGACAAGTTTTAAACCACCACTAGTACTAATCATTAAATGCATTTATAGACACCAAATGTTTTCCAAAAAATTTTATTAATTTTTGTTGTATCTTTATTTTATCATTTTCATTTTTATTTTATTTTTGTATTATTTTGTAGGAAGAAAAGAAAAGAAAAATGGGATTTTCAAAATTAAAAGAAAATAGTAGAGATTTCCTTTCTAATCCAACCAAAAATTCCCCCCAAAACCCAAATCAAAACCCAAATAAAGTCCAAGCAAAAACTCCCAAAACCCAAGGCAAAATCCACCAAAAAGTCTGAAGATATAAAACAAAAAGAAGGCCCATTGGCCCATGTGTTTCTATTAAAAAAAAATTGTACTATAACTTCTTCTTTTTCAATAAATGGTACATAGGAACAGCTAGATTTTTTGGCAACTTAGATTTGTTTTTTGTGAAACCTACGAATGTGGTACCAATTTTAGTTCCTTATTTTTATTTAGTTTTTTTAGCTTATTTTATTTTCTCAACTAATTAAAAGAATAAAGTTACTAAGTAAAAAGGGGAAAAATAAAATAAGGTAACTTTAGGATAGGGCAAGGGGTACTAATATAAGTAGTGTTAGGTTTAGGGTTTTATTGAAACCCTAGACAGAAAATAAGCCCAACCTTACCTTTCTTTCGTCTGCCCCCTAGAGCATGAGCCGTCAGAGAGGGGAGAAGGAGAAGCAGGCAACATCGTCAATCGATCCGACGACTAGACACCTACACCTGTAAGTCTCGAATTTATGCAAGAAAACCTCTCTTTTAAGTTTTAGTAGATGAATTAATTATTTTGGGACATTTATGGACATGTGATGTCATTACATATATGTAGATGTATAAGTTCATATAAGAAATTTAGAAGGATTCATATTTGGATTGGTGGAAAAAGGGTGTTAGATCTTGATCATTGGTGAGTAGATGACCCAAATCTGTTGAAGAAAAAAAAAAGCCGCTGCTCTGTTTTGGTCAGGCACTGCCGCAGGGGAAAGGAATTACAAGGGTTGGCCAAGGCTAAAAAAAAAGAATGAAGGTGATGTCGCCAGCGAGTGCTGGCGACAATGGGACAATTTTGGTTGGCCGAAAGGCTGATTTGGGTCGCCAGAGAGTCTGGCGACCATGGTCTGGCCATGGTTGGCCAACCCGCCAGGAATAAAATAATAATAATAATAAAATAAAATGAAAATAAAGATAACAATAAACAAAAATAAATAAGTAGAAAGGGAGCAATTTAAACTTGGCCCAGATTATAGTATAAAAAAATTTAGTAAATATTTAATAAATAGATTTTAATTATAACTAGTCCATTTTTATAGTATATTGTGAATATTAAAATTCAGGGCCCAATTTAATATAATTGTTAGAATTGAGGGTTAGTCATGTAAAATATTACTTTATTAATTAAGTCTAAAGTACTTAAATAGAAATCTAAAATATTTTAACCTAGCCTTATTAGATTAAGTTATACAATGTAAGATATGCTCTAGATTGTTGAACAAAGGGCTTAAAATAATAATAATAATAATAGTAATAATAATATGGATGGAACAAATAAAGGATGTAAACAAAAATATAAATATATATACAAGTATAATAAATTAAGACAATAATTATAATAATAAATCAATATATATATATATATGCACATATATACATAAATAATAATAACACCTACACATGCACAAAGGTAGGAATAAAGTGAAAGGCAATAATAACTAATTAATAAATATATATAAGTGGTAATAAAATAAAGTAACGACGACAAAGACGATAATAATATAATAATAAATAATTATTAATTATAAATATGTATAGTAAGATAACAGTCAAAATAATAAACATGATTATAAATAATTATTTTATTTCAAATTAGGAAACTTTCCAAAAATAGAAAATCACCCAATTCGAGGGAGATGCTATTAGGGTCCATTTAATGGTCTAGGTATGAATCTTATGCTTATTTAGAGGTTGTATATTTATGCATTTATAGGAAGTAGCAACTAATTAGGAAACCTATGCGTTTGATAGGTGCAATATAAGGATCTAAGGTAGTTCCACTCGAGTAACCAAACAGAGGTAGGTGGTACTTACCCTTTTGAGATTTCAAATGTGTAAAATGAAATTCTTATTTTCAATCACATTTTGTTGTATTGACTCGAAAGGTGTTTGATTAAATGCTTTACTTGTGTATTTATGAAAGTTACATTTTACTATACAAAATGGACCATGTGACTTATTTGACATGTTTTGATATGTTCTTATATACAAATGAGATGGATCTTTCATGAAAGCAAAGATTTATGTATATGATATATGAAATGAATTTTGACAAGTAAAACTCAGAGCAGTCATGGAATAGACGGTAGGGGCTATAGTCCTGTCTAATCGCCATGGTAGTCTAGTATAAAGTCCGGCCAATTGGTAAGGTCATGGTAGCCTGGTATAGAGTTCGGCCGATTGACAAAGCCATGGTAGCTTGGTATAAAGTCCGGCCGATTGGCAAGGTCATGGTAGCCTGGTATAAAATCCGGCCGATTGACCCAAGAATGAAATGTGAGATCAATCGATAGTCATAAAATTTATTGGTTGCCCACCTAGAAGGGGTCTAATCTCTAGGCTGAGTACTCAGTAGCCGGTCATTGCATGTACTTGTTATGAGTTGATCTGATGGAATGATTTATGAACCGAGTTGAAATAAGACTTATGAACTGATATGAGTTGATTTACGAATAGATATGAAGAGATTTGTGCCTTGAGATGAAATGAATTATGACTTTACGATTTCTCATGTACAACTATCAATAAGATGCTTTAAAATTTCTTGTCCTTCTTTACTGCTGAATTCTTTATATATAACGTTACTTTCAAAATCACGGATGTGAATGATATGCAAATGATTTGAGTTGTACTTATATACTTATGTATCTATAAAATTAAGAGTGCATGGTCCAACAGAGGGGTAAATATTGGATACTGAGCGATGTGTCGCTCAACCCACTTCTTACCATTTTTGCAGATTCTGAAGAGTATGAATTGGTTTACGTAGAAGACCCTGAGGATGACTTTTATTAGTTTTAAATGAATAGAAGTTGGCAGACTAACTACTTCTAGTTGCTAGTCATGTTTATTCTTGTTTCCGCTGTTTCAATTGGAGAATAAATGTACGAACGTCTTGAATATTTGTGGACTTTCTCTTATACATAATTCGTACCGCACTTTATTTAGTTGAATGATTTAGTGCTGTTAAAGTTAAATTAGTTAATGTAGCCTTGTATTCTTGAGTGAGACTTGGGAGTACGGCAGATGTCATGTGACGGGCACGTGCGGTCTCGGGGCGTGACATTTTTAGTGGTATCAGAGCCTGGGTTCGAGATAAGACCATAAGATAGAATAATTCATGAAATAAGTAGTGTAAGTAGTAAAGTAGGTTTGAAAAAAAAAATCTGTGTACTTTAAAGAGGAGGGAGGCATGGCTGATGGCATTCCATTTGGTGTTATAGGAGATGGCCGAACCAGTGCACGGGGAGCAAGAGAATTGCGACTGCCCAGTCCATTTGACGGGATGTGACGTGGCTCGCCTTAGGAAGAGACAAAGGTTTTATAGGGAACGGTTCCTCGAGGAGTTAGAGAGAGCCACGGACGGAGCTAGGAAGGCTTATGCGTTGAGTGACCAAGTAGCTGACCAAAGGCAAGAGATCTCGTCGCTGATAGTGTCGCGGGAGCACATGAGACAGGACATGAAAGGCTGGCGTGGAGAGGCCCTCCGTCTGCGAGAAGAGGTCATTAAGCTGAAAGCAGATATGGAAGTACAGAAGGGACTAGCCGATATGTATAATGAGGGATTTGAAGAAGTAGCTTCCCTACTCCAGAATCGACAGGCGGAGTACGAAACCCTAGCGGTGAAATATGGTGAGAAAAGGCAACGCGTGATGAACTGGATAGCTGACCACCAGCCCCTTGCACCGCAGATGCCTGGGTCATTAAGCTGAAAGCAGATATGGAAGTACAGAAGGGACTAGCCGATATGTATAATGAGAGATTTGAAGAAGTAGCTTCCCTACTCCAGAATCGACAGGCGGAGTAAGAAACCCTAGCGGTGAAATATGCTGAGAAAAGGCAACGCGTGATGAATTGGATAGCTGACCACCAGCCCCTTGCACCGCAGATGCCTGGGTGGAATCACCTGTGGCCTGATAGTGATGCAGAGATAGAGGATGACCCCGACGAGGACCCTGGGAACATGCCCATGGAAAATCAAGAGGGAGAAGATGGAGTTGAGGACCAGGATGGTGCTGGGGAGGGCATAAGAGATGGAGCTATTATGGATGTAGATCCACCAGTTGATGAGTAGTGGAGTTGGTCTAAAAGAGGGTTCGTTTGACGAATCACTCGCTTTATTAGTATCATGGAATATTATTCCAAAAAAAAAAAACTTTGGTAGGTTGATTAGCGGTTGTTTGCGTAGATTAGTCCTGTAGTCAGTCGAAGGCTATAATTAGACAGTTTGGACGCTAGGTTGTAAGACATTTTTCTTTTGAGGAAATAGTTGGATTATTTGACCGCTGTGTAAGGGGGTCAATTGTTGTTCTCATTCGGAGTAGCGAATGAAACCTCCTACTTAAATATATATATATATATATTATTTTATTATATAGCTAATTGTCATCATAATTTGTTTTATGTGATCATTCGCCATATTGTTTTAAGGGTAGTACGCGTAAAGTAGGCAAGTAGGCAACCCTAGTTGGACTGTCTTAATAGCGTTAAAAGCGTGTTTTCTTGTGTATCTATATATGTGTATACATGTATGCATAATGATAAATAGGGGTAACAGACTCACGTAGTATGGGGCTCATTTGTGTGACTTAGGAAATGGCACAAAGAACTGGGCGTGGCGGGAATCGCAATGGCAGCTCTAATGGCGAGGATGTCCAGGGTAGTCACAGCCAAGAACCGTATCCAGGAAATAATGTTCAGGATATGGGTCACCAGGGGGCTGGTTCAAGCGGGCATCAACCCTACATGATGTTACCAACGGAATTAGTGACTGCCCTAACTGGAGTAGCCCAAGCATTACAAGCCCAATCCCAGTTAGCGCAATTCCAGGCTGTCCAAACCCAGGGTCATGGACAAGGGGGAACCCAATCCTACTATGAGAAAATGAAAAGGGTCCATGTCTCTACCTTTGATGGAACCCCTAATCCGGACTTGGCAGAAAAATGGTTAGATGAGATAGAAAATAATTTCGCACTTTTACAAGTGCCAGAGGAGATAAAGCACCTAATTGTCAAACCCTTTTTGGTAGGAGAGGCAAATAAGTGGTGGGCAACTCTGGAACCTACCGTTGCCCCACCAGTAAGTTGGACAAAATTTAAAGAGGAATTCCTGAAATACTTTTTCCCACCCGCCGTGAGAATGCAGAAAATAGATCAGTTTGAAAATTTGAGGCAAACACCGGGTATGTCTGTGGTACAATATTCAAATAAGTTTATGGCGCTGGGAAGGTTCGTGCCGTCGACCATGGCGGATGTCGAGTTGAAGAAATATAAGTTTGTACGGGGGTTAGCAAGTAGAATTCAAACTAGGGTAAACACCACGTACGCCCCAATGTTTAATGACGTACTGGATGCCAGCGTGAAGGCTGAGGCTGACTGCAAAAGATTGGACGAAGAGGGTAGGAATAAAAGGCCTAGACTAGGGAATGAACTGGTAGTGTCGGGAACCTGGCGGGCGGTTCCGCCTAATTAAGAAAAGTCGTGGGCCACCACTGAAGGTAACTGGAGGAAACACCTTTCCTACGTGCAAAACTTGTGGAAAGATGCATCGAGGAGAATGCTGACTTAAGACGACCCCTACGTGTAAGACTTGTGGGAGGATGCATCGAGGGAAGTGCTGATCTGGAACAAGGGCTTGTTTTGAATGTGGACAGCTGGGACATAGAGCTATGAATTGTCCAAATAGGAAGTCGGGAGGAGATAAGAATGGCAAGCCCGCCGATATGAAGCCAAAGGTTAACGTGAGAGTACATGCCATGACCGACGTTGAGGCGGAGGTGTCAGGCGACGTGGTCACAGGTACTCTTCTAATTAATTCTACGCCTGCATATGTGCTGTTTGATTGTGGAGCTAGTCACTCTTTTGTTGCTAGGAAATTTGTTAAATACTTGTGCATGCCTCCTGAATGGATGGACCACCCCTACCGAGTAGCTGCTCCAGAAAATAAAATCTTAGTGTCTCATACTAGGTATCCGAACTGTAGTGTGGAATTGGAGGACAAGAAATTGGAAGTGGATCTAGTACAAATAAACATGAGTGACTTTGACGTTATCCTAGGGATGCATTGGCTAGCTAGACATTTTGCACAAATTGATTGTAGGAAGAAGAGGGTATTATTTATGAAACCGGATGAGGAGGATTTTTCATACCAAGGAAATGTTGATAATAGGAGGGTTCGTCGGTTACCTCTCCTGTCTGCCATGCAGGCACATAGGGCAATAAGAAAAGGATGCGAGGCATATTTAGCTTACGTTGTAGATATGGAGAAGGAAGAGACGTCCTTAGAAAAAATTCCAATGGTGAAGGATTTTTCCGACGTGTTCCCAGAGGACCTTCCTGGCCTACCTCCGGATAGGGAAATAGAATTTGAAATAAATGTTATACCTGAGGCGAATCCCATATCCAAGGCCCCCTATAGGACGGCACTTGCGGAATTAAAGGAACTCAAGAAGCAATTACAAGAATTGTTGGACAAGAAATTCATTAGACCTAGCATTTCTCCGTGGGGTGCGCCAGTGCTCTTTATAAAGAAAAATGATGGTAGTTTGAGATTGTGAATCGATTATAGGGAGTTGAATCGGATCACGATAAAGAACAAGTACCCTCTTCCAAAGATAGATGATCTTTTTGACCAATTGAAAGGAGTTAAGATATTTTCTAAGATAGATCTGAGGTCGGGATATCATCAACTGAAGATTAAGGCCGAAGATATCCAGAAAAGTGCATTTCGCACGAGATACGAGCACTATGAGTTTTTGGTCATGCCCTTTGGATTAACTAACGCCCTGGCAGCCTTTATGGATATGATGAATCGGGTATTTAAACCACAGTTGGACCGTTTTGTCGTAGTATTTATTGATGATATCTTAGTGTACTCTCCAAACGAGAAAACTCATGCTGCCCATAGAGAGGTCCTAACGATATTAAGAAGAGAGAAATTGTATGCTAAATTTAGTAAATGTGAATTTTGGTTGAAGAGTGTGGCATACTTAGGTCATGTGATATCGGGTCAAGGGGTGTCTGTGGACCCGAAGAAGGTGGAGGCGATTGTAGACTGGCCACGACCCACTAATGTAACCGAGGTAAGGAGTTTCTTAGGTTTGGCTGGTTACTGCCGAAAATTTGTGGAAGGATTCTCCACTATTGCTACGCCTCTCACTAGGTTAACTCAAAAGAGAGCAAAGTTTGAATGGACAGATAAATGTGAATCAAGTTTTCAGAAGTTAAAGGAGACATTAGTGTCAGCCCCAGTACTTACCCTACCCTCTGGAATGGAAGGATTTGTGATCTATAGTGATGCCTCTAAAAATGGTTTAGGATGCGTGTTGATGCAAAATGGAAAAGTTATTGCTTATGCCTCCCGCCAACTAAAATCTTATGAACAGAATTATCCGACGCATGATTTGGAGTTGGCAGCAGTAGTATTCGCATTAAAAATATGGAGTCATTACCTGTATGGTGTACAATGTGAGGTATTTACCGATCACAAGAATCTCAAGTATCTGTTCACTCAAAGAGAGTTGAACATGAGGTAGAGGAGGTGGCTAAAATTAATTAAGGACTATGATCTGACAATCAGTTACCATCCGGGCAAGGCAAATAAGGTAGCCGATGCCCTTAGTAAGAAATTGAGGGTATGAAGAGAACTCACGGTAAAGGATCAGATGGAGAATTTTGAGGTGGAAACGGTGGACTCCACTGCTAAAATGCTAGCTGCCCTAGTAGTCACGCTGACCTTGATAGATAGGATTAAGGAAATGCAGCGCGCGAATGACGGGTTTGCAAAGATTAGGGAAAACTTGAATTGGAACCCTTTGATGGATTTGAATTGAAGGGTGATGGGAGTTTGTGGAAAGATGGTAGGTTATGTGTGCCAAGAGATGAAGGACTGAAACAGGAATTGCTGAAGGAGGCACACAATTCAAGGTTCTCGATCCATCCTGGGGGAACCAAAATGTATCGGGATCTGAAGAGGAACTATTGGTGGAATGGAATGAAACGAGAGATAGCCGAATATGTGGCGAAATGTTTGGTGTGCCCACAGGTAAAGGCTGAGCATCAAAGGCCTGCCGACTTATTGCAACCCCTAGAGATTCCCCAATGGAAGTGAGAACACGTGACAATGGATTTTGTGGTTGGGTTGCCTAGAACCATTAGGAATAATGATACCATTTGGGTTATAGTCGACCGATTAACCAAATCAGCTCACTTCCTACCAATATCGAACGGAATATCAATGGAGAGGCTAGTAGAAATGTATATGGAAGAAATTGTATGCCTTCATGGTATTCCAATGAGTATAGTGTCCGATCGAGACTCTAGGTTCACGTCTAGATTTTGGTTGACCTATCAAGAAGTCATGGGGACTGACTTGAGATTAAGTACTGCCTTCCACCCCTAGACGGATGGACAATCGGAAAGAACCATACAGACTTTGGAAGTTCTACTCAGAGCTTGTGCGCTAGACTTTACGGATAGTTGGGACAGGTTGGTGAAACTAATGGAGTTCTCATACAATAATAGCTATCATAACAGTATAGGCATGGCGCCGTTTGAGGCATTGTATGGACGAAAGTGTAGATCCCCCTTATATTGGGATGAAGTAGGCGAGAAACTGATCACTGGCTCTGATTTGGTAGAACGAACTTTGGAGAAAATTAAGATCATACGAGAGAGATTAAAGGTAGCCCAGGACTGTAACAAGAGTTGGGCGGATTCAAAAAGGAGACCTTTGGAGTTCCGACCGGGAGAAAAGGTATATTTGAAAGTGTTCCCTACCAAGGGGGTGATGAGATTTGGACGAAGTGATAAGTTAAGTCCAAGATAGGTAGGACCTTACGAGATACTGGACAGAGTTGGACCTCTAGCGTATCGACTGGCCCTCCCACCTGCTTTGTCAAGGATACATAATGTGTTCCATGTCTCCCAACTGAGAAAGTACGTATCAGACCAGAGTCATATTTTGGAAGACCAACCCATCGAGACGAAGGAGAACCTATCAGTGGAGGAAGTTCCTTTAAGAATCGTAGATCGAAAGGATCAAGTCTTAAGGAGAAGGACCATACCGTACGTCAAGGTGCAATGGACGAACCATACACCACGAGAAACAACGTGGGAGTTGGAAGAGAACATGCGGAATAGGTACCCATACCTCTTTGATCAAGGTACGCAAGTTTCGGGGACGAAACTTTTTGTAAGGGGGTAAAATGTGAAACCCATGAATGTGGTACCAATTTTAGTTCCTTATTTTTATTTAGTTTTTTTAGCTTATTTTATTTTCTCAACTAATTAAAAGAATAAAGTTACTAAGTAAAAAGGGGAAAAATAAAATAAGGTAACTTTAGGATAGGGCAAGGGGTACTAATATAAGTAGTGCTAGGTTTAGGGTTTTATTGAAACCCTAGACAGAAAATAAGCCCAACCTTACCTTTCTTTCGTCTGCCCCCGAGAGCAAGAGCCGTCAGAGAGGGGAGAAGGAGAAGCAGGCAACATCGTCAATCGATCCGACGATTAGACACCCATACCTGTAAGTCTCGAATTTATGCAAGAAAACCTCTCTTTTAAGTTTTAGTAGATGAATTAATTATTTTGGAACATTTATGGACATGTGATGTCATTACATATATGTAGATGTATATGTTCTTATAAGAAATTTAGAAGGATTCATATTTGGATTGGTAAAAATAGGGTGTTAGATCTTGATCATTGGTGAGTAGATGACCCAAATCTGTTGAAAAAAAAAAAAAGAGCTGCTGCTCTGTTTTGGTCAGGCACTGCCGCAGGGGAAAGGAATTACAAGGGTTGGCCGAGGCAAAAAAAAAAAAAAAAAGAATGAAGGTGATGTCGCCAGCGAGTGCTGGCGACAATGGGACAATTTTGGTTGGCCGAAAGGCTGATTTGGGTCGCTAGAGAGTCTGGCGACCATGGTCAGGCCATGGTTGGCCGGCCAACCATGGGCCCCGCCAGGAATAAAATAATAATAATAAAAAAATAAAATGAAAATAAAGATAACAATAAACAAAAATAAATAAGTAGAAAAGGAGCAATTTAAACTTGGACCAGATTATAGTATAAAAAAATTTAGTAAATATTTAATAAATAGATTTTAATTATAACTAGTCCATTTTTATAGTATATTGTGAATATTAAAATTCAGGACCCAATTTAATATAATTGTTAGAATTGAGGTTTAGTCATGTAAAATATTACTTTATTAATTAAGTCTAAAGTACTTAAATAGAAATCTAAAACATTTTAACCTAGCCTTATTAGATTAAGTTATACAATGTAAGATATGCTCTAGATTGTTGAACAAAGCGCTTAAAATAATAATAATAATAATAGTAATAATAATATGGATGGAACAAATAAAGGATGTAAACGAAAATATAAATACATATACAAGTGTAATAAATTAAGACAATAATTATAATAATAAATCAATATATATATATATATATGTGCACATATATACATAAATAATAATAACACCTACACGTGCACAAAGGTAGGAATAAAGTGAAAGGTAATAATAACTAATTAATAAATATATATAAGTGGTAATAAAATAAAGTAGCGACGACAAGGACGATAATAATATAATAATATAATAATTATTAATTATAAATATGTATAGTAAGATAACAGTCAAAATAATAAACATGATTATAAATAATTATTTTATTTTAAATTAGGAAACTTTCCAAAAATAGAAAATCGCCCAATTTGAGGGAGATGCTATTAGGGTCCATTTAATGGTTTAGGTATGAATCTTATGCTTATTTAGAGGTTGTATATTTATGCATTTATAGGAAGTAGCAACTAATTAGGGAACCTATGCGTTTGATAGGTGCAATACAAGGGTCTAAGGTAGTTCCACTCGAGCAGCCAAACAGAGGTAGGTGGTACTTACCCTTCTGAGATTTCAAATATATAAAATGAAATTCTTGTTTTCAATCACATTTTGTTGTGTTGACTCGAAAGATGTTTGATTAAATGCTTTACTTGTGTATTTATGAAAGTTATATTTTATTATACAAAATGAACCATGTGACTTATTTGACATGTTTTGATATGTTCTTATATACAAATGAGATGGATCTTTCATGAAAGCAAAGATTTATGTATATGATATATGAAATGAATTTTGACAAGTAAAACTCAGAGCAGTCATGGAATAGACGGTAGGGGATATAATCCTGTTTAATCGCCATGGTAGCCTGGTATAAAGTCTGGCCGATTGGTAAGGTCATGGTAGCCTGGTATAGAGTCCGGCCGATTGACAAAGCCATGGTAGCCTGGTATAAAGTCAATCGGCCGGACTTTATACCAGGCTACCATGACCTTGTCAATCGACCGGACTGGTATAAAGTCCGGTCGATTGACCCAAGAATGAAATGTGAGATCAATCGATAGTTATGAAATCTATTGGTCGCCCACCTAGAAGGGATCTAATCTCTAGGTTGAGTACTCAGTAGCCGGTCATTGCATGTACTTGTTATGAGTTGATCTGATGGAATGATTTATGAACCGAGTTGAAATGAGACTTATGAACTGATATGAGTTGATTTACGAATGGATATGAAGAGATTTGTGCCTTGAGATGAAATGATTTATGACTTTACGATTTCTCATGTACAACTATCAATAAGATGCTTTAAAATTTCTTGTCCTTCTTTACTGCTGAATTCTTTATAAATAACGTTACTTTCAAAATCACGGATGTGAATGATATGCAAATGATTTGAGTTGTACTTATATACTTATGTATCTATAAAATTAAGAGTGCATGGTCCAACAGAGGGGTAAATATTGCCTACTGAGCGATGTGTCGCTCAACCCACTTCTTACCATTTTTGCAGATTCTGAAGAGTATGAATTGGTTTACGTAGAAGACTCTGAGGATGACTTTTATTAGTTTTAAATGAATAGAAGTTGGCAGACTAGCTACTTCTAGTTGCTAGTCATGTTTATTCTTGTTTCCGCTGTGTCAATTGGAGAATAAATGTACGAACGTCTTGAATATTTGTGGACTTTCTCTTATATGTAATTCGTACTGCACTTTATTTAGTTGAATGATTTAGTGTTGTTAAAGTTAAATTAGTTAATGTAGCCTTGTATTCTTGAGTGAGACTTGGGAGTACGGCGGATGTCATGTGACGGGCACGTGCGGGCTCAGGGCGTGACATTGTTTTTGCTTCTTGTTTTCTTTTGCTCCAAGTTTAGCGAGTACTAGGACACCTCACCACCCCAAATTCTTCAAGAAACAACTGGAAAAATGAATCCAATGAACCAAAAAAGCCACATAACCCATTTTCTTTCATATCTCAACCATTCATCTTAGGTTTTAGGTTTTTTTGTCCCAAATAAATAGAAGATAACGCAGCTTTAGGGTAGAGGAGAGGGAGGAAAGTCGCAAAACATCAGAGAGAGAGAAAAGGAGAAAGAAAGAAAGAAAAGAAATTCCTTTTTCTGCAAACAAAAAAATTTGAGCCACGGTTGACCGAACAGCCCTGTTCGTCACCTGATTCCAACCAGCTCCGACTTCCTTTGAGGAGATTATTTTTTCTGCATTATCTTTGGTCATTGGAGAACAACCTGATAAATGTCATTAAACCACTCTAATTTGAGCCCAAATTTACTAGTTCATCAACACTTGAACCTCTGCGACTGTAATTTGTTTGCTTCATTTCCAGCTAACTGTTTTTCTTGAGTTTTCTCACGTTGATTCGAACCCTCAAGCACCAGAGGTAATCTCTAACCCTTTCTCTTTGAGGTTTCAAAGTTTGTGTGAGATTTAAATGGGCCATATGATAATTCCAAGTTCATGAACTTTAGATATCACTTTTCCTCATGATTTATGATGTTAAAGCATTTGTTTGGTGTTTGAATTGGTTCACAAGATTGTAGGGAACTCGTTTATGTTGAAATCCGGTTTTAAAAGCCGATGAAAATGGATTCCGGTGAAATTTTCTAGATTCTGACGGGTCAACCCACCGGAATCTTCATCACTTTTTTTGGTTGCTATTTTGGTTCTTTTTTTTTCTTGATTTGTTTGTTGTGTTTTGATCTTTCCAATCCATTTTGGCTACGTTTTTGGTGTTTTTTGGGTTAAGAAATGGGTTTCTTTTTTATTTTTCCCTTGGGTGTGTGATTGGGTTTCGGATTTCATGTTCGACATTTTTTTTAGGACTAGTTTGGGCTGATCTATTCCTTTTTAGTGAAAAAGCCCGTTTATTTTCTCTGGGCTGAAGAGAGTTCTGGCTCAAATACGGCCCATTGAATTTTGCAAATTGGCCCCTAATTTTTGAGTATTTTATAATAGCCCTATAACTTTTGAATTTCTTTCACTTAGGTCTTTAATTGAATTGCATTTTATTCCTAAACTTTATTTTTATTCAATTTTGACCCTAAGTTTTTAAGAATTATAATTTGGCCCCAAAACTTTTAATTTTTACAATTAGGTCCCTAGTTTTTATTATTTCTTAGCTACAATTGTTTATCTCATTTAATTGTTAATCATGTTTCATTTAAATGCATTTAATTAGTAAATTTTAGGGATTTTGTATTTATTCATATTTCTTCATAATAATAAAGTGGATTTGCTATATATTTACATTTTCTTTTAAATTGTTAATTTAATTGGTGCCTTGATTATTTTGTTGATTTTGGAGTGTAAATAGGGCAAACTCTACCTCATTTAGCCACTATTTCAAGGGAGATACCATCTATTATTTTTAAGTTTTTTTATGTGCTCCTATATATTTTTTTATGTGTGTGATTGCATATTTTAAGTGCCTTTTCTTTTATTTTATTCATTTTTTTTAGCTTTCATCTATTTTATTTATTTAAAATTTGATGATTATTTGGGAGACATTTAAATACCAAGTTGTAATAGATAGGTCTTCTTCTTTTGCTCAAGAAAAATATATTTAGATAGACAAATATAATAGATAGGTTTATTATTTTAAAAAATTCCCCTTCTAAATTATAGTTAGGACTCCCAATGTAATAGTTAGTTTTTATTTGCTTGCATGCATGTGTGCTTGTGTGTTTATTTGCTTTCTTTAGGATTTTACATTTAGATATTATGCTTATGTGCTATGTACTCTACATGCTCTACATATTTTATGTATTTATTTGCTTACGTTATGATTTATATGTTTTATTTATTTATTTATTTATAATAAATGCATAACATCGTCACACTAGTTCAATGCTAGTTGTGATCTTTCTTTTCGATTTCTCACTAGTCCAATATTAGTGAGGACTTATAGAAATAAGTTAATCCAATGATAGACTATTTAGGCCGTTTTCACGCTAGATTCATACGTTGTGTGACATTTATTGCATCTCATGCATTTTTTCCTACTTTTAGATTATTTTCAATGGCATGATATTTTCCCTACTATATTTCGCTTACCGTCTATATGTTTGAACCATATTATTTAGAATTGCATCTCATTTTAGGAAATTAGAAGTAAGTTAGTTCATTTGCTTGACTAGATTAGAAGAATCACCCTTCGAATATGGGAAATGAGTGAGTATGGCTTTTTAGTCATAGCATGCTCTTACCCCCTCTATAAGGAAGATTGTGTCACCAATTTTAGCATCTCATATCTGTTATGTTGCGTTCCTCTCCTTTAGGTCACGTATATTTATCTATATAGTATAATTTTCTTTTTTTCGAGTTTCATCTTTTGTATATTCATGACCTCTTCAAGGGATCATTCTTGGGCTTCTAAATTAATGTGATTTGCACCAATTAAATTTCGAAGAGACATTTTGTCCCTTTCGATACCCCCCAGGTCTAAGTTTGTATCCATATAGAAGCATCTAAATGTGATAAGTTTTATACGTTAGATTAGGAAAATTTTTGACTAAATTTTGCAACTAGCCTTGATTAGATTGAAAGAGTACCAAAGATCAAAATCTTTGCCTTCCTTTTCTTCAACAGTGGCTCTCGAACTCTTTTCTCTCGTTTTCGAATATTTGGAGTTGTCTAAAACGGTTTTATTTACTTCTTTTCATTTTCAAACATTTTGGGTGATTTGGTACACCTAAACTTGAAACCAAAGTGGCGACTCTATTTTTTCTAAAAATCCTTTTTACACTATTATTTTGGACCCAAACCGTCGCATTTTCTATGTCCCATTTTAGGCCCTTTTTCTTTTTTTTTTCTAAAATAAAATCAAAAACTCGTTTTTAACTTTCATTCATTTTATTTCAAAAATGGGGCATGACAGCATTTTCCAATCATTTGTCTTGTCATTATTTGGGTCTATATGTAGGGTTGTAAATAAATTAAACTACTCAATTCGGATTCACGAGTAACTCAGTCAAAGGCTAGGCTCAAACTTGATGTTAATCAGGTTAGAGTTACTTGATAAGATATTTGAGTTGTTAAACGAGTAGGAAAAACTAAATTAATTTCGAGTATTTGTCGAGCTTTGTCGAATAATGCGGGCACCGTGCACGCATGCACAAGCACACACACATATGTGTGTATGTATATATGTATGTATGTGCAATTTAATTATTTATTCCAAAATTACATTTATAGCTAAGAGAGTTTTATCAAAAAACCGGCCTTGACTCGAGTTTAATAACGCTCAATAGAAATTTCAAACTCATTTGAGTCGGGCCTCAGCTCGTGTACCGTGGCTATGAGTAGCAGTGTAGCATAAACAAAGATCAAGTCCGCAGTCGAATTTGGTGCTGCTCAAAGTTGACTTAACTTGATAACAGCCCATCTGTGAGTTCAACTTTGCACATTGAACTTACAAAAATGACAAACAAGTGAGACAAAAGAAACAGAGAAATAACAATTCAAACAAGTGAGATATGCATGCAAGGTCAGAACTAGGGGGACAAGAAGGGCCCCCGCCCCTATATTTTATAAAATTTAAATATCCTTCCTTATAAAATTAAAGATTTTCAAAAAACCTCTTTATAAAATTAAATTCTCACCCCCATAAAAACCTAAAAATATTTTAGGCTGTATGCTTAAGTATGTTAGAATTCTCTCCTTCAACAATCATAATGGTCAAAATTGATTTAGTGTTAGTTAACGGTTTTGACTTTGTATTTGTTTTATCCCATTCTTTAGAGCTTCAATCATTATAGTTCCTTAAGTTTCAAATAATAACATTGAGAGTTTTACTATGAAATGAAAAATGAATTAAATCAAGATTTTTTTAGATGTGTAATAAGAATTAAACTTCTTTTTCTTCTTTTTATTTGCTCTCTTTATCTCATTTATTCATGCTGGTAATTTCTCATATCATTATTTTATTTTACATTTATAGTCGTATATATGGCACAAAATTAAAGTGACACCTGTGTCTCGTTGACTGCGGAAGTATAAAGTTATTTCAAGAAAACATACCGAATTCTAGGGGTAAATAATATAATCAAAGTTTTTACATTTAGCGCACTTTCTTTTTTGGTATTGTAACCTGATGGCAGCGGACAGAATAGAAAAAACTCTATCAAAACATACTATGGTAAATTAGAGGTTATAATGGAACATTTTGTCAATGTTCCTAATTCCAGTCAAAATGTAAAGGTGTCAATTTTGTCTTCCAACCTATTAAGTTCTATTATTACTGTAATTTGAATATAAAAAGCCTAATAGTATCCATTCAAGACTTATTATAGGATACATATCTATTTCTACAAAATATATTATGTTGGTTGTTGAAAACCTAAAGGAGTTGCTATCATCTAAGGTGGCTGATTGTAATCAAACCTTAGGGTACAAATGTCTTTTTGACACAATATTATACAATATGAGAGTTGACGGTTAGTTTTGAGAATAAAGAGGAATAATAAACATTGGGGGTTAAAGTGCAAAATCAGCTATACATAAGGGGAAAATTTTTTGTAATTAACCCCTCTAAGTGCAAGTTCAAGCAGAGAAGTTTTAAGAACCAAAGTTGTTGTTGACAAAAATAAATAAATAAATAAATCAAGCTATATAGAATTTTAATAGTTTTAGAAGTGGATTTGTTATTTGGTAACTAGATTAGATTCAGTATCAAAATTACTTTAGGAAATAAAGTTTGATTGTGTTAGGTATTAGAATTGAAATAATATTCATAGTTTTAATTTCTATTTTAGGATTTGAAGTCCACGTTTGTAGATTGAGCAAAATTAGTCTGTGATAGAATATGCTATTCATCCTCTTGTGCCTTCAAATTCTCTTTGACATTTTCAATCGTTTGAATCAAAATCCACCGAAGTACACAAAAATTTGCAGTAAGATTTGAATGTTACGCATGCTCCCCTATACGTGTTTCATCTATTCCCATGGTTTGTAAGATTTGAATGTTACTTTTGTATACTAACAAATGGTATCAAAATCCTAGATTTAAGAGTTTGGTCTTGAGATATCTATGGTGCGTAAAAGGTGTGCAGAGTTTGTGATAGGGGAGCATGTGCCATAGAAGGGTATAGAGGTTGAGTGGTAGAGTACTCGTATAATTAATAGAGAATTGGACCACAAGAATTGGTCTTCGGTACTTATTTGAGGATTGACAACTAGGGAAAAATTGATTCTAATTGGATAGAGTTGTAAAAAGAGGGATTCCATCAAAATTGTTGGTGTTGGCAATGATAAGAAAATCCTATCAAAATTGTTGATAACGCTTATATTGGTGCAGTGCAATGATCAGGAAAAAGGTCCTGCCAAATTGTTAATTTGATGAAGTCTAAACCCAAGGAGGCTGAGAAATTCTAATGGGAAAGATACTTAAATTATATGAAGGTACATAAGTTTGTTTGTGAGTTGCCATGAATAGGGATTTTGCTGGAGAAGCTATTTATTCGAATGAAGATTTGAATAGTATTGCGGATTTAATTGGTGGGATGGGTAAAATTATTAAGAATCATGGGATTACAAACTTTTCTGGTAAAATTTATCGGCAAAAGAAAGGTATGATCTATTGGTTAATGAACATCGTGTGAATAATTATCATGTATGAAACTATGGTGGTTTAGCTAGTGAATAAGTCAATATGGAGGAATTCTTTGATAAGGAAGAATTACCAATGAAATTGTATGCAAAGTACAAGTTTAATTGACTCCCATTTGTAAAGACGAAAATGGATAATAATCAGAAGTTGGAGTTATACATTGTCTATGTTGTGATGAAACTTGTAATAGCGATTTAAGCTAGAGATGGTATCAAATTGATTATACGAATAGTTTGGTTTAAGGAAGGCAATTTATAATTATAAATTTGTGTATGGGTGAATAGGTCATTACGAAGGAATTCTTTGATAAGACAGAATTAGCAATGAAATTGTATGCAAAAATGCAAATTTAATCCATTCTCAATTTCCCATGTATGAAAATGAAAATAGGCAATAATTATAAGTTGGAGTTGTGCATGGTCTGCACTGCAATGGAACTTGCAATAGGGATTGAAGTTAGAGATGATATCAGATTCGATTACATGAAGAGTTTGGTTCAAAAGAGTGAACGTTGATAAAAAGAAAACTACGTTATTTAGAATTTTAATAGTTTTAGAAGGGATTTGTTATTTGGTATCTAGATTAGATTTTGTATCAAAGTTACTTTAAGAATTAAGTTTGATTGTGTTTAGATATTAGAATTGAAATAAATTTTCATAGTTTTGTTTTTTTTTTTATTTAAGGACTTGAAATCCTGTGAGGGCAAACACGTATCTATATGATTCCTTGCTTCGTTATCTAATTTTTTCCTTCTTAAAACCCTATATGAATGCATTTAGATTAAATATCACAAAATTTTACGTTAGTTATTTTATTTTGAGTTCATTGATTTGCACTATGAGTTTTATTCGTGCATGCCTATTTTTTTAAAATTTTCTTTTGTCCTAATTCAAATACTAGTTGCAAGATTAATATCATATCAAATAACTAGACAAAATCATACATACATACATATATATATATATATATATATATATATATAACTATCAAATTAGGAATCAAAACCCATGCACCATTATATCCCAAAGTTCCACCAACTAGCCAAACAAACTCTTAACCACCACTAGCTCTTCCACCTATCAACAAACCAATCGGACCCTCCTGTGCTCTATTCCAGTCGGCAACACATCCCCAATTTTGCACAAGAGGCAAACTTGTTTCTATCAACTAGAAAGAGAGAAAGAGAACCGAGAGAGTTTTGAGAAAGAGAGGAACATCTCCTTGTCTGGTCGGCTGAGAGGAAGCTCCAATTCAAACCAAAATCTTCTCCAAAATCCCTCCTAAAATATCAAGCCACAAGCGAGAGAAAGGGAGATTGAAAGCTGGAAAAACAACCTGCAAGAAATTGTCCATTGTTTTAGTTTCAAGGCAACAGGGAGGTTTAGCTGCATTTCTTTTAAGTTTTCTTGCTTAATCAAGGGTAAAAAATCTTCCAAAACTCCATTTCTTTCACATGCAAGAAGATTAGCCGGTTGCATGTTAATTTTAGGTAGTGAAAATGGTAGTTTTTGAAGATTAAAGTGAAGCTCTCTTTGATTGAATGATGAACTGTCCGCTTGTTATGTTGTTGGTGTAATTGACTTTTGATTCCAAATTTTCGATAAATGTACTTGAACTCATGAAATATGTTTAGTATAATCATTATTTGGTGTTGTATGTGAATTTTATGGTGAAAATTTTGGTTTTTAGGGCCGGAATTTTGATTGAGAGTTGCATGACTGTTATACCATTTTCCAGCTTCTTGGAGTTTGAATAGATATTTTGATATAAAATTGGTTGAAAAATACTTGATTGACACTTGTTTGTGTGGTTTGTGCCGGGAAATAAAATTTAAAATGGTTAAAATTGAAGGGAAAGTTTGCCGTACCAACTATAGGAATCAGGGGACTTGTAGCTTATTTGAGTGAATCTTCCACCATTATCGGGTTTAATTGTCTTTCTATGAATTGCACACACACCTTAATGTAATAATCTAGTCATGCATGTGGTTTTTGGTCAATAAAAGATAGAATTATGGAACAAGAAAGTAGATTAAAGTCAGCTACTTTTGAACTTGAATGATTAAAAAGGGGAATGGGAGTTAAATTGATCCGTCGCATTTAAATAGAACCAATTCAAGAAAACCAAATGTTAAGATTTTGAGGTATCTAAAACTAGAGATGTATGAACTAGTTAGACCTTGATTTCACTTGAGTTCTTTTACTAAAATTCACCTTGGGCATCATTTAAGGAATTCAAGAACTAATTTAGTAATGTAACTATATCTCAAGAGCCGAGGGTGAAGTTGAAAGGGAAACCAATATCGTGGAGTGAACACCAATCTAAAGTGAGTGTTTCCTCATTTATGTATGTAAAATTGTCTGTGTGTTACTTAAACAATGTGTATGTGATTGTACGATATTTTCAATTGTTCCTTGCCTTCTAAATCAGGAGTATACTTTATCACACCTGACTTAGTTTGATCTTGAAGGTTAATAATTAATCAAGCTATGTGTGTACTTTACTGCACCGGCTGAACTAGGTCCCAAAACCGTCTGTTCAATGGACTATTCGAGCCAGGAAAAGGGCTTGGTCGAATAGGACGATAGCTTTGGGCAAGTGTATTGGTATGCTCGAGTATTATCACAGAGTAGTAGATTACTGATATAGCCATCTAAATGAGGGAAGTGTTTACTGTTTTGGAGGTTATAAGGAGGAGTTCGGCGGAATGTGTAGTGCATGGAAGTGGCTCTAATACAAGCATTGTATCCTTTTAATAGTGATTGCTTAACGAAGTGTTTCCTTCTTTGTTTAATTTTGCTACTTGTTTAAGTATTTAATTGATTGTTGCTTGTGTGGAATCTCACTGGGTTTAGCTCAACCCATTAGTTTGTAGGATGGGTGAGAGATTAGTAAAAAATTTAAGCCTGAGACTTGAATTGTACTTGGATAAATCTCTTTGTATATAATGTTATGATTTTGCCAACTTTGTTATCTTTAAGGGTTTGTACATATTAAATGTTGTAGGCTAAAACAACTTTTCTTTTGTTTTGGTATGTATCTACGTATGGTGGACTGCTAATGATTTTAGTTAGTGAAATGTTATCTCTGAAGTTAATGTGAGTAAATGAGTGAGTTTTAGCAAGAGTCAGGTAGGTGGTCCGCCTAACCCTTTGGTTCGTCTCAGGTATGATGGGGTCGACGGTCGACACAAATCCTCCAGTGCCTTATTCTTCTTGATATTTTCAGCCCATTGAATCCTTTACTTCCTCCACTGCGACTAGTCATATACACGGAAGTCTATAGCATAGGTGTTTCATCTATTCCCATAGTTCGTGAGATTCCAATGTTACTTCTGCTGCATGATTTTTGTAGTAATAGTTGTCCATTCAATGCATTATTACGCTTATCATTTAGTTTATCAATGGAGAATTGTTACACCAACTAAAACTTGGATAATACTATTAAAACCAGGTCTTTCTTCATCTATATTAAACAGCCATAATGTTCATTCTGTTCGTTTACAATATTATTCTCTTTGATATTTTGTTTTATACAAAAGCTACAAAATTCAAACAACCTATGCTACTAATACTAATGCTTGATGCATGGTGAAGTTTCACTAATGCCTAGTAAAAGCGGAATTATGTCATATCATTAGTTTAATATAAGCTATTTGATATTTATAAAACTAATGCTATCAAACTAACAACATATTACCCTAACAGTACTGTAAACTTTCTCGTGGGTATGAAATCAAAACCTTCAGAGATTATCTACCACCATTGTTTTGTTTCTATCGATTTCCTCTTGTGTGCTGTTATAAGAAAGGAGCTTCCATTCCAGTTCAATTTTGGAAGGTAATTCTTTATTGAGATACATAACAGGTGGTACTTCTGGCCTCCACAAGACTAATCCCCTGCCAAATTTGATGATCACTTTGGAAGGCCAAAATTTTCTAACTTTTTTTCTTCATATGTAATGTGTTCTTCTATACTATTACAGCTGAATTTGTTGCGAACAACTTCTTGTGAAATTCCTATTACTCCGACAGTGGGGACAAAAGATTGGAGTTAAGAGAGTCAAAGGGTAAAGAAAATGTTGCAACTGCCTGGCCACCGGGACACTGTTAACTAATTTACTTCTATGATTAAGATCTATATTTGCAATACAATATATTTTTTAAGAGCAAATTATCCGGATGACCACTGAACTTTTGGAATCGTCAAGTTTTGCCCACTAAATTATTAAAAGTCCGGTTTTGATCATTGAACAATCTAAATTTTTTATTTTGGGTTATTTCATTAGATTGAATCGTTAACTATGTCCTTTGTTTTTGTCTCGTGAATCATGCGACCATTCAAATCTTTCATGTTTAATGATGAAGTCTAATAGAATGGTCCAAAATTTAAATTTTAGATAGTTCAATGGTCAAAATCAGACTTTTAATAGTTCGATAGTCAAAAGTCGACGATTTTAAAAGTTTGGTGGCCATCCAGATATTTTGCTCATTTTTTAATGGGTGCCCAGAGCTCTCACCGGTAAACCTAAACTACACTTTTTTTTTTATTATTATTAGTATAGGTGGGAGGGTTCGAAACCAAAACTTTTCACTTATACTTTTTCCCCCAATTAGGCTATACTTAATTTATCATATGGATGCATGCACTCAAAATCATTGCACCCCTTATATTTAAATATTTTTTTTCAAATTAACTTTATTGCTGCAAAAATTTAACTCATGAAATTCCAGTGTTATTTTTTTTAAAATAGTGTAATTAATTTGGGAAGTTTAACAATTTAGGGATGCAATAAATGTGAAAGTGTATATTAATATAGTAACTTGGGTGTGATCTATGTGTTTTAATGATTATCAAATATAAAAAATTTCCAATTAGCATAATTTGTAGAAAAAAGAATATTATTCAACTTATATCAAAAATAAAATTTCTAATCATCTTTTTGTCTCACATACATCACTCTACGTTTCTAAAACTAGTTGAGGATAAAGTCAGAGACCTTTTCTTATTTTGTTTTTATATTGTTGGGTACAAAAATTTTGTTTATTCCTGTAAGGTTAAGGTAATGAACGTTTGGAATCTTATGATAATAAGTAGTTTAACCTAGATAGGTATATTTCTCGGTAGAGGACACGAAGCAGTATCAAATGATCTGTGAAATGAAAAAGGCATACCTATGTGTTACAAATTAAAAGCAAACATTGAGAAGAAAGTTTTGTAAATTTGACAGTTACCGAATTGAAAAATCTAGGAATGTGGCAATTGCTCGTAAATATGAATTGAGGATTTTTTTTCCCACATTTTTCTGGAATAGGTTACCACCATTTTACCTTCTGTATTGTGGGTAAGAAAGGAGTCTCCAGGTTCTAGGGCTTAAGCACAGAGATTCACCCCCTTTCTCAGGCTTTTGTAGTGAGATACACATACCACGTTTGTTGGAATGAAAAACAATAAGCAGTATTAATTAGGAATAGACTTATTCTTTGTTTAATGTTCTTGAAATTAAATGGGCGTCAGATTTCATTAGTGGCAGAATCAAGACCCTAAAGTTAGAGGGGCCAAACTTTGATAGTACAAGAAATGCAGTAATAATAGGGTTTAAAACTAATAAAATGTCTACCTTAGAAATTCATTGTTTTTGTATGTTAAATATGCTTTCAAATCTAACTGATGCTTAAATTTTGCTGTGAAAATTTCTTCTCCATTTACATCCTTATTTAACTTCCTAACACTCTTGTAAAGGGTAATACTTGTGAAGTGTCAATTTTTTGTGGGCGGACAACATATCATATAATAAGAAAGAGAATTTTAAAAATTTGGGGAGCGGAGGCGGGTCGGGGAATTGTGGCCCCTCATCTACATGTTGCTCTGCCACAGGAATGCATGGTAGTAAAAACACCAATTGTCCGAATGAATGAAGCATATGAATTTAACAACTGGCCTTGAAAAAAATTACCAAATGATATAATATGTGAAATATAGATGTCTTTTTTTTTTTCGGACGGAGTGGGTGTCCGAGTCAATCCTTACAGGCCCGACTAATCCCACTCCGATCCGGGATGAGAGACCCCATCCCCCCGAACACGATAACCACGGGATTCGGACTCTTGCGGGCACTAGACACCAGCTCCTAAGAAGACTTGTTGAGATCAACCGAGTTGCTCATGAGGGACAAGCAATTTGGTGGGAGGCAAGGGTTCCCCACCAAGAGAGGTGGTGGCCATTGAACTAGAGCTTTGTGGTTAGTGAAATATAGATGTCTCTTTTTTGTTTTTTCGGGGCAAACCCTGTATACGAAAGAGGGATGTTAGCCCTATTTTATTGATCATCAAAATAATTAGGCAAATGGAGGGGGGCCAAACCAAAACCTCCAATACATGATAAAAAAAACCATAAATAAGGACTAGTTACTCCCTTACAGAAATTGATAAAACAGATAAAACGAGTATATTTAGTTTAAAGCACTGAAGTTTACTCCCATTTCGGTGATTTTAGTATGCGATTGGGAAATTATACTTCACAAGTCACGTATCCAGGCAAATTCTCGTGGAGGAATTAATTATATGAGTCACTCTTTTTTTTTCCCCCTCTTTTTCTCAAGTAAAATAAATCAAATAGAAGTTCTGGCCAAAACTGATATTAAGAAACTCATGCTAATTTCCTTCCAAAAAAGTAATGGAACATGCGTAGTCTGGTATTCTGCTGAACTCGAAAAACAAAATAAATATTATTAATTCAGGCACCAAAAAAAAAAAAGATTGGGACAAGAAGTATAATTTTAATTTCAACACAATATCACAATATCAATGGCTGAACTCCTTTTCATGACTATAATAAATTCTCTAAAATACTACTAAAAAACAACAGTACTTTCTAAATGATATCCATGCAAGTATTTTTCTCCTTTCCCTATAAAGGTTCGGAGTCTTGACTCGGAAAAAAAAAAAAAAATGCTGGTCACCATAAACTTATTGACTTTTCCTTAACTCAGAAGATCATCCAAGGAGAAACTTCTTTTCAAGAATTTAACTTCACCTTCAATCTCCTCCTCTTGATTAATTAGCACAGTGGATTTTGGGAACTTCTGCTTGACATTCAATCTTCGCAATTTAAGTTTCAAAGCCCTTTTCGTATTTATTATATGTTCTCTTTTCCACAGGTCTTCAACATCTCGAACTTCCGACAAGTCCCTAAAAGATTTCGACTTCCCACCATAAGATTTTGAGAGCCCCCTAAAGGAAAATTGAACGAAAAAAATACAAAACTTGGATTAATCCACGTTGATAATAAAAAATACATACAAGACAACTGTTGATATAAAAGAGAGAGAGAGAAAGATGTTACATGAGGGGAAGAGCCTCCTCTGTTGAAGCCAAATAATTGGCAAAGTTAATGGCCATGTTTGAGCCTTGATAGCCTTTGGGAAGTTCTTGAGGTTATTCGAGGGTTCTTTCTTCTCTTCCATCTAATTTATTCGCATTCATATGGTGAAGAAAATGGAATGTACGGTGTGAAACCAAAAGTTTAGGAACCTATGAAGGTCGTACCCATTATACTTTGGAAAGAATGATAAAAAAGAAAGCCCTGGGAACAAGAGATTTTTTCTTACTATAAATTGTATGTCGAGACAATGACGGGTTTGCATTGCCTAGAGGAAAAAAAGTATGAATGAATTTAGGAAGAAAATTAACTTGCTCAAAATGTGAAAGCTACAAAATAAAGAAATTCGACATTTAGTTTCCTTTGAACACTAGATTCAACCGACTTTAATTTGCAACATGCACTAACAGGAATATGGACACTTTATACCAAATAGTTATGTGGATTTTTATAATGGGGTACCCATTAATATAGTTAATTAACACTTCAGATACCACATGATTATACCTAATCATAATTTTGATACCCCTGCATTTAGATATTTTTTTCAAAATGGTTAACGCTTGAAACTCTGTGCCCAATGAATACCAGTAAGCAAACTGTGATTTTATTAATCGATATAACTGGAATATTAATTATGGTAAACTAGATTGGATTAGTGAGACCTTTTTTTTTCTTTTTGTATAAACTTCTCGATCTCCAGTAACCATATTGGCCCCAACTAATTAGGAATTGAGCAATGTCGAACCCTTTTGGGGTGGCTCTCCCAACTGGATTAATGAGATGATGCTCGTCGTTTGGCAACAAGATACACATTATTATTTGATTCGTATCACTCACGAAATAAATTACCGTCGAAGTTCATCCCCACTGAATATGGGGTTTGAGTAATTAACTTTGTTTGCTTGGGCCTAGTTGGATGGCACAACGCAATCTGTTTAATTCAAGCATCTGATTGCATACTCTGCAAACATGCTCCACTTATATTTCATAAGATTACAAGAAGCCCCACTTTTGAGTTCACGTACACAAAGCATAATTAGAACTGGTGCTCCATGTTGGAGTATTTTAATAAAATAGTTAAATTCTCAATTAAAGGTGTCAGTTACAAGGAAAATAGATTGGTAAAATTTTCCGCAATTTATAGGTGTTTGAATGGTTTTGAATAAAGATTTATTATATGAAATTATGGCTTTTCAATTACCATAAATTTTTGTAACCCACAATACAAATTTGAATGTGTTTTGAATGATCAATAATTTCAACATTTACTTGGTGTCTTATTAGTAGTGTAAGTTATCTTTGTCTAACTTTTCTTCACCTATAAGTATGCATATTTGAGATGGAAAAATACTACCACTACAGCTTATGTTTTGTGAGTTTAAATTCACTATTGTCTACCTCATACTTAGGCAAGAAAAAAGGTGTTTGTAAAGCTATACTCTCCTAGTTGTGCAGTCTAGAGAGAGTGTTAGTAAGTGTGGTTGGGCTATTGTATCCTGGGGGTGACAAGTTAGAGAACCTGCTACACCAGAATAGATTTTTCCGCAGAGGCTTGAATCACCTTAAAGAAACACTACTACAAAAAGCACCTTTAGTGACACACTTAATATGACATTTTCCTAAAAGTGTCACAACAGCAAGTTAATGTAACATGCAGTAAGGAACGTCATTAAAATGACAAAGAAAATGACGAGTACAACATCATATCACTCTAACTTATCCAAATAGAAGTAAAAAATGAAAACCAAAAGTGGGAAAGAGAATGGCGCTACACTTCAGGCGCCATTTTTTTGGGGGAAATATTCTAACTACTCCAATGAATCCAACGTACTTTACTCTTTGTTCATCCCAGTGCTCTCTCCTAAAACCCTCAATCAAATAAACTCTCTGTAAAAAACCTAAATCCTTCACCCCTCTCACCACCGAATCCCTTGTTTCTTTCTCTTTCTTCCACCCGATTTTTAACTCTCTCCAATTTGAAGACAAACAGGTAAACCTTTAAGAATGTAGCATAATCAACAACAGCATGGAGTTTTTAGCATGGAGTTTGAACGGGAATTGGTATCTGGGTTTTTAGCAACAGTGGAGCTACGGTGTTCATTGAAAATCGCCATCTGAAGGAAGATTACTACCAGGTAACCTATACATTTTCAACAAAATTGATAGCTTTTTTTATTACTTTATTTCTTTTCCAGGAACGCATGGGAAATGGGGTAGGAGCAAGGTGGGTGACGGAGGGATAAGGATTTGGGGAAGACGAAATGGCAGGAAGAGTAGATGTGGATGGGAATCCGATAAAGCCGATGACAATTTGCATGATTGGCCTTTCGCCTTGAAGAATTCTTTCGCCTTTCGTCTAATAACCAGCAAAACAGAGACCACCTAATGGGGTTCTCCATTTCGTTACCTCCCTTTTGTTTCGAAATTTTTTGATCCTTCAACTCACTGAAATTAGAAAAAAAAAAGCAATTAATTGAGAGATTGATCTATGCTAAAGGGGCTCAAAGTAAACTATACACACTCTTCGTGCTCTCCGCCACTTCGTTCCTTTCCCAATTTTCTTTCCTTCTCTTCCTCTCTTCAAATCCATTTTTCTCTCTTGATCCAGCCATGGCCTCAATTACAGGATCCTTCACCTCCCTCTCTTGCTCACTCATGCCTAACCAGGCAGTCAATAGGGTCTCTAAATTGGGGGGTTCGGTGTCGCTCTCTATCAGTGGAAAAAGTTTCCCTTCTCTACACGTGCAGCCGGCTCGCTTCCGTGTGTCCTGCGCAGCCAAACCAGAGACAGTGGACAAAGTATGTAAGATTGTGAGGAAGCAGCTGGCTCTGGCTGATGAATCTGAAGTTGCTGGACATTCAAAATTTGCATCTTTGGGTGCTGATTCTCTTGACACTGTTGGGTGCTGTTAAAAATTTCCATTGTTAGTTTAACTGGATTGGTCCCAGAATAGATTTCATACCTGGAATTGATGGGCCCAGTGAATGGACGGACCAAGGAATGAATGCAAAGAAGAGGATTTACCTATGAAATAGCTGAAATTTGCCCAGCTTATATGGGGTCAATAAACAAATTGGTTGCTGAGATTGTTCCTTCTCTTGCCCATGTTCCACCTTTCCCATTACTAGATTTTTTTTTTATTAATGCAACTAATGAACCAAAACTTTTTTTTTTCTTGTGCTCATAAGTTATAAGAACTAGCGATACAGAGAAGTTTAACACAGTAGCATCAGGTTTCAGTTATTTATATAGTTGAAGCATAGGTCACGCGTGATGCCAAGATTTGCATATGATGGCCAAAATGAAGTCTAGTTTGACCATTCTTGCATTTTATAGAGTTCAATTTCCTTCCCCTTTCATGCGTAATAGTAATATTGAAAAATTGAAAAAGTTGGTCTGCGTACTAGACATTAGAAACTTCTTTTTACTCAATAAGCTTCATATCTGATGATAAATGACTCATAACTGCTCCATAATTTTTTGACGTAAATGTTTTTTTCTTTTTTTGAGTACTGACATCTCTTCTGCTTAATGCATACCACAACTATACGGGATCATGTTGTATCATTTTGTTCTACCTCTTCAGGCTTCATTTTCATAATATAATATTCTTTTTGTGACTAAAAAAAAGCGGTTACTAAGTCAAGCTTATTCCATCAATGCAGTTTCAAGTTTGTAGCGGCCATCATCTTCGATTCCATCTAGCGAGCACGGATCATTGATTCCCTTTCCACTTTGAGCAAATTGGAGTAGAAGGTAACCAAAATTATACATTAAGTTTCTGCTACTCTTAGGTTACCAATACATTAAAGTTTGTGGCAGTTATTGTTAATTGGGTAGAACTTCTATTGCTGATTGGTTTGGTTGCTAATATTTTGTCAAAGTTCTCTATCTCAAATTGATATTGGCTACATTATTGGACTAATTTTGAATTCCGTAGACTGTTATTCTTTTGTGCCTACCATCTTGTTTTATAGTTTGTGTGTTACAATCTGGAATTGAACTTTTGCTGTCTTTCCTTTTGATATTATTCTGTTTTGATACTTTTGGATTAGTTCTTATTACTCAAATGTCTAGAACACCTGGATATGTGAACATTCTGTTCTGATATGTCTAGAACACTTGGATTGGTGCTAACATTCTGTTTTGATACTTTTGGTATCTTTACTTTAGAAGATATTTCGTGAGTGATTTGTGTCCTCTATTAATCTCATTGAAATTAGTTTTCTTATCTAAGTAAATATTTTATGGAAAAATCAGTAATAGTTTAGGTAGAACTATCTTGTAGATGCTAATGAAGCTTTTTTTTTTTTTTTTTATAATTAGAATCTATGTGAACATGGATAAAAGATGGATGAGTATGTCACGATCAAGTGATGAGTATAAAGCTAGTTTAGAAGATTTTCTTGATTTTGCATTTACGAATGGAAGTATAGGGGAGATGATTTTATGCCCATGCGTTAGGTGTGGGAATGGGGTATTTGTCACGAGAGAGCAGGCCAAATCACACTTGATATGGAAAGAATTTATTAAGGGATATACTCAATGGTTAGCTCATGGAGAGCTATCTTTGAATTTGCATCATACATCTTCACATGGCTCATCAAATGAAGTTCCACCACTCAATCCCATAGATGATATGCAGGGGTTGTTACAAGATGCAGTAGGAGTTCTAAACCAGAACCTAGATGTGGGAGAAAGATTAGAAACAGAACAGCCGAATATTGAGGCAGAAAAATTCTGCAATTTAATAAATGTTTCGAAGCAGCCCCTTTATCCAGATTGCCCGCAATTCTCTAAACTATCTTTTCTGGTCCGCTTGTTACATATTAAACGTCTCAGCAAAATGCCCGATTCTATATTTAATACACTTCTTGATTTGTTGGGGCAAGCGCTCCCAGAAGGTGTAAATCTACCCAATTCTTATTATGAAGCAAAAAAAATTATGAAAGAACTAGGACTTGGATATGAAAAATATGATGCATGTCCTAATGATTGCACATTGTATTGGGGAAAAGATGAATCAAAGATAAAATGTGACACTTGTAAGCATCTACGGTGGGAAGGAACAAAGGATGATCCTACTGGTGAAAAAAGAAAGGTTTCCCACAAGGTTTTGTGGCACTTTCCGCTTAAACCCAGATTGCAGCGTCTGTTCATGTCATCTAAAACAGCCTCTTTCATGAAATGGCATGTCGAGGGTCGTACTAAGGATGGTCGCATGAGACATCCTACAGATACTCTGGTTTGGCAATCATTTGATTACCAAAATCCCGAATTTGCAAAAGATCCTCGTAATGTCAGATTGGGTTTAGCTTCTGATGGGTTTAATCCATTTAAATCTATGAATGTGAACCATAGTACATGGCTGGTAGTACTGATGCCTTATAATTTGCCACCATGGATGTGCATGAAACAGCCATACTTTATGTTGTCACTACTCATTCCTGGCCCGTATGCACCTGGGAATAACATTGATGTTTACCTTCAACCTCTTATAGCTGAGTTGAAGGAATTGTGGGATGTAGGTATGACTACTTATAATGCATCATCAAAGGAAAATTTTTAGATGCATGCTGCTTTACTTTGGACCATTAGTGATTTTCCTGGTTATGCTAATTTATCTGGTTAGAGTACTAAAGGTTATTTAGCATGTCCAGTATTTCATAAGCACACCGTTTCACGCCATTTAAGACATGGTTCAAAACAATGTTACATGGGTCATCGGCAATTTCTGGAAAAGGAGCTTCCATATCGAAAAGATAAACGTCACTTTGATGGAAAGGAAGAACATGGAGTTGCACCACCTCGCTTGACAGGTGATATGATCTTGGAGGAGTTGAGGTCTTATAAAATCAAAATTGGGAAAGCAGTCAATGATAACCCTGAATTACCCTTTAACTGGAAGAAACAAAGCATTTTTTTTGACTTGCCATATTGGAAGAACAATTTGTTACGTCATTGTCTTGATGTCATGCATATTGAAAAAAATGTATGTGAGACAATAGTTAGAACATTATTGAATGTGGATGGCAAGTATGATAACCTTGGTGTACGGCGTGATTTGGAAGAAATAGGCATACGAGCAGGTCTTCATCCCATTACAGATGAGTTTGGGAGAGCATACTTGCCTCCAACATGTTTCTATTTCGATAAGAAGGAGAAAGAGTTATTCTGTAAAATTCTGAAAAAGGTTAAAGTACCGGATGGTTATTCAGCCACAATTTCGAAGTCCGTGCATTTGAAACCTCCCAAATTAACCGGACTTAAGAGTCATGACAATCACATATTATTGCAACAACTGTTATCACTCTGTTATAGAAAACTTCTTCCAAAATCGGTGCGGTCTCCGTTGATAAAGTTGTCCAAATACTTTAGAGATTTATGTTGTAAAGCTCTTTGTCCTCGGGAACTGCTTCGTATGGAAAAGGAAATTGCTGTTGTACTATGCCAGTTAGAGCGCGTGTTTCCACCATCTTTTTTTGTTATAATGGTGCATTTGACCACTCATTTAGCAACTGAAGCAAGGATAGCTGGTCCAGTACATTATCGTTGGATGTAGCCGATTGAAAGGTAACTTTTATAACTTTATAATTTCTATTTTATTGCTATGTGAGTATCATCATTAATCACTTACTACATTTGTAATTGTCTTAGGTACCTATGCACTTCGAAAAATTAAATCCGAAATAGAAGTCGGCCTGAAGGTTCAATTGCAGAGGGGTACCTAGTTGATGAGTGCTTGACATTTTGCTCTCTCTACTTATCTGATAAAGTGACAACTAAGTTCAATCGATCAAGTAGAAATGAAGATGGAGGTGAAAGTTCAACTGAAGGACTTGAGATTTTTTCTATACAAGGTCGGCCATTAGGAAAAGGAACTTTAGTTGTAATGGATGATGAAACCATAAAAAAGGCACATCAATATGTGATATTCAATTGTGAAGCCGTGGATCCATATATCAAGTAAGTAATTGTACTCTATACTTGTTTTATAAAACTAATCATCTTTTAATAATGATGGATGTATATAGACAACTATGTTGATTGACTATTATAATTGATGAAGCCAACATCGTAAATTGGTTGAAGAGCAGCATTTGCGTAGTTCAAAACATGAAAAAGAGCGGATTCATAGTGAGACATTTACAAATTGGTTTGACAACCATGTGAGTTAATATACAAAGTATCACTGTACTTTTAGCTGTTCAAATTCTGTACAATTATTTTATTAATTTACTTTTTTATTTTGCATAGGTGGATGATTTTCTACCTGAGAACAAAGTTATCTCAAAAGATTTGAGATTATTGGCCAAGGGTCCAAATGTTGTGGGTTCGAAGTATGAGAGATACATTGTGAATGGTTTTAGATTTCATACAAAATATTTGGAGAGCAAAAGAAAAAATCAAAATAGTGGGGTGATTGTTACTGCAATAACATCAAGTTTCGCAAGCACCAAGGATATGAATCCGGTTTCAAGTGACTTGGCCTATTATGGTGTCTTAAAGGATATTCTGGAATTGGACTATGGTGGAGGTCGAAGAGTGGTTTTGTTTGACTGTGATTGGGTTTCTAAGGGGAAACGATTGAAACAAGATGATGATGGGTTTACACTTGTGAATTTTATGAATGTGAAGCGCCACCATGAACCCTTTGTTCTTGCATCTCAAGTGAAAGAAGTATTTTACGTGGAGGATCCTTTGGATAAGGGGTGGAATGTTGTTATTCCAATTGCACCACGAGATGATTTGAAGATGGATCCCATAGATGTTGAGATGTACTTGCAAAGTCAGCCTTCAAGTAGTCATCAAAGAGATACATTTGATGATATTAATTGGGTTCGAGAAGGTGTCATAGGAGAAATAGTTGATACTACTAGAGTAGCATTTAGTTCCAAAGGATGATCTTTTGGTATCTTATATAAATTAAATGAATGTTATCTTTTGATTTTGCTTTAATGTCCAGTAAATTCGGTTGCTTTTTATGCATTGAATTGTGGTGTATCTACATGCTTAAATTTTTTATGCTTTGCTATTTATTACATGTTAATATGCTATTAGCTGTACACTTTCTGTTATGAATTTAAAATTGTAGTTGCACAAATATGGCGAGAACAAGAAGACGAAAAAGCTATCGAGGATCAAGGAGCTTTCAATTGCGTGATGAAGATCCTGAAAATTTGGAAAATGAGGAAGGCACCGGTATGTTATTAATTACTAATTACTTAATATTTCAGTTAGATATAATCTATAACAATAGTTTCTATTTCATAAGATATGTCATAATTGTCTATTATACTTGCAGCTGGTGGTTCTGATGATGATCAGGAGCCTAAGAAAACTCGGGGACCAACTTATATGAGACACATTTGGGGTAGACATGGTACTGACAAGCGAATTAAAGTGAAATTCAATACACTTGGTTAGCCAGTTGGTACAAATAGAAGCAAATTCAATGAATTTTTGGGAGCATTGGCAAGAATTGAAAAATATGCACCAATTGACATTGATAGTTGGCGTAAAGTTTCCAAGTCCTTAAAGAATGACATGATAGATGTCGTAAAGGTACCCATTTCTTGAACCTACTACATTAGTTGAATGCTTGTTCTCTTTTAATTGAGTGTTCAATATTACAGGAAAAATTTGATCTCTCTGTTGGCATGGAAGAACGAGTTAAGCAATCAGTAGGAAAGAAATGGAGAAGCTGGAAACATGCTCTCAAGAAAACTTATTTCAATCCAAATGAGTCAATTGAAAGTCAAGTGCTTAAAAGACCAAAACGAATTCTTCCACAGCAATGGAGAAATATTTTGGCTAAATGGCTTTCCGAAGAGTCAAAGGTATGAAATGCTCTCATAGTCGTGATCAATTTTTCTGTTTGCCTATACTTAACTATTTTTTATTATGTTTAACTATGTAGAGAATATCTGCAACAAATAAGAAGCACCGAGAGAAGAAAAAGATGAATCATAGTACAAGGAAAAAGCCATTTGCTCAAGTTCGAGTAGAAAAGGTATAATATATAAATTGATAACAACATCTAATTTTTCATTCTGATATATTCTTGGGATGTACTATTATATGTAGGAAAAAGAGGTTGGGCATTCTCTCTCTAGAGCAGATATGTTCACCATATGCTACACTAATTCTAATGGGGTGCCATCTAGTTATGAAGTTGGGGAAAAAATGGTATGTTGTTGCTGCTTATGCACTTCATTCATAACAGGTTTTTTCTGTTACGATAAGAACGAGAATGTAGTAACTTTGAATTGTTAATTTTAGGAGGAGATAGAAAGCTTAAAAAATCAACTTCCAGAAGGAGAAGAAGATAGTGTGGGTAGGAATGACGTGTATGCAAAAGTAATGGATGAAGAAAGGAGTGGAAGAGTTCGTACATATGGTTTAGGAGTTACACAATCTGATTTGTGGGGCGATATACCAAGTCGTTTAACATGTTTTCGCTTGGTTATGGAACAAAGTGCTGCGATGTCAAAAATGGAGCGAAGAATTCAGCAACTAGAATCAATTTAACAAGGAAGATCACAAGGACAAATTTCGCCATCTTCGCAGAGACATACTTCACAGTCATCAAATGCTATTTCTCGGCCAATACAAGTAATAAACAGTTCAATTATGATCTTCTTTAGATGCTGCGTTCACAAATGGTTTTCATGAATATGTTTGTAATTGCTATATGTTAATTGTTGAGATTCTTATTTTGGATATCATTATTGATTGTAATGGACTGCACTTTGGTTTTGGTACTTGTTGTGGCTGTCATTTTGGGTTGGTTCTTGTGGTACTGTGTATTGAATATCTGTTCAAGACTTGCTCTCTTATATGTGGTTATATGTTTTATAAAATTTGTTTTCAAGGTTGGGGATAAAGTTACAATAAGAAGCATGGTTGATTCATCCAAAATTTGTGCTGTTGGAGTGGTTAGAAATTTGGATCCGACTGTTGAAGTTGGTGACATACCTTTGGGATCACATTGGTGTGAAGTTCATGTGAATGTGCTTGTGGAGAATGATGAAGAGCTAATGAGGCCATACCATAATTTTCTCAAGATTGGAGTAGCGATTGCTTGGCCAATAAACCTGGTAATCTTTTTATCTTATCTTTATCATTTGGTTAACTTAGTTTTTATTTATTTTCTAACATTAAAACTGTAAAAGAAGAGCTGTAGATATGATTGTAACTTTTATTTCTTGGTTTATGATACTTGTAGGTGATTTTTGAAGAAAACTAAAGGATCGTCCTTGGGTCAAATGGCTATTTTTTGAAGACATTGTCAATGTGTTTTTTGTTGAGTTCTTGTTGAACTATTGCTGTGACGCCCCCACTTCTCCCTAAAGCGAACCAAAGGGTATCCGCGGGACGCTTGCCTAGCTCTCGCCAGGACTCAAGCAATTCCATTTAAACTTATTGCCGGACCACACCAAACGAGTCAATAACTTAGATACAATAAATGCGGAAGCGTTCAAGTTTAATAAAAAGTCATCCGATATCCAACCTGCACATCGGGTGTTCAACAACCATCATATATCCCAAATATACATCATGCTCCAAATGTTACATTCGGATTCCAAAATACAACCCAAAAGCCAAGACAAAGTCAAAAGTAATTGAAACCCTAAACAAAAGCGTAGCAGGAAGGTTTCTTCGATACCTCGCCAAGTTCAATCCTGTTAAGGAAAACAAATCTACAGGGTGAGCAAAACGCTCGTGAGGCCAAGAACACACATGCAGGCACATAACTCAGGTAACAAGCCAAGTAACAATTCAAGTAATAAATTGCAAGTAATTAATAATGCCAACAAAATGTAACCAAAACAATTCAAGGATATGGTAGCTCTCAGGAGTTAAGTTCCACATTTTGCCGATGTCATTCGTATATCTCCCCGCGTTGACTCTCCGTCAACCGGGTTGATATTTCATATCCGTAGTTCACCACTTACTTCTCATCCGTCCACCATACACCGCTTCGGGCACACACGACATTTAGAAGGCTATACTCCACGAGTATGCCAAGCAAGATCTCTCAAATAGATCAAGCTTATCATGTAATTCTCATGGCTCACCAAGGTTCCCGACCAATCCCATGCCGGCTCGAGTTCCAAGGTCGGCCTATGAGTTTGGGCGTCCGCCATGTATCATGTAAGTGTCGAGGAGATTCACTCCAACGACGTATGCAATCATAGCATACCATGTCATGTATTCAAGCATTTGACAGGTTTAAGCAGGCATTTCAAGTCATGTAACCAGGCAAATCATGTTAAGCATGAGTCATTCGTTTCAAATGAGAACGAGTGCGATCAAGTACACACACGACTCCATTTTTGTCAATATCGAATAGGCTACGTATGTAATCAGGTAAGTCAAGCATGAATCAAGTCCCTAGAGTTCAAGTAATCATACACTTGACACTCACCAAGTTCTGCAAGCAAGTAGGTTGGATTGAGAGTTCAAACTTCCACGGTAGGGTCCTCTTGGAGGTCCTCGTACGTGCCTGAACATCGAATAGTAGATAATTACTATAGGTCCCCAGGTGGTGAGAAAGTTTGAACACGAGTAAGGTTCGAAAATATTTTGAAAACTTCGTTTGGCTTGTCATTGAAGTTGGATTTCCAAAAAGGTGCAGGACTCGAGTAAAATCGGATTATTATCCTTAAAATCATTGGTTGGAAACGAGTACGAGCGAAACAATTGCTAAACGAACGATCGAAATCGGAAAAGGGCTGGCCACGTCACAATCCGGCCGAATATCCGGCCGGATTGGAGGCAGTAGCCATCCTCATTTTTTTTCAAATTCCAACTACAATCCGGCCGCCTATCCGCCCAGAAACTGGCCGGATTCTAGAAAAATGCTTCCCGCGCGGATTTCTTTTGAAATTCCAGAATTTTTGATTTTTGGTAAAATCTTTGAAAAATCATAACTTCTTTTCTACTAGTAAAAAATTGATAAACTTGGTACCATTGGAATCGTTTTTGAAAGTACTAAAAGTTCATAGAAGACACTATTCCACGAATCTAAATGAAAGGTATTCAAAAATGAGTTTAAAGTTGCTGTCCCAGATCACCCAGGATTGAGCCGGGGTTGGTTTTTCGCTAACTTTGGAAATTCGGCAGAATTCACTCGTTGCAAACCAGCCCTTGAAATTTATAGCTCAATTAGAGGTGTAAGTAAGGTTTAGGGTAGAACAAATGGATCGAGAATCGGAGTTTCGAGCACCAAGATATGGTAGCTCAAAGTTGGGAAAAATTCAAGACTGTTACAATATTTCTAGATTTGGTTCCGACTTTGGACCTTTTGTTAAGTGTCGAAACGGACTTGAATTGACACCAAATTTTGTAGTGTGGTATTCCTATATGAAGGGTATTTCTCTATCAAATTTCGTGAAAAAATGCCTTCGAAAAGGTGATTAACCAATCAACCAAAGTTTGGAAAAATTCTCAAGGCAATCTGCCCTTAGTCCTTTTCTTCCCAAATCCAATCGTTTGGCTAAGAAAATCCTCCAATCATGATTCATATGTGAAAGGAAAGTTTAAGAAACATTCATGGTACATTTGGTTGGTGTTTAGTATCAAGAAATTCATTTAGTAAGACCACCACAAACGTCACGTCAAATCTGTCCAAATCCAAGGCTTTCAAGAACAAAACAGTCATCGTATCTTGATCATAACTCACTCAATTTAACTCGGATTTGAGCATGGTTGATAGTTTTAGAAAATACATGCATAGGGCTATAATTTCACAGAAGAAATCATTTTAAGTTTCAGCATGCAACTAGCTCGAAATTAAGCCTAAAGTTGCAGCATCATCAAATCATTTCGGCAGAACGGCGAAACAGGGCAGCTGAATTCAGATGAGTGGTACGGTTCACACACATGGAACCAGAATGTGCATTATATACCGTTGGAAATATGGGAACGTCTAGTTTTAAATGCCACTAACGGCACTTGATTTCGACGTCGGAGTACGGAGTTATGGATGAAATACGAACACTGGTCTGGATTATGACGAAACCGTTTTCCAGATTACTAGCTTTGGAAATAAATTCGTTTGACCAACCAAAACTCAGTATTTTTCAATGAAGATTTTTACACAGCTACTACAACATGTAAACAACACAATCAAGCCATTAAATCCTCAAATTTCTGCATCAAAGTGACCGAACAGAGTAGGGGCAAAATGGGAACTTTTTGCTTCAAGAGCTCAATGAAGTTTCTGGCGATAATGCACCTTTAATCTACTCCCTTAAACACTAATTCAACAATAAAACCATCATCAAACATCATCATAGCCATCAACTCAAAGTGTGAGTTCATAGAGCCCACATTTAACAATTTCTAACAATAATAAGCTACCCATAAGCATAATCAAGCTCTTAAGTGTGAGTTGGCCTTCAATGAACAAGATTTGAAGAGTGGATCATGGTTACCTTGTGTGCTAAAAGGTCAGATTTTGGTGTTCAAAAGCCCCAAGAAAAACCGTGAATGTGCAGCTCCTTCTTTGTCCAAGTGATTGTCCAAATGAAGAGCTAAGTGTGTGTGAAGTTTTGGTTGAATTTGGTGGAGTTTGTAGAGGAAATGGTGGAAGTTTTCGGTTGCTCTTTGCTGCAGTTGCTAGCCGTCCATGAATCTTGCAGATATGAATGTTAGTCTGACTCCTTTTTGCGTACAAAGAACGCCGACCGTCTAATATTTTAAGTACATAAAATTTAATTGCAACTAGTGCCCTACTCGCGCGTTTTGTGTTCAATTTCCCTTAAGTTTGTTGCACTAGTGCACTAAACCTCTAGGGCACTTACATTCATATAAATATTATTCATTCTTAATTGTCCCAAAATAATTGTCCAAAGTCTCTCAATTAAGCGCGCACGTGAAAACACGTATTTCCAATTTAGGCGCAATAAAATGAAACTTTCGAGAAATTCTTATAACGATCGTACCACTAACTATCACTTGAGTACTTAAACCTAAATTTACCTATTTTAGGACCATTGTACATATCCCCAAATTTTCGAGTTTAGTGTACTCCCAATTGGCTAAAGTGTTTAGACACGTTTTCACTTTTTCACTAAACAAACTTCTAAGAAAATAATTTTTTGAAACGAGATACTTTAAAAATATAACGAAACTATAAAACCATGTACTTAGGTCTAATAAGAATAGAAAATAATATTCGGGGCAAAAATCCAAATAGATAATTAATTGAGCCAAAATTAGGGATTTTTAAAAATAATAATTTTACGAGTCCTCACGTGAATTGAGTATTAATTCCTCCATTAACCTTTCTTAATCTATTATTGATCATTCTTAATTCTCCAATATTAATACACTTCCGATTCAAGTATAGCCTAGAAAAACGTGCACCCGTCGTTCCGGACTAAAACAAATTTTCGAAAAGCGAATTTTTCAACAAAACGCTTTAAAATATAAAGAGGCGTCATTCCATATAAATGGATTTAAAATGGTCGAAATAAATAATTCGAAAAAAAATGAGTGAATAATCATTTAAATATTCCAGTAATATTCTATAAAAATAAGAAAATTTTCGGGTCCTCACATCCTCCCCTTCTTGAATGGAATTTCGTTCTCGAAATTCATACTTAGAACAATATCATTCCCTTCATGGTTAAACCTATCAGATCAATCATTGACTTACATTTTCCAACTCATTCCAAATCATGAGTTGATTACTTTCTTCTGGGAAATTTTAACTTTCAGAAGGCATATACAATCATCTCATCATATATTATTAATATACATTCTAAACCATCCTTTGAACCATCTGTATAAATCACAAAATCACCTCATCCGCTCGGTAAAGCCAACACAAGTGCACTGGTTAAACGATTTTCACCTTCAAATTCTTCCTCACATTTAGAATCTCAAATAACTTGCCAAGTCTCGTATTCTTAGAAGTCCCTGATCAAACCAAGATAATATTCGACTACCTCTAAAAACTCCAAATTTCGGTAGGATTTTCTAGTCATTTCCTCTTAAACAGCTTCCACTTAAGCTGAGTTAATAACAATTTCTTCCTTAGATATTATATAACTTAGAAAGGCTATTTCTTCCCATCGAACTCACATTTATTGGACTTAACAAAAGTTAGCGTTCTCTCGGGGTTTGTAAAACTACCATCAGGTATTTTTTTCATGATCTTCTCAAACTTTAGGGTATATCAATACATCATCAATAAATGCCATCACAGATTAATCCTATTACGATTTAAAACCTTGATGCATTAATGCAATAATTGCTGCTAATACATTAGTCAACCTAATTGGCATAACTGAAAATTCAAGCATCCCCATCTTGAATTGGAAGTGGTTAAGCACATCAGTTTCTAGGATTTCCGATTGGTAGTAACTCTACTTTAAATCCCTTATTCGCTGCTCTTGACCCTTGATTATAATTCTCATTTATGTGAGGCTATGGAGTATTTGTTCTTAATAGTCTCATCGTTCAAATCTCAATAATCTATGTATATATAGCCTCAAGCATCCATTCCAAATATAACATCCGGTCCTTAATCGTTAGACTCATTCAAGCTATCAAATATTTCCTTTCACTCACCCAAATCTCACAATTTTTAATATCTCAAGTTGGCGATCAACATTGGATCCCATTTTCAACCCTAAGTTCTCGACCTTTTTTTTTTTTCTTCCCAGAATTCAGCCAATTTAGTTTGAAATTCCAACTCCTTGTGAAGAACTTCTATTTCTATACGCATCTCTTCCAAACTTTTCATTCATCCATTTTCTTAATCCTGACTGTTAGCCTATCAACTGCTCAAGCATCTAAATAAGTAGCAAATCAGAATTTGAAACTCAACTATCCACAACCTGTAAATTCTCACGCATCTAAGTCATCCAGGTATATTTACTCTTCCCTCTCCTCCAATGATACTTAAGAAAATCCACACACACGACTAAAGTAATACCTCTTGATATAATGATATGTATTTCCCTTCTAAGGTCTTACTCCCGTGTGTAGTGAAACCATAAATTACACGCCATATGAAACAAGTTCCAAATCCTAACAAAAAAACTGTTACGCACTAGCAGGACCAAAATCCCTTTCCTCAAAATTTTGTCTAAATCAAACCAATCATGACTTACAAGATAAGGTCAAGACTTTTGATGTATTTTGAATGTATCTGTGACAAAATGCGATTCAAAATTTTCAAAATTAGAGTTAAAGATACAAATTTTTCTTCACGACCCAAAACTAAATTTTTTTAGTAAGAGATTTCAAATAATGTTTAACCACAATCATCAATACATATTCAAAATCTCTCAAATAGATTTAAGAATATTAATCATGCAACTTAATGCATGATTTTTAAAACATATACATAATAATCATAACATATACATGGAGGGTGTTCCAACACTTTTCCTCAAAATTTCGAGTTAAATCTATGTTCGAGTAAGACGTATATTTTAGAAAATACCTTTAAGAAAGATAGGTAAACATGTAGGTTCATATTCGCATAACCTGTGATCCAATACTTTTACCACCCTTTTATCCAACCAAGAGTTAACTCTACTGGTACATAAAACTCGATTATTTCTAATACCTGATTCATAACAAATAGGCATTCATGTTCCTAAGAAAGATTCGAACTTGAACTCTATCTGATTTCGAGTCTCAAACGAGTTCAAAATGTGTATACATATATATATATATATATAAATTTTGTGAAAAGTAAAACAAGTGAATCTGGCTATAGTATTAGTCAAGTAAAATTGAAAGCGCTTTTGTTCAAGTAGAACAAATTGGTAATGAGTTCAAGTCATCTCACCAAACCCACGAAATACTTTTGGAGTTCAAACTTTCACAAAAGTTGAAATATGGCCACAGGACCAATCATAATATACGTATAAAGCAGCTATTAAAATTTCACACAGGAAAATCTCACTAAATTCCCAACTAGGTTGATCCATTATACACTGGTAGATCTAATTTTCTGGTTTATTCTCGATTCATATTCTGTACTAGGATCTCATTAAATTATATAAGACTATCCATCAATTTTTCTCACGAGTACAGGGTTGTCTAAGTCCTCGGCCATGCCCCCTTTTTCCTATTCCTGCTACCATACTTAATAGGAGTCTATAAGCGCAAGAAAAGGAATAATTAATCATAAAAGAACTTAATGCATATACAAGTTGCAAAAATATTTAGAATCAAGACATGATTCTTTACATGTATCGAAAGTTATAGTACGAGTTAAGAAGTCACAAAACAATCCCAATATGTCAAATACTGTATATAGGCAATTAAGGGTCACAAAATGTAGAAGTATATGCAAGCGGGATACAAAAGGTCTCACGACGTGCACCACCCTTCCTAAGTCCTTAATTAAATCAATGGGTCCGAATATCACTAATTTCAATCAGATCACATGTCTTTACGAAATTAGATCCAATCAAACCATAACACAAGCGGAAACCAAAGGTTATCCATTCGAAATTCAAAATCTTTAATAAGCAAGCCACCAACCAGAGCACCATCATTTTCAAGAATAACTAGTCTTAGGGTTTTATAGTTAAAGTCTCAAGCTCCAAGTTCAAACCCAAGAAATAAGTACAACTTGCTAACTTACGTGTCAAATGGAAACCAAGTCAATTCACACTAACTGCGTGTTCTTGAATGCGGTTACTCTATATTTCAAAATTCCCTCAATCCGTACACCTAAAGATAGGCTCACCCTTCTTGAAAATCAAGAATTTTAAAAGATAAGAAGAGTATTTAAAGTAACAAAAATCTTATCAAGTTCAAGATTTTCATTATAAAAACATAAGTTCGCCATTCTTCCGAAAATTCAAGATATTATTATTATTTTTTTTAAAGCATAGATGAATTCAAGTGTGAGAATACACCAGTATCCAATCAAGGGGGAAAATCTAGTTTAGAAAATTTTAACTTTGTATCAGCCCATCACATACAAAATTTCAACAAACTCATCAGTTTTTCACAAATTTTTAAATTGAAATTCAAGTAAAATTTACATATTTACCAAAATCGAAAAATTACACATACTTAAAGCATATATATATTATTTCCAACCATCGTTTGAAAATAAAACTAGTACATCCTCATTTTTTTCTTTAAAATTTCAAAGCATAAATTCTCTAGGAGGTAAATGAGTAGGAAAATGCATTTTATTCCTTTGAAACTCTTTCATCTGGGTTCACAATCACGATACATGGAGTTTGACCATCAAATCTCGGTCTCTTATCCGCTTTAGCCAGCACTAATAATTGTCTCGCTTCTTTCCACACTTACAAGTATAATAATAATTCAAATTCGTCCAATCTTTCACTACTAATCTCTCATCCCATATTTTCCTTCAATATAACATCAGCTAATTCCTCAATTTTTTTATTTCTACAAGTCCCAAGTAAGAAACTCTCAAGTAACCAATTTCTTTAACCCGTAGGATACAATAGACCCTCTAGTTCACATAATATTCAAATTAATCCCACAGTCAGGCATCCTAAATTTTAAACCTAGGATACACTACAAGATCTAAAGCCTATGCTCTGATACCAACTGTGATAGTTCTCAGGGTCACATCACGGGGTACCTATCAGCTTGCCACCCGCACCCGGGCATCCCCTACGGAGAGTTTCACTTCGTGACTTTTCACGAACGAGAGGCTCGGGGCTTTTCCAGACGAAGGACTTAAGGTCCCAACTGTCGACATATGGCTCTGATACCAACTGTGACGCTCCCACTTCTCCCTAAGGCGAACCAAAGGGTATCCGCGGGACGCCTGCCTAACTTTCGCCAGGACTCAAGCAATTCCATTTAAACTTATTGCCGGACCACACCAAACGAGTCAACAACTTAGATACAATAAATGCGGAAGCGTTCAAGTTTAATAAAAAGTCATCCGATATCCAACCCGCACATCGGGTGTTCAACAACCATCATATATCTCAAATATACATCATGCTCCAAAAGTTACATTCGGATTCCAAAATACAACCCAAAAGCCAAGACAAAGTCAAAAGTAATAGAAACCCTAAACAAAAGCGTAGCAGGAAGGTTTCTTCGATACCTCACCAAGTTCAATCCAGTTAAGGAAAACAAATCTACAGGATGAGTAAAACGCTCGTGAGGCCAAGAGCACACATGCAGGCACATAGCTCAGGTAACAAGCCAAGTAACAATTCAAGTAATAAATTGCAAGTAATTAATAATGCCAACAAAATGTAACCAAAACAATTCAAGGATATGGTAGCTCTCAGGAGCTAAGTTCCACATTTTGCCGATGTCATTCGTATATCTCCCCGCGTTGACTCTCCGTCAACCGGGTTGATATTTCATATCCGTAGTTCACCACTTACTTCTCATCCGTCCACCATACACCGCTTCGGGCCCGCACGACATTTAGAAGGCTATACTCCACGAGTATGCCAAGCAAGATCTCTCAAATAGATCAAGTTTATCATGTAATTCTCATGGCTCACCAAGGTTCCCGACCAATCCCATGCCGGCTCGAGTTCCAAGGTCGGCCTATGAGTTTGGGCGTCCGCCATGTATCATGTAAGTGTCGAGGAGATTCACTCCAACGACGTATGCAATCATAGCATACCATGTCATGTATTCAAGCATTTGACAGGTTTAAGCAGGCATTTCAAGTCATGTAACCAGGCAAATCATGTTAAGCATGAGTCATTCGTTTCAAATGAGAACGAGTGCGATCAAGTACACACTCGACTCCATTTTTGTCAAAATCGAATAGGCTACGTATGTAATCAGGTAAGTCAAGCATGAATCAAGTCCCTAGAGTTCAAGTAATCATACACTTGACACTCACCAAGTTCTGCAAGCAAGTAGGTTGGATTGAGAGTTCAAACTTCCACGGTAGGGTCCTCTTGGAGGTCCTCGTACGTGCCTGAACATCGAATAGTAGATAATTACTATAGGTCCCCAGGTGGTGAGAAAGTTTGAACACGAGTAAGGTTCGGAAATATTTTGAAAACTTCGTTTGGCTTGTCTTTGAAGTTGGATTTCCAAAAGGGTGCAGGACTCGAGTAAAATCGGATTATTATCCTTAAAATCATTGGTTGGAAACGAGTACGAGCGAAACAATTGCAAAACGAACGATCGAAATCGGAACTGGGCTGGCCACGTCACAATCCAGCCGGAACCTGGCCGGATTGGAGGCAGTAGCCATCCTCATTTTTTTTCAAATTCCAACTACAATCCGGCCACCTATCCGGCTAGAAACTGGCCGGATTCAAGGCCGGATTCTAGAAAAATGCTTCCCGCGCGAATTTCTTTTGAAATTCCAGAATTTTCGATTTTTGGTAAAATCTTTGAAAAATCATAACTTCTTTTCTACTAGTCAAAAATTGATAAACTTGGTACTGTTGGAATCGTCTTTGAAAGTACTAAAAGTTCCTAGAAAACACTGTTCCACGAATCTAAATGAAAGATATTTAAAAATGAGTTTAAAGTTGCTGTCCCAGATCACCCAGGATTGAGTCGGGGTTGGTTTTTCGCTAACTTTGGAAATTCGGCAAAATTCACTCGTTGTAAACCAGCCCTTGAAATTTATAGCTCAATTAGAGGTGCAAGTAAGGTTTAGGGTAGAATAAACAGATCGAAAATCGGAGTTTCGAGCACCAAGATATGGTAGCTCAAAGTTGGGAAAAATTCAAGACTGTTACAAAATTTCCAGATTTGGTTCCGACTTTGGACCTTTTGTTAAGTGTCGAAACGAACTTGAATTGACACCAAATTTTTCAGTATGGTACTCCTATATGAAGGGTATTTCTCTATCAAATTTCATGAAAAAATACCTTCGGGAAGGTGGTTAACCAATCAACCAAAGTTTGGAAAAATTCTCAAGGCAATCTGCCCTTAATCCTTTTCTTCCCAAATCCAATCGTTTGGCTAAGAAAATCCTCCAATCATGGTTCATATGTGAAAGGAAAGTTTAAGAAACATTCATGGTACATTTTGTTAGTGTTTAGTATCAAGAAATTCATTTAGTAAGACCACCACAAATGTCACGTCAAATCTGTCCAAATCCAAGGCTTTCAAGAACAAAACAGTCACCGTATCTTGATCATAACTCACTCAATTTAACTCGGATTTGAGCATGGTTGATAGTGTTAGAAAATACATGCATAGGGCTATAATTTCACGGAAGAAATCATTTTAAGTTTCAGCATGCAACTAGCTCGAAATTAAGCCTAAAGTTGCAGCATCATCAAATCATTTCGGCAGAACGGCGAAACAGGGCAGCTGAATTCAAATGAGTGGTGCGGTTTACACACATGGAACCAGAATGTTCATTATATACCGTTGGAAATATGGGAACGTCTAGTTTCAAATGCCACTAACGGCACTTGATTTCGACGTCGGAGTACGGAGTTATGGACGAAATACGAACACTGGTCTGGATTACGACGAAACCGTTTTCCAGATTACTAGCTTTGGAAATAAATTCGTTTGACCAACCAAAACTCAGTATTTTTCAATGAAAATTTTTACACAGCTACTACAACCTGTAAACAACACAATCAAGCCATTAAATCCTCAAATTTCTGCATCAAAGTGACCGAACAGAGCAGGGGCAAAATGGGAACTTTTTGCTTCAAGAGCTCAATGAAGTTTCTGGCGATAATGCACCTTTAATCTACTCCCTTAAACACTAATTCAATAATAAAACCATTATCAAACATCATCATAGCCATCAACTCAAAGTGGAAGTTCATAGAGCCCACATTTAACAATTTCTAACAATAATATGCTACCCATAAGCATTATCAAGCTCTTAAGTGTGAGTTGGCCTTCAATGAACAAGATTTGAAGAGTGGATCATGGTTACCTTGTGTGCTAAAAGGTCAGATTGTGGTGTCCAAAAGCCCCAAGAAAAACCGTGAATGTGCAGCTCCTTCTTTGTCCAAGTGATTGTCCAAGTGAAGAGCTAAGTGTGTGTGAAGTTTTGGTTGAATTTGGTGGAGTTTGTAGAGGAAATGGTGGAAGTTTTCGGTTGCTCTTTGCTGCAGTTGCTAGCCGTCCATGAAGCTTCCAGATATGAATGTTAGTCTGATTCCTTTTTGCGTACAAAGAACGCCGACCGTCTAATATTTTAAGTACATAAAATTTAATTGCAACTAGTGCCCTACTCGCGCGTTTTGTGTTCAATTTCCCTTAAGTTTGTTGCACTAGTGCACTAAACCTCTAGGGCACTTACATTCATATAAATATTATTCATTCTTAATTGTCCCAAAATAATTGTCCAAAGTCTCTCAATTAAGCGCGCACGTGAAAACACGTATTTCCAATTTAGGCGCAATAAAATGAAACCTTCGAGAAATTCTTATAACGATCGTACCACTAACTATCACTTGAGTACTTAAACCTAAATTTACCTATTTTAGGACCATTGTACATATCCCCAAATTTTCGAGCTTAGTGTACTCCCAATTGGCTAAAGTGTTTAGACACGTTTTCACTTTTTTACTAAACAAGCTTCTAAGAAAATAATTTTTTGAAACGAGATACTTTAAAAATATAACGAAGCTATAAAACCATGTACTTAGGTCTAATAAGGATAGAAAATAATATTCGGGGTAAAAATCCAAATAGATAATTAATTGAGCCAAAATTAGGGGGTTTTAAAAATAATAATTTTACGAGTCCTCGCGTGAATTGAGTATTAATTCCTCCATTAACCTTTCTTAATCTATTATTGATCGTTCTTAATTCTCCAATATTAATACACCCCCGATTCAAGTATAGCCTAGAAAAACGTGCACCCGTCGTTCCGGACTAAACAAAATTTCGAAAAGCGAATTTTTCAACAAAACGCTTTAAAATATAAAGAGGCGTCATTCCATATAAATGGATTTAAAATGGTCGAAATAAATAATTCGAAGAAAATGAGTGAATAATCATTTAAATATTCCAGTAATATTCTATAAAAATAAGAAAATTTTCGAGTCCTCACAATTGCTTCTTTGATATGTATTGGCAATGCTGCTATAATACTCTTAACTTTTGAAAAATCTCTGAATTGACATGTAATTTGTTGACATAGCAGCAATGTCAGTTGCTTGGATGCAGTACTTTTGCAGTATTTTGGCTACTTGTATTGCAGTAATTACTATGAAAATGTAAATCGCCTTGGTTTTCCTTTATAAGGTGGTAGTAATAACTTTATTATTCCAAAAATTAGAATCTATATTGTGTAGGCAGGATGAAATGTGATTCTGCTTTTGGGTATAAAACCTCGGATAGGATACAGGGCTAATGCAATATAATGTATTGACACTTAAAAGTGTCACCACTTCGAGTTTTGCGGTTCATAATATTCACAAAATTTCATGTTAACAAGTGTCAGAACAATCTGATCTAGTTACACCATGAAAGTGTCATAATATTTCATTCTATTTATACGGCAAATGTGTCATAATATCTTATTGTACTTACATAATAGAAGCGTCATGATAGATCCAATATATGACAGGCATCGAGTATCTAAAGCTGTTCTCTAGTATTTCTTGTCATTTAAAAGTGTCATTAAAACGATAAATAATAACGTTTATAAATGCCAATAGAACTACAAATTAGGACTCGTACAACTGTCATGAACTTATAGTGACGCTGGAATGGACGACGTTTCTAGTAGAGCGTCATTATAGATCAAACGTCATTACATCGAGTTATAATGACGCTTTTAAATGTCATAAAACGACATTTTTGTAGTAGTGAAAGCGATATCCATGTCTCAACCCTCCACATTTGTGCATTATTATATTATTATTTTAACTATTTTTTATAGTTAATTTTATAATTGTTAAAATTATTATTATAACTATTGTTGATTTTGTTATTTAACATTTGTATTTTTGTTCTAGAAAAACAACAATTTTAAGGTGATTCAAATCAAGATGGAGTTCAACTTACAAGTCACTTACGATCAACTCAAGTGACTTGAGTAGTCTACTTATGGACGGGAAAAAAATGAGAAGATCTCTACCAATGAGATATATGACGCATAAAATGCTTGTGAAGAAAAATTTAGGAAAAAGGGATGTTGTTGAATTCCATTACTAGTATTATAATGACTTTTATAGTCTCTATGAAATTTCTTATCCTAATACCAAAAGTTTTGGAAGGCTTAACAGGAAAATGTGGCATCAGAGAAATAGATCCAAAGGAGTTCAAATTATTGAACAATTACAACTTGTTGCTGCACTAGACAAGTTGCACCATGCATTTTGGAAGAAATTATAAAGGTGTCTTCTTGACAAGTAAAAAATGAATTTGTACTTCTTCCAATGGGCAAATGGGCAACTTGATGACTTGATCTATTGAAGAGTTTATGTATAACCAAATTAACCTAGATAAATTTGGTTTGTGTGATATGATCATATTGAACCCTTGATTTGATAAAAGAAATTCATACTAATTGTGTAATGTCCATATTTCATGCTTCTAAGTTATGCTAGTATGCAAATTTTACTCCATTCTTCTTAAAATGATAGGCATTATCAATTGAGTTATTTACTTGAATTTATGAATTGTAATAAATGTATACTCCATTCACTGCGTATATAATAAGAAGCTGTATAATATCTTGTGTCAAGATGAATTTCAAAGCAGGACCATAAAATTCTTTAACATGTGTTATAAGAATTTAGCTACTACTTGTGGTGTTTGATAAGCTGATGAATATGTGTGAATTTAAAAAATGAAGATTATATTGTTATGTGGATATATATGTGATTGATTGTCAAAGAATTATAGGGAGTCAGGAAGCTATGGCCATCCCATCTATATTGAATTAGTTAGAGTGGAATATTTTTTTTCTAGGAAAGCTTCCAAAAATGCAGGTCATAATGCTATCAATGACTGTGCTTACAGAATTTGTTAGCCACATTTTTGTTCTTCAAAATCTATCAGCTTAGTTTATATCTAATTTGATATACTTTATAATTTGTGAAAGTTATGTTACGACTCATAGACTTCAATCTATGTTTGGTGATTCTTATGAGATTGATATAAAAAGTTAGAAATAGTGGGGGTATTTTCTTTGCTAAAAATTAATGCAAAGAATTAGATTAATTACATGAGAATACTCAATTAAATGACATGGATCTATCTTTTGAAAAATATATATACAAATCTCATGTGGTATCATGTTATTTTTGCAACTTGTGGATATGAATTTTAAAGTTGCAATTAAGTGCAATATTAAATGACATTGAGTATCATATTTCTTAATTCTTTCTTCGAGTTTGTGCAAATGGACACACACTCAAAAGTGATATTATAATGTGAAGGCACTTGAAATAAGTATTTCATATTCTTGCGAAAAGAATTTCTATGGAAATTTCATGGAGATGGCAAAAATGGTTCCCAGTAAGTCTGTGCACTAATGGCCTACTAGATGAAATTGATAATATTTGAGAAATAAAGTAGCTCCTAGTAGTAAACTAATGGTCATCTAAGTTGATGATTTCTAGTGGGACTACTGGCTACTAAGTGAAAAAAATGAAAATATTGGGCCTTCACCTGAAGTGAATATAATTGCTTGTATGGCAATTATGTGAGAAATATTCTCACAAAATATTGGTATTACCACAGCATTATTGCGATACTTGATGAAAATAATTTGACTCGAGTGGCAATGAGATCATATATTTGTTTATATTTTTGTGATAATAGTAAACAACTCAAGCTTGAGGCAAAGATATGATAAACCATGAGAGGGATATGACTAAAGTCCATAAATTCTAAATCATATGTAACGATACCCAACCTAATGATTGGAGGTGCCAAGAGTTAGGTTCAAAGAGAAAAACGAATTACATGGTGATTTGAAATGAAGTATGCGCAAGTGTTGATAAGTATGGTCCATCCCTATGGTACATATGCATACATCCTGTAAAGGAAGAAAGGTTGAGCTACATTGCTCTTAATGAAATCTATATGAGTGAGGTGTTTGAGTTACAGGAGCACCCTTGATAGATTTCACCTATATGAGTGTTATGGGTGGGACCGCCCTAAAGAGAATTGAGACTTGTTCTCTTATACACTCATGAAAAAACTGGGATTGAGCACAAGTCCGTAAAGTGCCAGATTTATTAGCTCATGAGAACACTTGGACTATTGTGTGTGTAATGTGATATTCAATATCCCAAAAGCAGCCATAGTTCAAGACCGAAATTCACTACTGGCTCTGGTATTGGAAATTATGATAACACTAAATATAGGTTCAAAGCATTGCTACTTATATTATGCATGTTAGTCCTTTCTTGCAATATAATAGTATACTATTTTATTTTATTAAAATAAGTGCGGGACTGTTGGAGTATTTTAATAAAATAATTAAATTCTCAATTAAAGGTGTCAGTTACAAGGAAAATAGATTGGTAAAATTTTCTACAATTTATAGGTGTTTGAATGGTTTTGACTAAAAATTTATTATATGAAATTATGGCTTTTCAATTACCATAAATTTTTGTAACCCACAATACAAATTTGAATGTATTTTGAATGGCCAATAATTTCAATATTTACTTGGTGTCTTGTTAGTAGTGTAGGTTATATTTGTATAACTTTTCTTCACCTATAAATATGTATATTTGAGATGGAAAAATACTGCAACTTATGTTTTGTAAGTTTAAATTCACTATTTTCTATCTCATAGTTAAGCAAGAAAAAAGGTGTTTGTAGAGCTATACTCTCCTAGTTTTGCAGTCTAGAGAGGGTGTTAGCAAGTGTTGTAGGGTTGTTGTATTTTGGGGGTGACAAGTTAGAGAATCTGTTGCACTGGAATTGATTCTTCTATAGTAGGGTTGCAAACGAGCCGAGCCGAGTCGAATTTTGAACTAATCGAGACGAGCCTCGACTAAATTTTACCAAGCTCGAGGTCGAGGTCGAGCTCGATGAGCCGGCAATTTTCAAGTTCGAGCTTGACTCGAATCAAGTCGAGTCGAGCTCGAGCTCGAAAAAAATAAAAAATAATTATTTTATTTTTAAAAAAATAAATAAAATAATATTTTTTCTTAATAAATAATAAAATATTAAGGATATATACGTAATTTTACTATGAAAATAAAAAATAAAAAAAAATATATAATATACGTAATTTTATTATTAAATAAAAATAAAAATAAAAATAAAAAATATATATATACTCAGCTCGCGAGCTAACGAGCTTAATATTCTGAGCTTGAGTTCGAGTTCGAGTTTGACTCGAGTCGGCTCGAGCTCGACTCGAGCTTGACTCGAGCCACTCGCGAGCGGCTCGATTCGTTTGCAACTCTATTCCACAGAAGCTTAAATCACCTTAAAGAAAGCGAGATATCCGTGCCTCAACCCTCCACATTTGTGCATTATTATATTATTATTTTAACTATTTTATTATAGTTTATTTTATAATTGTTAAAATTATTATTATAACTATTGTTGATTTTGTTATTTAACATTTGTGTTCTTGTTCTAGGAGAACAACACTCCATGAACACCCAATGTGTGTGCAATTAAAAAATACATAATATTTATAATCATATATTTTAAATAAATTTTTTATTACTAAAGCAAACTTTAATCTTTTAAAAGTTTTTCATAAAATAATTTTATATTAGTAATTATAATGTTTAGGGGTATTTATGTTGAACACATATACTTAAAGAGTTGAAAGTAAAAATAATGGGTTAGAAGTTCAACTAGAACTTGAATTTTTGTTAGATCTGAGTATGTATGAGCATTTGAGATAGACATGTGTATAGATGTACATTCTAAGTTTGGGAATTGTTGTTTCACTTACTTTTGAAGTTGTAATTTGTTTTCTTGAAGTAGAGACAGATTGAGTCCTGGCGAGAGTTGGGCATGCGGTCTGTCAAACCCTTAGATTCGCCCTAGAGGGAGGTGGGGTCGTTACATTGGGCCGCTGTTTTGGTATACTTGAGTATGACCATGAAGTTAGGTGAAATACTGGCCAGTAAATAAAATGCAATGAATAAAATGACTGACTGAATGAAATGATTGCTATTGGAGTTTTTATTTTCAAATGTTTTCAAATGTCGGAGATATAAGGAAGAAATGGAAGGAGACTGAATGACTGAATTAATAAATGGTTTCAAGTGAGTACGTATCCTTTTACTGAATGTGCTATTGTTACTTGAATGCTCCAAATGTTTTCCTTGATTGGTTGTTGTTAAATGTGACATGTCTGTGATATACTACTTGAATGCTTGTTTGGGAACCTCACTGGATTTTTAACTCATTTCTTTAATTTGTTTTCCTTACATGAGTGGAAGTGCGGAACAAATAGGTATGAACTAGTGTGTATAACCCTCTTGTACTTGTACTTGTACTTTTGGTAGATAGAGTGTATTTTAGATTTTTGATGTTGTCTCTTACATTCAATTTTGGTTTGTAATTAAGCTCGGATTATTGGTTGAATTGTAGAATTCTAGTGCTCATATGGATGTTTGAATGGTTATTTTGAGAATTGATTGTAGTGAATGTAATGAGTTTTGACGAGAGTTGGATAGGCAGTCTGTCAAAATCTTGGGTACACCCTAGGAGAAAGTGGAGTCGTCACAAAATATCTATTTGTAATAATGCATAATGTCTTAGGGCAAAGTAGCACTTTCACTGTATCTTATGTAAGTAGTGGGTCCAAATTTTTAATAAGGGAGGTTAGTGTAATTTTTAAAATCTCAGGGGAGAGGTCAGTGAAAGTGTCAAAAACTACAAGGGAGGTTTCTGAAATTATCCCAAAAAACAATAGTACAACATGAGCGTCCAAAAACACTACAACCATATAATGATATAAAAGACAAACAGAGGTAATTAGATCTAAGGGGATAAAAAAAGAAGCAAACTTGGCGGTGAAGTTGCAGAAGAAAGGCTTGACACAGAGCAAATGGAAAAACCGGAGAGGTGATGAAGAGGAAATTAGAAAGAAAATATGGCTATACCTGAATAAACTCAACTGCTATGGTGATCACCACTTCCAAAAGGCACAAGTGGGAGACCCCAAGTTAAAATGTCATTCTTACCCAGTAGCTAAACACAAGAAGTCCATGCAAAGAGCATCTTGGAGGGTACATCTGTAATTGAATTCTGAAAATTACTCTGTTTCTTGATCAAACTCCGCTATGACGCAGCTAAGCAAAGCACGTGAGACTTGGAAGTGCATCTTTGTTGGTATGAAGCATATGAAGGGCAATTTTGTAATCTTGACTAACACGCATGCAGACGCCAATAGTACAGCATGCAAGGGAGGAAATAAAAAGGCCCCCAAATGAGCAGATGGAAATGGAGTAATTGGCACACCAAAAGGGAGTGAACAATAAGATGACCACAACAGGCACAGGGAACAACCTGAATTCCTTCCCTCATTCAGACGATGCATATAAAGCCCACAATAGTCTTTCCAGCCAAAGAAACATGCAGCTGCCACTAGCACACAACGTTACACAAACAGCGGCCACGAAACTAAAAAGACAAAAACACCCCTGATGGAGAGCAGATGAAAATGGTATGAACAGTGGCCGGAAAGATCTTCTTATATATTATAACTAGGGGGGAGTGCCCGCGCATCGCGCGGGTGTTTGGTCCTTGTGGGGAAGGAGGTTTTTTTATTGAACAAACAATAATGCATTGTGAGAAGAAATAAAATTTAGTATGAAAAGATAAACGATATAATCAATCAATTCACACAGCATTACTATAAAACTATATCAAATTGAAGGTCGTTGATAATGCAGAAAGGCAGAACAACACAGAAAGCTAACCTTATTCCAGAATCTCCACCGAGAGCTCTTATTTGCTATTGCTGCAAACCTATAAAATTATAACCAACCCAAACCAATTGGGGTTAGGCAACGCGATAAGAATTACTAATTGTAGGTACTAAGAACATATCGACAAAATTAAGGGAGGAACTGAAAAATTGGGGGGGAGAAATCTAACCTCACGCTGAACCACCAGGAGTAGCTGGGACTGAAGAGCATTCTGAGCTGATTAGCATGAAGTCAGGTAGAATTATTTCAATCCTAGAATGCGAACAGGGAGAAACTGATAATCAACCATTTAGGCATTAATATTAGGGGTGACAATTTCCGATACGACCTGAAAATATGATACAAATCTAATACGAAATTAATGGATTTGGGTTAAGGTTTCGCAGGTTCGGGTCAGAATCGGGTCGAACCTAATGGACCCGGAAAGAAAATGAGTCGAATTCGGGTCAACCCGTAAGTGACCTGATATGACCCGATAACCAGTTTTATGAATTAAAAATAATTTAATAAACATAAAAATTATTTTATCTAACTAAACTAAGTTATTCTTTTTTTCCAAAGGCATTAATCACTTAGTCATAAATGAATTTATTTAACTTATGTGAAGTTGAAATTATTATATTTGGACAAATAATGTATTATATTATTTTTTACTTTTATACTATTTTAATTTATTTTATATTTGGTTGGGATAAAATACTTTTACAGTGTTTTAATTTATTTTAGATTTGATTTGGGATTATTTACTTAAATTTTTATTACTTGATTATGTAATTAATCTTGTACAAAATTAATTTTATTAGAAATTATAGTGATAAATTAATAAATAAAAATTAAGTTTCGAGTCATTTCGGATCGACCCGCCAATTCGAAATTTTCAGATTCGTGTCAAATATTCTGACCCATTTCGGGTTGGCGAGTCCGGTTCAGGTCAGCGGGTTTTCTGTTATACTCGGGTCTCAATCCGATCTGCCAATCCGAAACAGACCCCCTAATTAACATACCAATGGTTGAGCAATTGAATTGGGTGTAATTAATGACGAAATAATAGGTAATTTCAGAGTTGATCTTAGATGGAAGAGAAAACGATAAGGCAAATCGTTGTAAACAAAGGCAAAAAGGGAAAACTTAACTCCTGAAATTGAAAGGGAATAAACTGACCAACGTTTGTGACTCGTAAATGCAGGTTATAAATGATAGAGAAATGGATTCTTACCATTGATAGAGAAATCATTGGCTCATTTCCTAAATCCGATTGCCATTCAAACGCTTCAGACAAAGTAACATCTCAAACGGTTATTTGCGGTTGAAAAGGGAAATTATTGGTAGTTAAGGGATATTCCGGTAATTACACCAACACATAAGCATATATGGGTTGTACAAAATGCAAAAATGGTTGCACACTAATTAAACATTCCATCAATACCCAGATGGATCATCAATGACAACTTTAAATGTATTAAAATGGGGTCATTTCAGTAAACATACCCAAATACATGTTTCCTTAACTTGTACCTAAAGCTTTTAAACTAATGCACAATATTTCACATCCCAAAAAGCCCCCACTTATGCGGTTGAAATTCAACCTATTTTTTGACCAAAACTCAATCTTATATAATATAAGGATATATAGTATAAGATAAGAATTTATTTTTCAGGTCTTTTAATCCAATGCGTTTACCACTCTTGATTTTTAAGTAATCTGCTCGCTTAGCTTTTCATTTTGTTTTTCAAAAAAATTTTGCCCGTGGTTTTCTCTTCTTTCACAATTTGCAATTTACAAAACACATATTAGTACGTCTCTGCATGAACAAAATGTTGTATGATTACCGTTGACATTGTTAACCAATTGGCAATACGTATCCAAAAACTATGCGGAGAATACTTTTAATTTTTTTATTTCTTCCATTTCTTTTCTTGGTAAATTCTTCAACTGCCGAGGCATTTTTAGCAACTTGCATCTAGTCTCAACTTTTGGCCCAACAAATGCTCGAATTAGGCAAAATTCTGCTTAAAGACCAACAGTGCCAAAAAGAAATAAGGGAGACTGAAAATCATTGAATGAAAAATCATAGGATAAAATTCTCTTAATTTTACGTATAGCCTTTGAGTTGGAAAAGGCATCATCAAAGCAAGTCCCTTCTTTGTATATAATCCATCACGAATCCACATCCTTCACAAGGGATCGCTCGCCTCTTCTTTCTCTTCCAAACTGTTTATTGATAGGCTATATGATTAATTTTTTTTATATTATCAATGTATATACCTGCAGAATTAGATGCATGCCAAATCATCTCAATTTAAATTTACATACAAAATTTTACATATATAGCATGCATCTAAATCTGCTGATGTATGCACTGACAATGTATAAAAGATTTGCTTTAAGTTATATAATGTTTAATTTAGACTATAGAAAAAGTATATTTGGTGATCAAAGTTTATCTTTTATATCATAACAAGAGACATTTAGGTCTTTTAAGTTAAATTGCTTCTTCAATTGACCATAATGTCAATCATAATAAAGAGTAATCGACTACTAAACAAATATTTCTATGACCTCAAGAAATTTGCTCGAAGAAATAGAGCTTTTTACTTTTTTCTCCCCCTTCATTTTAGCATGTTTCAATTTTAATACCAAATTAAATCTTTTCTGACATACCTTAGCTTAATTGTACATACACGAGTTACCAGTTCCTTTAATTAGTTTCTCGTGTTGAGAATGGAAAGCTAATTTCCTTGCAAGTGGTGAAGCTTGATATGTCGAGGTCTTCATTGACTTGATATGTTACACTGTTCTACTTTCGCTATTTTTCCTTGTAATGTCCTTGCCGTTTCCAGAAAAAAACGCTTTCTTTTTTATCATTTTCCAGCAGGAAATTAGACCGGTTGAAGTTGTCCTTTTCTTAGACAGAGTATTAATTTGCCTGCTCCTTCCTACTAGCTTGCCTCCAAAGTTCCCCTGTTCTTTTCTTTCCAACTAACCTTTTTATTCGTTCATAGGTTAAAAAGGTTAATTAAATTGGTTTGCATTTATTTGGATCAATTGGGTATTATTATCATCATCATACATCAAAGATATAGATGTCAACTATAACCCACTTAAGTTGACCAGTCCAAATCCATCCACTACTAGTTGCGTTTGGATATGCATTGAATTTTTAAATGAGTTTAATTTTTTTTTATAGAAAGAGAGGCAAATTTTATTAATAGCACACTAGATCTGCTTCAAGAGCAAAAATAACTAAGCAAGATAGACAGTCATTCCACACACAAGAATCTGAAATTGATAATGCATATTTAGCCAAAAGGTGAGCAATGTATTGTTAAATGAAAGATGACATTTAAATTGGTGACTCAATTAAATCCTTTAATTAGTGGGTGTTATGTGGGTTGACTCTTATCGTCCATGTAAAAATAATTGTACATTCAAACTCAACTTTTGATCGGTGTTAAATAGATAGATTCAAATTTTTTACCAATCCAATAACTACTTCTTAAAGTTTACCAGACATATTGACTGTTATTCTCCTTTTTTATTTTTTATTTATTTCCTTCTCTGTTTATCTCCTTCTTTCAAAATTCACGAAATTAACAAGATTCGTGTTAATTAGTTTCTAATGCTGTTGCAAATGGACATCAGCATAAAGATAATTCTACTTTGCACCCTTAGCTTGTATTAATAGAGTCTTACTTTGCATCCCAGACTACATGGTCAACCCTATCTACCCCATTTCAGTCTAATCAACGTCAACAAAAGTAAAGAGTGCATAGAATGCACGAATCGAGCAATTGTATAAAAAAAATTATAGAAAAATAGAGAAGGAAAACTTTCCATCCATTGGGAAATGGTCTCATGTATCAGGACTTAGCTAGGGTTAAAGGAAAGCCCAGTTACCCGACAAAGCAAAAGAGAGTACATTATAAAAATTGAAAATTTAGAGTTTCAGTTGGAATATTTTTAGCAAGAACCAATCCAAATCTGAATTATAAAAATGATTCTTCCAACGGCTTGCAAGATTTTTCCAATGGCTTGACCCCAAAGTAGATCCAAGATACAAGGAGTTAGTGAATGGATGTTAAACTCCACGGGTTAGGAAGATGAAAATAGATAAATAATAGTTTGAAGAACAAAACCTCAAAACTACTGATGTTAATGATCGACTATGTATTTATTTTTGTTGTTTTTTTTATTTTTTTTAAATTTTTGACAAAGACAAGAGATATAAAATATGGACAACTGTGAGAAACGATCTCAAATGGGAAGTTTCCAAGAATTTAAGGGGCAATGTACTCTAATGACAAGTTCAGAGCGGTACAAAATAAGAATCAGACATCAGTTAGGAAGTACAAAGCGAAATTAATCTTTTTATTGGTGTACTGCTGCTATACATGTACGTAGTGTGCCCACTTCTTATTTCGATTAGTTTTGCTTATGTTTTTAACGTTTGGATTCCAATAGGATGAATCCAAGAGTTTAGACTTTAGAGTGCAATGTGTTCAAAAGTGATTTTTATGATACAAAGTAAGATACAAATATAGGTCAACGGGTACAAAATTGAATTAGTCTCTCACCCCTTCATGATTTCATCTTGCAATAAACTCAAACATATCTACAAATTTTCCTTGAAATGGTTGGTTGAAATAGTAGATTAACTTAACAGTTCAAACTAAATAAAGGATTTTAGTAATGTCAGACACTGTAATTTTGAAAGTTAAAAACATATTTCTACTCTCTCAACCCTTAATTTTTTGTTACTTGGGATGTTAGAGATATATGTGAAAGTATCTACAAATCTCAAGTAAAAATACCTAAAACATACGGATAAAGGGTAAAACAGTGATAGACAAAAGATACTTCTATTTTTCTATTTTCCTTAAGCAAAACATACTTCGTAGAGTGTAAAATCCACACCTTTATACAAGGCTTTGGATCCTAGCCCATCCATTTACCCGTAAAAATTGTTGGGTTAAGTGTCATTGGTTTGATCATTGAGCCACCTATTATTGACTAGTGATGTCATAATTATTTTATAAATATTAATTATTATTTGATACGAGAAGGCGAGCTATCCGAGTCGTGCAAGCTGTCCGAAAGGTTGAAGAATGTTACTTGTTCAATTTTGGCGCAGACTTTCTAGACTTGAAGTCCAAACCTTGGCTTAAACTCTAGTTGAGGGTCACGAGTCCTTATGGTTCTAGTCGTTTGCTTTAGTTTGCTATTTTAATTTTTTTTTAATTTTGTTAGGGCCAGCTAGTCTGTTTTGGTCCGATTGCTAGTGAAAGGTTTAGTAGTAAAGTTAGTTGTTGTTATTTAGGGCCGGTCCATGTTTTGGTCCGCATATGTAAAGGCTATAAATGAGCCTCCACAACATTGGTTGAAACAGAGTTTGATTATTGAGAAATTCGTTGGTATTTTCCAGCAATTGAGAGAGCTTTGTCTCATGGCTTCTTCGAAGGTTCCCTTGAACCCCTTACAGAGTTTCAGGTGTTAAAAAATCGGCTTATCAATTCAAGATCACGTTAAATTGTGATGCCCTCTATCTAATAAATTTGGTTCTCTAATTCGATTAATTACAAGTTGAGATTATATCAACATGTTCGTGACTTTTAGAATTAATTAGGATCAAGTTTTTTTTCGGCTGCCAAACCTAATATATTAATCATGTAGGTCCAGGGTATGTGATCACGGGTTAAATGTTTCAACATGTTCTTCATAAGAACACATTAATCAAGAAAAAAAAAGGAAGAAATCCTAACTTAAGCGTTTCAACATGTTCTTGATAAGAATAATCAATCAAGGAGTTCTTGATAAGAACGGGTTAAGTGTTTGTTTCAACATATTGAAACAAGAACATTAGGTTTGTTTCAACTTGTTCGTGATAAGAACGGGTCAAGTGTTTGAACATGTTCTTGATAAGAAACAAATCAAGAAAAAAATTCTTATCGTTAGGATTTCTTCCTTTTCCTTGGGTCGTTAAGTGTTTCTTCTGTCCATGTTCTTCTTCTTGTGTTCGAGTCTTCAATTTCAGCAATTACTTGTCTACCTCTTGTGTTAGTATCTTGTGTTATTCGTGAGTTAAAAAAAAAAAGTGTCGTACCTTATTTTGTGTTTTTGGTGGCTGGTTTGACTGGTTCTTGAAGGTTCTTGGAATTCTTGGGATTTCTTAATACAAAATTTTGAAATTCTTGATCACTTTCTTCAGTTCTTGGGAAATCTTGAAGTTCTTGAACACACTCTAGTTTGAATTTCTTGAACTTGATTGGACTGTCTTGATTTGTTGCTTGAAGTTGCGACTAAAAAAATAATAAAATAAAAAAGAAAATCAGAATCAAAATGCAACTTGTGCCTTGATTGATCCGTGGAAAAAAAAAAAGAAGAGAGAAAGCAATTCGGATCATAAGTGAATCAATAAATAGTCTTGTTCTCTTGGAAACCGTGTGTGACTTGGAAAAGTATCCAAATCTGGAAATATAATCCTTATCAGATTCAGTTCCAGCTTCTTGTTTATGTAATCCGAATTCCACCTAGGGGAAAAAAGGGGGCGGGTCCACAACTGAATTATCTTTCTTGATTACAATCCAAGAATCAATCGGACTTCTTGTTCAATTTCCAGCTTGATGAGAATCGGGTAGAGTTATCTAGGTTTCTAAATTTCGGCTTGTTGTTTCTTGAATGTAGTCGACTTGTTTGCTGTCCAGCCTTGACGACTGATTTGTGCAGCCATATTAGTTCGTTGTTGAGTCTTTTGTTCAGTTTCATTCGAGTCTAATAATCAGAAAGCAAGCCCAAATCAGTTCCGGATTTCTTAGGTAGCGATAGGATCTTTTCCTAGTTCCATTTGGATTTCTTTTCTTTGGCTACTTGATCCGAGTTTGTCCAGCTTTAAATTCAGTTTCTTTGAGTCAATTTTCCAGCCATATTCCAGTCCTTGTTGTGTGTGATTTCCAGCATAAATTAGTGTCCCTTTGAGTCTTAAATCTTTCTTGCAAATATAACTAAGCCATGTCTCGTGAGGGAGAAATTCCAGCTGTTGACTCTACACTTTGAATTGAAGCTCTAATTGAAGATTTTCAGCAGCGAATGACCATGGCAATGGAGTCCCTTCTTGAACGAATGGATAAATTGGAAACATCACATGATAGCTCCAAAGGCAGCCGTGGAGGTAGTAGAAGCCGTGGAGGACATTAATCTAATGAATTTAGTGATTCTAACTCTGAGGATGACTTTCAACGAAGGTGAACAAGGAAAAACACTAGACCAATTGGAGATGCTATAAAGGGCATCAAAGTGAAAATTCCACCTTTCCAAGGCAAGTTTGATCTGGATGCGTATCTTGAGTGGGAAAGAAGGGTTGAATTGGTGTTTGATTGCAATACATATTTCAAGGAATGGAAAGTTAAGCTTGCAGTTGTTGAATTCACTGATTACGCTATTGTGTGGTGGATCAACTGTCAACTAGTAGAAGAAGATGTGGTGAGCAAGCCGTTAGTACTTGGGCAGAATTAAAACACATTATGAGGAAGAGGTTTGTGCCTAGTCACTACCATCAAGACCTATTCCAAAAGTTGCAAACATTGACACAAGGAGAGCATAGCGTTGAGGATTATTTCAAAGATATGGAGATATCTATGCTGCGGGCTGACATTAATGAAGATCGAGAAGCAACAATGGCAAGATTCTTGAGTGGATTGCATCCAGAGATAGCCAATATTGTTGAATTGCAACACTATGTGGAGATGAGTGATATGCTTGAGAAAGCTGTCAAAGTGGAACGTCAACTCAAGAGAGGGGGTTTTAGTTGCTACAATGCCAATGTCTGATCATCTAATTGGAGGCAAAACCAACCTAGAAAAGATTGATCAAGGTTCAACTTCTGACACTACACCAAAGCCGAAGTTGGAGACTTCATTGCATGAAGCTAAAACCGAGGTTAAAGGAGTTTCCAAAGCTGCTTGCAATTCATTTAAGGATCGTGCGAGAGATACTAGATGTTTTAAGTGCCAAGGTCATGGCCATATCGCAAGTCAATGTCTGAATCAGCGAGTTATGGTTTCATTGCCTAGTGGAGAAGTAGTGACAGATGATGAGGTTGAGTACGAGTTTATGTCGCCATTGGTTGAGGAGAAATCTGATGGAGAGGAGCAGCCACCTAATGTTGAAATTGGGTTAGTTGCTCGACACACATTAACTACACAATTCAAAGAAGAGAATGTGCAACGTGAGAACATATTTTACACACGTTGTCACATTCGCGACAAAATGTATGGTATGATCATAGATGCGGGAAGTTGTACTAATGTTGCCAGTGCCTTGATGGTGCAAAAATTGTCGCTGCCCATAAGTGATCATGCAAGGCCATACAAGCTTCAATGGTTAAATAATAGTGGTGAAGTTCGAGTCACTAAGCAACTCCTTGTCGCTTTTTGAATTGGTCGATATGAAGATGAAGTGACATGTGACGTGGTACCCATACAAGTGAGTCATCTATTACTTGGAAGACCATATCAATTTGATATGCAAGTAATTTTCAATGGCTATTCCAATAAGTATTCTTTCGTCCTTACAGATTGGAAAGTTACACTTGTACCTCTTACTCCAAAACAAGTGTATGAAGATCAAGTACAATTGAAAAAAAAGAGTATGAGTTGGAATGCGAAAAGAAAAAGAGAGAGAAAGAGAGCTGAAAGGGGAAGAAAAGCCATGAGTTATAAAGAGGCTGTTTTGTGTTCGGTTCATAAGGAAAAATTGGAGTGTAAACTGATTTGTTAGTGCAAGTTGTAAGTGATGTAACAAAGGAGTCTTGTGACTTTATTTTGTTTAGTGCTTCTTGTTTCATGCAGGTTAAGCAAGGTCAAGTGGAGGTGATCATGCAATGTTCTATCCCAAAGTTGTTTGTAAAATTCACTAGTTTCCATGGAGTTTTCTTCTAGGAGTTAAATCAATATGGTATCAATTCAAGGAATTGGTTGAGTTCAAATCTGTCCACACCTTTGGAGAGTCAATCCATGTTCATCTTGAAGGGGGAATTCCAGATTCTAATTCTTGTTTTTATAACTATGGTTCATTCATTATCTTTACCTTGTTTTGAGCATGTTTCTAGTTCTAATTTTTGCTTTTCTTTTGCAGATTTTCAAGGGAAGTTTGATGAGCCAACCATGAATAATCTAGTGGAATCTGATACATGTGTTTTTGAGCCTCGTCTTTGCGACAAAGTGCAACTGAATTTTGTGATCCTTCAAGTCATTTCTAAGGGTTTATTCCCAGCTGAAATTCATGAGTTTTCGTGTTTGTTTCAACCTATTGAATATGATTTTCAGGAATATACATTCCATCGCTACGAAAATCCTTCAACCTTTCGGACAGCTTGCACGAGATTTGGTAGTAACAAACCATAGTAGTTGTCCAAGTCATGCCCTAAACTGTCCAAGTCGTGCAAGCTGTCCGAAAGGTTGAAGAATGTTACTTGTTCGATTTTGGTGCAGACTTTCAAGACGTGAAGTCCAAACCTGGCTTAAACTCTAGTTGAGGGTTACGAGTCCTTATGGTTCTAGTCGTTTGCTTTAGTTTGCTATTTTATTAGCCCAGCTAGTCTGTGTTGGTCCGATTTCTAGCGAAGGGTTTGGTAGTTAATTTAGTTGTTGTTATTTAGGGCCGGTCCATGTTTTGGTCCGCATATGTAAAGACTATAATAAGCCTCCACGACATTGGTTGAAACAGAGATTTGATTATTGAGAAATTCGTTGGTATTTTCTAGCAATTGAGAGAGCTTTAACTCATGGCTTCTTCGAAGCGTTCCCTTGAACCCCTTAGGGAGTCTCGGGTGTTCAAATATCGGTTTATCAATTCAAAATCATGTTAAATTATGGCGCTCTCTATCTCATAAATTTGATTTTTTAATTCGATTAGTTACGGATTGAAATTATATCAATATGTTCGTGACTTCTAGAATTAATTAGGATTAAGTTTTTTATCCGCTGCCAAATCTAAGGTATTAATCATCTACGTCCGGGGCTTGTGATCACAAGTTTCGTCAATTGACAGGGTTCGTATCATTATTTTAATTATGTAAATTATGAAAAAAGATAATTGAAACATAAGAACGAAGGACAAATAAAAAGTAAAATGCACTAGCTATTTAAAAAAGACATTATGCACATGTGTGTGTGTATATATATATGTGCATATATATATTTTTTGTGAAAAAAGCTAAGAGAGATAAATAAATGTATATAAGTAATTTATTTGTATGTAAAAATAGGATTTTTCTAACGGGTAGGCACTCGTTAACAAGATTAAAATTCACCTAACCTATCATGTATAAATAGATACTAACAATTATTACTTTCTTTTATTTTTATATACTTTTCCTATTTAATCTTGCCTACCCTCCCTTATTTTTATTTGCTCTCCCTAATAAATATTACGTTTTCAAAAATATGAAACTTGAAATATGTTTTAAAAGTACCAAATGGATACCCGTTAGATAGAACCATAAAAATAGCAGGAAAAAGCCACACATCCATATTTCACACTCCAAACCTTAATCTTGCTTCTCTATCTCATAGGAGTGTGCCTCGAATTTGAAATCCATAAGTCAAAACTATGAATTCAAATTTTTTTCAAATTGGACATTGGAAATTTCGATCTATTTCACTTTCAAATTCACCTATTCCATTTTCAAATTCGATTTGAATTCGTTTCAGAATTTTGGTAAACTACTGAATTCACCAAATTGCAGAACCTATTATATAGCTCTATTTTCTAGCAAGAAGGAAAAAAATAGTGCTAGAAAACTTCCGCCACCTCTCTCTCCTCCCCTCTCCCTGCCCCTTTGCGCAATCTGGGCATGCAGCTAGTGATCTGGTCACGCGATTTGCGCAGGGAGGAGGGAGAGGGGAGAGAGAGGTGGCGGAGAAAAGGGAAGGAGAGAAGGAGAGGAGAGGAAGGGAAGGAGAGGAGGAGAGGGATAGAGGAAAAAGCCAAAAAAAAAAATCTGCTACTGGCGACGCCGACTTCCGACAATTGGTGAGGTGATGGAGAAGAAGTGGAAAGGAAAGAAAAAGAAAAGGAAAAAGAAAGAAAGAAAAAGAAAAGAAAAAGTTTTACATCTTACAAAGTTTTTATACAACTTCTACAGTAAGTTATAGTAAAGTTTTAGAATAAAGATAACAACCTTAGAAAATTTTCTCACACTTTGCCTGGTTTATGTCTTGGTCCTTTTTGGTTTTGGAATAATGGAAATCGGAATTGGAATTTGGTTTGCCAATTGAGTTTTCTATTTCTAATTTTTGTATTATAACATATAAATGATCAAATGAATTAATATATTTAATCATTCCATTTTTATATACAAGTATACAACTGACTTAATTAGAGTTATTATTATTATTATTATATGATTATTAGTTAGAGGCATTATTACATAATATAAATATTTTATAGTACATATACTAGGTGGATTTCCCGCACAATGCGCGGGCGCTGGGTAGCAGGCGGTAACTCTGGCGAAGTTTGGTTTTCAGTTTGTGGACATGTGGTCAGATGCTTTGATGGATAATTTTAGAATTTTAGTTAAATAGAGTATTTCTAACTCTATGGTAAAAATTCAAGAGTAAAATCGATGTGATTTTTATCTTTATCACTAAATTTATCTAAAAATATCTAAATGTATATGTTATGAGTATATACATTTTTATACATTAGATAAGTTTTTTTCAGGTTAAGTGGTGGAAATATCATTTAATTCAATAATTTAGTTGAGTTTTAATTTTAATTCAAAACTTTTATTGGAGTTTAATTCTTAAAAAAAATCAATTTTTTTAATTCACTAATTTGGGAATTTGTTGAAGCACTGAGATGAAGTCGGAATCCTAGCAATAGTAGAAGGACCAAGTGGTTCTTATATATATGAAGCAAAAGAATATATAAAGGATAAAGGATGTGTATATATGTATAATTATTATATATATTAATTAATATATGTATGTATCTATATATATATATTGTATATATTTTTATATGTGTACAATTATGATATATATGTTTTATTGTATTTTACTTGTATATATTAGTATTATATCTATATATATTTGTACATTTATGTAATATATGTGTATATGGAAATATGTGTATATATGTATAATTATTATATATATATTTATTAGTGTGTATTACTGTTATATATATGTATATATTATATATATTTATTACATATATTATTGTTATATATATGTGCATATTATTAATTGTTATATTACTGTATATATGTATTTATATGAAGGATGTATTAGTATTATATGTATATATATGTATATATCTGTATATATGTAAGTATTTGTATATATCTACAATTATGATATGTATGTATTATTGTATAGTACTTATAGATATTTGTATATATATTAGTATAATATGTGTATATATTTGTATACATATGTGATATATTTGTATATACATATGTGATATACTTATTTATGTATATTAATTATTACATATGTATATATCTATATATGTATGTATATATTTGTATATATGTGCAATTATGATATATATGTTTTATTGTATATTACTTGTAGATATGTGTATATATATTAGTATTATATCTATATATATTTGTATATATATATGTAGTATATATGTATAGGATATATTCGTATACATGTATAATTGTTATGTATATTTATTAGTGTATATTACTGTTATATATATATTATATATTATATAGATTTATTGCTGTATATTACTGTTATATATACCAGAAAGTTCTTGTGTCTTGAAGTTACCTAAATGTATGGTGTATTGACGTGTGCATGGTAGCTATTTGTTTGCACGTGTAGCTAGTATCAGACGGTAATTTTTGGGTGAAAGAACAGTAAGAAGTACAGAAAATTCACGTGTGCCTAGTAGTGTTTCTTGGTTATATACTTGAATGTCCGATAGGGGTAAGAAGTGTGTGTTTGGTACTTGTCTGAAAATAGTTAACGTTTGGAGATGGCGGGTGGAAGTGCGAGATTTCCTACTGTTCAATTGTATTATCCAGAGGTGGATGAAGAGGTGAATCAACTGGCTATTGTTCGTGGAGCAGCTTATCCTATGGGAAATGGGTGTCAAAATCGTCCAGCTAAACTTGTTGTGTGAGCTCAGGTGGCAAATGTTTTGCTGAAAAATGAGGTATGTAATTTGTTCAAAGAATTTTATAGGCATAATGATTGGGCTTCGGTTTTGGAGGCTGCGTTTAGGACTAGAAGGGGCTATCCGATCTTGAGGTTGATTGCTAGTAGAATGAGGTTGGAGGTGTTAGAAGAAAGGTATTACTTTCCCAGTCCGCTATCTTCTAGTGACTTCGGTGGCGACACTGATTAAAGATTTTGGTTTTGCCAAGATCTGTTTGTTAGTTTGGGTATTGTTTGTTTCTAGTGTATGCTTTTTGGCGTATGGTGCTTAGCCATTAAGATGTGTTTGTCAGTTTTTGAAGGATATGGTGATCTTGTATTTGCTACATAAAGTAGCATCATATGTATTTTTATCTGCTATATAAAGTACTGGAGTTTTTATTTGTATATTTGTGGTACGATGGTATCCAATGAAAATTTGTAAAAAAGTTTAAGATTGGGGATGTATTAGTTTTCGATTGATCAAAATTCATGCGAATGTAGGCTATAGTTTTTGGGAAGCAAAACTTGTTAGCAGAACCAAAACTTGCAGACTGAAGGTGTTTAGAAATTTGTATCTTGAAACGTATGAATGTGTTTAAAAATTTAAATGTGGATTAAATGCATAATAAAATGAAGGATATTTGTGCAATATCTTTATATGTTCCATGTTATGTTTGAGATTTGGAACCACTGAACAATGAATTATTGTGCAATGAAAGTTTGTAGGAAATTCGAAATTGAATGGGAGTTGAATCTGTAGTTTTTGACAAGAATCCAATGTTGGATGGATGAGAGACAAAATACATGAAGGTGTATAAAAATTCAAAAGCTGATTGAATAGATAATGAAATGAAAAAGATTTATTTGATATTTTGTACTATTTCGTGTCATATATGACATTTTTGAATGAGTCAACAATGAATAGTTGTAGCAAATTTGGGATAAACATTGATAGACTAAACAGAGTGGTGTGTTTGAAGATAATATAGTGTACCAACAATTTTATAGATGTAGGAGCAATATGATCAGCCAAATTGATGTTGGACGAGTTGACATCTGTTTTTGAGCAGTGATTCTTTTTATTTTGGTTTGGAGAAAGAGTAAGAGAATTCCCGTGTGTACAGGAGATTTTTGTCTGGCACATATCTTTTTGTCAGTATTGTTTAGTTCACATGTGTATACTATTATTCTGTTTTTTGTATATGTTTGTTTTTGCTTTATGATGTACTTGGTGTGTATAAATTCATTAGTTCTGTGATTTGGTTATTTAGTTGCTGTATTCTTATAGATTTTTGTATGGTTTATTAGTAATTTATTTCTGCTTCTTTGTGAGCTGAAGATGGATTATATTCAGAATCGTATTGCAGTATTGCATGATTTTCATCCAGATGTTGAGGTTATGCTGAATCGAGTATCACTAAGTGGTGTGTTGGGAAACTTAACTGGACATAATAGAGATAATGGGAAGTTGAGTGGTGCAGATCGACTTCTAGCGAATAATATTTTACTTAGGAATGAAATATATGACTTGTTTAAATCTTTTTATCAACATCTAGAGAAAGCTCGTGTACTGGAAAGTGCATTAGGAGATATTGGACAGCTTCCATTTATTCAAATCATTGCTCGTTGTACGGAAGTAGAAGTTGAAGAACAAAGGAAAGCAATTCAAAGCCCAATGAGTGGCTTTTCTGATGCGTCTGGGAGAAATTTGTAGGGCGTTGCTATGTTTGTTTTCATTGGTTTGTATGATTTATATAGTGGAATTGTTTCGAGATGTGGTCTAGTTTGTTATATGTATAAGTTTGTGTTTAGATTTTGTGTTGAGGAAGTTTGATTGCATGAACTTCATAGGTAGTGGAAATGTATTTGTGTTTGATCGTTTGTTAATGTTGGGTTTGATTGCAGTTTGTTGTGTGTGTGTGTGTGTTTTTTTTTAAATCAAGGTAAAAGGAATAAACTATTGTAAAGTTGAAATGGATTTGCAGGCATGAAGGAATAAGTTGTTGTAAAGTTGCACAAAATCAAACAAAGGCAGTGAAGGGAAAATAGTTGCAATAACTGTACATATAACTCTGGTCTATTTTTACTTCACGAAGCTCAGCTAACTATCTTGAAGCAAAAGTGCATCAAAAGTTTAGCAACTATACAAACCATAAAGAGTAGTAAAGGTTCAGGAACGAAAAGTTAAGGAATAGAAAGCTGAGCAGCCAAAGTTTAGGGATCAAAAGTTGTGGAATAGCAGTAGAAGTCCAAAAATATCTGCTAACAAAAAGTATTATATGGTACTTTCAATCTTCCTTTTCAAACTTTTCGGTATGTTGCTTTTTAGTTGGGTTCTCTGTGATTTTCAGAGTTGAGAGCAAACTGCCATGCACATTTGTGTCTTTTGGAGTAGTAGTGAGTGGAGTTTCATTGGTCTGTGGAGTGGTGATTGGAGCTTCTGTGCTCGACTCTGTGTAAGCAATGGTGGAAGGAACTTGTGATAAAATCTTTGTCGGGGGGTTTTGTGTAGGATAATGGCTGAGTATTTCTCAGAACTTGTGGATGCATGGGTGTTTATCATTTTCTTCACAAAGCATGTTATCACGGTACTGTTAATGGCTTCATAGTTCAGTTCATGCTGTAGAAGTAAGATAAACAGATTTGCATTAAACATAGTACAATTGGTTCTTACTCAGAGTATTCTGAATACATATGAAAGGGGGATTTGTTACCTTGTTTTCTAAGTCCTATATCTCTAATAGGGTGAAAGGTAGTAATTGAAGAGCATCGTTGTCATAAAGATCAAGCGTTAAAACTCCAGAATAATCAGCAAGTTCTAAAGTTAATCGGCATCTTGGAGCAATATTCACTTGTTTGTTGCATGAAGTGCAAACAATTTTCCAGACAGGCTTTCCTCTGAACGATTTATGGCATTGTGGACAAGCATTATACCATAATCGTTCGTTCTTGTCTAGTAATCTTGGAGTACCATGCAACCAGTAGGCTTTTTTCTGTATTAAAGTCATTATTGTTCAAGTTACATTGATAGCTAAATTGAGATGTAGATTATTCAACATGTTTAAGAAGATGATGAAAAGGCTGAAATAAAAAGTAACCAAAATAAGAGTCAGTGGGTGACTTACATGTACAAGAGGTCAAGAACAGGGAACCAAATGATAAACGTGGGGATTTTCTAGAGCATAAAAAAGAAAACATATTTTCTAGAGCACAAAAAAGAAAGTATATCTGTGAAATGTTGTTGGTAATAAAGGATGAGAAATAGAATTTACCGTAGGAAATGCAAGAAAGTCTTGAATAGTGGTTAGCTCATCATCTCTTAGTTGTTGCAGAAGCTTAGCTCGATTGTGGTATGCTTTTTCTGTTATCAGTTTCTTGATTTCTGCTTGAGTCTCAGTAGCCCTTGCGAGTCAAGATAAAAGTTTTATTAGTAAGGCTTACAATATATTTAATAAAAAATATTTTCGAATGATTACTTATCAGAAGGATTAGTACCACTGTTTGAGATCAACAACTTGTTGTATTGGAGGATTAAGGAGAATGCTTGATCCAAATTTTGTTGAGAGGTTTAGTGTTGCAATATTTATGTGTTGTAAGGTACATAGTATTATGAATACATACTAACTCAGAAAATATGTGGAGGATGAGAAATTTGTTATGTACTTGCTGTGATATGATGATACTTTAATTCGAAGTGCAACAATCAGTGGCATTGTGTCAATGACATTTGCAATCGCTTGGCCTTCATCTGTTTCATGCTCACCCCAAAGAGTCAGAATCACAGGCATCATGCTGCATTGTGTTTTATTGATGAGTGAAACTTCGTTAGAAGAGGATATTTTCATCAATCTGTAATGGTTTAGAGTTGATATAGAATAAATGGATGGTTTTACATACCTTTTATCTATAATCACCACTTCTCTGGTAGCAGTAGTAGCTCTCTATATCCGAGGATGAACTTCAGCAACAATACCTAAGACATCTGATTTTGAAATGTGCTAAGTCATAACTCTTATGAAAATTACATATATTACCAGTTCGGCACATGCAGTTCTGAGTTACCTATATCTGTATTATCATCTATGTGCTGGTGGAATTTTCTAAAGGATGAGAATCTGAACACAACTAGAATCTGAGGTGGCTAAACTTTATCTATTGTTTGAACAACAGTAGAATTGTCTATGTACCATGTACACTGATTTGGATGAGTACGATACTCTGATAGTGTGTATTCAACTCTAGCGTTGCAGAGAATGTATCATTTGTAGAGTTGGAAATAGTTTCTGAAGAAGTCGATGTCTGATTTATAAATCATCGCTTCAATTGTTGTGCCCTGATAACAATTATAGTTATGTTGATTTGAATATAAAGGTTGAGTAACAAAGCATATAGAGTGGAATTTAGAATTTGCATTACGTGTTGGTCAATTAATATCAGCTTCGAATATTGGTTCCCTGCTTTTGAGAGTAATGCCTTTTGCTTGTCCAGAACCTGAACCACAGTTGTCCGGTTTTGTAGTCCAGGGATTATCTCGGTGAATGGAATCATGTTTTTTTCCTTCTGTGACTTGTAATAAGAATACATAAGTACTGAATGATGACCATAAGAGATATACAGTTATGAACATAGATAAATAAGTCATATGCACATGCTTAGAGCAGTTACTGATAAGCTAGATCTAGTACTTCTATATATACTATATTTTCAGTAATCAAGTCTTGTTGGTCATCAAATATGGATGGTTTAATAAGAATTTTGATAGAACTACTGTTCTTAGCTCTTGACATTGCTACATATAGCTGTCCATGTGAAAAGACTGGTTCACGCAAATATATGCCAACAAAATCAAATGTTTGTCCCTAAGCTTTATTTATTGTCATAGCAAAATATGGTTGAATAGGAAATTGAATGTGTTCAAATGATACTGGTGAGTCTGAATTGTTCTCTGCTCTGAAACAAATTCTGTGGATGAAGACCTCTTTTCCAGCAAATTCACCACATGTTATAACGGCATGTATGATATTTGAGCTCAAGGATTTGCATATGAGTCTAGTGCCGTTGCATAATCCCTGAGGCGCATCAATGTTTCTCAGTAACATGATAGGACAGTATGGTTTAACAAGTAGCTTATGGGGCAGGAAACCATTTGGAGTCAAACTGTTTAGCAAGTCCTCTATGATTGTCTGCTCAGAATTGTCGATACACTTGTTTCGACTGATATATTCTTGCAGTTGTCCTTCTAAGTGTACAATGAGCCTCTCATTAATTTCATCGACATAGTCATTTTTTGTCGTGAGTATAGCACGGTTAACTGCAGATAAATTTTCCTGAGAAAAAGCTTTCAAATCTGGAAACACCATCCTGATCAGTGCAATCATTGATTCTTCCTCATTTGTATATCTTATTAGCATCGATGGAGGTATCTGGATAGAATTGTTGAAGATAACTGGTTCTGTTATATTTCCAATGCGAAGTAGATATTGAGTGAACTCTGGATCATGTCTTGCTCTCATGTTTTGAGTCAGATGTAACTTATGTAGCTGTGGCCATATGTATGAATTGACTATGCTTGCATCAATAAATTCAGATTTTGATCCCTTTGTTACCACTGGCAAGACTTGACGGAAATCGCCTCCAAAAACAATGACCTTTGATCCAAACAGATCGTTTGAGTCCATTATATCCCTCAGAAGTTTGTCAACACTTTCAATTGAGGCCTTATGCACCATTGGAGTTTCATCCCAGATAATCAGAATTGCAGATTCAAGGAGGTTTGCTAATGAGCTTTGTTTACTAACTCTACATTACTTATCTGCTGTTCCACCAATTGGTATATTGAATCTTGAGTGAGCTATTCTTCCAACTGGTAGAATGGAAGCCGCAACTCCACAGGATGCTATAGCAAGAGCTATACACCCTTTAGACCTGATTTCTGCTAGTAGTGCTCGATAGAGAAATGTTGTTCCTGTTCCACCTGGTCCATCAATGAAGAAGGTTCCTTTCTTGTGAACAAAAACTGCATTCATGATAATGTCAAAATCTTTTTTCTGATCAGCATTTAGTTGTTTAATTGCTAATAGGTCATGCTCTGGTATAGAGATTCTTGTTTCAGCTATTATATCACGGGTGTTTTTGTTCAAACTGTCAAAATACATGGTATTTGGAACTAAAGCATATTGATTAATGTCTTTTCCCATTGATTGTAGAAACTCATTTATTTGGCATAATACCTGCAAACGAATCTGATCAACTGATATTTCTGGAATTCTACTGATATCTTCAAATAATGGCTCTTGAAATTGCTCCCAAAGATACCTCGGATTTGAAGAAGGAAAATGAACAAGCAGAGTCGCAAATAATATTCTCAAACTATATGGCATGTGATTCGAACTTGCTTCTTCGAGGCATTGTTCTTTGTGACTTATCAGACTCAAAGTAACCTCTCAGAATTGCTGCCTCACGAAAAGTATGTACATATGCTTCATTTATTGTTTTCAAATCATCAAATGACGTTGGACTGTTGACATCTGTGAGAAGCAATCTGAGGAAGTATCGCTCTCCTTCCATTGGACTTGCTGTCACTATCCCGCCTATAGAATCTTTCTGTTTTCTTGGCTCCCATTTTCTCTTTCCTGGATGCCAGACAAAATGTTCAAGGAACTCTTTCTAAGTGCATTTGAGGTTCTGAGCTAGAGAATCAGTAGAATTCATGTAAAAGAATTCTATTAACATGATTCTCTTAGCAAATCTGTTTCTTACTACATTGCGTAAGTCTTGATCTTCTCTGAAGTTTAATGGCTGACAATTTTCTAAATGAAGTTGTAGGTGAATAACAGAAGGATGCATTTCAAATAGCAAGAATCTGTATATCCTCTATATACCTTCGACAGCGCATACCTACCTAACTGACTGATAGTCTTTGATTTCATCAATTGTAGATAGATAACCATTAGAATTTGAGCCATTAGAATTGTCTGAATTCACTCGAAAATGGATCTTGTCATGACCTTTGTAGATGTACTTGTATATGTACTTCACTGCCTTTCCTGTGAAGCAGATTTTGACATTTATATGGCAGTTGAATTTTGTGAGAAGGTAAGGGTTGTATGGAACAACCCATCTGTTATCCACCTCATGTCCACGAACCATCATTTTGCATCCATTGTTCCTTCTTTGATAAGTGGGGTATGCATTATCTCCATGAAAGGTTTTATCAGCAAATGGCTTCGAATAGCTGTTTCTGCATTTTTTCTTATGTTCCCCTTGCATACAGATATTGTTTGGATTTTTTTCCCATAGGGACCATGAATCATATGTCTGCGAACCATGTTGAAAAGATGTCGATTTTTTGTCTCATTTGGAATCTTTGCACTAACTATTTTGTCATAAGAATCTGTGGAGTAAAGTTTTGAACATGGCTTCAAGGTTATGAGGAAATGGGCATGAGGCAGATCGCGTTTTTGGAACTCAATCACATAGGTGTAAGCAGCAACAGATCCAAATATCTCTTTTTTGAATAATTCTTGCTTCAATACATCAAGTTTTGCATGGAAGACTCGAGTTTTGCATGTGTGCTTCATCTGTTGGCAGCATATGATCCTTTATTTCTGGCCATGAAGGATTACAAGTGATCATAATGAATAAATCTGGTTTACCAAATTTCTGTACCAAAGCCATAGCGTCAACATATCTCTTTTTCATGTCACGGGGGCCTCCTATAAATGAAGCTGGAAGCACCACTCGCTGGCCTATCTTTGAACCTTGGTATTGACCTGCTATGACGCTATCCATAACACCTTGTAGCTGCTCTCTTCTTATAAATTCTTGTTTGATCTTATAGTAATCTAGTCTTTGGCTTTCGATTTTTATGTACATATCAACAATATACTGCTGAAGTAATCTTCCAGTATTCAATATATTTGGGCAATATTTATCTCTCATTTGCAATTTATAAGCATAATATTCTCGCATTGACACAGATTCGCTATTGTTTTCAGGATCATTGCAGGCTGAAAGTTACATAAATAAGCTATAAGTTATTCATTCCATTGCATGAAGCTGAATACATTCAGAAAATATAAGTAGTTTGTGTTCTGTATATAACCAATGGAAGTAGTGTGTTGTGCATATAAGCAAGTGGACATGTGTAATTATATCAGTAATGCATAACTAATGTATAAAGGTAATGTATAAGTCATTTGCATATGATTAATGTATAAGTCATTGAAGGGCAGAACTACCTTGTTCTTCGACAGATATCATTTCTTGAGCAGATTTGTAATTGGCTAGAATAGCAGTAGATTTAGTTTTCCCAATGCATCTTTTTCTCTTTTTTGGATTGTCTGTGGTTACTCTTCTGATGCCAGGATGCCAGCCTGTTTCACCAAGTGGAAATAATAGTGGATACTGCAGAGGATCGTAATAGCCATAATAATATTGCACCAGGTGATCCCTTCCTTCTTTTGTATAAATTTGGATGTGTCTAGCATAACTTGATTCTGAATTTTGTTCTCCTGTCCAAAGAGCTGCAACTTGAGAGGCTGTTGGGTGATTGAATACTCGTGATCATTTTCTGAATGCGATTTGAGCACTATCTGATATGAATCTAAATTTGGAACATTTCTGAGGCTTCGCAGAAAGCATGCGTATGGATTAGACTTCATCAGTTCCATGATCCTCATTACTATACTTTCTGTTAATCTTTCGGAAATTGCCATTCTATTTTCAAGCTCATGGTTTGTATCATGAAAATAGAGCTGTAGATATAATCCACATCCTCCATGCGGAATAAGGTCTTTGATGAAATGATAGGTTTGTCCCTGAACTTTGAATGTATAGATACCATTTGTTCTCTTGCAAAGCGATTTATCATAGTGTACACCAAAAGAAGTAAAAGCAAACATATTATTATATGTTCTCACATATGTGCGGAAGGACAAAGCTTCATCAGAGTAACCAGTAAATAATTCCACAAGAATATCTGGAAACTTATTTTCATGTAGAACTACTTGTCTGTCAGAGCAACAGAAATTAGGTGTCTCAGAGTGCATCATTTTTGCTCCACAGTATTGATAATCAGGTTTGGTAGGTAATCTATCTGCATTCTCATTAATAAACTACAGTGCATGAACTCCATCAACAACTTGATTACCTGTAAAATTACCAATTACTTGAGTGAAACTAAACCTTGAGAGTCAAAATAACTATGTAGAAGAGCAACAAGAAATGGTTTGTAATGTAGACCTCTTTTTTTTCTCTTTCTGTTACTGTTGTCTTTCATTTGTTTCATTGGTGAATGTCTTCTGCCTGAATAATTCAATTATATATAATTACAAGTACAAGTGAAAAAGGTTTATATACATACTTGTAGGAACATGATGAAGGTATTTAGATAAATAGAAGTGATTTCAGATTATATAATAGAACTATTAGTTATGCATGTCAGGCTGATCTTTTGAATGAGTCAGATATGCTGATATTAGGGCTTTGGAAAGCTACCAGAAGAAATGAGTTCTAATAGCATTGAATATATGTGAGTGGTAATGATGAATATCATTTGGATCATTGAACTGAAGTATTTTCATTCATAGCGGAAGCAATTAAAAAGTTTAATGTGTTTGGGTGAAACATTTAAAGGCTGTATAAGTATGATAGGTACAATCAACATAATTTTTGGATGCCTGCTGATGATCACTGGTCAGGTTGAAGGTAGCAACCTCCACTTGTCCTTGTTCTAGCAAAGCCAGTGTCCGGAAGCTAATACACTTGGTATGTTGGAAGGATGGCTGACAAATCTATTAAAGATAAAGTTGATCAAATTGTTACAAATAATGATATCAGGACTTTTTTAAAAAAGTTGGAAGAACATTTATCACCTGAAGCCTCTTCAGCAATTTCTGTCAAGAATTTGTAGCAGTTCATACATATGAATGATTTATCTGATAATCAAAGAAGGTAACTAATGTGAGTGTTGATCATAATGTTGATGGTTATATATAATGAACGCCAATCAATAATGGATTTTGAAGCCTAAATGACCTGCACTCTGTGTCAAAGTTAGGCACGTATGTTTTGTCTCAGAGTTAGATGTAGATCCTGCATTTAAAAATTGGAAATAGATCATTGTATAAATAGAATAATGCTTATAATCTGAGTATAAACAATACATTGGAAATGAATTATGTAATCTACCTTTTCTCATAGCTTGAGAATAAAGAAATCTGTTCCTTTGACTTTTTACTCGATTCTGTATAACATAGTTCAGCACTATTGTTTGCAGATTCAGAAATTTGAATAGCACATTTTCGAGCACCTATCAAAATCAATGATCAGGATAAGAATGATTGAAAAGTGTAAGTGATCAGAATGTAGTAGGCTAAATAGAAATAGTACCTCTGCAGTGTTCTGTAAAATGAGAGGATGACAACTAATTGGTGGAACCAACTACGAATGATTCAGAAAAAATGTGAGTTGACTATACGTAGATATGTTGCTTATAGAAAAATAAATAGTATGGCTAACCTTGATTACAATCAATAATTCGATCAACGTTCTCCTTATCTTTCAAAGTTTGAGAAGCAGTTACTCTGCTAACTTTATCATTCAAGCGTAAACATGAACCACGTAAGGGAAATAGTGAATGCGGAACACACAAATGATGAAAATATAATAAAAGTCTTGGAATTAGCATGTACCATGAGAACATTGTTCAGCAGCAAGGGTACGCATTATAGATGCAGAAGCTGGTGATTTGCAAGCCTGTTGAAATTGCTTTGGGAAAGACTTGCAAAGCATTTTTTCCAATTTTTTTCCTATGATAGGCTTCTCTTTTTTTTTTTTTTTTTTTCCGACAAGCTTCTTTTTCTTCAGGCGAAAGGGCAGCAAATTTCTCCTTCGTTTTACAATTTCAGTTATCCTTTTTCTCACGAAGTTTATCAGGATCATTCCTTACGAACAGCTTAGAGCAGCTCATATTTGTTATACACAGAGACCAAGCAGAAAAAAAGACATAGGAAGAAATATATAGGTGTATGCACAGATATATATTCTTTGTATATATGTATGTAAACAGCTATATATATATTGATGCCTAAGAAACAAACTGTCTATGTAAAAAACAGGAAGGTAATGAATGCATAAGTAGAAAGCAGTTAAAGCAAGCAGAAACAGCACAAGACCTTTTTCCTTCATTTTACAATTTCGGTTATCCTTTTTCTCACGAAGTTTATCAGGATCATTCCTTACGAACAGCTTAGAGCAGCTCATATTTGTTATACACAGAGACCAAGCAGAAAAAAAGACATAGGAAGAAATATCTAGGTGTATGCACAAATATATATTCTTTGTCTATATGTATGTAAACAGCTATATATATATATATATATATATTGATGCCTAAGAAACAAACTGTCTACGTAAAAAACAGGAAGGTAATGAATGCATAAGTAGAAAGCAATTAAAGCAAGCAGAAACATCACAAGACCTCCAAGAAGACAGGAAATCACTGCTGATCTGAAAAAGTTGATGAAAGATTTAGCTGAAACACCTGAGGAAAGATCACATCAAACAAGTATACATACTACTATCAAAGAAATCAACAGCTGATCTGAAGTAAATTTGGCTGAGGATAAAAGAATACTTGATGTCAAGCAGGTAGTCAAATGCAGTGAAATTTGCTTGTAAACTAGTTCTGTAGATGTAGCAAACTATTTGAATGAATCTGTCCTACCTTTATATTGTAGCTCCATCAGTAAAAAAACAAGAAATATGGAAAACTAAGACAAAGGAAATCGAAATGACAAAAATAGCGAACCTTGGGAGCACAACAGGCCAGAAAATAAGCATCTAAATGGCCAAAAGAGTAAAAACCAAAAGTAGTGGTAGACAAGTGATTTAACCTTCCAGCTAGATGATTTAACTCCTTGGTCAAAATTCAAGAGTAAAATCTATGTGATCTTTATCTTCATCACAAAATCTATCTAAAAATCTCATAACTCATTATATATATATATATATATATACATCTTTATATATTATAAATCTAACATTTCTAAATCTATGACTTCCAAATTATTATGTTTACCATAATTCTTGATTTTTTTCATGATTGTTAGGTCTATGAATTGTTACCATAAATGATGAAAACATCATTTAATTCAATAATTGAGTTGAAGTTTATTTTTTATCTCTCACAAAAGTTTATTTTAATCTTAATTTAGAATTTAAATTGGAGTTTAATTCTCCATCTTTTAATTCAGAATTGGAGTTTAATTGGAGTTTTAAATATATATATACATCTTTCTATATTATAAATCTAACATTTCTAAATCTATGACTTCCAAATTATTATGTTTACCATAATTCTTCATTTTTTTTTTCATGATTGTTAGGTCTATGACCGTAAATGATAAAAATATCATTTAATTCAATAATTGAGTTGAAGTTTATTTTTGATCTCTCGCAAAAGTTTAATTTTAATCTTAATTTAGAATTTTAATTGGAGTTTAATTCTCCATCTTTTAATTCAGAATTGGAGTTTAATTGGAGTTTTAATTGGAGTTTTAATTCTACATTCTTGATTTAACTCCATCTTTTGATTGGAGTTGAGTTTTAATTTTAATTAAAAAATCTAATATTTCTAAATCTATGAGTTGCGGTTATTATGTCTACCATAATTCTTCTTTTTTTTTTTTGATGATTGTTAGGTCTATCATCATATAATTCAATAATTTAGTTGAACTTTATTTTTATTTTTCATTCCAGAGTTTACTTGGAGTTTAATTCAGGAACATCCATTATCATTTAATTTAACTAAAGTTAATTTCAAGAGGAGATATATTTTTTTCTTCCCCATCCACACAACTATACATACAATTAATGTGGGGTCCATGGTCCACAAGGAAGAAAGCAGAAATCTCCAACGTATATATGTGATGAGATGATGAAGGAGCCTGAACCACAATGAAAAGCAGAATGTTGCAGTGGAGTGTTAAAGTGGACATATCTTTATATATCTTCCAAAAATTATTATGTCAACCATAATTCTTGATTTTTTTTCATGACTGTTAGGTCTATGACCTTAAATAATGAAAAAATATCATTTAATTCAATAATTCAGTTGAATTTTATTTTTGATCTTTCCCAAAAGTTTAATTTTAATTTTAATTCAGAAGTTTAATTGGAGTTTAATTATCCACCTTTTAATTCAGAATTGGGAATTGGAGTTTTAATTCTCCATTCTTGATTTAACTCGATGTTTTGATTGGCGTTGAATTTTCATTTTAATTCAAAAATCTAATATTTCATATATCTTCCAATTTATTATGTCAACCATAATTCTTGATTTTTTTTTCATAATAATGAAAATATCATTTAATTCAATAATTCAGTTGAATTTTATTTTTGATCTTTCCCAAAAGTTTAATTTTAATTTTAATTCACAAGTTTAATTGGAGTTATTGGAGTTTTAATTCTCCATTCTTGATTTAACTCCATCTTTTGATTGGAGTTGAATTTTAATTTTAATTCAAAAATCTAATATTTCTAAGTCTACTTCATTTCTTTTTTAGTTGAAGCTTATTTTTATTTTTCATTCAAGAGTTTAACTGGAGTTTAATTCTTTTGCGAATATGCATTATCAATTAATTTAACTCAAGTTAATTTCAAGAGGAGATATACTTTTTTCTTCCCTATCCATACAACCATACGTGCAATCAACGTGCGGTCCACGGTCCACGGTCCACAATGAGAGGCAGAATGTTAAAGTGGGCTCCACAGTCCAAAAGCAATAAACCAAGAGTGCAACGTACAAAGCACAACCATCACAAAGTGCACTCGAACGTACAACATCCTCAAGCACGGAGCTGCACTCGAAATCCCCGCAACAGTAAAAGGGCAAAGTGCTTCTTATATATATAAAGGAAAAGGATATACACACACTATAAATGAATTTGAAATCAAAATAGGTAGCTGATTTTCTACTTCTGAATTGTGAATTCAAAATTAAAAATTCCAATTTAAAAAAATAAACCTTGAATTCCTTTCCGTTTTCCATTTTTTCAATTTCAAATTTTTGAATTCAATTCGGTCATAAATCGGTTTTTTTTTTTTTTCCGAATTTGCACGCCCTGTTGAAGACTTGAAGTAGCTCATTTGATTCTTTCACGCGGCCCAGTTTTGATAATTTGTTTTATGTAGAAACAATTCGAAAGTACTAGATATTGCATTAGTCCTACTCCTACAGCATGATACTTTTTCAATTAAGACTAGATATTGAATCGTTTCACGTGGTCCTGGAAGGCTATTGGTCCTACAGCATAATACTTTTTCAACAAAGACGTGTAGTACTTTTTTAACAAAGACGCGTACATTTCATTGACTCCACAGCTTTTGGTCACTCCATTGGAAGCAACAAGGTTCATCTTCTTTTCAATCATTCCAGGGCTCTCGCTTGCCCTTTCTTTGTCTCTCTCTCTCTCTCTGTACAGTTGGCGTGCAAGTTATTCTAAGTTGTGTATTTTTCATCCGGAGATATATGATGGCTTCTGTTATTCCCACTTTCCTTCCAGTGGTATATGATAGTAAAGCAGAGTTTCTGAATTTCTTTCGTGACACAGTCTGCCAAGCAGATGTTGAACTCTTCAAAAAACTCAAGATGAATTTCGTGGTAGCTGCAGCACTACTTGATGATGCAGATATCAAGCAAACAAGGAACCCATCTGTCAAGCAATGGCTTGAAGAGCTTCGTGATACTGTTTACGAAGCAGATGGCTTACTCAATGAGATCAATACGGAAGCTCTGCGAGTTAAGGAGGAAAATGTGTGCCAAAGCTCAAGCAGAAACTGGGAGAGTGCTTCCGATTGCATTCCATCTCTGAGTAGTAAGTTCCTTAAAAAGATCATTCCCCAGACAGAGAGAATAGCTGTTAGACTGGAAGCATTTGTAAAACAAATTAATCCCTTGGGTTTTCAAGCTGGGGAGTCGAAGAGACAACCATGTCAACTACCAATACCAACAACTTCTTTGGTTGATAAGACTGCTATTTATGGGAGAGATAATGACAGAGATAAGATAATACAAATGTTGCTATCTGAGGATGCAAATGGGGATCGCATCGCTGTGATTCCCATATTTGGACTAGGCGGAATTGGCAAAACCACCTTGGCTCAATTGGTTTACAATGACCAGAGGGTGAAGGACAATTTTTCTACCACGGCATGGGTTTACGTATCAGAAGAATATGATCCTACTAGGATAACAAAGGAACTCCTTAGGGAACTCAACATTTCATTTTCCGACTCCCGTGAGAATTTAAATTCCCTCCAGGTGAAGTTAAAAGTTGGTCTTACCGGTAAAAAGTTTCTTCTTGTTCTAGATGATGTTTGGGTTAGTGACTACAATCAATGGGGTAATTTACGGATTGCTTTCGAAGGTGGATTACGGGGTAGCAGAATCATTCTTACAACAAGGAATCTGTACGTTGCAAGAATGATGGGCAGAGAGAAGTCAATTCATCATATGAATTTAATATCAGAGGATGATTGTTGGTCCTTATTTGTGAAGCATGCCTTTGAGAATAGAGATGGCAGTCAAGCCTTGGAATTTGAAGAAATAGGAAAGAAAATTGTGAAAAAGTGTGGAGGGCTGCCTTTGGCTGTGAAAACAGTTGCCGGTCTCTTACGTTCCAAAACAACCAGTGAAGAGTGGGAAGACATTTTTATGAGTGAAGACTGGTCTCTGACAAGTAATCAAATGATACCACCATTGAGCTACAATGATCCACCGGAATGACGCAGGAACTCAAAGATGTCAATAGGCAACTGGACATAACATTTTGGTATTTCAATAACTCTCTCCAGGTGAAATTACTACTTCCCTCTATTTTCCGTTTCATTGTTTTTGTTTAATAATAAAAATAACAATAATAGCAACAGTAATAATAATGACAACAGCAACAATGTTAACAACTCATTACTGACTGCACTCCTTGTGTTTTCACAATTTGGTTTACCTGAAACTTGTGCTGCATCCTTACAGTATAATTGCCAAATAATTGACTTTGTAGATTGTACTTAGTTGATTGCCATGTGTATTCTTTAGGAGAAGTATCTTACTAATTTTGTTGTCAACTTTTCAACCTTATTTAATACCAATTAAATTTTTCTAATTTATACAAATCTTTTCCTACTTGTTGCTATAAAATGATATTATCGCTTAACTTTTCTTCAAATCCCAACTTAAAATCCTATTTGTTGGGTTTTTCTACGCAATATATATGAAAGGTAAATCAAAATTTTAATACGTAGATCAAAGGTGAATTTAAAATGAATAAAATAAAAAAACTATGCGCTCTTTTTTATTTTGCGAAGGGCTATAGCAACTGTTATACTTTGTGTGTCTGATACCTACATTATTTTGGTCAAAAAAATGTTAGATAATTTTCTCTAAAAAAAAATAAATAAACAGTTTGCAATAACAGAATGCAAATATTACATTAGTCTAGCACAAACTCTTGTGCTATATCAAAAGAAAATTATTTTTAATTACATGACATTTTTTTAATTTGATGAACAAAACTAAGATTAGCAATATGAATATGTGATCAATTAAAGAGTTAACCAAATTTTTTCTCATATACAATATAGATAAATTCAAACTCCTTATTGACCAAGTTGCTATAGGTATTAAAAAGCAAAACTTTGTCTTTTGTTGTTCAGCAAGAAAGATAATGAAAATTACACTACTGTTTCTTGTAATTGTTTTATAAAATTTACAAGGAGGAGTCTTTGTATGAATTTGTAGATTTTTCACTCTTAGTCGTCACAAAAAAAAAACAATAGACTTATTCCACAACAAAGTGAATTACGGATGATAAGCTAAGAATTTGAGTTGCAAAAAAAGTAGGAAGAGATTTGTGTTAAAGTTGGAAAACTTCATTAGTTTTAACTATGGCTAAGAGTCATAATTTAAATTTAATAATACTCAACCATCTAAATGTGTATCGAGGATTACTCGGTATAAACTGTACTAAACTGCAGCCTATCACATACATGTTAATTTCTTTGAGCTTGGCTTCGAACGCACATAAAGGAAACCTTTCTCATTTTTATGTGGAATGAGTTTTGATCATCTAAAGAAGGGAGTTGGATCGCGCATCAAAGGGATTGAATCAATCTTCAAAGCTGCATCTTCGAAGAATTTGTGTGCGAATCCTTTCCTTAGCCCCACTGTTGAGATATGCCAATTTTTCCTACAGATTTTATCAGATTGAGTTTGATATCAAAATAATTTAGTTATTAGAAAAATAAGGATATTTGTTAACCAAAGATCATGTTAGTTTGTTAACAAATATTTTAGCTAAGATTTGCTAGTAGAAGAAGATTATATTTTGTTGCGATTTTTAGGATAATTGTTAGTTGATATTTTGCTAGTTTGTTTCATATAATTACTATAAATAGTGAGCTGATGAATGTAGAACATAACCTCATTTTCCAACTTCAATACAAGTCTCTTATAAGCTTTTTTTGCAACACTAAGATGTTGTTTCTTAGTTTATGCTCTCAAAAAACTAACAAAGTGGTATCAAGAGCCTATATCTTAAGGGTCTGAGTGTTTTTTTTGAAAGTGATTATTGATGAGGATCCCTTATAAGTTCAAAATCATGACAAGAAAGAATTTTTTGTCAAATATTTCAACTTTTAGTGGTAAAAGTTACAAAATTTGGGTCATAAAATTTTGGACTTATTTGGTAGTCAATGATCTACGGGATATGGTGGAGACGAATTTTGTTTTACTAGCAATTGAAGAGCTGATGGATATACAAATTAGAGACCGCAGGGTTGTAGTTAGACAGAAATCCAATGCCAGCATTCACATTTCAGTTTTTGATGCCGTTTTCCCAAGGATAATGGCTAATGATTTGATTGAGAATAAATTATTTTCAATTAAAATAAAAAAGAAAAAGTTTCACTATGAATTAGTCAGATTTTGACAATTCTAAAGTGGAACATGATGATGAAATCAAGAATTCAGATCGTGAAAAAATTCAGAAACAGATCATTGATAAATCAAGAGGTATCAAATTGATTCCTGATATTTATCAAGATTATAACATTTCTATTTTTGAGTCTATAGATTTTGATGGTGATGACAAACTGAAGAACCATGCAGAATTTCATATTTTCTGTATAAGTTCAAATATCGTCAAAGGATGTTCCACTTTAAACCTATGAGAAGGTTATTTGGAAACATTAAAAAAAAATCATCTTTATGTGGAGTTTGGCATGAGAAGACAAAAGAAGTGGTTTGTTGTAAGATTAATATTTATTCAGAAGGAAATCATTGATAAGTCAGGAAGTATCAAATTGATTCCTGATATTTATCAAGATTATAACATTTCTATTTTTGAGTCTACAGATTTTGATGGTGATAACAAAATGAAGAATCATGCAGAATTTCATATTTTCTGTATAGGTTCAAATATCGTTAAAGGATGTTCCACTTTAAACCTATGAGAAGGTTATTTGGAAACATTAAAAAAAAAAAATCATCTTTATGTGGAGTTTGGCATGAGAAGACAAAAGAAGTGGTTTGTTGCAAGACTAATATTTAGCTTGCATAAAAACCCAAAGGAAGAAGTTCATTTCAAGGCTAATCATCAATTGCAGAGCTTCTTACAAATGTCTCGTCCAAAATAAGATTCAAAAATTTGAGAAAACAATTGAAAATCTGCAGCAAAAGTGGCAAGGAGGAGTGTTGAGATATGCCAACTTTTCCTACAGATTTTATCAGATTGAGTTTGATATCAAAATAATTTAGTTATTAGAAAAATAAGGATATTTGTTAACCAAAAATCATGTTGGTTTGTTACCAAATATTTTAGCTAAGATTTGCTAGTAGAAGAAGATTATATTCTGTTGAGATTTTTAGGATAATTGTTAGTTGATATTTTGCTAATTTGTTTCATGTAATCACTATAAATAATGAGTTGATGAATGTAGAATATAAGCTCATTTTCCAATTTCAATACAAGTCTTTTATAAGTTTTTTTTGCAACACTAAGGTATTGTTTCTTAGTTTATGCCCTCAAAAAACCAACACCCACAAATCTGTGCTGCAGATTAATCCCGTTGATTGTGTGAGCTTCTGGACACAATCCAATCCAGGAATCCAGGGCCGGGCTAGATATGCGGGCCGGATCCGCGGATGGGCACCTTGGATCCATTCGCGGATCCTAAAGGCTGCCAGACACGATGTTTTATTCATTTTTCGTATTTTCATGTATTTTCTTTTCCTTTTCAGTTTAGAACTTGTTGCCTACAAATAGGACGTAGCTAGAGTTTTATTTTACAGCTTTTGACCTTTTTTTTTTTTTTTTTTTATCTATTTTTAACAGCATTGTATTTGGATTAATTCCTATTCTTAAGTGCGCTCAAGTGGAAATTCGTGTGGTATCTTGTCTGGGTTCTGATTTGAATCCTATTGTTTTCACTTGAGGGGTTGTCAATCACCCTTGGCTTGCTTGTTTGGACTAATTTGTGTAATTAATCCATTTTCCTATGCTTCTTCTATCGCATAACATTTATTGCAATTCCCTCCCTCGTTTTGTCATTAATCTTTTCACTTTTATCTTTGCCTGGACATGTGGCTCTTGCTTGATTCAGATGCTATTTTCTTTCTGCTTTCCTGCAAGTGCTATTTGATTGGATGACTCCGCTGCATCTCGCCATCATAGGAAATATTGTGTTTCTTTTACTTGAAATTGACAATGTTTTTCTTTCAAGTTCTATTTGATAAAGAGGAGTCGTGGTAATTTGAAATTTCAACATGAATGCAGCAACTGTCCATAGCTGCTAGTGAAGATGATGTTAGTGCCTTATATAGAGTGATTAGCAATAATCCAGACCTTTTGGAATGCATAGATCAGAAACCATTCAACAATACACCATTGCACATTGCTGCAGAAACAGGGCGTACACGCTTTGCCCTTGAAATCATGAGTTTAAAGCCTTCTTTAGGGAGGGTTTTAAACCACGATGGCTTTAGCCCTTTGGATCTAGCTTTACGAAATGGCCACAGAGAAACTGTGAGAAGGCTTGTAAGATTTGCTCCAGAGCTGATCCGTATTCAGGGCAGAGAAAGAATTACTCCTTTGCATTATGCTGCAGAAGTAGAGGAAATTGATTTTTTGGCTGAATTTCTGATGAAATGTCCAGCATCAATCGAGGATGTGACCTTATGCTGCGAGACTGCTCTACACATTGCCGTGAAAAATGGAAAACTTAGAGCTTTTAAAGTGCTCTTTGGTTGGCTAAAGCGAACTAATAATAGGAGAGAAATATTGAACTGGGGGGATGAAGATGGCAATACAGTGTTGCATGTCGCAGCATCGACAAATCAAACTGAGGTACATTTCCTTACATTTTTTTTTCTCTTTCTCATCGACAATAAGATGCATATTTAGACAAACAATTACAAGCACTGTACATGAATGCACAATGCTTGGATTTTGGGGCGGTAACTGCTCATGAAATCAAGTTCTTGGCACATAGTTGCATTTTATCCCAAAATTGGAATCAGATCTCGGTTAGTGTTTATCAGAAAAGAGGCATAGTCATATTTAACCAAAGAAATAGGAATTTGAGATGCCACGACTCCTGAACGTTTACTTTAATGATACCGTAGTTTTGTGGAGATGTGCTACTATATGCAACTATGACATTTTTTTCAAAGGTTAAGACTCGAGATATTAGAGGTCCTGAATACATTTATGGCTGAACTAGAGGCTCCAAAAGTTAGATGTCCTTGGTTTAAATCTCCCATTCTCCCCTCCTCACTTCTTAAATTTCCATGCTAAAAAAAACAAAGATCATATGAGATTTTAGATAGAATGCCGGTGAGTATAATTAACTGGGCTGATCGATAAATAATCCCTCTTACTTGCTTTTCAGGTTGCCAAATTGCTGGTTAAATATGTCAATGTTAACGCAAAGAACCATGAAGGCCTGACAGCCCTTGATATATCCAACACTAAACCTCCAATCCAAGTGAACGCAAGGATGAAGAAGATTTTACTTAGGGCAGGAGCTTCAAAAGCTTCACGGCTTCATCAACTTCCCACTTTAGCAGAAATGTTGGGGTCACCAGAGGCACTGATTGAGAAAATATTTCAATTCAATGCATATTTGGACGAAGGCTTATCAGGTGAAATGCGCAATTCCATGTTGGCTGCGGCAATACTAATAGCCACGTCAGCATATCAATCAGTCCTCAGCCCTCCAGGAGGAGTCCACCAAGGTGACACCAACACCTCAAATCAACCAGCGGTGGAGCCTGGAGAAGTGGTGATGCGAGCCACTAAGTTTTATCCATTCTTGTTGGGGAATTCATTGGCATTTGGTGCTTCATTGGGCATTGTCTTTTTGCTGCTACCAACAACTGGTTACGGTGTGCTGCACATTTCTTTGGTCCTTCTGATGCTAGGATACATCGACTCTGCACTAACAATATCACCTGCAACTCCAACTGCGGTGTGCTTCGTGTTTGCGGGCTTCCTGTTGTTCACTTTGATTGTGGCCGTCAGGATGGTGTGGAAACTATTGCAGAGATTTCCATCAGCTTCTTGGGAGACTATTGGTAGCGTCTACTTTCCCAACCGGGATTAACTCCACTTTGCACCCCCAGATTTGTACCACTTTAATATGCATATTTGTCTGTATTTGATGGCGACAACGACGGAGCAGGATTTTTCTCCGCCTGGAGGGGGGGTGCAAAATTTTTTCTAACAAAATTATCTTTGTATGTTATGCTTAAAATAATTTTTATCTATTTAAATATATGACATCTAAAAATATCAAATATTAAATTTAATTATAAAGGTATGTTTATTTCGTAAATATGCAGTATAGTCACAACAAAAATTAAGATAAGAAATAACTTTTGATTAAATATTTTATAACGTCACAAACCATCCAAGTTGAACATTATGAGAAGATGTTCTAATAAGTCACCTATGCAATATAAATATAACTATTTTCAAATAAAAAAGATAAAAGTTATGGTAACATACCTTGAAATTTCAATCTCTTTTCTTAGAAGTAAAATGAGATTTACGTTCTTTCATAGAACTAAATTTATCTATGATTGAATCAGTGCTAAATTTTTCAATAACTTCCTTTTTTATGTACATAGTGAGACAATCATTCAATAAATTATCTTCCATCTTGTTTCAAAACTTTGTCTTGATTTTTTTTATAATTAAAAATGTTTGTTATATAGTTGCAGTTGATAGAGGAAGAATGAGAACAAGTTTAATCAATTAGGCTAAATTGTATATTTGTCTATGGACCAATAAAGTAATTATTTTTGTTTTAACCTATTGATAATTATGAATTGGGTCTTTTATTATTATATATTGATATGGTATAAATTGTAGTACATTTATAGATATAAGTTACTAGTTAACTATGTTATTTGACTTTTATGTTGAGTAGAGATTATTTAATTTTGCTTTTATAATTCTAATAGGTGAAAAGCTCAATTGGAGAGAAAATGAACTAAAAACGTGGTGTGAAGAAACAATGAAAGAGAGGATAAAGTGAAGAGGAGCGCATTTCGCAAGAATGATATGTTTCAATAGTTTGGCAATAACTTGAGCTACACAAGTCAGATTGAGATGATTCTTGATTCAATTTGAAGTTAGGAGGATGCTCTACAACTTTTATGAGACTCAAAGTTTGATTCTCACGTTTTCATAGTAAAAAAATCCAAATTCCTAAAGTATAATTGTATTGCGATGCTCTTACGACTAGGTCTCAGTATTTTAGCCATAGTTAAAGTAAAAATAGTTTTGATAAGGACAAAAAAGGAAGTTCATAAAGTAACGATAAATATTAACACCAATGTTAATCCTAAACCCCTTCAGCAGGTTTTAAATATAGTATAGATATACTTCTATTATACTTATATAATACCCATCTGAAAATATTAACTTAAGAAGAACTTGCAAAATACATATATTTTTTAATACTCAACTAAAAAAATGCTCATACATGTAATAAAAAATACAAAACACATATCAAACTTTTTCGTCTTTCTTTTTCGATGTTCCCATATTGTACTTAAAAAATAATATTGCAGTTTATGACAAAAATTTGTGTTCGACTACAAAAAAAAAATTGTATAACTTATAAGTCAAGCAAAAAATAACAAAGACTTATATGATTTTATTTTCTATACATATGAATGTAATATCGACAATTTGATTAATATATCATCCCTAGAATTATGATTAAAAACTATTATTAATATAGAATAACATCTAGAAATCATATAAATGCATCTACAAACATATTGGTATTTTATGCATAATTTTGCTGAACTTGTATTTCATGCATAATTTTGCTGAACTTGTATTTCTTAGCCAAACTTTTAAGGACTAATTTTTCTTACACTGACAGTGTATATATTGTTAGTATTTGATAAATGATAAGTATGCAAAATTTAAATTTAAAATTCAACATTTGCACATATATCATGAATCTCACAGTGATAATATATACATTGTCAGTGTATATAAAATTTACTCAACTTTTAATCCTTCTATTTAGAAAAATTGAATAATATGCTTGCACTCGAACACACTGTAGACAATGGAATTTTAATTAAATTTTAAAAATTACCATTGGTCTATTAAATATTTTTGTCCAATCGGATATTGCCATATGGCATGTACGCTTGGAAAAAATTGGTTATTAAATGGCCAATTATATTTTGCCACGTGTCAAGGCGAGGTGTTCCAGATCAATTCAAATTACAGGGATATCTCCACCAACCAAATCATATCATGTCACATGTCTATTGGATAAATATCTAAATATTTATTTCGTATTAAAGGGATAATATTTAGAGTTATTTAATCCAAATATATCTCTTATATACTGCAATAGATTGGCCAGTCAAACGGCGCCATGTCACGTGTCCCCACGAGTTTGGCCAATCGATAAATTATTTATCTCTTTATTAATAAATATAAAATGAAGAGATAATATTTGATTTGTACAGTTCTAATATGACTGCACGTCTTGCAAGACAAGTAAAGTAGTACACAGGTCTTCAATCTCTACCTCTTGCTACAACTATAAATAGAGGTCTCTTAACCAAATCAAACTCATAGACATATAGAGATACACACCAAAAGGCATCTCATACACTCAAATGGTGAAGTTCCAAGCTACGAACATTTGGGTTTTCAAACTCTTCAAGTCTTCCATATAGCAAGGCTTGGGCTTCCAAATATTTTCAAGTTCTTCAAATCTTCCATATCAAGATTTGAAAGAATCGGTGGTTGATCCAAGAACAAGCTGCGTAGCCCTTGGATTGGTGTTCGAGGAGAAGAATCGAAGGAAACTCTCCATAAGTTCGAGAAACTTTCAAAGATTGTACCCCCATATTTTTCTAAATTTATATATTACATATTTGTCGTGTATTTCTTTTTCTTATCGTTTTGCAGATTTGAAATTTTTATCGCGTACAAATTTTTGGCACGCCCAATGGGACCATCTCTGCCTTCCATCTCTTCTCTTCGAATATTCAACTACGTATATCACCAATGGCACCAAAGAACAACAAAATCATGATTGCACGTTCCAAGGCTACTGATGCTAAACCGGTTCAGGAAGTTGCACATGTTGCCATCAATACCCGCGCTATTGGTCCCGTGACAAGGAGTATGACGAGAGCCTCCACCCAAAATAGCATGGAAGCTCCATCGGCGCCAACTCACATCTTTGGGTCAACATCACCAATGAGCTATTCTTCCACGATGGGAATCCAAGACGTTCCTGCATCGATTGAGAAGGCTCTTGCCATGCTCGAATTTGGATCCGAATCCAAATTTTCTAAGCATGACGATGATTCATCAAGCACTAGATTGGCCTCTTCACATGAAGCTCTTCATTCAAGATTTTCTATTGAAGATTCGGTTGCTTCTTCTGCTGCAATGCCTGCTATGATGACAAATACTTTGAGTCTCGAAAAACAAGTTTCGAACATGTCCAAAATGATGGAAACCATGATGAAACACATCAAGAACCAAGATGCTCTCATTGCTTAATTGCTCACCCAGAAAGATCACGAAGGAAGCCATGCGAATCCTAGGGAGCACCAAGAGCGTGAAATTCCTTCATCTAAAAGCAAAGACAAGATGAAGGAAGTATATGTGACTGCCGATGGAACTATCCCCGTGGAACAATTGAAGGAATTTGTTGAAGGCGTGATCAAAGATAAAAAGGAGGGTGGTTCAAAGTCAAGCTTTACCTATTGCAAGCCTTACACTGCTAGAATTGACAACCTAGTAATGCCTGTTAGATATCAACCGCCTAAATTTCAACAGTTCGATGGGAAAGGTAGTCCAAAACAACATGTGACCCATTTCGTCGAAACCTGCAATAACGCTGGAACCTATGGTGACCTGCTAGTCAAACAGTTCGTTCGATCTTTGAAGGGCAACGCGTTTGATTGGTACACTGATCTCACTCCGGGGTCCATCGATAGTTGGGAACAGTTGGAACAATAGTTCTTAAATCGCTTCTACAGCACTAGAAGAACTGTTAGTATGCTGGAATTGACTAACACTCGTCAATGGAAAGATGAACCTGTGGTCAACTACATTGATAGGTGGAGAAGTCTGAGTCTCAACTGCAAGGATAGACTGTCTGAACCCTCTGCCATAGAAATGTGCATCCGAAGGATGCATTGGAGCCTGAGTTACATTCTACAGGGTATACGTCGAAATACATTTGAAGAATTAGCTACTCGTGCTCATGATATGGAGTTAAGCATCACGGCCAATGCAACTGATGGGCTTCCCATTCAAGCTCCGCGAGTGCAGCCGCCTTGTCAAAATAATGAAAGGCAAGAAAATAAAAAAGAGGGCAAACCTCATTCAAGATTCAATAATAAGGAGTCCATGGCAATAAACACAACTCCCATGAAAATTGCTATCAAGGTGAGTCGAAAGGTCACCGAAAAGTTAGACTCCCCTCAAAATAGGTCGATAAGAAGACCTACTCTAAAAGAAATGCAAGAAAAGGAATACCCCTTTCTTGAATTCGATTTACGAGGGATGTTCGATGATCTTTTCAAGGAGAAACTCCTTGAACTTCCCGACATGAAGCGCCCAGAGGAAGCTGGTCAAGTCAATGATCCAAATTATTGCTGTTATCATCGCTTGATTGGCCACCCTCTCACTAAATGCTTTGTCTTTAAAGACAAAATTATGGAATTGGGCCGTCAAGGGAAAATCCTTCTCGAGGAAGATAAAGTATTGACAAACCAAACAACAATAATGTTTGGATCTGTGTGTTGTCCGATAGAAGTTTTATCTATAACAAGCAGTGCTTCATCCAAGGAGCTTGAAAAATCCTCAATTGAAGATGTTATTGAAGATGACAACGAAGGATGGACTTTAGTCACTCGGAAGAGGACTTGCAAGCCAAAAATAAAGAAGTACATCTTTTCGAAAAGCATTCGTTCGACAAACCCTGAAGTGACAATGAAACGACGAAATGCAACAAAGAAACAAAAGAGAGTGGCCACAAAATCAATTCCTTCAGATTTTCAACTCTTTCAAGAGGTTCGACAGCCCGTGACACTGAGAGAATTTATACCCAAGGGGTATTTAAGTGACAATGCTGATAACTCAACATCTTGTAATGTCGTTAAAGCTGAAAATTCTCAAGTCACACAAATTGGTACGAAATTTGAGAAAAAACTCAAAATCAATGAGAAACCACCAGTGGATTGTGTAACGACTATCATTTTTTATGATGACGATTTAATTGTTGAGTTCAAAATCCACAATCGACCTTTGTTTGTTAGTGCGTATGTCCAAGAGCAGAGGATGAATCGGATACTCATTGATGGGGGATCTGCTGTCAATATCATGTCCGTGCGTGCTATGAAAGAGTTAGGAATCTCAAGCGATAAACTCTCCCAGAGCCGCCTCATGATCCAAGGATTTAACCAAGGGGGGCAAAGAGCAATTGGCCTCATAAGGCTTGAATTGCTCATTGGCGAGTTGTCTTCAAGCACGTTATTTCATATCATTGAAGCCAAAACCTCTTATAACATGCTCTTGAGAAGATCCTGGATTCATGAGAATAAAATTATACCGTCTACTCTGCATCAATGTTTCAAATATTGTCGAGACGGCATAGTTAAGAAAGTTGTTGCCGATGATAAACCTTTCACTGAGGCAGAAACTCACTTTGCCGACGCGAAATTTTACCTTCAGACAGAAGCAAAAAGAAAAGAATCAGTAAAGGAAAAAAATCAAGATTTCAAGGTACCCATTTTGCGGTATATTCCAAGGTTAAAGAGAGAAGAAGCTCAATCCTCTTTTATCAGAAATGATACATTAAATGTTCCGCTCACCAAAATAGAGTCTGTTAAGGGTGAGAAAATGAGCTTGCAAGGATTTGTTCGTCCCAAAGAAGAACCGGTAGTAGAACTTTACTCACTACCAACTAATCGGACTCAAGAAGGTTTTGATCCAAACGCATATAGACTTCTTGCTAAGACCGGTTATAACCCAAATGAGAAGCATGCATTGGGAAAACTCCCCCCTGAGGTGACTGGCGAGAAGACTCATGGATTAACATCTACGCAGAAAATGTTGAAAAAAAAGGCTATAATGTTGAAAGTTCATCGATGGGTCTTGGTTATCAATCACCTTCTCCAGTGCATATAATGATCAAAAGGGCAAGTTGTAACTACGTGAACGAAGAAATGGAGGTCACAACCCGAAAGAGATCTGTGTTCTATAGGTTGGAAAATAAGTCGAAGCGTACTTCTGTGTTTGACAGACTTGGCCCACAGTCGAAATATTTGAAACCGCCCGTCTATGAAAGATTAGGCAATAAAAAGCAAGAGTACCAAGTTGCCAAGAAAGAAAGTCTTACTCTAATAAAGAAGAACAGACCAAGAAAGCGAGTCTCCAATTTCTTCATGCACTATGGAGACTTATTCAATGTAAAAATTGAAACTATTTTTGAAGAACAGGGTCAAGAAAGTATGGCTTCCTGCCATCATATTACGATCAATGATTCTGAAGAAGAAGAAGAAGATGCAGATGACGCTCCCGCTGAATTTGAACAGGGAGTAAAAAATACAGTCGATGCCCTAAAAGAGATTAATCTTGGCACAAGTGACGACCCTCGCCCAATTTACATAAGTTCTTATATGACTTCTAAAGAAGAGAAATGGTATGTTGATTTGCTGCTTGAGTTCAAAGATGTTTTTGCCTGGAATTACTCAGAAATGCCCGGTTTAGATCCTAGACTCGCTGTTCATAATTTATCTGTCAAGCGAGGAACAAAACCTGTCAAGCAAACTCAAAGGCGCTTTCGGCCTGAATTGATTCCTCTTATAGAAAATGAGATAAATAGACTAATTGAATCAGGGTTCATACGGGAAGTGAAATATCCAACATGAATTTCAAGCATTGTCCTTGTGAGGAAGAAGAATGGGCAAATCCGAATTTGTGTTGATTTTCGAGACTTAAATGAGGCTTGCTCCAAAGATGATTTTTCGCTCTCTATCACAGAATTGACGGTAGATGCTACGACCGGGCATGAAATACTATTTTTTCTCGACGGATCGTCTGGTTACAATCAAATACGTATGACGCCTGAGGATGAGGAGTTCACTGCCTTCCGCACTCCCAAGGAAATTTATTGCTATAAAGTGATGCCGTTTGGCTTGAAGAATGCTGGAGCGACATATCAAAGGACAATGCAAAGAATTTTGATGATATGCTCCATAGGAATGTGGAGTGCTACGTCGATGACCTTGTGGTGAAATCAAAGAAGCGAGAGGATCATATTCAAATCCTTCGAAAAGTTTTTCAACGCCTTTACCAACTGAAGATGAATCCTTTGAAATGCGCATTCGGAGTCACTTCTGGCAAGTTTCTCGGTTTCATCGTTCATCAACGGGGAATAGAGGTCGATCAATCAAAAATCGATGCTATTGTGAACATGCCTGAATCGAGAAATATTCATGAATTGAAGAGCCTTCAAGAGAAGTTAATACATATCCGGAGGTTTATCTGGCCGGACGATACCAACCCTTCAGTCGACTGATGAAGAAAGGGGTGCCCTTCGAGTGGGATGAATCGTGTAGGAATGTCTTTACAAGCATCAAAACGTATCTCATGAATCCTCCAGTGTTGGCTACACTCATCCCAGAAAAATCATTGATTCTCTATATTTCAGCTCAAGAACGGTTGGTGGGGGCCTTACTTGCTCAAGAAAATGATGAAGGTAAAGAGAATGCGCTGTATTACTTGAGTCGGATGATGACACCTAATGAGTTGAATTACTCCCTCATCGAGAAGTTGTACTTGGCACTTATATTTGTCATTCAGAAGCTAAAACATTATTTTCAAGTGCACACTATTCGACTCATATCTAAATCTAATTCCAATAAATATGTGATGGCTAAACCTGTACTGTCTGATCGGCTCGCGAGATGGTACCTCCAGTTTCAACAATTCGAAATTATTTATGTACCTGCGAAAGCTGTCAAAGGACAAATATTGGCAGACTTTTTGGCCGATCATCCCATACCTGCCGAGTGGGAGTTGACTGATGAACTCCTCGATGAAGAAGTGTTTATGGTCGAATCCCCATGGTTGATGTATTTCGATGGAGCTGCTCACCGTGATTGAGCTGGTGCAGGAGCTGTCTTTTATACTCCTGAAGCAGATATATTATCGTACTCTTTCACTTTAATACGCCGGTGCTCAAACAATGTGGCCGAATATCGGGCGTTAATTCTTGGTCTTGAAACGGCTGTAGACATGAAGCAGTTGCATTTTAGAGTCTATGGTAATTCAAAATTGGTGGTAAATCAATTTCTTGGTATTTATGATGTCAAGAAACCTGAATTGATCCCATATTATAAGTATGCAAGACAACTTATGGGATATTTAGATAGTGTCACTATAGAGTATATCTCTAGAAATTTCAACCAACAAGCTGACTTTTTGGCAAGGGTGGTGTCCATGATCACCCTACCTTCTCATCAAAATTAAATTTCAATATGTCAAAATTGGGTCATACATCCGATGTTTGATGAAGAAGATGATGGTGGGAGAGAAAATACTTATCACATTTTTGTCCATGAGATCGAAAAGGAGGATTGGCGTCACCTCATCATTGATTACCTTAATCATGAAAATTTACCAGAAGATCCTAAGAAAAGGGTTGATATATGTCGTCGAGCGCCACGTTTCATTTGCTACAAAAAGACGCTTTATCGAAAATCATTCGATGGGGTGTTTCTACGGTGTCTTGGAGAAGATGAGGCCATGCAAGCAATGGAGGAGGCTCACTCTGAGATATGTAGTACTCACCAGTCTGGCTCGAAATTACACTTTCGCATTAAAAGAATGGGATACTACTGGCCAACAATGGTGAAAGATTGCATTGACTTTGCTAGGAGATGTCAAGCATGTCAATTCCATGGGAATTTCATCCATCAACCTCCTGAACCATTGCACCCAACTGTGTCTTCTTGGCCGTTCGATGCTTGAAGTTTGGATATAGTTGGACCACTTCCAAAGTCTTCTGGCGGACACATTTTCATTTTGGCGGCGACAGATTACTTTTCAAAGTGGGCTGAAGCGGTCCCTCTAAGAGAGGTTAAAAAGGAGAATGTAGTAGATTTCATTCGCTTGCATATCATTTATCGGTATGGAGTTCCGCGTTATATTATCATCGATAATGGTAAGCCTTTTTGCAATGTAGCAATGAACAAATTTTGTGAAAAGTTTCATTTCAAACAATACAATTCGTCCATGTATTACGCTGCCGCAAATGGACTCGCTGAAGCATTCAACAAGACCTTATGCAATCTGTTGAAGAAAATCGTGGATAAATCGAGAAGGGATTGGCATTTTCGAATTGGAGAAGCACTTTGGGCATACCGAACTATTTTTCGGACTCCCACGCAAGCAACCCCATACGCGCTTGTTTAAGGTATTGAACCTGTTCTTCCACTAGAGTGTCAAATACCTTCGCTAAGAATTGCGATTCAAGAAGGGCTCAATAAAGAAGATAATGTCCGTCTTCGCCTCGAGAAGTTAGAAGCACTCGACGCAAAGAGATTGGAAGCTCAACAACGAATTGAGTGCTATCAAACCCGCCTTTCAAAAGCATTCAATAAGCATGTCCGGCCGGGTTCCTTTCAGATTGGGGAGTTAGTACTCGCTGTTCGGAGACCAATCATTCTCACTCATGGAGGACAAAGAAAGTTTACTCTTAAGTGGGATGGTCCATATGTCGTTCGAGAAGTATATACAAATAGCTTATACAAGTTGGTTGCTGAAGATGGATTAAGGGTTGGTCCCATCAATGGCAAGTCCTTAAAAGGTACTATGCGTAATCGGACCCCCTCGACGCTCCTGGCCCGCATGAGCTAAAACTGTGGATGGCAACCAGCAATAGTGTAGTATGTGGCTAAACTGCTGAAACACTCCACCAAATCTAAGGTGGTAAACAAATAGACGCTCCTGACCCGCATGAGGTTAAAATGTGAACGGCAGGAACTACGTGTGACTTGATTCCCCTTGTTGGGATACGTAGGCAGATTGGAGGGCAACTTCAAAGTTCAGTTACACCATTTCAAATCAAATCCTTGTCCCTGGCAAAATTTTTTTTTTCTTTCCAACAAAAAAATGAAAAATAAATAAAATGCTCCATTTGAGTTCTTTTCTCTTTAAAAAAAAAAACTCATTACATGAAAAAAAAATGAATGACAAAAGAATTCAGGAAAAAGAAGTACATGGTGGAAAGCCTAAATATCAAATTTATATTCCACTACAACTACTTTATATGATTGAAGTACAGACTTCATGTCCTCAAGTTCCTTCACAGCGTCATCAGTCAAGATGCTAGTATTTTTAATGGAAGATAACTCATCATACGCTTGGATTATTTCGGTCTGGATCTCTTTGAAGGTCTCATGCTTTTGATCGATAGTTGAGCTGATTTCCAGGATTTGTTTCTCTAAACTGATGAGTTCCTGTTGCAGAACTTGCTTCCTGTCTTCAATGGACTGCAACTTTTCTTCAAGACTTTGCAAATGAGAAGTTAGTTCTTCTCCCTTTGCCTTAACTCTCTCGAGTTGGACGGTCGCTTTGGAAAGGAGTTCTGCATATGTTTCTTTGCTTATCCTTTCCCACGATGAAGATGCCAGAACATCATATGCCTCCGCCTTGGCAAACAATTCCATCAAGTGGTCTTTTAAAGGGAGACCATTGGTGGGATCCGTTCTTGTGATTTCTGCAATGATTTCCTCTGCACACTCTTTTACAGAAGAGATCTGCTCAATTGGAGTGTCAAAAATCTGTCCGCGAAAATCCATCCACAAACTCTGCAAGTACTTTCTTCGATGTGTCTGGATCAACTTTTGGCTATGAAATTCTAAAACCAGTACTACCTTAGGTATTTTTTGGGTTTCGTGTGAACTAGTCAGCTCCTTCTTATGCATTGACGAGGTATCTCCACTGGGGGCAAATTGTTGTGGGGTACTGATAGCTATTTCGTCACTTTTGTTGTTTGAAATTATATCATCAGCTTCGAGCTCGGGTGGTAAGTTGTTACCAACGCCTTCTTGACGGAGTTCAAGGAACGGGGGCTGAAAAATTTTTTTTAAAAAAAATTTAAAAAAATTCAAAAAAAAAGAAGGAAAAAAATTGAGAGATGATTATTTTAAGTGGCGACACTCCAACCGACAGTGGTATAAAGAAAACCTCTTCCAAATCAGAAAATGTCCTCTTCTTTGATCTGTTCTAGTGACGGTCTTGACTACTACTACCTCTCGCCAACGAATGGGCTCCTCCTTAGATAAATCTGATGCCCTGAACTTGAGTCCCTTCCTTTTCTACAACCTCGATAGAATCACAATCGTCCACCGTTTCAATTTCGATATCTTTTTCTGTGCGATTCACGGATAAGGATTTTGAAACTTTGAGCGGCGCCTTCTTCGTTGGAATCACTGGTTGCGCCTCTTTGATAGCCTGTCGAGAGTCCTTGGAAGACTTATTTTTTGTGGCAATATTTTTCGAGGGGCTGTTAGTAATTTTGTTCTTTCGCAAGGTGGATGAGGCAAGACCCGTTACAATCTCTATAGCTCCATTATGATGCCCTGACTCGTTGGCAGAGGTAATCTTACCTTTCTTCGATGATTGTTGAGGGATCTTAACGGTGAATTTAAAGGAAGTTGAAGAGACACTATTTGACCGAGTCGACCACCAAGCGTCATAGTCTTTTGTGATCAATGGATGCTTCCTGTGCGTGGGTATAGTCATCCGAGACCGTGTCTGCGTGCAAACTGAGGAATCCCATAGTTGAATAGTCTCACATAAAGTGTAAGTGTGAGTGATTGCTTTCAAGTTGTTGGGAATGTCATGACAGAAACCGAATTGTCTGCTGAACCTGTAAGGATTATATTTTTCAATAATGAAAGTATTGTCCTTACGTAGAGTTAAATGGCAAGAGCGTTGATTAATGAGGTAGCTCGCCAGTCTTGATGATAAGGATCCATCATTGATCAACACCTTTTCTTCATTCTCAGTCCAGCACAATTTAGGAAGCATCAAAGGGTTCACCTCTTTGAAGATTTCCTCAGCTTCTGATCGGCCATAAAATATTGCCATTTTATCACCGCTAAATCTCGTCATGCGCGCATGGTGGCCACTCACTTGATTATTCTCGTGATATACGTCAAAATATTGGCCAATCCAAGCATAGACGTAATGGATTGGAAAAGTTACCCCGCATTCTCCAAGATTAGGGGCGTGGACGATTTCCCTTAACCCATGATATATGCTTGCAAGGACGGGAATTGCAAGGCAAAATCTTTTTCCTGTGGCCATTAAGCATGCAACCTTGAAGACACTTGGGCGAATACGATCGACCTTTTTGCTTGGCAAAAGGAACTTGCAAATCCAACACGCTATGAATACCGCAATATAGGTTTCCTTTCTTAAAGACCCTGGGATACCTAGTGTGTCGAAAGGGACGTTGAAGTCCTTCGTATCAGCAAGGTCGTGAGGCTCTACGCTTCCAGAAGGGTTGTAAGTCATTTTCAGTTTAGATGCGATCTTTCTTCTATTCGCTCTGCTCGGAGAGGCCCTATACCTAACATCTCCTTTGAACCAGAAACGGATCCAGTCTTTCATCCATACACCTTGGTCATTCGTCCAAAGGTGGTAGTAAGCGGAAAAGAGATGCCTGCAGCTCTCAGGGAGAAGTGGCTTCCCTTCTTTGTCACGAGTAAGAAGCTCCTGCGTTGAAGGAACAACTTCATCAAAGAATGAGCCATCGATCGAAAGGCCGCCAAATCGATAAAGGTCCCAAAGTGTGATGGACAACTCCCCAATGGGCGTATGAAGTGTGTTTGTCGAGGGACACCAATATTTGAAGAAGGCTCGCAAGATATTTTCACAGCGGTCGTAGGAATATCTTGACGTGTAGACAGTTTCAAATATGTCAGCGCGTGTGAGTACCTCTTTATACCTTCCAAAAATGTTCTCGACCCACTCCCAATAATAAGAGGTGAAGCACGCCTCACCAAAGAAGGACGAAGGGATCTTCCATGAAGTTTTGTCAATATTGAATCCTACGAACGGAAGTGTGAATTTGGTTATTTCTGGGTCTCCATTGTGGAGTGACGAGTTTAATACGACCACTTCCTCTTTCCTCGACGTAGTGGAGAAAGTCGACGGTACCACCACTTTCTTAGTCCACTTGCTAGTCCAATCTTCGGGATGAAAACATCCTTCGAGGGGTATGAAGGATTCAGCGAGCAGGCCGATTGCCGGTTTGTAAACGTGTAGTGACAAACTCTTTGATTGAAGTCCTCCCCGTTCATCCGTCAGTGAAATATGCGGCAGTGGTACGGCGTAGTCCTTAATTTGCATGATTGCTGGAATTTTGAAAAAAGAAAGTATTAGACGATGAAGGGAATTTCTTACAAAATTTTGGTAATTAAATTACCTAATCGGTGGCTCTCTTCAAATCCCCGAAATTGTTTCAAGATCCTTTTCAGGCACGAGATGGGGTATCTGCAAAAGAGCAAGTTAGTAAAGTTGAGATATTGACATGGATTAGGGCAAAAAAAAAAATTAAGGTCAGAGTTCTAGCAAAAGGAAGGGAAATTTTTGCTCAAATATCATATTTGGTATTGTCCTAATAGATGAGCAAAAGCAAAAAAAAAAAAAAAAAAAAAAAAAAACAAAAACAAAAACAAAAAAAAACAAAAATGAAAGAAAAAACACAAGACAAAAAAACAAACAAAAAAAACAAATAAAAAAAACAAAAAGAATGGTACGAAAATTGAGATTAAATTTCAGCCCGGAGGAATTGCTCAAAAAATAATATTTTGAACCAATCTTCATTTTCTAGTAATATTTAAAGGGTACACATGATTTCGAATAATATTTAAAGGGTAGCTCAAATTATATTTTGTGCCAATTGTCATTCGGTCAATTTCAATCTTCCAGCCGAGACTCAAGCTTCATTCTCAAATAATGTTTTGAGAATTTATTTGGTAAGGCTCTAAGCTTCTTAATTGACCGAAGCTTCTTGTAGCAATTAAACATTGCGGACAAAAAAAAAAGGGAGCTTCAAGTACCTGGTGAGCAAGATATTTTGGAGTACAGCCGATGAATGATGATTGATGCTCGTGGTTCGGCAAGGTTCCCCCGAGGCTAATCTTCCCTTTGGAGAATTGCTGTTGGAAACTGGTGTCGGAAATAAACACACAACGTCAAGGGTGCATCAAAATAAATGCGCAAAGTCTATTGCTGAAGTTCCATTTAGCAATTAAGTATGGGAAAGCAAAATCTTAGGTGCCAAATAAAAATGGTTTCGGCAGGATGTGAATAGCGGGTGGCACTAACTTGGTCGAGGCAGCCGTCAAATATTTCTATATGACCGCTCATAGTGCATCAAGTTTTCATCTTGAAACATGATTGGTAGACATAATGTTCTAACCACTTCATGATGGGAAGTTTCATGCGAGACCAACAAAGACAATAATTCATATGGTACTTCACATCTTGCATGGGAAATAAATATAAAGCACATCGGGTCAGATGTTCTTGCAACATTGACAAGGAAAATATTGTCCCTGAATCTATCTGTGCACAGACTACAAAAATCAGCAATTGTTTCATGCAAAAAAAAAAAAAATACAAGCAAGGTGGTAATAAGAGTGTCAAGTCATTCATCGGTTAATCCGTATAGGTTCTACCGTGAACTCAAAAGGCATATTAGATTCATGCATGAAAGCTATTCTGGCTGATATGAGAGCAAGCGTGTCCATGGATAATTTGAAGGTCCGAGAGACAGCTATATAAAAAAGGGGGAGAGTTTTAAACTCTAGCAAAGGAAAAAAAATCCACCCGTAGCCTAGGGAAGTAGTGCGTACCTTAAAATAATTCGAGAGTGGCTCGGCAAGAGTGATGCCCGACTTCAAACTGATTCTACCAGTCGAAAAGACAATGAAGCCAAACAAACTAGTGAATTATGAACGACAGTGAACAAAGAAGATAGTGGCAATTTTTTTGTTGGGCACACTGCAAAGCGAGAGCAAAAAAAAAAAAATGAGGGCATCAACTGGAGATCCGCAACTCTGAGGAAATTATGAATTCGTGGCTTCGGCCTTGAGAGTTTTATAGCAGAGAGTTTCACTGAAGGTCGGCAGAGATTCAAGTCCAAACGCAAGTGGATTTATAGTTCATTCATGGGTCTCCTTCATTCCCGAATCCTCTATTGATAAGAGTTCGTCACGGGCAGGTCAACTAGTTCCTTTTTGTTCGCGCATGAAAGTTTAGCATCGGGACTTATGAGAGCTCCAATAAATGGAATCCAAGTCCAATTAGGAGTCCTCTGGGTCAATTACATTATGAAAAAACCACTGGCATGGAAAAGCGGGTACTGACATGGCTTATGTCTTTGAGGGATAAGGGAAGGCAGTTTCCTTTTGTAATTAAAAGGTTGCATCTCGGTAGGAGTTGTCTGCAATTCTTGAAAGTATACTTTCCAGGTTTCACAGATTGAGCCTGCCCAAGGAAAAATTGACTAATTCATAAAAGATACGAGTTCTAGTCAAGCTTTGAGATGTCACACATGTATGTCGTTTGCATCCTAAGGAGCAAAGGAAGGCTTGGACATTTGGGCAAATGAGTATGAAGTCTCTCGGCCGAAGGAAAGAAATTTCTCGCGAGGTCTTTGTAAGTTTTGGGGAGATTGGCTCTGCACTGATGGTGGTCTCCATTGCAATTGGGTTTCATACTTCTAAATTGCTTGAACTTCGAGACTAACAAGGAATGGAAGTTGTTGATTCAAGAGTCCTAGTCATATTAGAGGAATTTTGATGATTTGCCGCTCAAGCTCCCGAGGCCGACAAGAAGAAGTGGTCTTGAAGTTTGGAAGCGGTGGAGTTCCGTGGGTTCCTATGATTTCTATAATCAATTGGATTCCTATGATTTCCGTGTGTGACTGGTAAACAAGATGCATGGAAGATCAATTGATTCCTATGATTTCATCCTTGAAATGCCTTGCACGTGAATGGTTAAGCAAGCAATGTGCAATGTTCCCCATATGAATATATTAGGCTTTCTTGAGAACAAAAGGTTATAATTAAAGTTGATGGCCATTATTATTATTATTATTCTTAATGGAGCATAGAGTTCGGTTTCCTTAAATGGCGAGTGAAGGGAGAAAATCAACGTATTTCGCTTAAACAAATTGGGAGATTATAAAGTCGAAACTTGCCCGTTCAAGTTTTACTCTTCGCAAACAAGTTTCGAGGGGGCATTTGTAGACAATGGAATTTTAATTAAATTCTAAAAATTACCATTGGTCTATTAAATATTTTTGTCCAATCGGATATTACCATATGGCATGTACGCTTGGAAAAAATTGGTTATTAAATGGCCAATTATATTTTGCCACGTGTCAAGGCGAGGTGTTCCAGATCAATTCAAATTGCAAGGATATCTCCACCAATCAAATCATATCATGTCACATGTCTATTGGATAAATATCTAAATATTTATTTCGTATTAATGGGATAATATTTAGAGTTATTTAATCCAAGTATATCTCTTATATACTGCAATAGCTTGGCCAGTCAAACGGCACCATATCACGTGTCTCCACGAGTTTGGCCAATCGATAAATTATTTATCTCTTTATTAATAAATATAAAATGAAGAGATAATATTTGACTGGTACAGTCCTAATATGACTGCACGTCTTGCAAGACAAGTAAAGTAGTACACAGGTCTTCAACCTTTACCTCTTGCTACAACTATAAATAGAGGTCTCTTAACCAAATCAAACACACAAACATACAGAGATACACACCAGAAGGCATCTCATACACTCAAGTGGTGAAGTTCCAAGCTACGAATATTTGGGTTTTCAAACTCTTCAAGTCTTCCATATAGCAAGGCTTGAGCTTCCAAATATTTTCAAGTTCTTCAAATCTTCCATATCAAGATTTGAAAGAATCGGTGGTTGATCCAAGAACAAGCTGCGAAACCCTTGGATTGGTGTTCGAGGAGAAGAATCGAAGGAAACTCTCCATAAGTTCGAGAAACTTCCAGAGATTGTACCCCCATATTTTTCTAAATTTATATATTACATATTTGTCGTGTATTTCTTTTTCTTGTCGTTTTGCAGACTTGAAATTTTTATCGCGTACACACACGTACACACATGTAACGTTTTGCATTATGCCTATTCTGTATTTTACTATGACGCAAAGTAACAGGCCTCTAAAAATATTCATAAGTACAAAAAAAAAAGAATAAGTATTGGGATGAAATACAGGGGCGAGTATCAATACGTACCGTGTGGTAGAACTTGACTATGATACCTTGTACCATATTAGCCGTAATTAAAAATTTTCTTTTATTTTTAATTCACTGAATGCTGCAAAAGAGCATTTTTTATTATGCTTAATTACCTTTACTTCCCTTGAGCGTTAGCCAAATTGCTGAACAATCCCTGGGATTTAGCCAAATAACAAACACCCCATTCAAGCAACTTCCGTCAAATAACTTGGACGGAATTATGTCAACCTCCGCCACAACTACAATCTCCACCTCTGGATCACAACCCACGTTGAGGAATTATGTCAAATTTGTAGGATCACTTCAATTTTTCAATTGGATCATGATTTCAGCCTCAAATTTGGCAAAAATTGATTGAAAAGCTACCAAATGAGCCTAAATCAGTGGGGGCTCTTCTTCTTCTTTACCCCTTAGATCAAGATCTAAATCCACAATCTTCACAAGAAACCAGCAGCATAGAAAGAGGCGTCAACAATGGCATGGAAGCAGAAGAATTCGAGTAGAATATTTGTGCACAGGCCATTTTTTTTTTCTTTTTTGTTTTGGCTCTCTTTTATTTTGATAATTTTTGTGTGTTTACCTTGGCTTATTTTTGACAATTGACTTTTCAAAAAATTGCAAGTCCCATTTTTTTTTGTTTTGGATTTGTCAATTCTTTTAGTATATCTTAGAAAAATGGAAAAAGAAAAATTCTTTTTTAACTTAAAAGAGTTTGTCATGACAACCACAGTAGTTTTGTGCTGACATTAGCAGCCTTCTTTTCAATATCTCAAGAGACGTTAGGGAGGTTTTGGATAAACGTTTGTTCATTCCAGGGGGTGAACTATTATTTGACCTTATCTCAGGGGTTACACGGTAATTTGCTTAAACCTCAAGGAAGGTAAATGTAATTAATCCTTTTTATTATTATGTCAGAACATTATATTATTATATAAGTTTAAAATTTGAGCATTACTAAACGCATTGATGAGGACAGCCTAATGTTGAAACTTATTTCTAGAACAAAAAAAGGATTGGCACAACAATCTCGCAGCCGAGAATTCCTAGTGGCTGAATATTGACATGATTTTTTGCACAACTAAGATGAGAGTAAAACAAATTCAATTTTTTTTTAAAGTTTGTTTGCTTGTCCAATTGTCTTGGTTTACATTTGAAACAGAACTAAAGATGTTTGAATGTGGGACTACAAAGCAAAAACTTGGCATTTATCATTGATATAGAACGAGGAACTCCGGGGTCAAGAATCGCTCATCGTATCAATAATACTTTATTTAGGAATCATAATGAGGATAATTTTCCTTGTTTTTATTAGTATTTTTGTTTATTTTAATTAGTAATATTAGTGGAGTTTGTTTCAATAAAGGATTGTGTGCCGAAGAGGTTGGAAGGGAAAAAATGCAAAGCGATCTTCAAGGAAGATTCGGCAGATCTTATTAGTAAGGTTGGATCCCACGTCGAGATAGAATTTATGATTGAGCTGCTACCAAGATGACCATGCTAGAAAACTATTATAGAAAGGTGTCAAAAGATATTAGCTTATCTGATAAAAAGACAATAGACAAGACTAAAAGTGATAATGTACCAGTTATGAAAAATTATCCTAATGTCTTCCTTGCGGAACTAACCTCTTTACCACCCGAAAGGGAAACCAAATTTGTGATTGAACTATTGTCCACATCAGCATCGATTTCAAAGTTAACTTATCATATGGCGCCAACAGAGTTGAAAGAATTAAAAATTCAACCAAGTGTGTCATCGTGGAGAGCTCTTATGTTATTTGTAAAGGAGAGCTCTTATTTTATTTGTAAAGAAGAAATATGGGACTTTGGTTATGTATGGATTATCAAGGGCTAAACAATATCACCATAAAGAATTGGTAACCATTATCACTTATTGAACTGTTTGACCAACTACAAGAAGCTTTACTATTTTCCAAATTTTATTTGAAGCAAGGTTTTTACCAATTGCGTATCAGAAAGGAAGATACAGGTAAGATTGCCTTCAGTACCTGACGTGGTCACTATCATATTTTTTTTTTGAAGCAAGGAAATCCAATAATAAATAGGAACAAATCTGGTAATGCAATCCTTCTGATGATAGTGGCGAGGTCATGTGCACTTGCTATCTCTTGCCTGCTAATCTTTTCCACTCCTACATACTTGACCCAAGATAGCAGAAGTATGATGTCTTCTAGGATTGTTTTCACATGCATAGAGGCCTTATCTAGCTCCCTTGGGTGATAAGTGCAACACAATTCGTTTTAATAGCGTCAGATTGAATACCCGATCCTTGCAGCCATTTGAGTGCTTCCCAACACTCTAAAGCTTCAATTTGGAGGGTGGACAGCGCATGTACCTCATTAGCTTGTCTATGAAGCATCATTTCCGTGGAATCTCAAACTACTTATTTGACTGCTGCAGTCTTACTTGTTAGGATTTGTTAAAAAATAAACAAACTAAAGTTAGAACAAAATAGGCGGTATAACTGACCATATATTATTTAGGCGGTAGACACCAGCCATATAGTACTTAAGTGGTAAAATCGACCATATAAAAGGGTTGTGGCAATCCAATAAAGACAAATAATAAAGCAAAATGAAAGACACAGAAATTTACGTAGTTCGGTCAAAATGACCTATGTCCACGGGCAGAGGAGGAGCAAATATTTTACTATGAAGAAAATATACAAAAACCGTAGGAAAGTAGTTCCTAGGCCAAAAAGGCATCTAATACTAAAACACAAGAGAGCCCAATAGATTTAACTAAACAAAAGGGTTAATGACCCAAAGGTCCAAATAGCCACTAATGCTTTCTTGGTTTGGTGCACTGAATTGGTTTGCTTGAGAGCTAATTTATAGCTCTCAATCCTTCCCCCAAAAAATCAATTCCACCGATGTGGGATGAAAAATTATGCCACAAAAATCAAATATTGTGGATGTTGAAAAAATCAACAAATCTCCACCTTAGCATAATTTTTAGTCTCACCATCGACAATAGCAAAACTGCTCCACCTTCTCCACATAAGCCCCAATGGGTCTAAATCACCAACAATGAATACCAACCCAATTCAAGCATTGCTTGAACTTGTAAACCGGAAGAGCTTTCGTAAATATGTTAGTAGGATTTTTCTTGGTATTGATTTTCTGAACAAGAACTTTGCCCTCAGCAATGATATCCCGAATGAAATGATACTTTATATCAATATGTTTCGTTCTCTCATGATACATCTGATCTTTAGTCAGGTGTATGGCACTTTGAGTATCACGGTGAATAACAGTAACACCTTGATGTAGACTAAGTTCGCTAAACAAACTTTTCAACCACAAAGTTTCTTTGATTGCCTCGATCATAGCCATATATTCTGCTTCTGTAGTAAGCAAAGCTACGACAGATTATAGAGTAGCTTTCCAACTGACAGCACAACCGCCAATGCAAAATATATAGCCTGAAAATGATCTTCTCCTATCAAGATTCTCAGCGTAGTCTGAGTCTACAAAACCAATTAAAGTGTTATTATTTTTTCCAAACTCCAAACATGTATTTGAAGTATCTCGTAAGTATTTGAAAATCCACTTCACACCCTGCCAATGTGCTTTACTAGGGTAAGACATATATCTGCTAACAACACTGACTGCATATGAGATATTTGGACGAGTACAAACCATTGCATACATAACATTGCCGACTGCACTGGAATAAGGAACCCGTGCCATATAATCTTTCTCTTCATCTGATTGTGGTGATTGAGCAACAGATAGTCGAAAATGGCTAGCAAAAGGAGTAGATACTGATTTAGTATCTTTCATGCCAAAACGCTCCAAGACTATTTCAAAGTAATTTTTCTTGGTCATGAACAACTTCCCTACTCTTCGATCTCGCTTGATATCTATGCCAAAAATTTTCTTAACTGCTCCCAAATCTTTCATTTCAAATTCACTACTTAACTGTAGTTTCAAAGTGTGAATTTCTGATTAATTCTTGGCAGCAATGAGCATGTCATCAACATACAGTAACAGATAGATAAAAGAATCATCATCTAACTTCCGGAAGTAAACACAACTATCATACATGCTCCTCAAATAACCATGACCCAACATAAAAGAATCAAACCTTTTATACCACTGTTTTGGAGACTGCTTCAATCCATATAAGAATTTCTTCAACAAGCAAATATGGTCTTCCTTACCTTCAATCTCAAAACCCTAGGGTTATTTCATATAAATTTGTTCTTCAAGTTCGCCATGTAAGAAATTTGTCTTAACATCGAGCTGTTCTAACTCCAAATTATACATGACAACTAAAGCAAGCAAAACATGAATAGAGCTATGTTTAATAATAGGTGAGAATATATCATTAAAATCAATACCTTGTACCTGACTATAACTCTTTATAACCAATCGTGCTTTATACCTTGCATCTTCAATCCCTAGAATACCTTCTTTCCTCTTGAAGACCTATTTGCATCCAACAATTTTCTTATCTGAAGGCAGCTTCACAAGAACTCAAGTTTCATTTTGATGAAGAGATTTAATTTCTTCATTCATCCCAATCAACCACTTTGCAGAATCATCACACGAAATTGCTTCTGAATAGGTGGAAGGCTCACCAACTGCATCAATTTCTTCTGCAACAGACCAAGCGTATGCAACTAAATTTGCATATCTTTGTGATGGTCGAATATCTCTCCTTGGTCTATCTCTGGTTATGAAATACTTCTCTTCTTTTGAACTATCTTCAACAGTAGATTCAGGTGCATCTACTGGCACTTGTTAAATAAAAGATTTAGTCTGAAAATAATCAGAACTGCCAATATCAAGCTCCACCTGTTTCTGTATACTATCAATAGTACAAGGACTAGAAGACTCCTTCTTGAAAGATAACATAGACAATTCATCAAAAGTAACATCTCTACTGATCACAAATTTGGGAGATTTGGGATCAAGACACCATAATCTGTATCCTTTCACCTCAAAAGTATATCCAAGAAAAATGCACTTTTTAGACCTAAACTTCAATTTTTCATCATTCACATGCATGTATGCTGGACACCCAAAAACTTTTAAATTGAAATAATTAGCAGGAGTACCTGACCAAATTTCTCAGGAGTTTTGAAATCAAAAGATGCAGAAGGAGAACGGTTGACAATATAACAGGCCATATTGATCGCCTCTGTCCAAAATTCGTTTGTCAACCCTGCATTGGAGATTATACATCTCGCTCTCTCTAAAAGCGTTCTGTTCATACGTTCGGGCACACCATTTTGTTGAGACGTCATTCTGATAGTGCGATACCGAACAATTCCTTTATATTTACAGAATCTATCAAATTCACCTTCACAAAATTTCATGCCATTATCTATCCTCAACCGCTTAATTTGTTTTCCTGTTTGTTTTTCAATCAAAACTTTCCATTGTTTGAACGTTAGGATAATATAATTTTTATGCTTAAGAAAATATACCCAAACTTTTCTTGAATAATCATCAATGAAAGTCAACATGTACATGGCAGCTCCTTTAGAAAGAGCAGGAGAAGGCCCCTAGAGGTATGATGAATGTAGCCCAAAGTTCCTTTTGTCTTGTGAACTGCCGACAACTAGAAGCTAACTCTTTTCTACTTTCCAAAAATGCAATGTTCATAGAATCCCATTTGTCCAATACTTTGACTACCAAGAAGACCTTATTTGCATAAAATAGATAAGCCTTTCTCGCTCATGTGCCCCAATTTCATGTGCCACAATTTGGTAAAATCAGAATCGGACAAAGTTGATGTTTGAACAGCAGCAGCACCTGTAACAATAGATTCCTGCAAAATATACAAAGTACCAGATTTATGTGCTTTCATAACAATAAGAGCACTTTGAGTGATTTTGAGAATTCCACCTCCAGCTGAATACCTGAACCCAATAGACTTAAGAGTGCCCAAAAAGATGAGATTTTTCTTCAAATCTGGAAAATGTCTAACATCTATAAGCATCCTTACAATACCATCGTACATTTTAATCCGAATTGTGCCTTTGCCAACAACTTTACAAACAGCGTTGTTACCAATTAAGACAACTCCACTTTCAGTTGATTCATATGTTGAAAATCAATCCCTATTGGGACACATATGATATGAATAACCCGAATCTAAAATCCACTCATTGTTAGACCTAATATTATTTTCTGTTGCATAGAAAATAGTTCCATCATTCTCATCAACTGCAATATTTGCCTCGGTGGTCTCACTCTTTTTCTTCTTTTGCTTTTCTTTATTTTTCAATCTAAAGTAATCAGAGATAACATGACCCTTCTTTTTACAATAGTTGCACACCACATTTTTATGTTTGGATTTGGATTTACTTCTATTTTCTGTATTTTTCTTTTCAGATCTACCCCGAACAAATAAGCCATCGGCTTGACTTTCACTAGTTTTTCTAATAATATTCCTATCTATCTGCTCTTTAGATTTTAATACAGATTTAATTTTTCAATACGAAATTATTTTCTTTCTATAAATCATAGTATCACGAAAATACTTAAAGGACTAAGGAAGGGAACACAAAAGTAATAGGGCCTGATCTTTATCATCAATTTTGGAATCTATATTCTCTAAATCCATAATAATGGAATCAAATTTATCAAGATGGAAAAGTATAGATGTACCTTCAGACATTCGAAACATATACAAACTTTGCTTCAAATATAACCGATTTCTCAACAGTCTTCTTCATATACAAGGCTTTCAATTTGTCCCACATAGCCTTGGTTGTAGTCTCTGTTGCTACGTCACGCAATACCTCATCAGAGAGATTTAAGATTATGCTGGATCTGGTCTTCTTATCCATATCGGCAAAATCCGCATCCTTTATATCTTCTGACTTGTTCTCAATTCCATGAATTGTCAAATCAACTCCGTCTTGAATCAGAATAGCCTCCATCTTGAGTTGTCACATGCCGAAATTGATATTTCTGTCGAATTTTTCGACAATCATCTTTGTTATCGACATTATTGTCACAAAATCTGTAACCTGAAACTTGTCTCAAAAACTGGTCAAACAAATATGCAAGTCTCGTGAGCGAGCCCCACAGGGTAAGCGGACCCAGAGAAAGAGTGGGCCCTATGGGATGAGCGGGCTCCACAGGGTGAGCGAATCCACAGAGTGAGCGGATCCCAAGAGATGAACGGGCCCCATAAGATGAATGGGCCCCACGAGATGAACCTGTCTTACAAAATATATCAACCAACTCTAATACTAGTTTGTTAGGACTTGCCCAAGAATAAACAAACTAAAGTTAAAACAAAATAAACGGTATAATCGACCATATAATATTTAGGCGGTGGACACCAGCGATACAATACTTAGGTGGTAAAATCGACCATATAAAATAGTTGTGACAACCCAATAAAGACAAATAATAAAACAAAATAAAAGACAAAGAAATTTACGTGGTTTGGCCAAAATGACCTACGTCTACGGGCGGAGGAGGAGCAAATATTTCACTATGAAAAAGATATACAAAAGCCATAGGAAAGTGGTTTGTAGGCCAAAAAAGGCACCTAATACTAAAACACAAGAGAGCCCAAAAGATTTAACTAAACAAAAGACTTAATGACCCAAAGATCCAAATAACCACTAATGCTCTCTTAGTTTGGTGCACTAAATTGGTTTGCTTGAGAGCTACTTTATAGCTCTCAATCATTCCCCCAAAAAATCAATCCCACCGATGTGGGATGAAAAATTATGCCACAAAAATCAAACATTGTGGGCGTTGAAAAAATCAACATTACTTACGATGTCAAATGAACCATCAACTAAAACTTGCACCTAGAATCTGTCCTCATGGTGTGGTATCCCTTGACCATAGATTCTGATATTCCCTCTTTCCCAATTTTGTGGAGGTTTGACAAGTTCACGCTTTTCTGGTTTGTATAAGTTCTTAGAATGAACATTTACTAACTGCATGGGTCAAGCAGCAATCAAGACCTCCCGTGGCATATCCATTTTATCTTCCCATACTAATTTATTCCTTAATAGCCATAGTTGCCAAAGAATGTAGATTGATTTAGTAATTAACTCCTTTGTTGGCATTGCATGGTACCATGAGGAGAACCAATTAGAAAACGAGCAAGGTGTACCAATATCAAAATTAAAACCAGGGAGGCAGGAGGGGCGGCAGGGGGAAGCTCGCCATATTCTCTTGGATCCCTCAGAGTTTAGGAAGTGATCTATGATTTCTTCCTTTTGCATCTCTACCACAATGAAGGTGTCGATGCCACCATGGATTTTGACCCTATGTATAGAGAATATGTGAAAAGGTTAAATGTGTAGGATGATTGCACCAAGGAGCTAGAGTTGGGTATGGAGTTCGAAGCAAAAAAACACATGCAATGAGTCGTTAAGTTGTGGTCAATCAAGCACAATAGGAAGTACAAAGTGAGGGTAAGCAACCATTCACTTGGTATGTTCATTGCAAGCCTTGCAACACCTCACTACCCTGTAATTGGTAATTGAGAGCAACTTTACAATGCATGCACAACATGTAGAAGATTGTAATCTTTGTGAGAGCACAGCTGTGTTTGTGTCTCTAATAGCAATGACTACCAGTTCCAATATCATTGCCAATTACGTTATACACGTCATCTACAGTTGTCCACTTTTCCCGATCAAACAAATTCAGGTGACACTTAAGCATGAGTTCTAAAAATATGTATGCCGCCAAGACAATCACTTTTAGAGATTTTATATGTACTTGAACTATTTGTGTATTAATAAATAACATCTTTATCATATTGATTGCTTGTATATATTTATACTTGTATGATAAAGTGTTCACCTTGGTCGATCAATCCTTGGTTTTGATGATTAACAAACCAAAATGTAGATTTGGGCTAATGTTTTTATGTGAGTAATTTGTTAGAACAGATTCTTGTGGCATAAAAGAAGAAGCAAAAACAGGGCACTCATGTCGGACGCTATCGGACGTCCGAAAGGATGAAGAACATCAAGAAGGAAACTCTGTCGGACGCTCGTGAGGAAGCATCGGACGTCCGGAAGGATCGGACGCACGCCTCGGACGCACATCGATCGCATCGGACGTCCGAGAAATTTCGCAAAGATTTGATGACTCTCTGCCTACGTTCGGACGCAGGGTTCGGACGTCCGACAGGTGGTTCGGACGTCCGACAGGCACCTGTCGGACGTCCGACAGGCCAACGGCTAGTTTTGACAGCATTTAATATTTGACCGTTGGAGAGTCTTTTGGAGCCATTTCTCACCTTCTATAAAGACCCCAAAGCACAAGAAGACAAGAGACTTTTGCCAACACAAAATACAAGCTTACAAGTGAGATTTTTGAGTAGAAAGATTCTTTGTTGGTTGTATAAGGGGTTGGGAAAGTTGGGTTGTGAGGTTGCTCAAGTGAAAACCTTGGTGAAGGTGAACCTATCACTTGGAGTGGTAAAACCTTGGTGAAGGTTGCCTCATTTGTATAAAATAGTTCTTAATTGGGTGAGTGATCTTTCAAGTGTAGGTTGTTGAGGGTTAACTAGAATTGTTGTAAAACTCCTTGGCTCAACCAAAGAGTATTTGGGGTGAGGAAGGAGTGAACCTTCACTTGTACATCTTGGTTAGCATCGCCATCAATTGAAGAGGCTATTGGATTGATATTTGGTTTGCATTTCTTATCTTTTCTCTTTAATTAAGTTTTCTTTATTGTGCTTAAATTTGATATATCTTTGTGCATCATTGTGAAATTATTTGTACTCATTGGGTTGCACCGGGAACCAACATAAAGTATCTGGAATAAACTTAATCAATAAAATCATAAGTGTTATGATGGTGAGGTTCATGTGATTAAATATAAAATTTATCTTTAAACATTTCTAGTTAAAATTTTAACAAGAATGGGACATTGTTAATACAGTTAGAATAACATATTACTATGTTATTTCTATTAGAGAAATAGTAGACCTCATCTCCTATGCTGTGTGAGACACCTAAACTAGTATATGAGTGCTTGATAGTATGATCAAGTTTACTAGATTGATTCGTGTAATGATTTCTTTTGTAAAAAAAAAAAAAAAAAAAGCTCTAAATGGTGTTTTATATAAGTGATCCTTAGACTTGAGGTTATCATTGTACCTAGAGTATGGATAGTTGTACTTTATTTGTTATATGATTGCTCCCGTAAAAGGGAACGCTCACATCATTAGTATATGGGTATATACTTGAAGTATAGAAAAATAGTGAATAATCTTTAAAGATTTACCACATCTTATGGAAAAGGAGTTATCTCATTAATGGCCACTTGTAGAAATATAATTCAAGAAATCTTAGTACTAAGTGAATGAGTCTTAGAAAAGGTGTTTCTAAATACTTGTTCTTTTAGGAGTTATATTTTGGTACAAAAAAAACAACATTAATCACATAATGGAATTAGCACGATTCATTCCATAATTAATGTGAGATAAACGTGGTAAATGAATATCAATTACACAGTAAATGTTCATTAAAATGTGAAGTCATCCATTTGACTTTTCTCATTATTTGAGTAATTATGATGCATTGTTAGATGCCAATCTTGATCTATAAAACTAGGTTAATTGAATCAACGATAAATTAAAAAGTTTCAATTTATCTAGTCTTGTTAATTAAGAACTATAACTCGTTTTTTTTCTAATGTATTTGAGAACCTAATAGGTAACACACATTAAGAATTCTTTTAACTGGATTAAACGAATTTCAAGTAAGGACTTGAAAGATAAGTTCTATAACTTATAGTATAATTTGTGAGGGGATTAAATGAATTTCAAGTAAGGACTTGAAAGATAAGTTCTATAACTATAGTACAATTTGTGAGACAAATTAAACTTGAGGGACTAATGTTACAATTATGATTGAATCTTCCAATACGAGTTGTATTTGGGTTAGGAAACCAATTCCTTAGGATACCAGTTTTAGGTTTCCATTAGCATTGGGTTAAGCTCTTTGTCTATACAGACACACACACATACACACATATATAGTTATTAAATGTGGCCTCATTGGATAGTTGTACCAGTAGAACCAGTGACCTGTCCATTGGATCAAGCCGATTTTTTAATCTGACTGGACAAGGAAGTAACCGACTAGGAACTATCAAAACCTGCGGTTGGATCATAAAATCGGAGACCCGAGTGAATTTGTTAAATCTTGGTGGATTAGGAAAAATTGAGTCATATTGACTCTTTAACCCAATTAATCTTGTTTGACCACTGACCTCAAGTTAAATTAGGATTTCTAGGTTCTCTTCTCTAATGAATGCAGAGTCGCAGAGACAAAAATTGCTCTAAGTTCTCTTCTTCATCCAATGTTTAATTTTTTTTTTGCCATTTTCAAGCTTGCAAACATAGGCTTCAAAATTCTTTCTTAGTCTTTTCCCTTTCTCGTTCTCTTAAGTCTTATCAACTTTGGCAAGAATTAATTTTGTTGTTGCTCTTCATCATATCCCCTATGCATAAGTTCTAATTTTCTCTATCTAATTTTAGCTTATATTTATGAGATTCTTGTTTTTGGTTGGTTGTTAAATTCTTCCTGAGTTCGTAACTTGAGGCGTTTCTACTCAACTGGGTTCTTCTTTTGAGCCTATTAGGTGTTTGTGAAAATGCTTGTAAGGAACATTTTCAGTAACAATAGTTGAAACATTTCAACTTTGATGATAATTTATGCAATATGAAGGCATACAATAATAAGGCTAAAATGGAAAGAAAAATGATTACCTTTTTTATATGAATCTGTATACATATCTATTCCTAGCACTCAAAAGCACATACAAACTGCCTTCGGAAACATGCACTATAAGAAATAGTTGAGCATTTATGAATTTTACAAGTACTAGTATTTGAGAGGCTTACTTAGATGTGGAGATCAAACTTATATGTAGCATCTTAAGTAGACTCTCTAAGTCTGATAGCAACAAGCACATGCTAATGCACGATAAATACCATTGACTTCTTATATAATTGAAAATCACAAGCTAATCACCATATAGTCTATATATAGAAATATTATAGGGGCATTAGCATTAAGAAAAAGTTGAGCTATTTAAATGATTACCTTATGCAACTCTTGAACCAAATTTTCTTGCTTCATTTGGTACATCTTTTTTATCCAATGAATACATGCTTGCATTTGCATTTTTTTAGATGGATTTTGTTGGAAAAATGTCTACAAGTGCAAGACCAAATACTCTAAGTTCACAATCTCAACCTATAACAAGTGGAAAAATGGATCTAGCTTGTTCTCATTGTTTAGAAGGCTCAGTATCTAATAAGAACGTCAAGTGTTTGACATGTTTTTACCGTAGAAAAAAGATACAGGGTGGTGGTATCAATCAATTCAAGCAACACTTTGTGGGTGTAAAAGGAGAGATCTGTCCGTGTCCAAAAGTTGAACCACAAATAAGATATGAAATGCAAAATAACTTACAAGTTGTGGCTAAAAAAATGAAGCTTGCAAAATCATTTGAAAGGAAGTGACATGTACGACCAACCTTTGAGACAATATGAGAAGCAATTGTACATGTAAGATGAAGATGAGGTTCAAGAGGTTCAACCAACTACACATCTAAAGTTGTAAAAGGAAAAGGAGTTGCTCAAGATCATAAAAGAAGAAAGACAATTGGGACCATATTCATGCCAAGAACAACTCATGGAGGACAACTTACCATCAAGAGTGTTTTGCAAAGTAAAGAGGCAAAGGAAAAGGTTGATTTGGCTATTTCAAAATGGATGATTGATGCTTCAATCCCATTTAATGCAGCTAATTCATAATATTATCAATCCATGTTTGATGTAGCTTGTTCTTATGGGGCAAGTTACAAAACTCCTAATTTCTATGATTTGCATGGTTGCTTATTGACAAAAAATGTTGAGCAGGTTAAGAATTTTGTTGATAGCTTTCGATCAACTTGGAAAGAAATAGGATGTACCATAATGACAGATGGATGGATTGACAAGCAAAGAAGGACACTTTTTAGTATATTGTCCAAAAGGAACAATAATTTTGAAGTCCATTGATGCCTCAAATGCTTCAAAATCTGTAGACATGTTGTACAAATTATTTAGAGAAGTTGTGCTATTTGTGAGTGTGGAACACATGTTGCATATTGTCAGCGAATTATGTTGCTGCAAAGAGATTATTACAAAGGGAATTTCCAACACTTTATTGGTCTCCATGTGTTGCTTACTAGCTAAACTTGATGTTGCAAGATGTTGGTAAGTTAGATGAGGTAGGTAAGATGGTTGGACAAGCTTCTAAGATAACAATATATATATATATATATATAATCACTATTATTCACTATATTTGATGAGAAACCACAGTGACGGGAGAGAAATAATTCATCCTGCTCCTACATGCTTTGCTACTAATTTTATTGCCTTGCAAAGCATTTTGCTGCAAAAAAAAAACCATGAGATCCATGGTCACTTCAAAAAAATGGACTATTTCCTCATATGCTAAAGAAAGTAAAGGGAAAAGTTTGTGGATGTATTATTGGATTCTATATTTTGGAAAGAATGTGCTACAATAGTCCAATTAACCGAGCCACTTGTCTAGGTTTTAAGGCTTGTTGATAGTGATGAAAGGTTTTCAATGGGGTATTTGTATGTTGCTGTGCACAAGGCAAGAGAAGAGCTTTTGAAAAGATTTTCAAAAAGAATGAAAAGAGTTGACACTTATTTGAAGATAATTGACTCAAGATGGGATACCAACTTCACAATAATGTCCATGTTGTCACTTTTTGGCTAAATCCTACTTACCAATATGATTTTACTAAATTAGAGAAAGCATAGGCATACTACATCAGGATTTTTGGATGTGATTGAGAAATACTCTTATGGAAATCCTTATTTAATGAGCCGTTTAACAAGAGAAATGAAGCTATTTCATAAAGTTGAAGATGAATTTGGAAGAGTTTTTGCAATAAGAGATCGAAATGCCATGCTCCCAAGTATACAAATTACAAACAAGAATTTCATTTTTAATTATTAGATTCCAATTTCATTTTTTTATTTTTTTTACTTATTTTAATATATGAATGGTGGTAGTAGTGCGCTTCATTTGCAAAATTTAGCTATACATATTTTAAGCCAAACTTGCAATGCTTCCGAATATGAAAGGAACTAGAGTGTCTTCGAACATATCCAGTTAAATAAAGAAAATAGATTGGAACATCAAACATTGAATGACTCGGTTTATCTACACTGTAACTTAAAATTACAGCAAAGGTATATTATTGCCTAGTTCTTTATTGGAATTTCTAATTTTCTCAAATAGGATGAGATATTTACATTAGGAGTCTTTGTGTTGTTTAGAAATGCAAGGGGAAGAATGTGAGGACCTGAAAATTTTCTTATTTTCATTGAATTACTGGCTTATTTAAATAATTATTCACTCATTTTCTCCGAATTATTTATTTTTGACCATTTTAAATCCATTTATATGGAACAACGTCTCTTTTATAGTTTTAAAGCGTTTTGTTGGAAAATCTACTTTTGAAAATTCCTTTAGTTCGGAATAACAAGTGCACGTTTTCGAGGCTACACTTGAATCGGGAGTGTATCAACATTGGAGAATTAAGAATGATCAATAGTAGATCAAGAAAGATTAATTGAGGAATTAATACTAGACTCATGCGAGGACTCGTAAAATTCTTATTTTTAAAAATCCTATTTTTGGCTCATTTAATTATTTATTTGGATATTTGCCCCGAATATTATTTTCTATCTTTATTAGACCTAAATACATGGAATTATAGCTTATTATATTTTTAAAGTGACTTGTTTCAAAAATTAATTTTTGGAAGCTCGTTTAATGAAAATAGTGAAAACATGTTTGAAAATTTTAACCGATTGAGAGTACAATAAGCTCGGAAATTTGGAGACATGTACAATGGTTCTAAAATAGGTAATTTTAGGTTTAAGTACGCAAGTGATAGTTAGTGGTACGATCGTTATAAGAATTTCTTGAAAGTTTCACTTTATCACACCTAAATTGAAAATACGCGTTTTCACCCGTGCGCTTAAATGAGGGACTTTAGACCATTATTTTGGGACAATTAAGAGTGAATAATAAAATTTGTGTGAATATAAGTACATTAGAGGTTTAGTGCACTAGTGAAACAATGAGAGAGAAATCGAGCCCAAACGCGCCCTATTGAGAGTTGACTTTGGGAATGATTTTGCACCACACATTGTATCTTCCTTAGGAAGCTAATATTGGACCAAACACTCTCTCTCTTAGTCTCTCTCTTGGCCAAATTCTCAGCTGCAAAACACAACACAAAGTTGTCATTTCTCATCTTCAATTCTTGCACCAAACCTTCATAGATTCATACCAAAATTGAAGACCACTTAGCTTGTCACTTGGAGAGTTCATCTAGCTATCAAAAGAAGGAGTTTTCATGGCTTTCTTGAAGCTGTCTAAGGACCGAAAATTCTGCCTTGGTCTTCAACTAAATTAGGTAATGATCCAACACTTTAATCTTGGTTTATAGAGGTTGTCTAACACCTTTAAGCTCTTGTATCCATATGGGTGGTTGTGATTGTTGGAAAATTTTGAAGGTGGGTTCTATGAACTTCCACCCTTGTCTTGATGGCTGATGTGATGATTAATGATGGGTTAAATGTTGGTTTCGTGCTCAAAATGGTAAATTAATGGTGTATTAGTCGTATGAACTTCAAGAGATGCATGAGGGAAAAAGTTCCATTTCTAACACAACACAAAGTTGTCATTTCTCATCTTCAATTCTTGCACCAAACCTTCATAGATTCATACCAAAATTGAAGACCACTTAGCTTGTCACTTGGAGAGTTCATCTAGCTATCAAAAGAAGGAGTTTTCATGGCTTTCTTGAAGCTGTCTAAGGACCGAAAATTCTGCCTTGGTCTTCAACTAAATTAGGTAATGATCCAACACTTTAATCTTGGTTTATAGAGGTTGTCTAACACCTTTAAGCTCTTGTATCCATATGGGTGGTTGTGATTGTTGGAAAATTTTGAAGGTGGGTTCTATGAACTTCCACCCTTGTCTTGATGGCTGATGTGATGATTAATGATGGGTTAAATGTTGGTTTCGTGCTCAAAATGGTAAATTAATGGTGTATTAGTCGTATGAACTTCAAGAGATGCATGAGGGAAAAAGTTCCATTTCTGCCCTGCCTTGAACATACCTATATTTGTGGAATTTTGAGGTTGTAACGACTTATTTATGATGTTTATATGTTGTATAGTTGGTGTATAAAATTTCATTGAAAAATATTGAGGTTTGGTTGGTCAAATGAATCAATTACACAAAACTAGTAAATCTGGAACTGTTCCCGTAATGCTCTGACCAGTTTTCGTGTTTCGGCCATAATTTTATATTTCGATGTTGAAATGAAGTGCCGTCAGCGGAATTTGAAACTAGACATTACCACCTTTCCGACGGTAAAAAATGCACGTTCTGGTTTCAAGTATGTGAGCCGAACCAACCACTTAAATTCGGCTATTCTGTTTCTCTGTTTTACTGGAACGAAATGCTGAAGCTGCAACTTTTGGCTCGAATTCGAGCTAGTTGTGTGCCGAATTTTCTAATGATTTCTTCTGTGAAATTTTAGCTCTATGAATTTGTTTTCCAACGCCATAAACCATGCCTAATTCCGAGTTAATTTGAGTGATTTGTGACCCAAATACGGAGCCTGCCCTGCTCTTGAAAAGCCTGACTTTTGGACAGATTTGATGCAAGGTTTGGTATAGACATGCTAACTGAAATTTTGGTGCTAAACACTTACCAAATGTACCATGAATGTTCCTTAGGCCTTGCCTACACTAATGAGCCATGTTTGAGGGATTTTTCCTTGACCAAATGTTTGGAATGGAAAACAAAAGGGTCAAGGCAGTTTTGTCTTGGAATTTTTTGAAACTTTGGTTGTTTGATTGACTACCTTCCCGAAGGTATTTTTCCATGAAATTTGATAGAGGGATACTCTTTATATAGGAGTATTATACTACTGAATTTGGTACCAATCCAAGTTCATTTCGATACCTAACTAAAGTTCCAAAGTTGGAAGCTCAAATCTAGAAATTGTTCACCAGTTTTGGATTTTTCCCTAACTTTGAGCTACCGTATCTCGGTGCTCGAAACTCCGATTCTTGATCCGCTTTTTCTGTTATAAACCTTACTTGCAACTCTAATTGAATTACAAATTTCAGAGGCTAGCTCGTAACGTGTGAATTTTACCGAATTTCCAAAGTTAGCGAAAAACTAACCCAACACAACCTTAAATACTCTGAAACAGTAACTTTGAGCCCATTTTTGAATATTTTTCATTTAGAATCATGGAAAAGTGTCTTCTAAGAAATTTTATTACTTTCAAAGAGGTTTCCAACGGTACCAAGTTTTCAAATTTTTGACATGTAGAATGTGAGATACGATTTTTCAAAATAACGTATCAAAACTGAAAATTTTTCGAATTCCAAAGGAAGGGAGTTTTTAAGCACTCCTTATTCCTTCGATATTACTTGAACGTTTTATACTTGATTTTCCAAAATGAAAACTTGATCGCTCTTGTACTTTAAGAAACTCTAGTTGAATCTCGATTTACGAGTAATTGAGGTTCGTTTTCATGAAATTTCCTTAGATTGTACTAGTATACAATCTTTCTTGATAATTGGGATATATGAGTGATGCTTCACTATTATTTGCTCAGGAGCATACGAGAACCTTCAAGAGGATCCTACAGTGAACACTTGAACTTCTGGAAAATATTTCTTTTTGATTTGCTCGGTGAGTGCCAAGTGTATGACTACTTGAACTCAATGGACTTGATTCATGCTTGGCTTACCTGATTACATGCTTAGCCTACCTGATTTTGAAAAATGGAGTCGAGTGTGTACTTTATCGCACTCGTTCTCATTTGAAACAAATGACTCATGTTTAACATGGTTTGTCTGGTTTACATGACCTGAAATACATGCTTAAACCTGTCAATTGCTTGAATACATGACATGGTATGCTATGGCTGCATACGTTGTTGGAGTGAATCTCCTCGACACTTACATGATACATGGGGGACGCCCAAAGTCATAGGCTGACCTTGGAACTCGAGCCGGCATGGGTTTGGTCGGGAACCTCGGTGAGTCATGAGATTCACATGATAAGCTTGATCTATTGAGAGATCTTACTTGGCATACTCGTGGAGTATCGCCTTATAAATGTCGTGCGGGCCCGAAGTGGTGTACGGTGGACGGATGAGAAGTAAGTGGTGATCTACGGTTTGAAAATATCAACCCGATTGACGGAGAGTCATCACGGGAAGATGTACGAATGAACTGGCAAAACAAGTGAAACTTAGCTCCTGTTAGCTACCATATCCTTGAATTGTTTCTGTTTACATTTTGTTGGCTTTATGAATTACTTGTAATTTATTACTTGATCTGTTATTTGGGCTTGTTACCTGAACAACGTGCTCGCATGTGTGTTCTTGGCCTCACGAGCATTTTGCTCACCCTGTAGATTTATTTTCCTTAACAGGTTTGAACTCGGAGGTGTACTGGAGAAACCCTCCTGATGTGCTATTGTTTAGGATTTCTATTATATTTTGGCTATGCCCTTGGTTTTGGGTTGTACTTATGGAATTGAAATGTAACTTTTGGGGCGTGATGTATATTTGGGAATTATGTTGTACTTTAAACACCCGACGTGCGGGTTGGATAATGGATGACTATTGTTAAATTTGAATTCTTCCGCATTTACTGTATTTAAATTATTTACTTGTGTTGTGTAGATCGATAATAAACTTGAATGGAATTACTTGAGTCCTGACGAGAGCTAAGCAGGCATCCCGCGGATACCCTTTGGTTCGCCTTAGAGAGAAGTGGGGGCGTCACAGTTGGTATCAGAGTATAGGCTTTAGATCTCTATAGTGTATCCTAGGCTTAAAAGTTTAGGATGCTGGACTGTGGAACAGGTTAGGAAGTTAAGTGACAGCTTTTGAAAATAAAAACTAGAACCTAAGTTTGAATTAGTTGATGGTAAGAAATCTTGATCTTGTGTGATATATGTGGGATAGTACGAAATGATCAGATCTAGTTTATTGAATATATCTGGACCTATATGGGTTTTACTTTTAAGGGTAAGTTATGGGAGGTAAGGGTGATATTAAATGGTCTTGAGATGCTTTCCGGTGGTCCATTATCGAGAATGACCTAAGGGAGCATTGAAGAGATAATCCAATTCCCAGAATTAGGACTTTATGTAATTTTCAAAGGATTTGCTCGCGCCCAAATAATGGGGTGTTAATAGTGGTTGATCATTAAAAATGACTATCCGAGGAAATTAGGGTGATTCGAAGGGATAATCGGAAAATGAGGGCAATTGCGGATGCCTAGACTACTAGAATTCTTGAAGTGGAGATTGAGATACTTAAGGAGCGAGGAAGACAAAGGCTCCTTGTGAGAGTTTTAAAAAGTTAAGACCCGACTTGTTAGGGTAGTGCCTAAAATTAAAGATAAGATAGATAAGTCGATGGTTGGGTGTGTTACATTGGTTGAACAAATGGAGAATGACAAGATATTAAATAAGGGACATGAGATCTAAAACACCTAGTGCTGGAAATGAAAATGATCCTACGGAGGTAGTGAAGACTTTTGGCCTGTCAATCACTAAGTTAGTGATTTAAACTATTTTAATAGTTCTGCCAAAGATTGACGGGGTGACGCTCGCTTAAAAGGCCATTGTATCTTGTATCTTGTTTCACTATGTTTCCTATATTTTGAGACAATTAAACGTTATTCATGACATGCTTGACTTCACTGCTTTATGAATTCAAATCCATGATTGGGTTGTACACGTTTGCGATTATATTGGTGTCTTCCCTTTTTCTCTTGTATTTGTTTGGCGTGATAGAGGTGTCACTTTTCAAACTCTGTTTATGTGCACTCACTTTATATCATGCCTTTAAACATGTTACATTTATGGGTGGCCAAAGGAGTGAAAAAAAAAAGATCGAGGGCGAGGGGTTAAACAACTCCAAGCCCAAGGGGGCAATTGTAGAGTGACTGCTAGACTGGATCAAAACCCTAGAAATAAAGGAAAATAATCACGTGATTATTGCTATTAACTAGATGATTGATGCCCTAGCACGATTAGTAGAGCACTAAAACTCTAAACCAATCAACCACTCTGGGGACCAAGAGAGATGTGAAAATGGAATGATTTTTGATGTCCGCCTATCTAGGTTTTACGGAGAACCTAACCTCGAAATAATAAGATTGAATTGATGTCGCGCCCCATTTTTTGATAAATAAATAAATGGTTTAAAAAATGTATTTTTTGATTCAATTTGTGATTGGAAAATGAATTGTGATTTAAAAGAAAAATGGGTCTAAATGGGGGTTTGAGAATGCGACGATTTGACCCAAAATTATAGTTTAAAAAGGGTTTTTGAAATAAAAATCGGAGTCGCCACTTGGTAATGAGTTAAGGTGTACCAAGTCACCTAAAAATGAATTTTTAAAGAAAAAATAGGAAAAAGTAGTAAGAAAACCCCTTTTAAACGACTCCTAGTCCACGTAAACCAACGAAAAAGATTCGGGAGTCACATTTGACGAAGGGGAAGGCAAGGATACAAATCCAAGGCACCCCTTTGACCTAGCCAAGGCTAGTTGCGGGATTTAATCAAAGATTTTCTTGTTTTAACCAAAGAATTTATTACATTTGGATATGCTACATGAATGCAAATCCTAGACCTAGAGGTATTGGGGGAAATTTCTCTTCAAAGGTTGAGTGGTGCCAATCACATTAATTGTGAAGCCCAATAACGATCCTTTGAAGAAGTCACGAATAATGCGAGTGGGATGCAAATGAATGGAATGCATGTATGCAATGTGAGGACATGAGTTTGAAAAAGTAATAAAAAATAATAAATATGTAAATGAAAATGTGCACGTGAGTGGGCAAGGTACGGTATGTGAAATTATAATATGAAGTGCATGTGTGCAAGTGATGATAAAAGTGTTCGTGTGCAAGTGAAGAAACATAAAGGTGCACGTGTGCAAAATGGGAGGAAAATGAAAGTGTGATGATAGAGTGGATTTAGAATGCATGAGCCTAGGGAATTTATGCATATTGGGTACGGGGAGACCTAAATCGTGACTCAATTTGCCCTTTTATAGAGGGAATACAAGCGTGCTAAGGCTTAGAAAAAGCCACACTCGCCTATATCCCATATTTAAGGGGACTCTCAAGCAAATGAACCCTATAACTAGCATGAAATGCAAAAACCCTAAAATGGAGGGAAAAGGGGTTCGAGGGGCATGCAAAATGATAAAACTAAAAAAATGCATGACATGTAATGAACATGCAAACATGTACTAACGAAGGGAAATCCCTAAGGGTCTAGCGTTGGACTAGCCCATTTTATGAATTCCGACTAGCGTTGGACTAGCGGAAACGTATATTCATCCATCACATTCATTCATGGCTATGAAAAGCGAGTACACATGCCAAACACTCATAAACACATAGCACATAACATTTAGCATGCTCGACTAGATGCAAGACCCTAACAAAGAAAATTAACACGTAGCAACTAAGCATGCAAGACACATAAGACAATTAAAGCCCTAACTATTACATTTGCTAGCTAGGCACATGACTTCGATAGGTCTTCATTGAATGCTCCTCCAAGCCCTATCTATTACATTAGGGAGACCCTACTACAATCTAAAAGGGGGAAAAGGAATAAAGTAATTAAATCCCTAACTATTACAAGCCAAGAGGTGTACACATACCCCATAAAGAATAACTTAAATAAAAAGCAAAAGTAAATGACATAAATAAAAGAAATTAAAGAAAGGCTAGGAAAGCAAAGTAGACATGTATTTCTCACGTAGCACGTTGGTTCACATAGGAGAGACAAAAAAGATAAAAGAAGTTATACCTCCCTTGAATTGATGCCCTAATGAAGTGAACTTACTAATTTACCCTCCAAAATAATAAAAATGTCAAGGTACCACTGAAATTATCAAATAATCATATGAAATGGAAATAAACATGAAATAAACATGAAATTTCAAATAGAACATTCAAATGAAAGTGAACGACCCCTATTCATCAAATTGAAATAAACAAGAACCTAATTAAAAGAAGTAAAAGAAACTGGAGGCATCATTATTTCAAATATTATGGGTCCCAAAAAGCAACTAGATAAAAATCAAAGGCTCATGGTGAGATCTACAAATCAAATACTAAAATTCATAAACATAAGTGATAGCTAATTTACTATGATGAAACAATGAAAATTTCCCAAATTTTATTAAACTCCAAGTCGAAATCATGGATCTATCGAAATTTATTAAACTTCAAAAAATGCATATAAAATTCACCAATGATCAACTCAAATATCATATAAAATCAAATAAAAAAAACAAATTGATCTTTAAAGGGACCAAAATGATTAACTTGTCCAATTCTTCGGGCCATGATGGAGTTAAGCAATAATCAAGAGGTCATAATGGAATTATTGGAAATATTCCATGCATGCAATGAAAGGCTAAAGCCTTCTTTACTTCTGCGATTCACGCATGAAGCTTTCATCAGATTTTGATTCAACTACATGGCTTTGGTTGGATGTTTTCCAACCCAACATCCCAATCCTAAACCAAGCAATAGGCTACATAATGATCACAATTCAGATGACCAGAAAACATGGAAATATATCATGCCAAACTTCTAAAATTCATGCAGAAATGGTTTCGGCAGCTTGCTGGTTTGCTTTTCAGCAAAGTGTTCAATCATGGTCCAAACATGCAAATATGCAGCCTCAACATCCAACCTTCCATTGCTTCCCTCCAACACAAGATCAAACATGAAACTGAAGTGCAAAACTCAACTAGCAACCAAGGGAAAGGAAACGCAGCAGAGAAAAGAAAGAAAAAATGCAACAGCTTTTGCTTGCTGTGTTTTTGAAAGGAGGAACTTTTAAATAACTTGGTAACTTCAGCAATTTCATACCATGAGTTTCTAACAAACTTTCAGTTTCAAAATACATCAGAAATGGTCTACATTCACGCTAAACTCTGACCCAAACAAATCAGGAAACAAGTCGCAAACTTCTGCATTTTCTAATTACAACATTGCCGCAGCTTTATCAAGAAGAGCAGAAAATTTTACAGCCCAAGATTCACTATGTTCACCATGAATGCACACCTAGACAAACAAACAAGGGATTTCGGGGATAGAGAGGGGCCAAAACATGCATTTTCCAGACATGACAAAGAAAACACCAAACTCCAGCTAATGCGTCAAAATGCAGCGATGGGCAAGAAGCAAATGACATGTTGCGGCAAGCTTTCAAACACAAACATAACCACACTATGATTCAAACAAACCACATAGGCTTATCAAGGAGAAATCTGTAGAAAGACTCCTACAATACCTCATCAGAATTAGATGCTGAACACATAAACGAAACAAAAAAAACTGAGTTGCAGAAAGGCTAAATAAAACCCAAATTCGTTCATGAAGATCCTGCATAATTTCTAATCTCCTCTTTGCAATCCACCATTCGTACGTTAAAACCCCAAACAAAGTCATGCAAAATCTGGGATAATGTTCTGTAACTTCACAACCATGACATTCAAGGCACACACGACTAACAAAATTCAACCAAAGACGTAATCTTTCGAACCAGCACAGCACTTTCTACTACTTCCAACGTCAAACAGATCAAATGTTTCATTCCAACGCAAAATTATAGTAGAAGAGTGGAACTTTTGGTTGCGGAGAAAGATAAAAGAAACGGTTACCTTGAGAATCCTGACACCAGATTTATGGAGACCCGTGAGCTTGCTGCGACCTTGATGAAGAATCCGCTGCTGGTTCCTCCTCTTTACTTACATAACTCTGCTTTCTTCTTTTCCTCCCAATCAGAAACCAGTCGCTCCTTCTTCTAACCCTCAGTCTTTTCTTGCTTTTCTAAACCTCCGCCATCCAGATTCTATGCTCTCTCTATCTCTCGGCCCTTTCTCTCTAGCCCCTTCTCACAGCCGACCCTCTCAACTCCCCAGACTCCCTTGCATTTTTTCTGTTTTTTCAACCGTCAGCTTGCTCCCAAAACCTCTATCTCTCTCCTTTAAGCTTTCTCACTCTGTCCGTCCCCTCTCAAAACCTCTCTTGCGGCTGCCTTTCTTTTTAGCTTTTATACCAGAATCCCCAACCCTAAACAACTTTCCTCAAATTGCAGCTGAAGGGCTACCTGGTCCTCTGTTTGCAAGCTGCGGCAATACGCAGCTTGCATGAAGCATTTCTTTTTTTTTTTTTTAAATTAATTAAAACAATATTGATAATAATAAAAATAAATAACAAAATAATTTAATTAACCTTGGATAAAACAAATAAACTAGAAACAACAAAGTGTAACTTTCCATTTTCCTTTTGTTTCATTTTCCTCATTTTTCACTTTTCCTCTTTTTCCTAAATGAACCAAACAAAAATAAAAAATAAATTAAGTAGAAATGACTAAAATAGATAAATAAAGCCAAATAAAACAAAATTTCTATTTTTCCTTTTTCCCCTTCTTTTTTTTTCATGATTTTTTTTAAATCTTTTTCATGATTTTTCCCCTTTTTTCTCTTTTATGCTAAAATGTCCAAAAATGAGATTAGTAAAACCAAACTAAAATAAATATAAATAAAACTAATAATAAAAAAAAATAAAGTCAAATATTTGGTGTCTACAGTTTGCCCCTCTTTGTCTGAGTTTTGGAAAAATTTGAGACAAAGAAGTAGACAACAAATACTTACCTGCGTTATTCAGCTGCGAATTACTCAAACGATGGGGACTGACCCCTGACGGGAAATTTTAAAATCGGGACTGACCCGAGACGGGAAATTTTAAAATCGGGACTGACCCGAGACAGAAATTTAAACGGGACTGACCCGAACAGAATTTAGACGGGACTGACCCGAACAGAAATTTAAAACGGGACTGACCCGAACAGAATTTAAAACGGGACTGACCCGAACAGAATTTAAACGGGACTGTGCTTACTAGTGGGACTGACCCACGGCTAGTGGCTATGAAAATGAAATGCTTACTGGCGGGACAAACCCATCTCCAGTAGCAATGAAAATGAAATGTCTTGACCATCGGACAGTGGGATCAAACCCGAGCCTGCCGTGATGAACTTGATTTGATTTTTGATTTTGATTTTTTGATTTTTGATTTTTTTTTATTTTTCCTGACTGAGAGAGACTTTTCGAAATAATTTGCCCCAGTGTAATGAATTTGGTCAGTGGGATTAAACCCGAGCCTGCCCAATGAAATGTTGGCGGCACGAAATCCAGGCTCAACGGGATGTTGTGAAGTTGGCGGCACGAAGTCCAGGCCCAACGTGATCTTGTGAAGTTGGCGGCACGAAGTCCAGGCCCAACGTGATCTAAGCGGTCAGCGGGATAGAACCCGGTCCTGCCGAGGATAGAATAAAACACACGCGTTAGTGAGATAGACTCGATGCTAACGGTGGCAGGATGAAACACACACGTTAGTGAGATGGACTCGATGCTAACGACGGTAGGATGAAACGCACACGTTAGTGAGATAGACTCGATGCTAACGGTGGTAGAATAAAAACACGTACGTTAGTGAGATAGACTCGATGCTAACGGTGGTGGAATGAAAACACGTAGGTTAGTGAGATAGACTCGATGCTAACGGTGGTGGAATGAAAACAGGCACGTTAGTGAGATAGACTCGATGCTAACGGCAGTAGGATGAAAACACGCACGTTAGTGAGATAGACTCGATGCTAATGACGGTAGGATGAAAACACGCACGTTAGTGAGATAGACTCGATGCTAACAGCGGTGGAATAAAAACACGTACGTTAGTGAGATAGACTCGATGCTAACGGTGGTGGAATGAAAACAGGCACGTTAGTGAGATAGACTCGATGCTAACGGCAGTAGGATGAAAACACGCACGTTAGTGAGATAGACTCGATGCTAATGACGGTAGGATGAAAACACGCACGTTAGTGAGATAGACTCAATGCTAACGGCGGTTGAAGTAAAAACGCACACGTTAGTGAGATAGACTCAATGCTAACGGCGGTTGAATGAAAACGCACACGTTAGTGAGATAAACTCGATACTAACGGTGGTAGAATCAAATGTGGTTGTCAAGAGTAGGGAATGGAAAGGTGCGCGGCGGGCGCTGAAATTTCATTAACAAGAAATTGAAATTTGTCGAGGAATAAGAAATTAAATTCAAGTTTGATTTTTGAGAATTTTTCAAAAATAATTGGCCCCAATTTCCATTAATCAATTGATTTGCATTATGGCAGGGTTGATCCTCCTTAAAACTTTGATTCGCTTCTTCTTTGGTCCGATCCCCTCAGTCATATAAAAATTCTTGGGCGACATTTCTCAATTCAAAAAGTTGCTCCAGTTTCGTCCTTTGAAACGCGTATGAATCTGCAAAAGAAAGAACAAATAATGCCACCACCATTCGATCTATTCCTCCTTCAAGAAATGTGTAAACATGAGTACTTTGATGTTTTCCCCTTGATACTTTGAAAACTCAACTTTGCTCTGTGATCTGATCAAATTCCATTGATTTCCAATGCTAATAAGGCCCTTGGTATCCAGGGATTTTCGATAAATCAGGGGGATTGCCATTGGATAAATCCAAAAGATAGATGAGACCATGTAACAAATGAAAGAGTTGTCTATTTATTGACAAAAATTTCTGTAACATGAAAACAATCATTTATTGAAAGAAAATTAATTTTGAAGAAATGAATCTATAAATTCGACAATGTACACTTGAAAAACCAAAAGTATTCCGACTTCAAACAAATGCCACGCTTGACCCTTTAGATATCATCTGCCCTGAGTTCAATGTCGGCAACAGAAAAACATAATGCGAGAAGGAATCCCAAATGAACCGAATCATCAGCTTTCTAATTCCAACCTCACTTTTCTCATGAAACTCTACCTTAGCGCCCTTCTAGGTTTTCACTAAGACCATTCCCACTTCTTTTTTCTTTTTTTTTCTTTTTGCTTTTTTTCTCTCTTTTTTTTTTCTTCTTCTCTTTTCTTTTTTTTTTTTTAACAAAAGGTCCCCTTTTCGGATTTTCGCCTGATGAACAAATCTCGCCAATAGCTTTTATCAACTCAAAAAGATGTGTTTTAGGAGATAATGGCATCAGTGCGACAACCCCTTCCCTTACAACGTGAGTGAAAGCGTATTGACATCATTTGCCATGTGACTTAGAAAAATTTCCTTAAAAGAGGTAATACCAAGAACGGAAGCCATGACTTTTTGGCTTTTGTAATGGGGTCTGGTGGGGTGTTTAGAAAAGTTAAGGTTTGAAGGCAGATTTCAAGAGTGGTTTAAGTAATCTGAGATCGCATTGTTGTGCCAACCCTATTTTAGGGCTAAATCAGAATTTGCCCCAGTTTATGCTCAATTGAGGCCTTCTTTCATTTTCTTTCTTCTTTTGATTTTTCGGCCTTCTGCCATTTTTTGAACTTTTCAAAAATTTGCCCCAATTTATTTGTGAACTGAGGTTCTCTTTTCTTCTTTTGTCTTTTGATTTTGTGGCTTTTCACTTTTCCACTTTTTGAAATTTTCCTTTTCAACTCAAACTTGCCCCAGTGTGGGGTTTGCGATTCTCAGGGATTGCCAAATGAAGTATTTTATTCTGAAGGCTCAAAAGGGATAACTAGGGATATAATGTCTTAATGGGAAAAGAAGAGGGCCTGACTTTCATTCCATTCTTCGCATTAATTCTAAAAGAAAACTTTCGTTTATCAGATGAAAATTTCTTACACATCTCCGAATTGATTGGCTGAGGGAACAAGTGCTCCACCCGGCGATACCCTTTTGATGATAAGAGCACCTTACCAATTTGCGGCAAACTCTCCTTTTGGCTTCATTTTGTATTGATAAAAATCACCTTAATGCTTTGCCTTCTTGTCTGAATGGTCATGATTTGACCCTTTAATGGTAATCACAGACCAATCCTCTTGATCATATTGACCACGATAGACTGTGTTTAACTGCTTCTTATTCCTAATCTTGATCACGATTTGGCTTGAACTTCTTTTATTCCATTCGGGCTTCTTTGAAACATTTTCGGATGCCTCTTCCCCACTCCTCTCATTTTTGAAATTCAAATTCACATTTATGAGATCGCTGCCATCAAATTTCTGAACAGTGATATCCAAAGGGTCAGGCGGTTTTATTCTGGGCCATCTGAAAAGAATGTGTAAGTCACAATATATATAAGACTGTACATTTTATTGACTTTCCAGACAAAAACCAAACTTAATATCATGAAACGTGTCTTTAGCAGTCACTTGATTGAAAACTATTTACAAAAAACATATTTAAACAAAAGACACATGTATGAACGATTTTCATTGGTTTCAAACCAAAACAACTCCCCAAATTTATCAAAACTTCCCTTCAAGAGGAACCTCACTAATTCAGCCATTTCCAGGATTTTCAAATTTCCTTGCTGGAGGTAAATGCCTCAAAATGTCCTTGTGCTCAGAAAAAGGATTCGTACTTATGTTCGGTCCTTGTTCTTTCCTTTTCCTTAATCACTATATTTCCTGCTTCGATCATGTCCTAGATCTTATGTTTTAGTACCCAACAGTTACTGGTCGAATGACAGGGCGCTCCAGAATGGTAGGCACACGCGGCTTGAGGGTCGTACCCAGAAGAGAGACCTCGACGAGAGTAGTTTGGAGGAGGTATGTCATCTATTTTATCGGCAGCCTTGAGCTGTTCATACAGTTGGTCAATGGGTCGGCCTAAGTTGGCAAAAGTTCGAGATCGACCAGGTTTTTGTATTTTATTGGTTTGAGGAAGGTTGTAAGTCTGTTGGTTTGGTGGAGCAGGTCTGGGATTATAAGGTAGACGAGGTTGAATTTGAGGATTGTTTTGAGTCATTGGGAAGGATATTGTAGGTGGGCTTGCATGGTTTGGCTGAGGTCGAGGGTGATTAGTGGTAGTATGGTAAACAGGGCGTGAGTTTGGGTAGCGAAATGAATACGTCTGGTAACGTTGGGATCTGGGTCTTGAAAATGGTCCTTGGCCCCACACAAAAGTAGTTTCCTCCTCTTTCTTCTGGAGTTGAGGCTCCCTTCTGTTATTACTTTGACCTTGCAAGGCGTCCAACTGTGATTTTAAAGCTGATACATTGACAATTTTTCCTGCTTTGACGTATTCGTCATATTCCTCCAACTTATTGATAATTGCTGCAAATGAACACCCGGTCATGCGAAAAATCTCCTCAAAGTAGGGCGGATCATGAGCTTTGATGAACGTACGAACAATCTCATCTTCAATCATATGGGGTTCCACCTTGGCGGCCAATTTCCTCCATCTTTTTGCATATGTCTTGTGGTCCTCGGATGGTTTCCTCTTGGTTCCTTCCAATGTGGTCCTCGTTGGAGCCAACTCGCAATTGTATTCGTATTGCCTTACAAAAGCAGTTGATAAGTCCAGCCACGTCCTCATATCCTCGGGTTTCAAATTGGAATACCAGTCCAATGCATCACCTTCTAAGCTTTCGGGAAACAAACGAACTGGTAGATTCTCGTCATCTATTGGTTTGCCCAACTTGTTAGCAAACATTCGGAGGTGCGTCTTGGGGTTGCTCGTTCCATCATACTTGCTAAATTTGGGTATTTTGAAACCCATGGGCAATTGCATATCCGGAAACAGGCATAGCTCGTTGTAGTCCAGCCCTCCTTGTTTATTCAAGCCTTGGCTTTTCCTTATGAAATCCTCAAACCGATCCAATCGCTTTAGCAAATTCTTATCCACTGGTGCGGATGACTCCCCGGTTTCAACTTTCCCTTGAGCAGCGGTATCTAGGGTGAACGGCTCAGCGATGGAGTAATAATAAGGTCCCTGTGGCTCGAATGGCATGCTTATAGTAATTGGCGGATAATTTTCGGAAATTTGGACATGAGGAGGGTTAGTTTGGATGTGAGGTGCATAAGCAGGTTGTGGGCCATGAGTGGGATAAGTAAAGGCTTCCTCAGGGGGGTTTATGAATTGTGAAGGAACAGAGGTTTGAGTATAAGGCAAAAATATGGGTTGAGGTTTAGATTGGCCAGGAGGTAAGGGCTCATGTTGTTTACTGCTAGCACCACTAGCTACCAATTGATCAATTACGCGCCGTTGGGCCATCATTTCAACGCTCAGCTTATTAAATTGGTTTAGAACTTCGCTCAGTTGAGCTCCCAGATTTGCCGAGTCAGTCGGTGATGTGGTTGCGGGCCTATCAAATGATTCTGGACGGGTACTCATGTTTACACTATCTCTTGAAGCTCGACTACGTGATCGGGTGATAATGGGGCTTTTCCAGGTAGCTATATACTACCTGAGAATTTAAGACAACCCTTATTAGATACCCTTCTTGATTGACTGCTGTCAAAAAGAAAAGAAGAAGGAAAAGGAAAAGACAGGAGTTAGTAACAATTAAAGTAATTCGGATGCATGTCCTATGGGGGAACCCTTTTTGTGCCAAGGGTAGGCCTAGCATGAAGATGCAATCCTCTGAGGTAGGCACTATACCATACCTGATGGATCTGATCAACTCATTGAGTAAAAATAACTTTGAAAAATTTGGTCAATTGGAGTGACGAGAGACACTTTGTCAAAATGAGGCCAACGTCCGAATGGATTGGTCATTTTTTATCGATACAAGAATTTGCAAAAACGCACGGGTTTGACCTTGACGAACTTCCTATCGAAGAGATTGGAATTCATTGCATGGGTAAAAACCCCAACTGATCAAATGGCTAAATGCAATGGATGGTTTTCTCAAAATCGACTAGGTTTTCCAATTTGAATTTTTTCATTGAAACCCTAATTGGTCAAATGGATGGAATGAAAGTGACAATTTATTTAAAATCGACCGAATTACCCTAAAAAGGGAAACAGGTCAAATGAATTGAATGAAATTTAATTTATCCAAAATTAATCAGATCACTCTAAAAAAGGGTAAATTGATCAAATAGATTGAACGAAACTTGATTTATTCAAAATCGGCTCGGTTGCCCTAAAAATGGGTAAATTGACCAAATGAATGAAAATGAATTAGTGATTTATTCAAAAATCGGCCGAATGACCCTAAAAAGGGTAAATTGGTCAAATGAATTGACAATTTATTCAAAATCGACCGGATGACCCTAAAAAGGGTAAATTGGTCAAATGACCCTAAAAAAGGGTAAATTGGTCAAATGAATCGACGATTTATTCAAAATCGACCGGATGACCCTAAAAAGGGTAAATTGGTCAAATGACCCTAAAAAGGGTAAATCGGTCAAATGACCCTAAAAAAGAGAAAATTGGTCAAATGAATTGACGATTTATTCAAAATCGACCAGGTGACCCTAAAAAGGGTGAATTGGTCAAATGACCCTAAAAAGGGTAAATTGATCAAATGAATTGACGATTTATTCAAAATCGACCGGATGACCCTAAAAAGGGTAAATTGGTCAAATGATGATTTATTCAAAATTGATTATGAATTGACAAAATGGATCGATTGAATCGGCCGGCCATTGGTTATTTCAAAATTATTGAGGTGCATTAGTCTATGACCTTCTAAAAATCAAATTTTGGCCTCAATTTATTTATCGTCTCAATAGGAGGAATCATTTGTGAATTTTCTTCAAATTACTGTCCTTTTACGCAATGGAATTTTACCAATTTTGATAAAATGGCCAAAAAGTGATTATTAGACGCTCATATTCCAAAAATCACTCTTATGAAGACGATCGGATCCTACCTTACCTTGTGCACTACCCCTTTGGATGGTACAAAATGTAAACGTGCAAGTCTCTTTGGATTAAGTATCCGAGACACAAGGTGGCTTATCCCCTAACACGGGATCGCCTAAATGGCATTCCCTTTCTAGGGTGGATGCATGATGCCATTTTATTAGAGCAGTAAAACATGCAATTTGAAATGAAATCATGACCTAAAAGGACCTTTTATACGCCAAGGTAGGCTTAGAATGCTATGCAATTATTAATCTATGAATGCAATATACCAAAATCTTTAAACGTGCAATAACCTATCTACGAGGGTAGGTTCTAAAAGAAGGTCATGCCAGACCTCTTATTTGCTAGGGTTTGTGAATGCAATGGGGACACAAAACCAAGAAAAAGTTAGTTCAGCCGAATAAATACACATAACACATTATAGCAACGAAATTAATACAAAAAAATAAAGCAATAAAAGGGAGAAAGGGGTTGGACCCCTCCCCTCGTGAATAGTGTCCCTAACTCAGGATAAGGCCGACTCTACCCTAGGCTATTCTAATATGGATGCATGAGGCTGGGGTTCGCTAATGTATCTAGACTCGATAAACTCAGGTCCCCGAGCCTTCAGACTTAGAAACCAAGGGTCATCAATCCCAAGGTTCTTTGTCGGTGGCTCGAGCGATTCCCCAAACACCGCTACGCACACATCGTGTCGCGGCTACGTGTTTGAGTGAATCTATCAAAATTCTCAACCTTCGACTAAAAGCTAAAGGTTATCAGCCCATAGCTTAAAGCGGAAGATTGAGTGACCCATTGGATCATGCTACACACACATCGTGTCGTGATCACATGTCCAAGTGGGTCACCTAATCCTAGTAGGGTGGAGTGGCGTGACAAGCCACTAAAAGAAAAAGAAAAATAAATGAAGGGATAAAAAATAAAGCGTATGCACGTATGCTAGTGCTCGTTTGGAGGGGAGGGATCGAGAACCAACGCGAGACTCTAAGGTGATGTCCCCCACCCAAATGCAATGCAAGCGCGAGATAAGCAAGTAAACATACATCCAATCAACCAATCATACATTCGCGAGCGAGGGACTAGTTGGACACGCGTGAAATGCAAAATCCTAAAAAAGGAAAAAATGCAACCCTAAAACACCCAAATGTGATATATGAAAAGGTTAAAAGAAGAAAAAGATTGATTAAATCAAATTTGCTCGGACTCTCGAAAGTCTCCAGTGGAGTCGCCAACTGTCGCGCCCCATTTTTTGATAAATAAATAAATGGTTTAAAAAATGTATTTTTTGATTCAATTTGTGATTGGAAAATAAATTGTGATTTAAAAGAAAAATGGGTCTAAATGGGGGTTTGAGAATGCGACGATTTGACCCAAAATTATAGTTTAAAAAGGGTTTTTGAAATAAAAATCGGAGTCGCCACTTGGTAATGAGTTAAGGTGTACCAAGTCACCTAAAAATGAATTTTTAAAGAAAAAATAGGAAAAAGTAGTAAGAAAACCCCTTTTAAGCGACTCCTAATCCACGTAAACCAACGAAAAAGGTTCGGGAGTCACATTTGACGAAGGGGAAGGCAAGGAAACAAATCCAAGGCACCCCTTTGACCTAGCCAAGGCTAGTTGCGGGATTTAATTAAAGATTTTCTTGTTTTAACCAAAGAATTTATTACATTTGGATGTGCTACATGAATGCAAACCCTAGACCTAGGGGTATTGGGGGAAATTTCTCTTCAAAGGTTGAGTGGTGCCAATCACATTAATTGTGAAACCCAATAACGATCCTTTGAAGAAGTCACGAATAATGCGAGTGGGATGCAAATGAATGGAATGCATGTATGCAATGTGAGGACATGAGTTTGAAAAAGTAATAAAAACAATAAATATGTAAATAAAAATGTGCATGTGAGTGGGCAAGGTACGGTAGGTGAAATGATAATATGAAGTGCATGTGTGCAAGTGATGATAAAAGTGTTCGTGTGCAAGTGAAGAAACATAAAGGTGCACGTGTGCAAAATGGGAGGAAAAATGAAAGTGTGATGATAGAGTGGATTTAGAATGCATGAGCCTAGGGAATTCATGCATATTGGGTACGGGGAGACCTAAATCGTGACTCAATTTGCCCTTTTATAGAGGGAATACAAGCGTGCTAAGACTTAGAAAAAGCCACACTCGTCTATATCCCATATTTAAGGGGACTCTCAAGCAAATGAACCCTATAACTAGCATGAAATGCAAAAACCCTAAAATGGAGGGAAAAGGGGTTCGAGGGGCATGCAAAATGATAAAACTAAAAAAATGCATGACATGTAATGAACATGCAAACATGTACTAACGAAGGGAAATCCCTAAGGGTCTAACGTTGGACTAGCCCATTTTATGAATTCCGACTAGCGTTGAACTAGCGGAAACGTATATTCATCCATCACATTCAATCATGGCTATGAAAAGCGAGTACACATGCCAAACACTCATAAACACATAGCACATAACATTTAGCATGCTCGACTAGATGCAAGGCCCTAACAAAGCAAATTAACACGTAGCAACTAAGCATGCAAGACACATAAGACAATTAAAGCCCTAACTATTACATTTGCTAGCTAGGCACATGACTTCGATAGGTTTTCATTGAATGCTCCTCCAAGCCCTATCTATTACATTAGGGAGACCCTACTACAATCTAAAAGGGGGAAAAGGAATAAAGTAATTAAATCCCTAACTATTACAAGCCAAGAGGTGTACACATACCCCATAAAGAATAACTTAAATAAAAAGCAAAAGTAAATGACATAAATAAAAGAAATTAAAGAAAGGCTAGGAAAGCAAAGTAGACATGTATTTCTCACGTAGCACGTTGGTTCACATAGGAGAGACAAAAAAGATAAAAGAAGTTATACCTCCCTTGAATTGATGCCCTAATGAAGTGAACTTACTAATTTACCCTCCAAAATAATAAAAATGTCAAGGTACCACTGAAATTATCAAATAATCATATGAAATGGAAATAAACATGAAATAAACATGAAATTTCAAATAGAACATTCAAATGAAAGTGAACGACCCCTATTCATCAAATTGAAATAAACAAGAACCTAATTAAAAGAAGTAAAAAAAACTGGAGGCATCATTATTTCAAATATTATGGGTCCCAAAAAGCAACTAGATAAAAATCAAAGGCTCATGGTGAGATCTACAAATCAAATACTAAAATTCATAAACATAAGTGATAACTAATTTACTACGATGAAACAATGAAAATTTCCCAAATTTTATTAAACTCCAAGTCGAAATCATGGATCTATCGAAATTTATTAAACTTCAAAAAATGCATATAAAATTCACCAATGATCAACTCAAAAATCATATAAAATCAAATAAAAAAAACAAATTGATCTTTAAAGGGACCAAAATGATTAACTTGTCCAATTCTTCGGGCCATGATAGAGTTAAGCAATAATCAAGAGGTCATAATGGAATTATTGGAAATATTCCATGCATGCAATGAAAGGCTAAAGCCTTCTTTACTTCTGCGATTCACGCATGAAGCTTTCATCAGATTTTGATTCAACTACATGTCTTTGGTTGGATGTTTTCCAACCCAACATCCCAATCCTAAACCAAGCAACAGGCTACATAATGATCACAATTCAGATGACCAGAAAACATGGAAATATATCATGCCAAACTTCTAAAATTCATGCAGAAATGGTTTCGGCAGCTTGTTGGTTTGCTTTTCAGCAAAGTGTTCAACATGGTCCAAGCATGCAAATATGCAGCCTCAACATCCAACCTTCCATTGCTTCCCTCCAACACAAGATCAAACATGAAACTGAAGTGCAAAACTCAACTAGCAACCAAGGGAAAGGAAACGCAGCAGAGAAAAGAAAGAAAAAATGCAGCAGCTTTTGCTTGCTGTGTTTTTGAAAGGAGGAACTTTTAAATAACTTGGTAACTTCAGCAATTTCATACCGTGAGTTTCTAACAAACTTTCAGTTTCAAAATACATCAGAAATGGTCTACATTCACGCTAAACTCTGACCCAAACAAATCAGGAAACAAGTCGCAAACTTCTGCATTTTCTAATTACAACATTGCCGCAGCTTTATCTAGAAGAGCAGAAAATTTTACAGCCCAAGATTCACTATGTTCACCATGAATGCACACCTAGACAAACAAACAAGGGATTTCGGGGATAGAGAGGGGCCAAAACATGCATTTTCCAGACATGACAAAGAAAACACCAAACTCCAGCTAATGCGTCAAAATGCAGCGATGGGCAAGAAGCAAATGACATGTTGCGGCAAGCTTTCAAACACAAACATAACCACACTATGATTCAAACAAACCACATAGGCTTATCAAGGAGAAATCTGTAGAAAGACTCCTACAATACCTCATCAGAATTAGATGCTGAACACATAAACGAAACAAAAAAAACTGAGTTGCAGAAAGGCTAAATAAAACCCAAATTCGTTCATGAAGATCCTGCATAAATTCTAATCTCCTCTTTGCAATCCACCATTCGTACGTTAAAACCCCAAACAAAGTCATGCAAAATCTGGGATAATGTTCTGTAACTTCACAACCATGACATTCAAGGCACACACGACTAACAAAATTCAACCAAAGACGTAATCTTTCGAACCAGCACAGCACTTTCTACTACTTCCAACGTCAAACAGATCAAATGTTTCATTCCAACGCAAAATTATAGTAGAAGAGTGGAACTTTTAGCTGCGGAGAAAGATAAAAGAAACGGTTACCTTGAGAATCCTGACACCAGATTTATGGAGACCCGTGAGCTTGCTGCGACCTTGATGAAGAATCCGCTGCTGGTTCCTCCTCTTTACTTACATAACTCTGCTTTCTTCTTTTCCTCCCAATCAGAAACTAGTCGCTCCTTCTTCTAACCCTCAGTCTTTTCTTGCTTTTCTAAACCTCCGCCATCCAGATTCTATGCTCTCTCTATCTCTCGGCCCTTTCTCTCTAGCCCCTTCTCACAGCCGACCCTCTCAACTCCCCAGACTCCCTTGCATTTTTTCTATTTTTTCAACCGTCAGCTTGCTCCCAAAACCTCTATCTCTCTCCTTCAAGCTTTCTCACTCTGTCCGTCCCCTCTCAAAACCTCTCTTGCGGCTGCCTTTCTTTTTAGCTTTTATACCAGAATCCCCAACCCTAAACAACTTTCCTCAAATTGCAGCTGAAGGGCTGCCTGGTCCTCTGTTTGCAAGCTGCGGCAATACGCAGCTTGCAGAAGCATTTCTTTTTTTTTTCTTTTTAAATTAATTAAAACAATATTGATAATAATAAAAATAAATAACAAAATAATTTAATTAACCTTGGATAAAACAAATAAATTAGAAACAACAAAGTGTAACTTTCCATTTTCCTTTTGTTTCATTTTCCTCATTTTTCACTTTTCCTCTTTTTCCTAAATGAACCAAACAAAAATAAAAGATAAATTAAGTAGAAATGACTAAAATAGATAAATAAAGCCAAATAAAACAAAATTTCTATTTTTCCTTTTTCCCCTTCTTTTTTTTCATGATTTTTTTAAATCTTTTTCATGATTTTTCCCCTTTTTTCTCTTTTATGCTAAAATGTCCAAAAATGAGATTAGTAAAATCAAACTAAAATAAATATAAATAAAACTAATAATAAAAAAAAATAAAGTCAAAAATTTGGTGTCTACAATTGAAAGGATACAATAAGGCACTAATGAGACTAAGAGATTATGATCTCTTCTCGAACAGCTCCATAGACAAGTATTGGAGAGTAAGGTAAGACCTGAAAACTCTATATCAAGAAATAGAGTCTCCGTATCTTGTTTTATTCGTGAGTAATGGTAGTAAATTTATGGAGATTTAAGAGCTCACCTATGTTTAGCAGAGAATAGCTAAAATTTATATTTCGGGACGACCTCTAAGCGAAAGAATGAAAGAGTAATATGGCTCGAATTTCCATTATGAATAGCTACTCATTTTGATCTTTTTATTTGCCTGGTAGGCTAGCATCTGAGTTAAGCCAACTGGTGAGATAACAACTTTGGAAGAAATATGTAAGGAAATGGATATTCTTCGAAATGAGGTAGAATTTCAAAAGAAATTGACTGACTAGTGGGAAGGACGGTGGAAACAAGAATACGCAGAGAAAACTGATCTGCTATGTAAAAATATAGAACTGGAGAAGGAATACAAGGAAAATTCTCAAACTGGTCGAGCCGTAACTTTTCACACAAAATGTGGATATTGTGGCAAGATGAATCACACTGAGGACAAGTGCTAGATAAAGCAAGGAAAGTGTCTGTGGTGCGGTAGTATCAAGCATAAGATTTCGAATTGCCCTGGTAACCCTAACAAAAAGAGGAAATACTCAGCAGCCAGCTAGGCTCGCTACAAAGCTATCAAGTGCCAGATGGAAGTAATTAGTACTAATGGTTATGAAGGGGGTTCTAGTAGTGGAAGTTTTACGAGTGAGGATGTTTTGACTACACTCGAGGGATAGGGGTTGTAGTACCCTAAACTAGACTAGCACTTTTGAGGATTTAATCTTTTGTATAAAGGAAAATCTTTTGTTATTTTGTATCTTGGCAACTTGACACGTTTTGGTACAATCTTATTGTTTTCCTTTTCCTTTTGAAATGATTTGATAAACCTATCCCAAATTGATACAACTATTACGATTTTTCCATGACATATGGAGATGTACCTTGTTTTTAATTAATCTCACGGTTTATATATATACAGTTACATTTTGCCCTATACCTTTAGACTGCTAATAAGACATGAAGAGTAGTAGACGTGATCGAGATTGTACATGAGAGGGGTGGCAAACTTGAGATCTTGGAGATGACTTGGGACCGTGACCGAATTGAGAACTTGGTGTTGAAATTGAAACCCAATGTTTGATTGCCAATTTAATGTATTAATACTACGAGACTTGGGTTAGTGAAAGAAATCCTTGGTAGATTTGATGAGCATAATGATTGAGGGATCGGATATCATTTGTGGAATGGAAGCTTGAGGCTATATATATATATATGTTTATATATCGGTTAATCGAGATTTGAACGATGTGACCGTTAAGAACAAATACACCATTGTCTCACATAGCCAGGGATTTTGACCAATGGTAAGGAGCCGTGATATTATTCAAGTTGATATTATTGAAGTTGAATCTAAAGTCAAACTATTGCCGGTTGAGGATCCTAAAAACTGATGTGTTTAAAATCACTTCCAATTCAAGATAGGGACACTTTGAACCTTCAATTACGCCGTTGGGTTGTCCAATGCACTAGCAACAACTATGACCTGAATGCATCGGGGTTTAAATCGTAATTGGATTAACCTGTGGTGGTATTTATCGATGATATGTCGGTATACTCTAGGGTTTGAGAAAATCACGAAAAACGCTTGATGATAGTTTTATGAGTCTCGAGAAAGCACCAACTTTCGTTAAGTTCAATACACGTGAGTTCGATTGGAAGAAATAGCTTTTCTAAGTTATACAATATCTAAGAAAGGAATTGTTATTGACTCAGCTAAAGAAGAAATTGTTTAAGAGGAAACGACCAGAAAATCCTATTGACATTTGGAGTTCTTGGAGGTAGCTGAATGTTACCTTTGGTTTATCAAGGATTTTTCTAGGAGTGCAAGACTTGGCAAGTGACTTGGGATTCTAAATATGAGGAAGAATTTTAAAAGTGAAAGGTGATTAACCGATGCACTTGTGTTAGCCTGCCGAGCGGAGGAGGTAGAGTTGTGATTTAACCAGATGCTCTAAAGGTAGATTAAAATGTATACTAACGATACCGGATGAAACGATTGTGTATGTCTCTAGAAAGTTAATATATCACGAGATGAAGTAGCCAACTCATGATTTGGGATTAGTAGCGGTAATAGTGGCATTAAGAGTGAAGACGTTACCTATGTGAGGTAGACATAAGGCCATTATGTTGTCCTATGACCTAGAAATTTAAAATATCTAATGAGGAAAAATCAAGGTTTGTTTGCTAGTTGAATGAATAGAAATTGTGAAGAATGGGTTGGAGAACATAAGTTGGTGATTCATTTGGTAGACTGAACCGTTTATTATCCCAGGTGTGAATTTCGAGGACGAAATTCCTTTTAAGGAGGGGTGGATGTGAGGACCTGAAATTTTTCTTATTTTTATAGAATTACTGGCTTATTTAAATAATTATTCACTCATTTTCTCCGAATTATTTATTTTTAACCATTTTAAATCCATTTATATGAAACAACGTCTCTTTTATAGTTTTAAAGCGTTTTGTTGGAAAATCTATTTTTGAAAATTCCTTTAGTTCGGAATAACGAGTGCACGTTTTCGAGGCTACACTTGAATCGGGAGTGTATCAACATTGGAGAATTAAGAATGATCAATAATAGATCAAGAAAGATTAATTGAGAAATTAATACTAGACTCATGTGAGAACTCGTAAAATTCTTATTTTAAAAATCCTATTTTTGGCTCATTTAATTATTTATTTGGATATTTGCCCCGAATATTATTTTCTATCCTTATTAGACCTAAATACATGGAATTATAGTTTCATTATATTTTTAAAGTGACTTGTTTCAAAAATTAATTTTTGGAAGCTCGTTTAATGAAAATAGTGAAAACATGTTTGGAAATTTTAACCGATTGAGAGTACAATAAGCTCGAAAATTTGGAGACATGTACAATGGATCTAAAATAGATAATTTTAGGTTTAAGTACGCAAGTGATAGTTAGTGGTACGATCGTTATAAGAATTTCTTGAAGGTTTTACTTTATCGCGCCTAAATTGGAAATACGCATTTTCACACGTGCGCTTAAATGAGGGTCTTTAAACCCTTATTTTGGGACAATTAAGAGTGAATAATATTTGTGTGAATATAAGTGCATTAGAGGTTCAGTGCACTAGTGAAACAATGAGAGAGAAATCGAGCCCAAATGCGCCCTATTGAGAGTTGACATTGGGAATGATTTTGCACCACACATTGTATCTTCCTTAGGAAGCTAATATTGGACCAAACACTCTCTCTCTTAGTGTAAGGATCGAAAACAACCAAGAGACAAACAATGCAAATATCATAAACGTAATAGTAAGTAAATAAAAAGGAAGGAATTGCAAACCAATTAACCACACAGCTCCTCTTGAGCTTGTAGATTAATTCAACCAAACTTTTTCAAGTTGATGAATTACAATCACTCTTGTGTACAAAGGAAGGTTCACCTCCTCCTTGTCCCGAACTCCACTCGGTCAAGCCAGGACGTTTTACTATCCCTCAGGACAACCCTCACAGAGTTACACTCATGAAATATTCACTCACAAATGAAAAGCTTACAATGAACCTCACACCACTAAGACTACAAATCTTTTTTGAAGAGTATTTTCTCACTAAAATCTCTCTAGATCTTTTGTATCTTCAGTGTGCCAAAATTGTTTGAAGTGTCTTACCAACCACTATTTATATAGGACCAAGAAAGTGCCTCATTAATGCTTCCAACGGATAGAAAGTAGCTGAACAGTTAACTACCCGTTGGTAGTGTTGGACGTTCGATAGCCCTGTTTTATGCGTCCGACAGCAGGTAGTGAGCTTGAGAAATTTTTTTCAATTCTTTCGGACGTCCGGTAGGTTGGTTTTCTGCATCCGAAGGTATGATGTAAAACTGGAAAATTTTCTTCAATTCTTTCGGACGTCCGGTAGGGTGGTTTTCTGTGTCCGAAGTGACGCAACGATTATCGGACGTCCGATCCTGACTTCTTGAGCGTCGACAGCTTCAGCATACTTTGTCCCCTTTCAATTGCACTTGTTCATGGAATCAAATAACTTCAAAACTGAAAGTATATCTTGAAGAAATATTAGTATCATCCATTTATTTTGTAACCATCAAAAGATAGGGATCAAGATCAACATTCTCCCCCTTTTTTATGATGACAAAATAATGGATGGAAAGAAACAAAAATAAGTATAAGCTCCCCCTCAATCATCGCATCCAAAACTTATAATTTTAGAAAAACTCCCCCTTACACATAGCATCCATCTCTCCCCCTTTTTGTCATTATAGGATGAGAGTAAAAAATCAACCATCATAATCCAGCAACTATAACAGAGTATAAAAATAGAAAAATGATAGCAATCACCAACATATCACAGAGAATTTGATATCAAAAGAAAAATCAACATATGACAGAGAGTTTTAACAAAGCAAACCATTTTTAGATCAGAATTGTTCTTTTCTTTCCCTTTTGATATCATACAGATTCAGTAAAATTTAAAAACTCAGATCAAAGTATCAGAAATATCAAAAAAAATATCATGAACAAGAATCACTGCAATGATTAACAAAATCTCCTACTTGTTAGAGTTAGCATCATGTCTAACTATCCACATGCATTTCATGCCTTTTTTTATATTCTTTCTCACATAACAATCACTTTTCATGTGACCTTTTTGACAACAGAAATTACACATAACCAAAGAGTTATTCACATGAACGGGTTTAATAAATCTGACTTGCCTTTTCCTATGGATAGCAAATTCGTTGGAATTAAAATTTAACATATTATTTTGAAAACGGACTTGTTTCTTGTGTTTAAGCAACTTATTTAGACCATTCATTCTTCTTTTCAAATCACCTTTTTCCTTTTTGAATAATTCACAAAGTTTTATTTTTCTATCAAGTTCAAAATGTAAAGTAGTCTCACTCTTTTTGAAGTAATCATTTTCAGCTTTCAACTTTTTATTTTTGTGAAAAAGATTTGCATTATCTCGAAGCAAAAAACTAATTTTCTGTTTTAATTCCTTGTTTCTAGCATAGGATTCTTTCAAACTATCATGCAATTTTATAATGAAAGATTCAAGATCATTATCAGTTTCATCATCACTTTCAAATTGAGAGTTACAAGATGTTACCTCATCACCTCCAATGGCCATAAAAGCCAATTGAGCAGATTCTTCATCCTCTTCAATTTCACCATCGGAGTTGCACTCATTCCATGTGAATTGAAATTTGTTGAATCTTGATTTTCTTCCTTCTTTCTTCTTCATCACTGGACATTCACTTGCATAGTATCCAGGTTGGCCGCATTCAAAACACTTATCAGTTTACTTTTTGTTAAAATCTAGCTTCCCTTTGTTTCTTAGGTTGTTGAACTGATTTGGGAGTGAATTGCTAGGTCCACCTTTTCTGAATCTCCACTTGTTGAGTATTCGTTTGAAACTTCTTGTGATGAGTGCGATATCATTGTCATCACCTTCTGCATCTTCTTCATCTAGGGAGGTAGAATCATCTTCATCTTGAGATGCCTTTAGAGCAATGCTCCTTCTTACTTTCGCATCCTCATCCTCTTGCATTTTGGATTTAAACTTCAGCTCATAAGATGTTAGAGAATTAATAAGAGATTCAATAGGCATGGTATTCAAATCTTTAGCCTCCCCAATAGCAGTCACTTTATTTTTCCAATCATTGAACAAGGCATTCAGGATTTTTCTATTTTTCTCACCAAGAGAATATTCTTTTTCAAGCACCTCCAAATCCTTAATAAGGTCATAAAATCTACAATACATCTCATCAATGTTTTCATGAGGTTGCATCTTGAACGATTCATACTTTGTAACTAGAATGGACTTTTTTTGTTCTCTAACATTCTCACTACCTTCATGAATTTCTCTCAGTTTATCCCAAATTTTCTTAGCTGACTTGCAGCCTTTGACTCTAATACATTCATTTGAGTCTAAAGCACAATATAAACATTCATGACTTTTGCATTTAATGTGAGATGAACTCTATCCGCAGCAGTCAGTTCACTTCTTATTTTTGGTCTAGATTTCTGAGTATTTTCATCTATAAGAGAGGCATCATATGGACCTTCACTAATAATAAATCACAATTCAATATCAATAGATTGCAAAAAGATAATCATTTTTTCTTTCCAACTCACATAATTTGACCCATTAAACATAGGTGGTCTAATGACAGAATGTCCTTCAAAAAACATAGCATTATTGGTTGTCATCTTTACTCCAAAGCCGATTGACCTTAATCTCAAGGAGACCAAACTCTGATACCAATTATAAGGATCGAAAACAACCAAGAGACAAACAATGCAAAGATCATAAATGTAACAGTAAGTAAATAAAAAGGAAGGAATTGCAAACCAATTAACCACAACGCTCCTCTTGAGCTTGTAGATTAATTCAACCAAACTTCTTCAAATTGATGAATTACAATCACTCTTGTGTACAAAGGAAGGTTCACCTCCTCCTTGCCCCGAACTCCACTCGATCAAGTTAGGGCGTTTTACTATCTCTCAGGACAACCCTCACAGAGCTACACTCATGAAGTATTCACTCACAAATGAAAAGCTTACAATGAATCTCACACCACTAAAACTACAAATCTTCTTTGAAGAGTATTTTCTCACTAAAATCTCTCTAGATCTTTTGTATCTTCAGTGTGCCAAAGTTGTTTGAAGTGTCTGACCAACCACTATTTATATAGGACCAAGAAAGTGCCTCATTAATGCTTCTAACGGATAGAAAGTAGCGGAACAGTCAACTAGCCGTTGGTAGAGTCGGACGTCCGATAGCCCTGTTTTATGCGTCCGACAGCAGGCAGTGAGTTTGAGAAATTTTCTTCAATTCTGTCGGACGCCCGGTAGGTTGGTTTTCTGCATCCGAAGTGACACAACGATTATCAGACATCCGATCCTGACTTCTTGAGCGTCCGACAGCTTCAGCATACTTTGTCCCCTTTCAATTGCACTTCTTCATGGAATCAAATAACTTCAAAACTGAAAGTATAACTTGAAAAAATATTAGTATCATCCATTTGTTTTGTAAACATCAAAAGATAGGGATCAAGATCAACACTTAGTCTCTTTCTTGGCCGAATTCTCAGCTGCAAAACACAACACAAAGTTGTCATTTCTCACCTTCAATTCTTGCACCAAACCTTCATAGATTCACACCAAAATTGAAGACCACTTAGCTTGTCACTTGGAGAGTTCATCTAGCTATCAAAAGAAGGAGTTTTCACGATTTTCTTGAAGCTTCTAAGGACCGAAAATTCGGCCTTGGTTTTCAACTAAATTAGGCAATGATCCAACACTTTAATCTTGGTTTATAGAGGTTGTCTAACACCTTTAAGCTCTTGTATCCATATGGGTGGTTGTGATTGGTGGAAAATTTTAAAGGTGGGCTCTATGAACATCCACCCTTGTCTTGATGGCTGATGTGATGATTAATGATGGGTTAAATGTTGGTTTCGTACTCAAAATGGTAGATTAATGGTGTATTAGTCGTATGAACTTCAAGAGATGCATGAGGGAAAAAGTTCTAATTCCGCCCTGCCTTGAACATACCTATATTTCTGAAATTTTGAGGTTGTAACGACTTATTTATGATGTTTATATGATGTATAGTTGGTGTATAAAATTTCATTGAAAAATATTGAGGTTTGGTTGGTCAAATAAATCAATTACACAAAACTAGTAAATCTGGAACTGTTCCCGAAATACTCTGACCAGTTTTCGTGTTTCGGCCATAATTTGGTATTTCGATGTCGAAATCAAGTGCCGTCACCGGCATTTGAAACAAGACATTCCTACCTTTCCGACGCTATAAAATGCATGTTCTGGTTCCAAGTATGTGTGCTGAACCAACCACTTAAAGTCGGCTATTCTTTTTCTCTGTTTTACTGGAACGAAATGCTGAGGCTACAACTTGTGGCTCGAATTCGAGGTAGTTGTGTGCTGAATTTCCTAAAGATTTCTTCTGTGAAATTTTATCTCTAAGAATGTGTTTTCGAGCGCCATAAACCATGCCCAATTCCGAGTGAAGTTGAGTGATTTGTGACCCAAATACGGAGGCTGCCCTGCTTTCGAAAACCCTGACTTTTGGACAGATTCGATGCAAGGTTTGGTATAGATTTGCTAACTGAATATTTTGGTGCTAAACACTTACCAAATGTACCATGAATGTTCCTTAGGCCTTGCCTATACTAATGAGCCATGTTTGAGGGATTGTTCCTTGACCAAATATTTGGAATGGAAAACAAAAGGGTCAAGGCAGTTTTGTCTTAGAATTTTTTGAAACTTTGGTTGTTTGATTGACTACCTTCCCGAAGGTATTTTTCCATGAAATTTGATAGATGGATACTCTTTATATAGGAGTATTATACTGCCAAAATTTGTAACAATCCAAATCCATTTTGATACCTAACTAAAGTTCCAAAGTTGGAAGCCCAAATCCGGAAATTGTTCACCAGTTATGGATTTTTTCCTAACTTTGAGCGACCGTATCTCGGTGTTCGAAACTCCAATTCTTGATCTGCTTTTTCTGTTATAAACCTTACTTACAACTCTAATTGAGTTACAAATTTTAGAGGCTAGCTCGTAACGTGTGAATTTTGCCGAATTTCCAAAGTTAGCGAAAAACCAACCCAACACAACCTTAAGTACTCTGACACAGTAACTTTGAGCCCATTTTTGAATATTTTCCATTTAGAATCATGGAAAAGTGTCTTCTAAGAAATTTTATTACTTTCAAAGAGATTTTCAACGGTACCAAGTTTTCCAATTTTTGACATGTATAATGTGAGATACGATTTTTCAAAATATCGTATCAAAATTGAAAATTTTCCGAATTCCAAAGGAAGGGAGTTTTTAAGCACTCCTTATTCCTTCGATATTACTTGAACGTTTTATACTTGATTTTTCAAAATGAAAAGTCGATCGCTCTTGTACTTTAAGAAACTCTAGTTGAATCTCGATTTACAAGTAATTGAGATTCGTTTTCATAAAATTTCCTTAGATTGCACTAGTGTACAATCTTTTTTGATAATTGGGATATATGAGTGATGCTTCACTATTATTTACTCAGGCGCATACGAGGACCTTCAAGAGAATCCTACAGTGAACACTTGAACTTTCGAAAAATATTTTTTCTTGATTTACTCGGTGAGTGCCAAGTGTATGACTATTTCAACTCTATAGACTTGATTCATGCTTGACTTACCTGATTACATGCTTAGCCTACCTGGTTTTGAAAAATAGAATCGAGTGTACTTTATCGCACTCGTTCTCATTTGAAACAAATGACTCATGTTTAACATGGTTTGCCTGGTTTACATGACCTGAAATACATGCTTAAACCTGTCAAATACTTGAATACATGACATGGTATGCTATGGCTGCATACGTTGTTGGAGTGAATCTTCTCGACACTTACATGATACATGGGAGACGCCCAAACTCATAGGCCGACCTTGGAACTCGAGTCGGCATGGGTTTGGTCGTGAATCTCGGTGAGCCATGAGATTTACATGATAAGCTTGATCTATTGAGAAATCTTGCTTGGCATACTCGTGGAGTATCGCCTTATAAATGTCGTGCGAGCCCGAAGTGGTGTACGGTGGACCGATGAGAAGTAAGTGGTGATCTACAGTTTGGAAATATCAACCCGGTTGACGGAGAGCCATCACGGGAAAATGTACGAATGAACTCGCAAAGCAAGTGGAACTTAGCTCCTGAGAGCTACCATATCCTTGAATTGTTTCTATTTACATTTTGTTGGCTTTATAAATTACTTGTAATTTATTACTTGATCTGCTATTTGGACTTGTTACCTGAACAACGTTCTCGCATGTGTGTTCTTGGCCTCACGAGCGTTTTGCTTACCCTGTAGATTTATTTTCCTTAACAGATTTGAACTCGGAGGTGTACTGGAAAAACCCTCCTGATGTGCTTTTGTTTAGGATTTCTATTATATTTTGGCTATGCCCTTGATTTTGGGTTGTACTTATGGAATTGAAATATAACTTTTGGGGCGTGATGTATATTTGGAAATTATGTTGTACTTTGAACACCCGACGTGCGGGTTGGATTATGGATGACTATTGTTAAGCTTGAACGCTTCCGCATTTACTGTATTTAAGTTATTTACTTGTGTTGTGTAGATCGATAATAACCTTGAATGGAATTGCTTGAGTCCTGACGAGAGCTAGGTAGGCGTCCCGCGGATACCCTTTGGTTCGCCTTAGGAAGAAGTATGGGCATCACAGTTGGTATCAGAGCTTAGGTTTTAGATCTCTGTAGTGTATCATAGACTTAAAAGTTTAGGATGCCGGACTGTGGAACAGGTTAGGAAGTTAAGTGACAGCTTGTGAAAATGAAAACTAGAACTTAGGTTTGAATTAGTGGATGGTAAGAAGTCTTGATCTTGTGTGATACATGTGAGATAGTACGAAATGATCAGATCTAGTTTATTGAATATATCTGGACCTACATGGGTTTTACTTTTAAGGGTAAGTTATGGAAGGTAAGGGTGATATTAAATGGTCTTGGGATGCCTTCCGGTGGTCCATTATCGAGAAAGACCTAAGGGAGCATTGGAGAGATAATCCAATTCACAGAACTAGGACTTTATGTAATTTTCAAAGGACTTGCTCGCGTCCAAATAATGGGGTGTTAATAGTGGTTGATCATTAAAAATTACTATCCGAGGAAATTAGGGTGATTCGAGGGGATAATCGGAAAATGAGGGCAATTGCGGATGTCTAGACTACTATAATTCTTGAAGTGGAGATTGAGATATTTAAGGAGCGAGGAAGACAAAGGCTCCTTGTGAGAAGTTTTAAAAGGTTAAGACCCGACTTGTTAGGGTAGTGCCTAAAATTAAAGATGAGATGGATAAGTCGATGGTTGGGTGTGTTACCTTGGTTGAACAAATGGAGAATGACAAGATATTAGATAAGGGACATGGGATCTAAAACTCCTAGTGCTGGAAATGAAAATGATCCTACGGAGGTAGTGAAGACTTTTGGCCTGTCAATCACTAAATTAGTGATTTAAACTATTTTAATAGTTATGCCAAAAATAGACGGGGTGACGCTCGCTTAAAAGAGCATTGCATCTTGTATCTTGTTTTACTATATTTCCTATCTTTTGAGGCAATTAAACGTTACTCATGACATGTTTGACTTCACTGCTTTATGAATTCAAATCCATGATTGGGTTGTACACGTTTGCGATTATTTTAGTGTCTTCCCTTTTTCTCTTGTATTTGTTTGGCGTGATAAAGATGTCACTTTTCAAACTCTGTTTATGTGCACTCACTTTATGTCATGCCTTTAAACATGTTACATTTATGGGTGGCCAAAGGAGTGGAAAAAAAAAGATCGAGGGTGAGGGGTTAAGCAACTCCAAACCCAATGGGGCAATTGTAGAGCGACTGCTAGACTGAATCAAAACCCTAGAAATGAAGGAAAATAATCACGTGGTTATTGCTACTAACTGGATGATTGATGTCCTAGCACGATTAGTAGAGCATTAAAGCTCTAAACCAATCAACTACTCTGGGGATCAAGAGAGATGTGAAAATGAAATGATTCTTGATGTCCGCCTATCTACGTTTTACGGAGAACCTAACCTCGAAATAATAAGATTGAATTGAAAGGATACAATAAGGCACTAATGAGACTAAGAGACTATGATCTCTTCTCGAACAACTCCGTAGACAAGTATTGGAGAGTGAGGTAAGACCAGAAAACTCTATATCAAGGAATAGAGTCCCCGTATCTTGTTGTATTCGTGAGTGATGGTAGTAAATTTATGGAGACTTAAGAGCTCACCTATGTTTAGCAGAGAATAGCTAAGATTTATATTTTGGGACGACCTCTAAGCGAAAGAATGAAAGAGTAATATGGCTCGAATTTTCATTATGAATAGCTACTCATTTTGATCCTTTGATTTGCCTGGTAGACTAGCATCTGAGTTAAACCAACTGGTGAGATGACAACTTTGGAAGAAATGCGTAAGGAAATGGATATTCTTCGAAATGAGGTAGAATTTCAAAAGAAATTGGCTGACTACTGGGAAGGACGGTGGAAACAAGAATACGCAGAGAAAACTGAGCTGCTACGTAAAAATATAGAACTGGAGAAGGAATACAAGGAAAATTCTCAAACTGGTCGAGCCGTCACTTTTCACACAAAATGTGGATACTGTGGCAAGATGAATCACATTGAGGACAAGTGTTGGATAAAGCAAGGAAAGTGTCTGTGGTGCGGTAGTATCAAGCATAAGATTTTGAATTGCCCTGGTAACCCTAACAAAAAGAGGAAATACTCAGCAGCCAGCTAGGCTCGCTACAAAGCTATCAAGTGCCAGATGGAAGTAATTAGTACTAATGGTTATGAAGGGGGTTCTAGTAGTGGAAGTTTTACAAGTGAGGATGTTTTGACTACACTCGAGGGATAGGGGTTGTAGTACCTTAAACTAGACTAGCACTTTTGGGGATTTAATCTTTTGTATAAAGGAAAATCTTTTGTTATTTTGTATCTTGGCAACTTGACACGTTTTGGTACAATCTTATTGTTTTCCTTTTCCTTTTGAAATGATTTGATAAACCTATCCCGAATTGATACAACTATTACGATTTTTCCATAACATATGGAGATGTACCTTGTTTTTAATTAATCTCATGGTTTATATATATACAGTTACATTTTGTCATATGCCTTTAGACTGCTAATAAGACATGAACAGTAGTAGACGTGATCGAGATTGTACATGAGAGGGTAGGCAAACTTGAGATCTTGGAGATGACTAGGGACCGTGACCGAATTGAGAACTTGGTGTTGAAGTTGAAACCCAATGTTTGATTGCCAATTTAATATATTAATATTGCGAGACTTGGGTTAGTGAAAAGAAATCCTTGATAGATTTGATGAGCATAATGATTAAGGGATCGGATATCATATGTGGAATGGAAGTTTGAGGCTATATATATATATATATATATATATATATATATATATATATATATATATATATATATATATTTATATATCGGTTAATCGAGATTTGAACGATGTGACCGTTAAGAACAAATACTCCATTGTCTCATATAGCCAGGGATTTTGACCAATTGTAAGGAGCCGTGATATTATTCAAGTTGAATCTAAAGTCAAACTATTGCCGGTTGAGGATCCTAAAAACTGATGTGTTTAAAATCACTTCCAATTCAAGATAGGGACACTTTGAACCTTCAATTACGCCGTTGGGTTGACCAATGCACTAGCAACAACTATGACCTGAATGCATCGGGGTTTAAATCGTAATTGGATTAACCTGTGGTGGTATTTATCGATGATATGTCGGTATACTCTAGGGTTTGAGAAAATCACGAAAAACGCATGATGATAGTTTTACAAGTCTCGAGAAAGCACCAACTTTCGTTAAGTTCAATACACGTGAGTTCGATTGGAAGAAATAGCCTTTCTAGGTTATACAATATCTAAGAAAGGAATTGTTATTGACTCAGCTAAAGAAGAAATTGTTTAAGAGGAAACGACCAGAAAATCCTATTGACATTTGGAGTTCTTAGAGATAGTTGAATGTTACCTTTGGTTTATCAAGGATTTTTCTAGGAGTGCAAGCAAGTGACTTGGGATTCTAAATGTGAGGAAGAATTTTAAAAGTGAAAGATAGTTAACTGATGCACTTGTGTTAGCCTACCGAGCGGAGGAGGTAGAGTTGTGATTTAACCAAATGCTTTAAAGGGTAGATTAAAATGTATACTAACGATACAGGATGAAACGATTGTGTATGTCTCTAGAAAGTTAATATATCACGAAAGGAAGTAGCCAACTCATGATTTGGGATTAGTAACGGTAATAGTGGCATTAAGAGTGAAGACGTTACCTATGTGAGGTAGACATAAGGCCGATTATGTTGTCCTATGACCTAGAAATTTAAAATATCTAATGAGGAAAAATCAAGGTTTGTTTGCTAGTTGAATGAATAGAAATTGTGAAGAATGGGTTGGAGAACATAAGTTGGTGATTCATTTGGTAGACTGAATCATTTATTATCCCAGGTGTGAATTTCGAAAACGAAATTCCTTTTAAGGAGGGGTGGATGTGAGGATCTGAAAATTTTCTTATTTTTATAAAATTACTGGGTTATTTAAATAATTATTCAATCATTTTCTCCGAATTATTTATTTTTGACCATTTTAGATCCATTTATATGGAACAACGTCTCTTTTATAGTTTTAAAGCGTTTTGTTGGAAAATCTACTTTTGAAAATTCCTTTAGTTCGGAATAACGAGTGCACGTTTTCAAGGCTACACTTGAATCGGGAGTGTATCAACATTGGAGAATTAAGAATGATCAATAGTAGATCAAGAAAGATTAATTGAGGAATTAATACTAGACTCATGTGAGGACTCGTAGAATTCTTATTTTTAAAAATCCTATTTTTGGCTCATTTAATTATTTATTTGGATATTTGCCCCGAATATTATTTTCTATCCTTATTAGACCTAAATACATGGAATTATAGCTTCATTATATTTTTAAAGTGACTTGTTTCAAAAATTAATTTTTGGAAGCTCGTTTAATGAAAATAGTGAAAACATGTTTCGAAATTTTAACCGATTAAGAGTATAATAAGTTTGGAAATTTGGAGACATGTACAATGGTCCTAAAATAGGTAATTTTAGATTTAAGTACGCAAGTGATAGTTAGTGATACGATCGTTATAAGAATTTCTTGAAGGTTTCACTTTATCGCGCCTAAATTGGAAATACGCGTTTTCACGCGTGCGCTTAAATGAGGGACTTTAGACCATTATTTTGGAACAATTAAGAGTGAATAATATTTGTGTGAATATAAGTGCATTAGAGGTTTAGTGCACTAGTGAAACAATGAGAGAGAAATCGAGCCCAAACGCGCCCTATTGAGAGTTGACTTTGGGAATGATTTTGCACCACACATTGTATCTTCCTTAGGAAGCTAATATTGGACCAAACACTCTCTCTCTTAGTCTCTCTCTTGGCCAAATTCTCAGCTGCAAAACACAACACAAAGTTGTCATTTCTCATCTTCAATTCTTGCACCAAACCTTCATAGATTCACACCAAAATTGAAGACCACTTAGCTTGTCAATTGGAGAGTTCATCTAGCTATTAAAAGGAGGAGTTTTCACGGTTTTCTTGAAGCTTCTAAGGACTGAAAATTCTGCCTTGGTCTTCAACTAAATTAGGTAATGATCCAACCCTTTAATCTTGGTTTATAGAGGTTGTCTAACACTTTTAACCTCTTGTATCCATATGGGTGGTTGTGATTATTGGAAAATTTTGAAGGTGGGCTCTATGAACTTCTACCCTTGTCTTGATGGCTGATGTGATGATTAATGATGGGTAAAATGTTGGTTTCGTGCTCAAACTGGTAGATTAATGGTGTATTAGTCGTATGAACTTCAAGAGATGCATGAGGGAAAAAGTTCCAATTCTGGCCTACCTTGAACATACCTATATTTGTGGAATTTTGAGGTTATAACGACTTATTTATGATGTTTATATGTTGTATAGTTGGTGTATAAAATTTCATTGAAAAATATTGAGGTTTGGTTGGTCAAATGAATCAATTACACAAAACTAGTAAATCTGGAATTGTTCCCGTAATGCTCTGACCAGTTTTTGTTTTTCGGCCATAATTTTGTATTTCGATGCTGAAATCAAGTGCCATCAGCGGCATTTGAAACCAGACATTCCTGACTTTCCGACGGTATAAAATGCACATTCTGGTTCCAAGTATGTGAGCCGAACCAACCACATAAAGTCGGCTATTCTGTTTCTCTGTTTTACTGGAACGAAATGCTGAGGCTGCAACTTGTGGCTCGAATTCAAGTTAGTTGTGTGCCGAATTTCCTAATGATTTCTTGTGTGAAATTTTAGCTTTATGAATGTGTTTTCCAACGCCATAAACCATGCCCAATTCCGAGTTAAGTTGAGTGATTTGTGACCCAAATACGGAGCCTGCCCTGCTCTTGAAAACCCTGACTTTTGGACAGATTTGATGCAAGGTTTGGTATAGACTTGCTAACTGAAATTTTTGGTGCTAAACACTTACCAAATGTACCATGAATGTTCCTTAGGCCCTGTCTACACTAATGAGCCATGTTTGAGGGATTTTTCCTTGACCAAATGTTTGGAATGGAAAACACAAGGGTCAAGGCAGTTTTGTCTTGGAATTTTTTGAAATTTTGGTTGTTTGGTTGACTACCTTTCTGAAGGTATTTTTCCATGAAATTTGATAGAGGGATACTCTTTATATAGGAGTATTATACTGCCAAATTTTGTACCAATCCAAGTCCATTTCGATACATAACTAAAGTTCCAAAGTTGGAAGCTCAAATCCGGAAATTGTTCACCAGTTTTGGATTTTTCCCTAACTTTGAGCTACCGTATCTCGATTCTCGAAACTCTGATTCTTGATCCGCTTTGTCTGTTATAAACCTTACTTGTAACTCTAATTGAGTTACAAATTTCAGAGGCTAGCTCGCAACGTGTGAATTTTGCCGAATTTCCAAAATTAGCGAAAAACCAACCCAACACAACCTTAAGTACTCTGAAACAGTAATTTTGAGCCCATTTTTGAATATTTTCCATTTAGAATCATGGAAAAGTGTCTTCTAAGAAATTTTAGTACTTTCAAAGAGGTTTCCAACGGTACCAAGTTTTCCAATTTTTGACATGTAGAATGTGAGATACGATTTTTCAAAATATCGTATCAAAACTGAAAATTTTCCGAATTCCAAAGGAAGGGAGTTTTTAAGCACTCCTTATTCCTTCGATATTACTTGAACGTTTTATACTTGATTTTTCAAAATGAAAAATTGATCGCTCTTGTACTTTAAGAAACTCTAGTTGAACCTCGATTTACGAGTAATTGAGGTTCATTTTCATGAAATTTCCTTAAATTGTACTAGTGTACAATCTTCCTTGATAATTGAGATATATGAGTGATGCTTCACTATTATTTGCTCAGGCGCACATGAGGACCTTCAAGAGGATCCTACAGTGAACACTTGAACTTTCGAAAAATATTTCTTCTTGATTTGCTCGGTGAGTGCCAAGTGTATGACTACTTGAACTCTATGGACTTGATTCATGCTTGTCTTACCTGATTACATGCTTAGCCTACCTGGTTTTGAAAAATGGAGTCAAGTGTGTACTTTATCGCACTCGTTCTCATTTAAAACAAATTACTCATGTTTAACATGGTTTGCTTGGTTTACATGATCTGAAATACATGCTTAAACCTGTCAAATGCTTGAATACATGACATGGTATTCTATGGTTGCATACGTCGTTGGAGTGAATCTCCTCGACACTTACATGATACATGGGGGACGCCCAAACTCATAGGCTGATCTTGGAACTCGAGCCGGCATGGGATTGGTCGGGAACCTCGGTGAGCCATGAAATTCACATGATAAGCTTGATCTATTGAGAGATCTTGCTTGGCATACTCGTGGAGTATCGCCTTATAAATGTCGTGCGGGCCCGAAGTGGTGTACGGTGGACGGATGAGAAGTAAGTGGTGATCTACGGTTTGGAAATATCAACCCGGTTGACGGAGAGCCATCACGGGAAAATGTACGAATGAACTCGCAAAGCAAGTGGAACTTAGCTCCTGAGAGCTACCATATCCTTGAATTGTTTCTGTTTACATTTTGTTGGCTTTATGAATTACTTGTAATTTATTACTTGATCTGTTATTTGGGCTTGTTACCTGAACAACGTTCTCGCATGTGTGTTCTTGGCCTCACGAGCGTTTTACTCACCCTGTAGATTTGTTTTCCTTAACAGGTTTGAACTCGGATGTGTACTGGAGAAACCCTCCTGATGTGCTTTTGTTTTGGATTTCTATTATATTTTGGCTATGCTCTTGGTTTTGGGTTGTATTTATGGAATTGAAATATAACTTTTGGGGCGTGATATATATTTGGGAATTATGTTGTACTTTGAACACCCGACGTGCGGGTTGGATAATGGATGACTATTGTTAAGTTTGAACGCTTCCGCATTTACTGTATTCAAGTTATTTACTTGTGTTGTGTAGATCGATAATAAGCTTGAATGGAATTGCTTGAGTCCTGACGAGAGTTAGGCAGGCGTCCCGCGGATGCCCTTTGGTTCGCCTTAGGGAGAAGTGGGGGCGTCACAAAGAAACTATTAGCCTATTGATTTTTAGGAGTTCGATACAAATGAAACTTGGATTTTAGAAGAAGAACCTCCAACTTTGACTATAGCTGAATTGGAAACTTTTAGGAATGAATTAGTAGCATACGATATCAAAAGAAGCTCACAAAATGGTAACTAGATATTTTTACTTGTCTACATATGAGTGTTTAGTGTCTATCTTTTGTTTTATTTTTTAGATAAAATTCTAAATCTAGATGAAGTAGATAGTGTTGATAAAGATGATACCAATAAGGAAAACAATGCTAAAGGAAATGAGCTCAATCAAGACTATATGGATGTTCTAACTCATGTTTGTTATGAATTTGGTTGTAGTTAGGAACCATGGAGATGAATAGTTCAAAAGATATGTTGTTGTTGGTTCAATTTGTGATCCTTATTTTTCCTGTTCAATTGGAAGCTTGAAAATTACAAGTTTGCACTTTTGTTTTATGTTAATGGATAAATTAGAAGCCTAGAGCTCTCTCAGTTCTTTTTTAGGATATCTCCTTAATCTTTGGGATATGTAATATAATGTTTTAAGATGATGCAATGTAACTTTGAACAATTGAAATTCAGTAGAGTGGTTGGCTGGACTTCACAAGAGTAATTTATAATTCTACTATATTGTATAATTTTAATTATTAGTAATGTAAATATTTAATTATATTATTTTTAGGACCTGATGGTTCAACCAGTCGACCTGCAATTGAACCATTAATCCGGTGACCTGGTCCCCTCTTCGGGTTGAGTTTCGAGTTGGGTTTAATAACTATGTATATATACCCTCTCAAACTTTTATTGGCAAGACAATTGACACACTACTTTAGTTGATTTTTACTAAAATTTTTGATATAAAAATTGGTCTTAGTTTCAGCTTAAAAGAAAAAGGAAAAATGAATCCTCTTTCTCTCTCTCTTGCTGAAACCCTAATTGTGAATTAGGGCTAGTTTTTCTCCCCATCTTTTGTGTGTGATCATCTAGGAATTAGCTAGCACAAAATCTAGTAAAAGCTAATCCAGCCTTGGAGATTCTGGCTAAAGGGTTCGTATGGATCACCATTAGAGACCGAACATTTAAGCGGCTACACGGACCTCTTGCCTCCCTCTACAACAAACAATCCAATTGTTCGTATGTTTTTTCATTCATTGAGGTAACACACTTGAACACCCTTTATAGCTGCATGAGTTTTATCAAGGTTAAAAGTCCTCTGAGGAGTTAAAAAATTTAATTTTCGCCTGCTTTTATCTCTATGATTCTTTACAATGGTACCAAAGCCAACCTTGATAAAAACATGTGACTTATTTATTTAGTTGTCATAGATGTTGAATTAGATTTAGTTATATGCAATTCAAGAGTTGTTTAAAAACTAATGTTTTGATAAAAAAAAAATTTAAAATTTCGAAAAGGTTTCAGGTTTTGAAAATTGTTCATTGGATAATTTTTGTGAAAAAGGATGTTTTTCATAGAATTGATTTTGTCATAAAATAAGATTTTATGCTGTCTAAATTTTCAAAAAAATTGAACAATTTTCTTGCCTAGAAATTTGAGAAAAAATTGTATTTTTTTATCAAATTAAATTTTTGGTTTCATGAAGTTGTTAATTTGGTTTCTATGGTTAATTATGAGATAATTAATCAGGCTGGAACTTTGATTTTTAAATGATTATGGGTTTTTTTATATGGATTGATATTGCTGAAAATTTTGTAACTAGAACATGTGTTTATATGTTTTTCAATGAACAAATTTTTAGCATAATTCTTTTAAAAAATTCAGCCATGATTTTGATCAAAAAATTTTGTCATTAGATGATGCAAAGTGTTATTTAGAAATCAAATAAAAATTAAAAAATTTGATGAGAAAAGGAATTAAAGTAAAATTGGAAGCCAACATGAATTTCTTAAGAAATAGGATTTCCTAAAAAAACAAAGGTTTCTAATTTTCTTTTAGTAAATTTAATTCTTCTAAATAATTTGGAAGCTATAGCTATATTTTATTGTGAATAAAATATAGAATTCCAGATTATTAGAGTTACCAAAAGTTATGTTGCTCAATTATGGAAAATACAAAAAAAAGGCTGCTGGATATCAGCCACTAATTGTTAGGCAGGCTATCACTATCTGTCGCTATAACCATTGTGACAGATAGTCTGTCGCTAAAGAAATTTTTTAATTTTTTCAAAAAATTAAAATTATTATTTGATTTTGATTCAACTAATTCTTAAATATCTTGAATTGAAGTATTTTGATATTAAAGACTCGCATATACGATGATATTTGATTAAAACTAAATAAATTTTATACTTTTATTTAATAAAATATTACATGAATGCATGATGGATGATTATGGATAAAATTAATGTGATTGTGTATGGTTGATTGTATGGATGGTTTGAATTATTGATATTTTTTAAATACGGCCTACACGTCCTACCATTTTTCTTGAAATTCTCTGTGTAAATTCTTTTCTCATCTTACACCCCTTGACTGTAACTCAAGATTTCTCTTAAATATTTGTAATGTACTTTATTTAAGCATAGAGAGAGGATGAAGATACAAATTGTGAGGACCCGTAAAATTTCCTTATTTTATATTATTTTATTTCAATTCTTCGCATGTATTTCTTCACTATACTATACTATATTATTTCCGGAGATTTTTATAAGTGAATATAGTTTTTAAATCATTTTTCTAGTATAAGTGAGCTCATGTTGAGTTTGAAGTGTATTATGGACGTGGGACCCGCTAGTGCGGTAAGTGCGATAAAATTTTGATGACTAAGTGAAGTTTTGCATAAAGGGATATTATTTGACAAGGTGTTAGGAGTTAATTAGAGATTAACAAGATAGATTAGTCTTGGTAGACAAAAGAATGAGGTTAAACTCTAGAAAGCCAAGTGTCGCGAACCCATTGGAAGTTGGACTTGACCAAGTCTTTCTTACCTTTACTAAACCAAATTTTTGACCAAACTTCCTCCATTTTTCCTCTAGCTTGGCCGGCTGTTTTGAGAGAAAAAAACAAGAGAGAAACTTCATTTTTCAACTCCCAAACTTGCTTGAATCTTGAGTTTCAACCGTTAGTTTTGCAAACTAGTCCCTAAAAGTGGATCTCTAAGGAAGCTTAAGGGTTTTTGTGGAGTGATTTGGGAAGATAAAGGTGTTGGCAGCCTCTTTGCATAGGGTTTAAGGTAATTTTGGCTAGCAACTTCCCTCTACTTCATATATGTGTAAACTAGTAGTTTAAAGTTGTAGTTTTGGTAGATTTATGGGAAAATTTCATGGATTGAAATAGTGTTATGGAATTTTCAGTTTTATTGGGGAATTTTTGCCCTCATATGAAGCTTAATGATTAGCCATGGTTTGATAGCTTTGTTATGTGAAATATTCAAGCTTTATAAGTTAGTTTAACTTGCCTAGAGAAATTTCCAGCAGTGATAGTGGAATCTGCCCTATTTTTACACTGCATGTTTGTCCATGAGAGAGGTTGAATTAGGTCTTGATCAAAAGATAAAAGTTGTAGGTAATTGAGTTAGCTAGCTACTTGTAAAATTTCAGCTCAATCAGAGTACTGTAACTTGTGAAATAACTAAAATACCCTTGACTGCCCAAATGCCCTATTTCACGGACAGTTTTCTGTTTTCTCTGAGATTTCAATTTTTGACATTGAAAATGCAAGAACTGGGCGTCAATATCTTCATAGAAAATGTAGGTCTATGTTTTAGCTTCGAAACGCCATAAAATTTGCCTCAATCCGATAAGTGTTGCTTTAGTTGTGACTAAAATGCCAAAAGGTGAGTGGAACTTGATGATTTTAGAATTTTCTTTGCTTGACATGATATTCGTGATCTAGGGCTTGGATTTGAGCAAGGGAACTATCTATGATGGATCAGGAGCTTGATTGTGGTTGGTTTTTGGAGCTTTTATTTGATAATATGAAGGGTATTGTGGCCCTAATTAAGGGGTGTTTAATAGCTTATGATTTATAGGTGCAATTGTGGTTGAATTGAGATGTGATTGGTGATTAATTGTAGGGTGGAAAAGTAGAGAGTTAAGGGAAGGTGCTGTCCAATTGTTTAGGCTGCTTGGTTCGTTTAAATTTGAGTTGCATTTTGGTAGAAATGAAGGGTTTTGAGGTTGTTCGTGTCCCTAGGACCAACTATTACCTTTTTACTACTAGTAGTTAACTCGGAGAGGCATACGACTTGTAGTCGATCCTCGTTTATGTATTCCGTTTACTGGGTTTGTAGATGGGGAAACCATAATTGTTTTACCATGGTTATTTTAGGGTTTCTCGGTGATCAAAGCCCTACTTTAGGTGAAAACTTTTGAAGTTATCTTCACTTGAACTGGTGAGTGTACCACTCCCTTGATTTGTTGCTTAACTGGTTTAATTGTACTTGAAATTTGTGACTTGAATGACTGTGAACTCTGTTTATTCTGAATGAGACGAGGGTGTACTTTATCATACTCGTTCTTTTGCCTGTGTGACTGTTTATTGTATAAACTGGAATCTGTTACTGTGCTTGATCTGATGTCGTTTGGAGGTGTATCCAGCGACCTCCTATTAAACCTAAGCTCAATCTCATGGGGAGTCAATTGAATCGAGTTAGCAAGGGCTTGGTCGAGGAAAATTGACAAACCATGGGAACTGTTCCTGGGGAATCTTTGGGTATTGGAGACTCTGAATTTCCAGTATACTCAAGTATTACCACTCACTATTACTGTTGAGGTGTTTGGGCCCGGCAAGAGGTATGTTTGGTGGACGGAATTTGGCGTAAAGTGGTGCTCTACTGGACTGGTTACTGTACTTGAAAGTTGACGGAGTGTCAACTACTACTTGATCAAGTCTGGTGAAGAAAAGGGAATTTGACTCTTGAGAGCCACTTGTATCCTTTCTATTTGAAGTGTTTGTTCATTTCCTTATCTAGTGTGTATATTTGCTTGATTAAAAGTGAAGTTCCATGATTCTTGACCGCTTGTACTTGTGGTACCTCATTGAGCGTAAGCTCACCCCTTCCCGTTATCTTTGTTTTCCTTACAGGGTTCCAAATATTGAGAACCATGATTTTGGAAGAAAGAGTAGAGCTAGTTATAGTCATTCTTTTGATTAAACTCCTCTGTAACTGAAGCCCTAGTTTGTATTTTGTATAAGTATGGATATGATAACTTGCACTTCAAGTTCACTTGTTGAAGACTCCAATGTACATGTATAAGTGTTTTATCATGTATCTTAAGTGTTTTGTTTGAGATTGTATGTTCTATGGCTTTGGTGAACCTTACTTGTGCTCATTGGAAACTGAGCAAGTGCGGAACTTGAACAAGGCAAGAAAAGAAATTTGGCGGGGAATTGCAAGGAATCCGGCCGTATATCTGGCCAGATATTGGCCGGATACTTGGTCGGATTGTCAGCGGAAGTTGAAAAATTTTCATTTAGCCACTGCCTCGAATCTAGCCAATAACCCTGCTGGATTATGACGTGGCAGCTGTCCGTGTGATTTATTGTTGGAGTGTTACTCGAAGTTCAAATGTTCCGATGGGCTTGATGATCATGTTTTCGATTTAGTACATTAAATCTCCGATCGTTCGTTTTCTCGCGATTCTATCGCATTTTATGATGTTCGTTCTGTAGGGCTATGTGTGATTTGTCTTAGTAGTCCCGACGAGAGTCGGGCAGGCAGTTCGCTAACCCTTAGTGTATGCTCTAGGGGGAGGTGGAGCTGTCACACAAATGTATAGATTAGAATTTACCATTGTAATATACAATAGAGATAGAGATGGCACCAAATCCATCATGATAGGCATATAGGGCATGGAGATGTTTTGTCCCTAAATTTGACTATCTGGTTTCCTTTGATGTTACCTTGTTTCACTCAGTGAAATGTACCCTACCAGCAACATGTCTTATTATGAGATGATATCTTAGATAACTTGTTCGTCTCAGTGAAAGTTGTATGTTGTAGAAGCAAAGGTTGGGAAACACACAAGATGTGCCTTGTCAAGAATTGACAATTCAACTATCTAGAAGTTACAAATGTTACAATTGGTACTACCTACTTGTTTTAGTTAATTTGGCTTGTTCACCTCAGTGAAAATTAAAATAACTAAAATCAGGTTCTAACCCACTAGGAATTGTGTGTCCCCGGATCCATATTTGAAAATTATGAATTCTATTAACATATTGTGAGCAAAACCAAATATTATTTTTATGTCATTTTTTTTGTTTTGTTTGCGTAAATAGCAATTCTTATTCTATCTTTACTTTGTCACAGAATGACTACTACGTTAAGTTTATGTGCTAATCTTTTCAAAAAGAAAAAGTTTATAAGCAATTTTTTATTATAGATTATGGGTTAAATGTTGACCTAATGTTGCAGTAACTACCTGATGCATATTCATATGTCATGTTAATGTATCACATGAACAAATTAGAAAGCACATTACCCAAATTGTTGAATATGCTCAAGAATGTGACAACCCCACCTTCCCCTAAGGCGAATCAAAGGGTTCGGCGGACCGCCTGCTCAACTCTTGCCAGGACTCGTTTACTCTCTTCAAACCAAAATAAGATATAACCTCGAGGAAAAGTCAAATATCAAATCCCAAACTTGAAACGCATACTTACATTCATTTCTATCTCAAAATAATATACAATCCCAAATAAAACGAAGGTTCTCAGTTCTTAATACATCCAATCCTATCCAAGCACTAGCGCGAGAAAATAAAAAAAAATAAAAAAAACTAGTCCAGACTAGTCTGCACAGATCTCACGCTCTCGCTTGCATCCCATGTAAGAAAAACAAAACTAACGGAATGAGTTAAAACCCAGCGAGATTCCGTACGCATAATCAAAGCAAGTAAACAAGGACATTAATCAGATAATAACAAGTCATTCAGAAAACATTTACAATATAAAGCAATGATAACACATTCATTAAAAAGATACATGCTCACGTGGAACTATTCGTTCGTTCATTCATTCACCGACCATTTCCTTATTCCTCCAACATTAAAAATTTGCATTTGTAAGTGAAAACCCCTCTATTATTCTTGCCATTCATTCATTCATTTTATTTTCCCCCTACTGGACATTGGCCAGTCTCCACCAATCTTTGTGGTCATACACGAGTATACCAAACATTAACCCAGGGTCACCAATCACCCGACCAAGTCCACTTTTGGCTCGAGTCGACCGGTAACAAAGGGCAAAGGCCCAGTTCAGCCAAAAGGCTTACATTCATGTACAAGTAGTATTTAGACATTTAATCATTTAATCATTATAAATTTCATATTCATTTAGGTCAAGTGCGATAAAGTACACACTCGCCTAGCAAAATTCATTTTTAGAAATCATTGAAAACATTTAACATTTAATTTAACATTCACAAATTGTCACATAGTCACAACAATCCACATAGTCATTGGAAACATAACGTACAAAGAACACTCACCTATTTAAGCAAAATAACATCCAAAATTCCCTTTCGGATAATACCCTCAATCACCAAGGAACCCTAATAATCATCAAGAGAAAATGTTACAGTTAAACCATCCAAAGTTTAGGTGAACCAAAGAAAATCCGAATAACTACTAGTACAAAGTATAAGTATAGTTTTGGAAGTGAAAAGAGTACATTTAAACCAAAAAAAATGAGTAAAATATTTGTAAAACTTATGCTCATTCATAAAACTTTGAAATCTCCATTTGAGTCGAAGAAACGAAGAAAACGTGTTTCTATTAGTCGTAAATTTCATTTTTCCAAGGGTATAAGTTTCGGTTAGATTCTAACTTATATACCTCTAATAAAGAAGACTTGAATACCTTAGATGATTCAAGTTATATTCATCCTCAACCCTTACTCAAGTCGCAAGTACATCTACCTAGCCCTCGAGTGCAAATTTAGGCAGCACGCCCTTTGTATTTACCTATTTTCCAATAATTTATGACTTCATTATTTTCCTCAATCAGCCCCCAAAATCACACACAATTAATCTCATTACAATAGCCATTCAATAGGCTAAAAGTCATTCCATTACAAAACCAAGTTAGAAAAGTGACCGGAAATAAGGTGTAAGGTAAAGAACAAAATGACAGGTTTGACGTCTCTTAGCGTATCGATCAAAACTGAAGCTACGCTTATAGGATTGGGGTAAAATTTATACCGTTTGAAGCTAAGACAAAGGGCTATAACTTTCATGAAGACAACTCAGCCCGGTTCACAGTTTATCCAGGTCGAATTTATAGATTACAGAACCAGAATTTCACTATTAGACTGGTTAACAGCACTGTGTTCAAATGATAATAGCTCAGGTTACACAAGTCCGATTGAGGGGTTTTAGATGCGTTGGAAAGCTAAAACATATGACTACAACTTTCATGTTTTAGCCAACTGCTGATTTAGTATGGATCAAGGTGAAAAACGAAGCCAGAATGATGAAATGTCAAAACTGTCCGCAAAACTCTATCTATGGCAATCAAGGGTATTTTTGTTATTTCACATGCTACAGTACTCAGATTGAGCTAAAATTTTACAGACAGTTATAAAACATCATTTCCTACAACTTTCATGTTTTAAACTAAGCCCGATTCGGCCTCGATCATGGCCGAATGGAACTGGTCAGAACAGGGCAGATTACTACCCAATGGAAATCCTAAGCTGGAATTTATGCACACCAACCAGAAATTTCTTTAGGCAAAGTAACCTAGCACCTAAACACAAGATTTTTCATATATCAAAGCTAGTAAATCATGGCCAACCATTACACATCACCTGAGGGTAGAAAATTCTCTAAGAAAACTGAAAATTCCTCAATCATTACTTCAAATCACAATATTCCTCATAAAACTACATATTTCTCATTTCCAAACCACTAATATGCAATTACTAGAAGTAAAGAAGGATTTTCTTGACAATATACCTTATGACCACAAGGAAAAATGGTAGCTTAGACCTTTCTCTTCCAAAATAACTCCACCAAAGCCTTTAAGCTTCCTTAGTGATCACTTGTATGGAGTAGTTGTGATTTGGTTGGTTAATACTCAAGATTGAAGCTAGCAAGTGAAGTAGAAAATGAAGTTTTTTCTCTCTTATTTTGCTCCTCAAACAGCTGGCCAAGACCAAGAAAAATGGGAGAAAAATTGGGTCCAAATTGGTTTTAGTAAAGATGAGAAAGTCTTGGTCAAATCCAACCTCCAACCAGTTTGCGACACGTGGCACCTTAGATGTTTTAAACTTATCTTCTCACTCCCAATGGTTAATCTATCTAACTAACCTCTAATCATCTCCTAACACCGTAAAAAATAAATAACATTTAGCACAAAAATCATTCGCACTAGCAGGTCCCACGTCTATAATACACTTCAAATTTAACGTACACTAACTTATACTAGGAAAATGATTTAAAATTGTACTTACTTATCAAAATGCATAGAAAATTTAATATTTTAAAGGACAGTATAAAAATGTAAGTAAGGAAATAAAATAATGCTTAGAAAATGTGAAAATTTTCGGGTTCTCACAAAGAATGTTGAGGTCAACCTTAAAAAGGATAAGGGTCAAGCATCAATGGTTTTTTCGAATTCCTCTAGAGTTAAAACTAGAAGATCTAAGTCTAAATTCAAGAAAAATAAGCAAATATCCAAACCTTCCAAGGGTGTGCTGAGAAGAAAGGACAAGGCAAAGAGCAAATACTTCCATTGTAGCAAAGAGAGACATTGAAAGTGTAACTGTAAGGACTGCCTCGACAACTTTAAGGAGAAGAGCTTGATGAAACTTCTACTCAATGTGTGTATGTGATGGAGGTTAATTTATCTATTTCTATTAATTCATGTATATTAGATGCTAGAAGTGATTCTCATATTTGTTTAAATATGTACAAACTAAAGGGAAGTAAGATGCTAAAAAAGAATGAAGTGACCATACGTGTTGGTAATGGAGCAAGAGTTGCGGCTTCAATTGTAGGAACATATCATTTATTTTTACCTAGTGGACTTGCTCTAGAATTATATAATTGTTATTATATTCCTGTTTTGACTACAAAGATTATTTCTATTTCATGTTGAGACATGGAAAATTTTTTCATTAGCAGTAAGAATAATATTGTTCTTTTTTGAATAATAAAATTTTCTATGGGAATGCTCCTATGGAAAACAGTTTATATATTCTAAATATGACAAGTTCAATCCCCAATGTTAACACTAAAAAGCAAAAGTTAGATGATGTCAAACAATCATTCCTTTGGCATTGTAGATTACATCATATAAATGAGAAACGCATATTCAAATTAAACCAAAGTGGTTATTTGGACTCATTTGATTATGAATCATTTGAAACTTGTGAATCTTATTTGCATAAAAGATGACCAAATCTCCCTTCATGGGTAAGGGTGAAAAGGCAAGCGAATTGTTAGGACTAATACGTAGTGATGTATATGGTCCTATGATGGTTTATACCAAAGGAGATTTTCGTATTTTATTACTTTTACTGATAACTACTCAAGATTTGGATTTGCATACTTAATGAAGTACAAATCTGAATCATTTGAGAAATTTAAGGAGTTTAAGAATGAAGTAAAAAAATAGCCTAGTAAAAGTCTCATTTAAAGAACACCTCTGAGAATGTCACAAATGAATGGAGTGTTTGAGAGGAGAAATCACACCTTATTAGATATGGTATGATCTATGATGAGTCATGCAGGTCTATCAAAAATGTTTTGGAGACATGCTTTACAAACTGCCTCCTATAATTTAAATCAAGTATCAACAAATTCTGTTCTTTCTACATCATATGAAAAGTGGAAAGGTAGAAAATCAAATCTTTCACATATGAAGATTTGGGGTTGTCCAACTTATGTGACGCAGAAAATGTCAGATAAGTTATAACATAAATCTGATAAATGTTTATTTGTGGGGTATCCTAAGAAAACTAGAAGATACTATTTCTATCGCCCCACTGAGCAAAAAGAGTTTATTGCTTGGACTACTAATTTTCTAAAAAAAAAGTCTATTTTATAAGAAGGTAATGGGAGCAAGATAGATTTTGAAAAAGTTCAAGATGTGCAAGTAGTGATGAACAGTTCATGAAAATGGAGCAAGCTACTGATGATGATGAGGTGCAGCAAGAAGCTCCAAACATATAAAGTTTTTGTAGGTCTAGTAGAGTAAGTCATGCACCTAAAAGGTATGACGACATATTCATTTTAGAAGAAGATAATACTTCAACAATTTATATAGATGTTCTAAAGAGTAAGGACTTCAAGACAGGACTTGAAGCCATGAAATCTGAAATAAATTCCATATATGACAATAAATTTTGGACTTTAGTCGATCTACCTTAAGGGATAAAAGCCATAGGACGTAAAGAGGTCTTTAAGAAAAATACAGATATTGATGGTAAGGTGGTTATCTATAAAGTCAGATTGGTGGTTAAAGATTACAATAAAAAAACAAGGTGTTGACTTTGAGGAAACCTTTTTGTCCATAGCCATGCTTAAATCCATTCGGATTTTGCTTGCCATAACTACACACTTTGATTATGAAATCTGTCAAATGGATATTAAAACTACTTTCCTTAATGGAATTCTTCAAGAGAAAGTGTACATGACACAATTAAAATTTTTACACCCAATGTTGCTAGTAAAGTAATCAAACTACAAAGATCTATTTATAGTTTTAAACAAACATTTAGGAGTTGGAACCTTTATTTTCTTGAGGTAATCAAAGGGTTTGGTTTCTCACAAAATCAAGATGAACCTTGTGTATACAAGAAGGTTAGTGGGAGTTCAGTATGTTTCCTTATGTTATATTGGATGACATATTAATAATGGAAAACGGTATATCTATGCTTCTAACTGTAAAGATATGGTTGTCAAAGAATTTCTTCATGAAAGATCTTGGAGAGGCAATCTACATTCTGAGAATGAGGATTTATAGAGATAGGTCAAAAAGATTGCTTGGCTTTTCACAGTCCATATACATAGATAAGATGATAAAGAGGTTTGGCATGGAGAATTCTAAGAAAGGATTATTAGCAATGTCTCATGGGATGTATTCTTCTAGGGATATGTGCTCTAAAATGAAAAATGAAAAGACACGCATGAATAGAACATCCTTTGCTCTGGCAATAGGTCTATCATGTATTTTATGATGTGTACTAGATCTGATGTTTCCTATGTTTTAAGTGCTACAAGCAAATACCAAATAAATTCCAGTGATAGACATTGGATGGCCATGAAGAATATTCTCAAGTACTTAAAGAAGAACTAAGGATACAATCTTGTTTTATGAAGGAGGCAATTTAAAAGTGGAGGAATACATTGATGCCAATTTTCAATCTAATAAAGATGATAGCAAATCTCAGTTTGGATACATGTTTACTCTAAATAAAGCTGTAGTGACTTGAAAAAGTTTCAAGCAAGAGATTACAGTAGATTTTATAATTGAAATTGAATACATGGTAGCAGTTGAGGCAGTTAAAGAGGCTCTTTGGATGAAGAAGTTCATCATTGAAATTGGAGTGGTTCCATCCTTTAAAGATTCAATACTTTTATATTTAACACTAATGGAGTTATTACTCAAGAAAAGGAATCAAGGTGTCATCAATAGTCAAAGTACGTTTTAAGACGTTTTCACCTGATTAGAGAATCATTGGTATAAGAGATATAAAGATTGAACGAGTCCCCATAGATAGGAATAAAGCAGATCTATTAACTAAATCATTGTCTCAAAAATAACATGATAGTCATGTGAGCTCATATGGCCTTAGACATATAAGTGGTTAGTTTTAGTGTAAGTGGGAGATTGAAAGTATGTATGTCCTAAAGACAATCACTTTTAGGAATTTTATATGTATTTGAACTATTTATGCATTAATAAATGATATTTTTATCATATTGATTGCTTGTATATATTTATACTTGTACGATAAAGTCCCTAGGAGATTGAAAGTATGTATGTCCTAAAGACAATCACTTTTAGGAATTTTATATGTATTTGAACTATTTATGCATTAATAAATGATATTTTTATCATATTAATTGCTTGTATATATTTATGCTTGTACGATAAAGTCCCTTGGATAAACTTAATCAATAAAATTATAAGTGTTATAATGGTGAGGTTCATTTGATTAAATACAAAGTTTATTCTTAAATATTTCTAGTTAAAGTATTAATAAGAATGGGACATAGTCAATACAATTAAACTAACATATATTAAACTGCTTCCATTAGAAAAGTAGTAGATCTCATCTACTATGGTGTGTGAGACACTCAAAATAGTATATGGATACTTGACAATATCAAGTTTACTTGATTGATCCCCATAAAGATTTCTTTTGTGCCAAAAGAATTAATCTTTAACTGATGTTTTATGTAAGTGATTCTTGGATTTGAGGTTATCATGGTACCTTGAGCATGGATAACTATACTTTATTTGTTATATGATTGTTCCCGTAAAAGGGAATGCTCACACCATTAGCATATGGGTATATACTTAAAGTGTGAAAAGATAGTGAATAATCTTTAACAATTTACCACCTCTTATGTAAGAGGAGTGATTTCATTAATGGCTACTTGTAAAAATATAACTCGAAATCTTAGTAATAAGTGAATGAGTCTAAGAAAATACTTGTTCTTTTCGATGTTATATTTTGGTATAAGAAAAGAACATTAATTATATAATGAAATTGGCACGATTCATTCCATGATTAATGCGAGATAAGTGTGGTAAAAGAATACTAATTACATGGTAAACATTCATTGAAAGGTGATGCCATCCACTTAACTTTTCTCATTACTTGGATGGTCATGATGCATTGTTAGATGCCAATCTTGATCTATAAGAATGAGTTGGTTGGTTAGTTGAATCAATGATAAATTAAAAGTTTTAATTTATTTAGTTCTTGTTAATTAAGAACTATAACTTGTTCTTATTACCAACGTATTTGAGAACGTAATGGGTCATACACGTTAAGAATTCCCTTAGCTAGATTAATTGAATTTCAAGTAAGAACCTGAAAGATAAGTTTTATAACTTATAGTTTAATTTCTGAGACAAATTAAACTTGAGGGACTAATGTTAAAATTATGGTTGAATCTCCCAATACAAGGAGTTGTATTGGGGTAAGGAAACCAATTCTTTAGGAGACTAGTTTCAGATTTTCACTATATGTATCTATACCCTCTTAAGCTTTTGCTGGCAAGACAATTGGCACCCTATTTTAGGTGAAATTTTTGCTGAAAATTCAAGAGAAAAATAGGTCTTAATTTCTGCATAAAAGAAAAAGGAAAAATCAGTCCTCTTTCTTTCTCTCTCTCCCCGAAACCTTAATTGTGAATTAGCGTAAGTTTTGCACTGCATTTTTTTCGTGTGTGATCGTCTATGAATTAGCTAGCACTAAATCTAGCAAAAGCTACTTCGGCCTTGGAGGTAGCTAAAGGGTTCGTGTAGATGACCATTAGAGACCGAGCATTTGAGCAGTTACATGGATTTCTCGCCTCCCTCTACAACAAACACTCCAATTGTTCGTGTGCTTCCTTGTTGATTGAGGTAAGACATTTGAACACCCTTTATAATTGCATGTGTTTTATTAAGGTTAAAGGTCTTTTGAGGAATCAAAAATTTTAATTTTTTACTGGTTTATCTATGTGATTCCTGACAAGTTCCACACTGATGTGTCCTACAAAAAGGTTTGGTATGCCCTACGCCATGCCTTTGATACTGTGTATGGCTAGTGGCCTGCCTTAATAGCTCGGCTTCCAATATATATGCAGGAATTAGTGACGGTAAATCTGGGCACAACTGTCATTTAGGAACATCATCCATAGAGCGCTATTGGCTGCACAATTTTTCATTACGTCTTCTAGCTGTTTGGCCCTTTAATCGAGGCATTTTCACATCTTAAGCCAATCGTATGTGTTGGCAAGATGTTCACGAAGATCCGTACAAGGCAAAATTGCTAGTTGCCATCGGGTTTAATGGTTGTGACTACCAGCTTCCTCTAATTTTTGCACTGGTGGATGAGGAAACGAACCAAAGTTGGTTGTGGTTCATGTGCTAGTTCCAGCATCTTCTATGCTGCTATTTCGGACCCATGCAGGGGAATACATGCAATGTGTACCTTGTCGAAGTGGAAGAAACCCGTTGCCATCCACCAATACTATTTGGCCCATGTGCAAAGTAATTCTACACAAAAGTTTAGAAACCAGAGATATGCAAACTCTTAATAACCAAGTGAGTTGACAGTGACTAGATAATTCGTATATTTAGGATTCCATAACTTAACCTTGTGGCCTATCTGTTTAGGTTAGATTTAAGAATCTTATATGGCCTCCTAGTTTCACCAACCAAGCAAAGAAATATGAAGCATTCATGAAACAGATCAGGATGTTGAATTAAAAGGCATACAACTGGTTGAATAGCATAATTTTTAGGGAAAAAAATTGTGCAGATGTAGTTCATTCTAAAAAGAAATTTTAAAAATTATGTTTAAAAAAGTGTCTGTTGTAGCACAATCTTGTGCGGCGACAAACACATATTCCTTAAAAAATTGTGTTTCAATAATTTTGTATAAAAAATTTTCTCTTAGAGAAAATCGTGTCTATTACCACATAAACTTGTGCGCTAATAGACACATTCTAAAAAAAAAAGTCTAAAAAAATTGAAAAAAATAAAGTGTGTCAAATACCAAGTTTGATACTTGAAAAAAAAAATAAAAAACAAAAGGGTCGCTGCATTTGCCTATTTCGATGACATTAATGCTAGAAATACATCTCAAATACTCCCCATTTTTTAGAAAAATTTATTTTTGCGGATTAGTTTAAGAAATTTGCCCTAGAAAAGAGTAGAATAAATTTGGGAAGAAAAAGAAGAATTCTAAATTTAATTTGTTTTTGTACATTTAATTCACTCTAATTAATTTTTACAACATGCATTAAAAAAAGAAGGTCATTTTCTATCAAGTTTATTATTTTTATGGTTTGACTAACATGTCAGTATTAGACGCTCGTTAAGAGAGATTTTTTTGAAATAATGTATATTTACATGATAAATTAAGTATGATTCAAGTGTCTTAACAAGTACCAATTGAACACTAGTTAAAAAGTTTCTTATAATTAAGGTAAGTTGTCCTTAGGAATCTATACGTGGGCTTAAAACATTTAAGTTAGTCAACATACGTAATTTGGGGACAACAGTTGGATTGTAATATTTGATTAGAGCTTGCATTTTGGCAACATGATGTACGTATGATTCTTATGAGTTGTGACATAGAGATATATAGCCAAGTCACAAATTTGTCACTCTTCAATCACTAGTCTTGTCTAGCTTGCTAGATATAGTTAACTGGCTGAACCCGTTTTGGCATTATAATGCAGGTTTTTTATTTTTGAGGTACATTATAATGCAGTTTGATTCTTACGGTGATGATATATACATATCCCCGCGTCACAAATTTGTCATTCTCTAATAATCCGTGGTCTTCCTTGCTATGGTTGATTGGAATCATCTAGATCCACACATGCTGAATAAAAGTGACATATAGAAATTCATCCATTTGCTTATTTTGGAATTGAAAATATGCAAAAGAATAACTATCAGGATCGAAATTAAGGGCATGAAAAAATTTTATTATAAACTCGTACTATAGTACTACATCTAGGGGTGTATATTTAAAAAAAAAAAAAAAAAAAAAAAAGAAACCAAGAAAGCTGCATCGATCCAACCAAAAAGTAGGATAACTAGGTCAAAATCTAAGAATGGTTCAAGTTTTGAAATAGACAGTACGTTACCCTGAGGTACATGCATTACATGTATGATTGGCTCGAATTATGTAGGTAACAACAACTACACGAGAAGGTTAAGGGTATATATGTCCTAATGAACATCGTTTGTATGTTCATTGGTCCTGTTCTATGCAATATTCTAGGATTTAATATATTTATCTTATGATTATTAAATAATTCTTCATCTCTATTAATATCAATTATTTATTCTAATGTTCTTTCTGAATTATTAGAAGTTCCTCTACCTAACATCCTACCTAAAAATGATTGAATTCCTATATTAACTTGTTCATTCACAGGATGATCCCTAATAGTTCTACTTGTGCCAGGGAAACTATTTACTGTTCGTGTGGTAGTCATTTGGTTAGGCCAAAACTATATGCTTCCGTTCTTTTTCTTACATTTAAATCTACAGGCTATTCACTAATTTTTATATTTTGAATCTTATGTATAATTTCTTCTAAATCTTTACTGTAATCTTTATCTATTGGATTTTTAACTTCTCTTAGACTTTTTATCTTTTCTTCTAGCTTATCAATCCTCTAATGTAACAATACTAACAATCCTATTATTGTATTATTTTGTTTAGGATATTCTTATTTTCACTATTAATTCCTAGATATTCAGTAAATCCTTCAAGATCTTGGTGATAATTTTGTGAATATCGATATGCTTCTTTATAATATTTGTGTCCTTCTAAATTCATTAACCAAGAAACCAGAACCCCCAAAATGGAAACAGACTTAAATATATATATATATATATATATATATATATATATATATATATATATATATATATATATAGAATATATATTGCAAAAAAGATGTATGTTTAGTTTAAATGTACAAAAACTTTTTGAAACAGTTGCATCGATAATAGTCCTTGCACTACTTCTGATTGACTCGAGTAAATAATATCCAAAGCTATGCTTGTAACCACTTAGCCAACTTTGGAAATTAAGTGGTTCATTGTAGACTTGTAGTTAATTTGACAACTTAAGCTTAAGTTTATTTACAAGACGATATTGCTTCCCCCTTTGCTTGACTCGTCCTCTATGTTTCTTTGCCTATTTCAATAAAAAAAAAAAAAAAAATTCTCTGCCTCTTCCCAAATAATGGGCGTCAACTAGCTCGAGTTCAATGATTAAAAACTCACAAATCTCGGGCTCACAGTCGGCTGTTTTTATTGATCAATCTCCAAAACAAGTTCTAGCTAGTCCAAGCTCACTTATTCCTCTTAATTTTTTTCATATTCAATCAATTGATTGATTGACCGAGTGGACTCTCATAATTTTACATGACATAATTATATAAGCTTCTACCATGCTGCAATCTTTAATAGTGACAGATAAGGTGCCCTAATCAAATAAACATAGCTAAATTTTTATTATAGTTAAAGAAAATAAATTCAATAAAAAAATCTCATGCAACTTGTAATTAGAAAAGGAAATAGTAATTCTTATATGTAATACCATAAATTGGTTTTCATATGCAAAGTTTGAGAAACAAAAAAAGGGATAGGTAGATTCAATATTTATAAGAAATGTGCAAGTTTTAAAATTTTGTAAACAGTGAATAAGTTGCTACTCTTTAATGTGGTTGCATTTGGATTGATGGATTTTACGAAGGATTTGAAATTCTCTTAAAACCTTCTAATTATTTCAATTATTTAGGAGGTATTTCAATTTGTAAATTGCAAATTATTACAATGTTTTAAAATATATTTTAATAATTAGTGAATTATAGATTTAAATACCTCTAAAAAAATCCAAACAACTAAGAGTGATTTGGATATATTTCAATTTCTTCATCAAATTTCTCAATCCAAAAGAAGAATTTAAAAGAATTTAAATTCCTTCATAAATTTAAAGAATTTATGTTGCAAGGAAAATCACGAAATCACCCTTATGTGCATGTATTAGCAATCTTACATGCACAAATTTTTTTTGGGGGACAAGTGGGATGTTTTGAATTCAAGATCTCCTATTTATAATTCCTCCCAACTTACCATCCAATCCAACCTTCTCCTCTTGCATGCACACTTGAGTGTACATATGTGCACATATATAAATTTAAATGTGCACATTTGAATGTACACATTTATTTATCAAAGTGCACATTTCTATTCAATAAAGTGCATATTATTATGAGAGTAATTTGATTACTTTAAATTTATTAATTATTTTACCCATATCCGTTCACAAAATTTTCAATATGTAGATCCTTGTTATCAACTTTGAATCTTCCAATTCTCTTTGTCCAAAATTTCTTCATTTTTAGGTCATAATGATTTGGTGGAAACAAGTGATTTGGAATGATGAATGCTTTGATTATGTACTTTGTTGGTGGACTTCTAGAGCATTAGATTATTTGTTATAGTAATATATTGCTTACCGTGGATACTATCGTAAAAACCTCTATAAAGTAGTACTTGACAAATTAATAACTTCTATGAAATAATAAAATTCACAATCCCGAATCGAGCTAACGCGCTAAATTAATAATTTTGATAAAATAATAAAACAATAATTTTTTTTGAAAATCTTACATAACCCTATGGTCCCAATCATTTTATAAATTAATAATTCACTAAAATTGCATATCATATTTTCCTAATATACGAGTCGATTGTTGTTTATTTTTTCAGAAACCCATTACTGTAATTGTTTTTTGGTCCATATGATATATTCTTGACTATACTCATATAATACTTTACATATTTCATTATTCATGATTGATTTATGAACACCTTTTAAATGGGAAGTCAAAGTTTAACAATGAGATAGGTAAGAAGAATTTATAGTTGTTTATTATAAAAAGACTTCCTTGTCATTTATATAAATAATATATTAATCTGATTCATTGTATGTATTTAATAAAGTTTAAATGCAAAATGCACCTGTGAACTTTACTTGGCTAGTGACTTGCCCCCTAAACTATCAATTGTAGCGATTTGTACTTAAAATATGGTGATGTGATGAATTTGTTCTAATTAAATGACCAGCTACCAAAATTGCCCATATCACTCCTTCCCTTCTCCTCTAACCCCACTGGTAACCTTCCTCCTCCTTTTGCAAACCATACTACCAAATTGTTATCCATTCCATCCTCTATATTAAACTCTCTCATGGATTATTCTTCACCTTTTCCACCCAAATTAACCTCTTCAAGCCCTTGATATTACAAACCTATCATCACCTTCCTCCCTTGAGTGCCTTCTCTTTGAATCTTCATCATTTATCAAGTTCCAAAATCACAACCCACTTCAAAATTACCAACCTTCATTGCTACTAGCCAATCTCCCGACACTTTTTGATTCAAGAGGCCCAAATCCCATCATTGCTCATCCTTTTAATTTTTATAATCGTCTATGTTGGGTGTTTTTATTTTTATTTGCTGCATATTGAAGTTGGACTTAGTGTGTGATTGGTTCTACATATGATAAGATTGTGTTATGGGTTTTGCTACTTTAATGTTGGCGTGGATTTATGAGGTGTACCTTCAATTTTTTGCATAGGTTATTGATGGGTTTCTAGCCTTGATGCAAAGTTTTTGTTTTGCTCTAGTTTTATTTAATCTAGTCTTGACTTTTTCTTCATCTATTATGGTGGTTCAATGGTAGGTATTTTGGTGTAACGATATCGGCAAGAGGTGTAAGATTGTTCATGGTTGAATAAAAAAAAAAGGACAAAAAATAAGATGAAATGGATTAATGAAATGGGTAATCTAGGTAACACATTATTTGTGGGGTTATTGTTTTCCTTTCAATAAAAAATTACTTATCACATTCATTTAATTGGAGCAATATGCTGAAAATTCATAGTATAAGACAGTAAAGTGCTAAAATTGATAGTGTAGGGGACAAGTTGCTAATTGAACATAGTTCAAGGGCACGGGAGGTGTATATATAGGTTATTAATTTATAGAGGTTCCAAAGTTTTAATTTATAGTGATTTTACTATATACTTAAATTATCTGCTAGGGCAAAATTTAGTGACCTGTGGAGCGCTCTTAGAAAACCTCTTTGCAAGTAGTTAGAGAGGTTCAAATCTTAGACTTAGTAGTTGACAATGGGCATGATATCGGCAATCAGGTTAAAATATTATTGAGGAAATAGTTATTTGGACTTCTTATAAGTCACAATGCTAATGTATTTGTAAGTCTAATTTCTATATCTTTTTATTTTTTTTTGACCAGTACAGTAGGGTTATGTGAAATTGTGTATCTAATATACTGCCTTTTTTCTTATAAGTATATGATTCAATAGAATTATGATTAAATATTAATTTTGTTGCATCAGTGTAAATGGGTCAGTCAAAGTGCAAATGGAACCATTAACAGGCCCATGTACACCCCTCCCTATCACTAATGTAGGGGGTGTGCAAAATTAAAAAATTTTGATTTACCGACCGAATTCGAATTGAATTCGAAATTTTCGAAATCGGTAATTCGGAATTCGATACTGAAATCAGAATTTTCGATTTCGAATTATGTGAATTTGGTTCGAATTCGGTAATGGAGTTTTTGAAATCGGAAATCGAAATCTAAATTTTCGATTTCAATTTCATTTTATAATATATATATTAATATTTATTTATTTATACATATAATAATATTTTTTATTTCAATTTCTTTTTATAATATGTATATTAATACATATTAATATATATAATAATATTTTTATAATATATTTATATATAATAATATTTTTTATAATATATGCAATATAAAATTTATATTATATAACAATGCCTCTAACAAAAAAGAAAAAAAAGGTAAAAAAAGGTTTCCAAATTCGATGAATTCGGAATCGAAATCGAAATTGAAATTGGTGAATTCGAAATCGAAATCAATCGGTAATTCTTGTGCCAAAATTTCGAAAAATTTCGAATTACCGATTTCGAATTCAATGCACATCCCTACACTACTGTATAAAAATTCATTTTCTAGCTTCTTGAGCAGTCCAACTAATTCATTCATTAAAATGACAGTATGAATGTATCATGCAAGCCATCAACGGTTACATGAGAAAGCATCCCACAAAACAACTTTAGCAGGTCAAGAACTACTAAGCTACTGCATATTTCCAGAACCGATAATTATTGGCAGAGTCTCACGGCGAAGAACAGCTTCATTCGACTTTTTATTTCTTTCTGCTGCATTTTACTTTGTCCCTTTTTTTTCTAGTTGCAAACAGGAGAGTTTTTTGAATTTAGGATTTCTGAAACAAAACTTGATAGATATCTCAACAATGAAAAGCATTTCAGAAGGTCTAGCAATGCTTTAGGAACCCACTGTGGTTCTCAATACGTCTAAATAATGCCTATGATATGGAGAGATATGAAATGAAACATACACCACAAATCTCCAATAGGAATGGTTTATCAGTATTGTTAAAGGTGGAACAACATGAATGCAATTTAAGATGAATACAAAAAATATGAGATTATGGCTTGATTCTCATTGGTAATGATCATATTGTCTTTCCTTCAGCTGATTATTGATTAATTAGTGCTGAAATTTTCTCTATTTAAACATGAAAAACCATTTGTAGTCCTGCAGAACTTATTAGCAGGAAAAAAACAAACGACCAAAAGAATTGCTTTCAAGGAAAAGCAGGAGAATAACAAGAATAAAGGAGAAAGGGTCGCGACCCCAAAATTGCGACCCCGTTTGAAAGGTGGATTTTTTGAGTATTTATTTAAAATTTTACTATCGAAGTTGTAAAAAAATTTTTAGGATGAAAAACTTTTTTCTTTCTTTTTCTTTCTTTCTTTCTTTCTTTTTTCTTTTCTATCCTCTCTTCTTCTTCTCCCTTCCCCCTCCCCGACACCTCTGCCTCTGACGTAGAAGAACCAGCAGCCATGGGAAAATTTTTTTTTTAGCTTTTTCTCTCCCCCTCTTCTCCCTCTCCCTCTCCCTCTCCCTCTCCCTCTCTCCCTATCCTCCCCCTCCCCGTCGCCCTTCAACGCCAGAATAGGTGAAGCCATGAATTTTTTTTTTTTTGGCTTTTTCTCTCCCCACTCTCATCCTCCCCCTTTCCGGCCACCCTTCCCCTCCCCCTAGTTGCGATCTGGTCGTGCAGCAGCCTGCAATTTTTTTTTTCCTTTCTCTTCCCCTCTTCTCCCTCTCCTCTCCCCTCCCCCTCGCACTCCGACTTGTATTAGAACTTGAAGCCATGGGATTTTTTTTTTAGCTTTTTCTCTCCCCCTCTCCTCCCCTCCCCCGCCACCCTCCCCCTCCCGCTAGCTGCGATCTGGTCGCAGCCCCCCTCCCCCTTTGCGATCTGGTCACACGACTAGATCGTAGCTAGTAGGAGGGGGAGGGAGAGGGGAAGAGGGAAGAGGGAAGGGGAGGAGAAGGAGAGGGGGTGAGGGAGGGAGAGAAAAAAAAAGAAAATGAAGGCCGGTACTGATTCCGGTGCCGGAATAGGTGTCGGCGCCAAGAGCGAAGGTGGAGTTGGTGGCTGGCGACCGGTGACGTGGTAGGTTGGGTGAGGGAGGAAAAAGAAGAAAAGTTGAAAGGAAATTTTTTATGTATTAGATTTGAAGTGTGTAAATTAAAAACTTTAATAAGTTTTTTGGGGTTCCTGTAGCAAAAGTTGTTAAAAAACTAGTAGCATACAAACTTGCAAAAAACTTGAGGTTCCAAACAGGGTCTGCATTTTATAAACAAAACCATAAATAAGATAATATGCACAAACAGAAATTTCCAGTTGCTCCACAGACAATTTACAATTGTAAATATCACTATATACGCCAGAATTAAAGACAAGATGTCAATCAATGTTTCAACCATCTCTTTCTCCACTTTTCAGTCCCTCATTTTCTTCTTTTCTAGGACTTCTTCCACGGAGCAACACGCCGCCCATAGTTCGGCTAGTTGAACATCACCAGGAATTGGTGGCATTTGTCACCCCAATAGTGATAGCTATTAATGCTAGTATCGACTGTGCGGTTTGGAAAAAAAAAAAAAACACTTCGTGAGATATGGTTATTGCCTGGCCTTGCAAAAACTATGTATGTTTTAAGAAAATTGGGGAATGTTTTAAGACAACAAATTAATATGTAAATTCAGAGAAATAAATACTTTGATAAGATTGTAACAAGACTTGAGATGCAGAGAACATGACAAGTTCAAAGATAAAACTTGAGACATTTCCAACAAGACATGGCCCAAATGCATAGCTGATTTGTTAACCAAACAACTGACCTTCACACTCATCCTTATGATCCTCATTTCTATGATTCTAATAATTTTCACTTACTTGTAGGGAACAACATTTGATGTCATATAAATGTAACTCCAATAATACAAAACCTGGCCCTACTATGACTGAGATTTCATCATGTCTCAATGCAATAAAAAGTCGACACACAAATAAATCATATCAAAAGCTCCAGCAGAAAGAGAAGCGCCAAAGAGTGTCATGCATTAGTAAGGACAAATAAGACAAAAGTCCAGTCATCTGCAAAACAATCGAACACCAACAAAAATAATTAAAAAAAAAAAAAAAGATGATAGGTCCCCCCCCCCTTTTTTGGGTAACGGATGCTAAAAGTACACAATTGTTTAGTCAATTTAGAAAACCTATTCAACCTTCTACTCTTTCATGCAGGACAATTAAGATTCTACCCATAACTTTAGCTAATACAAAGAAAAAATGCAAATTTAAATCCATATTCTTAAAGACCATAACAATGTTAGCTTGGTCGGACTATTGTTGTTTAGTATTAGTGGCTCTGAAGGACTAACTTATTCAGTAAACAGACAAAATTACACATATAGCATTATATAAATATAACATAATTACAACGAACTTGAAGATACAAATAAACATTATTTCAGTGGAGGACGGTACCAAAAAGGAAATCAATCTTAAGAGAGAAAAAAACTTACAGCCAATGTGCAAGCGATTAATCCAGGTTTTTCTCTGTAATCCAATCGAACACACAACAAAAGAAAAGCTCCAATGTACCAGGGAATGGCACCAAAGAAAAAGCCAAAAATGAACCTGGTAAGAAGACATTAAAGCAGAATGAGACAAACAGTTGACTAGAAACTTAGCAATACCAATTACTTCAACCAAATACCATTGATGCTACAGTACAATTAAAAACTTAGTAGCACATTAATCTTTTGTCACGACTCAATGATGGAAATCTAGCTTGGATTTAATGATATCCCATGTCCTAAGGTTCGAAAAACTGCCTATATCTGTTGGCCTAACAGTAGGTAAACAAGAATCCCAAAAAATAGTTTTCGTAAAAATTCAGTACAAAAGCAGTATGCAGAATATATGCCATGAATAACATCTTTTAAATGATTATATACCTGCATAACCCAATAGATTTTTTACGTAGATAAAAAACACAAGAACCTACCCAGAAAGCATTTTATCTCTCATATGTCCTCGTGTGCTTTTAACATTCTTTTTGTTGATTACCATTCTCTTCCAGATAAAACAGGATATAGGAGAAAACTCTTATGCATAGATTTATTTTAGCAATAGATGTTGTCTTTCTTCTTTGACGTTATTTCATGCAGTACATTTCAAGTGTCCATGTCTAAAAACAAAAAGTTTATCCTTCTATCTCCATAACAAGCTAATCCAGTAACTATGCACATTAATTCATTTTCTAAAGGTCTTTCAAGGACATACTTTTTCTAAATGGTGTTAACTGAACATTCTGTGACCAAAATATTAGGTAAGGGGCACGCTTTAGTAGGGCTTCATTCAGAAAGTTAAAGTACACTTCAAATGCCACTGTCATCTTCTAATACTACTTTGAAAGTTCAAAGCTCGTTTTTCAAAACAAGGAACAAGATATGCCATGAATATGAGGTTGTAATGCAACTATGGTCTTTTTCAGCACTCAAAAACTTGATTTATGTTCGCTGATCTGGACAAGACATTTCACATTAAAATGGTGTCAGTCATATTTCCAATTCACGATAACTCGTGTTGTCGATAACTCATGTTATCGTTGATGTGACTGACTCAAAATCTTTTACCTAGGAATAAATGGAATACCATCAAAGTGGTCCTCATAAAAATTAGAGAAAGGGGATGGACTAAAGCCTAAGCTAAGTTATTGTGTGTAAAAAAGATGCTTCCAGTTTCAAAAGATCACTTCTGGAGAAAACCTACATCAGTAAATCAATTCTTATATAAGCATCTTTAAATGCTTGAAAAGCTCCATAATTTATATCTCGGTTTGCAGAATGTCTACCAACTGAAAATTTTTAACAATAAAAAACACAAAAGTCCTTTTCTAGATATTTAGACCAACCCTTAGGATAGACTACTTAATCATGCAGGACAAATTACCATTAGATGCAAACCCACAGCTAACCAACCAATATTCAGACTTTCTAGAAGTACTGGGTTTGATGATACACCATTAGTGAACAGACAGTGGATCTGGACTCAGAATCGAAGCATGTGAATTTAGCGTTCCCTATGCTACTAAAGCCAAATAAGGATATTCTAGAATTTCAAAGCATACCCCCATTACAATATATATAAATGTATACGCTGTCCTCAAAGAATCAGCAACACACAGATGGAGGCAAACAAAGAGTCAAAATGGAAACTTACAAGAACCATCCAATTCCAATACCACAGCAAGGCAGCCGATGCTCTCTTATAGGCATCCCTTCGACAACAGCATAACCTATACAAAACAAAATATTAAAACAACAAAAGATACAGACTTTAATATACAAAGAAATTGCTACAACGCCAACCAAAGAACTAATCAATTAATCTTTCACTTCTACAATGTTTTTTCATGATGGAAAAAATTGAATATATGAAATGATCCAAAGATCACAGGCCTAATTGGAAGAATTGACAAAAAAACCCTAATAAATAAAGAAACAGGTAAAATTTGCGAGTTTAATCGTATACTAAGAATACCGGGAACGACGCCTTGGTAAGTATGATGATAACAATAAGGAGGAGAAATGGTGGTGCCAGGGGGAGGTATGGGTTGAGGGAAACCGAAGACCGGCTGAGACGGCGGAGGTGGAGGAGAAGAAAACGGTTGTTGAGAAGTGTTGACTCCTTGGAAAGTACCATAATGATATTGGCGATCAAAAACCTGCTCGTCGTCTCTCCTGGCGGAGGTGGAGATGGTGATCGAGACAGCTTCGTCCTTCTCTGCTCCTCTGCTCATTTTCGCGATTGAGGATACAGAAGCAACGACGTTTCTGCTTGGTGGCGTTGATGTCGACGGCTATTGGGAGATTCTAGAATGGCCTGGGTTGGCCATGTTTTGTTTCTAAATTTGGGCGGCTTGTACCGTGATTTAGCTTAGCTGTTAAGCTTGTCCGTAGAACGAATAATTGAATTAATGCTTCGTTAAACATATAAAACTCAAAAAAACAAATTTCCTTTTTGTTTGTTAGTTTCCCTTGTCATCTTTTACTATATTCAAATTCTCACTTTAATCTCTAAATTATAAAATTATTTTCTTTTAGTCCCTCTAGCTAAAAATTATTCCTTGACTCTACTTTAGTCTCTAGAATATAAAATTAGCCCTATTTTAGATTTTATTTCAGCACGGCAGATTTTATATTTTAGAAACTAAATTATCCTATTCTAAAGTTTATTAACCGAGGTGAGGTGAGAATTTGAGTATAATTGAAGATGTGAAGTAACGGTTGATGCCATTCCACATTCGATCAAGATGCAATGTCAGCCCTCGTTTCAAGCATTTATTGACTCTCTTTTTAATATTCTTTTCAATTTTTTTTTCGCAGTACTTGTTTGCTATTGATTTCTTTCATCAGTATTTAGATTAGACAAAAATCACTGTTCGATTGAACTGGATTCCCAAATACCTTGACTCGTCAACAGCTTCTTGTGGTATGAAAGAATCTAAGAACAACAAGACATTTTTCTTTTTCTAAAGAAAAAAAAAGGAATGATAAAGGAATTTTTTCTTTTTTTTTTTCCTTTCTTTTCAAGATAAAGGGACAGTTAGAATGATAGTAGGCCAATAGGCAATAAGTGCACAATGATTTTTTCTTCAAAATGGTACGCGTTTAATAATGTAATTAAGACGTACATACAACTATGAAAAATGATTAAAAAAATTCTCATGAAAATTGTTTCTACATTTTATCAACGAATATGTACCAAATTATTTCACAAACAATGAATTCCTACCAGCATACATGATACAACTCCTCAAATGCTTTTTCATAAATTAAATTTTGAAATCATTCAGTCGATTAATGATTTACAATTCATGTGCAATTTTGTACACAACATTATAAGAAAAATTTGAGAAGGACTTACCTTTAAGAGGTGTAGATGCAATTATTCAAAATCTTGATCTTTACAATAAAGTCCTCAGAGACCTTCTTATTCCCACAGGATACCCCCGAAATCAATTTCGCAAATAAACCACAGAAACACGCTGCTGGATCAGTATCTCTCTTTTGCACACGCACACAATAATCTGGGAGGGGAAGAAATGGGCGAGGACGGAGGAGAGGCGAAAGCTGCGGCGGGGGCGGGGGCGAAGAGGGTGGTGGTAGAATCACTAGGATGGTTGACGGAATCCTCAATTATGCCCAAAAAGCACAGGGCAATTGAGGGCGTTGGAGCGTCGTCGATATTGGAGCTCAAAGCTCAACTTTACAAGTCTCAGGAGGAATCCAAGAGGGACCGCCTCTCAAGGGACCCCATATATACTTCCGACCACCACCATCTCGAAGTCCACCGTGCTAAGAAGAAGATCACAGCAGACGATCCTTTTTCGCACAGAAACTCCGGTGTTCAAGCACGCGCTGCCAAGTAAGAGAAAATCAACACTATCACTTTCTTTCCTTTCCTTTGTTGGGGGGGGGGGCCGTTATTTTGGAGAAGCATTAGGGTTTGCGGATTTTTAATAGTTATGGGGTATTTGAGTTTGAGAGATGTAAAATTGGGTAATTTGGAATGGAGGATTTTTATAATTCTTTTGTCTCATCAAGGAACTTGATTAACTTTTTCTATTAATTAGGAGTTTTGTAGGGTTTAAGAACTTGAAACAGCATCTCTGCCCTTGATTTGATAGCTATTCTATCTATTGAATGAAATAGGGATTTTTTGGTCTAAGTTGGGGGCTGCTTATGTTATTGAATTGGAGATATGCAATTTAACGGTGCAATTGTTTGACATAGTTTGATATATACATAAAGGAAGGGAATTTGGAGCTTGGATTTGAGAATCTAATGCTTGGCAATTATAAGAAGATATTTATTGTTTCTTTATTTATGTTGGATAAGCTTATGACAATTCATATGCCCTGAATTCATTAGGAGACAAGTCTTATTGGCATGTGAATTCAAATTTGATCATTTAGAATTTAGGATTCATGAATTTAGAGGAGAGGAATTGTCAATATTAGGATTCATAGTCTGTTATCCTTTTCAATATTAGAGCATATATGCATTAAAAAATGAAAAACCAGAAAGCGCGCAACTCAGAGATTTCTGTATTGAGTGCATTTTTGTTTCCAATTAATTTCTGTCTGATCTTTTCTGGTAATGGAGTGTAGGAACTTCATTTCTGTAAAAATAGTGCTCTATGGTAGTCATTAGCTATCGGTATATAGTGCATTGTAGTCTGTCCTTCATCTTTTTTGTACATTAGCAGTCCGGCCCAACCGCACTACTTTCTTCTCCCTTTTCCCTCCTCTTTAAAGCAGTGCACATAGTTTTATGCTTATGTTTCAGTTGTCATATGCTTCTATGTTATAATTACTCCATTTTAAGCGTATGTTTTGTGCGTGTGTATGTAAGACAGAGAGAGAGAGAAGGGGGAAGGGAGAGAGTGAAAGAGAGATCTGGGTTTTAATGTTGCATTTTGGTCACTTCATACTTTTCTCCATTATCATAGATCACCCAATTAAATTCAACAATTTATGTCTTTCTGAATCATCAATAGGGATAAGCTGGAGTTAAAAGCTGTCAATGATGGATCAGCAAGCTATGCAGCATTGGAGAGGAAAGCTGAGTTGTATGAGAAGCTGGTCAGGGGAGAACTTTCTGACGAGGAAGATAAAGAGAAATATTGTGTTGATTTTTTCAGGAAGGGACTTGAGCATGATGAGTTGCAGCAGCCTCAAGGGAATACATCTTCTAACACGGAATGGCACGATGAAGATGGTGGAGATGATGGTTCTGTGGTACCTATCATTAGACCTGTTGGACTTGGACAGACTGCTGCCACTGTGGACAGAAGTGAACATAAGCGTTTTGTCATGTAAGTTCAGAAATTCCTAAGCAATTTATCTTCTAAGTTGGAGGAACCGCTAAATGTGTTATATTCACAGCTTAAGTAAATTGAGAAGAAAACTAGATCATTAGATTGCCTGTTGATTGTGGATCCTTCTGTTCTGCAAGCAGTAATCTTTATAGGGGAGTACATGGGATAAACTTTTATTAACATTTTTGAGTTTCATGATTTTTTTTAGCCTAAAGAAACTGAAAATAGAGTCTACTCCAACTCCCCCTTCTGGATGGTAGTGATGCGTCCAATACTAAAAGTTAAAAGCAGAAAATTTGAAACAAATAATTAATGTTTCTCTTTTTTGCTGGTTGGTGTATAGTTGGTTACTTGGTATGCCAACAATACACACAAATCTAATTTAAAGATTAAGGCGTGGTTTCTTCACTTTAGAAAGTTAAAGACCAGCATAAACTGTATTCTTCCGTCAAAGTATTAGAATGAAAAACGGGCCCTTCTCTTGGGTCCTGTCTGCCAACTTCATTCAGGAAGACAACTGATTCTCTGATGGTTCAACAAGCTTTTGCATGTATGTGTATGTTACTTTTAGGATGCTTCAAATAAAATAAGCATTTTTCCCGAATTACTCAAATTTGCTGATTTTTTAAATTGAGTAGCACTTTGGAGATGCTTTTTCAAATGGTTTTTTATTTTCTTTTCAGTTCTTTAAGGAGAAAGATGTCTTTTCAATTTTCCCACAGCTATTTGCCTACCACTTTTATTTAAATTTTAAACAAATGGATGAAGCCCCATGTATAGGTACTTTTGTTTTAATTGCTGTAACAAGGCTAAATTGTAGTTTTTGTTCACAACTTAAAAAGGATGGAGTAATGATTGAGACCCCAATGATGGAGGCAATTAAACGATCCAGCGGAATGTGTTCTGCGCAATGTTCCTTTTGTCAACACCGGTTGTAATTAATGTCGCAATTTATACAGAGGATTTTTATAATTGTGCTTATAAGAAGTATGATGTCACTCTGCAAACAAATAATGTTATAAGAATTACATTTGAAACATGTGAGTTTAATTGCAGTATAGGATTTGGCTAGGGAATGGGGCATCCACGATCCTGAGATATTGTTCATGTTTGAAGATTAAAATGCATAAAATATGGTTGCTTAAAGGAAATTGCAACAAATATAGAAGCACACACCCATTAAAATTTGGTTGCTTTTAGAACACTGAGGGAGTATAAATTTTGTAAGAGCTCCTTGAACTTTTTAACTTATTTTCCTAATGTGTTCACAGAAGAAATTCAAGATTGCGTTTCCCCTCTTCTCTGCTTTGTTTGCACGAATATGTATTCATTTTTCTGGAAAGGGTCCTTTAGCCGGGGGGAAAAGGGGTTATATTGTTCAATATTGTATTCTGGGGCTTTGAGTAGCTGCCTCTTTTTTTTTTTCTTTTTTTTTGCCTTGCCTAAGATTTTATATCTTGGAAGCTATTATGGAAGATGGTGCTCTTTAATGCCGAGTTGTATCCTTATTCTGAAAGCAGTGACAAATAATTTGGCAGTAAATCTGGGGAAATGGGGGAAGCCGGGAGGGGGGGGGCTCTGTTTTAAAATAGATGTTGTACTTTCACTTTCTTAATAGGATGTTTCAGTTGTAAATTCATTGAAATGCTTTGCTTAGTTATAAATTAGTAGCTAACTTGTTCCCTAGCTTTTCGTTGAATTTAAACTACCTAGAATAAGGTTTCAGTGTTTGCATTTGGGTTTGTACAACTGCGCTCTTGAGCATGCACTTATAATGTGTGGCATGTTAAATTAGGACATTTGTTTTGGACTGGTCTGTACGGTATTTTGTGAAGTTCTTGGGGAGAGATGTGCGATGCTGAATTAGAAGTTTTGTTATAATGAGGAAAAGCAAAGGAACAAACAGAGAAAAATGAATCAAAATTTAAGATGCTGTAATTTTTTATGTTCCCTGGTGAATGTTATTCGTGAAATAGTATGGCGTATATATACAACTTATCTTTTGATATTGTCCTTTACTGTTCACATTTTCAGTTATCTTTCAGTGGTTGATTGCAGCCAACGAGGATGATTTGTGTGTGTGTGTGTGTGTGTGTGCTGGTGGTTGTGTTACTGGAAATGGGTGCTCAAATCTCTTGAATTTGTGTAGTCCGAAAGTTTTTGTTATAATAGCCCATATTGAAGTTCTTGAAAAAGGAAAAGAAGTCCCAGGTGATAAATTGCTAGATGCTAGAGATCCTTGTAAGCGCTACAATTTCATATTGTGGGATATAACTAACCATTATAAATTGAGGATATTCTATAAAATAGCTCTTGCTGTCTCGTTCCAGATGATATATTTGGATATCTTGTTTGTCATAATTATGAACCTTCTTTTTATTATAAATGTCCGACATATTATTACTATATTCCCCATAAACTTCCCACTTCTTTTGTTACTCAGGGAAGTGCATGAAGAAGCAAAACTGGCGAGGGAAAAAGCATCTGACCTCAAAATTAGGAGGCAAGAGCAAGCTGCGGCTCGTCAGGAGAAATTAAAGCGGGCCTATTTAAAAAAGCAGCTTGAAAAATTGAAAGCTTCCTCTAAAGGAGACCAGATTTGACCAACATAGGGTGAAAACTAATTTCATCTGCTTAAAAAAGAATTTTAATCTTTTTAAACGCAAACTCAATCGTTTGAAAATGGTCTTTTATATTTCATTCCATAACTACATTTCTAGTTATTTAGTGGCATTATGTGAGTTTCAGAATTAACTACTCAAGCAGAATAATTTTGTCTCACTGCTACTCACCATTTACTTGTAGTATATCTACAACTCAATGATCTGAGCTGTTTGGTTTACAGATCTGGAAATTGATCATTACCTGGTGTTAATGAGGGATTGAATGAGACTGAAGTTCATCCAAAGTCAAGTCAGTGTTCCCATGGTGAAAGCTGGGGCATGAGATCAAGCCTTGAAGACTTGTATTACTATAATCCCAGTACCTGATTGCCAGTGAAGGCTATACCTGAGATCGTCCATTTTGTCTATCCATTGTTAAAGCATCAGCAAATTTATGTGTTTAGGTGCTTTCAGTTCCTTTGATCATATTCCAATTTGAGGAAACTGGCGACGAACTTGTTGAAATGGACTGTGCCTGGAAGACCAACTGCATTCATATTTGGCCTGATGACGGATAGAAAACAGATTACCTGTATAGAAAAAATGCAAAAGAAGTTGCGCAACGGATGGTCCTCTGAACGCGAGGAGATGTAATTGTTTTTTATTGGTTTAATGATAATTGATTTCATTGGGATGGTTTTTGGGGATGATAACCAAGGGGTCTTGTCTTGTTGGTTTAAAAGTAAGTTGTTTAAACTGAAGCTATTTTTTTGTATTTGATCAGGCTTTTTCTCAAACTGAAGCTGATTATAGAAAAAAGGAGCCATGAGGCGTCGTTGTAAAATACCTTCTGCAATCAGAGAAGTTTACGATTGAAGCAAACTTCCGATTTTGTAAAACAGATTTTCTGAAATCACTTTGTAAAGCGGTTTAAGAAAGGGAAACAGATGTGAATGTAGTCAGGCTCCTAGCGCGAGAGATATGTTATGTGGACCTTATGAAAGGTTCTTTAATTAGCATACAAGTAGAGAAGTGTTAACTTTGATGATATAGAATGTTCTTTCTAAAATTGTTACATATTACAGGAGTGCATCATGGCGATCATAATGTGTACGTTGCTTAAGATGGCTGTTAGGAAACCACATCTACATAGACTACATTTGAGCTTATTTAAGATGGTTTTGTAATCATTCTTGGTTAGCATAGATGTTTATGAATAATAATTCAAGTAAATTGCTTTGTTTTGCTTCCAGATTACCTTCAACATCAAAGTACTACATGCTTTTAGTATTGGTTTTTATAATTTTCACTTTTCCACATTTTAAAAGCAACCAGAACTAAGGACAGACAATGGTTTTCTCATAATTGCACAACATTAAGATTGGAATAGAGTATGCCAATGCAAGGCAATAAATTATTTCTCTGATCTTCGGTTATGCAGAGGTTATATGCCTTGTTGGATTGTGGGTGATGGTGGACAATTTTGGAGTTCAAAATGTTAGAAGTATTAGGGCATCTCCAACGGCGGTGTAATGTCTGACATTGTAATGAGTTATTACACGGCCATCCCATTGTGGCCGTGTAATACCCATTACACGCATCATCCTCATGATGCGTGTAATGGATGGCCCCTATTACAAAATTAAAGGGCCGGACAAAATTTTGGCCAGCAACTTCGATCAGGTTCATTTTTTGTAACGGTAAATTTGCAACGTTAATTATTCAACGGTCAGATTTTAACTCTCTATATAAACACACAATACATATGTTTTTTTTTTTATATCCCACTATTCTACTCTATTATTTCTTTTACTCTCTCACACACTTTTACTCTCTCACTCATTTAATTCAGTTTTTGTGATTATGGATGAAAATTTTAGTAGTTTTACAAATATGTTAAATGCTCCAAATATAGAAAATTCATCATCCTTACAGAAACAAAACCCCCAAAATTTTCCAAATTACCCATTTTCTGGTATTCCTACAAATGTGCAAAATTATGCAATTTCCCCTAAATTTATCCACTTCCAATCATCCATCAAATTTCCAAAATCTACCAAATTTTTTTATATCCAATTCCCATGTATCCTCCAACTACTTATTTTAATCCAAATATGGGAAATCACTAGACATCGGGTATTATAACTTTGGTATGGGTTGTGGAGGCTTATATACTCCGTCGGAGATAAGGAAGGATTTTGATTTCGCCGGCCAACAAGAAAATGCTGCATCAACGGAATCAATGTCGGACTCTCGATTTCCACCATATTCAACACAACGTGGGGTGGATAACATTACTCTCACCAATGAGTCAATGAAATAATCTGATTATAAACGTGTTCCATGGAGTGTGGATGATGACAAGATGCTTGCAAGTGCTTGGCTCACAATTTCTAATTGTAGCATTGTGAGTAATTCTCAAAATGATGAGAGTTTTTGGAAACGGGTCACGGACTACTTCAACGAGAATCGGCAATTTGGGCCGCCAAGAAAATATAAAGCTGTGAAGTCACATTGGCATTGGTTGAGTCGAATGGTCAATAAATTCAACCAATACTACGACAAATTGGTTGGAGAACATCATAGCAGATGGAATGATGATCAAATCAAACAACATGCACGAGAGCTTTTTCACCAGATTAAGAATAAGCATTTTGTACATGAACATGTATGGGTGCTGTTGAAAAATGATCCAAAATGGAAAGCAAATACTCCTATGCAGCATTCTTCAAAAAAGGTAAGGACTAATGAAAGCAGGGCATACACTTCTTCATCTAAATGTGGATACAAGTTTTTACATCGATGACAGTGAAGTACGTGAAGTTCGTCCACTTGGTCAAAAAGCAGCAAAAAAGGGAAAGAGAAAGGGAAAATAAAAAACGAATGAGCAAGATATGGGTAGAGAACTTAGTCAAATCCGGAGGATGTTGAAAGAACACAAAGAAGAAAAATTGCAAGCTATGGAAAACTTAGCAAATAAGTTAGACAATTATAATTTCCGAAGTGATTATGAAATCCTATTAAAGGATACGACAGGCATGTCCAAGCAACAGCTTAAAATTCATGAGCATATATGTTCCATCCTAAAAGCCAAGTATAATGTTCCTTAATTTAGTTTTAATTTCATGGTCTGTAATGTAATTTTTGAATTTTCCATTTTGCATTTGAGTGCTTAATAATTTGTTTGCAATATGTACTTATAGTTAATTTTGCATTTTACTATTTTTATTATAATTTTAAAACTAGCTGTTGAAAACTAGCCGTTGGAAACTAGCCGTTAAAAACTAGCCGTTGGAAACTAGCCTTATATATATATATATATATATAGTGAGACTCCACATATTGAAACCATAAACTCAACACACTCCAAAATGTCTCAATATCCTGATCCCTCTCTTATAGAAGAAGTAAAAAAAATTTTAGCTGATGAAATGGAGGACGACACAGAGGATCAAATTATGATGTTGTTGGAGCAGTGGCAAACGTACCACACTACTTCAAGTTCTAATATGCATCCATGTAGTCGAAGATATTATGATCGAGAGCGGGGTGTCGGGCATGTCCGACTCTTTAATGATTATTTTGTTGACAATCCAGTTTATCCTTCACATATATTCCGCCGACAGTTTCGAATGAGAAGAGAATTATTCCTTCGAATTGTGGAGTCCATTACAAATCATTCTAAGTTTTTTCGAATGAGGATTGATGCAGCAGGCAAAAAGGGACTTTCTCCTCTTCAAAAAATCACGTCAGCTATCCGACAGTTAGCATATGGAGCACCGGCTGATCAGTTGGACGAGTACATAAGGATGGGTGAAACCACTGCAATTGAGTGCTTGTCACAATTTTGCCGATGTGTGATTGATATTTATGGGGCACAATACTTGAGAAGGCCTAATGCTAATGACATTGAACGTTTACTTAATTTGCATGTCGAGCGGCATGGCTTCCCTGGCATGCTTGGTAGCATTGGCTGCATGCACTGGCAATGGAGGAATTGCCCTGTGGCATGGAAAGGTCAATTTGCTCGAGGTGATCAAGGATCTCCCACAATAATGCTAGAAGCAGTCGCATCAGCCGATTTATGGATATGGCATGCATTTTTTGGTGTCGCGGGGTCTAACAATGACATCAATGTGCTCAATCAATCTCTACTATTTAACGACGTATTGCAAGGATACGCTCCTGATGTTCAATTTATGGTAAATGGCACCCAATTCAGTAAAGGGTATTATCTAGCAGATGACATATATCCAGAATGAGCAACATTTGTTAAAAGTTTCACATCTCCTAGAGATCCAAAGAGGATCAAGTTTAAACAAATGCAGGAGACTGCAAGAAAAGACGTTGAGCGAGCATTTGGAGTGCTCCAATCTCGTTGGGCTATTGTACGTGGTCCTGCTCGATTTTGGCATAGAGCAAAACTCAAAGATATAATGTACACATGCATCATATTGCACAATTTGATTGTCAAAGATGAAGGAGATGCAATAAGAAACTGGGATGCTGACGATGATGATCCAAGGATTTCTGTGACTCAAGGTTTGGCCGAAAATTTTCAATATTACCTTCAGAGGAATGCGGAATTATGTGATCGAGAAGTACATCATCAACTTCAATCAGACTTAGTTGAGCATATTTGGGAACGATTCGGAGGCAATAACAATGAAAACTAGTATTCATTTTGTTATTATTTGTATTTTATTTGATTTAAATTATGAAATATTATGTTATGGAGTTCAACTAATTACATTCCGAATTATTAATTAAGTATGGATTATTATGATACTTTCACATTTGAGGTATCAAATATTTGTTTAATTTTCTGCATAATTATTTTTCAAAAAGTAACAATATATTATTTTTGAGAGATAGAAAAGATATATTGTTCAAACTTAAAAATTAATAATATCATTTTTAGAAAATAAAAAATTCAACAGGTAAAAAATTTAATGAAAGTTAATACTTTATTTTTTAAAAATAACAAAATTATTTTTAAAAATTACTTTATTTATTTATGGGATATGAGTTATGCATTATTAAAATAAATATTTGATTTAATTGTGGACCCATGCTATTACACCTTGTGGAGTGTAATCCATTGTGAGTGAAAGTGTAATAAAAGAGGAAAAAGCGGAATGCTGACGTGACATGAAAGCCACTGTGGATGCCCTTAGTAACTTATCACATTTTTAACATTTGGTGTTCAAATAATTGCCATTAAATGTTTCTCTGAAGAAGCATTTATGATTTCCATTACTGTTGAACTTAATTGTTACAGTGAAAAATGTTTTGGCTGTCTTTTTATTCTCTATTAGAAATGGGATTAGGATTCTATCCTATTCAAATTCAGTTTCATTGCTAAAAGATACAAATTAAATTTCATCCCAATTCCAAGTCTCCCATTCCGATGAGAAACAAACATGGCATCTGGAGTTTGTGCGCACGCGCACAGAGACGTACAAAATCTAACCATTTACCCCGCAGATTTAGCATGAGAACACTGGTCTGCCTTGCTAACCCACACCTGGAACTGATTAGCATACAAGGTTGTCAACTCAGATTTTCTTTCTACATTTTTGTGCGAGTTGAAGCGCCATCTGGGCTTAAAGCTTTTGTATTATTGTCTCCATGTGGAGTTGTCTAATTTTATGAGCATCTTTTGCAGACTGGTCATTTATAATATGAGACAATCATATCGAAGCATCTTTGTTTTGCTTGAATAGAAGTTCAATAGGTGCAATGGTACAGAGACATTTTTGTTATAAATTGCAGTGGAAATGTGCTTCCAACCCGAACAAGTAATTATTCAAAGATTACTTGTATGATTATTCACGATATAATACTAAAAGGGACCATTGTCTCTATATAATAATAGCAATAACAATAATAAAGAGAACAGTGTGTGTACCGCATATAGCTGTAATTGCACCAATTAGACCAGGCTAGACAGAGCCACAGAGGACTCAACTGAGGCATCAAGAGCTTCTGACAACCAAAACACAGAATAGCTGGAAGATTCTTCTTTTTCCACTTACCATTTCCTATAAAAACAGCCCTTTCCATGCCATTTCAATCACATCAAGCCTCTTTACACTACCAATTCTCACTACGGGCATTTCTTTCAGCTTATTCAGTCACTTTGTTAAGCATGAAGAGTGGGAAGGTAACCATGGCTGTGACCATTTGCATCATGGTTTTTATGGCTATTGCCACCATTGGAGCAAATGCTGATCACCGTGAATTTGGAGCTCCTGCACCATCACCTGGGCTGGAGAGTTCAGGGGTTGCTGTATATGCTCCTGTTGTACTGGCAGCCATGGCTTCTTTGGCTGCCTGGCTGCTTTGAGTTTTCCCCATTTCTTTCTGAATATTGTAAAATGGGAGTCAGATTATCGCATTCTGTTACCAAATCAAACTTTTGATCATTCAGCCTCCCAGGCTTTTCAGCTAGAAGCTGCATTTCAGGTTCCTCAGTTTAATATGATTACCTTCTTATTAATTGTCTTATTTTATAAAATGTCCAACCTAAACTTGGAAAATGGACCAATATTAAGATTTTTAAGGTACAAGCATCAGAGGAACCATCTTTAGCATGAATTTCTCTTGATGTTCTAAGCAGAAAATGTGACATGTTCAAGGACAGACACGAATAGCCTTCTATGGTTTTTTTTTTTCGCTTTCTATCCATTATTATGAGAGGTGAAAGGTAAACCGTAACTTATCCCTGCAAATGCAAGACTTCAGAAAGGAAACTAGAGGATAGATACGGGAGCAGTAGAAACTATGGTAACCAAGCCAAAAGTTGAGAAGACTTTATGCTGATAGATAGGAGAAACATTAGAAAACAGAGACTACAAAAAGACTGGTAGATGAGTATGAACAGAGTGTGTCACTGTGAATGTGGAACAAAGGTCATGAGCTGCATGACTTGCTCATACATCAGACTTTCAAATGCAACTGAATTCATCAGACTTCTCATTATGCCCCTAATGAGTTGATGGTACGAATAGAATGATATATCTACCACAATCAGCATGACATACTATATCATAATTATGGTTAGTCATGGTGGGCATTGGTTAGAAAGGGTTACAGCCGGTTTACTTCCATTCTATCCAATATATAGGCCTCCAAGTGAAGCAGGAGAAATCAGTCATCCCAAACGCGTATATTTGTGATTTTTACAACATGAGACCAGATTATATTCATATTATTTGGCGTTAATATCTGGGGTGGTCATTTTTTCAAAAATCTAGGGAAAGCCACATTGGTTCTATCCTAATACTCAAGTAGAACTTTTTCTGCTATCTTCTGACTGTAGGCTAACGTAACTAGTTGCCTAACTATAATAATAACTATTCTCCAGATAAGTACATTCCTCTATGCGTGAATCTTCTAGTGACATGTCATGTCTAATGCTTCAGGAGCTTGAAACTGAGCATCACATTCATGTATTCAAGTTGCTTTTTGGTCCCTCAAGCAAAACATATCAACCAGGTACAAAATCTTTCAGCAATTGTTTCAATCAAGGGACCAAGTAACATCAATCACATCAAATAATGTAAAAGTTCATCTTAATGTGGTTCCTTTCCCATGATAAACATTGTAGGTTTATTTCCACAGAACCTAAACTCATACAAGAGCCAAGTTTCTGGAAGGTACATTGATAGATGTTTTTGCAGGGACAAAGGTTACCAGACAAGGAAGCATGCTTAAAATTCTAAATACGCAACAGGATATACACGAATAGGGAACCAAAATTTGCAAAGAGACAAAAGATTGAAAAGTGAAATAGATTTTCATCTATTCTAAATTCAACCATGTAATCACCGCTGTTTTATGGAACCAAAGAGTTCCTCAAATGTCCGTTTCGCAGCTTCAGCACGAGCAACTATCTCTACAACTTTATAATTAGATTCTGGATGAAGCAATGCCTCAACAGCAACTTGAGCAACCTGATCTCTGGATATTGAGCCTTCATAAAGTGTGTCCTGTTTACAGGTTCAGGATTATGATTAGTACATGTACAGATTGGCATGATGGAATTGTCTTAAGTTCAATGTCTTACCTCTGGCTCCATTACTATATTTCCTGAAGGTGGATCATTCCTTAACCCACCTGGTCTTATGATTGTGTAGTTGATTCCTGATTTCCTGATGTATTGCTCTGCCTGAAGCTTTGCTATTAATACAAGTCCCAATGCATTCAGAATTATGTAGGCTGGATTTAATAATTGCCCCATAGCAGCACCATTTACTAAAATTGAACTAATAAGGATAAATCTATCAACCCCACGTTTTCGGCATGCTTCAACAAGGTTTACTGTGCCGAAATTGTCAACCTGCAGAAGTAGATTCATACTTCATCGAAGACCACCACGTAATATATTCCAATGGCAGAAAAGATAGGTAGCTAGAAACTAGATATATAACTATATAAGATGTATTGCAACCATAAATTGAATCTACAATGCATCTTCCACATGAAACAAACAAAAACTTTGTGAAATTCCTTCTCAAGTTACTGCTCTCAAGACTGCTACTATTTCTTTTCTTTTTTTTTTTCGGTTTCCCTTTAGTCTCCCGGTTTCTTTTTCTGTTTTTTCCCCTGGAAATAAAACCTGTTAACTTGAATTAAAAGTCACATTCTAAGAAATTAGAACATTTTCCGAAGAAAAGTGAATAGTTAGTTGTTTCATTCATCATGGTAGCCAGTAGCAGAAGGAAACTCTCTTAAGACACATAGCTCAAAGTTGAGACAAAGAATCTGTGTACGCCATGAACACGATTCAGCTCTACCTTCCTAACTGCAGTGGTAACTACTCCTTGTAAAGACAAGAATGTTGAAATAGGGAAACAGAACCCTGTCTTAGTCTTAATCACTTCTTTGTAAAGACAAGAAAGTTGAAATCGGGAAACAGAACAGTATTATTCTTGATCAATTCACCAACAACTCCCAGCCCTTACAGTAACTGAAAACTTTAGGTCACAAGTACTTGTGAGCAAGATAAAAAGGGCAATTCAATTGGAAAAGGAGAATTTTGCTCTCCTATTTCAAAAGAATCATTCAAGGTAAAACATTAATGAAGAAGGATACTTTAACTATGTCGTCTGGCATGTGATAGATGCTCTATAACCTACTAGTAATCTAACCTAGTCTCAGAACTGCTTTTGAGTTTCTTCCTTGAGATCTTGGCTCGGCTTAACCTTTATATTCCTATTTGGTACCAGACTCATGATTGACCCACTTCTCTTTGCTTTGTCAGGGTTATCCCTAACTCCAAATGCAAAATTCAGACGCTCACTTCCTAGTCCATTGGGATCTTGACTCACTTTTACTTTCTCAACTCCCTTATACTGTTGAGTCCTAAGTATCAAATTATGCTTTTACCTCTTCAATTGCCTCATTTCACTTCGAGTTGGCATCCCCCGCTTCTAGTTTGCCAATGAAAAATGTATGGCTACTGCAACCATTATGAGATATTTCAAAGATCCTATATTGTTGGATCAAAGCTCCATAAACTTAATCAGGAGTCAAGGGGACTGTTTGATGTCCTGAGTTCATGTTACACCAAGCACATCCTGCTGGAGTAAGTAATGCACATGCCTTTTTGTTTGCATCCCTAGAATTATTCACTCATATTTTAACTTTCTAACCCCAAAATTTTATAAACAATAATCTGTTGGACCAATATTTCTATAGGACATGTGAAAGATGACGTGATGACTTTTACCAGCAAAAAGTTGAAATTGCCTTAAGAGTGATAGCTATAGGCATTAACCTTCCATGGAGCCAATAAATCCCATGAACGTGGAAAGCCTGTTGCACATATTACTGCATCTGAATCATCACCAATGGCATCAGCTAGTTTTGCTGAACCCTCTGTTACATCTGCATTTATCTGAAAATGAAATGGCCACCAACATCAGAACTGCAGACTGTACAAAACTCAACTTAATGGTATACCGTCTCTCATTTTTTTTCTTTTTCCTGCATCTAATGAATTACCTAACTTGTTGATCTTTATAACCAAGAACTTAAGTAATTGTGACTCCATTATGCAACATTGTAGAATAGAGAAAACGCAATAGGCATGCTCCAAATTACTATTGCAACTGTAATGTGTGCCCCATAAACTTGAATCAAGATTGCTCAATCCAAACTTCTGAATGGTAAAGATCCAATTAAGGATACGGATAACTTCTAATAGTAAAGGTCTGTGACAGACATGACTGGCTTATCAGGAAACCAAAACCAGGAATATCCAAAACGTAACAATGTTAGAACTTCAAGCCGGTTTCACTGAAAATTATTTATAGAATATGAAATTTCCTTCACACTTTCTGAATATTGTTAAGTAGCCAATTGGTTCTTAAAAGACACATCAAACAGTATAGCATATGATCTCATGCATATTGTGAGACTGTTTCTGAAAAGGAAAAAAAAAATCTTAACAGTGCATACAGATCTCTACTGTAGTAATTTTGTCAAGAAATACTACGAGATGAGAGCCAGAAGAATCCTCTTCCAATTCCACTTTGTGGTGTGTGTAATCAGTTAATTATCTCATTTTCTTTTTAATCACATTAAAAAAGAGACATACTTGAAAACTACAACAAAAAATAAAGTAGCTTATTGCTCTGCGTTACCTTATTTCACAACTCCAATTCTACAAAACAAATTAGGCAAAAATTTGTATATGCCAAGAGTACTGAAGCAAACACTCACAAATTGAAGATCAGGGTTCGCAGAAAAGGTTGTTTTGGCCTTATCAATATCCCGGACACCAGCCTTGACAGCAAAACCTCTAGCCAAAAGCTGCTTAACTATCCTCTTGCCGGTGCTTCCAGTGGCACCAGCAACGAAGATTTTCTTCTTTCCACCCCTGCTGCCCTCCTCGTTCTCTTTCACTTCACTACTACCTTCCATCTATAGCCAAACAAAAATGGAAACTCACTTACCATCCATGTTCAGACAAACTTGCAAATGTACATGCTCTTTAAATTGATGACGGAATTTCAATTTTCAGGATCATTCTTTCCTGTATTTTTAAGAATTAATGTCGTATGCGAAAACTTTAATGGGGTGCAAATGCAGATTGAAGAGCATATAGGGAATTATTCATACCAACGATGCTTTGAGGTCGATGGACCGAGTTCTTCTTCTGCAAGGGGAGAGGAAGATAGAAAAGGTTTTGTTGGTGAAAGGAAAAGCTTGAAAGAGAGAGGTTTTGAGGAGAGTTGTGGCCATTTGTTTAGCAACAACGGTACTAGTAGATTCTATTAGCTTATAGACACCAGTAGATTACCCGCCACATCTTTTCCTAGATTAGCACTGGTACATGTCTCGCCGTAATCAAGGGTGGAGGTAACAAAATTACTGCACAGTTAGTAGGCGGATCAACGGCCTCCACAGTTACGGAGTTACCCACCCTTGACGACTCGACGTAAGCATGTCAATAAGTAGAATTTGAATTGTATATTTTGATTCACATCTAATCTCAATTCTTTGATTCAAATCTGGTCTCATTTAATTTAGTTAGATTCATATCTAAACTGAAAATTCAGATTGATCAATCCTTGGTTTTGATGATTAATAAGTCAAAATGATGATTTGAACAATATTTTCAGTGAAAATTTTGCGAGAACAAATATTCAAACATTTGTTCAAAGAAAGGATGAAAAACAAGAAGGAATGAAGATTGTCACTCAACATCGGACACAGTTTGGACACCGGCTAGTAGGATCAGACGTCCGAAGGATGAAGAAAATGTTAACTCTGATGATCGGAGGACTGTTCGGACGCACAACCCACATATCGGATGTCCCGACAATTGACTAAACTCTCTGTACACATCCCTTAAATGGTATATTCAACTATCAGATATTCAAAACTTCCAATGAATACCAACTCAATAATTTCGGATGCAGCTCCGACGCATATTGGAATGATCGGATGTCCGATAGCTCCAAAAACTAATTTTTTTAATAGCTAGTTTTGTTACTATTTGAGAGACTTTTGGAGCAAAATTTCATTATCTATAGATACCCTTAATTCTAAATATTATAAAGACTTTTGCCTACGTTGAGTACAAACTTTGTAAGAGAAATTTTGAGAGAAGATACTTTTTGGGTGTGCACTCATTGTGAGATTGAAAAGTGGAAAAATTCTTCATTGGTTGGATGGGCATTCAATTGTAGCTTAGAGAAGGTTTAATAGGGAGAGTAGTAAATCCCTTTGAAACTAGATTAGGGAAATTTAGTCTGAACAAAGGTGAGCCTTTCTTTGTACAAGTTGGTTTGCTTTACCAACATTGGGAGAAGCTATTAATAATTGTAGTTCTTAATTGATTTGAGGCATTCAATTGTAGTATAGTGAGAGTTAACTTGAGTGAAGTTATAAAATTCTTTGACTCAACTAAAAAGCGCTTAGGGTGAGCAAAGAATAAACCTTTATATGTACAAGGTGGTTTACTTCACCATCAATTAAAGAATCTACTAATGAAATCAACTCCAAATTTGAAAGAAGTTTGGGAGTTTTATTTGGTTTCTAATTATTTTCACTTTATTGCTTTCTTTTGCTTCTTGTTTTTATGGTTGAATTGCCTTAACTTTATTACTATTTTATTTGCTTAAGTGTGTAATCATTTAGGCTATTTTGGGATAGTTAAAATTGGGTAAATTTTGCTATAACTTAATTAGTTTTTATACATCTAATTCATCCTAGCCCCTCGTAGGTTGTTTCGGATTTTACAATTGGTATTAAAACTTGGTCTCCAAGAGATTAAGTTCAATTGGTTTAGAAGAAAATCATGGCAACCAACTTATTATTTGGAACAACTATACATGAACCACCATTGTTTAATGGTAAAAATTATGATGTGTCAAAGAATAGGATAGAAAGCTTTATTAAATATATTGATTTTGAGTTGTGGTATGTTATTATGGATGGTCCTTATAAAACTTCAATCCACAAATAAAGTAAAAACTAGAGAAAGACTAAAAAAGAGTTGAATGAGAATGATAAAAAAATGTTGGCACAAAATGTACGAGTTATGAATATTCTTTATAAAGTTTTGGATAAAGATGAATTAAAAACAGTTAAAAGTTGTAAAAGTGCTCAAGAAATTTGGAGAAGATTATAATAAATCTATGAGACTAAAACTCCTTTTTTTTTTTCACAAAACCTTGTACACGGGGGAGGGATGCTAGGGCTAAATTTTATTAAATTTAAAAAAAGAAAAGGAAAATGAGAGGGACATAAACCTAACCTCCAATACAAGGAAAAGAAAAAATTCCAAAAGGTAAAAAAGGAGTACTACTCCCCTACATGTAAAAATCCTAATTTAAGTGGGAAAAAAATGTTCAACATCAAAATCTTGTGAAGAGGAAAATATTGATGATGTAATTATCCAAAAGGTTATTAGAAATTTGCATGAAACGTTAAGAAAAGCTAATGAATTGAATAAGATTTTAAAATCTCAATTAAATAAAGGGAAAATCGTTCAAAATGTCCCTAACATTTTACAAGATGACTTTTTTCGTCTCTCACTTTTAAAAGTGTAATTTTACGTCCATTACAAATTCACATTGGCCAAATTTGGTCCTTATCTAGATTTCCGACTAGTTTTTTTATCGGAATCCACCACGTGACTTGCATGTGATCATTTTTTAAAGGCAAAATTGTCAAATCAAATTTTTACATAATCTGATTCATAGTCCCTCACATTTCACAAAATGAATTTTTTCGTTCCAAACATTTTACAAAATGAATTGTTTCATTCCTCATATTTCGAAAAATGAATTTTTCCATCCCTCACATTTTTCAAAATGAATTTTTTCATCACTCATTGATCATGTGTATGAATAGTTTTTTTTTTCTATAAACCCACATATATGTTTATTTGATTTTACCTGAACAGTATGAATATCATGTAATTTATCTCTATTGGATTTCATCTAAACATGCTAATCGTAGTTATATACATGCTATTCAATAGATATACATAGGGGTTTAAAACTATTTTGTTTGAAACCCATGTATATATTTATATGATTTCATTATTTGAACCTATTCAATATTTGTGATCTTTCTCTTTTGGTAATAATTTATTTATTGAGTTGTATAATAAGGTCATCTAATTAATGGGTCCTCACTTGAATTCTATAATTGTGTTAACAAATTTCAGTTTAAATCTGAAATTTCTACTCGATACTTTTAAGACCAATAGTTGAATTACTTACCTTGTAATTGTCTTAAAATTTGAAAGTGCAAATCCTTTATTTCTTTTGTCATACTTTTCTTTTGTTTATTTTTCTGTCCAAATTTAATTCGATATAAACACTCGATAATATTTAGGATTAAATGTCTTCTTTATTTTCAAATTTCGAGTAAAAAAATGGATATAAGTGAAAAACTAACAATTTTTTTAAACCCATGTATATATCTATTTGATTTCACTTGAGCAGTACGAATAGTATGTAATATATCCCTATTTGATTTCACATACTATTCGTACTGTTCAGGTGAAATCAAATAGATATATAAACATGGATTTAAAAAAAGTTATTCACACATATGATCAATAAAAGATGAAAAAATTCATTTTGAAAAATGTGAAGGATGAAAAAATTCATTTTATAAAATGTAAGGGACGAAAAAATTTATTTTATGAAATGTGAGAGATTATGAATTGAATTATATAAAATTTGATTTAACAATTTTACCCTTAAAATATGATCACGTGCAACGCACGTGATGAATTGTGACAAAAAATTAGTCGAAAACCTAAGCAGGGACCAAATTTGACCAATGTAAATTTGTAAGGGACGTAAAATTATATTTTTAAAAGTAAGGGATGAAAAAAGTTATTTTACAAAATGTGAGGGACGTTTTGAACGATTTTCCCTTAAATAAATATACATTAGAGAAGACACTAATTAAAGAAGAAAATGAGAAGTTAAGACTAACTATTGATAACTTAAAAGAGCTTCAAAAAGAAGTTGAAGATTTTAACAAGGATTTAAAGAAAGAAAGTGCGAAGAAAAAAGTGAAGGTTTATGAATCTTTAAACGTTGAGCATGTAAATACTAAGAAAAGAATGAATGATTTAAACTTGTTTTTAACGGAGTTATCTTGTAAAAAAAAAAAAAGATTGAGACTATAAGTACAAAAGAAAGAAAATTTTGTTGTAAAAGTAAATATGAATCCAAAAAACCTAATGGTGATGAGAAGAATTTCTTCAAGGTTAAAATAATGTGTCCACCAAAAAATATCTTGTAATTATTGTGAAAAAATTAAACATTTGTCCTTTCAACACTATGCTAAAAAAATACTAGAAACAAATGCATATGGATTAAAAAAGAGAAGTCAATCAATGATAAGAAAGTCTCTATAAGAGTTCAAATGAGAAATAATATTAAAAGTACAGCATACTCCAATGAATGCAACAAAAGAATATCAACAAACCATTTTATAGGGAATACAAGTATTTGATGTGATGGTTCTATGTATAATGGTTGTGAAGAAGTTCTCAATGTATCTGAAGATATCAACAATGCAAGATTTAAGAATTATCAATATGGCTTCTATTTATGGACATAAATGCATGCACTTATTATCCATATTAGATAATTGAAAATTTTTATATTTCTGGAAGGTATGTATGATTGTGTATGATTTATTTGAGAATTATTAGAATGAAATGCACAAAATAAAAATAAAAATAAAAATCAATGTCGGAGGAAATGATGCATTTACTTGGAGTTGATTAATTGTTTATTGGTTCAATTATCTTATGAGTTGAAGATTTGAACTCATTGTCTAATGAATATGGATGAGATTTGAGTGCCCAAATATTTCTTGAAAATTTGAATGAGATTAAACAATTATTTCTTGATTTTCTTAATATTCTAATGTCATTGAGTTGAAATTAATGAAGAAAGGAAAACAACAAAAGATTATAAAAAAACTTTGCGTTTGAAGTTGCAACGAAGTGAAAGGAAGAGAATAGAAGGTGCTACTGTGACGCCCCCACTTCTCCCTAAGACGAACCAAAGGATATCCGAGGGACATTTGCCCAACTCTCGCCAGAACTCAAGCAATTTCCGTTCGAGTTTAAAGCAATACTAGGCATCCCAATCAGATAAAATAACGTCAAAATTGTGAAAGCTTTCATACTTAACGATATTTAATAATTATCCAATCCTTACATCGGATTTCCGGAATATATCTCCAAACCCAAAATAAATAGCAACCAAGATGTCTAGTCAAAATATTGGAATTCCTATTACAAAAGTACATCACAAGGGAGTCCCTTCGGGTTTCATTCCATACCCAAATTTGTTAAGGAAAACAAATCTACAGGGTGAGCAAAATGCTCGTGATGACAAGAACACACATGCAAACACATAGTTCAAGTAGCAAGCCCAAATAACAGGTCAAACGATAAAGTGCGGGTAATTAACAATTCAAATGAAATGTAAAACAGAAACAATTCAAGAATATGGTAGCTCTCAGGAGCTAAGTTCCACTTGCTTGCCAGTCTCATGAGTATATCTTCCTGCAATGACTCTCCGTCATCCGAGTCGATATTTCAAATCTGTAGACCTCCACTAACTTCTCATATCCGTCCACCGTACATACCACACCGGGCCCGAACGTCATTTATAGGGCGATACTCAACGAGTATGCCAAGCAAGATCTCTCCAATAGATCAAACTTATCATGTGATTCTCATGGCTCACCGAGATTCTCGACTAAACCCATGCCGGCTTGAGTTCCAAGGTCGGCCTATGAGTTTGGGCGTCCCCCATGTACATTTGAGTATCGAAGAGGTTCACTCCAATATGTAGCCATAGCATACTATTTCATGTAATTCAAGCATTTGATACATTCAAGCATTTGAACTTTCGAGCATTTGACATATTAAAACATTTCAAGCATGAGTGATTCAATTCAAATGAAAACGAGTGCGATAAAGTACACACTCGACTCCATTTTCCAAAAATCTCAGGTCATCAATAGTAAATAAGCATGTACAAAGTTCACAGGAGTTCAAATAGTCACACACTTGACACTCACCAAGTAATCAAGAAGGAATGGCACTTGAAGTTCAAGCGTCCACCGTGGGATTCTCTTGAAGTTCTTCTTGTGTGCCTGAGCAATTAACAATGGACTATTACTGATAATCCTCAAGCAATGAGGAAGGTCGTACACTAATACGATCTCAGAAAATATCTCGAAAATCGGGCCTAAGTTTTCCTTTGAAAAATTGAGATTCAAGAGAGTTACAAGACTCGAGTAAAAACGGATCATTATCCTTAAAATCATTGGATGAGAACAAGTACGAGCAATTAGATTTCAAAACGAACGACCGAAGTCGGAACAGGATGGGCCACGTCACAATCCGGTCGGATTCCCGGCCGAGAGCAACCTCCATTTTTTTTTTGAAATCCCATCACCAATCCGGCCAATAACTGGCCGGATTCTGGTGAACAGTTTCCCACGTGGATTTCTTTCAAATGGTCACAAATTTTCAATTTTTGTTGAAATCTTTGAAAAATCATATCTCACTCCTTGGTTGTCCAAAATTGAAAATTTTGGTACCGTTGGAAACATCTTTCAGAGTACTAAAAGTTTCTAGAAGACATCTTTCCATGAATCCAAGTGGAAGATATTCAAAATTTGGCTTGAAGTTGATAACTGGTGTTATCAAGACAGATTGAAGTTGGTTTTCGGCCAACTTTGAAAATTCGGAAAAATTCACTCAATTTGAACTAGACCTTGAAATTTGATACTCTACTAGAGTTATAATCCAAGTTTAAAACAAAATAAGTGAGACAAGAATTGAAGTTTCGAGCACCAAGATATGGTAGCTCAAAGTTACCCAAATTTCCTTGTTAAACAAGGGTTTTCCAAATTCAAACCATGAACTTTGGAAGTTTAGTTGAACAGCAAAACGGGCTCAGAATAGCACCAAATTTAGCATTATAATACTACCATATAAGGACTATTTCTAAGCCAAATTTCATGGATAAATAAGCACGGAAAATTAGTTAACTAAAACACCCAAGTTTCTAAAATTTCAAGGCAAAACTGCCTTGTAAGTCTCGTTTTCCGTTTACAAAACGTTTGGCTTACAAAGTACCTCAAACACGGTACATCTGTATAGGAAATGTCTAAGATGCATCTAAGACAAAACTTGTGGGTGATTAACACCAAGAATTTCGAGTATAAGTCCTAAACCAAGATTAGTTAAGGATTTAGCCCAAGATGAGGAATTTCTTCATTGAGTCAGTTTCAAACTTTGGTCACAACTTGCTCAATTCAATTTGGAATTGAACATGGTTGGTGACGTTGGAAAATAAATTCATAAAGCTACATTTTCTCAGAAGAAACCATTTTCAAAATCCGACCACAACTAGCTCACATATGAGCATCAAGTTGTAGATCGTGTTCTGCCCTGGAGTAACTAACGAAACAGGACAGCAAACTTCAAACGAATGGTTTGGCTTTCAAGTGGAACCAGGACAAGAATTTTATACCAACGGAAATCTGGGAATGTCTAGTTTCCAGTGCCGCAAACGGCACTCGATTCTGACATCGGAGCGATGAGTTATAGCCAAAACAAGATGACTGCCTGGGCAGTGATGGGGACCAATTCCAGATTTCTAAGCTTCCGAAATTCCAACATTTGGGTGACCAAATCAAGTTATTTTTCAATGAAACTTTTTACACACTCAATATAACATGTAAACAACATAACCAAGCCATTAGAACCTCAAAAATTTGCACTAAGGTGCACGAACATGGCAGGGGTAAAACGGTCACTTTTTCCCATTGCACCTCATTTGAGTTTCTACTCATAGCATCACTCATTTCTAGTATAAAAAGCACTAAACCAACATTAATTTCATCATCAATCACCAAGTTAGTCCATCCAACCAAAGTGGGAGTTCATAGAGCCCACACAATAATTTTTTTAACATAAACAAGCTACACATATGCATGCATGCTCTTAAATGTGTATTACTACTTCCGTAAAACAAGATTCGAAGGGTTGATCGTTGCTTACTTGTATAGATGAATCAAGCAGAAATTTTGGTCCAACAATGCTCAAGAAAACCGGTGGATTGCAGCTCATTTTCTTAGCTAGATGAACTCTCCGAGTATGGAGCTAAGTGGTGTTCAATTTTGGTGTGAAATGGTTGAGTTTTGGTGCAAGAATTTGGAGTAGAAAGTGATGGAGCAAGTTTGGTTCTTTGCTCTTGGGGTGGCTGGCCAAAATGAGAGAGAAGAGGGAGAGTGTTTGTCCAAAAGTAGCTTCCAAGGGAAGCTTTAATGTGTGGCCCATGTGTTTGTCCAAAAGTCAACTCTCCCTCGCACACGTACGCGCGCGTTTTGTGCTCGATTCATCTCGAGTTTATTTCATTAGTGTACTAAACCTCTACTGCACTTATATTCCTATAAATGTTATTCACTCTTAATTGTCCCAAAATAAGGGTCTAGAGTTCCTCAATTAAATCGCGCATGTAAAAACGCGTATTTCCAATTTAAGCGCGATAAAGTGAAATCTCCAAGAAATTCTTATAATGATGGTACTAATAACTATCACTTGAATATTTAAGCACAAAAATACCTATTTCAAGACCATTGTGCAAGCCTCTAATTTCCAAGCTTATTGTATTCTCGAATCGATTATTGACTCCAATCACGTATTCACTATTTTCACTTAACGAGCTTCCAAAAATAAAATTTTGAAACAAGTTACTTTAAAATATAGCGAAGCTATAAATCCATGTAATTAGGTTTAATGAGATTAAAAAATAATATTCGGAATAAACGGGCAATTAAATATTTAAATAAGCTTGAAATGGAATTTAAAATAATAAACTTTTGTGAGTCCTCACAGCTACAAAACTTCACAAGTCTTTTGAAATAAAGAATAGCCAAAAGTGAAGAAGTTAAGCAAATGGATGCAAGAATCAAGCACTTCATAGTACTAGATGATGAGACTTGATGGTTTGGAAAAGTTGAATGAATTGGAGTTCTTACTTACAAACTCAAATTCACACCACCAACCATAGAGTAGATGAAAAATAAAAGGAAGAGATAAAGCTAGCATCTACCTTGGATAATGAAGATAATAACTCTTAAAAGTAGATAGCAAGCTATGTCTATAATGATCTACGTTTCCAAAAGTTAAACTATGATATTTACCTCAAATCTTAAGTGTTGTGAATTAGTGATGTTTATATGCTAGATTTAAAATCATGTATCCTAATTTTCACCCTAATGAGAATGGAACACATGTATTAGAATATTTGAATCTATATTGATGTTCTATTTGATGCAGGTTTGCAAGTTGTCCAAGAGTTGAGTAGATCAAGTGAAGATTCTAATTGATCCAATTAAAAGGGTTTGTGCTAAGAAGTTTAAGGATTCACTTCAAAATTGGATACATTCTGTCCAAGAACAAGTTGGAACTCATAAATGCATTGAAGGAATTGAACTTGAGGGCCTTACGATCAAAACCCTAGTTTGAGTTGAGTAAGAAGAAGATTGAGCAATCCGCAACTCGATCTGCATGCGGATCCCCTTACGAATCGCATCTAGGAAGTGATCCAAAGGACATCTAATTTCATGCTATTTAGAGTTTGCTTTTGACCTAAATCCAAGACCAAATCTTGCCTCAAATATGTCCCTGGATTCAAGTCACTAAATTTAGTGTTTTGATTTCTAAATCATTTGTTATATTTTTGTTTATGTTAGTTGTTATTCATTTATTTGTTTTATTAGTAACTAATAAATGGTCAGCTATGTTAGCTTATTGAACCATTAGTTAAATCTTTTAGATAACTGATGTAATCCCTATCCTAATTGAATTTGGGCTAATTTTGGTCTTTGGTAATAAATAGCCCTTGAAAACTATTCAATAAACAATTATTCCAATTTTCTAGCAATTATTGAGAGTTTCCTCTTGGCTTATTGTGAGCTTCATTTAAATACTTTAGGGTTTGTCTCAAGTATTCATTAGCTTATCAATCAAGAATCACACTTGATTGTGGCGTCTTCTACCAAACCAAGGTTTGCATGTTTCTTAATTGTTAGGTTGATGTTATATTAAGGTTCATACCTTTGGGAATTTGTTGGGTCGAGGTTATTTCTGTTGCTCAAACTTAGATACCTTTGGTCAAGATTTTGCTTTGTGTGATTATGAGTTTCATCCGATTGGTGAGGTTCATATTACTATTCATAGATGTACCATGCGTGAAAATGATATTTACAATGATCTATATACACATAAGAATGCTTGAATGTGACAACCCCCAATATTTTATTAAATTAGTTCATTACTTGCAAAAGAAAGGGAGTGGATTCATTTTTTAAAAAGTTTATGCTGTTGAGAATCCTTAACGTTAACTTGTCATGAAATTTGTATATGGGCTATACTAGTTATCTAAGTTTATCATACTTAATCACTAGGTATGATGTTTCTCCTTTGCATGTGAGAACATTGTTACATTAACTTAGTTTAATCTAACTTATGTTTCCACTCATTTGTGCAAGTAAATCATTTCAAATGATGCTATTTGTCAACTTTGCATTTCAGTATCTCTATTTGTATATGTTGACATCACATAAGGAAAATGAATTAGGTAACGATCTAGTGATCTTCATATCTTCAATTTTGTTTAGATAGACGGAATATATAAGAATGTCCTTAACCTCACAATAAATGAAGAAGTTACATCACCTGTACTTAATTGTCGATCAACTCTTATTTTGATGATGCTTTTATGTATTCCTTGATAACTTATTAACACATTATCAAAAATACAAGGAACTTTTGTAAGGATGAGCAAAAGTGCTTTGAAAATGATCTTTTATATGAATTTTCTTGTATGTACGTGATGGCATGATTTAAAGGGAAGTATTTCCTTGAATTTAATTCAACCCTTTATGCCTACTTGATTTAAAAGGAAGTAATTTTTTGAATTTATTTCATCCTTTTGTACTTACTTGATTTACAGGCTTATTTTAAGAGCAAGCTATTTGATAAAAGATAATAGTGAAAATCAATATTGTCTTAATTTTAGGGGGAGGTTCTTGCAATTCTTTCTTTATGTACAATGTCCCTTTATGTTTATTTATATTTTGTGATGTCAAAAGAGGGATAAAATTGAATGATATTTCTTTGAATGTTGAGTTTATACTTAGAGGGAGTTTCACTTGAATTTTATTTTTTATTCTTTGAGATACAATAAAGAAAGAGGGGGTATATTTGAATTTATTGATAGGGTGTAATTTGTGGTACATTTATATGTACAGGTCAACAAGGCCAACTATATTATTTGAGCTTTACCTTGAGTAGAAACTATTTAATTTTGCTTTTATATTGTTCTAATAGGTCAAGAGTTCAATTGGAGGGCAAACGAACCAAAAACATGGCACGGAGAAGCAATGGAAGAACAAAGCATGAAGAGAAAGAGGTTTGGCAGGATTAACATGTTTCAGAGTTTTGGAGATAACTTGAGTTACACAAATCGGATTGAGATGATTCTTGTTCAATTTGAAGCTAAGAGAATTCTCTACCATTCTTATGAAGACATCAAAGTTTGGTTCTCACGTTTTCATAGCCAAATTTTCAAAGTATTGAAGTATAGTTGCGCTACAAAGTTCTTCTGAGCAGTCTCAATATTTTAGGCATATCTCAGCATCTATACTTCTAAACGACATGATTCTTGTAGAATTGGAAAGCTAATTCAAAGAGCTACATGTGATCTGCGAACGGATCACTTCAAATCCACGTGTGGATCCACTTCAAGGCCAAATATCTCCATCAACAAGGTTGAATTAGATCTTGCTCGGTCTTCTCGCCATTATTTCTCTGGTCCCAACACCAGCACCGGTCTTTAGGCTGGTGTTTGTGCCGGTATTCATCGGAAAAGTGTGCGAAATTGTCGTTTTTCAGCTCCAATTAGCCCAATCCTACCCAATTTCAGATACTACTTTAAGAAACTATAAATATGGACTATCTAGGATGCTTTTAGGGAAGAAAAACATTAGTTTTAGCACGGGCAACACAATATTTCATCTTTTCACATAGTTTTTTTTGGATATCAAGATCAAGTGTGGGAAAGGAGAATCAAGGAGCACAAGGGAGGAAGTTGGAGTTAAGCACTGAGAAGTTCTTTTCCCACAATTTTTCTCCTTTGTATTACTTCTTGAATTGGTGATTGAATTCCTTTATTATGTTGTACTAAACTTATTCTAGGGTTAGGGTTCTTATGAAGGAGAATCGATTGATTCTTTTAATTAAAGTTCATACCTTTGCTATGATTTATTTATCTTGCTTTAAATTACATGTTTGTGTTTGATCACTGTGAATATGACTTTAAATTGAGAAAGGAGATACAATCATACACTAGATAGATAAACAACTTAACCTAATCATAAGAGTAGGTTAGGATTTGTATGACGCACTGATAGCACCAAGGTTGTTAAGGGGTTTAATTGAATATTACGGTCATGAGAGAGATGTAAAATTTGATTAGGCACAGTTTAGATGTATCAAGAGAGAATTTGAAATACAGTTGTGTGATGCGTTCATTATTTGACAAGAAAATAATTGGAGAATTAATTCAAACTCTGGATTAAAACCTGAACCCTAGGCTTGCTCAACTATTGTTTTCTTACTTCTTATTAGTTAGTCAAATCAATTGATAGTTCTTCCATGATAATTCAATTTCTCCACTAGTTTAATCTTTTGTGAGAATAATTAAGGTAGCGAGGATTAACTTGTTCTTGTGGGTTTGACCTCTAGAATACTCCAAGTGATTTATTACTACGATTGCCCCTATGCACTTGTAGGAAAACATCAATAATTTATTTAATAAAAAAAAATCATCATTCTGTTTGTCATCATCAAAAAGGGGAAGATTGAAGACCTAGGTTGATCAATTCTTGTTTTTGATGATTGGCAAGTCAAAATGATGATTTGGACTTAAAGTTTTTAGTGAGAATTTTGCTAGAATCGATGGTCAAACATTTGAGAAAGAAAGGATGAAAAATAAAAAGGAATGAAGAATGTCACTTAGCATCGAACGTAGTTTCAACCACTAGCTATTAAGATTAGACATCCGAAAGATGAAGAAAATGTTAACTTTGAGGATCGGACAATGGCTCAAACGTACAACCTACCTATCGGACGTTCGACAAGTTGACTAAACACTTTGATCTTGTCAGATACATTCCTCGGATGCTACACTCAACTAGCTAACATTCAAAGTTTCCAATGAATATCAACTCAACAACCTTCAGACGCAGGGTTGGACGTAAATATGAATGATTAGATGTTTAACAGTTCCAATAGCCAGTGTTTTAACAGTTAACTTTGACCGTTTGACAAAATTTTGGGGCAAAATTTCACTACCTATGAGTACCCCCAAGTCTAAATATTAGAAAGATTTTTGTCTACATTGATTACAAGTTTTGTAAGAGGGATTTGAAGGAGAAGGAAAATACTCTTTGGGTGTGCACTTGTATTCATTGTGAGGTTGAAAAATAGAAAAAGTTCTTTATTGGTTGGTTGAGCATTCAATTTTAGCTTAGAGAGGGTTAACTAGGAAAAATTATAAAACCCTTTGGTTCAATTAGAGTAAAAAAATTTAGTATGAGCAAAAGGTGAACCCTTCTTTATACAAGTTGGTTTGCGTCACCAATATTAGAAGAAGTGGTTGAGGCATTTAATTGTAGCATAGTGAGAGATAATTTGAATAAAGTTCTAAAATGCTTTGACTTAACTAAAGTGTTTAGAGTGAGTAACTTTCATATATACAAAGTGTTTAACTTGACCATCAATTGAAGAAATTACTAGTGGAATCGACTCCAAGTTTGAAAAAATTTTGGGAGTTTGTTTAGCTTGTAATTCTCTTTATTTTTATTTCTTTCTTTTACTACTTATTTTTATGGTTAAATTGCCTTATCTTTATTGCTATTTTGCTTACTTAAGTGTGTGATCACTTAGGCTATTTTTGAATAGTTAAAATTGGGTGAAATTACTACAACTTTAGTTTTTATGCAGCCTAATTCACCTCTCCTCTTGGATTGCTTTGACCTTACTAGTTTCAGACCCTTAAGGTCTGAAAAAGTAAGTCCAAACCCTAACTTCCATGGGTTTGGGTATTCAATAGATGTCCATTGTATTTTACTGAACATATTTAAGTAAATCATATTAAAAATATATAGAGTTCAAAAATAATATAAATACTATCCAATTTTTTTTTCAAATAATAAAATTAATATTCAAGAAATTGAATACAATATTATGAACTCAAAAAAAAAAGAACTATTATCGACTCTTTATATTTATTTTCAAAACATCAACTGTATCCACATCTAATCTGTTATTTGTTTGTCTTTACCCTTTCTCCTTTTCCTAAAAAAATTTGTATCAATTATAATGACAACTAGGAGTAGTTTGAAAAAAGAAAACAATCTTGAAATCTTACTGTTTTTGATCCAATGGCCATAGAATATTAGATTATTTTATTAATTTATTAATATACATACATGCACACATATATATATTGTTTAATTATATATATATATATATATATATATATATATAGGTCAGAGTAGGGTTTGGATTTAGGCATGATTCATAGAAAACTAGACTCTACTCGGACCCATGGCTCTTTTATAGGGTCTAGGTTTAGGTAGGATTTGAGTTTAAGAAATTAAATCTAAATCTTACCCAAATATATTGGGTTTAGGTTAGATTTGGGTAAGAACTAACCCATTGATATGCCTAACTATATGGTACATATAGTCACTTGCTGAACAATTTTAGATAGTAAATCAATAAATATAGATACCAGAACAACAACATCAAATCAATAAATGTAGATACTAACATAATAATAAATAAAAGCACAACAAATTTTCTCTTTTATTGAAATTTGTGCCATAAAATTTGTTGTATTTTATATATTGTTGTGTTAGTATCTACTTTTATTGTTCTGGTGTTCACATTTATTATGCTAGTATCTACACTGCATGGTGCACTTGGGACGGGTAATTGTAGAGGCTCTCGTCCCTTAGTGAAATACTGGACAAGTATAATATAAAACGTAACACATATCTATATTATATAATATTTTAAAAGTATGATTAAATGTTTAATGCAAAAACACAAAATACAAATTTGGTAAAATTTTGAATATAAATTCGTACGCTAGTAGAATATGTTTGAAAGTTATGAAACTAAAAATATGGTAAATTTATATCAATTTTTAAAAATTATGCTACATTAATATCACTTTTAACTATTTCTTTTTGTGTATCAAACATTTAACTAGTTAAAACTTGATATCTTTCTACGTTTCATTCGGTAAAATGTTACACCTTACTATGTTTATATGTATAAATCTATAGGAATTATGATATACATAGGTGCAATTTTTTTATAAAGCTGAAAATATATGTCATTATTGTTGAAGAAATTTTTAAAAATTAAAATATAATTTGTGAAGCATAGTCTACCGAAAGTTTATTACATGTTTTATCCAAGCACTTACTAAATCGGAATTAATGTATTACTAGACTTTGCAAAATATGAATGGTTTTTAATATGTTTTTGAATATCATATATCACACAGGGTTAATCTTCTATATACTGACATGTATAAACTATCATCATTAGATACATGATAACTTATCTAAATTTAAACTTGAAATTCAAATTTTGTTTAGGTGTCATGCATCCAACCGTGATAGTGTATATACTAGTGGTGTATATAAGTTTAACTCATCAACACTCACTTATCTATTTTCCATTCTCTCACTTGAGTTTGACTTTTTCTTTATATGTTCCTAATGCTGATTCTTCCAAATTAACAAAATTAGAATATGAAAAAGCAATTTCATCATCCAATTCCTACTCTATCCCTAATTCCAATTCCTCCAAACTAACAAATTGAAAAGGAAATCTTATCACTTAAATCCTCTATTTTATGATAGGATTTTATGGCCGATAAAATCAAGTGAAACTTAGCATCAAGTGAATTCGCCATCAATAGCAGAAAAGATTAATCTAAATTTGAAAAACTTGATCTAATCATATCTAAATTCCTTTATTTTGGTCCCTACTTCTTAATGGAATTCAAATCTTTATGTCTATACTATTGTTACAAATCCTCTACCTTATCATTAATGAAAGGAAAAATCAAGCAAAACTTGGGCTCCAATATGTGCTCTCTTCTTTGCCTTTTCCTTTTATAGTGAATATAATTGTGTTTTCTCCCATTTGTCAACTTTATGGTTTATTCGTAATATGCATCATCATATTTATGCATGAGTTGTAATTGTGGTATATTCAAAGTAAAAGTTAAAACTTTAATTCTTTTAGAAATCTTAACATAGAGGTAACCAAAATTTGCCAAATGATGATGTAGGATTATAGGTATAGTAAAAATTGTTCTATTATGAAAATTCTCCTTTTAGATTTCAAGCTTTTATTTGTTCTTATTATCAATTGTTGATAGTTTAGCAAGAAAGGAAATATCATTTGTGGATATAATTATTGGACTTTGATGCAGTTGTTGGAATCAATAAGGGTGAAAACAAAGCACTTTGTTCTTAAAAAAAGTTTTATCTTTTTTTTTTGTTATGTAGGAAGGATGGCATATTTAGAACATATATATGGTCATAAATTTTTGCGCCTATGTAAACTTGAGAAAAATCTCCATATCTTTAATTTGCCTTCTACCATATCAAATCTATTCATTGAAAAAACTCCTAAACTCTCCAATTGAGTTAATAAAGCAAAATTGATTGATACCTTTCATTCAAGTACAATATAACCAAATACCGAATTGCAACCATTTCTTTTATTATTGTACGTAGAAATTCATATTTTACTGCTCACGTTCTATAGTAGTATAACATACATATTTGGCTAGACATGCTAATTGTTGGATCTCTGTAGATGGTATCATGCACTACAACAAAAATGGCCTTTAACGGCATTTAAAGGTGTCAGTATAGATAATCTAATCTGATACTTTATCTATCCTCACACCTAGGGCGAGTGTTGTCCCTTCCAATGTAGGGATAGCCTCAAATCTTTAGCAGCATTCAAATGTGTCAGGAAAACCATGCTGCTATAGCATTCCCTGTAGCCATGCGAATTTACACTGCTTAGGACGACATGCCCATTTGTCATTAGTGTTTTTCGAAGCTAAGCTATGCTGACACTTTTAATTGTCAGGAGTTTTTTCCCTGTTTTTTTTTATATGGAAGCAACCTGCAATTAGTCCTCCCTGCTGTACATTCCATCAACCAGAATCCCAAGGGACTTGTAAAATTATCCCAAAGAGCAGAATGCATATAGCAATTTAAAAGAAGAAGTCGATACTCAAATATAATTCATTGAATTAAAAGTCGGTAACAAGTACAAACATAGTAAGTACTAAAATCCCAAACAAGTACTAAAACATTCTCATGTACACAAACTTGAAATACTCTCTTGTGCACAAACTAAAAGATTCTCATCCCTATCAAGTTGAAAGAACTAACAGTAGCTTCCAAACTTTTCAATGAAATGAGAGCTTTCAGTCATAACCACGAAGTCCCCATCAATCTTCAGCTGGTTCCATCTATGCACAAAGTTTGTGGGGGATCATTAGATCATCATACTAACAAGAGCTTTCCAGAAAAGCCACAATATATTTGCTAAAGATCAAATTAAATTGCCATGATTCCAGAGGCAAAGCCATTCATGATGAGACCTAAGAGCCACGATGTAAGGACATGAACCCCTTTTCCACTACTCTGGGTTAGGCCACGAGCCATGTCATTTTGTTTGATTCAAAGTTAGGAACCATTCTAAGGATTTAAATTTGTTCAAATTTTCTGTATTCCACGAAATAATCACTTCCAGGGGGAAATTTTGCAACCCACTCACACTTAAGATCAATCTGCTATCAATGAAAAACTAAACCTTGTATCCACTCAGTAACATAAAGTCAACTGCTAACAAAACTAGTTACATGCATTTCATATCGGCAATTACATGACAGATCAATGCGTAAAGTTAAAAGCTTTCAGAATAAGTATTAGCAACTAAATGCCCATAAAGCCAATACATAAATGTGCAGCAGTAGCAGATCATGAAGCTTTAGTTGCATTTACTTCTTAAATATTAGCTAGAGAAAAAATCATAACGTTTCCCACCTAGAAGCTTTAATTTCATCTATTAGTTACCACCTCATACTTGCCAACAACCATAATCACACCACTCATCCTCTTATACCAACCACAAAGTCCAATAAACCCAATCTCCTGCCCCTGATCCTCCTCTTCCCCACCCCCCAAAAAAAAAAGAAAACTAAAAAAAGAAAGAACAGAACAAGAAATGGTTCTTGGAACATTTACAATTTTCACAACCCTTTCACAACAAATACATGGAAAGCACTAATGAACATCATTTGTAGGCCCAATTGAATCAAACAAAACTGACTACTAGTCCTCAATTTACTGTACAACCACTAACCACCGACATGATTACTACCAAAAATGCATCTGCAAAGCAGAAGCAACCTCTTTAATTCATAAAACAGAGTACAAAATCAACCCATTTTAGTACTCAACTTCCATCCTTAAAATCCAGAAAAGGCCATGCAACATCCTTAATCTTCCTCACAAAGACTAAAGACTGTTCTTTGATCAGCTTATATTAAAACCCCACAAAATTAAAACACATATTTTTCAGTTTCAAGAAAAATCACAAGCCAAGATTTACCTTTAGAGAAGACTTAAAGCAACCCTTCCGGTACACAGACTGGAAAACTTAATGATGTATTGCTGTCCTATCCTTGACCAGGGCCTTTTAAATACTTAATGTAATTATCTAGTAGATCAAGAATTTAATTTCTTTTTGGTGTTAATGTTTTTCACATGAATCAGGAGTTTGTTTTATCTTTTCTTAGTTTCCTCGTGAATCAGGGAATGTAGAAAATGGAAACATAAGAGAGATCACTCAATAAAAAACCTATACTAGGTTGTTTTCGTATTTATGGTGAAACCATATATTACCTAATAACTTTTCAGTACATCAAATTGCAATCATGGACAGCAAAATGTGCATTGCATCCGTTGCTTTCGTGAAAAATTTGAACTATACTAAAAGGAATGTCTTAAAATTTTTACCTCCAAAGGAGGGAAGTTCTGCATTAGTGCTCAAAAGAAGCTATGCTTTTGTTCCTGTGCAGAGTCTCCATTTCCTTTCTTTAAGGTAAAATTGTTTGGAGAGGCATTCATTGCTAAAGTTTCTTGATACAAAGCCTGCAAAAATAGTTTCCCCAAATTTTAGTAAAGACAAAAGCGAGGCTAAATCAAATGCTTGTATGAGAAAGATAGTTTACCATTTATCATTGCCAGATATACTCTCATTGCCCTACTTCCTAGACTGCAATTCAACTTTCAAAGCCTTAAGAAGGTCTTGCATTTCAATTTGTTGGTTTTGCATTTCAGCTTGTCAATTCTCCAGTCTTTGCATAAGTTGCTATTGAGTTTGGACTTGAATTTCCATCTCAGCTGAGCGCTTTTCAGCTTGTTCAGCATTTTTCTTGAATTTTCCAACCATGTCAGGTACGAATAACAACAATTCATTAAAAAAACAAGACAGATTATGTCCCATCACAGAAGATGCAAAAGAAAGCTCCAAAGTTTGAATTATATGTTGTAAGTGTGATTATAATTTTAAGCTAGTCCTAAAATTATACATCTCAAACTACACAACATCAACTCCCAAGTTTGAAAAAGAATAACCAAAGGAGATTTCAAGTCATGAACAACCCCTCCATATGATACATACCCAGCCTACTCAATCAGATTGAATTTGAGGGAAAAAATAGGGTCAGATCAAGCACATAACATCCCATCTGTTCCAATTCTGCATACCCATACAAAAGCTCCAATTAGCTTGCTGGATAAACTAAATCAACCCCCAAAACTAGTGGCAAAACACATCTAATTTAATGTTTTCTAAGTTTGTTGAGTAGGTTTGTCTAATAAGGGAAAGAAGCAGAAAGTATGGTCAACATTTTACACTACCAACGACAACAACCAAAATTTTCCAACCGCTGGTCAATTTTTGTTCAACTCTCCCCCTGCCAAGTCCAGCCATAATTGGGTTTTGTGCAAAAAATGGCTGGAAAGTAGCAAGTCCTTCCCCAGTGGGCCAAGAGGCAGATGATGCAATTAATCTAGGGGATTCATAATGACAAGGCAAAAATTTTTAACAATTTTTTCCCCTAAGTTAAAAATTAGGGCAATAAAATTTCTAGGGATGAAAAGATTAATCATGTAAATAACCATAAAATTACACCCTAAATGTAGTTTCAACAAGAATGAAGGTAGAAATTTCAGGAAAAAAAAGAAACAGGCTTAGGGCCAAAATATTTGTAAATTATTTTGGAGAGAAAGAGGAGAGGGAAAGAACTAACCTTTGCTGCAGACACTTGGAGAATTACTTGGTCTTCATGCCAGAGAGCCATGGTACTTCACTGGTCTTCAATCGTCAGAGAGATTGAGATTGCAGTAGTGAGGTGGAAGTAGAGGTGAGAGTGGGCGTCTGAGTGAAAGTGAGGTAGAGGTGATTTGTGAGAGAGTTCAACACTTAGAAAGGCTTTGTTTTGCTTCTACACGGTAAAAGACAACTAGACGAGTCCGCCACTTTTTTTGCCTTGAAGAAGAAAATTTTCATTAAGTCTTTTGGCCGCCAAAATGAAACTTTGGAGTTTTCGCCAAAATCAAATGCCATCGTTTTGTGTCTTTTATTTTTGTACATCTTACATTTTCTTAAATGTCATGGTAGGTAGTCTAAAGGCACATTATTATTTTTATATTAGATAAAATAAAAAAAATTAAAGTATATATTATTGAATTGATAATAAGTGTCGTGATAGGATTGCTATAATGACACAAATCAGAAAGTGTTCTTATAGGCATATCAGGAAAAGCCATTTTTGTTATAGTGATGAAAATTACCAAAAGTGTTATAGTTGACTCATAAATCTCATTACTTTATTCTTGGAACAAAAGGATACTTTAGTCAATTCTAAAGCCACTTAGAAATTCATTGTTCCACTTATATATTGCTTTTGGCATTTTTTGGTCCTTATAGTAACTCACAATCCCCCATTAACACCATAGGTGTGTGGGCTTTTCTGAAAATTTGGGTCAAATTTTATTAAAAATGGTGTTGATCTTTGCTCTACCTATATTTGTTGCTGCCCACAACTTTTTCTATCACCAAACCTCATCACAAAAATTCAAGGCTCACAGCTAAACTCTCCCTTCTCAATTTCACCAACTTAACCATTTTTCTCCATCTAATGTTATCATTAATCAACATTCTCCATCCCTAAAATTTAATCCTGAAGATTTCCAAAGGAGGATAAAAGAAAACAGAGGAGAAGAGGTCATTGGTGTAGTTCATTGCCACTGACACTACCAAAATTATCACTAATATGGCTTTGTAAACCCTTTTTAGATAATTTCTGTTTATTATTCAAAATTTTCCATAATTTATGTGCAACCAATGCAAGTTTTAGTTTCCATCTTTGTAGTCCTCTTTAGTTTGTCCATTGATTATTTGACTCCCATTTTGCGATCATATGTTCCTTCATGTTAGGAATTTAATTGAAAGTTTGTGTTTATTAGCTAGCAAATTTGTTTGAAAACAAGAAACGTCATCATGTCAATTTTTTTTTAAATAGAGCATGCATTGGATTATGCTCACTACATGTTTGAAAAATGCATGAACTAAATCAAAAGGTTGTAATTCAATGTAGTTTTAGGCCTTTTCTTATTTAAAAGTATTGAATTTGATTGTTCATGAGCTCAAGATTGTGTTCATGATGAAAGCAACCATGCTATGGAATTTAATGTGCTATTTCCCTATCTTGAATTGAGTTGTCCTTTCCTCACACTGAGCTTAGAGAATATAATGTTGGAGTACTTTATGTTAGGCCACTATTTGAGATTATTATGTTAACTAATAAGTGGTGGCTTTATCATAAAAACCTATGTAGAATGCTTTCTAGTTTGATCTTACTTTGTTATTTGGTGTTGCACAGAAATATGATCCTTGAAAATGTTGTTGAAAGTTACAAATCAAACTTTTGATAGTAAAAGAGAATGATTTTATTAATCATGAAATCAAATCTGCAACAAGTATATAACTAATAAAAGATGGAGGAGAGTCTCTTCGCATACAAGAATCTATAAGATTAACAACATGTTTAGCAAGGTGATGAGTATGAACATTAAATGATTCAAGGAATCCACGAAACTTCCCAGCACATCAGATCTTGAACCAAAACATCAATCAACAAACCACCTAATAAATCATCAAATTCCAAATGTTGAAGCATTTTGATGACCTTCTGTGAATCTCCTCCTAAAACAATCTTATTGAAACCCAAATCATGTAGTAATTGAATAGCATATTTAGTACATATGATTTAATTATATCTAGTTCCACTATCATGAGAATTTTTCTAGACAATCCGGCAGTAAAACTTTCTTTGTTGTCTCGGATAATAACACTAACCCTTGATGATCTATCATCCACAAACACAACCCCATCAAAGTTTGGCTTAACAAAACCTACACTTCGTCATATCCAATGAGATATTGATGACCTTGATTGGAGAGAGGTGGGCATATTATACTCATCTTTGGAATTTACTTCATGGAACTAGTTTAGGAACTCTATAGACAGGGAGACCAAACTAAGAGGGTCCCTATAAGATCCATCAAAAACTTCTCAACTGTGATTATTTCATAGATTCCAACTCATAACACCCACCAATTCCATCTCCTTGCTTGATAGTTGCAAAAAAGATTAGGAAGCCAAGATTTAACCTGATCAATTGAATGTAGTTGAACTTTCTAGCTTAAAAAACTGAAAGCCCATAATTGCATAGTTGCAAGATAAGCTAAGAAGGTATGATTAATATCATAAATTAGAGCAAGACATAAGGACAAGAGGTATCTAAATTGAGACCTTTAGTATTGAGTTTAGTGCTAGTTGGTAGTATAACTTTACATACCCTCCATAAAAATTTTGATTTTCACAGGAAAATTCAAATGCCACAACCAAGACCAAACACCTTGATTTAGAGCACTACTACTTGGTGGCAAATTCTCCGAATTAGAAGATCGCTTCTTAATCAAGTGATATGCACTCTTTATAGTAAAAGATTCATTCTTGGAAAAGTGTCAAATCATCTTATCCCTAATTCCCTATGGCGCGAGTCTCCAACTAGGATGTCTTGAATTAATTCAATATTGTCCACCCAAAAAAGCTCCTGTAGTAAATCAACTCACCAAGTCTTTCAATCATAGTCTATTAAGCAATCAACCGTCAAATTCTCCCATAATCCAGCAGACCTTGACACAATTTTAAAAATAGATCACTTAAAAGCCATCTATCTTTCTAGATTTTGATAGAATACACATAACCAACTTGCTATCTACTTTCTGCTTCAATGTATTTTCTGACCTCACATAATTCATGCTAAGACTAGGAAGGTCAAGATCCTTCTTGAGCCTAAAAAAATCAACATTGGGATATTATTTAGCTTTATATACCTAATGAAGAGGGCTAGATGGATGTGAGCAATATGCTAGGCTTGCTTAGACAATAATGCAAGATTAAAGCCTTAAGCTACCTGAAACCCATTCCCCCATTTTCTTTTCTAGTACAAAGTTTATCCCAACTAATCCAGTGAATTTGTCTAGTCTTATTTCCATCACCCTACCAAAAATTACTCATCATTGATTGGATATCCATTAGCAAAGAATCTAAAATTTTGAAATAAGACATCAAATAATTGGGAATTGCCTAAACTACTGTTTTCAACAAAATTTTTGTCCCTTTTTGATAATCGTTGTTCATTCCATCCTTGAATTCATTGTAAAATTCTATCCTTGATAGAATAGAATACCTCACATTTGGAGCGTCCAATAGTAGTAGGAAGACCAAGATATTTTTCATGTGTGACCACCTCTTTAACATTTAGGAATTGATTAATATTTTGCTGGGTTGATAAATTAGTATTACTACTGAAAACAACAGCTGATTTCTCAAGACTGATCTCTTAATTAGAAGCTTCTTTATACAGTTGCAAATATCCTAAATATGTCAAGCTTCTTGTGTTGTTGCCTTTTAAAATAACCAAGTATCATATGCGAATAATAAATGAGAAAGCTTGGGGCCTCTCTATCCTATTCGAACTCCTGACAATTTATCATGAATCTCTGCTTCTTATAATAGACAAGAAAATGCCTCTATACATATAAGAAATAAATATGGAGAAATTGGATTGTCTTGTCTAATACCCCACTGAGGTTGTAGATAACCAAATTGAACACCATTTAGCTAAAATGAATAAACAACAATAGAAAAATAATGGGAAATAAGATCAACAAAAGATGGGTGAAAACTTAAGGCCAGCATCATTTCTTTAAGAATAGGTCACTCAACCCCATTAAAAGCTTTGTTCATGTCCAATTTAATGAATATGGATCCCTCTTTGCCTATAGACTTTGATGTAAGAGAGTGATTAACTTCGTAAGCAGTCAGAATATTATCAGTAATGAGATGGCTAGGAATAAAAGCAAATTGGAAAGGTGGTAGAATTATTGAGAGAAATTTATTTAATCAATTAGTTATAACCTTAAAAGCTAATCCATAAACTACATTACATAAGCTAACTAAACGAAACTGAGTTATATTGGATAGACATTGGCATTTTGGAATAAGCACAACGTAAGTGAAATTCAAATTTTTATTGAAAAGCCCATTGTTTAGAAATTCAAGAAATTTAATTATATCCTGACTAACAACATGCCAAAATTTCTGATAAAATACTAGGGACATACCATCAAGACCAAGAGATTTAAAAGGATGCATTTGATTTAAAGCTTGTGTTACTTCTAAAGATGAGTAAGTTTGCATCAACGAATCATTCATTCGTTTAGTCATCTTAGGTTGCACCCTTTCTAAAACTGCATCAATTATCCTTGGAGATGATTACAAATCAGACTTATGCAGATAGAATACTATAACTGAGCTCTCTTATGTTGGGAAAAGCTAGAATATGTGTCGGCCTATGAATTAAAATACCTACGTATACTCTTAATTTGGCAACCAATGCATTCATTAAATAAATCAATAGCCAATCCTCTCATTAACATAAACACTAATAAAACAAATAACCCTACACCTGGGAAGCCTCACACAACATGTAAGGCCCCCATTTAACTAGTCTTCATGATCAATTAGAACTAATATACTTGTGTTTCATTGGTGATTTAGAGCGTATTCATGCGCTACTAACAAGTTATTAGGTTGGAGCTTATAGTTTCTTAATACATCTACTATATATCAATGTTATATATCTTTCATATGTTATATAGTGATCAGGATAGTACTCAATTTTAGTTGCAGTAAAAAATGTTGTGGTTCTAAACCAATGTTACAACAATGAAGAAATAATACAAGAATAATATACTCTAAGCATCAATAACAATCAATAAAACAGTGAAATGGAAGAATTCAAAAAGATGAACTCAACTTTCCATTAATGAATTCAATAACAGAATTACAAGAATAGAGGATATGGATTCAAAAAAGAGGGGGAAAGAGATGAAGGAAAATGTGGGAAAGAGGAAATGAGATTGGCAAGACCAAATCTCCTTACAATCAAATCTGGAATAATGACAAGAGCTGAATCATCACAAAAATTTCCCATGCTTATATCATTTCCCAAACTAACTCTAACGTGACCAACAAGGTTAAAACATGTGTCATTCTAGGATCTTCGACTGCTGTGGTCCTCAGCTAAGGTTGAATACGTGAAGAACCCAGCAAAGGTATGGTTCTGTGAGAATGCCTTCTCATAGTTTGTTCCTTCGTTCCACGGTTCTAGTATTCTGCGATCACGCCTTCTCCAACTTCTTCCTTATTTCTTCATTTCCAACTACCACTTAACTCTGCACTCCATTACAATGCCCCCCATCTATAAAATCTTGCCCTCAAGTGTGACAGCCCCACCTCCCCCTAAGGCGAACCAAAGGGTTCGGCGGACCGCCTGCCCAACTCTCACCGGGATTCAATCACTCACTACAGTTCTCAAATAAAATTACAATATAAATCCCAAATATACATCAAATTCTCCAAGAATTACATAGTATAAGCGAAGCGGAAACTAATTCTAAGCGTGGGACGTGCTCATACATCCACTGAAATTCCAAATAGTCACACTAGCCTAACTAGTACATAAAATGAATCCAAATCTAACTGTATAAGATTTATGCCATCCAGTCACACAAACAACGTAATACGAGCGCTTCCTTTGCCTCGATCCCTGTAGGGAGAAGAAAACATTTGGGGTGAGCTAGAAGCTCAGTGAGTGAACAGTAAAATCAGTAATCAAATAAATTTTACAATAGTGCATTTAAATGATATCAAGAATCAGTGATCAAATGTGCGTATATTGCTCTTTTTGAGCCAGTGAAATCCTTGTACTTAAATATCCAACGCTCCATTAAATCAGATAACAGATAAACAGAAATAAGGAGCCATCGTGCTCCAGAGAATGCGTAAATAGCAGTGGAGACATTGGTTCTAAGCACAAGATTTCCCAAGATCTCATCGGAGCCAAAATGTCATGGCACACACACAAATACAATGATATGCAATCGTGTAACTAATGCAAGAATTATTTCAAAAGTAACTTTTAGAAATAGTTAAGGGATCACTCACCAACCACGGCTCATGAACCTTATCCAGCATACATCATTGCCTTGCTCAAGTCGAAACCCTAGATTACAAATATCAGGTCAAGCAAAGGAATTCTAATATTATCAAACTTCTATCACCTTTTGGCACTTTAATCACAATTGAAGCTACACTTATCGGATTGAAACGAATCTTATGGCGTTACGAAGCTAAGACATAGATCTACAGTTCTTATGAAGACCTCCAAAGCCAAATCCTACAGTTTCAGGGTCAAATATCGAAATCTCAAAGAGGACAGAAATCTGTCCGCAAAACAGGGTCTATGAACAGTCAAGGGTATTTCGATAAATGCACAAGGTACAGTATTCCGATCAATCTGAAATTTTGCAGGTAGATAGCTAACTCATATTTCTACAACTTTCATGTTTTGTCCACAAGCTAGTTCAGTCTAAAACATGGATAAATGGACAGTCCAAGTTAAGTCTAGAACAAGGTAAATGGAAATTACGCTTCTAACTAACATTTGTATATCACCACGATTACACATACGAAGCATAAGATATACCACACATCTAATGACACCATAATGCCCCTTCAATATGAGCCATTTAAGAGCTCCAAAAACAACCATAGTTAAGCCTCAAATTCGAAACCCTACCCTTGATATTGACCTACACAAGTTGGAATTTTAGAAAGCAGTGAAACTAGCACATATAACATTAACGTTTCACATAACACATTTATCACATGCTCTCAAAGATTGGACAACATTTCCCTTAAATTTCCCTATTTTCCATCCTAAAAATATCACCAATACCATCTCAATTCAACCACACATTCATATACAAATCATAAGTTATAAAACATACCTAATTAGGGTCACACTACCCTTAAATCTTAATCAATTAAGAGCTCAAGAACCAACCATAAGAAAGTCCCAAATTAAAATCCTAAAACTGAAATTTCCGCACACATGCTGAAATTTTCCGCAAATAACCACAATTAACACACAAAAACCCCATTTCACACCATTTTAAACTACCATTCTATGACTAACCAACAATAATCATATAAAATCAGAAAATTCTCCAATAAATCAGAAATTGGTCCAACTCTACTTAAAATCATGAAATCATCCACAACATAACATGTACAACATCTCTAGTCCACTTTAAAACTAGAATAACTTCTACAAATCACACACATACCAAATCAAAGATGAAATAACTTAACTAAAATCTAGAAATTAGCAACTATCATCATCCCACTTCCAAATCACAAGAATATTCATAAATCATCAAAATCAATAGCTTAATCACAAGATTAATAGCATAAAAGAAGGCCTCTAAGGATGATACCTTTCAACACCTTGAAACAAGCAAAACAAATCCCTTTTGCTCCCAAAACTTTCCACCCTTAGCTTGCTATCACTTTGCACGTGAACTTAATCGGAGTAGATTATCGAAATTGGAAGAAACCTCTCAAGATTGATGAAGGAAATCAAAGGAAAAGAAAGGAGTTTTCTCGCTTATTTTTGCTCCCCAAGAGGTTCGGTCCACTGAAGGAAGAAGAAAAGTGGGTTTTGAACCCCTAAATATAGCCAAAAGTGAAAACTTAATCGCTAAGAAAAGCTGGGCACGACAGAATCCGACCAGAATCTGGCCGGATATCCGACCGAATTGTCGGCCGGATGCAAGGCAGAAGCAAATCAATTTTTTTTTCACACGGCCAACTCAATCTGGCCAGCAATCCGGCCAGTTTCTGGCCGGATGTGCAACCGGATTTGTTAACACTGTTCACCAGTAAATTTTTTCCTCTTTCAGGCGTCACATCAAGATTGGAAATATGAAAATTCCTCCTTTATCTATACTGCATCTTCCCAAATTGCTTCTTCAGGTTCAGTGCCCCACCATTGGATTAGCCATTGTGTCACTGTAGCATTTTTCTTCTTGATTATCCTCCTGTCTAGCAATGCCACTGGTTCCACCCTAAGTTGCCCTTTCTCATCATTATTTGGTAGATGTAGCATAGGTGATGCTTTTCCTTCCAGTTTCTTCTTCAATAGAGATACATGAAACACAGGGTGTATCTTAGATTCAACAGGTAATTTAAGCCTGTAAGCCTCGCTTCTAACCTTTTCTTCTACCTGATAAGGACCAAAGTATTTGGCAGATAGTTTGTTGCTATTCTTGACTACCACAGTCGACTATCTGTAAGGTTGTAACCTCAGATAGACCTAATCTTCCACCTAAAATTCCCTTTCACTCCTATGCTCATCGGCATACCTCTTCATTCTTTCCTGAGATAGCTTCAGGTTTTGCTATAGCATTACATCTATTTTATTTCTGTCTTTCACATATTCCTCCATTGTTGTCACTCTAGCTTGAAAGTAAGGGCCAAAGTCAGTTGGGAAGGCTTGTTCCATATAGAGCTTCAAAAGGGCTCAACTATATAGCAGTATGATCGGATGTATTATACCACCACTCAGCGAAAGATAGCCATGCATTCCACTTCTTTGGTTCTAAGTATGTCATACACCAGAGGTACATTTCCAGAACTTGGTTGACCCTCTCTATTTGACCATCCGTTTGGGAGTGATAAGCTATGCTTAAGTTTACACTGGCTCCAAGTATGGTAAAAAGCTTAGTCGAGAATTGGTTGATGAGGATTTTATCCTTGTCTGAGATCATGCTCTGAGATACGCCATGCAGCTTGCAGATGTGATCCAAGAAAATCCTGGCTACTTTAGAAGTATCAAGTGGATCTTTCCACTACTACTAGAATAGAATCTTTCCTTTCAGATTTGGGAAGACTCTCAATAAAATCCATAGTGATATGACTCTAAGACTATTGTGGTATGGGTAAACGTGGTAGGAGACCTGGATAAGCAACATGCTCATCCTTACACTTCCTACAAGTGTCACACTGTGGAACAGTTGTTTAGCCCTCATGAAACTAGCTTGTGCCCCTGAGTGACTCCCTAGCTGTGACTCATGGAGAGCAGATGTGTATTTTTTCCTTATTTCTCCCCCTTTTCCAACAACTATCCTCTCCTTATATCTCAGTATCCCACTCTGATAGCTGTAGTCTATGTTACTTCCTAGAGAAACCAATGCTTCTCTGATAAGGTTTTGAGTCTAGTCATCCCCTTAATAACTTTCTATCATCTCCTTAATCCATTCTGGTACTAGAGTGGTTATCGTTGCACACTCACTTTCTTCATTCTTCTTTCTCCTAGAAAGGGCATATGTCACTACATTCTCATTCCTTTTCCTATAGCATATTACATAGCTCAATCCCATCAGTTTAGTTAGCCATTTTTGTTGTAGTGGAGTGGTGATTCTTTGTTCCAATAGGTACTTCAGGATCTGGTGATCAGTATTGATGATGAAGTGGTGACCCTCCAGGTAGTGCAACTGTGACCAAAGCCAACAGATTTTTCTCATATATTGACAGTCCTAGGTTCTTTTGCCCCAAGTTTTGACTCAAGTATGCCAATGGCCTCCTATTCTGCATTAGTATAACTCCTATACTCCCATAGCAGGCATCTATCTCGACAACATATTGTTGGAAAAAATCGAAGTGCTAATACAGGTGTACTGCACATAGCCAAGTTCAGCTTCTAGTAAGCTTCTTCTGCCTTATCACCCTACTTGAATCCATCCTTCTTGAGTAGAATGATCAATGGCTTTGCAATGGCCTTATGCCCCTTAACAAAACTCCTATAGTAGCTTGTTAGACCCAAAAATCCATTCAACTGCCTAACATTTTTTGGTCTTGGCCACTACATCATACTATCAATCTTCTTGGGATCAGCCCTTACTCTCTCTGCTGTGATAATGTGGCCTAAGTATTCCACTTGCTCCTGTGCAGAAGAACACTTATTTCTTTTTGCATATAACTGATGTTGCCTCAGAATCCTAGAACCTTAGTAACCTACTCTTTGTGCTCCTCCCATGTTGGACTGTATACTAATATATCATCAAAAAATATCAGTACATGTTTTCTCAACTACTTTTGAAGCACATGGTTCATTAAACTCTGGAAGGTTGTAGGGGCATTAGTTAGCCCAAAGGGCATGACCTTAAACCCATAAAGGCCCTGATGAGTTTTGAAACCTGTTTTAGATATATCCTCTTCCCTCACCCTAATCTGGAAATATCCAGCTCTAAGATCAATCTTGGTGAAGTACTTGGATCCATATAGCTCATCCAACAGTTCATCAATAAAGGCATAGGAAGTTTGTTCTTTATTATCAGTTCGTTCAGTTGCCTGTAATCTACACAGAATCTCCTTGATCCATCCTTCTTCTTGACCAGAAGCACTGGAGAGGCAAAAGGGCTACAACTCAGTTGAATGATCCTATTTTGTAACATCTCCTTAACTAACTTTTCAATCTCAGTCTTCTGAACATAGGGACACTCGGATTGGAATGCCTTAGCACCCTCCTTGAGGATTATGGCATGATCATTACTCTTTACAGGGGGTAGTCTCTGAGGTTTCTTAAACACATCCTTAGGCTCTTGCAGCATTTCTTCAATTTTTGGAGCTACTGTCTCTTGTTCCTGCACTTTATCATCTACTACACTTAGTTGTGCCAGGATTCCATAGGCTTGTTGCCTGTCCCATTTGTGCAACCTACTTCTCTTTATCAGTCTCAATTGCACCTGGCTATTTTCCCCATTCAATTCTACCTATTGATTTCCTTTCTTAAATTTCACACTTAACCCCTTAAAGTCAAACTCCATGGGGCTATATCTGGCATGCCAATCCACCCCCAATACCATATCAAAACCTTCTAGTTTCAGGATGTTAAACTAGTGTTGGAACTCATACCCTTACATTTTCCATATGACAGGCTTAGGTAAACTCTTGGACTGCATTTTCTCTCCATTAGCTACTTTGATTACCAATAAGGGTCCATTGCTATCCATCCCCAAATTTTTTGGTACTTGTTCATCTAGGAAACAGTGTTTACTACCACTGTCTACAGTGCAATGATACTCCTTTCCTTTATTACCCCTTTTAATCTAATAGTTTTGTGCTCACTTCCCCCTGTTAGTACATGAATTGAAATTTCCATATGTTCATCTTCTAGTTTTCCTTCAACATGATCACAGAAGATATCAGATCATTCTTCTTTTCTTCCCCATTTACAACAACTACTCCCTCTTCTTCACTCATCAGTAAGAGGTTCAGATGAGATTGCTTGCACACATGACCCAGGGTATAAGCCTTAGCACACTTGAAACAAAGTCCATTCTCCCTCCTATGGTTAAGTTCAACTTGGGTGAGTTTTTTGAACTAATTCTGGCTACTGGTGGGGTGTTGTAGGCTCTAGTGGTCTGTTTATTTGGAAATTTAGGGCTAGGTGAGTTCCATTTGGAGTGATTCTGCAATTTAGGTATAGATTTTTGGAAATAGGGGCTGTGAGAGGGTGATTTTTGGATTTTTTGCAGGGCTCTCAGATTTCTCTCCTGTAATTTAGCAGCATCTGTTGCATCTACTAGGGTCCTTGGTTTAGCCATTTTAACCATATTCACTATCTCTTCTTTTAAACCACTCAGAATGCATGTTTTGTAGTAAAAATCTTGTAAATGAGAGAGTAAAGGCATTACCAAAGCTTTGAGCATCTCAAACTTCTCTAGGTAGTCTAGTATAGAACCTGTCTGTATCAATTTATTGAATTCTTCTATAGCTTCTTCTGGAGTTCCATCATCAAACCTCTCACATAGTGCATTGGACAACTCAGTCCAAGGGATTGCCTCTCTGCCACCAAATACTCCATGGAACCATGTCTCTGCCTTATCTTTGAAGTAAAGTTCTGCAATCTCTGATTTCATATTCTCCTCGACTACATTGATCTTGAAATACTTATTAGCCTTCTTGACCTACTCCATTGGGTTCTCACCAGTAAAGTTAGGTAACTCCATCTTAGGCAGCCTGGTATTAGCTTTATTGTCCTTTGGTTCAGATCTACCCCGAGCTTCTCTTTGTATCTCCTATTTCTTGTCTCCCTTCTTTGGGTCCTAATCCTGAGCTATTGCCTTCAACACCCTTACCCTTGTCATTCAATTTCGCCATCATCTGTGCCATCATATTCATGATGCCCTCATATTTCTGGTCCAAGTTTTTAAGAGCTTTTCAGTGCTCTCTTGCCTATGCTCCATTGTTCTGATAGCTTGTTCTAGTTCATCATTTTTATTAGTGAATGTCCTTACTGCACTACCCAACTCAGTTAAATCTTTCCTCAACATTTTGTCCTGTGTTTTAGTCATTCCCAATAGCTCGTAGCTGGCTCTGATACCACTGTTGTGGTTCTGAACCAAAGTTGCAGCAATGAAGAAATAATACAAGAATAATATACTCTAAACTTCCATAGCAATCAATGAAACAGTGAAATGGAAGAATTCAAAAAGATGAACTCAACTTTCCATTAATGAATTCAATAATAGAATTACAAGAATAGAAGATATGGATTCAAAAAAGAGGGGGAAAGAGATGAAGGAAAACATGGGAAAGGGTAAATGAGATTGGCAAGACCAAATCTCCTTACAATCAAATCTGGAATAATGACAAGAGCTGAATCATTATAAAAATTTCTCATGCTTATATCATTTACCAAACTAACTCTAACGTGACCAAAAAGTTTAAAACACGTGTCATTCTAGGATCCTCGACTACAGTGGTCCTCAGCTCAGGCTGAATACATGGAAAACCCAATAAAGGCATGGTTCTGTGAGCACGCTTTCTCGCAGCTTGTTTCCTTCATTCCACGCTTCCAGTATTCTACAATCATGCCTTCTCCAACACCTTCCTTATTTCTTCATTTCCAGCTGTCACTTTACTCTTCACTCCATTACACAAAATTCTAACTATTCAATTTTTCACTACTTATGCTAAGAGCGCCGCCCAGTTGATGGCAATACCAACACCAGAATGTCTCCAGTACATGGGCATTTTGAACAACCAATAGAGAGATGTCAAGGTTCCATGGATTGTGGCAAGCTTAAACGAGCTCTAACTTGGAACATCGATGTCTGAAATCCACCAAGTGAAAAATGCATATCTAGATTTAATTCAAAGAATGAGCTTAAAAAGTGGCATTTTTATTCTGATTCCGAGTATGGAGATCTGTCTACCGCATCTCCAAAAATCAAATGTGTTGGAAATGCATCAAGTGGTACTATCAGAATATTTTCTTAGAACCTTTCCTCTGATGTTTTTGAGGGTTCAAGGTAAAATATTAGACGAAGTGTATTCTGTGGAATGCGTTCTAATAAGTTTGATTGTGAGAATCTGAAATTTATTTTTATATTTTATACTCCCGAAAATTAATTTTTTTATATCTTTTGTATTCTAATCTAATTGCCTTGAATTTTTGGTTAATTTAATGGTTGAATCATGAGTTTATTCCTATTGTCTCATTCAATTTATTGCATGTTGGTTTTCTTGAGGTGATCTACCAATTAGTTCTGTGACAGCCCCACCTTCCCCTAAAGCGTACCAAAAGAGTTAGCGAACTGTCTGTCCAACTCTTGCCAGGACTAACGAGGCAGTTAAAAATAATTTAAAAAGCTCCGGAAGATAAAAATGCGCTCAAACGATTCAAAAGTCGTGAAACGAAAAATGAAAAACGGAGCCGCACATGAATAGTGCTAGCCACGTCACAATCCGGCCAGAATCTGGCCGGATTTCCTACCGGATTCTTGGCCGGATTGGGGCCAGAGAGCACTGGCTGGATTTCCAAAATTTCCAAGGCAATCCTGCCAGCAATCTGGCAGGATTCGCCTATGCCCTTTCCCGCCAAATTTTTTCCCTTTTGCCGTTTGAAATCCGAGCCTGTTTGATGTCCAACCAAACACCAACAAATCATATAAACATTGAAATGAGACATTTACAAGTCAACATAACATACCAACATTATCAAACACGTTTATACAAGTAAGGTTTCAAATTTACAACTCAAAAGAGAGGAGGGATCAAAATACACTTAGGTTTTCTTTTCAACCATTGAAGAGCTATTCAAAACAATAATTAAACTAGCTCGACTCAGCTTCCAAATTCACAGTCTCCCAAAAGTTACTCATATCCCTGTAAGGAAAACAAAGATAATAGGGTGAGCTTTCGCCTAATGAGGTACCATCACCCAAGCACGAAGTTCATGTAAGCACAAAGCTACTCAAACTAAATTCATTCAATAAATGAACCAGTTAACACTACATTTCAATAAAAATTGGTAAAAGGATACGGACGGCTCTCAAGAGCCCTTTCCTTACTTGCCATACTTGATCTCACCTCATTGACTCTCCGTCAATGTACAAAGAGTAACCAACCATAGACCCTACTTTCTCCAATTCCTTCCACCTCACATACCCCTACCGGGCTCGAACTCCAAACAGTTCAGATATGATAATACTCGAGTATACCGGAATCAAGAGTCTCATACTCAATGACTCCACATAAACAGTCCCCAAGGCTTGCCAATTTCCTTGACCAAACCCTTACTGGCTCGATTCAATTGATCACCAATGAGGTTGAGCTCAGTGTTAACAGTAAAGGTCATTGGATACTCGTTCAACCGACACCAGTTCAAGTATGTTCAAGTAAAATCCAATTGATATAGTAAACAGTCACATAAGCCATAGGGCGCGAGAGTGATAAAGTACACCCTCGTCTCAATCAATCTCAACAATATACACAAGCATTCAAGTCATAGATTTCAAGTATAACAAAGCCATGAAGTAACAATCATGTGAGTAGTACACTCACCACTCAAACAGAGAGAGTTATCACAAATTTCTGTCCAACGAGCGCCTTGTGTCACCGGCACGCCCTAAAACATTTAATAAAACACAATGAGACTCGCTTACGAGTCATAAATCCAAACCACACATCACTAATGTAAAACTGTAAGAACTTGAAAGTAATCTAAGGTATACTTGGTGCTAAGGGTTTAGACAACGCTAAGGTCACTAATGAACCACTAAAACAACCCAATTCCAAGAAAGCATATGACCCTACAATTTGGACAGCATTTCCCTTAAAATTTCAAATTCCCAACCTACGATCACTCACTTATGTTTGCCAAACGCAACCACAATTACCAATACAAGTCATAGGCCATTCAATACAACTTATTAGGGTCCCAACACCCTTTAAACAAAGCCAATTCAAGAGTCCCCCAATAACCCTAGAAAAGCCCCAATTCAAAACTCTAAATCTGAAATTTTCCGTACAAAACGGAAATTTTCCACAAATAACTACAATTAACACACCAAAGCTTCATTCTAAACCATACTAGACCATCATCCATGGCCAACCAATACTAATCATATAAAAACAGAAAAATCATGCATAAAAATAAAAATTTAACAATCTCTACCAAAATTCATGAAATCTTACACAAAATCACATCCTTAACTCACACAAGTCACTAATTGAACATTATCAAGAACAAAAGAAAGATTCCTTAACCACTTACCTTGCAAACTCAAGAAAAGAGACAACTTAGCACCTCCTCTTTCCAACCCACTCCACCAACTACTTCAATACTACTTAGCAAAGGGTTTTTATGGAGAAATTTGAAGTTTAAACTGTTGAATTGCAAGATTGAGCAAGATTAGTTAAGAAACTTGAAGATTTTTCTTTCTTTTCCTTCTTGAGAGAGTCGGCCAAGAGAGAGATGTATGATGATGAATTTTGGCCAATTTTTTGATTATTTAGTAAAGTTGGTAAATGGTCAAAGTCCAACCTTTAATCACAAGGTGACACTTGTCACCTTTTGGTTCAAAGCTATACTTTTGTCTCTCCCACACCAATCCATTTGGGTAACCTCTAATTATCTCTAAACACATAGTAAATTAATCATGGTATACAAAACTTAACCTAATTGACCGAATTTTATCGAACTTTCCGCACTAGCGGGTCCCACACCCGATATACACTCCTAATATCTCATGAACTAACTTATATTAAAAAAATGATTTAAAACCCATATTTACTCATAAAATTATTCAGAAAATTTTCCTAATAAAGAAAATATAGAATTAGAGTGCAATTAAATAAAATAAAGCTTAGAAAATAAGAAAATTACGGGTTCTCACAAGTTCAACTAGCGAGGTATGTGCAATAAATTTCATGAACTAGAGGGAGTTTTGTACAAAAGAGTTATTGTGCTATAAGGTGTTAAGAGTTAATGGGATGAGAGATTGATATTAAGGTGAATTAGTGACAAAGGGATAGACTTAATTTGTAATTATGTCATTTGTCAATCATCCCTCCAAACTTGATCAAGACTTTGACCAAGATCAAAGTTCTGAAACCAACGCTTTCGTGTTTTCTCCATTTCAGCCGAGAGAGAGAGAGAGAAAGAGAGAGGCTTTAGACCAACCACAAATTTTGACCAAACACAACTTGACCAAGACTTGCAAGACCAAGTCAATTTCACTTTCTTCTCTTCTTGTTAGAGCCGAGAGAGAGAGAGAGAAATTAGCAAAAGTTTCCTCTTGTTTTTCACCACTTCAGCTGAGAGAGACAAGAGAGTTGAGAGCAAGAAAACTCCAACCTCTTCTTCCTATCATCAGTCGAGAATCAAGGCTGATTCAGCTATACAAATTCCACAAAATCCCCCTATTTCTTCAAGCCTAAACCGTGAGTGAGAGAAAGCCAAGAAAGCTGCATTGGGAGGGGGAGAAAAGAGAGGAAAGCTGGTGCATTTCACCTTGAGGAACCGAAGGAGAAGCAAGTGAGTTGTCTGCATTTTTTTTAGCTTTGATTTGTGATAGAGCTCCAAACGACGCGAGTCGAGTCGAGCTTTAGACTAATAGAGCCGAGCTTCAACTAAATTTTACCAAGCTCGAACTCGAGCTCGAGCTCGACGAGCCGGCAATTTAAAGCTCAAGCTCGAAAAAAAATAAAATATATTTATTTTATTTTTTAAAAAATAAAATAAAATAATATTTTTTTCTTAATAAATAATCAAATATTAAGGATATATATGTAATTTGACTATTAAAATAAGAAAATAAAAAATATATATATACTTAAAATAAAATATATATATTTAAAATAAAAAAAAATAAAAAATATTATATATATATATATATATATATACTCGAGCTCGCGAGTCGGCTTACAAGCTAACGAGTTTAATATTTTGAACTCGAGTTCGAGCTCGATTTCGACTCAAGCCAGCTCGAGCTCGACTAGAGCCGTTCGCGAGCAGCTCGCGAGCGGCTCGATTCGTTTGCAGCCCTAATTTATGAGGAAAAAGGGAAGTAACAATTGCTATAAAACCCCTCATTTTTCTATTAATCTTGAGTACTCTAGTTGTATGTTAAATTTAAACCAAAAGGTAGGAGTTTAGTGGAAGAAAAATGTACTTTTCTAAGCTATAGGTTGCTGGAATTTTAATTTAGCGACATGTGCTAATAGGTTTGATTTGCAGCTTTGTATTTGGAACTTTGATGGGTTTCCTTGCTAAGAACTCAGGTCATATGTTTCATCTTATGTTAAAAATCATGTATGGTGTATTTTCCATTGAAATGAGTGAGAAATTAGTGGCTTGGATGAAAGAAATTTTGAAGGAACCTAGTTGGAAAAAAAAATCTGTGGGCTGACCGATTGCATAAAGCTAGATATATCAGTTGTACTTTGAATTTGGAGTGAAGTTTTGCTAAGATTTCATGTTTTATATCATGACAACTATGTATATAGAAGTGGGTATATTTATATGGTTGAATCATAGTTGTATGTGCATTGATTTGGCTGAAAATTTGTCTAAGAAAGCTTGAACTTCGGGTGACAGTTACCTCTTGGCAGCTTTAGCAAAATGATCATAACTTAGTGCGAAAAAATTGAAATAGAGTGCCGTCAATTGCGTTTGAAACTAGACTCAGAGGGTTTTCTAACGATATAAAATTTGAGTTGTGGTTTGATTAGGGTACATTTAGTTGGTATATTTGCTTAAATTTTCCCTTTATTTATACCAAATGTCGCCTTACTCGATGAATTCTACGCATAATTGGTATTTTGTGTTAATTTCAGAAATGGGAACGGAAAGTGCTTAAGTTAAGAGTTCCTAGTGAGTTGCACATGGGTCAGAAAATCGGGAAAGAGTTTAGGTAATTTCCTAATCCAAGTCAAACTCCAAAACTATTGACTCTGATGGAGGTTTCCTATCTTTTGGGTAGTCCACGTCAGTCTCAAGCAATTTGGGAAAGCTTGAGGAAATTGATTTGTAATAGGAAACCATCCATTCGATTAGTTAACTTATCCCTAGAAAATAGGGATTGGGCAGAGGATTTTAGAGAGGGCTTTTTTGGCATGGCCATATAAAAAAAAACTTAGTCTTTTATTAAGGTTGTATTATTCTATTTTCTCGCTAGCTTTTCTTTTGACATTTTGGGGAGGACAATGGTTGGAGGCTTTGAAGGGATTCTTTTTCGCATGGTTTGTTCTCCATTAATGGAGAACTAATATCATATTTCTAGTCAAGGGACAACTAAAGATTTAGTTCAACGATAACTATGAGATCTAAACTATTTTAATTGCTTCTTTCATTCATTGGTATTTGTATGTTTTCTACTTTTCGTGGCTATGATTATTGTGTATGATTGAATAATTACGTAATATTTAATTATTCATGTAATCCACTTGTTAATTGGGTGGTTGAATCTGTAATTATTTGGTTACTCTAATCCCGGTAGCAACTGATATTATTGGGTTTGTGGCAGGGGAACGTACAATCTAATTTAAATAAACCCTCGTAGCGTGCTTATTAATTAGAACAGGGTTTCTCTAATTTCTAATGCAATTAGAAAATTAAATCATATGGTTATACCTAGAATTATTTCTAAATTAGAGAAATAGTCAATGGTCGTACCTTGATTATCGAAATAGTACAGAGGAACTGATTGTCAGATCGTATTGGCAATTAAAAATCTATTTATTAATGAATGTTAGAATTATATTTGAATCAATGATCAATTGTCTGAACCATTTCTAAAGTGTACCTTCGGTTAGAACTTTTACCATTACTTATTTCTCGCATTTTTATTGTTTGGATATATTACTTTCTTTTAGTTCTATTTCCAAAATCCTCATAAATTTTCTTAGCTTAAAAAGGAGCGAATTTTTCCCATTCCTGAGGATACGACCCTACTTGCCCTATATACAAATTAAAGATTTCTTGTGAATAAATTCTGGTATATCGGATTTAGCAAACTCTTCGAAACTAGGGTGAATCTAGTAACCCATTGCACATCCAGAGTCCCTACTCCAGTACTAGAATTGACATGAAACTACTTTTGTTAGCAACTAGGATTATTATTATTATATTTTTGGTATTTTTTCTAATTTATGTCTCGTTCTTCCCGCATAGGTGAATTAATATACGATTCTGAAGTTGAGAAGATAGCACGTAGGCAAAGACAAGAGACCAAGAAAAGCAAAGAGGGACAGTCATCTACTGCAAGCGACTCAGAACAAGAAGAATATATGATGGCAAATAACAGGACACTAAGAGAGTTGGCTACTCCTGATTTAACTCAGCAACCACTTTGCATTGCCTTGCCTAAACTGAATGAAAGTACCTCTTTTGAGTTGAAATCTGGATTAATTCACCTCTTACGTTCTTTTCATGGTATTTCAGGTGAAAAACCCCATAAATATCTACAGGAATTTGAAGTAGTGTGCTCAAGTATAAAACCTCCCAGGATGACTGAAGAACAAATTAAACTGAGAGCATTTCCTTTCTCTCTCAAGGGCTCGGCCAAGAATTGGTTGTACTACTTGCCGGTAGGTAATATTATCACCTGGGTGCAACTGAAGAAGAAATTTTTGGAGAAATACTTTCCTGCCTCCCGAGTTGCTTGATTGAGAAAAGAGATATGTGGCATTAAACAGCAGCCAGGGAAGACCTTATACGAGTACTGGGAGCGGTTCAACAAAGTGTGCACCAGATGTCCCCCAGCATCAGATAAGTGACCAGTTGTTAATTCAATATTTTTACGAGAGTCTTACTTTATCTGATAGGAACATCATTAACGCCGCAAGTGGTGAAGCACTAGTGAATAAAACCCTTGGAGAGGCATGGGAGTTGATTGAGGAAATGACGTAGAACTCACAACAATTTGGCCTTAGAGATAATGTCCCCACTTGTCGAGTGAACGAGGTGGAAAGTTCGTCTATTAAACAGCAATTATCGAAGCTAACTTCATTTGTCCGACAATTGGCTGTAGGAAATATACAACAAGTTAAGATTTGTGGGATTTGTACCAACATGGGACATGCTACTAATATGTGCCCAATGCTCCAAGAAGAGAACCCTGAACAAGTTAACATGGCTGACAATGTGCCCACGCCAAAGAGGCAATATGATCCATACTCCAACACCTACAACCTGGATTGGAGAGATCATCCGAACTTTAGCAACGGAGGGAATCGCCAGCAAAATTTTGGCCAGAATAGGCTGCCAGCCAGGGTTCCAACCTCAATATCAGCTGAAGGCCCATCCCTTCTCCTCTAATGGAGGAAACTCCTTGGAAGATCTAGTCAAGAGTTTGGCTGAAAGTACCACCCAATTCCAGCAAAGTACTACTCAATTCCAACAGGAAACAAGGTCTGGTATGAAAAATCTGAAAAATTAAGTAAGCCACATAGCAACCGCAATCAACTGTCTAGAGTCTCAAGTTTTTGGGAAGTTGCCATCTCAGCCTGAAGCAAACCCAAAGAACGTGAGTGCCATGACCTTGAGAAGCGGTAAACAAGTTGAAGGGCCCCAACCAGTAGTCCCTAAAGATAAAAGTGAGGAGCAAATAGAAAAGGAGATTGAGAAAAAAGGAGGGGAAAATTCGATTCCCAAGGTAATTTCTGACTCTCTGGTGAATCATAAGCCTAAAACTCAATCTTTTTCTAGCAAGTTGGAGAAGCCAAGGAAACCAGAGAAGGAGAAAGAGATTCTCGAGACGTTCAGAAAAGTGAAGATAAACATTCCCCTGTTGGACGCAATCAAACAAGTACCAAGATATGCAAGATTTTTGAAGGATTTGTACACCAATAAGAGAAGACTAGGGGGTGATGAGAGAGTGGTGATGGGAGAAAATGTATCAACTATACTCCAAAAGAAATTCCCACCCAAGTGTGGGGATCAAGGTATGTTCATCATCCCATGTAAGATAGGAAATACTATAATTAAGAAAGCAATGCTAGATTTGGGAGCATCTATAAATGTAATACCTAAAACTATTTATGCTTCCTTAAATCTTGGGCCATTAAAGGAAACTAGCACCATAATTCAATTAGCGAACTGTACTTATGCTTATCCGGATGGGCTAGTTGAAGATGTATTAGTGCAGGTAAATGAACTAATATTTTCACCTGATTTCTATGACCTAGATATGGAATGAAAAGCCTTTGAATCCATCGCCTATCCTGTTAGGTAGACCCTTCTTGAGTACTGCTGGGACTACAATTAATGTAAATAAGGGTACTTTGTCAATAGAGTTTGATGGGGAGATTGTGCATTTTAATATTTTTTATGCCATGAAGTACCTTGAAAAGTCTAACTCGATATTTGCTTTGAATGTCATTACCCCACTTGTGCTGGGTGTTTTCGAGTTTGATGGTAAGGATGAACTGGAGATAGCTTTGACTAAGCATCTTGAGTTGGGAGCAACTCTTAATGTAGAACTGAGTGATGAACCATGACATATGGTTGAAGCATTAGACTCACTTCCATCTATTTCTCCAAAGTATGAGCTTGCTTCCCTTTTTATACCAAAAACTCATCAAAAGTTGTTGCCTTCTTTTGTACAGGCACCAAAGTTAGAGTTCAAACCTCTCCCGAGCCATTTGAAGTATGTGTTCTTAGGAGACAAGGAAACGCTACCAGTCATTATCTCTACACACTTGTCACCTAGTCAAGAGGACAAACTGATTCGACTTCTTCGAAATCATAAGGAGGCGATTGAATGAACCATTGCAGACATCAAAGGAATCAGCTCCTCCTTATGCATGCACCGTATTAGGATAGAAGAGGATGCAAAATCAGTGAGACAAACTCAGCAAAGATTAAATCCATTGATAATGGAAGTGGTTAAAAAGGAGATCCTTAAACTCCTAGATGTAGGCATTATTTTTACTATCTCAGATAGTCCCTGGGTAAGACCCGTTCAACTAGTTCCGAAGAAGGCAGAGGTGACAGTAGAGGAAAATCAAGAGGGCGAAATGGTCCCAATTAGGAAGCCTACAGGATGGCGCCAATGTATTGATTATCGGAAGTTGAATTTTGTAACAAAAAAGGACCACTTTGCCCTTCCCTTTATTGACCAAATGCTTGAAAGATTGGCTGGTCGAATTTATTATTGTCTTTTGAATAGTTTTTCAGGTTATTTCCAAATTGTGATAGCACCGGAGAATCGGGAAAAGACCACTTTCACCTGTCCATTTGGTACTTATACTTACCGAAGGATACCTTTTGGGTTTTGTAATGCCCCAACAACCTTCCAAAGATGTATGGTAAGCATTTTCTTTAAATATGTAGAAAAGGTTATTGAGATGTTCATGGATGGCTTTAGTATCTACGGTGATAGCTTTGATGAATGCCTTGATAATTTAAATTTGATTTTGAAAAGGGGCATAGAAACTAACTTAGTACTCAATTAGAAAAAGTGTCACTTCATGGTAGAGTACGGTATAGTTTTAGAGCATACGATGTCAGCTAAGGGTATAGAGGTAGATAAAGCAAAGATAGATCTTATTTCTGCTTTATCTTACCCCGTGAATGTACTAGAAGTGCGTTCCTTTTTGGGTCATTCAGAATTTTATCGGAGATTTATTAAAGACTTTTCAAAATTTGGAGCACCGTTGTTCAAAATATTACAGAAAGAAGTGATCTTTGACTTCAACGATGAGCGCAAAATGGTGTTCGACAAATTGAAGGAGCTCCTAACATCACCACCCGTCATTCAAATCCCAGATTGGAACCTCCCATTCGAGGTAATGAGCCACGCAAGTGACTATGTAGTGAGGGCTGTACTGGGACAAAGGGTTGGCAAAGCAGCACATGCTATCTACTATGTATCAAAAGCTTTGAATCGATCTCAGTTTAATTACTCTACCACTAAAAAAGAATTATTGGCTGTTGTTTTTACCATAGAAAAGTTTAGGTCTTATTTTCTGGGCGCGAAAGTAATAGTTTTTTCTGATCATGCGGCATACTTGTTGACCAAGAAGGATGCAAAACAAAGTTAATTAGATGGATTATGCTCTTCCAAGAATTTGACTTGGAGATTCGAGATAAGAAGGGGTGGAGAATCTAGTTGCTGATTACTTGAGCCGTTTGCTCACGGCTAAGGAGTATCCCCCACTGAGGGAGACTTTTCCCGAAGAACAATTACTTTCTGTTAATTCTTCTATTCCTTGATTTGCTGATATTGTGAACTTCTTAGTGACCAATCAAGTACCTGCAGGTTGGCCAAAGGCTAAGAGGGACAAATTGAAAAGTGACGCTAAGTATTACATTTAGGATGATCCTTACCTTTAGAGGCAATGCTCGGATCAAGTGTTAAGACGGCATGAAAGTGCAAATACATTTCATTCTATACTCACTTTTTGTTATACTTTTGCATGTGGAGGACACTTTGGACCTAAGAAAATAGCTTGTAAAGTGTTAGAAAGTGACTTCTACTAGCCTACCATTTTTCAAGGTGCATATTTATTCCGTAAGTCTTGTGATAGATGCCAAAGGGTAGGCAATATTACGTGTAAAGACCAAATGCCTTAAATTCCTATGCTTTTTGTTGAAATTTTTGATGTTTGTAGTATAGATTTTATGGGTTCTTTTCCCTCATCCTATGGTTTCTTATGTATCTTGCTTGCAGTTGACTATGTGTCCAAATAGGTGGGGACCAAAGTCACCCAAACTAATGATTCTAAAGTGGTTGCAAAGTTTATTAGGTCTAGTATCTTTGTTCGCTTTGGAATGCCAAGTGCTATGGTGAGTGACAGGAGAACACACATTTGCAACAAAACAATTGCTATTTTATTCCAAAAATATGGTGTGCTTCACAAGGTATCCATGCCTTACCACCCGCAGACGAATGGTCAAGTTGAAGTGTCAAATAGAGAGATTAAGTTGATTTTGGAGAAGATGGTTCATCCGGACAGGAAGGATTGGAGATCAAAACTTGAAGATGCACTATGGGCGTATCGAACCGTGTACAAGACATCAATTGGGACGTCACCCTATAGATTAGTATTTGGGAAGACATGCCACGTCCCAATGAAATTTGAGCATAGGGCATTCTAGGTGATTAAACAGTAAAATATGGATCCCAAGGAAGCCGGAGTGCATAGAAAGCTTCAATTGCAGGAGTTGGAAGAATTGAGAAATGAAACTTATGAGAATGCACTCATTTATAAGGCGAAAAGTAAATTTTTTCATGATCAACAAGTTTCGAGAAAAGCGTTTGTGGTTGGGTAAAAAGTTCTTCTTTATCACTCGAGACTTAAATTTTTCCCAGTTAAATTGCTTTCTCGGTGGATTGGTCCGTTTGTAGGCACTAATATTTTTCACTTTGGTACAGTGAAAATCTAGAGTTTGAAAACGGAAAAAAAGTTTGTGATGAATGACCATCGTTTCAAACCTTATTATGAAGGATATTCGTTGAGAAAGCCGAGTTCATACAACTCGAGGATCCAATTTATTCTGCTTAAGAGTTTTGACCAAATCTAGCCAAAGATGTTAAAGAAAGGCGCTTTTTGGGAGACAACCCAAGGCCCTTTGTTTTAGTTTTCTTATGTTTCTGGAGTATTTGTTAAGTATCAGTTGCATTTTGTGATTTGTTGCTTTTGTACCAGGAAGCTGGCAGTTGGGTGTGCCCGTATCTAGTGGTCACATCGAAGAAAGGAATTTTAATTTGACGGATAGAAAACTATCCAATAATTAGACGTGCTCACGCCTGGTGGTCACGCCAAACGAAGGTGATTCTCGTCTGCGAGCAGAAAACTCTCCATTAGTTAGGTGTGCCTATACCCTGCGGTCACGTTTAAGGTACTTAATTTCCTAGAGTTAGTCAGAAAACTCGAGGGCAGTTAGGCATGCCCACATCTAACACAGTGGTTCTAAAATAAAAACAAAAAAAGAAGGGGGTAAAAGGATGAAATTGCCCTTTCTTACTTCCTATATCAAAAAAAAAGGTGCCCTTCTCTCTTTTCTTTTTCTTCTTTTTCTTTTTTTTCTCCTTTTCCTTTTCTCCTTTCCCTGCTGCTACCCTTCCCCGCACGTCCGCACCGCACATGCTCGCAGCCGTCTAGTGCTCGTGCGCCGCACACGCCCGCCACAGCGCACAGCGTGTCGCCCGCGTGCCGCCCTTAGCCTGCTGTCGTGTTACTATCCGCACGCCTCCATCTCCGTCTTCCGCCGTCACGCCGCGTTGCCCATCACCCGTCGCTCTCACTGTCTGCTCTCTCATCAGGTCCCTTCTTTCCTTAATTTTTTCTTTTTTTCTTAGCTGACGACAGACTCTTTATTTCTTAGCTAATGACAAAAATATTGTGCACATTTGGAGTGCTCTGAATTCATATTTTGCTACTCCTTGCTGTCTGTTGAATTTTATATCAAGGTAGACTGTGTTTGAGGTCTTTGCTGTGAATTTGGAAATTGACATATTTTGAGTGATCGAAACAATATGGGATTCTAATTTGTGTACTTAGGCGCCACACCCACACCTATTCACCGTCTCTAAGTTCGGTGTGACACTGGTTTATCATTTTTTATCGGCCCCTTGTTACCCCAAATGGCGAAAAAATATGTTAAAAAGCAAACCACAGCCAGCACTTCTTCACCCCAACCAACTATTCCTTTGAGTGAACCTTCCCAAGCAACTGCTTCAGGTGGCCCCCTGTCCCGCCTTGGGAGGACCAAGGAGTTCACCTCTCTTCCCCGACCCACTTCGGTGGCCATCTGACCTTCACTAAGGCAGTCGATAAAGAACGGTATGCAGTTGCTTGTACAAGGAAAATTATTCCAAGTAAATTCATCCATAACCCCACACTAGATATTTTGAACATTAGAGATGAGGTCACTCGAAGGATAGATGCCATCAGTTGGACCAATTATGTTTCAATTATTTTGCCTACATTTACTGAGTTAACATGGGAATTTTATACTATTTTTGAGTTCAATATACCTAATGAATTTTCTATTACGACTCTTGATGTGGTTCATTTTCAATTGATGGGTAAGGAATTCAAACAGTCCATTACTAAATTCAATTTAGCTTTTGGCTTTATTGATATCCTATATTCTCAATCTGCTGAATATATGGCGAGTGCCTGTGAATACACTGAACCCTTTTTCCCCCATAACACTGGCTACTAGAAGGATTTGTCAGTTGATACCCAATCTTATGATTCTAGCCAGTCTAAAGACTCCTATCTAAAGAATCTCGCTTTCGTTATTTTCACCGTTTCATGGCTTATAGCTTCTCGGCTAGGAAGGACAATTCGAGTATTTTGACAAAATCCGAGTTCTTTTTTATTTGGTGTATGATTGCTGAAATGAAAGTTAACTTGGGATGTTGGTCTGCTTCTCACTTCCGGACTGTCTTGAGCAAGAAAAATAAATCATTAATTTTGGGTTCATATATCACTCAATTGGTCGTTAATCTTGGGGTTTTGGATTTAAATAATCATAATCTGCACTTAGCTTGTGCTATGGAACCCCTTGATTTAGTTTGTTTGGAGAAAATGGATTTTGTTCAACAGGTCAACGGTATTTTCCAGTTCGTTCCTCCAGGGCCGATCCAACTTCCACCAAAGCGCAAAGCCTCCAAAGCTACCGCCTCTAAGACTGGCGGTACTTCTATTGTGGCCCCTGGTCCTTCCCCTTCTGTACCACTGCCATCGTTTCCTGAAGAGAGGCATTTAGCAGATCTTCGCTTCCAGTTACATCAGATGGATTCTCATTTGGAGCGGATCGAGCGCCAGGTGTCCTGCATGGTGCAGAACTAGGCTCACTATTTCCAACACGTGGGCTTCCGTCCACCCTTTCCTCCCCAGCCTTAGTCCATTGGCACCCTCCTCCATGTTCAGGGAAATATCGTTGCTTCTTTATTTCATTACCTTTTTCTTTACTGCTTATATTGAGAACAATGTAAGGTTTAGGTGTAGGGGAGGGTTAGCTATGATTTGAGGTATTGTTTTGCATTTTTTTTCCTTATTAGTTCTTTGTTTTAAACAATGATTAATGTGTAAGGCCCAAAGATAACCTAAGAGGGGGTTGAATTAGGTTGATTATAAAACTAATCAAATTGTGGGCACTTTTTGGTCAATATGAAATTTACCTTCTTTTCTAAGTGATCACACAATGAATCAATGAATGAATGAACAATATCACTTGAGAGAAGTAGAAGATATAAGCAATTTAAAGAACACAAAATAATAATAAATAAATAAGAAGGGAAGAATTGCAAACTGTGACAGCCCCACCTACCCCTAAGGCGAACCAAAGGGTTCGGCGGACTGCCTGCCCAACTCTCGCCGGGACTCAATCGTTCACTCAAACAAATCAGAAATAAAACCTCAAGAAAAAGCAAACTAGGATCCAATTCATTACAGTCCTCAATCAAAACCAGAATTCAACCACAGAAATACATAGTACATGAATCCAAAACTTAAAGCGGAACTTATATACATTCCTATCTCAAAGGAATTACAAAATCAAAGGTACAAAAGTTCTCGAGTCATCATACATCCGACCCTTGCCAAAAGCTAGGGCGAGAACCATAACAAAAGAAAACCAACAGTTAGACCCAGCTAGTCTATACAGGCTCTCGTCCTTGCACGCCTTCCCCTGTTAAGGAAAACAAAACTAAAGGGATGAGCTGGAAAGCTCAGTGAGGTTCCGAACACATAGGCAAACAAGAAGTTCATTGCATTCATTACACGTAACCAATAATACAAGATACAAAGATAATATAAAGCGATAAACACATTCATTAAAAGGATACGTGCTCACAGGGAGCCATTCGTTCATTCGTTCGTTCATTCATTCTCCTTTCGTTTCCTTATACCTTCAATCATTTGAAAATGCATTTTTTTATAAGTAAAACCCCCATTCATTCATTCGTTCATTCATTCATTCACCCCCTTCCCTGACCGTTGGCCAGGCTCCACTAGACTTCAAGGTAATACTCGAGTATACCAAAACGTTCACCCAGGTCCCTAATCGCCCGACCGAGTCCGCTTCTAACTCGAGACGACCGGTAACAAGGGGCAGTGGCCAGTTCAGCCAAAAAGGCTTACATTCATGCACAAATAACATTTCAATCGTTCAATCATTGAAAACTTCACAATCATTTAGGCCAAGGGCGATAAAGTACACACTTGCCTAGAAAACTCATTTTAATAATCATTGAAAGCATTTAACATGTTATCAATCATTCATACCAGCCATGTAATCATGTAACATAACAAACAAGGAGCACTCATCAGACAAGCAAGTGAAATTTCATAAACTTTTGCCCAAAGAGCGTCTTTAATCACCGTCAAGCCCTAAAATATTCAAACAAGCACAATAAGACTCAATTACATATCGTCACCAAGTCCACATACCACCAAAAGAAGGTTCCACAAGAAGATATAAACACTAGAGTAAACTAGGAAAATCTGGAAATGGAATTAGCTTTAGCCCTGAAAAAAAAATAATTTTTGACCTCATTTTCCGGTAATGGTACCAAAGGCACTACGATTATCGGATGAAGGTGCAAGATCCACCGTTTCGAAGCTAAGAGATAGGGCTACAATGTTCCAGAAGGCAACTCTGTCCAGTTTCGAGTGTAACAAGGTCAAAAATGCAAGAAACTACATCAGAACCGGAAAAACAGATTCACAAAACGCATTCTGGTGTAAACATCATAAAACAGGCTACCTAAGTCCAAATCCAGTAATTCCAAAGCCATCCGAAAGCTTAGAAATAGGGCTACATTTCATCAGAAGACCTCAACAACCAATTCTGAAGCATTCCTAACCAAAATAACCAATTACAGACGCAATTCTCAAGTTCGGGTAAAACCAGGGCAGCAGGGGTATTTCGGTCTTTTCACAAGCTACGATGCTCCGATTGACCTGAAATTCTGTAGGCATCTCTAAATATTATTTCCTACAACTTTTATGTTTTAACCTAAGGCCAATTCGGCCTCTATCTATGTGCTACAGTGCCGGGCAGAATGAAGAACATTGAAACCCTAACTTTCCAATTTTTCTTCCAAACAGAAATTGCATGCAATTATCCACTTTTTCCACCTCCTAGATGCCTTAAATACCATTTCCAATCATCATACATAGCCACACAATCATATTCATATGAAAACAGAAAAATTCCCAATAATTAGAAAACTTCATCAATTCAACCAAAAATCAAGATTTAATCTATAAAATTGCATCTCATACCACTACTAGTCAAGATTTAAGCATTATTAGAGGGAGGAAAGTGGTTTTTCACAACTCACCTTATAAGACAAGAAAGGAAGCAATTCAACACCTTAGCCTTCCAAACAAATTCACCAATCACCTTACAGGCACTAAACTAAGAGGTTTTATGGAAGGAATTCAAGATTAAACGGTTAGTTTGTGAGATTGGGCAAGATTGGAGCTTGAAAATTGAGAGGGTTTTCTTTCCTTTGTGCTTGAGAAGGGCCGGCCACAAGCTTGGAGATTTTGGAAGATTTTGGTTTTATTTAGTAAATGGTAAAAAGATGAATAGTAAGTCAAATGTAGGAATTAATCTCTAAGTGACACATGTCACTTTCATTAATTGCTTGCCTAACTTTTTTTGTCTCTCTTACAACAATCCACTTGGCAACTTCTAAATATCTCATAACACCTAATAAATTAAACTCAGTATCCACAACTTAACCTAACTGGCCGAATTTTTCCGAACTTTTCGCACTAGCGGGTCCCACGTCCGATATATGCTCTTAATTTTTCAAAAACTATCCGATACTAGAAAAATCATTTAAAAACTAACTTTATTCATAAAAATTATGTTTAAAATTTTTCGAATAAAGAAAATGTGGAAAAATGTGCAATTAAAAGAAAATAAAACCCTAAAAAATTAAGAAAATTACGGGTCCTCACACTCTCTCCCCCTTAAAGAAATTTCGTCCTCGAAATTTTTACCTTCATTAGCCTCAGACGAGTCCGAAACTGGTTGGTTATCCAACGCATACACCTTTGCCGGTACACTTGTTCGGTTTCTCTTTTCATTTGCTTGTTTTGATTTGGCTCCATCCCGTGGCGGAGTACTACTTTCACGTGACTGTCTCCTCGGACAGTTGCTAATTTGATGCTCACCACTTCCGCAGATTAAACACTTCCGCCCTTTCAGCCAACAAGCATCCCCGGTGTGGTTGGCCTTTCCACAATAGCCACAAGTCAAGTGGGAAGTCATCTTTTGGCTATCTTGCGAAATCTCCTCAGGTCCAATTTGACTTCCTTTAGTAGACCTTTCACCTACCGCCCCTAATGTCCATGGTGGCCGGAATAAAGGAGTCACTTTCTGCACTTTCGGAGGTGCTATTGTTTCATTAAGTGCCTCACTCATACTACCAGCTGCACCTCTTTTCCGAGCTTGGAGGTTTTTACTTGTGCCTTTGCGTTCTCAATTCGTTGGGCCTTCTCAAAGGCCTCCGTAAATGTATTCACTTGCGCTGCTGCCAATGCCTCCTGGATGTCCAAATTTAGTCCCTGTATAACCCGTCTTACTCTTCGCCGTTCAGTGGCTACCAATTCAGAAGCAAACTTGGATAACCTGGTAAATTTTGTCTCATATTCGGCCACACTTAATGTTCCCTGGCGTAGCCCAATAAACTCCTCCTCCCTCCTTTCTTGAACTAAAGGTGGGAGGTATTTCTCATGAAATTCTCTTATGAAGTTCGCCCATGTCTAGATAGTCTGTTCTCTTTCCCACTTTGCTCTAATTACGTTCCACCATGATCGAGCCGGTCCCTCAAATTGAAACACTGCAAAGTTCACTTGCCTTTGCTCAGTGTAGTTTAGGGCTGTGAAGATATTAACCATGGTTTCTATCCATTGTTCAGCTATGTCCGGATCAGGCCCTCCAGCGAATTTTGGAGGTGCAAACTTCTGGAACCTCTTAAGAGCCTTATGCTCGCCCGTCTCAGGGTTCCGGGTTTGGTTTACGGGTATTTGGCCTTGTTGATCCATTAATCTTGCTAAGATATCCGTCATTTGTTGCATTGCCGTCGCCATTTGGTCTCCGGTTGCAACTCTCGGTCCTTGTTCTTGCTCGACTGACGTTTCCCTTTCCGCTCTTGGTTCTGGGGTCCGTTGAGTTCCACGGCCTCGACCACGTCCCTGACTACGCCTCCCGTCCATATATATTTTTTTTTTCCTTCTCTCTTTTCTTTTCCAAAGGTAATTTAATGAATAAATGCGATAAAATAACTAGAGTAACAAAAATCGAGATACCAAGTATACAAATAAACATATGTGCACATAACACTCCACATATCAAGAGAATAGAGGATCAATTACACAAGTACGGATCAAGTCAGGCAACTATTCATATACACATTTACATCAATGGACGTCATGTACTAAAAAGATACGGGCGAATCAAACGAAGAGGTGATGTGTCGTCCCAGTCTCAGCTAAGGTAACCCCGTCCGGTCCCTCACGTCACTTACTATTCAAACCAGATATCCCTTAACCTCTCGTACTCACTCCAGTCGAACAAAGCCTGTTCATATTCCCACAATACAAGTCTCAAATACTTAGCACTATCTCAACTCTGAAGTACTCGGGTACGAAAATCCGAAATAAGATAATTCACCTCTTGAGTTGGCTAGTCCCAAGAGTAAACCATCTACAATCGGAATTCCTCCCAGACGTACCTATCTATGGTCCTCAGATTCCACAGGAAAATTTAAGGCCTATAACGTTCACAACTCATAGCTTATGCTCGAACGAGCACTTAACCCTTCATACCTATTCACCACTCAGTCCAAGCTCACTCCACGCAGAGACCACGCGAAGCAGGCTCTGATACCAACTGTGACAGCCCCATCTCCCCCTAAGGCGAACCAAAGGGTTCGGCGGACCGCCTGCCCAACTCTCGCCGGGACTCAATCGTTCACTCAAACAAATCAGAAATAAAACCTAAAGAAAGAGCAAACCAGGATCCAATTCATTACAGTACTCAATCAAAACCAGAATTCAACCACAGAAAATACATAATATATGAATCCAAAACTTAAAATGGAACTTATATACATTCCTATCTCAAAGGAATTACAAAATCAAAGGTACAAAAGTTCTCGAGTCATCATACATCCGACCCTTGCCAAAAGCTAGGGCGAGAACCTTAACAAAAGAAAACCAACAGTTAGACCCAGTTAGTCTATACAGGCCCTCGTCCTTGCACGCTTCCCCTATTAAGGAAAACAAAACTAAAGGGATGAGCTGGAAAGCTCAGTGAGGTTCCGAACACATAGGCAAACAAGAAGTTCATTGCATTCATTACACGTAACCAATAATTCAAGATACAAAGATAAGATAAAGCGATAAACACATTCATTAAAAGGATACGTGCTCACAGGGAGCCATTCGTTCATTCGTTCATTCGTTCATTCTCCTTTCGTTTCCTTATACCTTCAATCATTTGAAAATACATTTTTTTATAAGTAAAACTCTCATTCATTCATTCGTTCATTCATTCATTCACCCCCTTCCCTGACCGTTGGCCAGGCTCCACCAGACTTCAAGGTAATACTCGAGTATACCAAAACGTTCACCCAAGTCCCTAATCGCCCGACCGAGTCCGCTTCTAACTCGAGACGACCGGTAACAAGGGGCAGTGGCCAGTTCAGCCAAAAAGGCTTACATTCATGCACAAATAACATTTCAATCGTTCAATCATTGAAAACTTCACAATCATTTAGGCCAAGGGCGATAAAGTACACACTTGCCTAGAAAACTCATTTTAACAATCATTGAAAGCATTTAATATGTTATCAATCATTCATACCAGCCATGTAATCATGTAACATAACAAACAAGGAACACTCATCAGACAAGCAAGTGAAATTTCATAAACTTTCGCCCAAAGAGCGTCTTTAATCACCGTCAAGCCCTAAAATATTCAAACAAGCACAATAAGACTTAATTACATATCATCACCAAGTCCACATACCACCAAAAGAAGGTTCCACAAGAAGATGGGTTTGTTTGGATTGAGCTTTATTTCCCTAAATTTATTTGCTTACATTATCGTTACAATTTTCAATACATCTTTTTACCTTCCCAATTACCTTTTTATCTCACATACATCACATCACAAAAAGTGCTACAGTAAAAATATCTCTAATAATTAACAATCCAAACAGACTCATAAACACTAGAGTAAACCAGGAAAATCCGGCAATGGAATTAGCTTTAGTCCTGAAAAAAATAGTTTTTGACCTCATTTTGCGGTAATGGTACCAAAGGCATTACGATTATCGGATGAAGGTGCAAGACCCACCGTTTCGAAGCTAAGAGATAGGGCTACAATGTTCCAGAAGGAAACTCTATCCAGTTTCTAGTGTAACAAGGTCAAAAATGCAAGATACTACATCAGAACCGGAAAAACAGATTCACAAAATGCATTCTGGTGTAAACATCATAAAACAAGCTACCTAAGTCCAAATCCAGTAATTCCAAAGCCATCCGAAAGCTTAGAAACAGGGCTACATTTCATCAGAAGACCTCAACAACCAATTCTAAAGCATTCCTAACCAAAATAACCAATTACAGACACAATTCTCAAGTTCGGATAAAACCAGGGCAGCAGGGTATTTTGGTCTTTTCACAAGCTACGATGTTCCGATTGACCTGAAATTTTGTAGACATCTCTAAAATATTATTCCCTACAACTTGCATGTTTTAACCTAAGGCCAATTCGGCCTCTATCTATGTGCTATAGTGCCGGGCAGAATGAAGAACATTGAAACCCTAACTTTCCAATTTTTCTTTCAAACAGAAATTGCTTGCAATTATCCACTTTTTCCACCTCCTAGATGCCTTAAATACCATTTCCAATCATCATACATAGCCACACAATTATATTCATATGAAAACAGAAAAATCCCCAATAATTAGAAAACTTCATAAATTCAACCAAAAATCAAGATTTAATCTATAAAATTGCATCTCATACCACCACTAGTCAAGATTTAAGCATCATTAGAGGGAGGAGAGTGGTTTTTTCACAACTCACCTTATAAGACAAGAAAGGAAGCAATTCAACACCTTAGTCTTCCAAACAACTTCACCAATCACCTTACAAGCACTAAACTAAGAGGTTTTATGGAAGGAATTCAAGATTAAACGGTTAGGTTGTGAGATTGGGCAAGATTGGAGCTTGAAAATTGAGAGAGTTTTCTTTCCTTTGTGCTTGAGAAGGGCTGGCCACAAGCTTGGAGATTTTGCAAGATTTTTGGTCAATTTTTGGTTTTATTTAGTAAATGGTAAAAGGATGAATAGTAAGTCAAATGTAGGAATTAATCTCTAGGTGACACATGTCACTTTAATTAATTGCTTGCCTAACTTTTTTTGTCTCTCTTACAACAATCCGCTTGGCAACATCTAAATATCTCATAACACCTGGTAAATTAAACTCAGTATCCAAAACTTAACCTAACTGGCCGAATTTTTCCTAACTTTTCGCACTAGCGGGTCCCACGTCCGATATATGCTCTTAATTTTTCAAAAACTATCCGATACTAGAAAAATCATTTAAAAACTAACTTTACTCATAAAAATTATGTTTAAAATTTTCCGAATAAAGAAAATGTGGAAAAATGTGCAATTAAAAGAAAATAAAACCCTAAAAAATTAAGAAAATTACGGGTCCTCACACAAACCAATTGACTACCAATCTCCTCTTGAACTTGTAGATCAATTCAAACAAGTTTCTTCAAACTGATGAAATATAACCAATCTTGTGTACAAAGGAAGGTTCACTTCCTCCTTACCCTAATCTCCACTTGATCAAGTTACGAAGATTTACTATCTCTCAGGACAACCTTTACAGAGCTACACTATTAAAATATTCATTCACAAATGAAAAGTTTACAATGAACTTCACACTACCAAGATTACAAATCTTCCTTGGAGAGTGTTTTCTCACTAAAACTACTCTATATCTTTTATATCTTTAGTGTGCAAAAGTTATTTGGGGTTTCTGACCATATTCTATTTATAGAAGACCAAGAAAGTGCTTCATTAATGCTTCCAACGGATAGAAAGTAGCTGAATAGTTAGCTAGCTGTTGGGAGTGTCGAACGTCCGGTACTCCTGTTTTTTGCGTCCGACAGCAGGCAGTGAGTTTGAAAAATTTTCTTAAATTCAATCGGACGTTCAGTATTGTCATTGTGAGCGTCCAACAGTTTTTGTCGAGTTTAAAGGATCCTATTCGACATCCGGTACTTCCATCCGATAGCAGACAAAGAGTTTGAAGAATTCTATCGGACGTCCGATGTTTGCGTCCGATTAAGGTCAGTGAGTTAGGGAAAATGTCTTATTTCCTTCGGACGTCCGGTGATGGAGTTCTTCATGCGTCCGAAGTTGTGCAATAATTATTGGACGTCCGATCCTGTCTTCACAAGCGTCCGACAGCTTTCAGCAACTTTTGTTTCTTTCAATTGCACTTGATCTTTGAATTTGATTTGCTTCATAACTGAAAGTATATCTTGAAGAGATATTAGTATCATCCATTTGTTTTGTAAATATCAAAAGTTAGGGATTAAGATCAACAGAATGCAATTGAGATGTGAGTATGAATAGTGAGTTCATGTCATGGAGTTTTCTACTTTTCTTGATGATGGAATTAATTGATGAATATGCTAGATTTGGCATTAATTCCTGGCAACTTGTGAGATTGTTGGACTTGATTATGAGCATTATACTTTATATTTGCTCTATTTTTCATTTTTCGTTTGTCGAGTGGTAGTACACATGGTTATGTCATTCTAGAACTTGCCTTGTTATGCATGTCAAGACCACGTGTAATTGAATTTGACGTAAAAAAAATGACAAAGGGCATTTAAGATTAACCATTTTTTACTTGATTGAAAAACACCTACGTTTATTTTATTTACTTTTAGTGAGCCAAGTTGAGTCTTTAACCATTTTCTTTGTTTGATACCTCAATTGTTAGTTGAAAAATCTCTTTTTAGACTTTTTCTTTGAACCTTGTGTTAAAGAAATATTTTGATTTCATTGCACGGGAGTTCGAGCTATTATGTGAGAGGCAGTGAATTAGAAATGCAAGTATGACAAGTGAAGTTGATTTCTAAGATGTCGGTATTAAAAAAAAAACTGAAAACAAAGTATGTTGCAACGTGCTTTCGTGTATAATTTTTATGTTGTGACAAATACCGACAATTACTTTCATTTGTTGGGTTGTTGATATGCCTTGGAGATGCAAATTTGTAAGAACTTGTACAATAAATTTTTGGATATTTTCTTTGACATTTTTACACCTTAAAATTCCTTTTATCCTACCCCTTTACCGAACCCCATTACAATCTTGTGAAGTCCCTTTGATTTTTGCATCTAATTTATAGTTAAGTGGTAGAGATGTGATATATGAGCATACCTATGGTAATGTCATTCCATTGTGTCGATTTGAGAGTAATCTGATACCCTATACACTTTGGAGTGAATGAGTGCATATCGACTGTGAGAATTGTCAGTTTGGTAAATTTTAAGTTTGATGAAGTTGTTGGGGTATGTAGGATGCCTTTATTGGTATAAATTGCTATGAATTTTTTGGTAAGTATCTTGATTGCGCTTCTAAGTTGATTATGCTCGAGAACAAGCATAACTTAGGTGTGGGGGAGTTGATGGGGTACATTTAGTTGGTATATTTGCTTATATTTTTCCTTTTATTTATACCAAATGTCGTCTTACTTGATTGATTATACTCACAATTGGTATTTTGTGTTAATTTCAGGAATTGAAACGGAAAGTGTTTAAGTTAATAGTTCCTAGTGTTTTGCACGTGGGCCAAAAATCAGGAAAGAGTTTAGGCAGTTTCCTAATCCAAGTGAAACTCCAAAACAATTGACTGCTGATGGAGGTTTCCTATCTTTTGGGCAGTCCACATCAGTCTCAAGCATTTTGGGAAGGTTTGAGAAAATTGATTCGTAATAGGAAACCATCCATTCAATTAGTTAACTTATTCCTTGAAAATAGGGATTCGGCAGAGGATTTTGGAGAGGGCTTTTTCGGCAAGGCCATATAAAAAGAAACTTAGTCTTTTATTAGGGTTGTATTATTCTTTTTTCTCGCTAGCTTTTCTTTTGACATTTTGGGTAGGACAATGGTTGGAGGCCTTGAAGGGATTTTTTTTCGCATGGCTTGTTCTCCATTAATGAAGAACTAATTTCATATTTCTTATCAAGGGATAACTAAAGATTTGGTTCAACGATAACTGTGAGATCTAAACTATTTTACTTGCTTCTTTCATACATTGGTATTTGTATATTTTCTACTTTTCGTGGCTATAATTATTGTGTATAATTGAATAGTTGCACAATATTTAATTATTCATGTAATCTACTTGCTAATTGGGGCGGTTGAATTCGTAATTGTTTGATTACTCTAATCCCGGTAGCAACTGACATAATTGGGTCTGTATCAGGGGAACGTACAATCTAATTTAAATAACCCTCGTAGTGTGTTTATTAATTAGAACAGGATTTCTCTAATTTCTAATGTAATTAGGAAATTAAATTATATGGTCTTACCTAAGGTTATTTTTAAATTAGGGAAATAGTCAATGGTCGTACCTTGACTATCAAAATAGTACGGAGGAACTGATTGACAGATCGTATCGGCAATTAAAAGCCTATTTATTAATGAATGTTAGAATTATATTTGAATCAATGATCAGTTGCCTGAACCTTTTCTAAAGTGTACCCTTAGCTAGAACTTTTACCATTACTTATTTCTCGAATTTTTATTGCTTGGATATATTACTTTCTTTTAGTTCTATTTCCAAAATCCCTATAAATTTTCTTAACTTGAAAAGGAGCAAATTTTTTCAGTCCCTGATAATACGACCCTACTTGCCATATATACAAATTAAAGATTTTTTGTGAATAAATTCTGGTATATCGAATTTAACAAACTCTTCAAAACGATGATGAATCTAGTAACCCATTGCACATCCAGAGTCCCTGCTCCAGTACTAGAATTGACACGAAACTACTTTTGTTGGCAACTAGGATGATTATTATTATTGCACAAGTATTGACACTTGTCATGGTTCATTTTATATACACACCAGAAAATCGGCAAAGTTGACTGAAAAATCTGGCCTGCACAAGTAAAACTGGAATGTTGTAGTAATTTGTGACTCAATGTGGACTAATTTATGAACTGAATCTCTTTGAGGTGTCTACCATGAATTGTTAGTGCTTTGAGTCTAGTTTTCAATGGACCAAGTTTTATGATTGTTTGACATTTATAACTCAAGTTATGATTTTTTCAAACGAGTGATGCTTGCTGGAATTTTTCCAACTTGGACCAAGAGAGAAAGATGATGAGTTTTTTTCAACTTTTCTATAACTTTTGACTGTAAAATTGCATGCGTACTACTGTTAATCTTCCTTTATAATACAATAACAGTGACATGAATGCAGGTTCTAAGGAGAAACTTGAGTTGTAAGGCTATGATTCTTATTGGAATTTTTCTAGCTTTGTCGTGAGAGTTAGCTGTGTAAGTACAGCTCTTGTTTGCAAATTTTGGTTGAAAGATGTCTTATTTCTATTTGTCTAATACTTATGGTATGTTCACCATTGAATATAATGGAAACTTGATAACTTAGTTGAAGAGCAACTTGAAGAACTACTGGAAATCCACTTGATTGGACGAGTGAGAAAGAGGGGAAATTTTCTAGTTATTACAGCTCTTGTTTGCAAATTTTGATTGAAGCGTGTCTTATTTCTATTTGTATAATACTTATGGTATGTTCACCATTGAATATAATGGAAACTTGATAACTTGGTTGAAGAGAAACTTGAAGAACTACTGGAAATCCACTTGATTGGACGAGTGAGAAAGAGGGGAAAATTTCTAGTTATTACATGACTTTTGGAGCTACAAAAATTTTAGATTGTTGTTCAATAAACCTCATAATATATTAATCTTCATATGCATGCTGAGTTTCAGTGATAAATAAAGAGTTTTATTGAAGAAAAACTCCCTTAGCAAACTGTTTTCTTGCTAGAAAATTTTCTAGTTTTGAGCCATAGAGAAAACTTGAACTTCTAGTTTTTAAATACAAATTATCTTGTTGAGTTTTACTGGAATCCATGGTTAGTACCACCTCTCTTGATACAAGCCTATTTTTGTGTGATTTATGGTTGAAATAAGTATGAGAAGGGCTGTTTTGGTGACAAAATGAGGAGAGGTTTGCTGGAATTTTGCTTGCTTAAACCATGGACTATATGCTACATTTTCCAGCTTATAACTTCCATTTTGTTGTAGTTTTTTAAAGAGTTTCATGCCTTATATTCACGCTATGAGGCATTGCATGATTTATACTTGAACCACGAAAGAAAGTTGAGTTTTTGGTTCACAATCCACTTACATGTAACCTGTTGATTGGTTTGGACTTAGGTTACATGTGATTTCTTGAGTGCACTTTGATGGTAGTGTATAAGCTGAAATTATGACAAAACCATGTGTAAAATAAGAGGAAAAATGATGGTTTCTTCTAGTATGCTTTCTAATTGCATTTGTTTCACTTTAAACTCGAGATTGGTTGTCTTTTTAGCTATTTGTTGCTAGAAATTCCAGCCATGAATTGGAATGAGGAACTCCTTGGTTACTCATGTCCCCAGGGTCTAAATGTTCTCTTTTCACTGCAAAACCATATGTATACCTTTGCACTAGTAGTTATTTGGATTTTCTTTGGTTCACCTAATCTTTGAATGGTTGAACCATAATACTCTATCTTGATTGTTCTTAGGGTTTGTTGGTGATTAAGAGCATAACCTGGAAGTGAACTTTTGATGTTCTTTTGTTTAAACTAGTGAGTGTCAAGTGCATGTTTTTTGATATCTTGATTTGAATGATACCATGTGTTATGTGTTGAATATTGAACTTGATGAAGCGAAGGTGTACTTTGTCATACTCGTCGTCTCCTTCTTGAATGATCTTGTACTTGTTTGAATTTGATTGACCTGTACTTGTATTTGTGCTTGTGGTTGACTTGTAAGTGCTGAGTGGCAGCATGTACCACACTCAATTAGAATAGGAGGTGCCTCTAATCCCCGTCTTAGTACTTTTATCTTGATTAAGTCGATTGGAGAGTTATCTCATCGACTATACTTATTCTTACTTGGGTATACTCGAGTATTACCACCACTGTTTCTGTTTGGTGTTCGAGCCCGATAAGGGGTTGTTTGGCGGACGGAAAACTAGTGTAAAGTGGAGATTTATGGTCATTGTTTTGTCTCTTTAAACGTTAATGGAGTATCAACGGGTTTGGAACAAGTTAATGCAACGGGAAAATTGGCTCTTGAGAGCCATCTGTATTCTTTTACTTGAATACTCTGTATGAGTTGTGGGGTTTACTTATTTCATTATTTGATGCTTATATTTGATCGATTAAAAGTTTAGTTCCGTGATTTATAACTGCGTGACCTTTTGGCACCTCATTGGGCGATAACTCACCCTGTTACCCTTTGTTTTTCCTTACAGAAGACAGTTTTGAGAACGTGATTTTGGTGAAAGAGTTGAGTTAGTTATAGTTTTGTTTTGTTTAACCTCCTAAGTATTTGTACACTTCACATGTATTTGTATAAGTTTGGATACTTTGGCTTGTATTTTAAATTGAATCTTTAGCGACTTCATTGTATATAGTTTTGGGTTGATGAATGGAAGTTAAATTGCGTGTTTTAGTACTTTATGTGAATTTTGATTTAATAGTCCTGGTAAGAATTGAGCTGACAGTCCGCTAACAATTGGGGTGCGCCCTAAGGAAAGGCGGGACTATCACACTGATGGCTTTATTGACTTGGAATCATATGATACAATAGCTATAAAACTTAAAGGAGATGAGAGACGTTATATTTCTACTATTTATATAGAGAATTGGGTAAATTCTCTAGCATAGCATGAGGATAACCCATGGCAAGCATTGGTCTTTGTGCCTAAAGACAATTGGTATATAGCCAAGATACCTATTGCTCGGTATTTGCCAACATGGAGAGGGAATGTTATTGACGCAAATTTGGAGATGAGTCCTTCCCGAGTTGTTGGAATGTCCTTATCGGTCAACACAGAAGGTGGAGTTCTGTACTTAGTCCAGGTGACTTTCAAGTGGAAATTGATTGGATCAAAGCCTTGAGAATCTAGTGATTCCCTATGAAGAATGTTTTTAGCACTAAATATCAAAGTTAGGAAGGCTTAAACTCATGTACATATGGATGATCTTGTTTTTCTTTTAACAAAACATGTTTAGTATTCTTTTTCCAACAAATTTTGTCGCAAAGCTCTTAGTTCTTTTTTCAAATAACTTTGGCCCTGTTTGATAACTCTACTTAAATCTAAAAATTAATTCATGTAGCACTTTTTGAATTCAGCATGTTTGATAAAAGAGCTATCTTACCACTTAATGTATTAAACACTGCTTAATTTGTGTGCAAAATTTTAAATGAAAATTTTTCATTGAATCTTCTAAATTGACTACACCTAATATACGTCTCACACACATAGCACACTCTAATATTGTTCTTGTATACGGTACATGCTTGTTTTCTTTATGTTCAAGACACACGCAATTGCATCATACATGCGCACACATATTCTAAATTGTTTCATTATTTGCTTTCTCTCACACACACATACACATTTTTCTTTTTCTCCAAATACATAAATAAGGGCAATTTTTAAAAAATTATATATATATATATATATATATATATATAAACACAATATGTGTTCAACATTTCAATTGAGTATTATAATCTAATTGGTTATCAAACAAATATGTCTTAAACATTTGAACAACTTACTACTTTCATCACTTAATTTTCAAATTTCAGAATTTAAATTTTAAACTTCAATTTTATCAAATAGACCCTTTGTTGAATAAGTGATAGAAATGATACATACATAAATAATAAAGATCTCATTACGTTTTGGGGAGGGTTGGCTTGAGTGATACGGGGGGAGGGAGTGTATGTGAGAGGTCTCGGGTTCGAGTCCTCCTGCTTATACTAAAAACAAAAAAATGTTATTATGTCTGAAAAAAGATATTACACAAATTTTCAAAATATTAAATTCTTTTTATCAGTCTTTAGATTGAATGCTTATATGACTTTATACGATTTCTTAATCTTTTCCTGTTTTCCCAAATTTTCATTTTTAAAAATTAAAATTTGAATAGACAATGTTGTTATCATCTAAATGTCACCTATCCATGTTCATATTTTTGATATATTGATTTGAAATTCTAACATCTCAGATGTTATTTCAATCTAAATCGTTTCAAACGTTGCTCTCTTCCATTCCTTTTTTGTTTTTTCCCTCCCTTCTCGTTAACATGTATTCTGCCATATCTGGTATTCATTTCTTTTTTTTGTACTCCTTTCCCATTAACCTGGATTGCGTTGATAAGTTTTTTTCAAAATTCAATTCTGCATGAGATTAAGAATATATTCCAAAAGAAAAAAAGAAAAAATCCTATTATCTAAATCTATAGTTTCTCCTATAGATTAACTTCCTCCCTCTCCGCTAACTAGTTTCCAAAATTAAATTTAAATATGGAATAATCCATATGGTATAATCCTTATTATATTACCATATAAGTTCTTATCTCGATTACTTTCTCTTTCTATCCGTTTCTTTCCATTGTAGGCATGTCAATACTACTCGTCCTTTTTGATTGTCACACTGCACACTTGATGTGTATGTAATAAAGAAATGCATTATATTTTATGATGAATGAATTTAACATACAAATTTTTATTATTAAAGAAAATTTTAATTTTATAAATTATTTTAACAATTGATTGTTATGTTGGTAATTACTGCTATAGTTGCACTAAAGAAAATAGGTTTAAATAGTTACTGCTTTGGGTGGTTACATTGAAAAAATATGTTCAAATAATAAATTAAGAAATGCTTATAAATAGTTACCTTGATAACATGTGTTTGGGTAATTAAAGTAAATTAATTTTTTATAAGGGCAAAAATGAAAGTACATAAAGTGACAATAAAATGTTTACATCAAATGCCTTCCTCTCCTGTTAGATATAGTATAGATTTCAAGAACTATTTCTGTTATTGATTATTGCATTTTTAAAGAAACTCTTTGCATATCCATAGCAGTTTAGTAAGGGGTTTTTATTTTATTTTATACTTTTCACAACGTATTGATGTATCAAATTTTGGGTTTGCAGGTTCTAGAAAAATTTGCCTAATTTTTTAGGATTTTTGGCTAGAGTAGTTTTATAGATACTGTCAATGTATACACTATCACGATTGGATATATGACATATAAGTAAATTTTAAATTTTAAATTCAAATTTTGCACATATGTCATATATTTTATAGTGATAGTGTATACACTGACAGTATATATAAGATTAATCCTTTTTGTTATATGCAAAGATGATTTTTGGAATTTTTAATGGTTCTCCTTGCCCGTTTTGTTGATTAATTATTGCACGGTAAGTTCTTCATTTCCATTGACTGTAATTGCCTTTTTTTTTTTTTCTAATTCAGATCCATAAAAGTAGACTTTGTATTTGTGCGGAAAGAAATGGATATAAATGTCTAACCTTTCATTCAGGTGAACGTAAAATGATGGAGTAATTTCATAAAAATGTACATTGGATTAGCACTTTCCTACGTTCCCATCTAAGTCTAAGTCTAGGTAGGGCAATTATATACATTTTTTTTTTCATTCGCGGTTTTTCCGATCTCTTACCCAAAAAACCTCATTTGCTTTTGGGAATGCTTTGATCTTATGATAAATTGATTTAGGAAGATAAGTTTGTTGTTTAGAAGCTATTCTAAAGCACTTGGATCTAAGAGGATCTAAGAGTTTAATATTCTTGACCAATGAGTGGATTAGCTATTTTTGGGGGTTTTTTGAAAAATTTTACTGTAGTAGAATTTTTAAATTATATTTTGGAATATTTTCAGAAAATATTGGGATATTTAAGAGTAGAAGAGTTTTTAGAATATATTTTGAGATATTTTTTAAAATTTTTAAAAAATTTAAACTAATTTTCAGATTACCTTTTAAAGTACTTTTTAAAAATTTTTATTATATTTGAAAAACACTCCCATTCAAACAGAGCTATCTAGGAAAAGACTTGAAATAAATTTTCTTAGTAATAATATTCAGCAAAATTCGGATCTTGGGTATTGACATTATGGTTCTTTTTATCTTTTCTAGGGCTTTGTTGAATAATTACACTCTCTAAAAGATTAAATTTTTTTCATTTTTTACAAATAAATATTTGAGCCTTGCACATTTAAGTTGAATTGATGAAGGTTTCTTGGCTATTACATTGGAATATTTCAATTTTGTCCCTTTAGCTTTTTCTTCCTGACACAATAAATTTTATTCTATACCTCCTCCTACTTTATACAAAAGAAAAAGGGGTAGATCCAAAAGAAAAGGGGTAGATCCAAGAGAGTCAATGAAAAATTCGAAGAGGATTGAATTGCTACCGAATTCGATGGATACCTTTACACCTGTTGATGAAATTTTTAAAAAAATACTGAATAAAAATAGAGGTCAAAATATTTGATCTTTTGGCCTACACCTTCGACAAGAATACAGGCCAAGGAAATTTTGTCACTTTGGTTGCTGTATCACACTTGCTTTACCGTACGAGTCAATGGAATTGATACGAACGTGTGTCATACAAGGAACAATTCAGAAACCTGGGAAGTGGTACCAATATGTGTCATACAACAATTCAGAAATAATATGTGTCTGAACAAGTCAGAAATAATATGTGTCTGAACAAGTCAGAAACATGAGGGGTTGTTTGGATTACATGTTATTTACACCTTAGTTATATATACTAATTTGCTTACATCATCAACATATTTTTTAATTATTTTTTTATCTCAGATATATCATATCAAAAAAGTATTATAATATTTTTTTTAATAAAATTATTTCAAATAATTTATTATCCAAACACTCTAATGTCATGGTTAATGCCATTTTCTTGAAAGTCGACAAAAGTTGGGCTCAAATGGGTTGCTTGACACAACATCATATTTCTTAGGGTTAAATGCAAAAAACCCACAAACAATTACACTAATCGGTCTTTACATCCTACAGTATTTTAATCAGAATTTTACACCCTTAATCAACTAAAAAATAATAGGAAAATTATTTTCATCAAGTAATTGATGAAATGATCAATTTATCCTCCATTAAAAACTTAAGAGGCAAAAATATCATTTTGATGGGAAAGATTACTACTTTAAATAGACTAATACTCATTTTAATAATAGAAAGCCTAATTGTTAACATATAAAAAAAATATATTGCGTCATTTTGAACGAGAATTAAGACTATTGCGGTCAAAATGGGGAGCAATTACTGTTGTAATTTTTAAAATCTCATAATTTTCTTGAACGCATTATAATGTCGTAACTTTATATAATCAGCAAAAGTTCACTTGAAATCTTCACAAGAATAAAATTGGAGTAGCACCCCAAAATTTTCATAAGAATTTAACACAATAATTGCAATAAAGATTCAATACCAAACCAAAATTAAAACCAAAATATTAGTAAAAAAAAATATTGGACTTAGAAGTTTCAATAAAACACCTAAATTGTTTACTTTTCCTTAATCACAATCTTTTTTTTACCTAGGCTAACTTGACATGTGTATTAAAATAGGATTGCTGAGATTCTTGAATTGAATTTATTCCTTTTTTTCTTTTTTCCCTAATTCTTTTGTTTTAATTGTCATTCAAAGTGATCATATATTTAATTTTTATATATTTTCAATTAGAATTTTATAATGACGAAAAATTAATTTATTTAAAATGACAATTTTTTCTACCAAAAAGGTATTTTTGTCTCTTACAAGCTTTTAATGGAGGATAAATTGGGCAGTTCATCAATTATTTGGATAGAGATAATTTTCCTATTATTTTCTTGTTGACTAAGGGTGTAAAATACCTATTAAAATAGTTTAGGGTGCAAAGTGCAAATAGTGTAATAGTTCATGAGGGTTTTTTCCATCTAACCCTATTTCTTAATACATTAGTGCTCTAATTTACTAACATCCTTAAATTATGAATTGATTCAATGTAAGTTTTCAGTATTTGAGTTTTGAATAATGCTAAGGACTGGTTAGAGTACGGAAAAATTAGTCAACCTAATTGACTAAATGCAACCTCAATTCCTTTATTCTTATCTTTTGAAGTTTCAAATATATTATCTCAAAAATCTTTGAAGTTTCAATTGCTATTCCACAACATGTAATTCAATTAGTATTAAGACATAAACCATATATTTTACTAAATCAATAGTACCTCTCCTTTCCTCCAACTTCTCTCCACTTCTTTTCATTTTCTCAGAAGGCCTTTCTCTTAAGGAGGGAAATCACCATGGTCCCCCCCCCATGGATTTCATTTTATTGTATTTTTCAATAAAGTCTCTCCTAAATTTTCTTAATGAGAATCATTTATTTCACATAAAAATTCCTAGTGAGAATTTTCTATTTTTTCTAGAAGTTTCTTGTGAGAATTTTCTATTTTTATCCTTGTTTTGTTGTTTGATCTGAATTTATTTCAAATCTGGAATTTCTTCGGGGTCTTAGGTCTATCTCAACAAGTCTCATCTTCATTATTGGAGGTTGAAGCCATTAAGTAGTAGATCAAGCCATTGGAACATACACCGAAAGGAGTTGTAGTTATTTATCTTATTAGAAGCCAATTTGAAAATTTCTTGTAGTGTTCAGATTTGTTTGAAAATCATTCAAATAATTTCCAGACTATTATTTCAAATGTATTTTAACCTATCACTAAGACAGAAAAGTAAATCAAATTATGTTGGATAATTTCCAACAATCTGTTAATGAAATTTGTTTTATATCAAAAAAAAGTATTGAGATTTAAAATGGAACAATTTCAAAATTCACTTTCGATTCTCAGCTCCAATATATGGAGCCTCCTTACCAAATCTCATTCTTTAAATCCTGACATGTGTAATAAGTCGTATCTCTACCTATTATATAAGAAAAAAGCCAAGTTACTATAGCACCCCATCTTTTTGACACATGTATTGCACATATTTTTGACAAATGGATTCTTGGTCATTTTAGCTAAACTTTTCCTTCCCTTTTTTGATTCAATTGGGCCAAAATAATTAAAATATTTTTTCTCCTTCAGAAAATCAACTGTGTCGCTTCTTCTTCTTCTTGCGGCAAGTGCTGTTATTTTTTATTTTTTAAAACTAATCTAACTAAAATTGTTGCCATGTTCTTTTGTTTTTTTTGTCGAGATGATTAACTACTTAACAAAGAGAAGTTTTTATTATTTTTTTTATCCCATTTTACATTTTCTTTTCTTCCTTTTTTTTCTTCATGTCTAATCTCTCATATTTGCTCTATTCTTCGATCATAATGTTATAGTCAACTGGCATTTGTTTGTTAGATTTATAGAATGATGCTATTATTTGGTATTTTTCATGGATAAAAGGTGAAATATTAAAATATGTAAAAAGATCTTAGAATTCATTTTATACCAATGATAATTTTCTATGAAGAATAGAACAATAATTCTTTCTTTTCTTTTCTCCTCCCATGATTTGATTTCTTACTTCACATTTTTTTCTTTGTTTTTTGGTTACATTTTATAATTATCTACAATTTTGTGTATTTTTTAAAGAGAAAAGATATATCATGTGATGCTTCCACCAAGATAAATCTAGCTAGGCATTCTTCTACCTCTGTGTTCTATAAGATTTTGTATATATTTAAACTAACGTTAATTTTTGTTTGTTCTTTAATTATTCAGGTTCTGTAGTATCAATTGGGTTGGCATATAAAAATTGTAGTTGGTGGTAGAAGTCACAATTAAAAATTGTTAGAAAATTCAATTTTGATTAGGAAGATGTTTTTGCAATAAAAAAATGGTTCAATTCTAATTTGCATATGTAGATCTGGAAACGTAGCAATTCATATTTTTTTTATCTAACCTTGCTATTTATATTCTGGAGCTGCAGGATAATGTTGTCACCTTTAAACGGGATTTAAATAAATAAAGAAAGAAAAATGTGAAACTTTAGAGTAAGTTATATTGATGTTGAAGATTGTGACATGTCTTAGTGACTTTCTAAACTTTTTCTCATTATTAAAATATTGGAAGCATTATGACTGTTTTTGATTTAGCTACAATTAAGACTATGCTGCTAATTAATACAGCAATGCACTTGTAGTGTATTGATTTTCTCTCTTTTTTGGGTATTATCATAATAATAGTTCAAAAATCTTTATTCAAATCACAATAAATAGGGGTATTAACTTCATAGATGGAATTTCTCTTCACAACAAATTTTGAGGGAAATTTTATTTATACTCCATATTTTATTAATTGTATTCCTACAATAAATAAAAACTATATGATAAAAATAATAGTGAAAATGAGATTAACAAAAATGAGAGTTCAAATAACATTTGTTAATTTTAATTGTTTTGAGGCCCAATTTTCTCCTATTTTTCTATTGATTTATCATGTGCCAAAATAATTTGATGTTATGTGTTTGACTAAATTTCTAGGGGGCTTAAACTGTGCTTTGCACAGCTCAAGTACCTCTAGTTATAAGAATTGATATAAGTGACCGCATATGACACGTGTCAGAATTTGAAAAATGAAACTTGGTAAAGAAACTCCATCGTGGGGCTGAGGATCCGAAATGTCACTTCCAATCCTCAATCCCAATCTCACTTTTCAAATCTTAACCCGTGTAATAAGTCGCATTCTAAGAATTGATCTAAGTAACCTTATATAACATGTGTAAGGATTTGAGAAATGAGACTTGGTAAAAAAAACTCCATAGTAAAGCTAAGGGTCCAAAATGCTCAAAATTAATCCCCGTGCAACGAATGGGGTTTAAGACTGGTTAGTTACTAAATCTAATGAGCAATACTATCCCTTAAGCTAATTAAAAAAAATCCATTAAGCTCAAAAAATATTCGATTCAAACAATTGCATAGTAAAATTCTAACTGTAGAGGCCTTTCATTCGGTCACATTACGTGATGCACAGCATACCAACAATCAATTTTATTCTTGCATCACAGGGTAATTCATGATTCAAATTAGTTCAATAATTTTTGTAGTTATGGCTTATGATAATTGAAATACACGTGTCTATTTTTCTCAAAAAGAAAATGTAATTAAAATGCACTAGAAAGATTATACTACTTCCTAAGACGAAAAGAAATGGTAAATGTTTTCAAAATGCACTTAAAATTTAAAGAAAGTTTATCTTAGCCAAACTGATGTACCCGTTGTGGCTTTTTTCTTTTTTTTTTTTTTTGAGATATTAACTGTAATTACAGCGCAATACTTCAAACTACTAAATATCAGTCCTGCTATAGCGCCGAATTTAACAATGTCAAAAATTAATCACCATTCGCATAAAGCAGTCAGCATTTGGGAAATTCCAATTTTTTCTCTAGGTAATTGTACTTTGAATACTCATTCCTTGATGTCGATACTACTCTTCAGTGCCAAACAATATTCTTTCGACGCTAAAATTTGTCCAACCGTATTAAAATATTCAATTTCCTATAAAAATATTGCTAAATTAACATAGCGGCAGGTTTTGCTCCAATGCTTAGCCAGATTAGACAAGGCAGGCAAAGTTAATGCTTTGTTCCTTTAAGTGCATTTGACGCCATTTAGGAAGGATTTATGGTTCATCCAGAAGAAAGTGGGCATTAACTGTTGACATCGCTTAAAGCATGAGAACCGCTGCATCTTTGTCTATTTTTTGATTCATTGTACATTATAGAGAAGATAAACAGATAGGAAGGCTGAGCAACAGCCAAAAGATTGATATGTTTTCAAGTGGCAAGTAGTATCTACAAGTGCTTCTATGTTCTGATAGATGGAAAAAAGCCTTCCAATTGACCCTCCACTTTTTTCGAGCTTCGTGTTTGCATAAAAAACACTGTTCACAAAATCATGGAAGCTGGCTTTCACTTTCAATTGTACTTTAGGTCATTTACTCTTACCTAAAAGTTTGCTGCATTGTATGTACACTGCAACTTACATTTATGCATACCCTGCATCCTACTCAATGTTATCCTGCCAGTCAGTAGTATTGAAGATAATGGACTACAAACTTTTCAGACAAGCTAATTCTGCGTACTTTAATTAAAGTTGATGTAGCATAAAGATTAGCATAGTGTCTGCCAGTCTAACAGAAGATTTGGGTTTCATTCTCATAATCCCACCATATGATTCAGAAGGCACTAAGGTGAACACATTAGGTGTGCATATATAAATAAAAGTAAAGAGGCATAGGAGCCGTTTGCCTTGCTGTAAGGCAAATGCAGAATATGCCCAGTTAGATCAATCAGGTGCAGCCACGACACCATCAGTAGATGATCCATCAATGAGCGTCGGCGACGACGTCTGTGCCATAAAACTACAGAAAACCACCAGGTCCACTACTGCAGAAGGTCAGACTGCTTCACACAAAGTACACTACATTTGCATCCCTATTGAAAAACAGCTTGTTTTCGACTTCCATCATCTGCTCAAAAAAGGAATTAAAGCTTTAATATGCTATAACCAATACATCCAGAGAGCAGCTACAAATAAATTCTGACAGTCACTCCCAAAAGAAAAAAAATTACCTCCAACAGGGTCATAATCTCCGCAGTTGAGAAAGGCACAGATGCTCCGCTATTAACTACTCCCTCAATTTCAGCAACTGATATTTGTTCAACATGCTGTGCGTGCCTGTACCTTCCAAGTGCTGCGCTAAATGCTTCCAACCTGCAAGAACAGTGAACAAAAGCACCTCCATATTCAAACTGGATTTTTGTAAATTGACAACAACAGAAACAAATATCATGTGCAGCTATGTGATTCAGAATCAACACAAACCTCTCAGGAGATATATTGACATCTGTTCCAGCAGAACCTTCTACTTCCATAGCCTCCCTGTCAATTAAGAAAGGAGGTAACAGAAGAAAACGACAAGCCAATCATATAAATATCTGAGAAATCTGATAGTCTATCAACTGAGACATTGACAAAAGGACAACACTTGATGTACTTATATATGTACTTATATCACATTTATCATGTTTGTGATTGCTAATGTCAAAGGTTCAAGCAAAGAAATCATTGACAAATGCAACTCCATGACTCAAGTTCTCAAGGAACATTTACTTCAGAAGATTTCAAACTTAAAGGAAAGTGTTATAAAATATTTACATAACACCCATGAACAGTTTAAGGCTATAAGTTGCAGAATACTGAAAGTCATTCCCCATCCTACTCAAAGAAGCTGATACCAGATTCCACAGAAACTCCAAGTTTAAGTACAATAGGAACTTCAGAGATCTAGCTTAGCTTTGCAAGCACAACAGCCTCCCAAAAAAGTTTGACTACTGAATGCTTTCATATGATGAATGGATTGATCATGACTCAAAAACCATGTTAGCGAATGACATTGATGGGTAGGGTTTTGACTCAGAAGAAGTCTAAGGGCATAGTGAGAGCAAAGAGTATTTATGTAGTCTCACAATTGGTTCTGTATCTTATGCTTACTGAATAGGCAGGAATACATGGATCTGTCACAAAAAGAATAATATACCCAGATTATACTAGCTGGTGGCTGGAGAAATATTGAAGCCATCTCCTCAGTGCAGTCAAGAAGAGAAAAAGTGCAGCATAATCAAATACAACTCATCAATCAATAATGTCACTGTAATCAAAGAAGCACATAGATATAAAGAGTTCAAGACTGAAGGCTGTTATTGGAAGATTTTAATGATCTATGGCAAACAGAATGAAACGTAGCCTCAATTGGACAAAGCATTAGATCTTCTGTGATGTTTCACAGTGCTTAGAAGAGAACATGTATGACTATGACACGGACACAAAGTACTAAGATGATCATTGGCATACAGTAAAATGGCTGAGTTATTAGAACAAGATTTAAAGAATTAATCAACCACTAAATCCAATTATCCAGACTCAAATTATGGGTGCCTTCCTATCATGATCTCAAAAAGTGCACTATAGTCATTAGTCAACATATCTGTAGAGGATAGAGCTTTCTACAGCCAAATAAGGAAATCTGAGCTTCCAGCTGGAGCACAGCGAAAAAACACAAAGAAAGCAAACATTCAAAATCATGGGTTTACAGTCTTTCAGCTTGATTTGCTCTGGAACAACTCACCCTGTTCTACCAGAAGCATCACCATTTTCTCTATCATTTCTGGCACCTTGATGCCGAGGTCTACCGGTGTCACCTGCATTATTCTCGGATCTGCGCTTTCTCTCATTCTCTCTTTCTCTTTCTTGCTCACGCTCTTCCATTTCAGTTAGCTCTTGATGATATATGGCAAAGTTCAGGATTTGAAGAGCAGCATCCACATCAGCCTTCAAAACCTGCTCAAGAGCAATTAGTGGACATAATTAGTCAATGATAAGTAATTGTGCACATGAAAAAGCATTGATGCTGCAATAAATAGGGATGAACAGCATAACAGCGAATCAACATCATAATACGCTAAAGGCTCATCAAATAGCATTAACTGTACATATTGCGACATACAGATTTACCTGTCTTCTTAACTTCAATTTTGCATGGGCAGTTGACAGACGTATTATTGTTTCCAAGGTCCTGGCAGTTATTGGAAGAGTTCCAGCCCCAGTCTACGTAAAACAATTGTTATTATTTTGATAAAATTTGAGCATCTTGATGCCAAATACTACATACATGTACACAACTAACTGTGAATTAAGTACCTACCTTGGCATTTGAACTGGCACTTCGAAGTTCTGCATATGCAGTTGCAATTTGATCTGATGCCTGTACACAGTAATTTGTAAAATCAGCCACGAACCAGTGACCATGCAAGAGAAGCAAATGAATGGATAACATAAAGGAAACCTAAAAGAGATGTAAACTGAAATTCTTAATACAAATTATGGGACAATGATGTGGCACTTGTAGTTCAGGATCACATTATTAGAAAGGCAGGAATGCAACCTCATCAGTTAACTCAGGCTGAATTCTGTGTTTTGCATAATGGATGTACTTCTTCAGAAAATCAATGGTGAAGGTCTCACGCTTACGACTTGTTTTCCTCCCATGTAGCATTCGGTTATACTTGACAAAGACTGTGGAATTTGCATCACCCTCATCCTCCCTTTCGTATTGTGTACCTACATCTGCATCTGAAGATTTGGGTGTTACACTTTCAGCCATCCAAGCACAAAGATGAAGTTACCTATATTTCAGTAAAGAAGCTACTATTCCCTTACCTCCATCCATAGTGGAACGAAACCTATGCATCCGCAAGACATGTTCTGAAATTTGACGGTCTATACCAGGGTCCATTTGATCCAAAACAATGAACAGTAAATCAAAACGAGAAAGCAAAGAATCTGGGAGACCAATATTCTTTGTTGGGGTTAGCGAGCGGTCATACTGTACATAACAAGAATAACATGCAGTCAATAAATGAAAGGAATGGACATGAAAGTACAATTTTTCAAGGAACATAGATTCTGCATCTTACTGTTCCATATATGGGATTTGCAGCTGCTACAACACTGCACCGGGCATTCAAGGATGCATGAATTCCAGCTTTAGCAATTGTTACAGTTTGCTGCTCCATGACTTCATGTATAGCTACACGATCTTGGTCATTCATTTTGTCAAATTCGTCAATACAAACAACTCCTCTATCAGCAAGAACCATAGCACCAGCCTCTAGCCTTCTTTCTCCTAATGACAATCTCACCAATTTGATAAATATTCACTATAGTTAGTTTATAACGTTAATGATACCATAAGAGTGTATTACCTGTTTCTTGATCAGAAGTAACTGCAGCTGTCAAGCCAACTCCTGAAGAACCTCGACCAGTGGTTGATATAGCTAAAGGTGCAATATTCAAGATTGCTCTTAGCAGCTGGGACTTGGCAACAGAAGGATCCCCAACCATCATCATGTTTATATCACTATCAAAGAGCATTAAACCAGACTGAGGACTTAAAACTAACTGTAGTTCAACAACTTGAGCTGTAAAGAGTTTCTCTGGGTGGTAATAAGGAAAGACATTGGACAAGGTGCTGAGTTGGGAATAGAAAATGGAGAAAAGGAAAAGTATGAGAAGATCCACATGACCAAAAGCAGAACTCAGAACATCTAAAATTAAACTAAATATAAAGGACTCAAGTAATAACTTACCCCCGCAAATGAGTACCATTTTTTAAATTCTTTTCACTTCCACCAAGCATCAAAAGAACCAATGACTTCTTTATCCATGTATGACCGTATATAGATGGTGCAAGAGAATTGGCAAGTAAGTCAAAGACATCATCTCTTTTAGATATCTTTAAGATATTATCTCGGTCTTTATTTCCAAATTGTGTCGCCGTTGTGGATTTGTTGAGAGGAAAGACAGAGTTCGCTATAAGAACAGTCCTGCATGAAAGAATCTGGATCAAGCTTCGTATTTACAGCAGACTTGCCTGAGAGGTCAAGCAAGAAAACCTAGCCAGTAAAATCACTGTACTAACCTGAAAACCCCATTCACATTCCCCTTGCTCTTTCCAGCAAGTGCTTTGTATATCCCAACAATAGCCACACGATCTCCAGGCTTGCACTTATCCACTAAGTCATCCTCTAAAATAACATCCACTGTCCGTGGTAGTTGACCAGGAGCAGAGTTTTCAGGTACTTCTTGCATTGATAATGTCTGGTGGTCTTTATATGTGCACAGCCCATACTCAGTCACCAATAATTTGCCTTGATCATCCTAAATCATAGTCATTCTTAGAAAGGCTTTGTTTTGTGGAAAAAAATGAAATGAGGTAATTGTACTGAGAAGCTCAAGATTACCCGCGTTGGATACACAGAACCTGTTGGCAATCCCATATTGGATGTTATATCTCTATACTCACGGGTTGTGAACTTCCCTGTCTCAGGGCAGAAGTGAACACTCTTGACAACCTTTGGTCTCACAAGAGAACCTAAATATACCAAGTAGATATCAAGCAAAATCACAGATTTAGACACATAGATATGAGCATGAAATGGTTCAGTATCAATGTAAGAGTAGCCAAAATGTCAAAATCAGTTTTATAGCCATAAGATGCCGAAAAAGCCTAAACTTAAATTTAATATTTGTACAACGATTTTTATGGCCTAATTGAGAAAGGGAGAGAGGCACAGACAGACAAAGACAGGAAATTTGTAAGAGAAGATCAAAGAATATGTGCACTAACAGCAATAGCACAAGGAACCACATTGCATCCAAATTCAAAACTCATGTATCATGAATGGGAAGGGGAAAAGAAAAAGAAATCATGTGCTTCCATTAAGGTCCTATGATGCATATGTTAACCACCTTACTTTGACACACATTCTGTGAATTCAAGCTTTAATCCCACGTGCATGTAGATTTTACCTGAACAATATGAAGAAGGTTGAAAATCCAATATAACCCACACTGCATTGTTGCACATCATTTTAAAAGATTGGAGCACATAACTGAGAATTGCAATTAGAGATAAAACTTTAAGTGATAAAAACTATGTTTAATTCTCAGCTTCATACTAGATAACTTAAATGCAGATGCTCCCTGGATTGCACTTTAACTGTGGAATTAGACCTAAAATATGAACAGCCGTAGACTCAGTTTCCAAGTCAAACACCAAACGTTCACTTTATGACACTGTGCACTAGTGAGCTCAAACAAGGAAGGAGCAGAATAGACTAAACAATACATTAGACTAGAGTATCATTTATGTAGATGAAAGGGCAAGAAAGTACATTTGGTAACAATTCCCTCAACACACACTATGGAACCAATGAAGCCTGACAAGAGGTCTCTTGGGGTCACTCTGCGTGAAACAAAAGGACCATCAAGCCCAACAAGGACTTGCTCCCCTTCCTTCAAATACTTTGCATCACAGCTTCGAACCATCTCTGTCATTGCATCACATAGTGGTTGCATATACTCGCTTGGGTTCTGGAGAAGCCTATCAATTCCAAGAAAAATGGAAAAATGAGACTCCTTCAATAAGCCCCAAAGTTAAACAGACAGGCAACAAAGTTGTACAATTTCATGCTATGCTTCCGGATCACCTTCTATATATTAAAAAGAAAAGGTTTCTAACAACATTCTCCTCCTGTACAAAACTGCCTAAAAGGAAACTACATGTCTCTCCTAAAATCATGCATCATCTTATTCCTTTTTCTTCCAGTCCTTCACCATCTGTTTCTATTGTCACATCTTTTAATGAATATCCAATTGAAAACAACTTCGGTAATTACAGCCAATATATAACACTTTTTGATGGCATTTACTGCTACATACCAAATATTCATCCGTCAAAAGATTCATTTTCAGATTAAACAATTACATTTCTTGGTGGAATTTTTCACAACATTTGGACTTAATGTGTCTTAGAAATCAAATTAGTAGGAACTGAGTGTCAAAATATTTCATTTCATTTTAAAATAAAATATCAATTTGCTGATGAAAGTTCAGAGAGAGAGAGAGAGAGAGAGACAGAGAGAGTAAACAAAATGTTTTTCAAATATTCCGCTTTCACAGAAATATCTGATATCTTTTTTCAATCTCTCTTTTTTACTTACAACGGCATTTTAAAAATCTCAAAAGAAAGGCTAAAAACAAAATGAAATTGGAAATACAGAAAAGACTGAAGAATCGATAGGTGAAGAAACGGCATCTGAGAATATAAAAACCTGCGAGCGAGGTCAGCCCCTTCCCTGTGGTTATACAGATGAGAGAGCTTGATAATCAAACGGCGCTCTTGTCTGTTAATCATAGTGTTAATGTCCTTCTTCAACTCGATACTCAGTTCCTGAAACAAATCAATCCATGAATTGACATTACACAGAAATAAGCGATTTTTTTTTTGGTCACAAGTTTGAGAAGAAAAGATTACGCTTTGGTCGAAGAATTTGAGGAAGGCGCGCTTGTTCGTCGCCCTAACTTCCTCGCTGAGATCCATTGCCGCTCCTTTGCCCTCCTCTCTACTGTGTGACTGCGTGTATTCTTTTCTGGAGATAGGGAGAGAATGGGTGAGAGAGAGCGCTTCTGGTTTTTCCTTTGCTCGACTCAAGGGCTTGGGATTTGGCGGGAAACCGAGGGAGAAGTGGTGCGATGTGGCGGGAAACGATCAGAGGGGCACGTGGATTTTTTTCTTTTTCCTTTTTTTTTCTCCTTTTCTTTCTTGTTTTGTTTTGTTTTGCTTTGCCTTTTTGGGGAATGATTGGGGAATGAGCCGTGGGCCTTACCGGGTTGGATACAGATCATTTTTAAATTGGTTTTGCAGATTTTTGTTCTTGTTTCATTTCTTTTTCTTTCTTGCAGGTCACAGTTTACATTGGAAGTGTTTGGATAGGTGATATTTGAAATATTATTTCAAATATTATTGGCCTTCATGTCAAATTAGGAGACATAGCTGAAATAATTGTTTGGACCATGAAATAATCCTATTCAGCATGGGCCAGGTGAGAATTGCTGACGAGGACATTTTGCTCACGACTGGGGAGGAATTCCGGCTGCCACGTGAGATTTTCTCTCGTGAACTTTCAGTTTTTCTCTCGTGAAGCAACCCGCTGTGAACTTCGATTGTGAGCAGAAGGATGGCTGGGATTCCTAAAATTTGCTGCAGGCCCACTAGTCCTGCATGGAGAAATAAGCACTAACGTGGGATTGTACCATTAAGTAATCTGAGATGTCTCCAAATTTGCAAGCTGAACATGGCTATCTGTTATTGCGCAGGACTTCTGGAATTTGCTTATAATTGCCTATTTAAGTTGTCCGAACAGGAACTTTATTCCAGACATCTGCATTTTAGTTTATATGTTCTGTAAACAGGAGCTTTATTGCAAGTTAAGTTCTGAGTTTTATTGCAATTTAAGTTCTGTAAACAGGAGTTTTATTCCAAATGAATGTGTTTATAAATGCCAATTTAACAACTCAATTCTCAACTGAAAATTTCATTTATTGCAAAGAGGAGCTTCACAAGAGAAAGTGAAGACTTGCATAATACTTGTACTAATTATCACCATGTGATTACAAACAGTTAAAAGTAGCACACATTCAGCTAGATTATTTCCACCGTACGCCTTCTTATTGAAGTTTTCCATACAGACGTACCCTGGCATCGTCTAATACCACTGTGGGTATTAGTTTTTTTATTCTCACTCACCTAATGTCTCCGCCTTCGTGATGCGGCATGCATTTGATTAGCCATTTCATCTCTCATTCCCTTCCATTCTTCTATTTCTTGGGGGGACGTCAACGGTTGAATTTGTGGATACGGAGGAGCTCCACACTCGCCTTCGAATTGCATGTCCTCTTGCTCGTACATCATGAAGTGATCATCCGAAGGCTGAATTTCCCTAAGAAAATTGTGAAGTGCACAGCATGCAATAACGACATTGATTTGCGTTTGCATATATGAATATGGAACCGGACCCCTTAAATAGGCAAATCGTTGCTTCAGGACACCAAAGGATCGTTCAATTACATTACGAAGTTGGGAGTGACGAGTATTAAATAGCTCTTTCGGTCCTTGTCCTCGACCACGTCCTTGTCCAACTCTTACGTTACGTCCTCCCTTGAACGGTGCTAAAAAACCCGGCACCATCTTATAAGCTGCATCAACGAGATAGAACTTGCCTATTTTCAAGAAAAGAAGTTTAGTACCCAACTAATGAGCAAATAATTCTCCGCTTTAAAAAAAAAATGTTTGTCACTTAGGGAGTCAAACCCGATTATATATGTTGAATTTTGTCATCTTATTTATAATAGCCAAACTATGAATAACCTTGGGGGGGAAATGGAAAATCGGTGTGCATTCTCATTGCATGTTCTAACACCCGTGCATCGTGTGCGCTGCCTTCCCATCCGGCATAGACATAAATGAACCGCATATCATGGTCACATACAGCTAACACGTTCTGGCTTTGATTCCCATGCCTATTTGTGTAGGCCATCTGCTCGTGTGCCGGAACTGTAGCTGAGATATGTGTGCCGTCCAAAGCACCTATACAATCCTGCAATGAAATGTCAAAGTTTCATCAAATGAATGTTAAATCCAGTAGGTTCCAAAAGAGGTAACCAATTAATTAGTTCGGACACCACTATTAAGAAGATGCCTTGAATCATCATAGCATCTGATGTGGGGTTGCACCAAGAGGAACTAATGGGAGTTTCTTCTTTTCAGTCCTCGGTTTACCTCAATCAATGGAAAATGCTGAAACTGGATTTTTATTGATGAAGAGCCTTGAAATTTGCAAGACTCTTTTTACAGACTTAGCATGGATGCTAAAAATAACGGTGGCTATTTAGAAAAAAAAATTTGCTCGTGGGGAAAAGAAAAAAATTACTACGACAAGAAAACAATTTCCCTACCTTGAACCAAGGATAATACTTGGTGCTATATCTTATTTTTGGATGCACTTCGTCACTTTGTTTTGGTTTAATAATTCTTTGTGCAAATCGACATAACCCCAATAGCACTTCCGCTACATTTCTATGGATGGTTTCCGTTGAATGTTGAAATCTTTCGGCTACGACACGAGTTCGCGTGCTATGGCTTAGCATAACTAAAGTCATGGCTAGCGATTCCTCGATCGAGACATGCTTGTGTGGATTCTGAGGTACGTAGTTATTGCCTACTAGAACATCACACAGCCGCAGAAAATTATCTACAGTGATACGGCAATTCTCCAAAATACGTAGTGGGTGACCTGTTATTAGTTCTTGAACCCACTTCCAACCAGGCATATCAGAATTGCGGCAAGGTATTTTTATTAGAGGCCCATCCTAACGTTCTGCTTCCGGTGAAAAAAGAAGCATGGCTGCAGCATTGAGAATAATCTCTTCATCTTCTTCAGAGCGTGAGGCAGAAGAGGAGGAAGCGAAGTACGGATTGAAGTTTGCCATGAATGAGAAATAGCTAGAAGCCTGCATTGGTAAAATAAAGTAATTGTTGATTAAATGCAGATTAAAGTCTTAAAAGTAGCAGGACTATGGTGCTAGAGCATATGAATGAAAGATGAAACCGAGGGGCGGACGGTGGAAGGGGGAGCGTCTGTCCAAGACAAAGCTTTATGGTAGCTGTAGTAGCAAAAGTTGGAAGTTTGATGGGGAAGGCAAAAGCTGATGGAGCCAATCCTTATGTGGTTTCGGTGCTGGTGGTCGTCAATGCTTCTGCACTTATGAAGAAAAGGTAGAAAATAACAAAGAAGACAAATTCCCAAAGTTTTGCCGTTGATGATGAGAACTGAAGGTGGCGTGAATATATAGACTAGTAGGCTATATATATATATGGGGTTGAGTTAGCTAATGTTGGGGAATTTTGAAAGAATTGGTTTAATCCACTAAAACGGTGCCGTAACGTTGTACTAGTTTCACATGTCGAACAGAGAAAAAGATACTTAATCTGTTCATGCGTGTACGAAATATATGGGCTAGTGTTAGGTTATATATATAGGGTTGAGTTAGCTAACGTTGAGGAATTTTATAGGACGCCTGCATCCACTTTTCATGGTGCTGTGACGTTGTCCTAGAGAAAGAGATGCCTAAGCTATTCATGCATGTGCCTTTCTTGGATTCCCCTGTATATTTGCTGTAACTATTTCCTTCTGCGAAAATCATTTCAGGCATGTTAGTGGGATTGCCCACTTTTTTTTTTTGTTGACAACGGTTGTCTCTATTACTGCATATACATGCATGAGGTAAAAGCCAGACCCTGCAGAGGTAAATTCTTCTGCTGCATTTGCTCGTCAAAGTAACCTCAAAACATCTGAATAGATTTAACAGCGTTACAGAAGCTGGCTTGATGTCAAAAAAGGCTCGTCTTCCAGGTGGTATTGGAGGCATTTTTCTTCTTTATGTTTCTATTAGTAATTTTCCTCACACTCCCTGCAAGTTGGTGGCATGCAAAGACGTGGAGAATGGTTAGCTTTGTATGCTTAAAATGCCTGCCTCATGCTAATGTTTCAATTACGGGGTCTGCTGCATTCTCATGCACTGCTAAAATGAATTTGAGTGATGAGGTTGATTTAGAGGATTATGTTTCACGACCACATAAAATAAGTGCTGCTGAGGTTAGCTTTTTGTTTTTTATGATTAAATGTAAATTTCATTCCGTATTCAATTAATCAATTTGCTGTGTCACCATTGAGCTTAAGAAATGGGTCTCTCTTGCTCCTTTCGATGGGCAATTTAAGGAATAAAACAAGGAAAGAGTTTACTTAAATTGTAGTAGTTTCAACTACACTTCTTTTATTCAGATTGTAGCTATTTGCCAAGAAACAGGAATGCATGCAGTTCGCAAGAACCGATACGTTATACTTCCCAAGGATTTTGAGAAGGGATATAGAGCCAATGTGAAGATGCCCGACACTGACTTTGAATTTTACAAATAATTCGGCGTCCTGTTGAGAAATGGCAAAATGTCTCTTAGGCTTATGAAGAATATATTCTAAAGTAATTGTTGTTTTTGTGTAGCTCTCCTGTAGGGCGATCTAAAGTTGGGATGTTGTTTTGATCTTAACTTTCTAGAATCCAAGAAAAAAATTGAAGCTATTAACGAGTTCTTTTATTTTTATTCCCCGAAAGAGATGCCTATTGTTTCATATTCCCATCATATTATATGAAGCTTTGCTTGTGTGGCCATATTTTTTCTCTGTTCCTGGGATGAGTAGCGCGGTTGTGATGTAAATTATGAGGAAGAGGACTGAACTATGTGTGTAGTGGGACCCAAGGCATCTACTTTTTTATTTTGGATTTTTGTATAGATGTTTAGATAGCACGCGTGACTTTAGTATCTTAAGTGATGATCTGGTGTCCTTGCATGAAGCAACCTCTTTTTCTTTGCTTTGTTTAACTCTTTTTCAATTTTTTTTCCTTTCTTTAAAACGTCAAAGCAAACAAGCAAATCAAAAAGACTAGATTGATTTTCGCAGTTTAGATTTGTTCATGCAGGCACCTTGATCATACTCACTACACTGATCCACGAGGCTCAAAGAAACAAACAAGGGCCTATCGCATTCACCTTTCAAGACTTGGTCGAATTTCAAATGCAGTAAAAGGAAATCACCCCATTTAATCTAATATCCAGACCCTACAGAGAAGATGCCATGCCTTAGCCAGTTAACCCTCCTCCCCATAACCTCCATATGCATGATGATTGGATGTGTATGTATTATGATTGATTTTAAGCTGCTAACAACGGTTAAGAAAAAGGGACATCTCATACATCCTGAATATAAGACAAGTACTTAAGGTACAACACCTGCGAGCAGTCATCCGAAATGACACAAATGGCCACTTAAATATTCTGGTGGTAAAAGATGAGCATAAAAATTTCACCACTTGTTACAGCAACATATAATCAAATTACACAGGGAAACAAGCTATTTGGAATTAGCAATTACAGACAAACAGCAGCACTAAATCAGAGTTTGAGTTAGGCCCTTAGGAACCCGGCACCTTCACGACGATGTTCGGTACGATGAACAACTCAATCCATGCCCTCTGCTCACTCTCATCCAAGCTAAGAAATAAAGCCCGAAATTCCTTGTCCAACAATTCTTTCAAGAGATACATGCGTACAGTTTTCTCCAACTTCAGCGCGAGAACTGCTTGTTTGGCAACCTCAATTGATAACTTCTCATTCGCTTCTCTTTCGGTACAAACAATTGATGAATATCTATTGAAGTTGCTCAGTGCCTCTTGGTAGTTCTCCGAACCCGACTTTCGAGACTTGGTTCCTCTTGAGCCCTCATTCTCCGAACTGTGTGGAGCACTACCCACCGGTCGCTTGCCGAGATTTCTCATACTTGGGCTGCCATCATCATCCGAAGTTCCCTTAGAATCTGCTGGGTTGATGACAGAACTAGAAGCAACTCCTTTGCCTTTGAGGGTCGAATCACCCCTACGTCTACGGGCACGAGGAGGCACAAATTGGGGTGGGTGTTGGGCCGAAGATTGAGCACGGGTGCCTGTGGCATGTTTGCCGTCCATCATCTCATCCCATAGGATCATCAAATCAGCACTATTTGGGTGTTGGAAGTCTGTATAGCTTTTGTCCAGCTATTAGGCACACAAGAAAGAAAAGACAGTTTATTAGAATGCCTTCACACACTGCACTCTTAACAGAAGCAAACAGCAGTCCACAAACACCTAAAGCATCTTGAATCCAGTAGTTGTTCCCAAGCACAAAGGACCAGCAAAAGCCAGTGGGAGGAAATGTAGTAATTTTCTTGAAGATTTAGGTGCTAATGGAATTTTAAAATTAAATAAAACTTGTGGAGCATCAACTTAAGTGGCACAACTGGCTCCACTAAGGTGAGAAAGTGAGCAAGTCGTCATCAGAAAATATTGAAGTTGGTCACTAAAAAAGGATTATGTATTGCATGAATAACATACTGGAAATCATAATTGATAACAGATCACTCGAAGGATAAGACCAGTGTGACGGCCCCACCTCCCCCTAAGGCGAACCAGAGGGTTCGGCGGGCCGCCTGCCCAGCTCTCGCCGGGACTCAGTCGATCACTACAATCCTCAAATGAATTACAATATAAATCTCAAATATACATCACATGGTCCACAAACATACATCCAAGTCTCCAATAATTACATGTCACAAATGCAGCGGAAACTGATTCCATTCGTGGAATGTATACTTACATCCATATCAATTTCAAATATTTATACAAGACCAACTCGTACATAAAATAGATCCAAACTTAAACTGTACACGATATAAGCCATCCAGTCACGTGAATAAGCACAACAAGCCCTTCCTTCGCCTTGAGCCCTGTGGGGGGGAAATAAAACATTTTTGGGGTGAGCTAAAAGCCCAGTGAGTAACCAGTAAAATCAGTAATCAAATAGTTTTCACAAAAATTCATTTCATTGATGTCATGGTTCAGAAATCAGATGTACGTATTTTTGCTCTCGTGAGCCAGTGAAATCATTGTAATGTTTTAGAAGTTCAATAAGTAACCGGAGGTAAAAATGTAATTTTGTTACAGGTCAACATTTGCACAGTGAGAGTAAAACAAAAACAGAAAATGACACCACATGGTAATTCCACAAAGCTCAATGAGCTAAAATCTCAATAAGGTTCCGAACATGAAATTTCATAACAAAGCCAACACATTAACCATCAATAATCAATAATTCAAGAAACATTTACAATGGAAAGCGATAGTAACATATTCATTAAAAGGATACCGCTCACATGGAGCTATTCATTTGTTCGTTCCCCTGACATTTCCCCTTATTCCTCCAATTATTTGAAAATTTCATTTTTATAAATAAACCCTCGTTCATCTTTTTATTCGTTCATCCCCTTTTCCGGACGTTGACCGGACTCCACCCATCCGACGTTGGCCGGACTCCACCCATCCGGACGTAGCCGGACTACAAGGTAATACTCGAGTATACCAAATTCACCCAGGGTCACCATATCGCCCGACCGAGTCCGCTTCTGGCTCGAGTCGATCGGTAACGAAGGGCAGTGGCCAGTTCAGCCAAAAGGCTTACATCATGCGCAACTAGTATTTAATCATTAATCATTGAAAATTCATATTTATTTAGGTCGAGTGCGATAAAGTACACACTCGCCTAGAAAACTCGTTTTAACAATCATCGAAAGTACTTAACACATTTTCAATTAATAATGACAAGCCAATAAGTCAAGAATTACAGCAACCAAGGGACACTCATATGCAAGTACGCATGATATGCAAGAAAACAGTTCAAAAGTAACTTTTGGAAACAGTTTAAAAGTAAATAATGCAGGAAACGGTTCATAAAGAACTTCAGAAATAGTTTGAGGTCACTCACCTCAATGGCTCAGAAATCATCCATCATGTATCATTGCCTTGCTCAAACCCAAGTCTTAGATCACAAACTCAATGCAAACAAATCCTTTAAAAGTTCGGACAGCACTTCCCCTACATTTGCTAACTTTTCCAGCCATCATGGCTTCATTATTTCCTCAGCCAGTCCCAAAGGTACACACACAACAACAAGTTCATCCATAGCCATTCAGCAAGCTCCAAGTAATACTAGTGCAAGTCAAGCTAGGGGGAAAAAAAAATCCGGAAATGAAACTTAAGCTCAAAACCAGAAAAATAGTTTTTGACGTCATTTTGCGGTAATGGTACCAAAGGCGTTATGATTGTCGGAAGAAGGTGCAAGACCCACCGTTTCGAAGATAAGAGATAGGTCTACAACAATGTAGAAGGCCACTCAGTCCAAATCCTAGCACAACTAGGTCAAATGTGCCAAATACTCAACCGGAAACACCAAAAACAGGTGTACAAATCACATAATGCTGTAATTACTATAACTCAGTCTATACAGGTCCAAATGCCGAAATTCCAAAGGCATATGGTAGCTAAGACATCCAGATACATTTCATCAGAAGACACCAACACCTAAATCCAAAGCAATTCCAGTCAAAATGGCCAATTACAAGTGCAGTTTTCGCATTCTGATCAACCCAGAACAGCAACAGTAAAATCAGCATATCTCACTCTACACTAATCCAAATGACCTGAAATTTTACAGGCACTTCAAACTCATCAATACCTACAACTTTCATGTTTTGAACAAAGTCCAATTCGGCCTCTAACATGGTGTAATAAATTCGGGCAGAATGAAGAACTACAAAACCTAATTTTCTGAAATTTCTTCCAAAACAGAAATTGATTGCACTTAATCACTTTTTCCACCTCCTAGAGTCATTAAACATCATTTCCAATCATCATACATGACCACCCAATCATATCCCTATGAAAACAGAAAAATCCCCAAAATAATAAAACTTCACCAATTCAACCAAACTCAAGAAATAATCCATGAAATTGCATCTTATAACACCACTAATCATGAATTGAACATCATTAGAGGAAGGAGAGGTGTTCATCCACCACTTACCTTAGCAAAACAAGAGGGAGAGCTACTTGTCACCTTAAGCTTCCAAACAACTTCACCAAACAACTCACTATCACTAAAAGAAGAGGTTTTATGGAGTAGAAACTAGATCAAGCAAGTGTTTTGGAGGATTTGAGCTAGATAATTGCCAAACTTTGAAGAGGTTTTTTTCTTCCTTCTTTGCTAGAGAGAGAATCAGCCAAGAGGTTGAAGACAAGAATGAATTTTGTGTGATTTTTAAGATATTTAAGCAATTGGTCAAAAAGTCAAGAAAATGAATAGTAAGTCATAAGCTATTTCCAATACAATGGTGACACTTGTCACCTCCATAAATGCAATCTTATCTTTTCTTTTTCCTCTCACATCAATCAATTCACATCCTCTACTTATCCCTTAACACCCGATAAATTTTACACAGTATCCGGAATTTAACCTAATTGGCCGAATTTTTCCGAACTTTTCGCACTTGTGGGTCCCACGTCCGTTATATATTCTTAATTTTCTAAAAACTCTCCAATACTAGGAAAATCATTTTAAAACTATTTTTGCTCATAAACTTTATCTGGGGAATTTTTCTAATCAAGAAAATGTAGAAAAACGGGCGATTAAAAAAATAAACCCTAGAAAATTACAAAATTTCCGGGTTGTCAAACTCATTTTTTTTGCGGGGCGTCACAACCAGGGTATGACAAACGGCGTAATAACTATTACCACATACACACTGTCCACAATTGCTCAGTGTTAATGACACAAGAACCATTAAGACAGGACCAGCAACCTTAATCTGATATGAACAAAATCACGAACAAACACACACTTCAACTGGATTTTGTGTGTATGCAAGTAAGGCATTTCAGCACTTTCGAAGCACAAATGAACAAATTTAAGTAGCAAATATAGTGGAATCCAGAGCTCGAACAACATACCTTGTGCAAATATGCCCATTGCTCTTTTTCGGCTAAAAAGCATCTGCGCTCCTCATCCCATCCTATCCCGGTCTCTGGCTTGGCAGAATCACCTCGTAGGTGTGTGAAAAGTCTCCACTTATCGACCACACGATAGAACTTGGATTGGGATTGAGCTCCAGTGCAAATAACCCCCACTTCTTGAGTCAAGTAGGCAGCCATTGCAGTGTGGTTTGCGAAAGTGGTTCGAGTTGCCTCCCACCTTCCATCCTTATGCCATTCAACATACGTTCGGATGTATAGCTCAGTTTCCCAGTCTTCCCAGTGCTTCTTTTCAGACATCTATGATTAAAAACAAGCAAAGGAAACTCAATAGCAGGTTTCGCTGCAAAATAAAGAGGAAACAGCAACGTAGCTGTTATTTATAGTATTCAGGTCAGGCAAGAATTTATGGGCATACCTGAAAATAGTTGGTTAGGCCTTCTTCAAAGTCGTTTGAGTCGCAACAAGACTGTGCACTGACCGAATTAGTCAAACTTGAGAGGGATTCTAGGGAAATAAGGAACGGAACAAGCATTTAAGAGGAGTTAACTACAGAGCTTCTAAACGGAAGATAAATATAGTTAAGGATGGTTAAGTCACAATGCATGGCTTACCTGGACTTGAACTTAATTTTATCCTTTTTGCAGTGGGCATTAACACGTCCGTTTGAGTTGAATTTCCACCACCTTTGTAGTTTCAGCTCTGAAAAAATTATTGTGACATAGATCATAATTTGAAGGAAAATTGATAAGCTGCCTGACAGAAACACGTGAAGATGGTCAAACAAGAACAGAACATGATCTCAAGGCAGAACAAACGTTACAGTAGATCAAACAATTTCCTGGGATTCAGTGCTGAACAAAGGTTTATAATTGAAAACATGAAGCAATTAATCAATTCTATACAGTAAGGTCTGTGTTATAGTTGTTCAAATTTCCTGGGAACCTGTTGTAGTTATATAAAGTTAAGACGCCCAACCCACTAATCCGGAACCTCATAACCAAAGGAGTGCAAAGTCATCCAGTTTTTTTCGTATACTTTTACACCTTATATATAAGTAATGAATGTTCATCGATACAACATATAGTTATGTATTGTGTTATTGAATCTGAATATGTTGAAAAAAAACCACTTGAACACCAAAGAATGCATGGCCTTCAGAATTGGCTTTTAAATCCTAAAGAATGGGCTGGATTTTATACCACTTTACTTTCAAGCTGAACATCTGATACAGCATGGATGTACATTTTGCTTCCTGGACATTGGATAGAAGACAACTCAACACCACTTGTTATGTATCTGGTAAAATTTCAATGCCATGAATCACTTGATAACTCTACCCTTTAGCTCTTACCCATATTGAATGGCCACAAAGTTTGGTTACCATACAAATCTGTAGGCCACACAGAGGATCCTTTTAAGTGAGAAGTGCTGACTTGTCCATTTCAATTCTAGGTTGAGTTTTTCCAACCATTTTCAGCTTTTTATTCAAAAGAATCACATGAATGGGGCATCTATGATAAAATCAAGAAAGAGTAAACGCAACTTTAGCAACCTCCAGGAAATCACCCATAAAACCACTTGAAGACAATACAGCTGACTGGTCTATATCTAGAGCACAATCAGGTGAGGAAAGACTTTAGAATGCAACATTCTTACAGATCAAACAAATCTGTATTGAACAAATGAAGAGGCAAAACAACAATTTATTGAACAGCATGCACATTATGTTTTTGAAAACGAGTACCAGGCCACGCAAGCCACCTCACAAAGCCTAACACCTTCAAGGCATTTGCAGGAATATTTGCTTAGGCCTTATACGGAGGACTAATTGCAAGAATATTGAACAAGGCTGACGAGTAGGGGTGCTTATAATCAGTCTCTTGGTTTGAAAAATATGCGACCCAGAAGTTAATTTGAAAGAAATGCACCAACGAACAAATCGACAAAACCCTAGAACAGTCCAATTAAAATTCATCAGAAACGAGCTCTATCAACAGAAAATTTTAATTACAACATGCAATAACCTGTCCAGACTTCCAAATAGAGAGACACCTCAAACAGAAATTGCACTCGGTAAGGAGGATGCGTTCTTACCGAATTCAATTTCTCACAGCTCCTTTCCAAACAGGACTTCATGCACACTATGTGCTCAGGCTCCAATGCCGCTGATGATCCGGAAAAAATAGCTGAAGATTGAGGTGATTTGCAAGCCGCAACCCGGCACCAGCTTTATTGCACCAACACGGTAGCTGCAGCTCGGTCTTCGTGAGAAAAGTGCGTTTACACAGAGGTACTGTATGGTGTTAGTGAGCTTTCAAACCCGTGATTCAGAAAGTTACTTGCCCACTTCCAGCTAGATTGTCAGCTTGCGAATCGAATCCAACTGATGAATTTGCGAGCTATCTGGCCGTGGGAGGAGATAAAGGCAGGCCTATCTGATAACTATTGGAAGGGAGAAGACAGTGAGCTATGAAATGGAGGAGCAAAGCTAAGAGAATAAATTCTGTGCAGGTTTGGAAGCTTTAATCGCAGCTTTACCTTTACTCTTCTCCTTCAATAGCACCAACGGTAAAAAATGCACAGTGTTCTCAGAATTCGTGTGTTTTGCATACTGAAGAGAACGTGCGTGGGCCAGCCAGGGGTCCCTTGGAATTTCCACGTGGATGCATGCTTCAGAATTTGCGTTGAAAAGAGGACTATTCCACGTGTGAGCAGAAGTCATGCTCCAGAACCTCAATTATTTGCATTATTTGAAGTGGTATCCAAACACTTTTATGTACCATTATTTGAAATAACCCAAATAATGGCCTATCCAAACACTTCCATTATTAACATATATAGTAAATGTGTGAATGCCAATCCCTCCAATTGAACCCAATTGCTGACGTGGCACGCTGTGATTGGCCGATTGATGGTAGTCCTCCGTTGATTGAGCTGAGGAATTGAATTGAGGACAAAATCGAGATTTCACCTAATCATTCAATAGATAGGGTTTCTGAAGCTGCTGCCGAGAGTCTCTTCTGCGCCTCCCTATCTAATCCTCCTCCTCCTCCTCGGTTTCTTTTTTCTTTCTTCTCTCATTTTCACTTCTTTTCTTTCCTTGATTCGCTGTTGTCCAGATCTTCCTCTTTGTGGCTCTCCAGCTCCATTACTCTCCATTGATCAAGGTGATAACAATGAATGGGCCTCCCTATCTAATCCTTCTTCTCGGTTTCTTTCTCCTTTTCTTCTCTCTCATTTTTACGTCTTTTCTTTCCTTGATTCGCTATTGTCCAGATCTGTCTCTCCGTGGCTCTCCAGCTCCATTACTCTCCGTTGATCAAGGTGTAACAATGAATGGGAGGTAAACATTTATTTTACTTTAGGCTACTTAGTCATAATTTTTTCTTCAGATTATTTAGCCATATTAAAAATCTTTTTTCCCCTTTTCATTTTTTCCGTGCATGATTCCTCGAACCCATCTGCTGTAATATTCGTCCCAAAGATATCTTCTTTACACCCCCAATTTTAATATGGATGGTCTGCATCAAAATTAGGGATGCCCAGATATTAGAAATTCGATAGATTTTGCTCCAGTTTTGGGATTCAAATCTTGCATTCTTTTTTTCACAACTTTCTACTGTTCGATGTTTCCTGCTTCGTTTCATGGAGTTATCTTTTTTAATACAAGAGAGAAAAAATTATGATTACTTTAGGCTACTCAATCATTTTTTTTCTTTCTTTTTTTTTGGGCAGATTGGAAGGCAACAGTTGTTCGTCTCATATTTTATGAGAAAAAGGTAGAGGCGAGCTTTTTTTCCTACAGATTAATTCGTGACCATTTGTTTCTATCTTGGAGAGTCGGCTATTTTCTCCTTCCATCTTTAAGATCTGACAAATACATTTTTTATTATTGATTTTTTTCCTATACACTATTATCTTTATTGTTGCGTGATTATTCTCTTCTTGTGCGAACATCTATATGGCTATTCTACTAGCTGTTTTTTTCTCACTTGTTATTGATATGTGCTTTTTTCTTTTTAGAAAATTTTTAGTGCTTCTTCTCTCCCGCATTCTCGTTCCTTATGGTGAGTTTTCGAATTTTTGCATCCCTGCTTACTTTTATTTTTTTTCCTGAGCTCTATTTTAAGTTTTTTATTATTGTTATAAGTGTTGTTGCTGTTTATATTTGGAGGATTTGTTTTGTCCACTTTTTAAATTTGCAGTTATGGTTTCTAAATTTTTTTCTCTATATATAAGTAGCAAAAAGTAGTTCCTACCTTTATATTTGATTTCAGGTTTTCATCTTCAATGTCAAAGAACTCAGTAAACGTGGCAAAAAAGGTTATTACCTTTTGGTTTGATTTCATGTTTTTATCTTCAAGGCTAAAAGAACTCATGCAAATATAATGGATTTTAATGTCTTAATATCTGTTTTCCTTGCTGAAAAGTTTTTTATGATTTTTTCGAAATTTCCCCTCGGCTTATTTCCTAATCATTCACTTCAAGTAGCACAGCATACTGGATCGTATATTTGCAAAATACCAAAACAAATAGGTAGCATTTGTATAAATCTCCATTTTTGAATATGTGAAATAGAAGAAAAGAAAACGTGGTCTTCTTATTTCTTGTACTTGCTGTGTGTTTTGAAGTTCAATTGAAACTCATGTACTTGGAAAACTTTAGAAATTAACATTTTCATTTTATTTTAAATATTGTTGGGGTTGTCAAATTGAATTAATTGAAGAATCTTTAAATACGACACATATGCTCTTATTTTCCAAATGCTTAAAAATTGCACTTTTTTTTATTGAGTTTTTACTAAACAGGGACAAAAGTAGGATTTCACCACGAAAAAATGCATATGCAATTAGAATGCATGAACAAAATTAGTTTAGTGGTTCATATATGCCTCAGCAAAAGTGTACTGAAAAAAGAGTTTGATCTCAAATGAAGGGTCCGGACTTTCTCACCCACTGGTAATTAGTTAAGCAATGGAGGTATGCAAGTGACCAGCAAATTTAGTACTCAATGAATTGGTTATTACTTTATTTTTGGAGTTAAGATTTTTTGTTACAATCTGTTTCCATCCAAGAGGTTTGCTAATGTGTTGCTTGCTTAACTAGACTTCATCCTCTATATTCTCTTGCCTTGAATCATAAAAAAATGATAACTGTATTTTGTTTGGAAAGTGCTGTGCTTTCAATGCTCTATGCTTTTAATTCATGACCCTAAATTGCCTCTTACCACTTTTAAAAATTTTAACATGAAAATCTCATTTATAATTGCATCCATGGCAAGCTTTCAGCTGCCATGTTATCAATTCTTATTCCGTTGATCCCTATGTCATTGGTTTGATAGACTACTATTACTTTAAACATATTATTTGACATCACCATAATTTTTAATAACTTGGACTAACATGGAAATAATTACTAGGTAATTCAGTTTTGGGTGTTTTAAATCTGTATTTGCTGAACATGATGTTCCCTGTAACATTTTAGTATGATTAAGTTTGGAAAGTCAGATTCTTATAGCAAGTTTGTTGTACTTTGTGAAATTGGATTCAATTGAGAAAGAAGCCTAAACAGGTTAACGGACAACAATTAAAGTTCAAATTGCCAATTGAAAGATTCAATGAGTGAATGTTAAACAGATTTTCAATCTACCTTTAAGTTTTTCTACGAGAAAGAATTTAATGGAAGGAAATGTTACTTTTGAAGTAGATTTGCTAAATTCTCTTGTAAATTGCATAATCCATGCCAAATATGGCATCCAGATGTTCCAGTAGAAGAAGACCCCTCTACTTTGAGAGATTCTTTGCAGAATCTTAGAATACAATTATTATTTCTTCCACTTTTGTTTTTAGGCTGAGGCATATATGCCATATTTGCCGCATCTTCTATCCAGGTATCTTTTGTTTTGTAGCTACTGCATTTCAATTGTGTTGTTACAGTTTGCAAGAATTATTATGGTGCTCTTGATTCTCATTGGGCAAGATCCAAGTAATGAACTTTGCCATGAATCCTTGGAAATTACTTCTAATGTATGATTTGTTTATAGCCTTTCCAATTACCAATAACTTCAATTCTTCTGCACTGCTTGGATTAAAAACAAAAATAGGTTAGCTTGAGATATGAAACATTTCTGATTTCGTCATTGTTAGATAAATTTTATAGGCAAACATGATTGGTCTTTTATTTTTTTTTTGGGTTATTTATGAGCAATAATTTGATTTGGACAGCAAATCAGAAAGTGTAAGCGCCCATATTTGAAACTATTCATTTTTGTTTCGTGTTAGGTAATGGATGATATTTTTGCACTATATTTAACCCACAAATGCAGGCTAATATAGGTTGTCCTGCTAGGTTCAGCTCTTGATTCACACATCCAATACGATTTTATCAATATGGACTGTGCTTATTTATTTATTTTTTCTTTCTTCCTTTTGGGTTTTGGTTGCCATAATTATCGACACTATGTATCTTTTGTTGTTTTTGTTGGAATCCTTTATTCGTAGGCTAGAAACATGCACAAAACTAAACTTCTTCTTCGAAATGCTACAGCCTTAAGAAATCCAGGATTGGCAGGAGCAAAAGAACTCAGTAGAGACTCCTCTGGTTGTTGGATGGAAGGCTATAGTAGAAACAGTGCATGCAAACTTGGGAATTGCTATCAATATTTTGGCTGAACTATGGGGTTTTAGAGACGGAATTATGCTTGCTTTGGAGTTAAATATTCAATTCCTAGACATTGAAGTTGACTGCCTTGACATCATATCTCTAATGAAATCAAGTACTCTCAGTAATCATAATAATCATTGTTTGCAATATAATTGTTGATTGCAGAGTCCTATTGCGGTTGCAATAGGAAGTGAATAGATGTGTAGATGGGTTAGCTAGATTGGAAGGCAAGATGGAATGGCATTTTGTAATTTTGGATTCCTATCCTCAGAACTACCTTTTGCTTTAGATGAAGATTTGAGGGGAAATTTTTTTCCTTGGAATACTTGTTTGGCTTGTACTTGGTGTTTTATTTAATCTATTTGTACCCAAAAAACAGGAAAATGTTCCAGAGCATTTTTTTCCTTCTCTAATGTCACTTGACCAAAACTTACCGTTATAGGAGACATCCGGTCTTTAAAGTTTCGATGGATGAGTATAGTCCAGAAAGTACTACCAAATACCAACTAATCGAGGCTACAAACTTTGTTCCCCCCACCGCCAAGTGTAGCTGCTACAGTACTTTATTTGGATTGATATAATATACTATTGCACAAGTTACTTCTCCATGAATGTTGAGTTTGACAAACATATATAAAGCCAATCTCGGCTATTTATACTTATTATGTGATTTTTTGGATTATTGTTTCTTTCATTGAATTGTAGTACATAAGTGGACATAGTTGAACAAATTTGAAAATTTACTTGGCATAATTGAAAACTCTTGCTGAATTTGAAAACTCTTGCATTCCCCAATTGAAAACTCTTGTATACGAATTAATCTCTAACTATTTTACCCAATTTTTTTTGTCAATCTTTCTTGAAACAATCTATTAAACAAAAGGAACACCTTTACTAAGATTGTTAAGAAACTTTGTAGGCGGAGTTGGCTTTATTTGTTTTGCTTGATATTAGATCTCATCATGATTGCGGTATGGCTTTTCCGGCTATTAGAGTAAGTATTTTGATTCTAAATTGTTTCTTAACAAAAAGTTGAATCGGATTATAGTCAATGGATGCCAATATTTTGCCTGCAATTCTAAAAAAATTGTCATCTTCAAACTTAATGATATATATATATATATATATATATAACATGTATATGAAGAGGAGCCAGTTAATTTTTTCTTTCAATTTTGATTGATTAAGAGCTTGGATATTGGTGCCTTGAAAGCGTATGGAGTTCTTAGCTCAATATCTTTGTTTTTTTCTTCCTTTCTAATACTCTTAGTAAGTTGTTCATTATGCACCGTAACAATTAGTGGCTATAAAAATTCCATTTTCTCCTGGTTTGATGATGATTTCTTTTAATGTTTCAACACTTGTGTGTGATGATCTAGCTCAATCAAATTAAAGTTTATGAATTAAATTATTAGCTTCTCCTTGATTACGTGTATTTATTTTTTTAATTCTATTTTCATTCTATGCAGAAGCAAGGAGCATCTTAGTGATCTTAGTAGTCTAATCATGATATTGTTTTGCATTTTCTTAACAAATATTCATATTCACTACTTAATAAGACTACAAAAACAGAATGGCAAAGCTTTTGGTGCACATTTGTGTAACTTTTCACACTTAATATAAGAATTTGAATCACTGGGCATTTTTTGGCAACAGTGAAAATTACACCGCGCGATGCGCGGTGTTATCCTCCTAGTTATTCTCAAAATGCAACTCAAGCTAGTGGGGATATTAGTTGGATGGATGAAAATACCCATTGACCCACCGATCCACAAAATCAGTACCGATCTACTCAAAAATTTAGGGTACCAGACCCGCATTTCTTGATTGAGTCTGAGGAGGATTGAGTAACCACTTACATGTGCAAGCAGGTTAGAGTGAAGGTCTAACAACTGGCAAATACATGTGCATATATATATATATATATATATATATATATATAGACACACGTGTGCATATACACAACACAAATACCAATTTTAAACATAATTAAATAATTTCATTGATCAAATTACAACTGAGTTATAAGAGCCTATAATTTGTACACCTTATAAGTTTCACTTGTAAAAATTATGACCTTATTTTTTTCAGAGAAAGTTTAATTAATCTAGGATATAAAAAAAAAAGAAGGTAATGCTTGCCACAACTTTTTTGTTTTTTGGCATCATTGTTTATCTTATTCAATTAATTAGGGCAAATATCAAAACATCATACTTGGCTTATAAGCATTTGTTGAGAACATTGTAATTGAGTAACAATTCATATTGTTTTGAGCTGTATTGGTAATTGGATAATCAATTTTGGAGTAATTTTATTACTCTTGGATGCATAAATTTATTTATTTATTTTTTCAATTCTTTTGTGGGCATAAAACGTTTTTTATAAAATAAGTGTTGATTTTTAAATGAACATGTGAAATAGAAAATGGAATTAATATAAATTATTCTTTTAAAAAAATTAAATGGTAAGAGGAGTAGGATGAGTAATCGATGACCCAACCTTGTCTAAGTGGGTACTAGAGGTGTGCATCTTGACCCAATGATTCGGAAAACCAATAATTCAATCTGGATTCGGTCCAAATTAGTAGATATCCGGTCTGTCGGATAATATTCGAATCAAGAAGTTATGCAGATTGGATTCGGATATCATTTTTTGAGATCCGTGGATATTCGATCCTATCTGCATTATTTTTTATTTTTTAGAATTTTTTATATATTAAATCTACTAATTTATAATTGTTTTTTCTCTTGTTTCTTATTTTTATATCTATGTCCTCTTTCAAAATAGGCTTTCTTTACATATGGCGTTCAGTTCTTTATTATGTTGTCATATAATTTGTGGATAAAAAAGGTTGTAGATGAAAATATTGAATCTTATTTGTTTGAACAAAATAAGAAAAAAGTTTGGAAGTTACTTTATATTGCAACAAAAAAAGATTCATTTTCACCAAAAACTCCTTTTTTATGACTAAAAACTCATATGTAAGTGCAACAAATCACTTACATGATAGTTTTTATACTCTAATACATTTAAATTTTCATTTGACCTTTGGAATTTATATTTTTTAAAGGAATTAAAAAATTGGATATGGATGGGGCAGATACCCGACTTGTGCCTATCTCTCAACATTAGAACGTAAAGTCCCCAATTAGACTCTCAACTCCCATTTTCCCTTTTAAAGTTTAAAGCCTCTCTTGAACCAATATAAAGAAAAAATATTTACATGATAAAATGATTTGTAAAATATAAATTTGAAAAATTGTACATACAAGATGATGGAAAATGGTTATGCTATATTCAACACATGAACACGAAAAGAAGATAACTAAGTGGTTCGAACTCAAGCACTCCTTCCCTTTTAAAGTTTAAGCCTCTCTTGAACCAATATAAAGAAAAAATATTTATATGATAAAATAATTTGTAAAATATAAATTTGAAAAATTGTACATACAAGATGATGGAATGTGGTTATGCTATATTCAACCTCATAAACACGAAAAGAAGATAACTAAGTGGTTCGAATGTTGTTTTGTGATTCTTAAAACCATACAATTAAAAAATGAGGAAATATAATCTGTTCGGATAATTAGTTTTTAAATTAATTGCATTCAAGTGAAGACTAATGGTGTACTTAATAAAACTAAAGTCTGAAAACTAAAATCTGAAAACTAAAATCTAAAGTCTGAATCCATTAAATTAATGAATTGGTAAATACTCATCTTGATACGTTTGAGTGTATATCACATTAAATGATAAATGAATAGTTTATCACTTATTTTTTGGAGTAAGTTTTGCCTAAAAAATTCAATTCTACTTAATTAATTCAGATGTGCAATTTTTTGTTATCAAATGTATCTCAGCATGTTAAGATTTGAATACATTAAGTTTAAGTGTTGAATTGGGCTATCAAATAGGGCCTAACTTATTCCCTCAAATTTATAAAACCACCCAACAATTTAAGTCTCTTAAATTTCTAATTTAAACCAATTTTTTTTGATAAAAAACAAATTTCTTTAACGGATTACTAGAAATCATCCAGCGCAATTTGATTTACATCACTACCCTAAAGGTAGGTTAAACATGTACTTTTTTTTTGACAAATGATAATCTCATATATATATATAGATATATATATATCAACACTTGAAATTACAAGAGTTAATTACAACAAGGGGTAACTACCCCCATATCCTTTCTAACTAGCCTTGAAAGCCAAGTTGGGAAAGAACCTTCCCATTCAAAGCTTCTAGTTGCCTTTGCTGCAAACTGAGCTAATTCATGGCTACATTGATTCACCGTTCTAGGTACAAAAGTGAAAGCGCAGCTTTCAAAATTTTTCTTCTGAACGTCAATGTCTTCCAAGATTGTTTGAAGACTACAGTCCTGGACATTGTCCGTGTTGATGAGGCTCACTACATGCTTGTAGTCAGATTGGACTTCTATATTTGTCCATCCTGCAAACTGAGCCATTTCGAGCGCCCCTCTGGTTGCTAGAGCTTCTTCAGTGGCTGCAATTCCTTTCCTCCTCGCAGTGATTCCTTTCGCTCTCACTAATTCTCCGTGCCAGTTCCTTGCAATGATCCCATGACCTGATCTAACCATTTTAGTCGAGATAGTAGCGTCCGTATTGATCCTTATTGTTCCTTCCTTAGGAGGTTCCCAATGCTGCTGGACTGGTGTTGCCTTTTCTGGTGCAAAATTTGTCCCTGTGTCTGACTCCTTTGCTACCTCATACTCAATCCATTCTTGTAGTGCCTTGTCTGCAATCACCTTTGCATCAGCTAACTCACACTGGAAAGTAAACTTGTTCCTTGCTTTCCAGATTTGCCATAAGATGTTTGCTGTAAGCTGGATTCTGCCCACATCTTGAGTCTCTTTTGCTGCTTGCAACATAGCTTCCCACTGTCTCCACAGGTTGCCTTGAAGTTTAGCCAGCCCTTCCCACCGTACAGGTGCAATCTTCCATATTACTTGCGCTGTTGGGCAGTTGAAGAAGATATGTTCAATGGTTTCCGTGTCCTCCCCACAGCAGTGACAAATCTTGTTCCCTATTCCAAATCTTTTGTAGAGAGCTTCATTAGTAGCCAATCCGTTTTGTAGTCATCTCCATAAAAAATGTTTCAATTTCAGCTTAATGTTTAGGCTCCACAAAGTTTTCCAAACTGTATGCTTTCTTATCTCCCAACTAGTTTCCGGATCAGGTGCTAGCCTTTGATTCGTTTTTTCCTTTTCCTCCTTAGCAATCACATATCCGGTCTTCACAGTGTAGATTCCAGACTTGCTGAAGTTCCAGAATAATCTATCTTTCCTGTCATACAAACTAAGTGGAATATTAGTAATATGGTTCACAACATCTACATGAAACCAATGCTGCAAAAGATCAATGTTTCACTTCCCTCCCTCTATAAGCTCATTAACAAACTCAAGTTGACATCCTACTGGTTTAGCTGTGTGAACTCTTCCATCCACCAACCCAAGTATCCATCTATCATGCCAAATCCTCACTGAGCTCCCATTTCCCACCCTTTGAAGCAAATCCCCCTTCCTTGCGCATACTTTTCTAGCACCATGAAGCATTGTTAGGGGGTTGCTGTCCTAACCAATCTCCTCCTTCATATGCCTGGCCTTCAAGACTTTGCTTACTAACAAATTTGGGTTGATTACAATTCTCCAAATTTGTTTCGCAAGCATAGCCAAATTGGAGGCTTCCAGGTCTCTAAAACCCATACCACTTTTCCCTTTCACCTCAGAAAGCTTACTCCATCTAACCCAATGCACCTTTTTTTCCTATTCCCCACCACCCCACCGGTACCTCACAATCTTAGCACTAACAGTCTTAAATAAACCCTTGGGTAATTTAAAGCAGGACATGATATACGTTGGCATGGCCATGATGGCTGCTTTGATCAAAACTTCCTTACCCCCTTGACTAAGCAATTTTTGTTTCCAACCTTGGAGTTTACTGTTAATGTTGTTCATCAGAAATCCAAAAACCTGGTTTTTATCTCTCCCAATCGTCATCGGAAGTCCTAGGTATTTGCCACTATGTGCCTCCTTCATATTGTCCAGCACCTTACTAATTTCCCCTCTAACTCTCTTGGGAGAATTCCTACTGAAAAACATAGCAGATTTATCAAAATTTACTACCTGTCCAGATGCTTGTCCATAAATCTTGAGTACCTCCTTGAGCTTTTGAGCTTCTTTGTTACTTGCTTTACAACACAGTAGGGAGTCATCTACAAAAAATAAATGAGATACCATAGGACTGTCCTTGCAAATTTTGATTCCAGTTAAATGCTTGTTATCCACAGCTTTCTTGATCAGGTTTGAAAGCCATTCAGTACAGATAATAAATAAGTAAGGAGATAAGGGATCTCCTTGTCTAATCTCTCTGGAAGGTTTCACACTACCCACTTTTTGCCCATTTAAATTAAAAGAGTAAGAAACCGTGGAAATGCAGGTCATGATCCAACGAACAAAAGTGGGACAGAAACCCATTTGCATCATGATTCTACCAAGAAACTTCCATTCCACTCTTTTATAGGCTTTAGACATATCAAGTTTAAGGGTCATGAAACCTACCTTACCAGCTCTCTTACTTTTAAGGAAATGTAAAATTTCATGAGCAATGATAATATTGTCTAAAATTTGCCAGCCAGGAACAAATGCAGACTGTGATGGACTAATGCAATGCTTAAGGACCTTCTTTAGTCTATTAGCCAAAATCTTGGAAATGGTTTTATACAAAACATTGCAAAGACTAATAGGCCTGAAGTTAGCAAGCATCTTAGGGTTATCAACCTTGGGAATTAAGGAAATGATGGTCTTATTGATGGTCTTAAGAAGATTGCCCGTATGAAAGAAGGTAGAAATGGCATGGACAATGTCAACATTGATGATGCTCCAGTAAGATTGAAAGAAACACGGGGACATACCATCAACTCCTGGGGCTTTGTTAGGGAACATAGAAAAAATGGCCCGTTTAATCTCCCCCTCGTCCACAGGTTTAATCAACTGTGCATTCATGAGATTGGAAATAGTGCACGGTATGCCTTGTAGCACATCCTCAAACTCTGTTGGATTGTTGGAGGTGAAAAGTTCATTGTAGTGGTTACACATTTCCTCCTCAATTTCCTTGTCGCTCCTACACCATTCCCCATCAGATTTTTGGACAACACTGATTCTGTTTCGTTTCCTTTTAGCCATGACACTTTGATGGAAAAAAAGCAGTGTTTTTGTCCCTCTCCTTGAGCCATCTGCTTCTGGACTTCTGACTCCAATATAGCTCCTCTTCCTTGTAAGCTTTGCTTAGCTGAATCTTCAAGGTTGTAATGACTCATCTGTTGCACAACTCACCCACTTCTCTTGTGACTTTCAATTGCTCCTTAATTTCCTGGATTTTCAGCTTTGCATTACCTTTTGCTGTTCTGTTCCACTTGATCAATGCTACTCTACACTCCTTAATTTTTCTTGTAACTTTATACATCCTGGATCCATTTTGTTCTTTTCCCCACGCTGTGCGAACCACAGACACAGTAGCTTTGTCTTTCGCCCATCTTTGGTCGAAGAAGAATCATCTCTTCCCACTCCTTTGTTGCGGTTTTGTGTCCACCATTAGTAGGCAGTTATTAGAGGCCTCGGTTTCAATATGCTCACAGGTTACCTTTTCATAGACTTACGTCCATCCCACACTGCCTAAACATCTATCCAACCTCTCCTTTACCTCCCTCTCCCCCTCCCATGTATTGCATCAAGTCCATGGAACCCCCACAAACCCAATATCCACTAGCTCGTTCTCAGAAATGAAGCCCTTAAAGTCCCTAAAACTTCCCTCAGATCTTTCATTCCCACCCCATTTCTCTCCATTAGAGCAAATGTCATTAAAGTCACCCATCACAGCCTATTTCTCACCCCATTCTCAATTTTTTCCTCAGTTATTTCCCACTGATGTTTCCTAACTCTACCCTCCGTACTTGCATACACCCCTACAAACCACCAACTATCATTTGTTTCATTGTCCACTACTTTCGCTACAATATACCAATTCGAGCCATGCACATCCAGTAATACCATTCCCTCCTTCCAAAATAAAGTTAACCTCCCATCTCTACTCTTAGGATTAGCTATAAAACTATTCTCGAACTTTACTTTTTTTTTTTTGCACTTGTTTCATAAAAGCCTCTTGGTTCTTTGTTTCACACAAAAATAAAATATTAGGAGAGTGGAGGTGAAGTACCTCCTTCAATTGGGGAATTGTCAAGGGGCCTCATGCACCTCGACAATTCCACACCGCCACGTTCATTGCTCTGGTGGAGGCATTGCGGGGCTAGCCTCCATTTTCCCTTCTTGTTTACCAGTACCTTCACCCATTTTTGCCAGCTTGAACCTCGTGCCTTCATCCACATCTTCCTCCATAATATCCAACTCTTGATTATCCACCGTCACTTTCCTTTTCTCTCCAAACAAGCACACTGACTCTCTGCCAGTAATGTCTCGTAATGGAGCTCTTTTAATTCGTGAGCTTCTTCTCCATTTCCCCTTCCCTTGTATGCTCTCGTTTACTGGTGATCTGCTACCTTTAATTCCACTCTCATTTGTTTGACTTATTATGCCACCATTTTCAAGAATATCCAACATCTCCTACCCTGGCATAGTCTCCATCATCATATCCACTGGAGCATGATCAGACGTTCTACTCTTCCTATTCCCCAATTCCACAATCACCTTGCTGATTTCTATCTTTTCATTCTCCACTGGCTCTTTTCTTTTCACTTGTTTTTCCCCCTCCCCTTCACCTTGTTCCACACTTTTATCCAGCTCCTTGTTTTCTCTCAAAATTTCCCTCCACTTCCTCTCTATAGCTTCCTTATTCTGCTCTCTATTCTTACTCTCATTCTCACCCCTATTACTACTCGTCCCAACTATACCCTTAACACCCTTCTCCCTAGAAGGTCCTACATGAATTCCTGGGTCTTTGTTACTCACTGCTACCACCATACCTCTTTGTTTTACCTCAGCCTCGGCCCCTTTGTATGCTCTCAAAGGGGAGGTCATGATATTTCCCGCTCTCATCCATGCTCCCTATTGACCTTCCCTACCGGACTGTCCTTCCTTCCATTCCCCAGTGCAAGATTTGTCACCGTGGCCAACTATCCCACAGTTATAACAAAAATCCGAACATCGGTCATATTTAAATTCCACCCATGTATTCACTCCCTCAAACTTCACCAAAGTGCCTCTGAGAAGAGGTTGTTGCACATCCACCTCTTGTTGGGAAAAGGGTACCAGTACAGGCGCAAAATATCAGAATTAGCCCAAGACAAATTTCTTTTTCCCGAAATACCAGTTAAAAACAGGAACAAGTCAAATCACCAAGTAATAATACCAACAGTGATAGTAAAATGTAGGAAAATTAAAAGGCACAGGACACCAAGATTTTTACATGGAAAACCCAAATTGGGAAAAACCACAGGATCTAGTCTAGTCAAAAAACTCCACTATCACAATAATAGAAATATACAGGTCTATCCGAAATATTCGGATGACAATAATAACACCAATATCAATCAAGCAAATCTGCTATAAAATCACCCCCCCAAAACTACAACTGTCAAAGAAGTGGGTTTGGAAAGGTGTTACCAAATGAAGAGGAAATTCGAAATCTGAATCGGTAGATGAGTAGAGCTTGATGAAAGGATCCCGTGTATAAAATTTCGTCTCAATCGGATTTCAAATCACCTTCCAACTGAGACCTTGAAATTATTTCTCTCTCTTTAGCTCTCCCTCTTTCTCTCTCTTCGTCTCTCTCAAAGATGGCGGCTACTTCTTTTTCTCTCACACAAAGGACCGAAGAATCGAATTGCTTCTTGTGGCTGCTGCTGCCTTTTATTTTATTTGAGAAACCCTCAAGTGTTATTTATGTGGGTTGGCCCACAAATAGGCTAGCCCACCCAACAATCTCCCCCTCCAGCTCATTTGGGGGGCTCCACCAAACCCGTTTCTTGTCTACAAAATAAAATTTCTCTTTAAGAAATGCCTTGGTAAACATATCAGTACCATTGTCATCTGTATGCACCTTCTCAAGCGTCAACAGCTTGGAATCCAGTACTTCTCGAATCCAATGATATCTCACATCAATGTGTTTGGATCGAGAGTGAAATGTAAAGTTCTTACACAAATGAATAGCACTCTGACTGTCACAATAGAGACTATACTTCTCTTGTTTCATTCCCAACTCTTGAAGGAATTTCTGCAACCAAAGAGTCTCCTTGCATGCTTCAGTAGTTGCAATATACTTTGCTTCTGTACTAGAAAGGGCGATACATTTTTGTAACTTACTTTGCCATGACACTGCTCCCCCTGCAAAAATCATCAAGTACCCAGATGTGGACTTCCAATTATCAAGATCACCTGCCATATCTGCATCAGTGTATCCATCTAGCATAGTTTTATCATTGCTGAAACATAGACACAATCTATGAGTTCCCTTGAGATATCTGAGAATCCATTTGACAACATTTCAATGCTCTTTACCAAGATTAGAGAGATACCGACTGACTACTCCAACTGCGTGAGCAATATCTGGTCTGGTGCAAACCATAGCATACATCAAACTACCAACGGCCGAAGCATAAGGAATCTTCTTCATGTCTTCTTTATCTTTCTCACTTGTAGGGCACTGCTTACTGTTCAATTTAAAATGACCTCAAGTGAAGTTGAGACTTCTTTAGCCTTGCTCATGTTAAACCTGTTGAGTACTTTCTCAATGTATTTTTCTTGAGACAACCAGAGCTTCCTATTTTGCCTGTCACGTGAGATTTTCATCCCCAGTGTCTGTCTAGCCGGACCCAAATCTTTCATTGCAAAGGATTTACTTAACTCCTTTTTCAACCTGTCAATCTTCACAGTATCACAACCAATAATCAACATATCATCAACATATAGCAAGAGAATAACAAAATCACCATCTGAAAAATTTTTCACATAAACACAGTGATCAGATGTAGTCTTGTGATACTCATGATCTGTCATGAAGGAGTCAAATTTTTTATACCACTGTCTCGGTGCCTGTTTCAAACCATACAAACTCTTCTTGAGACGGCATACAAGATTTTCTTTGCCATTTTCTTTGAACCCCTCCGGTTGCTCCATGTAGATCTCCTCTTCCAAGTCGCCATGCAGGAAGGCTGTCTTCACATCAAGTTGCTCGATCTCCAAATTCAAACTAGTTGCAATACCATGAACAACTCGAATTGATGATATTTTTACCACAGGAGAAAAGATTTCTTCAAAATCTATACCCTTCTTTTGACTAAATCCCTTCACAACCAATCTTATTTTGTACTTTGGTTGTGAGCTGTGCTCCTGAGTCTTCAACCTGTAGATCTATTTGTTCTTCAGAGCTCTCTTGCTCTTAGACAGTTTCACTAGCTCATAAGTGTGGTTCTCATGCAGGGACATCATTTCCTCTTGCATGGCTCGCAACCAATTTTCTTTGTTCTCGTGCTCTAGAGCCTCACCGTAGGACGCTGGCTCTCCTCCATCTGTCAACAATACATATTCATGAGGATTATATCTACTAGAAGGTCTCTTCTCTCTGGTAAATTTCCTAAACTCATCTTGTGGTGGTGATGGTGGAGTAGGTGGTGCCTCATGCTCAAGTTCATTAGCAGTAGGATTATCATCATCATTAACATCTTCTCTCTGCTCTGTCTCAGCTCCCCTTGATTAAAATCAACAGGTACTGGAATTGGATCTAGATCTGAATTTGAGCTAGCAGGAATGTCATCTGAAGATTTTGAATTATTACCTTTATCAATGTCTTTAATGATTTGATCTTCAAAGAAGACAACATCTCTACTCCTGATCACCTTTTTCTCAATAGGATCATACAATCTATAACCAAAATCTTCATGTCCATAACCCAAGAAGATACACTGCTTTGATTTTACATCAAATTTTGACCTTTCATCTTTGGGAATATGAACAAATACCCGACAACCAAAAACTCTCAAGTGTTTAAAAGACACATCTTTTCCGTCCAAACCCTCTCTGGGATATCACCATCTAGAGGAACTGATGGGGAAAGATTGATCAAATTGACTGTAGTCCTCATTGCCTCACCCCAAAAGGATTTTGGTAGTTTAGCATTAGAGAGCATACATCTGACTCACTCAGTAATGGATCTGTTCATCTTCTCTGCTACTCCATTCTCTTAAGGAGTTTTTGGCACAGTTTTCTCCAATTTGATCCCACGGGACTTGCAATAAATTTCAAATGGTCTTCTGTACTCACCACCATTATCAGCACGTACATACTTTAACTGTTTACCAGTTTCTCTTTCAACTTTGCTAAGAAAATCCTTAAATACCTCCAAAATCTGATCTTTAGATTTCAAAACAAAACACCAAACCTTTCTAGCAAAGTCATCAATAAAAGTTACAAAATAAACAGCACCACCAAGAGACTTATCTTTCATATAACAAACATCAGTATACACCAATTCTAAAGCATTCAATTTCCTAGATGGAGGAAAATTTTTGAATGCAACTCTATGTTGTTTTCCATAAATGCAGTCAACACAAGATTTAAATGCATTACCTCTAACTTTAGGTAGGAGTTGTTTGCGAATAAGTGTCTGAATCCCCTTTTCACCCATGTGTCCAAGTCGCCTATGCCAAAGGTCAATCGAGGAATCACAAACTGTGTTCACTTCTTCCTTCCTCAACTTGGCTTGCATCACGTAGAGGGTACTGTGCTTCTTTCCTCTGGCAACAACGAGATTTCTTTTGTTGAGTTTCCATTTGCCTCCACCTTGCGAGCTATAATAGCCCTCATTATCAAGTTTTCCTGTAGAAATAAGGTTAAATCGAATATTAGGAACATGTCGAACATTTCTCAATATCAGTTGGCACCCGATATTTGTGTCCAAATATATATCTCCATGCCAACAACTTTGCATGAGACCCCATTTCTTATCCTAACACATCCGAAATCTCCTTCGGTGTAGGTTGAGAAGAAATCCCTGTGATGAGTAACATGGTAGGATGCACCTGAATCAACTACCCAATTACTGTCATAATGAATAATATTCACCTGACCATCATCACAGAATACAAACATATCATCATGAGCTGCCACAACTGCTGTAGTGTCCTCATCATTTTTTTCCTTTGCCTTACCCTTTTTCTCAGTTTGATCCCATTTTAAGATTCTGCACTCCTTTATATAATGTCCATTCTTTTTACAATAATAGCATGCAACATTTTTTCGCGACTCAGACCTGTCTCTGGATTTGTCATTCCTATTTTGGGTTCCTCTACTTTTGCTTCTCCCTCTTCTTTCTTTCTTTTCTGTCACCAGGGCCTGGGACTCATAAAAAATTCCTTGTTCCTTCCTCCTGAACTCTTCATTCATCACGGCCTCTTTTGCAATAGCCATGGTCAACACACCATTCGGAGCTGAATTACTGATGGAGACCACCATGGTTTCCCAACTATCCGGTAGTGAACTGAATAATAATAAAGTCCGCACTTCATCATCCAGATTCAAATTTAATGTAGTTGCCTGGTTTATCAATTCTTGAAAATTACTCAAGTGTTCAGTCATATCTTCCTCATCCTTATATCTCATTCGAGTAATCTGCTTCAGACAACTAGCCTTATTCAAACCTGTCTTTCTTTCATACATACTCTCCAGTCTTTTCCATAATATATCAGTTCTGGTGTCATTAGCAAAATGTTGAAAAATACTTTGACCAATCCATTTTCTAATATTACCAACAGTTTTCCTGTGCATATTAACCCATTTTTCATCACTCATATCATTTGGTTTACATTTATCCCCTAAAATAGGTTCAAACAAATCTCTACAATACAGGTAGTCTTCCATTCTAGACTTCCAAATCGAATAATTAGTAGCATTTAATTTTATTATTCAACCACTATCCGAATCATCCATTTTTAACAGGTACAATTGAGCAGCCTAACCTGACTGCTCTGATACCACTTGTTGGAAAAGGGGTACCAGGACAGGCGCAAAATATCAGAGTTAGCCTAGGACAAATTTCTCTTTCCCGAAATACTAGTTAAAAACAGGAACAAGTCAAATCACCAAGTAATAATACCAACAGTGATAGTAAAATGTAGGAAAATTAAAAGGCACAGGGCACCAAGATTTTTACGTGAAAAACCCAAATTGGAAAAAATCACGAGACCTAGTCCAGTCAAAAAACTCCACTATCACAATAATGGGAATACACAGGTCTATCCGAAATATTCGGATGACAATAATAGCACCAATATCAACCAAGCAAATATGCCATAAAATCACCCCCAAAACTACAACTGTCAAAGAAGTGAGTTTGGAAAGGTGTTACCAAAGGAAGAGAAAATCCAAAATCTAAATCGGTAGATGAGTAGAGATTGATGAGAGGATCCCGTGTATAAAATTTTGTCTCAATCGGACTTCAAATCACCTTCCAACTGAGACCTTGAAATTATTTCTCTCTCTCTAGCTCTCCCTCTTTCTCTCTCTTCATCTCTCTCAAAGATGGCGGATGCCTCTTTTTCTCTCACACGAAGGATCGAAGAATTGAATTGCTTCTTGCAGCTGCTGCTGCCTTTTATTTCACTTGAGAAACCCTCAAGTGTTATTTATGTGGGTTGGCCCACAAATGGGCTGGCCCACCCAACACCTCTACCATTATCTTTATATGTCTACCCTCTTTCCCCCCCAGTGGAACTATAACCTCCTTCATTGATTTGAAAAGTTTTCCTAACTTAATCCCCACTGTCCTACACAGCCAGTGAACATGGAGATTCCATACCTGCACCCATAAGTAGGTATATCTAAAAAACTAGGGCTTTTTTTCACATCCCATTTCCCAATTTTTAATCACCAGGACCTGATTGTCCAGTACCCACCGACCTCCCATCAACGCTTTTTCCCGTTCATCATCAATTTCAAACTGGAATTGAAAGAGGTTAGGGCCAAGCTCAGTTACCACCAAATTTCTGGGATATCCCCACGCATGGTTGGTGAAATTTTTAACCCCTGTGAAATTTGCCAATTTCTCTCCTATCAATCTGCCTAGCAGACTCCTGCTGCAATCTTTGACTCCTTCACTGACATCATCCGAGTAAAGATCCACCCCTTCCAGCTCCGTTGAAGAGAGCTCAAACTTGCTAAAAGCACGAGTTAGCTCTTCTTCCATCTTCTATTAACCTAGCTGCTTGACACCACCTTTACACTATTTCTTTTCTTAGAAATCCAGTTGTTCAAACCTGCAAAACAGAGTAGAAGAAACAGAGTACGGAAAAACAGAGACCTAAAATGATCTAAAAGACACAAGAAACCCTATCCAACCACCCGCTAAACTAGCACACACTACCAAGACCTTTACAGTTAGCACCCATCTACTGTTCCCCAGATCATGACCTCTTTCGCACCAGGACGCAGAAGTGTAAGTACAATGGAGATTTTAGGTTACTAAAATTGGGTGTTTGTAGTACACCATAAGATGAAGGGTCACTATACTGACTGTGAATCTCAGAATCCTTCCTTTCTATTTTGGGTTGCTGCTGCCTTTTGAATTTTGAAGTCTCCTATTAAAGGAGGGAAGCTCTTAAACAAGAGAGATGAATGTTAGTAAACTTTCTAAACATGTACTTGAAATAATAGATTTGCAATTTAATGGTAAAACATACACTTGAAATAATAGATCTGCAATTTAACAACAATACAGATACAGTAGATATGAATGATTTTAAACTGATATAAAAGCTACAAGAAATTTCGAATTGTCTTCTAATAAAATACATCGCTACAACTTTCTTCTGTGCATGTTTCAATCACAAGATCTGCTAATCAAGGGCTACAATCTCTAAATTTGACAACTAGATCTGAAGTAAATTCGGATCAAATAACAAAATGGGATAAAAACATAAAATTTTCACTAGAAACCCCTAGGAGAAACAAAGGACTCTCACTAAGAAAATTTAGGAGAGATTTTATTAAAAAATACAATAAAACAAAATCCATGGAATGGTCTCCCTCTTGAAGAGAAAAATTTTCTGAGAAGATGAGTAAAAGTAAAGAGAAGTTGGAGGAAAGACAAAGTAATTTGAACCAATTTGGTCCTTAAAGAATACAAATGAACTACTTGAATCCGTTATGCTACTAATTTTGGCCAATTAATTGGAGGACAAACCTCCTTGTATACATTCTACAATTTCCAAGGACGTATCCCAATTGAAATAATGAAATACAGTTTCCAATCAAAAAGTGGACATTGACAAATTTTTCAAATTGTCCAATTTCATCGGTTGATGAACAATTATGATATAAAGGACTAATTTCATTTTCATAAAAAACTGACCGACCGATTTCATTTACTCATTTTCACTTGATTTCAGCATTGTATTGCACATCGATTCTATAAGTTAGCTAAGCCCTAACTTAACAGTTAATGTGCAACCTACTAATCAGTGGTAGTTCATGGTGACCATTGGTAAATCTTGAAACAGTGTTTGGTTGTAAAAAAATAAAAAAATGAGAATGAAAAAAGGTAACTAAAAATTGATAAGATTTGCTTACAATATGAAATAAACCTATGGAAGACAGTACTATGATTTGTTAAATTGTAAGCTAATGAAGTTGTGTGCCTGTGAACTATAATCTATGTACTTTGTTTACCATTATTATCATTATCTTTTTTTAAAGTTTTTTTTATTTTGATGGCAGTTGGAAATAGCTTCTAAAATTCATAAACAAACAAAAGGTCACACAAGTACCTTAAAGAAAAAAGGTCACACTAGCACACAAGTCGTTAGGCATAGGCAACCACTCTCCTTTAAGCTAGGCACAGAGGGAACCAGATGAGGCAATAGATTACATAGCAACTGGAACAATTTCTCAATGCCTTACTGTCTCAGCTTATCCACCACTACCTTCATCACCAGCACTAGCAGTAGAGAAGGTAGCTTCATAGGTAGTTTAGTGAGTCGGTTCATTGGCAGTAGATTCAGAAGAAGTTGTTGATTTTGTTGACCAAGATAGAGGAGCACTCCCCACAGATTAGCCTTACCATCATGCAACTTGCTTTTAGTTATCATACCATGAGGACGAGCTATTGACTATGGTCTTCATTCATAAACCCTTTTCTAGTGCCTATATCGAATACCTTTTTATGCCCTTGACTTTCATGCAGGGAGATCTCTCCATTTATGAAATTGCTTATGAAGCTGTTTCCAGGTTACTACTATAACTACAAAGAGGTAGGTAGTCATTTTTTCGATAGTACCTATACCCTTTTAAGCCAAACATCTTCCCGCATCTGAACCAGAAGTAGAAGTGGAAAGAATAGAGGTTCTTTCTGTAGTAACCCAAGCTATTTTTTTTTCGATAAAGACAATATATAGATCAATGAGCAACAATGAAGATACCATTCTGTTGATTGTCACCATACAAGGTTAGGGCATGCTATCCTATGCTACTTGGCATCATCCAATTTATAGATTCCAATGAGACATTCTAAAATAGTGCAACTATACAAAACCTTTTTCTCTTTTGTCATTTGAAAATAAACTAGCAAGTTGATGGTATTAGTAACCTAGGATATTCAGTTCTCAAGTTGTTTTCAATCTATGGTATGTGCCATTGAGTTTGTTTTTGTCCCCAAGGATCAAGAGGAGGATATAAATATTGTTATCCCCTGAAAGCTCTTTTGATTTTGAAATTAGCCATGAGGGCAAGATGATCAGATGACCATTCAGGTGAAGGAATTGACCTCTTTCCCATGCTATCATGACAATCAAGAAGCTTTAATAGCCCATCAACTTTCAACCAATCTACTCAGTTGAGTATATAGTCACTTATCCATCCACGACTAGCCAGACATGCACCACTACTTATAAAGGGATCAATGAAAAATCAGAACCATTAGTAGAGGCATAGTTTGCTGCAATGAACGAATGGGAAGCCGAGGAGGTTAAGGCCAATGCTTAGATACTTCTTGAAACATTTTGGTAATATTCCGGAGTGTTCTAGCCATTCGAGAGTCTTGGAGAATAGTCTAGAGCTTTTGTACATAAAAGTCTTGTCTTGAATAGAATATTCTAGAAACTAAGTGTAGGAGTTAGTGTGTAGAAGTTTCTAAAACTTAGTAAAGACTTCTTGGCATTTGTAAACACACTGTGTAATATTTTAAGTGCAATACAAGAGCTTTCATTAGCCTCCAACCTTTCTCTTCTTTGTTTACTTCTTTCACTTCCTCACAACCGCGCATTTAAGAGTTAGGTTGAACTAACAACCATTCATAGCATAGGTTTTGAAACTTGCTAGTGCCACACAGGCGGTGTGTTTGTCATTCCCCATTTTTTGCAATAAAAATTTTTAATGAAAAAATGCTTTTATTATTTTAGAAAATAAGTGAAAAAAGGGCCTAAAATAGGACTTTAAAAAAATGCGATAGTCTGGATCCAAAATTTAGTCTAAAAAGGATTTTTAAGAAAAGGAAAGTCACCACTTAATATTAAGTTTACGTGTACCAAGTCTTCTAAAGAAAGTTTTAGAAAAATGAAAATGAAATAAAATACAAAATAAAATAAAACAAAACCATACATATGAGTAATAAGAATACGTAGAAATGCGTAATCGAAATTTAAAGGTTAATAGGGAGACCTCTTTTTTGAAGAAGTGACTAAGATGAGAGGATGTTGAGCTATCTGTGTTCAAAAGTCGACAAAGGGATCAAAACACCAATTTAATTGACAATTAAAGATTAAAGATAAAAAAAGCTTAGGGACCAAAATGGAAAAAATGAATGAAGGATTAAAGAGTCAAGGGCAATCTCAATGATAAAAGCAGCAAAGATTACTAAGGATTAAAATGAGAAAAAAACTTTTTAGGCCAAAATATAAAATTTTAAAATCTAGGGGTCAAAATGTAAATTTTGTGAAACCATTTTTTACCACACTTTTATTCATAATCTACTCAAAATCTAGACTATTTGACTACCAAAATTATTTTCAAGCCATCAAATCAAAAACTATTTACATTAGTTTCTATAGTTGTAAAATTAGAATTCTAAAGTTAATAAATTCACTTAAACTTCAAAAACTTGAATTCATTCATCAAAGCATGCATGAACATCATACAAAAAGGCCAAGAATGGCCAAAAAGTCAAAAGAAAAATTTTGTCAATTTTCACAAATTTTAGGGCCTTAACATGATTATGCAAAAATTAGGGGGCCAAATAGCAAATATATATTTTTTGGGCTTGGATGAGAGAAATCAGCAAGAAATTATTATGAATAAATGTAAAAGATATCCATGACTCCATGTTGAATGAAAAATGAAGGAACGAAAGCGAGAAAGGAAAAAAAAAACAAATAAGAGGCTAGGATTTTCATTTTCTTAACTCAATTCCGAATGTAATATCATTTTTACATACTCATGACCTCTTCAAAAGATTAATCTTGAGTCTCACAATTAATGTGATTGGTACTAATTAGACCTTGAAGGAACATTTTGTTTCTCCCGATAGTCTCTTTATATTTAGGTTTTGCATTTATATAGAAACATTCAAATGTGATAAGTTTAAGATGTTAGATTAGAAAAATTTTGACTAAACCTCGCAACTAGTTTAGACTAGTTTGAAAGGGTACCTTGGATTTAAATCAATCGGACCTTTGCCTTCCTTTTCTTTAATCGTGACTCCTGAACTCGTTTTCTCTTATTTTCAAAGATTTGGAGTTGTCTAAAAAAAGGTTTTGTTTTATTTTATTTTGTATTTTATTTCATTTTCATTTTTCTAAAAATTTGTTTAGGTGACTTGGTACACCTAAACTTAGTATCAAGTGGTGATTTTTATTTTCTTAAAAATCCCTTTAGACTAAATTTTGGGTCCAAACCATCGCATTTTTTTAAAGTCCTATTTTAGACTTTTTTTTTCATTTTTTCTGAAATAAAAAATGCATTTTTTTCATTAAAATTTTTTATTGCAAAAAATAGGGTGCAATGGTATTAATGGAGATTTTAGCCAACTCGAGATAAGTGGTATTAGAGTTTGAAATCAACAAGAATCGTCCATGAGATGGCTTTGGATGCAACTAAGAATGCTCATGGCAGAGTCAAGAGAGACAAGTCGATCTTTTTGGAGCCAATGGCAACACTTGAGATGAGATTGGGTAGGGTGGAGTTAACTGTGGCCGATCATTACAATCGATAGGATAAGTTGGACCAATGCATGGAGTAGTTCGACAGAGACGTGCTACGTGAGGAGCTGCAAGAAGACATGCAGAGGGTGCTCGGTGAGGCCATGAATTAGCTTCTCATGGGGGATGATGCTGTTAGTCTCTCCGTAATGATGTTGTGCAACTCAAGGGTGAACTCGAGTTGTGTAGAGCCCAACTAGCAAAGGGTGCTAGTATGTCCACAGGAGAGTCGTCATTCATTCAAGAGGAGCTTGCAAAACTAAGCCCAAACTATGAGGGTTGCTTAGAAGTTGCTCGAGTTTCAGAAGAAGGATTCAACCAACGACAATGGCAAGAAGTTGCCTAGCAATGGAAAGAGTGGGGGAGACAAGTCTAAAACCCTGTGATCGGTGACATTGATAAGAGCAAGAAGGCGATGGGGAAGAACAGTCACAATGGAAAGTCGAGCAAAATATTCCACGAGTGCTTCCTATGCAAAAGCAAGAAGCATTATACTTGAAATTGCCTAAAAAGTGGCCACTTAGACGCAATCACACAAGAGCTTGGTCTAATTGGAGAACGAAGAGTAGCATGTACGACTTGTCAAGCCCATCCAAGCAAAGGTATTTGGGTAGATTGAGACCGCATGTACGTTGATGCAACTATCAATGGGCACCAACTCATCACCTTGATTGATGCCAGAACCGACATGAACTATATGAGTGAGGACACCACTCAAAAGATAGGAGTTACGTGAGTGCCGGGTACTGGAGGATTGAAGGATATGAACGGCAAATGGATGCCGCTCATGGGAGAAGCCAAGGAGGTACCGGTTCGCATGGGTTTATAGACTAGTATGACTAGTTTCTCCGTTGCCCCAGTAGATGACTACCAAGTTTTCTTTGATCTGCGAGTCCTTCACTATTTGAGACCTATCATAGTGCTAGATGAGAAAACCATCATTATTGTGCAAGTAGACAAACCTTGCATTGTGATCATGTGCCACGGAAAGGAAAGAAGTCTCTGTCAATTTGAGAGGGTCTCAGAGAACAGTGAACCAACGTTCATGGCTATACTAAATGAGGAAGATCCTCCAATCTTGGAGCACAAGTTAGATGTACTGATTCCCGCAAAATCGAGAAGATCCTAGAAGAGTTCCAGGATATAATGGCTGAGGATTTGCCAAAAAAGCTTCCTCCAAGGCGTGCTGTGGATCATGCCATCAAATTGGTGGAAGGCGCCAAACCAATCTCCTGACGGCCTGACTGGATATCTCCTGAAGAACTTGAAGAGTTACGAAGATAACTAGTAGAGCTTTTGGAGTCCTACTTCATAACGCCCTCCAAGAGCCTATGTGCAGTGTCTGTTCTCTTCCAGCAGAAGAAGGATAGAACCTTGCATACGTGCAATGATTACTGAGCCCTGAACAAGATCATGGTGAAGAACAAGTATCCCATCCCAGTAATCGTGGGCTTGTTCGATTGCCTTCAACCAGGCAAGATTTTCTCCAAACTAGACTTATGCAAGGGCTATTATCATGTAAGGATCAAGGAGGGAGACAAGCCAAAGACGGTTATCACCATGAGGTATAGGGCATAGCCATTCATATTAACTAATGAACCAGCCACTTTTTGCACCATCAAGTAAGAGGTGTTGTAGAATTTTCTTAACAAGTTTGTCATAGTATACCTTGACGACATTGTGGTGTATAGTACTAGCATGAAGAAATATGTTGTGCACTTAAGGCAAGTGTTCGTTGCATTTCAGGCCAACCAGCTGTATGTGAAGAAGGAAAAGTGCGAGTTTGGATTGCATAAGGTCTCCTTCTTGGGTCACATCATGACGGAACGCAAGGATCTAAATGTACTCCAGAAAATCAAGGCGATCGTCTACTGGGAGGCACCAACATCACCAATAGAGTTATGATCATTTCTTGACCTATTAAATTACTGTCATCAGTTCATAGAGGGTCATCCGGCTATTGTAGCCCCCTTGACAAACTTATTGCAGAAAGGCAAGGTTTAAAGTTGGACGGCCGAGTGCTAAGTCACATTCGAAGCCTTGAAGGATGCAGTGATGAAGGAGCCAATCTTGGCCCTATCAAAGTTTGACAGGCTATTTGAGGTGCATACAGACGCATTCAACTTGGCTGTTGGTGGAGTCTTAATGCAAGAAAGTCACTCCATTGCTTATGAAAGCCATAAGTTGAGTGACGTGGAGAAATGGTGGCTAACTCATGAGAAGGAAATGATTGCAATCTTGCATTGCTTGAGAGTATAGGAACATTACCTTAAGGCTATCACACCATTTAAGATCGAAACGGACAATAGAGTGGTGAACTAACTATCAATCGCAAACAAAACTCTCAAGCAAGCATGGTGGATGGACTATCCAGCAGAGTTCAAGTATGATTCATAGCATATCCAAGCAAGACCAATGTGATGGCCGATGCTCTTAGTCACAAGACTGCTATCTCGCCGATATACATGATCGATGGACATCTTTTGGAATGCATCAAGGAGGGGATTCAATAAGACCCACAAGCTCAAGTGTTCAAGGAGCTAATCAAGGAGGACAAGATGAAGAGATTTTGCCCTGAGGACGGGGTCTTCTACACCAAGCGCCAGCGCATATACATGCTAGATTGGGATCACATGTGGAGGGACATTCTTAAAGAATATCATGACAGCCGGTACCCTAATCATCCGGGGACACATTGCACGTTGTCTCTTGTGCAGGAACAGTACTACTGGCCCAACTTGCGGAACAACATAGATGCATACGTAAAAATCGCCAGCTGGACTTCTACAACCGTTACAAATAGGAGTGTGCAAAATCAAAAAATTCTAATATACCAACCAAATTCAAAAGTTTTGAAATCAGTAAATCGAAAATTGGAATGGAAATCAGATTTTTTGAATTCAAAATATACGAATTTGGTTCAAATTTAGTAATGCGATTTTTCAAATAAAAAATTCTAATTTTAAATTCATAATTCGAAATCGGGAATCGAATACCGATTCTGATTTCAAATTCGTTATATATATATATATTATATGTAATATAAAATTTATATTATATAATAATACATTTAACTAATAATTATATTATTTAACAATACAATAATAAGTTTTATTAAGTTTATTGTACATTATGTTATAATTATGAACATATATCATACAAAAGTCAGCATTTAGTTTAGCCAAACTTATATATAATTATAATAAAAAAATTAGAAATACAAAACAAAACTCCAAATTGAATTTCGATGAAATTAGTTATTACCAAATTCTAAATTGAATTCGGTACAAATTCGAAATCGGAATATGTGAAATCGAAATCGAAATCAATTGAATTTCCTGTACAAATTTTGAAAAATTTCAAATTCAAATTATCGAATTTGATTTCTATGCACACTTCTAGTTACAAATTCCAGTATGTATATGGGAGAGCATCTCCATGCACTTTATTATGGGACTGTCGAGATCGGAAAGGTATTCATCCCCATTCTAAAGGACTGAACAGTGGAGGTGACGACAAAATTCTTCATAGGGCACATCGTCAAATATTGGGGTTTGGTGGCAACTATAGTGAGTAACCGATACTCACGTTTTAAGGCTAAGTTCTGGATAGAACTCTTTCTTTTGTTTGGGTCACAGTTCAACATGTCAACAATGATACATTTGCAAACGGATGGACAAACGGAACGAGTCAATATTGTGCTGGAAGTGTACTTTTGGCATTACATGGTTGTAAATCAAGCTGACTAGGCAAAATTGTTGGATGTTACTCAATTTTGCTTTAACCTACAACAAAATGAGAGCACCGACAAAAGTCCGTTTGAGATCGTGTTAGATTTTCAACCAACGACCCTGAAGAATATTGTTCATAGTTACAAGGGTCCAAGCCCTCCCGCATTTAGATTTGCCCAAGATTTGACAAAAATGAGCGAAAACGACTAAATTGTACTTGAAGAAGGTCCAACAATAGATGAAAAAATGGGCTGACTATAAACATACATTCCGCGAGTTCAAGAAGGGAGACCAAGTGTTAGTGACGTTCTACCAATACGGGCGCATTCGTGGGGTGCACAAGAGTTTTATGAGACTATATGAAGGATTGTTTACTGTGTTTAAGAAAATTGGGAATATTGCCTACAAAGTGAAGTTGCTTGAGGCTCTATTTCAACTTCACCCGGTCTTTCATGTCAACCTACTGAAACCATTTCACAAGAATCTACGCAACCTAACAAAAGATGTGTCAGTAAAAGCACCTGCAGGTGTTAGGGACGAGTACGACAAGATTATAGAGGAGATCCTAGCTGATCGTATTGTCCGACACAAGAATCATGCGTCAACAAAAGAGTACTTGATGTGTTGGCATGGTCTATGCATTGGCATGCGTCAGCTGTAAAACTATGGCAGTTCGAGAAGCTCATACGAGGATATGAAGGACGTTAACAGGCATCAGGGACAATGCCTTATTCAAGTAGGAGAGGGTGACTTGGTCCGCACGTGTCCATCTGCGACAGGTCAAATATGCATTACTACCTATATGGGAATTAGTGAAAAACCAGGATCATTAGTAAAAGTATAGTTTAATGAACAAACAGGAAGCCATGGAGGTTAGGGCCAATGCTTAGATATTTCTTGAAACATTTTGGTAATATTCTGAAGTATTTTAGGCCATTCAAGATTCTTGGAAAATAGTCTGGAACTTGTACATAAGAGTCTTGCCTTGTATAGAATATTCTAGAGATTACGTGTAGAGAGTTAGTGTGTAGAAGTCTCTAGATCTTTATAAAGATTTCTTGGCTTGCCTATAAATAGACCAAACCCCTTCATTTGTAAATGCATTGTATAATATTTTGAGTGGAATACAAGAGCTTTCCTTAGCCTCCAACCTTTCTCTTCTTTGTTTACTTCATTCATTTCCGCACAACCGTGTATTTGAGAGTTAGGTTGAACTAACAACCATTCATATCTTAAGTCTTGAAATTTGCTAGTGCCACATGGATGGTCTGTTAATAAAAATTTTAGCCAACTTGTGACACAAGGTTCCAAAAAAAACTTGGTTTAGGCTCCATTTTTTCCCGTCTGTTCTATTGCAAAACTTCATTAGAATCAGCTAACCGTGATGATGAATATGCACTGACCAGATGCATTGAGTGGCTAAGTCTAAGATTCTTATACACTCCCAAAGGATCTCTAAAATGATTTTGATTGTAACATCCAACTTTGCTGTTGATGAGAAATCGATGAGAATCACTCCTACGAATAGAATTCAAATCACCACAGCTTAGAATAGGAAATCTTGAAACCTCAATCTTTTCAAGTCCCCTAACAAGATTAATGACTTGAACAATCTTGCATCAGAAGCATCACAACCACTGTGATGTATATGAGTATTTCCTAAACAAATTCTAGAACTGATAGCATCATATGGCTGAGAATGACAATTTCCAATTACTTCTAGGATCACAACAAGTGCAATATTATTTTTTATAAGCCAAAAGATGCCCTCATCTCTTCTATCAAGTTATAGCTTTCCAATCAGTGGCAGAGCCATCTTATCATACTCAACCTCATACTTGGCAACAATCTTGAATTTGTCACGCCTGAAGAATGTTGCACAACCATCAATTATAAGCTGAACCCATTAAATTATCGCATATAAAGCTGGTGGTTTGATTATATAAAGCATCATTTTTTTCACTCAAATATGGACCGTCTTCCACATTTCAGTAATAAAACGAGCTCTTTCCTACTTTCAAAGTCTATCCCCCAAAAAACACAGCAACCAAAAATTTCACCAATTTTTTATCATTCTGGCAGCATGGCTGAGTGGTAAGGCGTGGACTACAAATTCCTTTTCTCCAATTCAAATCCGGGTATCACCTGATCAACAAAAAACTAATATAACTCACCACATTATTTCCCATCCGAAGAAAAGATAGGCGTTGTTTATTAATGTAGCCACCAAAATTTCATTTAGCTTGATTTTAGCTTTATCTAATTCAATTTTATTATTATTATTAATTAAATGATAGCTAGTGTTCATTTTGATTATTTTTATAAATTAGACTTATTATTTTTAAGGTATTTTTGCATTATATTTCCAAAAAAAAGAAAGAAAGAACAGGAAAAATCCTCACAAAATTTGTTTTTAGCCTTTTAGATTTAATTACTTTAAAATAAATAAATTTTCTATTAATTTTGTTGTTTAAAATTGATTTGGAAAACAGAAAAACAAAAACAAAAAAGGGAACTATTCATCATCTCCTTCGTACGAACCACGAACCAGAATTTTGCAGCTGGCAAGGTGAACCCATTTCACTTCTTTTTGTTGTTTTCTTTTTCCCCAACCATTTACCATCTCATGCCCCTAATCTATATCAAGATCTTTCTAGAAGAATGTCATCCGATGGCTCCAGTTTTCTGTAGAAACCCACCCTTCATCCTCACCTTTGAGGTGAGGGTTTTGGAGTTGCTGGTTCCTATAAAAGGGATCCAAAAGAAATGCAGCTGGGGAGGATAGAAGGAAGCGGCTAGGGTTAGAGTAAAGAGGGTAATGGGAGAGTGAGAGATAGAGTGAGAGAGAGAACCAAGAGAGCTCTCGGCCGAGGAAAATTGGAAAATAGGAGGAAAGAAAAGGGAGTGACGGTTGAAAGAAGAAGGGAGGATAAAGTGCGATGGCTAAGGGAGTGAAAGAGCAAAAATTGGGGGAGAATTCTTAGTTTATGATGAAAAAAAGGCATTCTAGAAGTGGGGCGGTTTTTGGAGATTGTTCTTGAAATGGGGTCTTCGCATTCCGCGAATGCGAGGTCTGTTTGAAAAAAAAAACCAAAAAAGTGAGTCAAAGAAGCAAAACGCAATATCGGAAATCTTCAAAGAACAGCAAAACAAAGAAAACAGAGCAGGCCACCAAACTCCCGCCATAGCCTCCTCGCAATTGAAAAATCTGACCTGGATTCTGCACATCAAAGCATCCAAAGACTGGAGCTGGCCACCATTTGTCCTATTTTGTGCTGCCAAAACGCCGGACGGCAGAAATAGGAGGAGCGGCGCCACACGGCTGAGCAGCGCCACCATCTCTGTTGTTCTGCTCCGCCGGAAGTCACGCCTCATTCTCTTTCTGCCTCGCTGAAGCAAGCCCTCCATATTGCAGCCGGTTTTCAAAGCTTCTTCAACCACTAGATCCCCGACCCATTTGCGCCTTTGCCCACCCACTGCCGCCCCATTGCCGACCCAACATTTGCCAGCATTGCCGTCCCATTGCGACTGCCAAACAGCATAAAGGTGAGCCTTTTCCATTTGCAATGCCTCATTTGTAGCATTTTAAGTTTAATTAATACTTGAATACTTGAATCCAACGGCAAGTTCAGATTTGTTGTGAAATTTGGGTTTAAATTTGATGTGGGTTGTGCTTAGTTTTGCAATTTTTGTGGTGGATTTGAGGATATACGTTACATTTTTTGAATTCTTGCAATTTTTCTGTTTCCAATTTGTTGTAGTTGCGCTAATTGTGTCCGTGTGGACAGTGGAGCTGGAAAAAGAAGGAAATAGTTTTTTTGACAAATATTGCAAAATAGTTTAAAGCTAAAACCCTTTTAAGGAAAAAGTCCATTTAATTGTTTCAACTATTTTTTAAAATTTTCTCAAAATTAGAATGAAATTTAGGTTAAACTTATTTTCTGTACATCTAACTCTAAAAAGAAAAGTGGTGCTAGTCTCATTTTATTGTCTACGGTGAATAGAGAGCTAGTGGTACTACGAACGGGTTGGTGTTCATGATTTTTCCGATAAGGCATAGGAAATGACTAAATGTTCTAACATTGGACCAACTTGAAATTACGTTTTAAAAAAAAATCTATTTTTTTGTGTTGAAGAAGATAAAACAAAAAAAAAAGAAAAAAGGGGCAAGTACCATTTAAAATAGAAAATGGATTCTAATTAAGGGAATTAAACATGAGATGCAAATGAGAAACGGATTTCTCTAGGGCAGCTATGGGTAAATCGTACATTAGAGTTGTGTTCCTAGAAAAGATTTTAGAAAAATAAGGGCCTTGAACTAAAATGGAAAAATAAATTTTGCTAAAATTACAATATATGTTAGCGTGACCCAAAATTTGATGTCGAGCATTGAAGTTGTCTTGGATGCATTTCCGTTGCTTTAACAGTCTTAGCATGTGACGGCCCCACCTTCCCCTAAGGCGTACCAAAGGGTTCGGCGGACCGCCTGTCCAACTCTCGCCAGGACTTACTCACTCACTCGTATCACGGCATACATCCATAAGCCATAATTAACATCCACAATTCAAGCTTAAAATTTATATTGATACAAATCAAGGTACAAAGTCTCAATATACTCAAATTAGTTCAAAGCGTATACAATCCAAATACAACACATTCTATTCAAATAATAGCGTGAGTACAAGTCAAAAGTCAAACAACTAGACTATGCTAGTCTTTACCGGTCTCACGCCTCGCTCGTACCCCTGTAAGGAAAACAAAACTAACGGAGTGAGCCAAAGCTCAGTGAAGTTCCAAATATCAAATTGGCCAACAAACCAAGTGATAACAAAGTAATAGTGAAATAGCGAGCAAACAAGTCAAATCAGAGAAATAGCATTTCAGCTAGTCAAGCCACATCCAATTCACATTCACATATAAGGATACAGTAACTCAGATCTTGGCTCCATTCCAGCTTGATCGATTGGTAGTTGACACTTCGTCAACTCTCAAGTAATAACTAGTCCAAAATAAACCCCACTTCACGCCAATCTCCGTCCACCGATCAACCCCCTTCTCCGGGCCCGCACGCCACATGAAACACGGATGGTAATACTCGAGTATACCATTTAGCCGAGGAGATAACACTCCACTCGACATAACTAGTTACCCAGGGTTCGTTATCTAATCGACCAGACCTTTGCCGGCTCGACTCGATTAACTAGCCACAGGGTTGCTGGAATTCCAGGCAGGATATAACTCATGTACATGTATAGCGAATCAAGTGTAATCAACAAATAAGAACAAGTCATGTTAGGACAAGTGCGGTAAAGTACACTCTTGCCCTATCATTCAATCATCATGTACTCATGTAGGTCAAGTAGAAAACACATGTATTAAGTGCAATCGGATATTTGGAAGCACTCACGAAAATGTAGTGTCTCAAGTATTCACGTTCAGTTATACTCCAGGTTTGGAGTCCAGATCTGTGATAAAATTTCAGTTTGAGAACTTTGAAACATTACCAAGATTCGAAACTTAAACGTTTCATTCAATAAGAATCAAATAATTAAAGTTCATTTGGAAGACATTCGTGAAACACTTGCTCGCTTTTCAAACTGGAAGATTTTGTAGCAAATATACTTGGAAATAACATTTGAGTCGAAAGTGCAAGGAAAACGGGTTTACAGTGGTTATTATGTCTTTTCCTCAAGGGTACAAGTTCGGCTAAATTTTAACGTATAACCCTCGATAACCAAGGTAGCCAAAGTCCTAGATGGCCCAAGTGATACTCATATCAACTCTACCCAAGTCACAAGTGTATTTCTATAGTGCTCGAGCGTAAATTTGGGCAGCATGCCCTTTGTATTTTCCTATTTTCAGCCATTTATGGTTTCATTCTTTTACTCAATCCAACCCAAAGTCATCCACAACACAATTGCATTTCAATAGCCGTTCAATAGGCTCAAGACAATACAAGGACAAGAATCAAACTAATAACAAATGCGGAAATTAAGTTTACAAAAGACAGATTTGACGGATTTTTACGGAAAGAACACATTCGAGGCTACACTTATCGGATTGAGGTACAACTTATACCATTTCGAAGCTAAGACGAAGGCCTACAACTTTCATGAAGATCACTTAGTCAAATTTCTAGTGTAACCCAGTCAAATTCCCAATTTACAGAATCAAAATCCAACTAATCGGCTATTTAACCGTACTGCCTTCAAATGGTCATATCTCAGGCTACCCAAGTCCGTTTAAGGCATTCTTGGTGGCATTGAAAAGTAAGACAGAGTACTAAAACTTTCATATTTTGGCAAATAGCTAAATTAGCACGGATTATAGTGAATAGGCATGGCCAAAAGACTGAACTGTCTAAACGGAACACTGGAAGGCAACATAGGGCAGTGAGGATATTTTAATCTTTTCACAGGCTACGTTGCTCTGATTAGGCTGAAATGTTGTGGGCAACTATAAAATATTATTCTCTACAACTTTCATGTTTTAAACCAAGTCTAATTCGGCCTCTAACAACACGAACTGGAACCGGACAGAACAGGATAAAAATTTTCCAGAAATCTGGAATTTTTTGGTTTCAAAGAACTTTCTTCATTTCTTGCTTCACTTGCTACCAAAACCCCCTATTTAATCTTAGATACAACACATATTAATCATACATCAAGTATAGGTAGCAATCCTTCAAACCCTAATTCATGTAACTAAAAGGAAAAACACCCAAAACATGATAACAACCATCATTCACCACAATTTTGAAGTGCTAAGCTAATATAAACAAGATCAAGAGTAAGAAATGAGGAAATCATCATCCTTACCTTGCTTAAGTGTCTTTCAAGAGCAACCCTAGTTCTTCCTTTCAAAATTTCACCAATATTCCACTAGCTAAACACCCAATGATGACTTTAATCGGTTTGTTTTCTTTATTTCCTCACTTTGTGCCTAGATTTCAAGATGAAATGATGCAACACACTCTTGGATTTTTTTCTCTCTCTCTCTTGGCCAAGCAGCAGAAATATAAAGAAAAATGGAGCAAAATGGAGGATAAGAAGATTGAACTCTTGGTTTGGTCAAGTGGCCCTTAGGTGGCGACAAGTGGCTTCACCATCACCACTCATTTTTTTTTCTTTTCCTTCCTATTTTGGTCCATATTTTCGGTCAAGACTAGCTGGAATTGAGGAGATATTTTGCTCAAGTGTTAATGAGCTCATGTGGTGAGAAAGTGGTTGTCAAGTGGTGTGTTCAATCGGTAGTGCGCGGTACCCGTTGGTTCACGCCGTTTTTGCTTAAATCACACGTACTAGGGTTTTTACTTCCTATTCACTAACTTTTTATCATTACTCCTAATCACATATTATTTCTCACCTAAAAGTCACTCTTAAGTACCAAATTTGCTCCTCACTCTGTATCGAAAAAATCACCCTACGGAAAAACGCGAAAATCCTAACTTGCTCCAACTTGAAAACGAAAAGTGAAACCCTACTTTCTTGGTCCATTTGCACTTATTGTGGAATGATTGGGTAGTAGGGTTATAAGAAACGAATAATTTCCAAATAAAAGGGCATTTTTGAAAAAAAATATAAGAAATTTTCGAGTCCTCACATTCTCTCCCTTTAAAAAAGAATTTCGACCTCGAAATTCATACCTTTCGCCGTGAACAGGTCGGGATATTTCTCTTGCATGTCCTTTTCTAGCTCCCAAGTTGCTTCTTCCACTTCATGATGCTTTCATAGAACATTTACTAAAGAAATCTGCTTGTTTCTCAGGTCCTTCACCTTCCGATCCAAGATTTGAATGGGTCGTTCTTCATAGGTTAAGGACTCGTCGAGTTCAACATCTTCGGGTGGCAAAATGTGAGTCAGATCCGGATGGTATTTCTTAAGCAGAGAAACATGGAAAACGTCATGGATCCTAGACAAACTAGCTGGTAACTCAAGTCGATAAGTCACCTTTCCTATTCGCTGAAGTACATTGAAAGGTCCTATATATCGTGGTTGTAACTTTTTCTCTTTTCCTGCTCTAATCTTTCCCTTCAATGGGGTAATCTGAAGAAACATTTTATCCCCTACCTCAAACTCCAAATCCTTCCTACGATGATCGGCATAACTTTTTTGTCGGCTTTGGGCCATTTGCAGTCTCTGGCGGATCACATTTACCCTTTCATAGGTTTCCTCAACCCATGGTATTGTGGTCGGATCTATAATTTTTCTTTCTCCTACTTCATCTCAATAGATTGGAGATCAACATCGTCGTCCATACAAGGCTTCATATGGGGCCATTTGAATAGAGGAGTGATAACTATTGTTATATGCAAATTCAACCAAAGTTAAGTATTGACCCCAACCTCCTCCAAAGTCCACAATACAGGCTCTCAGCATATCCTCAAGAGTTTGAATAGTTCTCTTAGATTGTCCATCAGTTTGCGGGTGATACACTGTACTATAATTCAACTTAGTTCCTAGAGTCTCTTGCACTTTCTGCCAGAATCGGGATACAAATCTAGGGTTTCTATCGGATACAATGCTCACTGGTATCCCGTGTAGTCTCACCACTTCATCCATATAAAGTTTGGCAAGTTTCTCCAAAGAATATTTCATATTTATTGGCAGGAAATGTGCGGTCTTGGTTAATCGATCCACTATTATCCAAATTGCATCATGCCCCTTTTGTGTTCGTGGCAACCTTGATACAAAATCCATCGTTATATGCTCCCATTTCCATTCAAGGATCTCTAACGGCTGTAACAGACTTGACGGCTTTTGATACTCAGCTTTTACCTGTTGGCACGTAAGGCACTTTTGCACAAACTAGGCAATTTTCACCTTCATATTCTCCCACCAATACAGACTTTTAAGATCTTGGTACATCTTATTATTCCCTGGGTGCACCGTATACCTAGAGCGGTGTGATTCCTCCAAAATCTCTCTTTTTAACTCCTCATCCTTGGGTACAATGGCACGATTTCAGAACTTTAAGATTTCATCAGAACCTAAGTTAAAGTTAGGCAACTCCCTTTTCATCACCTTTTCCACCCACTTTTGCACCATTGGGTCCTTCACTTGGCCCTCTTTGATTCGATCCATCAGTGTCGACTTCACCTCAATATTTTCACAAATCACCTTATTCGGTTCCAGACGAGATTTCCACTCACATACATCTTCCAACAGGCTCCACTCTCTCACCATAGAACTTGCTAGTTGAGCCTTTCGACTTAAAGCATCTGCTACAACGTTGGCCTTTTCAGGATGGTAGTTTATTGTACAATCATAATTTTCTAAGAATTCCACCCATCGACGTTGTCTGAGATTTTCCTCATTCTGAGAAAACAGATACTTAAAGCTCTTATGATCCGTATAGACCTCGAAAGTTACACCATAGAGATAATGTCGCCATTTCTTCAAAACAAACACAACAGCTGCAAGTTCCAAGTCATGGGTTGGATAGTTTTATTCATGAGATTTTAACTTTCGAGACGCATAGGCAATCACATTCCTATTTTGCATCAACACGCACCCTATCCCTTCTTTTGAGGCATCGGTATAAACCGTGTAGCTATCGTTCCCACTGGGCAAAGCTAAAACTGGAACCATAGTCAATTGCTTCTTAAGCTCTTGGAAACTACTATCGCATTTAACATCCCAAATATACTTTCCTTGTTTCTTGGTCAAGTTAGTCAAGGGTCCCGCAATTCTCGAGAAGTTCTTTATAAATCAGCGGTAGTACCCTGCTAGGCCTAGAAAACGTCGTACCTCTGTGGGATTTTCTGGCCGCTTCCATTTGGCCACAACTTTCACTTTCGCCAGGTCTACAGCAAGTCCATCTTTTGAAATTACATGACCTAGAAATGCCGCTTTCTCCATCCAAAATTCACACTTGCTGAATTTAGCGAACAATTGGTGTTCTCTTAGGGTTTGCAGCACAATTCGCAAGTGTTGTTCATGCTCCTCTCTTGATTTCGAATATACTAGGATATCATCAATGAATACCACTACCAACCTATCCAAGAAAGGTTTGAACACTCGATGCATTAAATCCATGAATGCCGTTGGGGCTTGGTTAAGCCAAAAGACATTACCGCGAACTCAAAATGCCCATATCGAGTGTTAAATGCCGTTTTTGGCACATCCTCCTTTCTAATTCTCAATTGGTAGTACTCTTGTCGCAGGTCCAACTTAGAAAACACCACAGCCCCTTGTAACTGATCAAACAACTCATCGATGTGGGGCAAAGGATATTTATTCTTAACAGTTACTGCGTTTAGCCCTCGATAGTCAATGCATAACCTTAAATTTCCGTCCTTCTTTTTAACAAATAATACTGGAGCTCCCCACGGCGACTCGCTCTCATATATGAACCCCAGTTCTAGCAAGTCCTGCAATTGCCCCTTTAATTCCTTAAGGTCAGCAGGTGCCATACGATAAGGGATTTTCGAAATAGGAGTAGTTCCGGGTACTAGGTCAACCTTAAATTCAATCTCCCTTTCAGGTGGCAGAGACTCCAACTCCTCCGGAAATACGTCCGGATATTCATAGATTACGGGCATGTTTTCCAACTTAATTTTTTCTCTCGGAGTGTTAATTAGAAAAGCTAGATAATCGTGTGCCCCACGACTAAGCAATTTTCTAGTCCTTATTCCCGAAATGAGCGCAGATGAGGCTAACATACCCCTCACGTCTAATTTCAAAGTTGTCTCACCTGAAATGCAAAACTCTACCACTTTCATCCTACAATCTACCCGAGCATGATAATGAGCTAGCCAATCCATACCTAAGATGACATCATACCCCTTAATGGTTAGACTAATGAGGTCAACTATCAATTTCCGTTCACCAACCCAAATATCACAATTCCTATACATCTCATTCGCAAGCAAGATTTGACTACCCGTAGGTGTTCTTACTTCTAAGTCATAAGGTAATCTTTCAACTTTTAGGTCAATTCCAAGCATAAATGCAGGATTAACAAAAGAATGAATAGCACCGGGGTCTATCAAAATTTTGGCTAACCGGTGAAAAACAGGGATCGTACCTTCTACTACCTCTGTTGGTTCAGGCACGGTTTGTTGATCCAGCGAATACACCCTGGCCGGTACTCTCGACCTGGTCCCTCCAACATTGGTCGGCTTTAGGTTTGACTTGGCAGTCGACTGAGTATCACTGATCAACGGGCAGTTGACTATCTGGTGTTCCACACTTCCACATCTTAGGCACTTCCGAGCCTTTCTCCAGCACTCATCCTCTGTGTGGTTTGGTTTTCCACAATATCCACACGTTACTCAGGGAGTGGAGGTTTGGCCTCCCTGCGAAAAATCCCTACCTTGTCCCCTACCACTTTGGCCTCCCCTCTGGGCACCTCTTTTCGGAGCACCTCCTCTAGATGTGCTCGAAAACCGTTCACCTCCAGTCCCACGACCGGATTTAGCAGGTGGCATGTTCTGATCACTCCGCACTAATCCTTGGACTCCACTAGGTACCCCTTTCCGTTTAGCGTGGAAATTCCTCACGTGTGCTCTAGCAATCTCTATCCTTTGGGCCTTCTCCAGAACCTCCGTAAACGTATTAATTTGGGCTGCCACTAAGGCTTCTTGTAATTTCACATTTAACCCTTGCACAAACCTCCGTACCTTCCTTTGCTCTGTAGCTATCAGTTCGGGAGCAAATTTGGACAACTTTGTAAACTGAGTCTCATACTCAGCTACACTCAACATTCCCTGACGGAGTTTAATGAAATCAGCATCTCTCTTCTCCTGGATGATAGGAGGAAGATATTTCTCGTTAAACTCCCGTACAAAGTTTAACCAGGTCCATGCAGTCACCTCTCTCTCCCATTTGGCACTCACTACATTCCACCAAACTCTAGCTGGCCCCTTGAACTAGAAAATAGCGAATTGAACTTGCCTCTCCTCTGTATAATTTAAGACAGCAAAGATATTAATCATGGCTTCCAGCTATTTCTCGGCTCTGTCCGGGTCTAGTCCTCCCAAGAACTTGGGTGGAGAGAACTTCTGGAATCTCTCTAAGGCCCTATCTTGCCCCATATCGGGGTCCCTAGGTTGATTTACAGGGGCTTAACTCTGTTGTTCCACTAAACGAGCCAAGATGTTAGTCATCTGTTGGATGGCAGTTGTCACTTGATCTCCCCCTGCAGCTTGGAGTTCAGGTTGTGGCTCAATCGTTACCTCTCACTCCTTTTTTGGTTCTAGCACCGGTTCCTATTCTTGTCTACCCCCGCGGCCTCGACTAGGACCGATTCCTCGGTTAGTTCCCCTGGTTTGACTTCTTCTACCCTCCATGTTTCGGATTTACGCAACTAAAAATATATAAACAAAGTAAGGTATAACTCGTATAACACGTTGCAAAAGGCTAAATAAAGGCAATAAAACACATAATAAACAAGTACTTTATATACATAGCAAACAAGTCATATATACATGCCAGCCTAGGCAAGTCAGAGGCTATACTAGCCAAGGAACATAGAACAAAAGCCCCTATTTACATCCACCGCGACACGTCAAAGTCAAAAATAAAAGGAAACGTGTCGTCCTACTATGTTCCTAACTATCCCACAAAAATCTCGTCAGTCCTCACTCCTAACAAGTCGTCCGGCTAGACGCCGACTCAACCGACTCCGAGAATGCACTCGGCTCCTCCTCCAGATCCTTCTCTGGATCCTCCCCAAGAGTATCAGGAGCGCCAGGAGCTACAGGCGCTTGACCCTCTCCAGCCAAATCCTGAAGCACATCATCCACTAGTGCCTCGAACTCAGTCAGGATGTAGCCGGTCCGGTCTCTAATATCCGCAACCACTCGTATAAGGCGTCCAGTCGTCGCCTGAGCCTGCTCGCTGAAGGCATCCGTTCGCTGCTGCTCCTCCAACACCGAGGCCTCCAGCTCTCGGATCCTAACTCCCTGGTCTCGGAACGTAGCTCGGAGATGCTCAATCTCCGAATGGCACATACGATTGGTGCGACCAAATCGTAGCCGCTCGTTTTCCACGGCAAACACTACTCGGTCGGGGTAGGAGTAGGTCTTCCAGCAGTCGCAGCGTCGGATCTTGTGCGCTGAGGACCACCGCTGCACTGGCCCACTGGGGCTCTCCTGATATGTGATCACACGACAAACAGGCCCCTCCAAATGTGGCTCGTCAATAGGAGCGTCAGTAGGCGCGTCAGTAGGTAGATCAGTAGGCACAGGCTGGGACGGCCCAGCACTCCCAGAGGCATCAGTACCCGCCATAACCTAGGTTTGCAAGTAACATTGCAAAAGTAAGTACACGAGACGTAGACAACAAGGCTAAAGGCTAAGCTCAAGAATAAAACCCTAGCCTATCGTATCAAGCACTCAATCTATCCAGATCAATTCACAACCTAGGATCTGATACCACCTGTGCGACCCCACCTTCCCCTAAGGAGTACCAAAGGGTTCGGCGGACCGCCTGCCCAACTCTCGCCAGGACTCACTCACTCACTCGTATTACGGCATACATCCATAGACCATAATTAACATCCACAATTCAAGCTTATAATTTACATTGATACAAATCAAGGTACAAAGTCTCAATATACCCAAACTAGTTCAAAGCGTATACAATCCAAATACAACAAATTCTATTCAAGTAATAGCGCGAGTACAAGTCAAAAGTCAAACAACTAGACTACGCTAGTCTTTACCCGTCTCACGTCTCGCTCATACCCCTGTAAGGAAAACAAAATTAACGGAGTGTGCCAAAACTCAGTGAAGTTCCAAATATCAAATTGGCCAACAAACCAAGTGATAGCAAAGTAATAGTGAAATAGCGAGCAAACAAGTCAAATCAGAGAAATAGCACTTCAGCTAGTCAAGCCACATCAAATTCACATTCACATATAAGGATACAGTAACTCAGATCTTGGCTCCATTCCAGCTTGATCGATTGGTAGTTGACACTTCGTCAACTCTCAAGTAATAACTAGTCCAAAATAAACCCCACTTCACGCCAATCTCCGTCCACCGATCAACCCCCTTCTCCGGGCCCGCACGCCACATGAAACACGGATGGTAATACTCGAGTATACCATTTAGCCAAGGAGATAACACTCCACTCGACATAACTAGTTACCCAGGGTTCGTTATCTAATCGACCAAACTCTTGCCGGCTCGACTCAATTAACTAGCCACAGGGTTGCTGGAATTCTAGGCAGGATATAACTCATGTACATGTATAGCGAATCAAGTGTAATCAACAAACAAGAACAAGTTATGTTAGGACAAATGCGGTAAAGTACACTCTTGCCCTATCATTCATTCATCATGTACTCATGTAGGTCAAGTAGAAAACACATGTATTAAGTGCAATCGGATATTTGGAAGCACTCACTAAAATGTAGTGCCTCAAGTATTCACGTTCAGTTATACTCCAGGTTTGGAGTCCAGATCTGCGATAAAATTTCAGTTTGAGAACTTTGAAACATTACCAAGATTCGAAACTTAAACGTTTCATTCAATAAGAATCAAATAATTTAAGTTCATTTGGAAGACATTCGTGAAACACTTGCTCGCTTTTCAAACTAGAAGATTTTGTAGCAAATATACTTGGAAATAACATTTGAGTCGAAAGTACAAGGAAAACGGGTTTACAGTGGTTATTATGTCTTTTCCTCAAGGGTACAAGTTCGGCTAGATTTTAACGTATAACCCTCGATAACCAAGGTAGCCAAAGTCCTAGATGACCCAAGTGATACTCATATCAACTCTACCCAAGTCGCAAGTGTATTTCTATAGTCCTCGAGCGTAAATTTGGGCAGCATGCCCTTTGTATTTTCCTATTTCCAGCCATTTATGGCTTCATTATTTTACTCAATCCAATCCAAAGTCATCCATAACACAATTGCATTTCAATAGCCGTTCAATAGGCTCAAGACAATACAAGGACAAGAATCAAACTAATAACAAATGCGGAAATGAAGTTTACAAAAGACAAATTTGATGGGTTTTTGCGGAAAGAACACATCCGAGGCTACGCTTATCGGATTGAGGTACAACTTATACCATTTCGAAGCTAAGACGAAGGCCTACAACTTTCATGAAAATCACTTAGTCAAATTTCCAGTGTAACCCAGTCAAATTCCCAATTTACAGAATCAAAATCCAACTAATCGGCTATTTAATTGTACTGCCTTCAAATGGTCATATCTCAGGTTACCCAAGTCCATTTAAGGCGTTCTTGGTGGCGTTGAAAAGCTAAGACAGAGTGCTAAAACTTTTATGTTTTGGAAAATAGCCAAATCAGCACGAATTATAGTGAATAGGCATGGCCAAAAGACTAAACTGTCTAAATGGAACACTGGAAGGCAACATAGGGCAGTGAGGGTATTTTAGGCAGTGAGGCAACATAGTGAACACCGGCTACGTTGCTCCGATTGGGCTGAAATTTTGTAGGCAACTATAAAATATCATTCTATACAACTTTCATGTTTTAAACCAAGCCTAATTTGGCCTCTAACAACACAAACTGGAACCGGACAGAACAGGATAAAAATTTTCCAGAAATCTGGAATTTTTTGGTTTCAAAGAACTTTTTTCATTTCTTGCTTCACTTGCTACCAAAACCCCCTATTTAATCTTAGATACAATATATATTAGGCATACATCAAGTATAGGTAGCAATCCTTCAAATCCTAATTCATGTAACTAAAAGGAAAAACACCCAAAACATGATAACAACCATCATTCACCACAACTTTGAGGTGCTAAGCTAATATAAACAAGATCAAGAGTAAGAAATGGGGAAATCATCATCCTTACCTTACTTAAGTGTCTTCCAAGAGCAACCCTAGTTCTTCCTTTCAAAATTTCACCAATACTCCACTAGCTAAACACCCAAGGATGGCTTTAATCGGTTTGTTTTCTTTGTTTCCTCACTTTGTGCCTAGATTTCAAGATGAAATGATGCAACACACTCTTGGGTTTTTCTTTCTCTCTCTCTCGGCCAACCAGCAGAAATATGAAGAAGAATGGAGCAAAATGGAGGATAAGAAGGTTGGACTCTTGGCTTGGTCAAGTGGCCCTTAGGTGGCGACAAGTGGCTTCACCATCACCACTCACTTCTTTTTTCTTTTCCTTGCTATTTTGGTCCATATTTTCGGTCAAGGCTAGCTGGAATTGAGGAGATATTTTGCTCAAGTGTTAATGAGCTCATGTGGTGAGAAAGTGGTGGTCAAGTGGTGCGCTCAATCGGTAGTGCGCGGTACCCGTCGGTTCACGCCGTTTTTTCTTAAATCACATGTACTAGGGTTTCTACTTCCTATTCACTAACTTTTTATCATTGCTCCTAATCACATATTATTTCTCACCTAAAAGTCACTCTTAAGCACCAAATTTGCTCCTCACTCTGTACCAGAAAAATCACCCTATGGAAAAACGCGACAACCCTAACTTGCTCCAACTTGAAAACGAAAAGTGAAACCCTACTTTCTTGGTCAATTTGCACTTATTGTGGAATGATTGGGTAGTAGGGTTATAATAAACGAATAATTTCCAAATAAAAGGGCATTTTTGAAAAAAAATATAAGAAATTTTCGAGTTCTCGCATAGCATGCCATTTAATTATTTTTTATATACATTTAGACACTATTGTCGTACTTTAGCATGCCATTTACAATAATTAGTACTTTAATACGCCCTGTATAAGTTGAAATGATAATAATTACAATAATTAGTACTTTAATATATCTTGTGTAATTTAAAATGATAATAATTAATCATCTCTGACTATTTTAATGTACAAAATAATTCTCTAAAATGCTAAGCACATAGTAGACAAAGTCTCTAATACTCAATGTGGGGGCAAGGGTTATGTACCAAATTTGGGTGGCAAGTGCCCACTTTTCAGTTTTTGTTTTTAAAATCCATTTCGCAGCTGTTATTTTTGGTCGAAACACTATCTACATTGGACATTGTATGTTTTGCAATTGGAGTTTAGAAATTTTATTGATATTATGTAGTTTATAGATTGGAGCTTTTGAATTTCATGGATATTTGAATTGTTTGACAGGGAGTTTTAGCCCATTTATAGGGGAGACTCTGTCGAATTTTTTGTAGAGTTTTCTTTGTGAGGGCAACTGACTATTACAAATACATGTCGCAACTTCTGTTTTTTTAAATGGTTTTTTGTTGTAAATTATTTCTTCATATAGGTACATACAAGGTTGGTGACATAAGCTTGGGAGGTTTAGAGGCTGGGGTTGGTACCTCAAAAAAACCTGACCATAGATGTTGGCTAGATTCGAATTTGATATAAGTCATTCGGTAATATATTTTATATTACAACTTTTAGATTTTTTACGTCGAATTGAAATAGTATGTTTTGTTAAACTTCTGGATGTAGAAGAGGGCGTTAGAACACGTTAACGGATTTATTTTAAGTCGAATCGATGGATTTGAAGTTAAATCTAATCTTGTAGTCTATATTTACAATATATGCATGTCGAGGTTAGGGAAATAACAGATAATGCTGTGAAGTGGCCTTTGGATATAGCCAAAAAAATCTTATTGTGTTGTTGATGAAAATAGCATACGTATATGAACATAGATCTTGTATAGCTATATGGATGTGGAGCCCAAAAATTGATTAAATATTCTTCCAAATCGCATGTCAATCAACTCTCTTTTGCAATTCGAAGGCGGCTCATAGTTGTTAGGGTTCTAAATTATAGGGGACATATATATTATACAGTGTGGTATTGACCGATTATAACTTAATATAGACCCTGTTTGTATCATTGGTACAGTGAGTTTTAGCCTACTTATAGGGGAGACCTTGTCAATTTTTTTTTAAATATCTTTGTTAGTTTTTGAATATTTATAGCAATTTCCGTAGGGGAGGCTTTGCCGACATTTTTAAAAAATTTTTGTAATCCTCGTTAACTAACTATTACTAATTGGGATGAGTTGGTTGAGTTAATTTTTCGAAACTTGGTTTGAGGAGAGAGGAATTTGAATTTCAAATTTTAGAGAAACTGAAAGGTCGCGTCCGAGACTTATGAAGGAAAATGAATTGAGAAGAGTGGATAACTGTCTTGTAGGACTCATTTTTTTGAGTGTCGGACGTCCGAACGAAGTGATGCGTCCGACACAACCGTCCGAGCCAGGGATTTTCTGGACCTTGGATGAGGAACACTGTCGGACGTCCGTTCCAATTCATCGGACGTCCGATAAGGATTGTCTGGAAATAAGACTCAGAACATTTTTTCTGTAACACCCAATTTGGTCCTCAAAAACACAAATTGATCTAGCGGAAGAGCTTTTGTGAGTATATCAGCGATCTGTTCTTTAGAACAAACAAACTCAACACGGATTATCCCCTTTGAGACAAGATCGCGAATGAAATGATGCTTAATATCAATGTGCTTAGTCCTAGAGTGTTGAATGGGATTTTTTGTTAGATTAATTGCACTGGTGTTGTCACAGTACATGGGTACACATTCATACACTAAACCGAAATCATTTAGTGTGTTTTTCATCCACAACAATTGAGCACAACAAGCACCAGCAGCAACATACTCAGCTTCAGTAGTGGACAGTGAGATAGCATTTTGTTTTTTACTAAACCAAGAGACCAAGCAATTTCCAAGAAAGTTGCATATACCAGTAGTACTTTTTCTATCTATTTTACAACCTCCAAAATCAGCATCAGAAAATCCACACAAAGAAAGTTCATAACATTTTGGATACCACAAGCCAAAATTTAAGGTTCCTTTAAGATATCTCAAGATTCTTTTTACTGCATTCAAGTGTGATTCCTTTGGACAGGATTGAAATCGAGCACATAAACACACAGCAAACATGATGTCAGGCCTACTAGCAGTTAAATAAAGTAAACTTCCAATCATACCTCTGTACTTCTTCTCCTCAACTTTAATACCTTCCTCATCTTTGTCTAGTTTGGTAGAGGTGCACATAGGTGTCCCAACAGGCTTTGAATCCTCCATTTTGAATCTTTTCAGCAACTCCATGGTGTATTTTGTTTGATTTATAAATGTTCCATCATGGGTTTGAATCACTTGGAGTCCAAGGAAGAAATTCAGTTCTCCCATCATGCTCATTTCAAATTCTTTTTGCATGATGATGGAAAAATCCTTGCACAAATTTTCATTAGTAGCACCAAATATGATATCATCCACATATATTTGCACTATCAAAAGATCTTGTGAGCTTTGTTTTGTAAAAAGTGTAGTGTCTACAATGCCTCTTTTAAAACCATTTTCAATCAGAAATCCACTCAGACGTTCATACCATGCTCTAGGAGCTTGCTTTAATCCATATAAAGCTTTTGAGAGTTTAAACACGTGATTTGGATAAGATACATTTTCAAAGCCAGGTGGTTGGTCAACATAGACTTCTTGATCTATAAATCCATTTAAGAAAGCACTCTTAACATCCATTTGAAATAATTTAAAATTCTTGAAACATGCAAATGCTAAAAACATTCTTATGGATTCCAGCCTGGCTACTGGTGCAAAAGACTCATCAAAGTCTATTCCCTCTTCTTGAGTGTATCCTTTAGCCACCAGTCTAGCCTTGTTTCTAACAATCTCCCCTTTATCATTCAATTTGTTTCTAAACACCCATTTTGTGCCAATGATAGGATGGCCTTGTGGTCTGGCAACCAGAGTCCAGACTTTGTTTCTTTCAAATTGGATTAACTCTTCTTCCATAGCTAAAATCCAGTGCTCATCATTCAAAACATCAACAACATTTTTTGGTTCAAAATGTGATACAAAAGCAAGATTATCTACCAGGTGTCTAGAGGAACGAGTCCTGACCTTTTCAGAAGGATCACCAATTATGAGCTCCCTGGGATGATTATGAGCAAATTTCCAGGCTCTTGGAAGATCATTAGGAGTAGTGGTATCTCTATTATTCACTTCTTCAGCTGGACTGATCTGAGCATCATTATCCTTTGAATCAGTTTCTGGTGAAGCAGAGTCATGGTCATTGATTGCTAGTTTCTTTAGTCCTTCTTGAACACCTGTGTCATCATCATCACCACAACTCATAGAAATGTCACCATTAGATTCATCAAAAGTAATGTGTATAGCCTCCTCTATAATCAATGTTCTACGATTATAAACTCTGAAACCTCTTTTGTTTTCACAATATCCCAAGAAAATTCCTTCATCAGATTTCTTGTCAAACTTTCCAAGATGTTCCTTGATATTCAAAATGAAACACTTACAACCAAATACTTTGAAGTAGCTGACTACTGGCTTTTTATCATACATGAGCTCATAGGAAGTTTTGTTCAAAATTGGTCTTAGAAGAATTCTATTCATGGTATAGCAAGCTGTGTTTATGGCTTCAGCCCAAAAATATTTTGGTAAATTGCATTCACTAAGCATGGTTCTAGCAGCCTCTTGGAGAGTTCTATTTTTTCTTTCTACAACTCCATTCTGTTGAGGAACTCTAGCAATAGAGAATTCATGGGTAATACCATTGTGATCACAGAATTCTGGAAAACCACAGAACTTAAATTCTGTCCCATTATCACTTCTAATTCTAACAATTTTCAAGCCAAGCAGATTTTGTACTTTAGCAAATAATGAGGTAAAATTCTTAAAGGCATCATCTTTATGAGCAAGGAATATTACCCAAGTATATCGAGAGAAGTCATCAACAATCACAAAACAATATCTCTTACCACCAAGGCTTGCAGTCTGTGTAGGGCCAAATAGATCAAGGTGCAGAAGTTCAAGTGGTTTTGAAGTGGAAACACATTTCTTAGGTTTAAAAGAGACCTTGACTTGTTTTCCAAATTGGCATGCATCACAGATTCTGTCTTTTTCAAATCTGATTTTTGGAAGACCTCTAACAAGTTCCTTTTTAGAAATTTCTTTCAGCAAGTCCATATTGAAGTGACACAACCTTCTATGCCATAACCATGGGTCCTCATTTGCTACTTTGAGACATTTGAGATATGAGGAATCAAAATTTTCAAGATACACAACGTAGACATCATTAACTCTTTTTCCTTTGAAAATAATGTTGAACTTTGAGTCAAATATAAGACATTCAAGCTTTTTGAATAATACAAACAGATTCCTATCACACAATTGGCTAACACTTAACAGATTGTAGCTCAAATTATCAACAAGAAGAACATTGTGAATAAAAGTTTGATCATTCTTACCAACATCGCCAATGCCAACAGTTTTGGCTTTGTTATCATCTCCAAAAGTTACCTTTCCACTTGCTTTTTGCTTGAGTTTAATAAATTGTGACGCATCACCAGTCATATGTCTTGAACATCCACTATCAATGAACCATTTTGATCCTTTAGCACTGTAATCCTGGTTCACCTACACACAAACCCACAAGATAATACTTGGTACCCTTTACATGTTGGGTCCTTGAGAGTTAGTCTTATGTTTGACTATCCACATGCATCTCATCCCATTCCTCATATTTTTCTTAACATGACAGTTGCTGTACATGTGGCCAGATTGATAACAAAAGTTGCACATTGACATAGGATTAATCAAATGAACAGGTTTGATGAATCTGACTTGCCTTCTTCTGTGGATAGCAAACTCATTTGTATTTTGGTTCAGTCTTATTCGATGAGTATTAACATAAGGTACAGTGTCAATTTTTTGAAGATGATTCTGTTTCACATGATGTAACAATTTACATAAATCATCCATCCTTTTTCTCAGGCTGCATTGCTCACTGTTGAGTAAGTCACAGTAATTTTTCTTTTTGTAAAGTTCAGCAATCGCATCAGTTTCAGTCCTTTTCAGGTTATCATTTTCATGCTTAAGGCATTTGTTTTGTCGAAAAAGATTTGCATTGTCTTGTATTAGAAAGCTGATTTTTTGCTTCAGTTCTTTGTTTTTAGCATAGGATTCTTTCAAGCTGTCATGCATTTTTTCTAGAAAAGAATTGACATCATCATCAGATTCACTATCACTATTGATTTGAGAGTTGCATTGTGTTACCTCTTCATCTCCAATGGCCATGAAAGCTACTTGAGCAGATTCCTCTTCTTCTTCAACTTCGCCTTCTGAGTTGCAATCATTCCAGGTAATCTGGAAATTGTTGAACTTTGGTTTTCGTTCAATCTTGTTTTCCTTCTTTTTCTTCATTGGACACTCATTTGCATAGTGTCCAGGTTGGCCACATTCAAAGCATTTATCATTCTGCTTCTTGTTGAACTCTAGTTTCCCTCTATTCCTGAAGTCATTAGTCTGATTCTGGAAGGAATTGCTGGATCCGCCTTTCCTGAATCTTCTCTTATTAAGAAATCTTTTGAAGCCTCTTGTGATGAGTGCAATGTCACTATCATCACCATCCAAGTCATTTTCATCCAGTGAGGCTGTTTCATCTTCATCTTGTGACGTTTTCAGAGCAATACTCTTCCTTCCTTTTGTGTCTTCTTCTTCCTGCAACTTAGATTTAAGCTTCAGTTCATAGGAAGTTAGAGAGTTAATCAGAGATTCAATGGATAAGGAATTTAAATCCTTAGCTTCCTCTATAGCAGTTACTTTGATTTCCCAATCCTTTGATAGAGCATTCAGAATTTTTCTGTTCTTTTCACCTAGAGAGTATTCCTTCTCGAGTACCTCTAAATCCTTGATCAGATCATTGAATCTACAATACATTTTGTCGATGTTCTCATGAGGCTCCATCTTAAAAGATTCATATTTGGTGACCAGAATGGACTTTTTCTGTTCTCTTACGTTGTCGCTGCCCTCATGAATTTCTCTTAACTTATCCCACATTTCTTTGGCAGATTTACACCCTTTTACTCTAATTGACTCATTTGAGTCTAAGGCACTGTAAAGAACATTCATGGCTTTGGCATTCAATGTGAGATTGGTTCTGTCTTGAGCATTCATCTCAGCTCTCGTTTTTGGCCGCAATAAACCTGTTTCTGCATCAAGAAAGTTAGCATCATGCGGTCCTTCATTCACAATAAACCATAGCTCAATATCAATGGATTGCAAGAAGATAATCATTCTTTCTTTCCAGCTAACATAATTGGAACCAGTAAACATGGGAGGCCTAGTAACAGATTGCCCCTCAACAAACATAGCATGACTGGTTGTCATCTTACTCCAAGCCGCTTGAGCTTAATCTCTAGGAGACCAAGCTCTGATACCAATTATTAGGATCGAGGACAACCTAAGAGGGGGGTGAATTAGGCTTTCAAAAACCTGCTAGTAAATATTCAACCTTTTTGACAGACAGCCCTTCTTTTTCAAGATGCTTCTCAATGAACGAGATAATATAGTAGCACAGGTATTAGTGAGATGAGGAGAAAAGCAGTTTATATAGAAAAGCAGTAAATGAGAGTAAAGAGCCAAACCAAGCTTCAAACACAACTGATGTTTGAAACCCTCTATTATATACCAAGTTACTTCAAGCTGAATAGACTTGCAACCAATCTTATGTGTACAAGGAAGGGATCACTTCCTTCTTGCCCCAAAATACACTTGGTCAAGCAAGGAAGTTTTACAAACAGTCGCAAACCCTCTCTTTGCTACACTATTGAAGAAGCTATGTCACACTTGAAAAACAGCTACACGAAGATTGCACATGCAAGGAATACAAATGATTCTTTTGAGTATTCTAGCACTTGAATCACTCACAATCTGATGTAGGCTTGATGTACAAAGTTATCCTGAGGTGGTTGGCTTAGTTCCTTTTATAGGAGACCAGAGAATTCTTCAATTAATGCTGTCAACGGGTAGAAGGTAGCTGAAGAGTCAACTAGCCGTTGGTGCTGTCGGACGTCCGATGCTTGGTTTTTATGCGTCCGAACGATATAAATGAGTTCTGGAAGTTTTCTCGAGTCTCTTAGGACGTCCGATCATGCGTCCGAGGGTAGGATGAATACTTGGACTTTTCTTCTTCAATTCCTTCGGACGGCCGATGCATCCAAAGTGTTGTGTCCGAAGATCAGCAACATTTGTCGGACGTCCGATACACAGGTGTTGAGCATCCGAACCAAATTAGTAATAGAGTAACTCCTGGCTTGTCTTCTTCGGACGTCCGAGTCTGAGTTCTCTACTCGTCCGAAGATGCTCAAAGAATGTCGGACGTCCGATACTTTCCTTTTGTGCGTCCGACATCATCCTCAGCATACTTCATTCCTTTCTGATCTTCTTTTTCTGCTTTAACTCCACATACCTGTTTGGTTTATTTCTGAAAAGGATCTTTACAAAAAGTATTAGAAACATCCAATTGTTTTGTAATCATCAAAAGATATGAATTGAGATAAACAGGATGCAAATAACTTATATGAAATGGTTTGCATATTGAGCAGTTGTTGCTTCATATAGGTGTATACAAGGTTGGTGACACAAGCTTGGGAGGCGTAGAGACCTGGGTTGGGAAGTCCGTCGTCCAAACCACAGAAGTCCATCTTTCGAATTCGATACAAGCCATTCGATATTAATTTTTAGTTTACAACTACATATTATGGACGTCGAAACAATGAAATAGTATAGTTTGTTAAAGCTCTTCCAAACCACGAAGGCGTTAATGAAATTAAATGGATTTATTTGAAGGCGAATTGATGGATTTAAAGTACTTTAATACGTCTTGTGCAATTTGAAATGACAGTAATTTGGATTGTTTGACAGGGAGTTTTAGCCCATTTATAGGGGAGACTCTGTAAAATTTTTGTAGATCTCTTTCTTTGTGAGGGCAACTGACTATTACAAATACATGTTGCAACTTCTATGGCTCCGTTTGGATTAGCTGTTTTTGGGGTTGTTTTTCAAAAATAGCACTGTAGCATTTTGTTTTTAAAATACAAGTCCGTTTGGATTAGTTGTTTTTGGAGTTATTTTTCAAAAATTATACGAAAAACTTTTACTGTAGATGTTTTTTGGATTATTTTTACAGGTATTTCTAAAACATATTTTTTGGTATTTTTATAATTTATAATTTATAATTTATATTTTTATATACATTTATGCATTTATAATACATTTATAAATATTTATAAAGAAATATATTTATATATTCGCTCAAAATATATATAAATGTATTATATTATATATAATACATAATATAAATATATTTATAAACTTATAAGTGTATATTATTATAAATGTATAAATTATAAATGAATATAAGTGTATATTATTATAAATGTATAAATTATAAATGAATATTACATAAATGTATAAATTACAATTTATAACTTTTATATTTTTATATAAATCTACATTTATGCATTTATAATACATTTATAAATAAATATATTTATACATTTATAAATAAATATATTTATACATTTATATATAAATATATTTATACATTTATAAATAAATATATTTATACATTTATATATAAATATATTTATACATTTATAAATAAATATATTTATACATTTATAAATAAATATATTTATACATTTATATATAAATATATTTATACATTTATATATAAATATATTTATACATTTATATATAAATATATTTATACATTTATAAATAAATATATTTATACATTTATAAATAAATATATTTATACATTTATATATAAATATATTTATACATATATAATACATAATATAAATATATTTATAAATGTATAAGTTTATATTATTGTAAATGTATAAATTATAAATGAATATTATATGAATGTATAAATTATAAATTATATATTTTTATATAAATATACATTTATGCAATTATAATACATTTATAAATAAATATATTTATGTATTTACATAAAAATATATAATACATAATATAAATATATTTATAAACGTATAAGTCTATATTATTATAAATGTATAAATTACAAATGAATATTATATAAATGTATAAATTATAATTTTATTAATATATATTAGTATTAAGTATAAATGTATTAATATAATTAATATAAATGTACAAATGTATTAATATTATGTATAAATATAAAATTAATATTATGTATATTAATATAAATGTATAAATGTATTATATTATATATAATACATAATATAAATTTATATTATAAATATACATTAATATATATTATGTATAAATGTACATTTATATAAATGTATAATATATATAATATATAATATATGTTATATTATATATAATTTATATAATATATAATATATGTTATATTATATATAATTTATATAATATATAAAATTCATATAAATATATAAAAATATTTATAATATGTACAAATAATATATAAATATTTAAAATATATAATATACGTTAATATTAATTATAAATATTTTAATATTATAAATATGGTGTTTATATAATATTTCAATTTGTAATATTTGTTGTATATTTTATTATATAAATGTCAAAAACAGTTTTTGAAAAACAGCCCAAAAAACAAGGGATCCAAACACACCCTATATATTTTTAAGTGATTTTTTATTGTAAATTATTTCTTCATCTAGGTACAACAAAGTTGGGATACAAGCCTGGAAGGTTGTGTTTGGTACCTCTAGAATCTAACCCACAGAAGTTGGCTACATTCGGATTTGATACAAGTCATTAGGTTGGGAATTTATTTTATATTACAACTATTGGATCTTTGCCGTCGAATTGAAATAGTATAGTTTGTTAAATCTTCTTTTAGTAGAAAAGAGCGTTAGAATATGAAATACGGATTTCATTTATGGCGAATTGATGGATTTAAAGTCAATGACCAACTCGGTCGGGCGATATGGTGACCCTGGGTGAATTTGGTATACTCGAGTATTACCTTGTAGTCCGGCTACGTCCGGATGGGTGGAGTCCGGCCAATGTCCGGATGGGTGGAGTCCGGTCAACGTCCGGAAAAGGGGATGAACGAACAAAAGGATGAACGAGGGATTCTACTTACAAAAAAATGTATTTTCAAACGATTGGAGGAATAAGGGGAAATGTCAGGGGAACGAACGAACAAACAAATAGCTCCTCGTGAGCCTGTATCCTTTTAATGAATGTATTATCATTGCTTTATATTGAACATGTTTTCTGGATTAAATGTTATTACATGACTAATGTTCCTTGATTAATTACTTGTTTATATATATAGAACCTCACTGGGCTTTTTAGCTCATACCACGTCAATTGTTTTCCTTAGCAGGGGAGGCGAGCAAGGATGAGCGTTCTGTATAGTCTAGTTGATCTAGTTCTTTGGCCTTGTAATGGTTCTCGCCCTAGTGCTTGGCACGGGCTGGTTGTATGAGGAATGAGAACCCTTGTATATTCGATGTTTGTACTTGAATGGTAACAACTTTGAAGACTTCTGGTGTGTAGAAGTTTCTTATCTTTTACTTGAGCATCTATTGTCTATGGATGTATATACATGATTCGAGTTCCATAGTGAGTGAGTCCTGGCGAGAGCTGGGCAGGCGACCCGCTGAACCCTGGGGTACGCCCTAGGGGGAAGTGGGGCCGTCACAGGTGGTATCAGAGCTTAGGCTTCAGATTTCTGTAGTGTATCCTAGGCTTAAAGTTTGGGATGCCGGACTGTGGGATTTGATTTGATTTGAAAGGTAAGCAATTGAGGGATAAAACCTATAGCTGCTTCGCGTGGTCTTTGCGCGGAGTGAGCCTGGACTAAGTGGTGAATAAGTATGAAGGATTAAGTGTTCGTTCGAGCATAAGTTATGGATCATAAATGTTATCGGCCTTAAATCTTTCTCATGGTATCTGAGGACCATAGATAGGTACGTCAGGTAGGAATTTCGATTGTAGATAGTTTACTCTTGGGACTGCAGCTCGAGATGTGAATTATCTTATTTCGGATTCTCGTGCCCGAGTACTCCAGAGTTGAGGCGATGCTAGCTACTAGGTACTTGAGACTTGTATTTTGGAATATGAACAGGCTTTGTCCGACCAAAATGAATATAAGAAATCTACGGACATCGAGTGACTAGGAAGTGACGTGAGAGACCGGACGGGGTCATCTTAACTGAGTCTGGAAAATATTGTAACCCAAAAGATCCTTGTGGTGAGATTGCAATGATTCTTAGTACGTGATCAACTTTCGAGAACTATTTTTTTGATCTGATTAGTGCGAGTTGGAATTTCGAGGTCGAAATTCTTTTAAGGGGGAGAGAGTGTGAGGACTCGCAAAACCTTACATATTTCTCAAAAATTCCCTTTTATTTAAAAATTATTATTTCATGTTATTCATGGTTCAATCACCCTAGAAAAGTGCCAATGACCATAGGAAATTAGGGTTTTCCTATTCGTTTTCAATTCAAGGTGAAATCGGATTTTTCGTGTAACCGCAGTATAATTATCCGGTACCGAGTAAGGATCAAATTTGGTGCTTAAGAGTGACTTTTAAGTGAGAAATAATATGTGATTAGGAGCAATGATATAAAGTTGGTGAATAGGAAGTAAAAATCCTAGTACGGGGGATTTAAGGAAAAACAGTGCGAACCGACGTGTACCGGGCACTACCGATTTGACCACCACTTGACCACCACTTTCTTGCCATACAAGCTTATCACTAATTGAGCAAAATATCTTCCCTCTCATGATTACTTATTGACCAAAATATGTGGCCCAAAATGCAAGGAAAGAAAGAGAAAATTGTGTGGTTGAGGTTGAGCCAAGTGTTGGCCAAACTTGTGGTTAGAATTAAGTCTTATCTTTCTACCTTCTTATAAGACAAACTTAGCTTAATCTCCTTCATTTTATTCTTCATCTTGGCTGAGCAAGAGAGGGAGAAAGGGAGAGCAAGAGAAAACAAATTCCTTCTTGATTTACACCAACCAAGTGCTAAAATCGAATTCTAAACCGATTGATTGTAAGTTTGGAAGCTTGGGAAGCTAAGGGAACCAAAAACTTCAAGAAATAGTGGAGGATCACTCTTGCAAGCCTTCTTTTTGAGGTATAAAATCTGATCTATGGCTTTGATCCTTTTATTCTTGTTTAAGATGTTAAATAGTCCATGTTTTGGGTTTGATTACAAGTGATGCAAGTTGTTGTGGTGATTTTTGGATGAAATATGTAAGTTAGAGTTTGATTAATTTCTGTCTAAACTTGTTGTATAGTTAGTATATGGTGTATATAAGGTTATATAGGGGGTTTTGGTAGCAAGTGTAGCAAGAAATTAAGAAAACTATCATTGAAACCAAAAGATTTCAGATTTCTGGAAATTTTCATCCTATTCTGTCCGAATTTGAATCCCTATGTTAGAGGCCGAATTGCCCTTAGGTCAAAGAAGAAAAGTTGTATAGAATGGTATTTTATAGGTGCCTACAAAATTTCAGCTCAATCGGAGCAACGTAAGATGTGAAAAGTCCAAAATACCCTTACTATTTTAAGTATTTCCCAAGCAGTCCGTGTGATCAGTTAAGTCCAGTTTATCACGTTTTTCGACTAGGATCCATTCTGATTTAGCTTTCTTCCAAAACATGAAAGTTGTAGTATTCTGAATTAGCTTTCAAATGCCTCTAAGAACACCTGATTCGGACTTGTGTACTCTGAGATATGTCCATTACAGTGTTCTACGTTTAAACAGCCGATGAATTGGTTTCTGGTTTAGTAATTTGCGAATTTGACTAAGTTACATTAGGAACTGGACTAAGAGACTTTCATGAATGTTGTAGCCCTGTGTCTTAGCTTCGAAACGACATAATGTTCATCCCAATCCGATAAGTGTAACTCCGGTTGTGACCATTATGCATGAACCCGTCAAAACTGTCTTTTGTCAAATTGGATTTCCGCACTTGTTATTACTTTGATTTTTGTTCTTATATTGTCTTGAGCCTATGAAATGGCTATTATGATGAGTTTGTGCTGTACATGACTTTGGGTTTGGCTGAAAAAAAATCATGAAGCCATAAATGGCTGGAAAATTAGGTAAACACAAAGGGCATGCTGCCCAAATTTTCGCCCGAAAGCTAAGTTCTATTTGAACTTGTATAATACTATGACCTTTTTTCCATCTTAAAAACACGATCCTTCTTCAATTGGAAACTCCAAATGTTTACTTACTCTTACCAAATAAAGAGGAGTAGTTTAGAATTTTCTTGAGTATTTTGTCCTCTCTTTTTCATGAATTTCATTAAGACAATTAGTCTACAATATCTACTTGAATATGAGATAAGTTTCAACCATATAAACGATTCCAAAAACGGTATTTCTTAGTCTATCTAGTTGGATTTTGACTTGTCTTTAGTTCAAGTGTTTCCATTAGAAAATTTTATAACCCTTTTGAGTTTGGTTTTATGTGTGGTCTATGAAACCCTAGTTATTTTTGTCCACGGGTCCAAATGTCCTCGTTCCACTTTAAAGTCTTTTATTACGTTCTACTCATCATTCGTCGAGCCTCTTTGATTGCACCTAATTGGTTGTGATAAATGAGCTGTAATATTCTTTTCGTTTAATCTTAGGTTTTCTCGGTGATTAAAGATAATATCCGGAGAGATATTTTGCCATTGTTTTTCATACGTAGGTGAGTGTTCTATATACGTTTTGTTTCTATGACTATGTGGATTGTTGGGTCTATGTGATTATTTGTGACTATTTGATTAAATGTTACTTGTTTTCTATGATTTCTAAAATGAACTTTTTCTAGGTGAGTGTGTACTTTATCGCACTCGACCTAAATAAATATGAAATTTTCAATGATTTAATGATGGAAACATTAGTTGCGCATGATGTAAGCCTTTTGGCTGAATTGGGCCCTGCCCTTCGTTACCGATCGACTCGAGCCAGAAGCGGACTCGGTCGGGCGATATGGTGACCCTGGGTGAATTTGGTATACTCGAGTATTACCTTGTAGTCCGGCTACGTCCGGATGGGTGGAGTCCGGCCAATGTTCGGATGGGTGGAGTCCGGTCAACGTCCGGAAAAGGGGATGAACGAACAAAAGGATGAACGAGGGATTCTACTTACAAAAAAATGTATTTTCAAACGATTGGAGGAATAAGGGGAAATGTCAGGGGAACGAACGAACAAACAAATAGCTCCTCGTGAGCCTGTATCCTTTTAATGAATGTATTATCATTGCTTTATATTGAACATGTTTTCTGGATTAAATGTTATTACATGACTAATGTTCCTTGTTTAATTACTTGTTTATATATATAGAACCTCACTGGGCTTTTTAGCTCATACCACGTCAATTGTTTTCCTTAGCAGGGGAAGGCGAGCAAGGACGAGCGTTCTGTATAGTCTAGTTGATCTAGTTCTTTGGCCTTGTAATGGTTCTCGCCCTAGTGCTTGGCACGGGCTGGTTGTATGAGGAATGAGAACCCTTGTATATTCGATGTTTGTACTTGAATGGTAACAACTTTGAAGACTTCTGGTGTGTAGAAGTTTCTTATCTTTTACTTGAGCATCTATTGTCTATGGATGTATATACATGATTCGAGTTCCATAGTGAGTGAGTCCTGGCGAGAGCTGGGCAGGCGACCCGCTGAACCTTGGGGTACGCCCTAGGGGGAAGTGGGGCCGTCACATCATATAGCAACAACAAGTTTCAATCAGCAATAAAAGATTCAACCATTCTCGAAACATCAAAAAAAAATCAAATCTTTGTACCATCAGTTATCATCTAAGACAGAACCACGGACCATATTCATCAGATTTTTGGTGCAGAAAATGCAAAGCTGACGGCTTTTTTTAGATTCACCAACTTTCCACAAAACAAATTCAAAACACGGCTCATGCATATCCACAAGACTTGGTTTTTCATTCATAAACAAGGAAAACAGAATCTTGGGGGACATAAAACAGAAAAGGCAGAAGGGTAGACAACAAACAAAAGATTTCCGTGAGCAAAGTCTCGAAAACTCACGCAGTACTCGTTGGTTTCTTGATGAAAATCGAAGACGATGATGGTGGAGTTGGGTTCTTTCTCTGGTTCACACACCTCAGCCCTCAGACCTGAAACCTCCCCTCTTTTCCCTTTTTTTTTCCGTTGTCTCTGTTTTCCTCCTCAACCGTAAGTCTCTCTTTCTCTCTTTTCTGTTTCTTTTTCTCTATTTCCCCTCTCTTTTGCTCAGATTTTCCTTTCTTCCTTTCCACAGTCGAAGCCCTTCCTCCACTTTTGTTTCCGCCGTTACCCTCCAAAACCTCCCTGTTTTCTATCTCTCAAAAATGGTTCCCTTCTGTCTCACGGTTCCTCACTCTTTCACAGCCTCCTTAACCCTAGCCGTCAAAACTCTCAGCAGTTGTTTTTTCCTCCTCTGTTTTTCTTTCTTTCCGATCCCATCCTCTCTCTCCTCTGCGGCTCTCCATCTTTCTATCTATTTATCTGGGACCTCCAACCCCTAAAACCCTCAGCCGTTTTCCTAAAATTGCAGCTAAAGGGGCTGCCCAATTCTCTGTTTGCAAGCTGCGACAATACGCAGCTAGCATGCCGCGCATCTATTTTTTTTTTTTTAATATTTTCAACTAATTAATTAATTAAAAAAATTGATAATAATAATAATAATAATAACAAAAACAACTTAATTAATATTGGATAAAAATAAATAAACTAGAAACAACAAAATGCAACTTTCCATTTTTCCTTTTTTCATTTTTCCTCATTTTTCACTTTTTCTCTTTTTTTTTTCTAAATGATCCAATCAAAAATAAAAGATAAATTAAGTAGAAATGACTAAAATAGATGAACAAAGCCAAATAAAACCAAAATTGCTAATCTTACTAATAATTCTTTTTTTTTCTTTTTGCTTTTTGAGAAAATCTATGCTAAAACAATACAGTAACTCAGATCTTGGCTCCATTCCAGCTTGATCGATTGGTAGTTGACACTTCGTCAACTCTCAAGTAATAACTAGTCCAAAATAAACCCCACTTCACGCCAATCTCCGTCCACCGATCAACCCCCTTCTCCGGGCCCGCACGCCACATGAAACACGGATGGTAATACTCGAGTATACCATTTAGCCGAGGAGATAACACTCCACTCGACATAACTAGTTACCCAGGGTTCGTTATCTAATCGACCAGACCTTTGCCGGCTCGACTCGATTAACTAGCCACAGGGTTGCTGGAATTCCAGGCAGGATATAACTCATGTACATGTATAGCGAATCAAGTGTAATCAACAAATAAGAACAAGTCATGTTAGGACAAGTGCGGTAAAGTACACTCTTGCCCTATCATTCAATCATCATGTACTCATGTAGGTCAAGTAGAAAACACATGTATTAAGTGCAATCGGATATTTGGAAGCACTCACGAAAATGTAGTGTCTCAAGTATTCACGTTCAGTTATACTCCAGGTTTGGAGTCCAGATCTGTGATAAAATTTCAGTTTGAGAACTTTGAAACATTACCAAGATTCGAAACTTAAACGTTTCATTCAATAAGAATCAAATAATTAAAGTTCATTTGGAAGACATTCGTGAAACACTTGCTCGCTTTTCAAACTGGAAGATTTTGTAGCAAATATACTTGGAAATAACATTTGAGTCGAAAGTGCAAGGAAAACGGGTTTACAGTGGTTATTATGTCTTTTCCTCAAGGGTACAAGTTCGGCTAAATTTTAACGTATAACCCTCGATAACCAAGGTAGCCAAAGTCCTAGATGGCCCAAGTGATACTCATATCAACTCTACCCAAGTCACAAGTGTATTTCTATAGTGCTCGAGCGTAAATTTGGGCAGCATGCCCTTTGTATTTTCCTATTTTCAGCCATTTATGGTTTCATTCTTTTACTCAATCCAACCCAAAGTCATCCACAACACAATTGCATTTCAATAGCCGTTCAATAGGCTCAAGACAATACAAGGACAAGAATCAAACTAATAACAAATGCGGAAATTAAGTTTACAAAAGACAGATTTGACGGATTTTTACGGAAAGAACACATTCGAGGCTACACTTATCGGATTGAGGTACAACTTATACCATTTCGAAGCTAAGACGAAGGCCTACAACTTTCATGAAGATCACTTAGTCAAATTTCTAGTGTAACCCAGTCAAATTCCCAATTTACAGAATCAAAATCCAACTAATCGGCTATTTAACCGTACTGCCTTCAAATGGTCATATCTCAGGCTACCCAAGTCCGTTTAAGGCATTCTTGGTGGCATTGAAAAGTAAGACAGAGTACTAAAACTTTCATATTTTGGCAAATAGCTAAATTAGCACGGATTATAGTGAATAGGCATGGCCAAAAGACTGAACTGTCTAAACGGAACACTGGAAGGCAACATAGGGCAGTGAGGATATTTTAATCTTTTCACAGGCTACGTTGCTCTGATTAGGCTGAAATGTTGTGGGCAACTATAAAATATTATTCTCTACAACTTTCATGTTTTAAACCAAGTCTAATTCGGCCTCTAACAACACGAACTGGAACCGGACAGAACAGGATAAAAATTTTCCAGAAATCTGGAATTTTTTGGTTTCAAAGAACTTTCTTCATTTCTTGCTTCACTTGCTACCAAAACCCCCTATTTAATCTTAGATACAACACATATTAATCATACATCAAGTATAGGTAGCAATCCTTCAAACCCTAATTCATGTAACTAAAAGGAAAAACACCCAAAACATGATAACAACCATCATTCACCACAATTTTGAAGTGCTAAGCTAATATAAACAAGATCAAGAGTAAGAAATGAGGAAATCATCATCCTTACCTTGCTTAAGTGTCTTTCAAGAGCAACCCTAGTTCTTCCTTTCAAAATTTCACCAATATTCCACTAGCTAAACACCCAATGATGACTTTAATCGGTTTGTTTTCTTTATTTCCTCACTTTGTGCCTAGATTTCAAGATGAAATGATGCAACACACTCTTGGATTTTTTTCTCTCTCTCTCTTGGCCAAGCAGCAGAAATATAAAGAAAAATGGAGCAAAATGGAGGATAAGAAGATTGAACTCTTGGTTTGGTCAAGTGGCCCTTAGGTGGCGACAAGTGGCTTCACCATCACCACTCATTTTTTTTTCTTTTCCTTCCTATTTTGGTCCATATTTTCGGTCAAGACTAGCTGGAATTGAGGAGATATTTTGCTCAAGTGTTAATGAGCTCATGTGGTGAGAAAGTGGTTGTCAAGTGGTGTGTTCAATCGGTAGTGCGCGGTACCCGTTGGTTCACGCCGTTTTTGCTTAAATCACACGTACTAGGGTTTTTACTTCCTATTCACTAACTTTTTATCATTACTCCTAATCACATATTATTTCTCACCTAAAAGTCACTCTTAAGTACCAAATTTGCTCCTCACTCTGTATCGAAAAAATCACCCTACGGAAAAACGCGAAAATCCTAACTTGCTCCAACTTGAAAACGAAAAGTGAAACCCTACTTTCTTGGTCCATTTGCACTTATTGTGGAATGATTGGGTAGTAGGGTTATAAGAAACGAATAATTTCCAAATAAAAGGGCATTTTTGAAAAAAAATATAAGAAATTTTCGAGTCCTCACATTCTCTCCCTTTAAAAAAGAATTTCGACCTCGAAATTCATACCTTTCGCCGTGAACAGGTCGGGATATTTCTCTTGCATGTCCTTTTCTAGCTCCCAAGTTGCTTCTTCCACTTCATGATGCTTTCATAGAACATTTACTAAAGAAATCTGCTTGTTTCTCAGGTCCTTCACCTTCCGATCCAAGATTTGAATGGGTCGTTCTTCATAGGTTAAGGACTCGTCGAGTTCAACATCTTCGGGTGGCAAAATGTGAGTCAGATCCGGATGGTATTTCTTAAGCAGAGAAACATGGAAAACGTCATGGATCCTAGACAAACTAGCTGGTAACTCAAGTCGATAAGTCACCTTTCCTATTCGCTGAAGTACATTGAAAGGTCCTATATATCGTGGTTGTAACTTTTTCTCTTTTCCTGCTCTAATCTTTCCCTTCAATGGGGTAATCTGAAGAAACATTTTATCCCCTACCTCAAACTCCAAATCCTTCCTACGATGATCGGCATAACTTTTTTGTCGGCTTTGGGCCATTTGCAGTCTCTGGCGGATCACATTTACCCTTTCATAGGTTTCCTCAACCCATGGTATTGTGGTCGGATCTATAATTTTTCTTTCTCCTACTTCATCTCAATAGATTGGAGATCAACATCGTCGTCCATACAAGGCTTCATATGGGGCCATTTGAATAGAGGAGTGATAACTATTGTTATATGCAAATTCAACCAAAGTTAAGTATTGACCCCAACCTCCTCCAAAGTCCACAATACAGGCTCTCAGCATATCCTCAAGAGTTTGAATAGTTCTCTTAGATTGTCCATCAGTTTGCGGGTGATACACTGTACTATAATTCAACTTAGTTCCTAGAGTCTCTTGCACTTTCTGCCAGAATCGGGATACAAATCTAGGGTTTCTATCGGATACAATGCTCACTGGTATCCCGTGTAGTCTCACCACTTCATCCATATAAAGTTTGGCAAGTTTCTCCAAAGAATATTTCATATTTATTGGCAGGAAATGTGCGGTCTTGGTTAATCGATCCACTATTATCCAAATTGCATCATGCCCCTTTTGTGTTCGTGGCAACCTTGATACAAAATCCATCGTTATATGCTCCCATTTCCATTCAAGGATCTCTAACGGCTGTAACAGACTTGACGGCTTTTGATACTCAGCTTTTACCTGTTGGCACGTAAGGCACTTTTGCACAAACTAGGCAATTTTCACCTTCATATTCTCCCACCAATACAGACTTTTAAGATCTTGGTACATCTTATTATTCCCTGGGTGCACCGTATACCTAGAGCGGTGTGATTCCTCCAAAATCTCTCTTTTTAACTCCTCATCCTTGGGTACAATGGCACGATTTCAGAACTTTAAGATTTCATCAGAACCTAAGTTAAAGTTAGGCAACTCCCTTTTCATCACCTTTTCCACCCACTTTTGCACCATTGGGTCCTTCACTTGGCCCTCTTTGATTCGATCCATCAGTGTCGACTTCACCTCAATATTTTCACAAATCACCTTATTCGGTTCCAGACGAGATTTCCACTCACATACATCTTCCAACAGGCTCCACTCTCTCACCATAGAACTTGCTAGTTGAGCCTTTCGACTTAAAGCATCTGCTACAACGTTGGCCTTTTCAGGATGGTAGTTTATTGTACAATCATAATTTTCTAAGAATTCCACCCATCGACGTTGTCTGAGATTTTCCTCATTCTGAGAAAACAGATACTTAAAGCTCTTATGATCCGTATAGACCTCGAAAGTTACACCATAGAGATAATGTCGCCATTTCTTCAAAACAAACACAACAGCTGCAAGTTCCAAGTCATGGGTTGGATAGTTTTATTCATGAGATTTTAACTTTCGAGACGCATAGGCAATCACATTCCTATTTTGCATCAACACGCACCCTATCCCTTCTTTTGAGGCATCGGTATAAACCGTGTAGCTATCGTTCCCACTGGGCAAAGCTAAAACTGGAACCATAGTCAATTGCTTCTTAAGCTCTTGGAAACTACTATCGCATTTAACATCCCAAATATACTTTCCTTGTTTCTTGGTCAAGTTAGTCAAGGGTCCCGCAATTCTCGAGAAGTTCTTTATAAATCAGCGGTAGTACCCTGCTAGGCCTAGAAAACGTCGTACCTCTGTGGGATTTTCTGGCCGCTTCCATTTGGCCACAACTTTCACTTTCGCCAGGTCTACAGCAAGTCCATCTTTTGAAATTACATGACCTAGAAATGCCGCTTTCTCCATCCAAAATTCACACTTGCTGAATTTAGCGAACAATTGGTGTTCTCTTAGGGTTTGCAGCACAATTCGCAAGTGTTGTTCATGCTCCTCTCTTGATTTCGAATATACTAGGATATCATCAATGAATACCACTACCAACCTATCCAAGAAAGGTTTGAACACTCGATGCATTAAATCCATGAATGCCGTTGGGGCTTGGTTAAGCCAAAAGACATTACCGCGAACTCAAAATGCCCATATCGAGTGTTAAATGCCGTTTTTGGCACATCCTCCTTTCTAATTCTCAATTGGTAGTACTCTTGTCGCAGGTCCAACTTAGAAAACACCACAGCCCCTTGTAACTGATCAAACAACTCATCGATGTGGGGCAAAGGATATTTATTCTTAACAGTTACTGCGTTTAGCCCTCGATAGTCAATGCATAACCTTAAATTTCCGTCCTTCTTTTTAACAAATAATACTGGAGCTCCCCACGGCGACTCGCTCTCATATATGAACCCCAGTTCTAGCAAGTCCTGCAATTGCCCCTTTAATTCCTTAAGGTCAGCAGGTGCCATACGATAAGGGATTTTCGAAATAGGAGTAGTTCCGGGTACTAGGTCAACCTTAAATTCAATCTCCCTTTCAGGTGGCAGAGACTCCAACTCCTCCGGAAATACGTCCGGATATTCATAGATTACGGGCATGTTTTCCAACTTAATTTTTTCTCTCGGAGTGTTAATTAGAAAAGCTAGATAATCGTGTGCCCCACGACTAAGCAATTTTCTAGTCCTTATTCCCGAAATGAGCGCAGATGAGGCTAACATACCCCTCACGTCTAATTTCAAAGTTGTCTCACCTGAAATGCAAAACTCTACCACTTTCATCCTACAATCTACCCGAGCATGATAATGAGCTAGCCAATCCATACCTAAGATGACATCATACCCCTTAATGGTTAGACTAATGAGGTCAACTATCAATTTCCGTTCACCAACCCAAATATCACAATTCCTATACATCTCATTCGCAAGCAAGATTTGACTACCCGTAGGTGTTCTTACTTCTAAGTCATAAGGTAATCTTTCAACTTTTAGGTCAATTCCAAGCATAAATGCAGGATTAACAAAAGAATGAATAGCACCGGGGTCTATCAAAATTTTGGCTAACCGGTGAAAAACAGGGATCGTACCTTCTACTACCTCTGTTGGTTCAGGCACGGTTTGTTGATCCAGCGAATACACCCTGGCCGGTACTCTCGACCTGGTCCCTCCAACATTGGTCGGCTTTAGGTTTGACTTGGCAGTCGACTGAGTATCACTGATCAACGGGCAGTTGACTATCTGGTGTTCCACACTTCCACATCTTAGGCACTTCCGAGCCTTTCTCCAGCACTCATCCTCTGTGTGGTTTGGTTTTCCACAATATCCACACGTTACTCAGGGAGTGGAGGTTTGGCCTCCCTGCGAAAAATCCCTACCTTGTCCCCTACCACTTTGGCCTCCCCTCTGGGCACCTCTTTTCGGAGCACCTCCTCTAGATGTGCTCGAAAACCGTTCACCTCCAGTCCCACGACCGGATTTAGCAGGTGGCATGTTCTGATCACTCCGCACTAATCCTTGGACTCCACTAGGTACCCCTTTCCGTTTAGCGTGGAAATTCCTCACGTGTGCTCTAGCAATCTCTATCCTTTGGGCCTTCTCCAGAACCTCCGTAAACGTATTAATTTGGGCTGCCACTAAGGCTTCTTGTAATTTCACATTTAACCCTTGCACAAACCTCCGTACCTTCCTTTGCTCTGTAGCTATCAGTTCGGGAGCAAATTTGGACAACTTTGTAAACTGAGTCTCATACTCAGCTACACTCAACATTCCCTGACGGAGTTTAATGAAATCAGCATCTCTCTTCTCCTGGATGATAGGAGGAAGATATTTCTCGTTAAACTCCCGTACAAAGTTTAACCAGGTCCATGCAGTCACCTCTCTCTCCCATTTGGCACTCACTACATTCCACCAAACTCTAGCTGGCCCCTTGAACTAGAAAATAGCGAATTGAACTTGCCTCTCCTCTGTATAATTTAAGACAGCAAAGATATTAATCATGGCTTCCAGCTATTTCTCGGCTCTGTCCGGGTCTAGTCCTCCCAAGAACTTGGGTGGAGAGAACTTCTGGAATCTCTCTAAGGCCCTATCTTGCCCCATATCGGGGTCCCTAGGTTGATTTACAGGGGCTTAACTCTGTTGTTCCACTAAACGAGCCAAGATGTTAGTCATCTGTTGGATGGCAGTTGTCACTTGATCTCCCCCTGCAGCTTGGAGTTCAGGTTGTGGCTCAATCGTTACCTCTCACTCCTTTTTTGGTTCTAGCACCGGTTCCTATTCTTGTCTACCCCCGCGGCCTCGACTAGGACCGATTCCTCGGTTAGTTCCCCTGGTTTGACTTCTTCTACCCTCCATGTTTCGGATTTACGCAACTAAAAATATATAAACAAAGTAAGGTATAACTCGTATAACACGTTGCAAAAGGCTAAATAAAGGCAATAAAACACATAATAAACAAGTACTTTATATACATAGCAAACAAGTCATATATACATGCCAGCCTAGGCAAGTCAGAGGCTATACTAGCCAAGGAACATAGAACAAAAGCCCCTATTTACATCCACCGCGACACGTCAAAGTCAAAAATAAAAGGAAACGTGTCGTCCTACTATGTTCCTAACTATCCCACAAAAATCTCGTCAGTCCTCACTCCTAACAAGTCGTCCGGCTAGACGCCGACTCAACCGACTCCGAGAATGCACTCGGCTCCTCCTCCAGATCCTTCTCTGGATCCTCCCCAAGAGTATCAGGAGCGCCAGGAGCTACAGGCGCTTGACCCTCTCCAGCCAAATCCTGAAGCACATCATCCACTAGTGCCTCGAACTCAGTCAGGATGTAGCCGGTCCGGTCTCTAATATCCGCAACCACTCGTATAAGGCGTCCAGTCGTCGCCTGAGCCTGCTCGCTGAAGGCATCCGTTCGCTGCTGCTCCTCCAACACCGAGGCCTCCAGCTCTCGGATCCTAACTCCCTGGTCTCGGAACGTAGCTCGGAGATGCTCAATCTCCGAATGGCACATACGATTGGTGCGACCAAATCGTAGCCGCTCGTTTTCCACGGCAAACACTACTCGGTCGGGGTAGGAGTAGGTCTTCCAGCAGTCGCAGCGTCGGATCTTGTGCGCTGAGGACCACCGCTGCACTGGCCCACTGGGGCTCTCCTGATATGTGATCACACGACAAACAGGCCCCTCCAAATGTGGCTCGTCAATAGGAGCGTCAGTAGGCGCGTCAGTAGGTAGATCAGTAGGCACAGGCTGGGACGGCCCAGCACTCCCAGAGGCATCAGTACCCGCCATAACCTAGGTTTGCAAGTAACATTGCAAAAGTAAGTACACGAGACGTAGACAACAAGGCTAAAGGCTAAGCTCAAGAATAAAACCCTAGCCTATCGTATCAAGCACTCAATCTATCCAGATCAATTCACAACCTAGGATCTGATACCACCTGTGCGACCCCACCTTCCCCTAAGGAGTACCAAAGGGTTCGGCGGACCGCCTGCCCAACTCTCGCCAGGACTCACTCACTCACTCGTATTACGGCATACATCCATAGACCATAATTAACATCCACAATTCAAGCTTATAATTTACATTGATACAAATCAAGGTACAAAGTCTCAATATACCCAAACTAGTTCAAAGCGTATACAATCCAAATACAACAAATTCTATTCAAGTAATAGCGCGAGTACAAGTCAAAAGTCAAACAACTAGACTACGCTAGTCTTTACCCGTCTCACGTCTCGCTCATACCCCTGTAAGGAAAACAAAATTAACGGAGTGTGCCAAAACTCAGTGAAGTTCCAAATATCAAATTGGCCAACAAACCAAGTGATAGCAAAGTAATAGTGAAATAGCGAGCAAACAAGTCAAATCAGAGAAATAGCACTTCAGCTAGTCAAGCCACATCAAATTCACATTCACATATAAGGATACAGTAACTCAGATCTTGGCTCCATTCCAGCTTGATCGATTGGTAGTTGACACTTCGTCAACTCTCAAGTAATAACTAGTCCAAAATAAACCCCACTTCACGCCAATCTCCGTCCACCGATCAACCCCCTTCTCCGGGCCCGCACGCCACATGAAACACGGATGGTAATACTCGAGTATACCATTTAGCCAAGGAGATAACACTCCACTCGACATAACTAGTTACCCAGGGTTCGTTATCTAATCGACCAAACTCTTGCCGGCTCGACTCAATTAACTAGCCACAGGGTTGCTGGAATTCTAGGCAGGATATAACTCATGTACATGTATAGCGAATCAAGTGTAATCAACAAACAAGAACAAGTTATGTTAGGACAAATGCGGTAAAGTACACTCTTGCCCTATCATTCATTCATCATGTACTCATGTAGGTCAAGTAGAAAACACATGTATTAAGTGCAATCGGATATTTGGAAGCACTCACTAAAATGTAGTGCCTCAAGTATTCACGTTCAGTTATACTCCAGGTTTGGAGTCCAGATCTGCGATAAAATTTCAGTTTGAGAACTTTGAAACATTACCAAGATTCGAAACTTAAACGTTTCATTCAATAAGAATCAAATAATTTAAGTTCATTTGGAAGACATTCGTGAAACACTTGCTCGCTTTTCAAACTAGAAGATTTTGTAGCAAATATACTTGGAAATAACATTTGAGTCGAAAGTACAAGGAAAACGGGTTTACAGTGGTTATTATGTCTTTTCCTCAAGGGTACAAGTTCGGCTAGATTTTAACGTATAACCCTCGATAACCAAGGTAGCCAAAGTCCTAGATGACCCAAGTGATACTCATATCAACTCTACCCAAGTCGCAAGTGTATTTCTATAGTCCTCGAGCGTAAATTTGGGCAGCATGCCCTTTGTATTTTCCTATTTCCAGCCATTTATGGCTTCATTATTTTACTCAATCCAATCCAAAGTCATCCATAACACAATTGCATTTCAATAGCCGTTCAATAGGCTCAAGACAATACAAGGACAAGAATCAAACTAATAACAAATGCGGAAATGAAGTTTACAAAAGACAAATTTGATGGGTTTTTGCGGAAAGAACACATCCGAGGCTACGCTTATCGGATTGAGGTACAACTTATACCATTTCGAAGCTAAGACGAAGGCCTACAACTTTCATGAAAATCACTTAGTCAAATTTCCAGTGTAACCCAGTCAAATTCCCAATTTACAGAATCAAAATCCAACTAATCGGCTATTTAATTGTACTGCCTTCAAATGGTCATATCTCAGGTTACCCAAGTCCATTTAAGGCGTTCTTGGTGGCGTTGAAAAGCTAAGACAGAGTGCTAAAACTTTTATGTTTTGGAAAATAGCCAAATCAGCACGAATTATAGTGAATAGGCATGGCCAAAAGACTAAACTGTCTAAATGGAACACTGGAAGGCAACATAGGGCAGTGAGGGTATTTTAGGCAGTGAGGCAACATAGTGAACACCGGCTACGTTGCTCCGATTGGGCTGAAATTTTGTAGGCAACTATAAAATATCATTCTATACAACTTTCATGTTTTAAACCAAGCCTAATTTGGCCTCTAACAACACAAACTGGAACCGGACAGAACAGGATAAAAATTTTCCAGAAATCTGGAATTTTTTGGTTTCAAAGAACTTTTTTCATTTCTTGCTTCACTTGCTACCAAAACCCCCTATTTAATCTTAGATACAATATATATTAGGCATACATCAAGTATAGGTAGCAATCCTTCAAATCCTAATTCATGTAACTAAAAGGAAAAACACCCAAAACATGATAACAACCATCATTCACCACAACTTTGAGGTGCTAAGCTAATATAAACAAGATCAAGAGTAAGAAATGGGGAAATCATCATCCTTACCTTACTTAAGTGTCTTCCAAGAGCAACCCTAGTTCTTCCTTTCAAAATTTCACCAATACTCCACTAGCTAAACACCCAAGGATGGCTTTAATCGGTTTGTTTTCTTTGTTTCCTCACTTTGTGCCTAGATTTCAAGATGAAATGATGCAACACACTCTTGGGTTTTTCTTTCTCTCTCTCTCGGCCAACCAGCAGAAATATGAAGAAGAATGGAGCAAAATGGAGGATAAGAAGGTTGGACTCTTGGCTTGGTCAAGTGGCCCTTAGGTGGCGACAAGTGGCTTCACCATCACCACTCACTTCTTTTTTCTTTTCCTTGCTATTTTGGTCCATATTTTCGGTCAAGGCTAGCTGGAATTGAGGAGATATTTTGCTCAAGTGTTAATGAGCTCATGTGGTGAGAAAGTGGTGGTCAAGTGGTGCGCTCAATCGGTAGTGCGCGGTACCCGTCGGTTCACGCCGTTTTTTCTTAAATCACATGTACTAGGGTTTCTACTTCCTATTCACTAACTTTTTATCATTGCTCCTAATCACATATTATTTCTCACCTAAAAGTCACTCTTAAGCACCAAATTTGCTCCTCACTCTGTACCAGAAAAATCACCCTATGGAAAAACGCGACAACCCTAACTTGCTCCAACTTGAAAACGAAAAGTGAAACCCTACTTTCTTGGTCAATTTGCACTTATTGTGGAATGATTGGGTAGTAGGGTTATAATAAACGAATAATTTCCAAATAAAAGGGCATTTTTGAAAAAAAATATAAGAAATTTTCGAGTTCTCGCATAGCATGCCATTTAATTATTTTTTATATACATTTAGACACTATTGTCGTACTTTAGCATGCCATTTACAATAATTAGTACTTTAATACGCCCTGTATAAGTTGAAATGATAATAATTACAATAATTAGTACTTTAATATATCTTGTGTAATTTAAAATGATAATAATTAATCATCTCTGACTATTTTAATGTACAAAATAATTCTCTAAAATGCTAAGCACATAGTAGACAAAGTCTCTAATACTCAATGTGGGGGCAAGGGTTATGTACCAAATTTGGGTGGCAAGTGCCCACTTTTCAGTTTTTGTTTTTAAAATCCATTTCGCAGCTGTTATTTTTGGTCGAAACACTATCTACATTGGACATTGTATGTTTTGCAATTGGAGTTTAGAAATTTTATTGATATTATGTAGTTTATAGATTGGAGCTTTTGAATTTCATGGATATTTGAATTGTTTGACAGGGAGTTTTAGCCCATTTATAGGGGAGACTCTGTCGAATTTTTTGTAGAGTTTTCTTTGTGAGGGCAACTGACTATTACAAATACATGTCGCAACTTCTGTTTTTTTAAATGGTTTTTTGTTGTAAATTATTTCTTCATATAGGTACATACAAGGTTGGTGACATAAGCTTGGGAGGTTTAGAGGCTGGGGTTGGTACCTCAAAAAAACCTGACCATAGATGTTGGCTAGATTCGAATTTGATATAAGTCATTCGGTAATATATTTTATATTACAACTTTTAGATTTTTTACGTCGAATTGAAATAGTATGTTTTGTTAAACTTCTGGATGTAGAAGAGGGCGTTAGAACACGTTAACGGATTTATTTTAAGTCGAATCGATGGATTTGAAGTTAAATCTAATCTTGTAGTCTATATTTACAATATATGCATGTCGAGGTTAGGGAAATAACAGATAATGCTGTGAAGTGGCCTTTGGATATAGCCAAAAAAATCTTATTGTGTTGTTGATGAAAATAGCATACGTATATGAACATAGATCTTGTATAGCTATATGGATGTGGAGCCCAAAAATTGATTAAATATTCTTCCAAATCGCATGTCAATCAACTCTCTTTTGCAATTCGAAGGCGGCTCATAGTTGTTAGGGTTCTAAATTATAGGGGACATATATATTATACAGTGTGGTATTGACCGATTATAACTTAATATAGACCCTGTTTGTATCATTGGTACAGTGAGTTTTAGCCTACTTATAGGGGAGACCTTGTCAATTTTTTTTTAAATATCTTTGTTAGTTTTTGAATATTTATAGCAATTTCCGTAGGGGAGGCTTTGCCGACATTTTTAAAAAATTTTTGTAATCCTCGTTAACTAACTATTACTAATTGGGATGAGTTGGTTGAGTTAATTTTTCGAAACTTGGTTTGAGGAGAGAGGAATTTGAATTTCAAATTTTAGAGAAACTGAAAGGTCGCGTCCGAGACTTATGAAGGAAAATGAATTGAGAAGAGTGGATAACTGTCTTGTAGGACTCATTTTTTTGAGTGTCGGACGTCCGAACGAAGTGATGCGTCCGACACAACCGTCCGAGCCAGGGATTTTCTGGACCTTGGATGAGGAACACTGTCGGACGTCCGTTCCAATTCATCGGACGTCCGATAAGGATTGTCTGGAAATAAGACTCAGAACATTTTTTCTGTAACACCCAATTTGGTCCTCAAAAACACAAATTGATCTAGCGGAAGAGCTTTTGTGAGTATATCAGCGATCTGTTCTTTAGAACAAACAAACTCAACACGGATTATCCCCTTTGAGACAAGATCGCGAATGAAATGATGCTTAATATCAATGTGCTTAGTCCTAGAGTGTTGAATGGGATTTTTTGTTAGATTAATTGCACTGGTGTTGTCACAGTACATGGGTACACATTCATACACTAAACCGAAATCATTTAGTGTGTTTTTCATCCACAACAATTGAGCACAACAAGCACCAGCAGCAACATACTCAGCTTCAGTAGTGGACAGTGAGATAGCATTTTGTTTTTTACTAAACCAAGAGACCAAGCAATTTCCAAGAAAGTTGCATATACCAGTAGTACTTTTTCTATCTATTTTACAACCTCCAAAATCAGCATCAGAAAATCCACACAAAGAAAGTTCATAACATTTTGGATACCACAAGCCAAAATTTAAGGTTCCTTTAAGATATCTCAAGATTCTTTTTACTGCATTCAAGTGTGATTCCTTTGGACAGGATTGAAATCGAGCACATAAACACACAGCAAACATGATGTCAGGCCTACTAGCAGTTAAATAAAGTAAACTTCCAATCATACCTCTGTACTTCTTCTCCTCAACTTTAATACCTTCCTCATCTTTGTCTAGTTTGGTAGAGGTGCACATAGGTGTCCCAACAGGCTTTGAATCCTCCATTTTGAATCTTTTCAGCAACTCCATGGTGTATTTTGTTTGATTTATAAATGTTCCATCATGGGTTTGAATCACTTGGAGTCCAAGGAAGAAATTCAGTTCTCCCATCATGCTCATTTCAAATTCTTTTTGCATGATGATGGAAAAATCCTTGCACAAATTTTCATTAGTAGCACCAAATATGATATCATCCACATATATTTGCACTATCAAAAGATCTTGTGAGCTTTGTTTTGTAAAAAGTGTAGTGTCTACAATGCCTCTTTTAAAACCATTTTCAATCAGAAATCCACTCAGACGTTCATACCATGCTCTAGGAGCTTGCTTTAATCCATATAAAGCTTTTGAGAGTTTAAACACGTGATTTGGATAAGATACATTTTCAAAGCCAGGTGGTTGGTCAACATAGACTTCTTGATCTATAAATCCATTTAAGAAAGCACTCTTAACATCCATTTGAAATAATTTAAAATTCTTGAAACATGCAAATGCTAAAAACATTCTTATGGATTCCAGCCTGGCTACTGGTGCAAAAGACTCATCAAAGTCTATTCCCTCTTCTTGAGTGTATCCTTTAGCCACCAGTCTAGCCTTGTTTCTAACAATCTCCCCTTTATCATTCAATTTGTTTCTAAACACCCATTTTGTGCCAATGATAGGATGGCCTTGTGGTCTGGCAACCAGAGTCCAGACTTTGTTTCTTTCAAATTGGATTAACTCTTCTTCCATAGCTAAAATCCAGTGCTCATCATTCAAAACATCAACAACATTTTTTGGTTCAAAATGTGATACAAAAGCAAGATTATCTACCAGGTGTCTAGAGGAACGAGTCCTGACCTTTTCAGAAGGATCACCAATTATGAGCTCCCTGGGATGATTATGAGCAAATTTCCAGGCTCTTGGAAGATCATTAGGAGTAGTGGTATCTCTATTATTCACTTCTTCAGCTGGACTGATCTGAGCATCATTATCCTTTGAATCAGTTTCTGGTGAAGCAGAGTCATGGTCATTGATTGCTAGTTTCTTTAGTCCTTCTTGAACACCTGTGTCATCATCATCACCACAACTCATAGAAATGTCACCATTAGATTCATCAAAAGTAATGTGTATAGCCTCCTCTATAATCAATGTTCTACGATTATAAACTCTGAAACCTCTTTTGTTTTCACAATATCCCAAGAAAATTCCTTCATCAGATTTCTTGTCAAACTTTCCAAGATGTTCCTTGATATTCAAAATGAAACACTTACAACCAAATACTTTGAAGTAGCTGACTACTGGCTTTTTATCATACATGAGCTCATAGGAAGTTTTGTTCAAAATTGGTCTTAGAAGAATTCTATTCATGGTATAGCAAGCTGTGTTTATGGCTTCAGCCCAAAAATATTTTGGTAAATTGCATTCACTAAGCATGGTTCTAGCAGCCTCTTGGAGAGTTCTATTTTTTCTTTCTACAACTCCATTCTGTTGAGGAACTCTAGCAATAGAGAATTCATGGGTAATACCATTGTGATCACAGAATTCTGGAAAACCACAGAACTTAAATTCTGTCCCATTATCACTTCTAATTCTAACAATTTTCAAGCCAAGCAGATTTTGTACTTTAGCAAATAATGAGGTAAAATTCTTAAAGGCATCATCTTTATGAGCAAGGAATATTACCCAAGTATATCGAGAGAAGTCATCAACAATCACAAAACAATATCTCTTACCACCAAGGCTTGCAGTCTGTGTAGGGCCAAATAGATCAAGGTGCAGAAGTTCAAGTGGTTTTGAAGTGGAAACACATTTCTTAGGTTTAAAAGAGACCTTGACTTGTTTTCCAAATTGGCATGCATCACAGATTCTGTCTTTTTCAAATCTGATTTTTGGAAGACCTCTAACAAGTTCCTTTTTAGAAATTTCTTTCAGCAAGTCCATATTGAAGTGACACAACCTTCTATGCCATAACCATGGGTCCTCATTTGCTACTTTGAGACATTTGAGATATGAGGAATCAAAATTTTCAAGATACACAACGTAGACATCATTAACTCTTTTTCCTTTGAAAATAATGTTGAACTTTGAGTCAAATATAAGACATTCAAGCTTTTTGAATAATACAAACAGATTCCTATCACACAATTGGCTAACACTTAACAGATTGTAGCTCAAATTATCAACAAGAAGAACATTGTGAATAAAAGTTTGATCATTCTTACCAACATCGCCAATGCCAACAGTTTTGGCTTTGTTATCATCTCCAAAAGTTACCTTTCCACTTGCTTTTTGCTTGAGTTTAATAAATTGTGACGCATCACCAGTCATATGTCTTGAACATCCACTATCAATGAACCATTTTGATCCTTTAGCACTGTAATCCTGGTTCACCTACACACAAACCCACAAGATAATACTTGGTACCCTTTACATGTTGGGTCCTTGAGAGTTAGTCTTATGTTTGACTATCCACATGCATCTCATCCCATTCCTCATATTTTTCTTAACATGACAGTTGCTGTACATGTGGCCAGATTGATAACAAAAGTTGCACATTGACATAGGATTAATCAAATGAACAGGTTTGATGAATCTGACTTGCCTTCTTCTGTGGATAGCAAACTCATTTGTATTTTGGTTCAGTCTTATTCGATGAGTATTAACATAAGGTACAGTGTCAATTTTTTGAAGATGATTCTGTTTCACATGATGTAACAATTTACATAAATCATCCATCCTTTTTCTCAGGCTGCATTGCTCACTGTTGAGTAAGTCACAGTAATTTTTCTTTTTGTAAAGTTCAGCAATCGCATCAGTTTCAGTCCTTTTCAGGTTATCATTTTCATGCTTAAGGCATTTGTTTTGTCGAAAAAGATTTGCATTGTCTTGTATTAGAAAGCTGATTTTTTGCTTCAGTTCTTTGTTTTTAGCATAGGATTCTTTCAAGCTGTCATGCATTTTTTCTAGAAAAGAATTGACATCATCATCAGATTCACTATCACTATTGATTTGAGAGTTGCATTGTGTTACCTCTTCATCTCCAATGGCCATGAAAGCTACTTGAGCAGATTCCTCTTCTTCTTCAACTTCGCCTTCTGAGTTGCAATCATTCCAGGTAATCTGGAAATTGTTGAACTTTGGTTTTCGTTCAATCTTGTTTTCCTTCTTTTTCTTCATTGGACACTCATTTGCATAGTGTCCAGGTTGGCCACATTCAAAGCATTTATCATTCTGCTTCTTGTTGAACTCTAGTTTCCCTCTATTCCTGAAGTCATTAGTCTGATTCTGGAAGGAATTGCTGGATCCGCCTTTCCTGAATCTTCTCTTATTAAGAAATCTTTTGAAGCCTCTTGTGATGAGTGCAATGTCACTATCATCACCATCCAAGTCATTTTCATCCAGTGAGGCTGTTTCATCTTCATCTTGTGACGTTTTCAGAGCAATACTCTTCCTTCCTTTTGTGTCTTCTTCTTCCTGCAACTTAGATTTAAGCTTCAGTTCATAGGAAGTTAGAGAGTTAATCAGAGATTCAATGGATAAGGAATTTAAATCCTTAGCTTCCTCTATAGCAGTTACTTTGATTTCCCAATCCTTTGATAGAGCATTCAGAATTTTTCTGTTCTTTTCACCTAGAGAGTATTCCTTCTCGAGTACCTCTAAATCCTTGATCAGATCATTGAATCTACAATACATTTTGTCGATGTTCTCATGAGGCTCCATCTTAAAAGATTCATATTTGGTGACCAGAATGGACTTTTTCTGTTCTCTTACGTTGTCGCTGCCCTCATGAATTTCTCTTAACTTATCCCACATTTCTTTGGCAGATTTACACCCTTTTACTCTAATTGACTCATTTGAGTCTAAGGCACTGTAAAGAACATTCATGGCTTTGGCATTCAATGTGAGATTGGTTCTGTCTTGAGCATTCATCTCAGCTCTCGTTTTTGGCCGCAATAAACCTGTTTCTGCATCAAGAAAGTTAGCATCATGCGGTCCTTCATTCACAATAAACCATAGCTCAATATCAATGGATTGCAAGAAGATAATCATTCTTTCTTTCCAGCTAACATAATTGGAACCAGTAAACATGGGAGGCCTAGTAACAGATTGCCCCTCAACAAACATAGCATGACTGGTTGTCATCTTACTCCAAGCCGCTTGAGCTTAATCTCTAGGAGACCAAGCTCTGATACCAATTATTAGGATCGAGGACAACCTAAGAGGGGGGTGAATTAGGCTTTCAAAAACCTGCTAGTAAATATTCAACCTTTTTGACAGACAGCCCTTCTTTTTCAAGATGCTTCTCAATGAACGAGATAATATAGTAGCACAGGTATTAGTGAGATGAGGAGAAAAGCAGTTTATATAGAAAAGCAGTAAATGAGAGTAAAGAGCCAAACCAAGCTTCAAACACAACTGATGTTTGAAACCCTCTATTATATACCAAGTTACTTCAAGCTGAATAGACTTGCAACCAATCTTATGTGTACAAGGAAGGGATCACTTCCTTCTTGCCCCAAAATACACTTGGTCAAGCAAGGAAGTTTTACAAACAGTCGCAAACCCTCTCTTTGCTACACTATTGAAGAAGCTATGTCACACTTGAAAAACAGCTACACGAAGATTGCACATGCAAGGAATACAAATGATTCTTTTGAGTATTCTAGCACTTGAATCACTCACAATCTGATGTAGGCTTGATGTACAAAGTTATCCTGAGGTGGTTGGCTTAGTTCCTTTTATAGGAGACCAGAGAATTCTTCAATTAATGCTGTCAACGGGTAGAAGGTAGCTGAAGAGTCAACTAGCCGTTGGTGCTGTCGGACGTCCGATGCTTGGTTTTTATGCGTCCGAACGATATAAATGAGTTCTGGAAGTTTTCTCGAGTCTCTTAGGACGTCCGATCATGCGTCCGAGGGTAGGATGAATACTTGGACTTTTCTTCTTCAATTCCTTCGGACGGCCGATGCATCCAAAGTGTTGTGTCCGAAGATCAGCAACATTTGTCGGACGTCCGATACACAGGTGTTGAGCATCCGAACCAAATTAGTAATAGAGTAACTCCTGGCTTGTCTTCTTCGGACGTCCGAGTCTGAGTTCTCTACTCGTCCGAAGATGCTCAAAGAATGTCGGACGTCCGATACTTTCCTTTTGTGCGTCCGACATCATCCTCAGCATACTTCATTCCTTTCTGATCTTCTTTTTCTGCTTTAACTCCACATACCTGTTTGGTTTATTTCTGAAAAGGATCTTTACAAAAAGTATTAGAAACATCCAATTGTTTTGTAATCATCAAAAGATATGAATTGAGATAAACAGGATGCAAATAACTTATATGAAATGGTTTGCATATTGAGCAGTTGTTGCTTCATATAGGTGTATACAAGGTTGGTGACACAAGCTTGGGAGGCGTAGAGACCTGGGTTGGGAAGTCCGTCGTCCAAACCACAGAAGTCCATCTTTCGAATTCGATACAAGCCATTCGATATTAATTTTTAGTTTACAACTACATATTATGGACGTCGAAACAATGAAATAGTATAGTTTGTTAAAGCTCTTCCAAACCACGAAGGCGTTAATGAAATTAAATGGATTTATTTGAAGGCGAATTGATGGATTTAAAGTACTTTAATACGTCTTGTGCAATTTGAAATGACAGTAATTTGGATTGTTTGACAGGGAGTTTTAGCCCATTTATAGGGGAGACTCTGTAAAATTTTTGTAGATCTCTTTCTTTGTGAGGGCAACTGACTATTACAAATACATGTTGCAACTTCTATGGCTCCGTTTGGATTAGCTGTTTTTGGGGTTGTTTTTCAAAAATAGCACTGTAGCATTTTGTTTTTAAAATACAAGTCCGTTTGGATTAGTTGTTTTTGGAGTTATTTTTCAAAAATTATACGAAAAACTTTTACTGTAGATGTTTTTTGGATTATTTTTACAGGTATTTCTAAAACATATTTTTTGGTATTTTTATAATTTATAATTTATAATTTATATTTTTATATACATTTATGCATTTATAATACATTTATAAATATTTATAAAGAAATATATTTATATATTCGCTCAAAATATATATAAATGTATTATATTATATATAATACATAATATAAATATATTTATAAACTTATAAGTGTATATTATTATAAATGTATAAATTATAAATGAATATAAGTGTATATTATTATAAATGTATAAATTATAAATGAATATTACATAAATGTATAAATTACAATTTATAACTTTTATATTTTTATATAAATCTACATTTATGCATTTATAATACATTTATAAATAAATATATTTATACATTTATAAATAAATATATTTATACATTTATATATAAATATATTTATACATTTATAAATAAATATATTTATACATTTATATATAAATATATTTATACATTTATAAATAAATATATTTATACATTTATAAATAAATATATTTATACATTTATATATAAATATATTTATACATTTATATATAAATATATTTATACATTTATATATAAATATATTTATACATTTATAAATAAATATATTTATACATTTATAAATAAATATATTTATACATTTATATATAAATATATTTATACATTTATAAATAAATATATTTATACATTTATAAATAAATATATTTATACATTTATATATAAATATATAAATGTATTATAAATTTATTATATTATATATAATACATAATATAAATATATTTATAAATGTATAAGTTTATATTATTGTAAATGTATAAATTATAAATGAATATTATATGAATGTATAAATTATAAATTATATATTTTTATATAAATATACATTTATGCAATTATAATACATTTATAAATAAATATATTTATGTATTTACATAAAAATATATAATACATAATATAAATATATTTATAAACGTATAAGTCTATATTATTATAAATGTATAAATTACAAATGAATATTATATAAATGTATAAATTATAATTTTATTAATATATATTAGTATTAAGTATAAATGTATTAATATAATTAATATAAATGTACAAATGTATTAATATTATGTATAAATATAAAATTAATATTATGTATATTAATATAAATGTATAAATGTATTATATTATATATAATACATAATATAAATTTATATTATAAATATACATTAATATATATTATGTATAAATGTACATTTATATAAATGTATAATATATATAATATATAATATATGTTATATTATATATAATTTATATAATATATAATATATGTTATATTATATATAATTTATATAATATATAAAATTCATATAAATATATAAAAATATTTATAATATGTACAAATAATATATAAATATTTAAAATATATAATATACGTTAATATTAATTATAAATATTTTAATATTATAAATATGGTGTTTATATAATATTTCAATTTGTAATATTTGTTGTATATTTTATTATATAAATGTCAAAAACAGTTTTTGAAAAACAGCCCAAAAAACAAGGGATCCAAACACACCCTATATATTTTTAAGTGATTTTTTATTGTAAATTATTTCTTCATCTAGGTACAACAAAGTTGGGATACAAGCCTGGAAGGTTGTGTTTGGTACCTCTAGAATCTAACCCACAGAAGTTGGCTACATTCGGATTTGATACAAGTCATTAGGTTGGGAATTTATTTTATATTACAACTATTGGATCTTTGCCGTCGAATTGAAATAGTATAGTTTGTTAAATCTTCTTTTAGTAGAAAAGAGCGTTAGAATATGAAATACGGATTTCATTTATGGCGAATTGATGGATTTAAAGTCAATGACCAACCTTGTAGTATTTTTTGTAATTGGCAAAATCTATAATGCTAAAAAAGTGGCAAAATCTGCTATAGGGAAAAACATTAATTTTATAAGGTTCATTGCTAGAATATCACATCATTGTGAATGTGGATTTTGTTATGCGGTGTGAATGTGGAGGCCAAATATATATAACTTCCCGTACTTTTCTTATACTTGTATTTTGAAAATTATAGGGTCTCTTGACAATATGTAGTGTGGCAAATGTCATTACAACTTCATATAAACCCTGTTTGGATTGGTTGGCAGGGAGTTTTAGTTTATTTTGTGGATTGGTTGGCAAGGAGTTTTAGTCTATTTTTCGGGGAGACTCTGTCCAAATTTTCTCAAAATTTCGTTGGGAGTTTTAGGCTATTCATATCGTCATTTATAGCATATTTCATACCTGTTTTCAATTTTTTCATAAACATCTGGATCGAAATTAGTCTATTTAATAGTGCCAATTTCGACCTAGAGTCCACCCTCTTTCATTTGTTTGGACTCTTGGACAACTAATTCTAATTTATTGTCCCCAAAATAGGGATTCATTTCACAGACATGTCTGTAGAAAGACCTCTGCGGGTAAACCTATATTGGGGAGGAGAAATACATTACGAGGGTGACTTTGTTTGTTATTTGCCTCGTACTTCCAACCGGACATTCACTTTGAGGCATAGAATTGGATACGGGGAGTTGGTTGACAGGATTTATCACTATATTAGGGTCGATAAAGGGATGTTCAAGCTGAAATTGTTTCTTCGTCAACCGTTGGAGAGTTCCAAATATACTGTTTCCGCAGTGGTGGATGATGAAACTCTTGATGTAATGTACGATCTTTGGATCCAAAGAGTTTCATACATGGCGGAGATTTATATCGAGAAGGAAGAAATCGTCCAAATGCCTGTAGTTAATAGCGTATTCATTGGACCAATAGGTAATGTTGGTCCAATGATGTCGCTTGTACATGCATTCATGTATCTAACAAAGTTTAACTTCAGTTCTAGTTCAATCATTCCAGAGACTTCATCGGCATCTCATTATATGCATGATGATCAATCTATGAATTTATTAGAACCAAGGCTCACATCAGGGTCCATGGGTGCCCAGGAATATTTTCATGGCCTGGATTCGATTCCAAGTTTTGGAGATCCAGGGCCATCATGCCATATTTCTCCACATGGGATCGAATCTAACCCTGGTCAAGATTGTCGTAGTTCAGCTGAACATGATGTATATGCTAGTGGGCATAATAGGCTCCTTGCCTCTGAAGAAGATGATCCGGAAGAAGATGATCCGGAAGTTGATGCGGAAGAGGTTGAAGAGTCGGAGTCGCAAGATGTGTCTGGTAGTGAGTCGAATGATGAGCATGAAGGTGGGGGTTTAAGAGTAAACCTCGATACCCAACAACCTTTTATTGGGTATTGGGTTGCTAACACAGAATGCGGAGATATCAGGCGTAATAGCACAGCTGGCAGCTCTGCATATGTTCCAAGAGAAATGGCATTTTTCTCCGATCTTGGTAGCATAGATGATGATGATATAGAAGAGGAGGATGGATTGGAGCGTATTGTCACATTCAGTGAGAAAAATAATAATATACGTCTCCATATGAAGTTTGAGAGTAAATAGTAGCTCAGCCGGGCAGTTAGGATGTGGTCCATCAATCACAATAGGGAATTCAGAGTTATTGAGAGTAAGAGTAACACGTGGTTTGCTAAATGCAAATCATCAATTGAAAGAACTCCTTCCACATCAACCGCGCCGTCGTATCCACCATGCGACTGGTGTGTTAGAACCGTAAAGAAAAAGACTCATGGAATGTGGCAAATTACAAAATGGATTAATGACCATAACTGTTTAGGCGACATGATTAGAAATAACAATACAAGTCTGACGGCTTCCGTTATTTCAAGGCACATACTCCGTAGCATTGAAGATGATCCTAGATTAAAGGTCAAGAACATACTAAGTTTCGTTAAAGAAAACTTGAAGGTTGATGTGTCTTACAAAAAAGCCTGGTATGCCAGACGTAAAGCAATTGAGCTTGTGTTTGGATCTTGGGAGGCGAATTTTGCCGAACTACCACAGTATTTCGATGCCCTGGTGCAATCCAATCCAGGTACCGTGGTGGAGTGGTCGCATCATTCGGATGGTTCGGATCAAGTTAAGACTTTTAAGTATGTATTCTGGGCCTTTGGACCGGCTATTAAAGCATTTCACATGTGCAGGTCGGTTATATGTGTTGATGGCACTCATTTGCGTGGCGAATACAAGGGCAAACTCCTTGTTACAGTCACTCAAGATGCGAACAACAATATTCTGCCAATTGCTTATGCCATAGTAGATAAGGAGACGATTTCCAGTTGGTCGTGGTTTATGGAACAATTAAGATATAATGTGGCACTTGATCGACATCCTATCTGTGTCATTTCCGATCGCCACAACGGTATCATCTATACCATGACACACTTTGATTATTGGGAAGAACCTTTGGCCTACCATAAGTTTTGCCTGCGACATGTTAGGAGCAATTTGATAAGACACTTCAAAGGTTTACACCTTAAAAGGTTGTGTTGGGCAATAGGAAGGACAAGACAATTGCGCAAGTAGCGGATGTTCAGAAGAGAACTACGAAGCATGTTTCCAGATGGTTGGAATTATCTGCCTGCCATTAGTCCAGAAAAGTGGTGCCTAACACACGACGATGGCCATCGTTGGGGTATTCTAACTACCAACATATCCGAAAGTTATAATAATGTCTTGCGCGAGGCACACCATTTGCCAATTCGTGCATGCATTGACATGACATTCCATCGGACAGTTGTGTTATTTAAGACGAGAAGTGAAGATGCTTCACATTGTCGCAATCTTTTCCCCCCAAAGATATGGCGGCGTTTTAAGAATACTGAGCAGAAGGTAGGCGCCCACAGAGTCATTGAGTTCGATGGCCCATCGGGCGTATATAAGGTTATCACAGGTCGGCTTGTCGATGGTAAAGGAGACAATACGCAAACCGTCAGGTTTTTTGATAAGGCATGCTCTTGTGAAAAGTGGCAGAATTATAGGCTTCTTTGTTCATACGCTTTGGCGGTGTGCAGGAATAGAGGTGACAATCTGGAATTGCTTGTGGATCAGCAGTTTACCAAAACGAGGTGGGCCGTGCAGTATTCAGGGAAGTTTAACCCACTGCCGCATCAAGATATTTGGCTCCATCCTGGATGGGAACTGCAGGCAGATAGGAGCAAGTTTGTTGCACGTCGGGCAGGGCGGGTTCGAGCTAACAGAATTCGAAATGAGATGGATGAAAGGGATCCAGACGAACCAAGAAGATGTCGAAATTGTCATCAGACAGGTCACAATAGGAGAAATTGTCTAAAATTATAGTTCTTGATTTGATCGAGTTCCTAGAAATTGGAAACTCATGTCAGTGCACTCTAGTTTGACAGAGGGTTCATTCTAGTTCATTTGTGTTCAATTCATGATTTATTTTAAACAATTACATTAGTGACTTTCATTGTTTATTTGTCAAATGCATGCTTCGTTCTTGACTATGATAAGTATTGAATTAATTAGTTTAAACATGCAGCCCAACAGTTTTATTCATTTATCGTTATATCCCCTATCCATTGATTTGTTAAAAAAATGCTCGGATGGTGTGTTATATGTGTTAATGCTCTTGCATATGCAGGATATGGTATTTTGATATTTGATTGACAGGGAATTATGGCCGCTTTATAGGGGAGACTCTGTCAAATTTTTTTTAAAACTTTTAAAATATGACTACAAATAAATTGCTGCAGTATATGAATACATAGAGGAATAACAAATGTTTCTAAAAAAAATAACTGATTGGTAGGGAGTTGTAGTCGATTTATAAGCGATATATGGTCAAAATTTTCTCAAAAAAAAGTCTTGAACGCGATTTATAGGTCAAAATTGTATACACAAACTTTTGGAAAGTACTTATGCATAACTATTGAATTTAATCGATGTAAATATTTGTTTGGGATTATGGCCGACACTCCTATCCCTCCTGTCCTACATCCAGGACCATACGTGAACGACATTATATCGGAGGGAATTGCACACCGAGCACATTCCATTTTTCACGGACATATTGAGGGCAATCAGTTAGATGTCAGACGGTGTGACAGAGGATTTTGGGAGTATACACCTATTCCTGATCGGGTCTGTCGTTATATTGCCTTGGTTGGATTTGAGGGGGTGCTTGAGAGTGGATATCAGATGGTTGATCATTCTTTAATCACAAGTTTAGTGGAGAGATGGCGGCCCGAGACGCATACATTTCATTTACCGGTTGGAGAGGCTACCGTGACATTACAGGATGTAAAGGTGTTGTGGGGGTTGCACATCAATGGTCCACCGGTTATAGGGATAGACACATACCGCAACATTCAGGAGTGGGGAGCCATTTGTGAGAAGCTCATTGGATTTTCTCCTGCAGTTGGATACTTTGATGGACAGAGGCTAAAATTGGGATGTTTACCAAGAGTCTTAGACACAGTTTTGCCACCCGATGCTTCAGATGTCCAATTTAGGCAGCGTGCGCGCATCTACCTCTTATTGATTTTAGGTGGACATTTATTGTCCGATAAGTCCGGCAACAAAGTCCCTTTGTTGTATCTTCCATTACTACGGGACTTCGAAACTGTTGGGCAATATAGTTGGGGTAGTGCGTGTTTGGCGACTCTCTATCGGTTAGTTTGTGATGCCACGAATCCTGTCAAATCGGCTATTGCCGGTCTATTAGTTTTGCTACAGGTACATTGCACCCAATAATGATATGTCTTGGGTTTCTTGCATATTATCATTTTACAATTTTAACATTGATTCTAATTTTCTAACAGCTCTGGATTTGGGAACATATACCAACCATGCATCCGGGCCGAATCGCGCCGTTGGAGCATTACCCTGGTCCATATGGAGCTAGGTGCGCATTTCGCCCTTATTTCGGTTGTTTTAATGACATTTGTTATCGAAACAACTTTAATTTGTTCTAAACAGGTTCTTACTTTATTAAATATAGGTGAAATAATGACTTGGACGTACACAGAGTTGTTAGGCATGTTGTGCCCGCATGCCGAGATCAGTTGACAGGCCTGCGTCCTGAAGAGGTATTGTACATATGTCCGGACAATAGAAATATTTGAAAAGTTGTGCCAGTAGTCTTGTCATAATATTTCTTGTCAACTGAAAGCATAAGTTTGTCAGATTGCATTTTGTGAATGGAAATTGAGTTTGTTGGCAGGGAGTTAACCTCCAGTTATAGGGGAGACTCTGCCGAAATTTTTTTAGAAATTCAAAAATTTTTTAATTGACCGGAGACTAGCATTTTTTTCATGAAATTGTCCAATTTGAATATTGGGAAGTTTTATTATTTCTTAATAGAAAAAATGAAACAACTTTGATTTTATATTTTTTTCAGTTTATATGGCAGCCATATTTGGAGGACGTTCTCGCTTCTCTTCCTGCGTATTGTACTGCAGGTCGGGACATTTGGAGGTCCGTAACGTATCTTATTTGCTGGGATGTAGTTGAGCCGCACCTCCCTCATCGGGTTATGCGGCAGTTTGGATTTCATCAGTCCCTGCCTGATATGAGGTTGACAGATAATCAGGCAGTTCTACATTCTCTAGATCGTCGTGGTAGGGCGAATCAAGACTGAAGCACCACGCATAAACAATATCTTGATATTTGGACTGATCGACGTGTGCATGCACAAGATGGCACTGTAATTGAAGATACTACATATCCATCGGATGAGTATGTTTGGTGGTATCGGGAGCGGACGGTGATTTATATTTCAAATCCAAGTCAATTTCCCGCTTTCCCAGAGGGCTTTCAGGGTGATAGCGTTAGGGCACAATATCTTGTAAGTTTATTTCCAACCCACTTTTAATAATCACTTTGAGTTTGCTCACTTTTTTAACTATTTTTTACCACAGTATCTCCTTCTTATTCTTATATTTGTTTCTCCAGAGCGATGCCATGTCTCACATGTATTTCATGGTACAGGACTCTCTTGCAGTTAGTGATGAACAACACAGCAGCTATTTTCAAGAGTTGAGGGACTTTGCATCCACATCTTTGCATCATGTAGAAGAGTCACGCCGACTTGCATTTCGCCCTCCACACGTACCACAGGAGATTCCACTATATGTTGATCCGTGTCGTGTTCAGCGAGCTCCTAGAAATACCCACGGAAGTCAGCATGGCGGTGGACGACGTCGTACACTCCGATCACCAGAACCCGCCATACAAACTGGATTCCATAGAGGTTCGCTGGCTACTGAGGACCAAGGTGGCACATCTACTTTTGTCACACCTCAGACTGAAGTCATGCATGAGAGAGGTGTATCGATTGGGCATTTTAGGTCCCCTATGACTTTTCCAGAGTTTACACCCGATAGGGACTCACATTAGCATACTTCTGAGCAATGTGAAAGAGGTGAAGGCACAAGCACTCAAATTCAAGATGCTACACTGTTGACACATATTACTCAAGTCTATACAGTAGTGCCAAACCAACTATATCGAAACCAAAGAATACCCAAACCAACAACATGTGGTACTCATGGAAAACTTGGGCAGCATTGATGGCACGCTACTTATATCGTTATTGTATAAGTAACCTAACTTATGGATTACATACTTTTTTGGTGACATTTTGTATATATTCTAAAATTTCACGAATATGAGTGGAACAATGCCATCACGCGTATCTTAATTCTCACTTTATATGAGTACTCTTTTAAACAAAACTAAAAATGTAGGATAAAATTACAAAGAAATCCTTTTTTCCCATGAACAGAATAAATATAAAAAAGGTAAACTATACTAACCTCTCATCTAGTTCATACACGGTAAGTTAGTTACATGTCGGAACTTCACAAAAAAAAAATTAAACATACTATTTATAATATATTTATATATTGTTATTTTTTACCTTTTGTTATTCATAGTTTCTCCATTAAATATATGGAATAAACTTTAATATTCTCATATGGGCAAGTTAAAAATAAGATTACAATTTTGTTCATGAAAATTAAGCCCTAACTTATTAACAATTTAATTTTATTTTATATTGACCTTGAAAATAAAGAAGCAAGATGTGTAGTTATTTCGTTAAAATAATTGTATTATAATAAAATTAGGTATTTCCAACCGTAATCTGCCTCTATGCATGTACAGTTATTTATATAAAAAGAATTAAATTGAATATAATTTTGTGAGAGCTCATATTTGCAAACTTCAAACTCATGCAAGTTTTAAAAAGAAACGGATATATTCCTCAACAAATAATAAGTTTTTAAATAAGATATCTCTTACAACAAACTTTTTTATAAATGTCGATGCAAAAAACATAAATTATAATATCAGCTACTGACTACATTAGAGATAGCACTCAGGGTTTGAGGCTTTTAGGATTCAGGGTTTTAGGGTTTTAGAGATCAAGATTTAGTGTTTTAGGAGAATAGCGCTTTCGGGTTTAGGGTTGTAGGATTTTAGTTTGACAATAGTGTGCCTTGATTAGGACTTTAGATTTTTAATTAAAATAGTAATCCTATCGTGCCGCAAAAATATTTTTTAATGGATTTTAATAAACCCAACAACCTTGATTTGATGTTTTAGGGTTTACAAGGATTTGCTTTCTAAGATTTACGATTTAGTGTTTTACGGCTTTAGCACTTAGGGTTTTAGGATTTTTGCATGACAATAAATTTGTCTTGATTATCGCTTTATATTTTTAATCAAAATAGTAATCCTGCCAATAATTGTAAAAGGTAAAACACGCAAGATTTAATCGCTAGATATTTGATTTAATTTTTTTCTTTTCCTTTTCAACTACCAAACAAATAACATGCACTTCATAAAAATAACTTATATAACTTTTTTAAATAACATTGCGTTATGGAATTTCTAAAATTATAGTTGAAATTGTAACAGATATTAATGACTATTAATTATTAGATTCTTATAACTAATATTCATCGGTGTCAACAAATAAATACGATTCATTAATAACAAAGGAAAATTAGAATTTGATAAAAAAATTTATTTTATAAAAAAGGAAAAAAAGTTAGTATTTTATTCATAAAATATAGTCAACACCTTACATGTTAACAATTTCATTCTATTTTTACATTGATCTATGAAATAGAAAGAACTATGCATGTGTACTTTTTCCACCATTTAAATGTATTATAATAAAATAACATATTTCCAACCGTACAATTACCAATTTTTTTTAATATAAAAGAAATATGCATGTATAGTAAATTATATTAAAAAGATTATTGTGAATATGATTTTTTTTAGAGCACATATTTGATGACTTTTGGCACGTGCAAGTTTTAAAATAAAAAAATTTATTCCTCTGCTAATTACAGATTTTTAAATAAAATTTCTCTAACATTTCTCCGAAATATAAGATTTTAGTAGAGATTTTAAAATAAGATTTTACTACCGACAGCATTTTAGTAAAGGCAAATTCTACAAAACAAACAACATTTACATTTAATTTTACATTTTTTTTGGAGCTCGTAAATTTCAATTTAAAATTTTTTTTCTAGCAAGTTTGAATTTAATTTTCTGAAAGTCATACTTATAAATGCGAAATCTAACAAAAAAATTAATTACAATTTTTGGAGGTCAAATTTATCAAATGTGAGCTATTTGAAAAATTAAAGAAAAACATTTAGGAGCTCGCATTTAGCTCTTACTATTTTCTGGAAAAAATTCTCTAGCACCCAAAAAAAAAAGCAAAAAAAATTAAATTATACTTAGTGTTGAGCTCGCATTCGCATTCGCATTTCGTGAAATGCGAGCTCTATTGACCTCCAAAATTTTTTTTTTTAAGGAATGCGAACACGAATGCGAGATCTTTAAATATTTAGTTTTAATACAAAAAAATCTCTGTCTCCGAAAAAAAATAAGCACAAAAATTTTACTTATACTTTTTGGGCTCTATTGAGCTCGCATTTCAATGAGCTCGCATTCCGCTCGCATTTACGAAATGCGAAGACTCCCCGACGGATTCCCTCACCAAAATTACCCCTTTTGTAGAATGTTTTTAAAATTCATCACAAAATTGGAAATTTCTCCAAAAATTGGCGGCTGAGTGAGGGGGAAACCGAGGTGAAGAGTGAAAAACGAGAGCAAAAGGGAGAGGAAGCAAAGGGTGACTGAGCGGGAAGAAAGATAGAAAACTGAGAGAACCAAGGCCAGTAGAAGGGAAGATAAGAAGAGCAACACCATTGGAGGAGGCTGAAGGGAAGAAACAGCATTGGAAAGGCATATAGCTTTGGCCGTCAACATCAGTCTGCTGCCAATTTCTTTTTTCGGTAAAAGCTCTTGCCTTTTTCTGGTCTTTTTTGCCTTAACATCAAGAGGTCATTTCTGGTTTCTGTGAGATGAGCTTCAATCAGTTTCTAATCGTTCAAAGTTTGTGAATATATCCTCCATTATCACCTGGTTTGTTGTTTGCTTTCATGTTGAGTTGGTTTGTGTTTTTACAGGCCCAAAGTTGTTGCCTTTTGTTGTTTACTTGTATGATTAAGTATGCTAATGCTTGGGATTTGTTTGGAAGCTGTCATTAGACTTTGTTATTAGGTTGTGGTTTAGAATTAGCATACTGGCTGTGAAAAGGGGAGTGAAATAGGAAGATGGTGGTGGCTGAGTGAGAGGGAAACAAGAAAAAAGAAAAAAAAGGGAGATCGAGAGCTTTAGGGAGAAAGAAAGGGTCTTCGGTTAGAGAAAGGCTACGGCTGAAGTTGGAGAGAACCAAGAGAAACCAAAAAGAAAAAAAAAACAGAGCAAAAGAAAGAGGAGGACATTTAGTGTTTTTGCTGTTTGGTTCAGAGTGAGTTGGATTTAGATGTTAATGGTGCATTTGGGATTGCTTTTGAGAGTTGTAGCAAAAGCTCGATCACGCTGCAGTTTTTTTATTGTTGAATGATTATGGCTATGGTTTGATAAGTTCAAGCTGTGTTTTGTTGTAAATGGGAGGACGAGACGTGATATTTGACTAGATTCTGTTAGGGTGGTTATTTAAATCTAACCACTGGTGAAAACCATCACCTATTAAACCCAAGATCTATATGGTGATTATTAAGAAATACATTAACTGTAAAATAGCGGAAGCGTACCTGAATCCATATTGATAAACTTGATACTTGAATCCCTAGAGATTTGGGATGGCCTTCCAGGTCAACAGGTATTCACCGATCCTTTGAGAGAGGCATTTAGTTTCTCTCTGGTATCTTTCTTGACGATGGGATATCAGGGAAGGGGTATTTTGTGGTATTAGGAAATACGACAACTAAAACGATACCTGTGACCTAGGGACCATAACCCTATTTATAGGTAACATTCCTATTATCTTTTGGAGCCCTATTTCAGCCCATCATTGAAATAGGAGCCCATAAGTTTCTACACATTAAAGGGCCCACATCCTATTAGATACATTAAATCCAAACTATATTTGATCACTTTAATTGGGTTTAACCTTAATTGACAGTTTGCAATACATAATTATTCACATATAAGTCCAATGTTGGATTAAGGATCCAACAATCTCCCATTTGGACTATATGTGTAACCTTATAATTATGTTTTGTAATTAACCGTATGAGCTCAACTTTACTGTCATTATCACAATGTATCTGTAACCAATTCGGTCCATCAATTACACCAATATAGGATCAAAGCGGCCTTTGTTACAATTTCGTAACTCGACCCATCTATGGTCACATATATCAATGCAATTGAATGACATGAATTATGATGTAGATGTGTAGCATGGAAATTTCATGTAATGTGATCAAAACATGCCTATTTCCAACTGGTCCACCTTAAATTTTATGAGATCAAATCATACCAAAATTAGAATGCAAATAAATCCAAACTTTATTTATGCATAAAATATCCTTAAATCCTTAATAACTGAAAAATATCATAAGAGCATTTAAAATAACAAACTCCCACTAAAACTATACATCATTTAATACGACACCCATATGAGCAGTATGCTCATGAAACATTTTGGGTGGCAATCCCTTAGTAAGCGGATCCGCAACCATGGAGTTTGTCCCGATGTGCTCTATTGATAATTGTCCATTCTGCACTCTTTCTTTAACAGTCAGGAACTTGATATCTATATGTTTAGATTTAGTCGAGCTCCTATTGTTATTGGAATATAAGACTGCTGACTTATTGTCACAGAATAATTTGAGTAGTCTTTCAATGCCATCTACTACACGTAATCCCGTGACAAAATTTCGCAGCCAAATTCCTTGGTTGGATGCCTCATAGCAAGCTATAAACTCTGCAGCCATAGTGGAAGATGCTATGAGAGACTGTTTAGCACTCTTCCAGGATATGGCACCTCCAGCCAACAAGTAGACATAGCCTGACGTTGACTTCATAGTATCTTTGCATCCAGCATAATCGGAATCAGTATACCCAATGATCTCCAACTCATCTGACTTCCGATACGTGAGCATGTAGTCTTTTGTTTTCTGTAGATACCGTAAGACCCGTTTGGTTGCTTTCCAATGATCTAATCCAGGATTACTCAAATATCTACCCAACATCCCAGTAATGTACGCAATATCCGGACGCGTACATACTTGAGCATACATTAGACTCCCCACTGCTGAGGCATAAGGAATCTTTTGCATCTCTCTTTCTTCAAAAGCATTCTTGGGACACTGTTCAAGACTAAATTTGTCTCTTTTAGCCACAGGAGTGTCACCTGATTTACAATTTTGCATGCCATATCTTTTAAGAACCTTTTCGATATAGCCCTTTTGTGATAGTTCTAAAATACTGCGAGAGCGATCACGGTGTATCTGTATGCCTAACACAAAAGATGCATCACCAAGATCTTTCATCTCAAAATTCTTAGTTAGAAATTTCTTGGTTTCATGCAATAGACCAATATCGTTACTGGCAAGCAAAATGTCATCAACATATAATACCAGAAAAATATGTTTGCTCCCACAGAACTTATGGTATATGCAATCATCTACTAGATTCATCTCAAAACCAAATGAGATAATCACTTGATGAAATTTGAAATACCATTGTCGAGACGCTTGTTTGAGCCCATAGATGGATTTTTTAAGTTTGCAAACCATATTCTTGGGATCTCCTGATACAAAGTTTTCTGGTTGCACCATATAAATCGTCTCATCAATGTTACCATTGAGAAACGCTGTCTTTACATCCATCTGATGTAACTCAAGATCAAAATGTGCCACTAATGCCATGATAATTCTAAAAGAGTCCTTTGAGGAGACTGGAGAGAAGGTTTCTTTATAGTCGATACATTCCTTTTGTGTAAATCCCTTAGCGACAAGACGAGTTTTGAATCTTTCCACATTGCCTTTCGAATCCCTTTTGATTTTAAATATCCATTTACAACCAATGGGTTTCGCACCTTTGGGCAATGAGACAAGATCCCAAACATTATTGTCCTTCATGGATTTAATCTTCTCATTCATGGTCTCGATCCACTTTTGAGAATTTGAACTTTCCATGGCTTGACGGAAGTTGATTGGATCATCTTCCATCAATCCAATGTCATCCTCATGTTCTTGGAGAAAAACAATGTAATCATCTGGCACTGCACTTCTCCTTTCTCTAGTGGATCTTCTTAATGGCACTGGTTCTTGAAGAGGAAGAGTTTGTTCTTCTATAACAGTTTGCTCTTCGACATTGTCTTGATTTGTTATGCCATGATCAAGTTCAGAAATAGGGTCCTGAGCAAGAGTAATGACACCTGTGGGAATATTAATATATTCCTCTTTAAAGACAATGTCCCTTACTGTATTTTCTCCCCCAAACTCGACATCCTCAAAGAACCGAGTATTTCCTGTCTCAAAAATTGATTTGGCTTTGGGATCATAAAACTTGTAATCCCTGGATCTTTCAGAGTATCCAATAAAATAACAACTAATCGTTCTTGAGTCCAGTTTCTTTTCATTAGGCCTATAAGGCCTTGCCTCAGTTGGACATCCCCAAATGTGTAGATGCTTTAAACTGGGCTTTTTTCCGGTCCAAAGCTCATAAGGGGTTTTGATAGTTGCTTTAATTAGAACCCTATTAAGGATATATGCTGCAGTCTTAAGTGCTTCACCCCAGAGTGACTCTGGTAAGGTGGAATGATATATCATACTCCTTACCATGTCTTTAAGTGTTCTATTTCGTCTTTCAGCTACACCATTCATAGTGGGTGAACCCGGCATAGTGTACTGTGGGACGATACCGCACTGCTCTAGGTATTTAGCAAATGGTCCTGGATGTTGTTCACCTGAACCGTCATATCTGCCATAGTACTCACCACCATGGTCAGATCTGACGCTTTTAATTCTTTTGTTGAGTTGATTCTCAACTTCAGCCTTAAAATTTTTGAACACGTCCAATGACTGTGATTTTTCAGAAATGAGATATATGTAGCCATATCTTGAAAAATCGTCTATGAACGTTATAAAATATTGTTGATCATTCCAAGCAGATGTAGGAAATGGTCCACAAATATCTGTATGTATAAGTTCTAAGACGTCTGAGGACCTATTGGTTTCAAATCTCCTTTTATTGGTTTGTTTCTCCTTTATACAGTTAATGCAATCATGAAAATCTGTAAAATTCAAGGGGTCGAGAATTTCATTTGACACAAGCCTTTCCATTCTCCGTTTGGAGATATGTCCCAATCTCTTGTGCCATAATGCAGCTGAATTCTCATTGGTTAATTTTCTTTTAACTCCTCTAGTACTCAAATGCAGAGATTCATTAAATGAGGCAATCGTATCAATTAAATATAGATTATCGCAATGCATTAAAGAACCAGAACCAACCAATTTTGAATCATGAAACAATTCAAATTTTCCATTTCCAAATGAACAAAAATAACCAAATTTGTCCAAAGCAGAAATAGAAATTAAATTCCGTCTAAAAGACGGTACAACAAATGTCTCATAGAGATCCAAATAAAATCCGATCTTTAACAATAATCTAAAAACTCCAATTGCCTCAACTTGAACTGTTTTGCCATCGCCCACGTAGATATATCTTTCATTATCATTAGGCTTTCGGCAATTCAGGCAAACCTGCATAGACACACTGATGTGAGTTGTTGCACCAGAATCTAACCACCATGTGTGTCTAGGTACCGAAGTTAAATTAACCTCAGAACAAACCAAATTAAGAAACATACCTTTCTTAGCACGCCAAGCATGATAGTTGGTGCAATGCTTCTTTTGATGCCCTTCAGCCCCACAGAAGAAACAACTATTCTTTCCCTAATCATTTGATTTCTTTTGTTGTTTCTTTTGTGGCGCTGTACCTGCAGCTCCTTTTTTCTTCTTTCTTTTAAATCCCTTACTTTTATTATTAGTGGTTGACACCAGATGGGCACTTTCTGTCTGCTCTTGCTTCAACCTTTCCTCTTCCTCTACACAGTGTGAGATGAGTTCATTTAGAGACCAAGTCTCCTTTTGACAATTGTAACTCACCTTAAACTGGCTAAATTGTGTAGGAAGAGATATTAAAATCAAATGCACTAGTAACTCTTCAGAGAGTTTCACTTTAAGTGCATTTAATTTCGAAGCAAGATGAGACATCTCCATGATGTACTCTCTGATATTGCCTTTACCACTATATTTCATTGAAACTAGGCGTGTCAAGAGCGTACTAACTTCAGTCTTTTCGTTCTTGACAAACATTTTTTCAATGTCCTGAAGGAACTCTTTAGCGGTTACAGTCGTTTCTGACATTGTTCCCCTGAATGCTTCAAGAACGGCCTTTTTAATGATCATTAGATACAAGCGATTTGATCTCTCCCACCTCTCATTATTTCTTTTTTCATCAGAGGTACTCTGATCTGTAAGAGGTGGGGGTGAATCATTCCTTAACGCAAGGTCGAGATCCATTACTCCAAGTACTATTAAGAGATTTTCTTTCCAGAACTTGAAGTTTGTGCCATTCAGCATAGGAATATTATTGATGTTGGAAGTAATATTTGTAAGATCATTCGCAACTGAACAGAAAACATAACATAATTAAAACAAGCTCACATAAATCAAAACAATAATAAATTCAAATAATAGTAGTCCCATCTCAAGATACCGATATTCCATTAATATTTTGTCTTTGGACAAAAATATTAACTTCTGAGTGATATCTTGGTGCAGTAATAAATACTGATAATAATAACATGTCGAAAATAAATTTTCCTTTGGGCCAATTTATAAATCACATGTAAAATCCAAATAATTATCACGTATTTATTACAACGAGTGCACATGTAATTTCATTAAATATTGACCTTCCTTTGGGCCGATCAATATTCATAAAATTACTAGTGCCCAACTAATTATATTTTAAAATAAATTAATTTCCATAATAGAGGTCACTTTGGTGGCATATTATTTCAATTAATTTATTCCAAAATATATATAATCATACCAATATTCGAATTTAAAATTATCTAAATTAAACAAAAAATTTTAATCAAAGTCAACTTTGGTCAAAACGTGATCAAATATGGTCAAATCAATCAAATTAAATCATGACTTATTGGACCAAAGGTCCATATCCATAATTTGACCCAAAATTAACATTTAAGCCCAAAAATTTTCTTGAAATCCATAAGTACTTTATAAAAAAAAAACTACATATTTAATGGGCCACACATATGAATTTTATAGGGCTTAAATGTCCTATTTAACTTTATTAGGGCTCATTTAAATTAAAGAAACCCTAATATCCTTAACATAAAAAATATATGTATTGGCTCTTAAATAAGAAAAACAAGTCAAAAATTCGAGTTAATTGTCCTAATTTTATAACCAAAGGCATACCCATAATTGAATTCCAGCGATATAAACAATTAATTAGGCAATTAGACAATCGACCAACTTAAAATCTCATAAAGAAATAATGGAAGACCAGTACATGAATTTCATACTTGATTCAATACATGTGAATGACACTGGGACCATGAAAGCAATGACCTTGCTACCATCGAAAGTCAAAGTACGAAGCACCTTATTCAAGCCGTGGAAGCAAACAAGACCATGAATTGTGAAATTGTTAAGACAAAATTAACTTGTCCATAATGGTGGAGAAAAGGACAAGGGACTTCCCGTGGCCAGAAAACAAAATAGCTTACATCATCACAAGCATGCAATCGGATGAAGAATTCATGTAACCAAAATAATATGTAATATTGTCCGTGAATTAGCTCCTGAATCCATATTCCAACAATCATGAGCAGAATAGTGTTTGACCAAGGTTTCCGTGAATAAAAAAAAAACCAGAAGCATGGAATAACTATGACCAAAGCACTAGAGACAAAACTAACAATATTCAGGACAAGCCAATTCACACAACATGAACGGTATCTGTATACACAAATTACTAAATCTAAATTATTTCCCAATAATCAATCATATGGGCTCTGATACCACTTGTTAGGGTGGTTATTTAAATCTAACCACTGGTGAAAACCATCACCTATTAAACCCAAGATCTATATGGTGATTATTAAGAAATACATTAACTGTAAAATAGTGGAAGCGTACCTGAATCCATATTGATAAACTTGATACTTGAATCCCTAGAGATTTGGGGTGGCCTTCCAGGTCAACAGGTATTCACCGATCCTTTGAGAGAGGCCTTTAGTTTCTCTCTGGTATCTTTCCTGACGATGGGATATCAGGGAAGGGGTATATTGTGGTATTAGGAAATACGACAACTAAAACGATACCTGTGACCTGGGGACCATAACCCTATTTATAGGTAATATTCCTGTTATCTTTTGGAGCCCTATTTCAGCCCATCATTGAAATAGGAGCCCATAAGTTTCTACACATTAAAGGGCCCACATCCTATTAGATACAATAAACCCAAACTATATTTGATCACTTTAATTGGGTTTAACCTTAATTGACAGTTTGCAATATATAATTATTCACATATAAGTCCAATGTTGGATTAAGGATCCAACAGATTCAAGTCTCTTTAGCTACGCATGTTTGTTATTTTCGTTGCTGTCATTTCCTTTCTTCATGTTCATTAGTTTGTTTAAGAGTCTGTTATCTTCAAATTGAGAATATGGATCTGTGTGGATGTTTTGGATGATCTTGTTAGGAGTTTTGATTGATTTTTGATTCGATTGCCTTGTTCTTCATGGTGCGATGTGTGTTAATAAAGCTTCCACGGCAAACCCAGAAACCTGTGGGAAAATCTTGTTGAATGAACCTGGGTTTATAATCTGGTTTTTTCACGTTAAAAGCTTCTCTCTTGTGTGTTAATATTACTCCTTGATGATGAGTTGAGGTTTGGGTGGGTTTTGGTGGATGAAATAATAGGCTTGGTTCAAATGTTTGTATGAAATTATTAGAGCAGGGTTGAGCTGCAAATTTGCAGCAGAAACTAGCAAAAGAGAGAAGTACAGAAAGTTGCATTTAGTTTTTCCTTTGCTTTTCGGTGATTCTTTCTCTCATTTGCTGGATATTAGTTCACATTCTCATCTCATCTTGTTGAGATAGCTGATTTAGATCTTATGTTAAAAGGATATTGGATGTCAAAGATTTACTTTACACAATTTTTGGACGACAAACTCTCAAACTGCAATTGAATGTTGCAGCAGTTTCATTCGTAAGCCTGCACGAAAGTTTCTTAAGAGTTTGCATGGTTTTCTTCTATGTTTTTTGCTCGTTTGGATTATGGTAGTTATGTAGTTGTTACTTAGTCTAAAGCTTTGATGTTTGGTTGAAAAATACCTACTCATTCTCGGTTGCTGTAGCTTCATAACATAGGAAAGTAATTGCAGAAACTTGTTTCATTCGTAGCATTTGCATGCATTTTGCATGAAAATCTTCCAAGAATTGCACTTTGCTCCCTGTTGTTTCTAACTAATGCTACTATGGCCCATAAGATTGAAAAGATAAATCAATTTTGTCCCTTTAACATGTTATTTTTCCTTGGTATGCTTTCATGTGATTTATGGACAGATTCTTCATGAATTTTAGGATGAATTTGAAGGTTTTAAGAACTTTTTCTAGATTTTAGTTTTGATTTGGATTCCTAGTGAAATTTTGGGTATTTTGTTGTTTAATTGTAGCAAATGGGATTTTATTTGTTTTTGTGAGCCTTATCATTTGATTGGTAGGTTTCACCTTAAGCCCTTAATCTTAATTTATTTCTTTTTGGACCCTTAATATTTGTAATAATAATAAATTGATCCCTCGAACTTCTTTAATTCTTTCAAATGGGTCCTTGTTTGTTTCAATTTGATGAATATAGGTTGTTTAGTTTATTTGAATGCCTTGAGTGATTCAATTTCCTATTTATTTCCATTTTATCTGATTATTTGTTAATTAAAGTGATGCATTGACCTTTTCTTTGTTTTTGGAGGGTAAATAAGTAATTTCGTTTCATTAGGGCACCAACTCAAGGGAGGTACGCTCTATCCCTTATTTTAACTTTACTTAACCATATGTGCCCTTATGTGACTTTACGTGCTTAATTGCATGCCTTTTGAATGTTTCTATTTCATTTATTTATTTATTTGCTTTATTTGTTTCAATTTTAGTTCAATTTTGATTATTTGAAAGGCATTGAAACGCAAAATTTGTAATAGTTAGGAATTTATTTATTTTATTCCTTCCCCGTCTTAGATTGTAGTTAGGGCCCCCCAAATGTAATAGTTAGGGTTTTATTTGCTTTATTTGCCTTGTGTGTTTTTGCATGCTTATGTGTTACGTGTTATTCGCTTTCTTAAGGCCTTGCATCTATATATTATGATTATGTGTTATGTGTTTATGTGATATTATGTGTTTATTTGCTTTTTATTAGTTTTACATGATTAATTAGTTATAAATCAATGTGTGACGTCACCACACTAGTCCAACGCTAGTTGTGATCCATGTCCTGAATCCACACTAGTCTAACGCTAGTTGTGGCTCTTTGTTTCATCGGACGTCCGATAAGGATTGTCTGGAAATAAGACTCAGAACATTTTTTCTGTAACACCCAATTTGGTCCTCAAAAACACAAATTGATCTAGCGGAAGAGCTTTTGTGAGTATATCAGCGATCTGTTCTTTAGAACAAACAAACTCAACACGGATTATCCCCTTTGAGACAAGATCGCGAATGAAATGATGCTTAATATCAATGTGCTTAGTCCTAGAGTGTTGAATGGGATTTTTTGTTAGATTAATTGCACTGGTGTTGTCACAGTACATGGGTACACATTCATACACTAAACCGAAATCATTTAGTGTGTTTTTCATCCACAACAATTGAGCACAACAAGCACCAGCAGCAACATACTCAGCTTCAGTAGTGGACAGTGAGATAGCATTTTGTTTTTTACTAAACCAAGAGACCAAGCAATTTCCAAGAAAGTTGCATATACCAGTAGTACTTTTTCTATCTATTTTACAACCTCCAAAATCAGCATCAGAAAATCCACACAAAGAAAGTTCATAACATTTTGGATACCACAAGCCAAAATTTAAGGTTCCTTTAAGATATCTCAAGATTCTTTTTACTGCATTCAAGTGTGATTCCTTTGGACAGGATTGAAATCGAGCACATAAACACACAGCAAACATGATGTCAGGCCTACTAGCAGTTAAATAAAGTAAACTTCCAATCATACCTCTGTACTTCTTCTCCTCAACTTTAATACCTTCCTCATCTTTGTCTAGTTTGGTAGAGGTGCACATAGGTGTCCCAACAGGCTTTGAATCCTCCATTTTGAATCTTTTCAGCAACTCCATGGTGTATTTTGTTTGATTTATAAATGTTCCATCATGGGTTTGAATCACTTGGAGTCCAAGGAAGAAATTCAGTTCTCCCATCATGCTCATTTCAAATTCTTTTTGCATGATGATGGAAAAATCCTTGCACAAATTTTCATTAGTAGCACCAAATATGATATCATCCACATATATTTGCACTATCAAAAGATCTTGTGAGCTTTGTTTTGTAAAAAGTGTAGTGTCTACAATGCCTCTTTTAAAACCATTTTCAATCAGAAATCCACTCAGACGTTCATACCATGCTCTAGGAGCTTGCTTTAATCCATATAAAGCTTTTGAGAGTTTAAACACGTGATTTGGATAAGATACATTTTCAAAGCCAGGTGGTTGGTCAACATAGACTTCTTGATCTATAAATCCATTTAAGAAAGCACTCTTAACATCCATTTGAAATAATTTAAAATTCTTGAAACATGCAAATGCTAAAAACATTCTTATGGATTCCAGCCTGGCTACTGGTGCAAAAGACTCATCAAAGTCTATTCCCTCTTCTTGAGTGTATCCTTTAGCCACCAGTCTAGCCTTGTTTCTAACAATCTCCCCTTTATCATTCAATTTGTTTCTAAACACCCATTTTGTGCCAATGATAGGATGGCCTTGTGGTCTGGCAACCAGAGTCCAGACTTTGTTTCTTTCAAATTGGATTAACTCTTCTTCCATAGCTAAAATCCAGTGCTCATCATTCAAAACATCAACAACATTTTTTGGTTCAAAATGTGATACAAAAGCAAGATTATCTACCAGGTGTCTAGAGGAACGAGTCCTGACCTTTTCAGAAGGATCACCAATTATGAGCTCCCTGGGATGATTATGAGCAAATTTCCAGGCTCTTGGAAGATCATTAGGAGTAGTGGTATCTCTATTATTCACTTCTTCAGCTGGACTGATCTGAGCATCATTATCCTTTGAATCAGTTTCTGGTGAAGCAGAGTCATGGTCATTGATTGCTAGTTTCTTTAGTCCTTCTTGAACACCTGTGTCATCATCATCACCACAACTCATAGAAATGTCACCATTAGATTCATCAAAAGTAATGTGTATAGCCTCCTCTATAATCAATGTTCTACGATTATAAACTCTGAAACCTCTTTTGTTTTCACAATATCCCAAGAAAATTCCTTCATCAGATTTCTTGTCAAACTTTCCAAGATGTTCCTTGATATTCAAAATGAAACACTTACAACCAAATACTTTGAAGTAGCTGACTACTGGCTTTTTATCATACATGAGCTCATAGGAAGTTTTGTTCAAAATTGGTCTTAGAAGAATTCTATTCATGGTATAGCAAGCTGTGTTTATGGCTTCAGCCCAAAAATATTTTGGTAAATTGCATTCACTAAGCATGGTTCTAGCAGCCTCTTGGAGAGTTCTATTTTTTCTTTCTACAACTCCATTCTGTTGAGGAACTCTAGCAATAGAGAATTCATGGGTAATACCATTGTGATCACAGAATTCTGGAAAACCACAGAACTTAAATTCTGTCCCATTATCACTTCTAATTCTAACAATTTTCAAGCCAAGCAGATTTTGTACTTTAGCAAATAATGAGGTAAAATTCTTAAAGGCATCATCTTTATGAGCAAGGAATATTACCCAAGTATATCGAGAGAAGTCATCAACAATCACAAAACAATATCTCTTACCACCAAGGCTTGCAGTCTGTGTAGGGCCAAATAGATCAAGGTGCAGAAGTTCAAGTGGTTTTGAAGTGGAAACACATTTCTTAGGTTTAAAAGAGACCTTGACTTGTTTTCCAAATTGGCATGCATCACAGATTCTGTCTTTTTCAAATCTGATTTTTGGAAGACCTCTAACAAGTTCCTTTTTAGAAATTTCTTTCAGCAAGTCCATATTGAAGTGACACAACCTTCTATGCCATAACCATGGGTCCTCATTTGCTACTTTGAGACATTTGAGATATGAGGAATCAAAATTTTCAAGATACACAACGTAGACATCATTAACTCTTTTTCCTTTGAAAATAATGTTGAACTTTGAGTCAAATATAAGACATTCAAGCTTTTTGAATAATACAAACAGATTCCTATCACACAATTGGCTAACACTTAACAGATTGTAGCTCAAATTATCAACAAGAAGAACATTGTGAATAAAAGTTTGATCATTCTTACCAACATCGCCAATGCCAACAGTTTTGGCTTTGTTATCATCTCCAAAAGTTACCTTTCCACTTGCTTTTTGCTTGAGTTTAATAAATTGTGACGCATCACCAGTCATATGTCTTGAACATCCACTATCAATGAACCATTTTGATCCTTTAGCACTGTAATCCTGGTTCACCTACACACAAACCCACAAGATAATACTTGGTACCCTTTACATGTTGGGTCCTTGAGAGTTAGTCTTATGTTTGACTATCCACATGCATCTCATCCCATTCCTCATATTTTTCTTAACATGACAGTTGCTGTACATGTGGCCAGATTGATAACAAAAGTTGCACATTGACATAGGATTAATCAAATGAACAGGTTTGATGAATCTGACTTGCCTTCTTCTGTGGATAGCAAACTCATTTGTATTTTGGTTCAGTCTTATTCGATGAGTATTAACATAAGGTACAGTGTCAATTTTTTGAAGATGATTCTGTTTCACATGATGTAACAATTTACATAAATCATCCATCCTTTTTCTCAGGCTGCATTGCTCACTGTTGAGTAAGTCACAGTAATTTTTCTTTTTGTAAAGTTCAGCAATCGCATCAGTTTCAGTCCTTTTCAGGTTATCATTTTCATGCTTAAGGCATTTGTTTTGTCGAAAAAGATTTGCATTGTCTTGTATTAGAAAGCTGATTTTTTGCTTCAGTTCTTTGTTTTTAGCATAGGATTCTTTCAAGCTGTCATGCATTTTTTCTAGAAAAGAATTGACATCATCATCAGATTCACTATCACTATTGATTTGAGAGTTGCATTGTGTTACCTCTTCATCTCCAATGGCCATGAAAGCTACTTGAGCAGATTCCTCTTCTTCTTCAACTTCGCCTTCTGAGTTGCAATCATTCCAGGTAATCTGGAAATTGTTGAACTTTGGTTTTCGTTCAATCTTGTTTTCCTTCTTTTTCTTCATTGGACACTCATTTGCATAGTGTCCAGGTTGGCCACATTCAAAGCATTTATCATTCTGCTTCTTGTTGAACTCTAGTTTCCCTCTATTCCTGAAGTCATTAGTCTGATTCTGGAAGGAATTGCTGGATCCGCCTTTCCTGAATCTTCTCTTATTAAGAAATCTTTTGAAGCCTCTTGTGATGAGTGCAATGTCACTATCATCACCATCCAAGTCATTTTCATCCAGTGAGGCTGTTTCATCTTCATCTTGTGACGTTTTCAGAGCAATACTCTTCCTTCCTTTTGTGTCTTCTTCTTCCTGCAACTTAGATTTAAGCTTCAGTTCATAGGAAGTTAGAGAGTTAATCAGAGATTCAATGGATAAGGAATTTAAATCCTTAGCTTCCTCTATAGCAGTTACTTTGATTTCCCAATCCTTTGATAGAGCATTCAGAATTTTTCTGTTCTTTTCACCTAGAGAGTATTCCTTCTCGAGTACCTCTAAATCCTTGATCAGATCATTGAATCTACAATACATTTTGTCGATGTTCTCATGAGGCTCCATCTTAAAAGATTCATATTTGGTGACCAGAATGGACTTTTTCTGTTCTCTTACGTTGTCGCTGCCCTCATGAATTTCTCTTAACTTATCCCACATTTCTTTGGCAGATTTACACCCTTTTACTCTAATTGACTCATTTGAGTCTAAGGCACTGTAAAGAACATTCATGGCTTTGGCATTCAATGTGAGATTGGTTCTGTCTTGAGCATTCATCTCAGCTCTCGTTTTTGGCCGCAATAAACCTGTTTCTGCATCAAGAAAGTTAGCATCATGCGGTCCTTCATTCACAATAAACCATAGCTCAATATCAATGGATTGCAAGAAGATAATCATTCTTTCTTTCCAGCTAACATAATTGGAACCAGTAAACATGGGAGGCCTAGTAACAGATTGCCCCTCAACAAACATAGCATGACTGGTTGTCATCTTACTCCAAGCCGCTTGAGCTTAATCTCTAGGAGACCAAGCTCTGATACCAATTATTAGGATCGAGGACAACCTAAGAGGGGGGTGAATTAGGCTTTCAAAAACCTGCTAGTAAATATTCAACCTTTTTGACAGACAGCCCTTCTTTTTCAAGATGCTTCTCAATGAACGAGATAATATAGTAGCACAGGTATTAGTGAGATGAGGAGAAAAGCAGTTTATATAGAAAAGCAGTAAATGAGAGTAAAGAGCCAAACCAAGCTTCAAACACAACTGATGTTTGAAACCCTCTATTATATACCAAGTTACTTCAAGCTGAATAGACTTGCAACCAATCTTATGTGTACAAGGAAGGGATCACTTCCTTCTTGCCCCAAAATACACTTGGTCAAGCAAGGAAGTTTTACAAACAGTCGCAAACCCTCTCTTTGCTACACTATTGAAGAAGCTATGTCACACTTGAAAAACAGCTACACGAAGATTGCACATGCAAGGAATACAAATGATTCTTTTGAGTATTCTAGCACTTGAATCACTCACAATCTGATGTAGGCTTGATGTACAAAGTTATCCTGAGGTGGTTGGCTTAGTTCCTTTTATAGGAGACCAGAGAATTCTTCAATTAATGCTGTCAACGGGTAGAAGGTAGCTGAAGAGTCAACTAGCCGTTGGTGCTGTCGGACGTCCGATGCTTGGTTTTTATGCGTCCGAACGATATAAATGAGTTCTGGAAGTTTTCTCGAGTCTCTTAGGACGTCCGATCATGCGTCCGAGGGTAGGATGAATACTTGGACTTTTCTTCTTCAATTCCTTCGGACGGCCGATGCATCCAAAGTGTTGTGTCCGAAGATCAGCAACATTTGTCGGACGTCCGATACACAGGTGTTGAGCATCCGAACCAAATTAGTAATAGAGTAACTCCTGGCTTGTCTTCTTCGGACGTCCGAGTCTGAGTTCTCTACTCGTCCGAAGATGCTCAAAGAATGTCGGACGTCCGATACTTTCCTTTTGTGCGTCCGACATCATCCTCAGCATACTTCATTCCTTTCTGATCTTCTTTTTCTGCTTTAACTCCACATACCTGTTTGGTTTATTTCTGAAAAGGATCTTTACAAAAAGTATTAGAAACATCCAATTGTTTTGTAATCATCAAAAGATATGAATTGAGATAAACAGGATGCAAATAACTTATATGAAATGGTTTGCATATTGAGCAGTTGTTGCTTCATATAGGTGTATACAAGGTTGGTGACACAAGCTTGGGAGGCGTAGAGACCTGGGTTGGGAAGTCCGTCGTCCAAACCACAGAAGTCCATCTTTCGAATTCGATACAAGCCATTCGATATTAATTTTTAGTTTACAACTACATATTATGGACGTCGAAACAATGAAATAGTATAGTTTGTTAAAGCTCTTCCAAACCACGAAGGCGTTAATGAAATTAAATGGATTTATTTGAAGGCGAATTGATGGATTTAAAGTACTTTAATACGTCTTGTGCAATTTGAAATGACAGTAATTTGGATTGTTTGACAGGGAGTTTTAGCCCATTTATAGGGGAGACTCTGTAAAATTTTTGTAGATCTCTTTCTTTGTGAGGGCAACTGACTATTACAAATACATGTTGCAACTTCTATGGCTCCGTTTGGATTAGCTGTTTTTGGGGTTGTTTTTCAAAAATAGCACTGTAGCATTTTGTTTTTAAAATACAAGTCCGTTTGGATTAGTTGTTTTTGGAGTTATTTTTCAAAAATTATACGAAAAACTTTTACTGTAGATGTTTTTTGGATTATTTTTACAGGTATTTCTAAAACATATTTTTTGGTATTTTTATAATTTATAATTTATAATTTATATTTTTATATACATTTATGCATTTATAATACATTTATAAATATTTATAAAGAAATATATTTATATATTCGCTCAAAATATATATAAATGTATTATATTATATATAATACATAATATAAATATATTTATAAACTTATAAGTGTATATTATTATAAATGTATAAATTATAAATGAATATAAGTGTATATTATTATAAATGTATAAATTATAAATGAATATTACATAAATGTATAAATTACAATTTATAACTTTTATATTTTTATATAAATCTACATTTATGCATTTATAATACATTTATAAATAAATATATTTATACATTTATAAATAAATATATTTATACATTTATATATAAATATATTTATACATTTATAAATAAATATATTTATACATTTATATATAAATATATTTATACATTTATAAATAAATATATTTATACATTTATAAATAAATATATTTATACATTTATATATAAATATATTTATACATTTATATATAAATATATTTATACATTTATATATAAATATATTTATACATTTATAAATAAATATATTTATACATTTATAAATAAATATATTTATACATTTATATATAAATATATTTATACATTTATAAATAAATATATTTATACATTTATAAATAAATATATTTATACATTTATATATAAATATATAAATGTATTATAAATTTATTATATTATATATAATACATAATATAAATATATTTATAAATGTATAAGTTTATATTATTGTAAATGTATAAATTATAAATGAATATTATATGAATGTATAAATTATAAATTATATATTTTTATATAAATATACATTTATGCAATTATAATACATTTATAAATAAATATATTTATGTATTTACATAAAAATATATAATACATAATATAAATATATTTATAAACGTATAAGTCTATATTATTATAAATGTATAAATTACAAATGAATATTATATAAATGTATAAATTATAATTTTATTAATATATATTAGTATTAAGTATAAATGTATTAATATAATTAATATAAATGTACAAATGTATTAATATTATGTATAAATATAAAATTAATATTATGTATATTAATATAAATGTATAAATGTATTATATTATATATAATACATAATATAAATTTATATTATAAATATACATTAATATATATTATGTATAAATGTACATTTATATAAATGTATAATATATATAATATATAATATATGTTATATTATATATAATTTATATAATATATAATATATGTTATATTATATATAATTTATATAATATATAAAATTCATATAAATATATAAAAATATTTATAATATGTACAAATAATATATAAATATTTAAAATATATAATATACGTTAATATTAATTATAAATATTTTAATATTATAAATATGGTGTTTATATAATATTTCAATTTGTAATATTTGTTGTATATTTTATTATATAAATGTCAAAAACAGTTTTTGAAAAACAGCCCAAAAAACAAGGGATCCAAACACACCCTATATATTTTTAAGTGATTTTTTATTGTAAATTATTTCTTCATCTAGGTACAACAAAGTTGGGATACAAGCCTGGAAGGTTGTGTTTGGTACCTCTAGAATCTAACCCACAGAAGTTGGCTACATTCGGATTTGATACAAGTCATTAGGTTGGGAATTTATTTTATATTACAACTATTGGATCTTTGCCGTCGAATTGAAATAGTATAGTTTGTTAAATCTTCTTTTAGTAGAAAAGAGCGTTAGAATATGAAATACGGATTTCATTTATGGCGAATTGATGGATTTAAAGTCAATGACCAACCTTGTAGTATTTTTTGTAATTGGCAAAATCTATAATGCTAAAAAAGTGGCAAAATCTGCTATAGGGAAAAACATTAATTTTATAAGGTTCATTGCTAGAATATCACATCATTGTGAATGTGGATTTTGTTATGCGGTGTGAATGTGGAGGCCAAATATATATAACTTCCCGTACTTTTCTTATACTTGTATTTTGAAAATTATAGGGTCTCTTGACAATATGTAGTGTGGCAAATGTCATTACAACTTCATATAAACCCTGTTTGGATTGGTTGGCAGGGAGTTTTAGTTTATTTTGTGGATTGGTTGGCAAGGAGTTTTAGTCTATTTTTCGGGGAGACTCTGTCCAAATTTTCTCAAAATTTCGTTGGGAGTTTTAGGCTATTCATATCGTCATTTATAGCATATTTCATACCTGTTTTCAATTTTTTCATAAACATCTGGATCGAAATTAGTCTATTTAATAGTGCCAATTTCGACCTAGAGTCCACCCTCTTTCATTTGTTTGGACTCTTGGACAACTAATTCTAATTTATTGTCCCCAAAATAGGGATTCATTTCACAGACATGTCTGTAGAAAGACCTCTGCGGGTAAACCTATATTGGGGAGGAGAAATACATTACGAGGGTGACTTTGTTTGTTATTTGCCTCGTACTTCCAACCGGACATTCACTTTGAGGCATAGAATTGGATACGGGGAGTTGGTTGACAGGATTTATCACTATATTAGGGTCGATAAAGGGATGTTCAAGCTGAAATTGTTTCTTCGTCAACCGTTGGAGAGTTCCAAATATACTGTTTCCGCAGTGGTGGATGATGAAACTCTTGATGTAATGTACGATCTTTGGATCCAAAGAGTTTCATACATGGCGGAGATTTATATCGAGAAGGAAGAAATCGTCCAAATGCCTGTAGTTAATAGCGTATTCATTGGACCAATAGGTAATGTTGGTCCAATGATGTCGCTTGTACATGCATTCATGTATCTAACAAAGTTTAACTTCAGTTCTAGTTCAATCATTCCAGAGACTTCATCGGCATCTCATTATATGCATGATGATCAATCTATGAATTTATTAGAACCAAGGCTCACATCAGGGTCCATGGGTGCCCAGGAATATTTTCATGGCCTGGATTCGATTCCAAGTTTTGGAGATCCAGGGCCATCATGCCATATTTCTCCACATGGGATCGAATCTAACCCTGGTCAAGATTGTCGTAGTTCAGCTGAACATGATGTATATGCTAGTGGGCATAATAGGCTCCTTGCCTCTGAAGAAGATGATCCGGAAGAAGATGATCCGGAAGTTGATGCGGAAGAGGTTGAAGAGTCGGAGTCGCAAGATGTGTCTGGTAGTGAGTCGAATGATGAGCATGAAGGTGGGGGTTTAAGAGTAAACCTCGATACCCAACAACCTTTTATTGGGTATTGGGTTGCTAACACAGAATGCGGAGATATCAGGCGTAATAGCACAGCTGGCAGCTCTGCATATGTTCCAAGAGAAATGGCATTTTTCTCCGATCTTGGTAGCATAGATGATGATGATATAGAAGAGGAGGATGGATTGGAGCGTATTGTCACATTCAGTGAGAAAAATAATAATATACGTCTCCATATGAAGTTTGAGAGTAAATAGTAGCTCAGCCGGGCAGTTAGGATGTGGTCCATCAATCACAATAGGGAATTCAGAGTTATTGAGAGTAAGAGTAACACGTGGTTTGCTAAATGCAAATCATCAATTGAAAGAACTCCTTCCACATCAACCGCGCCGTCGTATCCACCATGCGACTGGTGTGTTAGAACCGTAAAGAAAAAGACTCATGGAATGTGGCAAATTACAAAATGGATTAATGACCATAACTGTTTAGGCGACATGATTAGAAATAACAATACAAGTCTGACGGCTTCCGTTATTTCAAGGCACATACTCCGTAGCATTGAAGATGATCCTAGATTAAAGGTCAAGAACATACTAAGTTTCGTTAAAGAAAACTTGAAGGTTGATGTGTCTTACAAAAAAGCCTGGTATGCCAGACGTAAAGCAATTGAGCTTGTGTTTGGATCTTGGGAGGCGAATTTTGCCGAACTACCACAGTATTTCGATGCCCTGGTGCAATCCAATCCAGGTACCGTGGTGGAGTGGTCGCATCATTCGGATGGTTCGGATCAAGTTAAGACTTTTAAGTATGTATTCTGGGCCTTTGGACCGGCTATTAAAGCATTTCACATGTGCAGGTCGGTTATATGTGTTGATGGCACTCATTTGCGTGGCGAATACAAGGGCAAACTCCTTGTTACAGTCACTCAAGATGCGAACAACAATATTCTGCCAATTGCTTATGCCATAGTAGATAAGGAGACGATTTCCAGTTGGTCGTGGTTTATGGAACAATTAAGATATAATGTGGCACTTGATCGACATCCTATCTGTGTCATTTCCGATCGCCACAACGGTATCATCTATACCATGACACACTTTGATTATTGGGAAGAACCTTTGGCCTACCATAAGTTTTGCCTGCGACATGTTAGGAGCAATTTGATAAGACACTTCAAAGGTTTACACCTTAAAAGGTTGTGTTGGGCAATAGGAAGGACAAGACAATTGCGCAAGTAGCGGATGTTCAGAAGAGAACTACGAAGCATGTTTCCAGATGGTTGGAATTATCTGCCTGCCATTAGTCCAGAAAAGTGGTGCCTAACACACGACGATGGCCATCGTTGGGGTATTCTAACTACCAACATATCCGAAAGTTATAATAATGTCTTGCGCGAGGCACACCATTTGCCAATTCGTGCATGCATTGACATGACATTCCATCGGACAGTTGTGTTATTTAAGACGAGAAGTGAAGATGCTTCACATTGTCGCAATCTTTTCCCCCCAAAGATATGGCGGCGTTTTAAGAATACTGAGCAGAAGGTAGGCGCCCACAGAGTCATTGAGTTCGATGGCCCATCGGGCGTATATAAGGTTATCACAGGTCGGCTTGTCGATGGTAAAGGAGACAATACGCAAACCGTCAGGTTTTTTGATAAGGCATGCTCTTGTGAAAAGTGGCAGAATTATAGGCTTCTTTGTTCATACGCTTTGGCGGTGTGCAGGAATAGAGGTGACAATCTGGAATTGCTTGTGGATCAGCAGTTTACCAAAACGAGGTGGGCCGTGCAGTATTCAGGGAAGTTTAACCCACTGCCGCATCAAGATATTTGGCTCCATCCTGGATGGGAACTGCAGGCAGATAGGAGCAAGTTTGTTGCACGTCGGGCAGGGCGGGTTCGAGCTAACAGAATTCGAAATGAGATGGATGAAAGGGATCCAGACGAACCAAGAAGATGTCGAAATTGTCATCAGACAGGTCACAATAGGAGAAATTGTCTAAAATTATAGTTCTTGATTTGATCGAGTTCCTAGAAATTGGAAACTCATGTCAGTGCACTCTAGTTTGACAGAGGGTTCATTCTAGTTCATTTGTGTTCAATTCATGATTTATTTTAAACAATTACATTAGTGACTTTCATTGTTTATTTGTCAAATGCATGCTTCGTTCTTGACTATGATAAGTATTGAATTAATTAGTTTAAACATGCAGCCCAACAGTTTTATTCATTTATCGTTATATCCCCTATCCATTGATTTGTTAAAAAAATGCTCGGATGGTGTGTTATATGTGTTAATGCTCTTGCATATGCAGGATATGGTATTTTGATATTTGATTGACAGGGAATTATGGCCGCTTTATAGGGGAGACTCTGTCAAATTTTTTTTAAAACTTTTAAAATATGACTACAAATAAATTGCTGCAGTATATGAATACATAGAGGAATAACAAATGTTTCTAAAAAAAATAACTGATTGGTAGGGAGTTGTAGTCGATTTATAAGCGATATATGGTCAAAATTTTCTCAAAAAAAAGTCTTGAACGCGATTTATAGGTCAAAATTGTATACACAAACTTTTGGAAAGTACTTATGCATAACTATTGAATTTAATCGATGTAAATATTTGTTTGGGATTATGGCCGACACTCCTATCCCTCCTGTCCTACATCCAGGACCATACGTGAACGACATTATATCGGAGGGAATTGCACACCGAGCACATTCCATTTTTCACGGACATATTGAGGGCAATCAGTTAGATGTCAGACGGTGTGACAGAGGATTTTGGGAGTATACACCTATTCCTGATCGGGTCTGTCGTTATATTGCCTTGGTTGGATTTGAGGGGGTGCTTGAGAGTGGATATCAGATGGTTGATCATTCTTTAATCACAAGTTTAGTGGAGAGATGGCGGCCCGAGACGCATACATTTCATTTACCGGTTGGAGAGGCTACCGTGACATTACAGGATGTAAAGGTGTTGTGGGGGTTGCACATCAATGGTCCACCGGTTATAGGGATAGACACATACCGCAACATTCAGGAGTGGGGAGCCATTTGTGAGAAGCTCATTGGATTTTCTCCTGCAGTTGGATACTTTGATGGACAGAGGCTAAAATTGGGATGTTTACCAAGAGTCTTAGACACAGTTTTGCCACCCGATGCTTCAGATGTCCAATTTAGGCAGCGTGCGCGCATCTACCTCTTATTGATTTTAGGTGGACATTTATTGTCCGATAAGTCCGGCAACAAAGTCCCTTTGTTGTATCTTCCATTACTACGGGACTTCGAAACTGTTGGGCAATATAGTTGGGGTAGTGCGTGTTTGGCGACTCTCTATCGGTTAGTTTGTGATGCCACGAATCCTGTCAAATCGGCTATTGCCGGTCTATTAGTTTTGCTACAGGTACATTGCACCCAATAATGATATGTCTTGGGTTTCTTGCATATTATCATTTTACAATTTTAACATTGATTCTAATTTTCTAACAGCTCTGGATTTGGGAACATATACCAACCATGCATCCGGGCCGAATCGCGCCGTTGGAGCATTACCCTGGTCCATATGGAGCTAGGTGCGCATTTCGCCCTTATTTCGGTTGTTTTAATGACATTTGTTATCGAAACAACTTTAATTTGTTCTAAACAGGTTCTTACTTTATTAAATATAGGTGAAATAATGACTTGGACGTACACAGAGTTGTTAGGCATGTTGTGCCCGCATGCCGAGATCAGTTGACAGGCCTGCGTCCTGAAGAGGTATTGTACATATGTCCGGACAATAGAAATATTTGAAAAGTTGTGCCAGTAGTCTTGTCATAATATTTCTTGTCAACTGAAAGCATAAGTTTGTCAGATTGCATTTTGTGAATGGAAATTGAGTTTGTTGGCAGGGAGTTAACCTCCAGTTATAGGGGAGACTCTGCCGAAATTTTTTTAGAAATTCAAAAATTTTTTAATTGACCGGAGACTAGCATTTTTTTCATGAAATTGTCCAATTTGAATATTGGGAAGTTTTATTATTTCTTAATAGAAAAAATGAAACAACTTTGATTTTATATTTTTTTCAGTTTATATGGCAGCCATATTTGGAGGACGTTCTCGCTTCTCTTCCTGCGTATTGTACTGCAGGTCGGGACATTTGGAGGTCCGTAACGTATCTTATTTGCTGGGATGTAGTTGAGCCGCACCTCCCTCATCGGGTTATGCGGCAGTTTGGATTTCATCAGTCCCTGCCTGATATGAGGTTGACAGATAATCAGGCAGTTCTACATTCTCTAGATCGTCGTGGTAGGGCGAATCAAGACTGAAGCACCACGCATAAACAATATCTTGATATTTGGACTGATCGACGTGTGCATGCACAAGATGGCACTGTAATTGAAGATACTACATATCCATCGGATGAGTATGTTTGGTGGTATCGGGAGCGGACGGTGATTTATATTTCAAATCCAAGTCAATTTCCCGCTTTCCCAGAGGGCTTTCAGGGTGATAGCGTTAGGGCACAATATCTTGTAAGTTTATTTCCAACCCACTTTTAATAATCACTTTGAGTTTGCTCACTTTTTTAACTATTTTTTACCACAGTATCTCCTTCTTATTCTTATATTTGTTTCTCCAGAGCGATGCCATGTCTCACATGTATTTCATGGTACAGGACTCTCTTGCAGTTAGTGATGAACAACACAGCAGCTATTTTCAAGAGTTGAGGGACTTTGCATCCACATCTTTGCATCATGTAGAAGAGTCACGCCGACTTGCATTTCGCCCTCCACACGTACCACAGGAGATTCCACTATATGTTGATCCGTGTCGTGTTCAGCGAGCTCCTAGAAATACCCACGGAAGTCAGCATGGCGGTGGACGACGTCGTACACTCCGATCACCAGAACCCGCCATACAAACTGGATTCCATAGAGGTTCGCTGGCTACTGAGGACCAAGGTGGCACATCTACTTTTGTCACACCTCAGACTGAAGTCATGCATGAGAGAGGTGTATCGATTGGGCATTTTAGGTCCCCTATGACTTTTCCAGAGTTTACACCCGATAGGGACTCACATTAGCATACTTCTGAGCAATGTGAAAGAGGTGAAGGCACAAGCACTCAAATTCAAGATGCTACACTGTTGACACATATTACTCAAGTCTATACAGTAGTGCCAAACCAACTATATCGAAACCAAAGAATACCCAAACCAACAACATGTGGTACTCATGGAAAACTTGGGCAGCATTGATGGCACGCTACTTATATCGTTATTGTATAAGTAACCTAACTTATGGATTACATACTTTTTTGGTGACATTTTGTATATATTCTAAAATTTCACGAATATGAGTGGAACAATGCCATCACGCGTATCTTAATTCTCACTTTATATGAGTACTCTTTTAAACAAAACTAAAAATGTAGGATAAAATTACAAAGAAATCCTTTTTTCCCATGAACAGAATAAATATAAAAAAGGTAAACTATACTAACCTCTCATCTAGTTCATACACGGTAAGTTAGTTACATGTCGGAACTTCACAAAAAAAAAATTAAACATACTATTTATAATATATTTATATATTGTTATTTTTTACCTTTTGTTATTCATAGTTTCTCCATTAAATATATGGAATAAACTTTAATATTCTCATATGGGCAAGTTAAAAATAAGATTACAATTTTGTTCATGAAAATTAAGCCCTAACTTATTAACAATTTAATTTTATTTTATATTGACCTTGAAAATAAAGAAGCAAGATGTGTAGTTATTTCGTTAAAATAATTGTATTATAATAAAATTAGGTATTTCCAACCGTAATCTGCCTCTATGCATGTACAGTTATTTATATAAAAAGAATTAAATTGAATATAATTTTGTGAGAGCTCATATTTGCAAACTTCAAACTCATGCAAGTTTTAAAAAGAAACGGATATATTCCTCAACAAATAATAAGTTTTTAAATAAGATATCTCTTACAACAAACTTTTTTATAAATGTCGATGCAAAAAACATAAATTATAATATCAGCTACTGACTACATTAGAGATAGCACTCAGGGTTTGAGGCTTTTAGGATTCAGGGTTTTAGGGTTTTAGAGATCAAGATTTAGTGTTTTAGGAGAATAGCGCTTTCGGGTTTAGGGTTGTAGGATTTTAGTTTGACAATAGTGTGCCTTGATTAGGACTTTAGATTTTTAATTAAAATAGTAATCCTATCGTGCCGCAAAAATATTTTTTAATGGATTTTAATAAACCCAACAACCTTGATTTGATGTTTTAGGGTTTACAAGGATTTGCTTTCTAAGATTTACGATTTAGTGTTTTACGGCTTTAGCACTTAGGGTTTTAGGATTTTTGCATGACAATAAATTTGTCTTGATTATCGCTTTATATTTTTAATCAAAATAGTAATCCTGCCAATAATTGTAAAAGGTAAAACACGCAAGATTTAATCGCTAGATATTTGATTTAATTTTTTTCTTTTCCTTTTCAACTACCAAACAAATAACATGCACTTCATAAAAATAACTTATATAACTTTTTTAAATAACATTGCGTTATGGAATTTCTAAAATTATAGTTGAAATTGTAACAGATATTAATGACTATTAATTATTAGATTCTTATAACTAATATTCATCGGTGTCAACAAATAAATACGATTCATTAATAACAAAGGAAAATTAGAATTTGATAAAAAAATTTATTTTATAAAAAAGGAAAAAAAGTTAGTATTTTATTCATAAAATATAGTCAACACCTTACATGTTAACAATTTCATTCTATTTTTACATTGATCTATGAAATAGAAAGAACTATGCATGTGTACTTTTTCCACCATTTAAATGTATTATAATAAAATAACATATTTCCAACCGTACAATTACCAATTTTTTTTAATATAAAAGAAATATGCATGTATAGTAAATTATATTAAAAAGATTATTGTGAATATGATTTTTTTTAGAGCACATATTTGATGACTTTTGGCACGTGCAAGTTTTAAAATAAAAAAATTTATTCCTCTGCTAATTACAGATTTTTAAATAAAATTTCTCTAACATTTCTCCGAAATATAAGATTTTAGTAGAGATTTTAAAATAAGATTTTACTACCGACAGCATTTTAGTAAAGGCAAATTCTACAAAACAAACAACATTTACATTTAATTTTACATTTTTTTTGGAGCTCGTAAATTTCAATTTAAAATTTTTTTTCTAGCAAGTTTGAATTTAATTTTCTGAAAGTCATACTTATAAATGCGAAATCTAACAAAAAAATTAATTACAATTTTTGGAGGTCAAATTTATCAAATGTGAGCTATTTGAAAAATTAAAGAAAAACATTTAGGAGCTCGCATTTAGCTCTTACTATTTTCTGGAAAAAATTCTCTAGCACCCAAAAAAAAAAGCAAAAAAAATTAAATTATACTTAGTGTTGAGCTCGCATTCGCATTCGCATTTCGTGAAATGCGAGCTCTATTGACCTCCAAAATTTTTTTTTTTAAGGAATGCGAACACGAATGCGAGATCTTTAAATATTTAGTTTTAATACAAAAAAATCTCTGTCTCCGAAAAAAAATAAGCACAAAAATTTTACTTATACTTTTTGGGCTCTATTGAGCTCGCATTTCAATGAGCTCGCATTCCGCTCGCATTTACGAAATGCGAAGACTCCCCGACGGATTCCCTCACCAAAATTACCCCTTTTGTAGAATGTTTTTAAAATTCATCACAAAATTGGAAATTTCTCCAAAAATTGGCGGCTGAGTGAGGGGGAAACCGAGGTGAAGAGTGAAAAACGAGAGCAAAAGGGAGAGGAAGCAAAGGGTGACTGAGCGGGAAGAAAGATAGAAAACTGAGAGAACCAAGGCCAGTAGAAGGGAAGATAAGAAGAGCAACACCATTGGAGGAGGCTGAAGGGAAGAAACAGCATTGGAAAGGCATATAGCTTTGGCCGTCAACATCAGTCTGCTGCCAATTTCTTTTTTCGGTAAAAGCTCTTGCCTTTTTCTGGTCTTTTTTGCCTTAACATCAAGAGGTCATTTCTGGTTTCTGTGAGATGAGCTTCAATCAGTTTCTAATCGTTCAAAGTTTGTGAATATATCCTCCATTATCACCTGGTTTGTTGTTTGCTTTCATGTTGAGTTGGTTTGTGTTTTTACAGGCCCAAAGTTGTTGCCTTTTGTTGTTTACTTGTATGATTAAGTATGCTAATGCTTGGGATTTGTTTGGAAGCTGTCATTAGACTTTGTTATTAGGTTGTGGTTTAGAATTAGCATACTGGCTGTGAAAAGGGGAGTGAAATAGGAAGATGGTGGTGGCTGAGTGAGAGGGAAACAAGAAAAAAGAAAAAAAAGGGAGATCGAGAGCTTTAGGGAGAAAGAAAGGGTCTTCGGTTAGAGAAAGGCTACGGCTGAAGTTGGAGAGAACCAAGAGAAACCAAAAAGAAAAAAAAAACAGAGCAAAAGAAAGAGGAGGACATTTAGTGTTTTTGCTGTTTGGTTCAGAGTGAGTTGGATTTAGATGTTAATGGTGCATTTGGGATTGCTTTTGAGAGTTGTAGCAAAAGCTCGATCACGCTGCAGTTTTTTTATTGTTGAATGATTATGGCTATGGTTTGATAAGTTCAAGCTGTGTTTTGTTGTAAATGGGAGGACGAGACGTGATATTTGACTAGATTCTGTTAGGGTGGTTATTTAAATCTAACCACTGGTGAAAACCATCACCTATTAAACCCAAGATCTATATGGTGATTATTAAGAAATACATTAACTGTAAAATAGCGGAAGCGTACCTGAATCCATATTGATAAACTTGATACTTGAATCCCTAGAGATTTGGGATGGCCTTCCAGGTCAACAGGTATTCACCGATCCTTTGAGAGAGGCATTTAGTTTCTCTCTGGTATCTTTCTTGACGATGGGATATCAGGGAAGGGGTATTTTGTGGTATTAGGAAATACGACAACTAAAACGATACCTGTGACCTAGGGACCATAACCCTATTTATAGGTAACATTCCTATTATCTTTTGGAGCCCTATTTCAGCCCATCATTGAAATAGGAGCCCATAAGTTTCTACACATTAAAGGGCCCACATCCTATTAGATACATTAAATCCAAACTATATTTGATCACTTTAATTGGGTTTAACCTTAATTGACAGTTTGCAATACATAATTATTCACATATAAGTCCAATGTTGGATTAAGGATCCAACAATCTCCCATTTGGACTATATGTGTAACCTTATAATTATGTTTTGTAATTAACCGTATGAGCTCAACTTTACTGTCATTATCACAATGTATCTGTAACCAATTCGGTCCATCAATTACACCAATATAGGATCAAAGCGGCCTTTGTTACAATTTCGTAACTCGACCCATCTATGGTCACATATATCAATGCAATTGAATGACATGAATTATGATGTAGATGTGTAGCATGGAAATTTCATGTAATGTGATCAAAACATGCCTATTTCCAACTGGTCCACCTTAAATTTTATGAGATCAAATCATACCAAAATTAGAATGCAAATAAATCCAAACTTTATTTATGCATAAAATATCCTTAAATCCTTAATAACTGAAAAATATCATAAGAGCATTTAAAATAACAAACTCCCACTAAAACTATACATCATTTAATACGACACCCATATGAGCAGTATGCTCATGAAACATTTTGGGTGGCAATCCCTTAGTAAGCGGATCCGCAACCATGGAGTTTGTCCCGATGTGCTCTATTGATAATTGTCCATTCTGCACTCTTTCTTTAACAGTCAGGAACTTGATATCTATATGTTTAGATTTAGTCGAGCTCCTATTGTTATTGGAATATAAGACTGCTGACTTATTGTCACAGAATAATTTGAGTAGTCTTTCAATGCCATCTACTACACGTAATCCCGTGACAAAATTTCGCAGCCAAATTCCTTGGTTGGATGCCTCATAGCAAGCTATAAACTCTGCAGCCATAGTGGAAGATGCTATGAGAGACTGTTTAGCACTCTTCCAGGATATGGCACCTCCAGCCAACAAGTAGACATAGCCTGACGTTGACTTCATAGTATCTTTGCATCCAGCATAATCGGAATCAGTATACCCAATGATCTCCAACTCATCTGACTTCCGATACGTGAGCATGTAGTCTTTTGTTTTCTGTAGATACCGTAAGACCCGTTTGGTTGCTTTCCAATGATCTAATCCAGGATTACTCAAATATCTACCCAACATCCCAGTAATGTACGCAATATCCGGACGCGTACATACTTGAGCATACATTAGACTCCCCACTGCTGAGGCATAAGGAATCTTTTGCATCTCTCTTTCTTCAAAAGCATTCTTGGGACACTGTTCAAGACTAAATTTGTCTCTTTTAGCCACAGGAGTGTCACCTGATTTACAATTTTGCATGCCATATCTTTTAAGAACCTTTTCGATATAGCCCTTTTGTGATAGTTCTAAAATACTGCGAGAGCGATCACGGTGTATCTGTATGCCTAACACAAAAGATGCATCACCAAGATCTTTCATCTCAAAATTCTTAGTTAGAAATTTCTTGGTTTCATGCAATAGACCAATATCGTTACTGGCAAGCAAAATGTCATCAACATATAATACCAGAAAAATATGTTTGCTCCCACAGAACTTATGGTATATGCAATCATCTACTAGATTCATCTCAAAACCAAATGAGATAATCACTTGATGAAATTTGAAATACCATTGTCGAGACGCTTGTTTGAGCCCATAGATGGATTTTTTAAGTTTGCAAACCATATTCTTGGGATCTCCTGATACAAAGTTTTCTGGTTGCACCATATAAATCGTCTCATCAATGTTACCATTGAGAAACGCTGTCTTTACATCCATCTGATGTAACTCAAGATCAAAATGTGCCACTAATGCCATGATAATTCTAAAAGAGTCCTTTGAGGAGACTGGAGAGAAGGTTTCTTTATAGTCGATACATTCCTTTTGTGTAAATCCCTTAGCGACAAGACGAGTTTTGAATCTTTCCACATTGCCTTTCGAATCCCTTTTGATTTTAAATATCCATTTACAACCAATGGGTTTCGCACCTTTGGGCAATGAGACAAGATCCCAAACATTATTGTCCTTCATGGATTTAATCTTCTCATTCATGGTCTCGATCCACTTTTGAGAATTTGAACTTTCCATGGCTTGACGGAAGTTGATTGGATCATCTTCCATCAATCCAATGTCATCCTCATGTTCTTGGAGAAAAACAATGTAATCATCTGGCACTGCACTTCTCCTTTCTCTAGTGGATCTTCTTAATGGCACTGGTTCTTGAAGAGGAAGAGTTTGTTCTTCTATAACAGTTTGCTCTTCGACATTGTCTTGATTTGTTATGCCATGATCAAGTTCAGAAATAGGGTCCTGAGCAAGAGTAATGACACCTGTGGGAATATTAATATATTCCTCTTTAAAGACAATGTCCCTTACTGTATTTTCTCCCCCAAACTCGACATCCTCAAAGAACCGAGTATTTCCTGTCTCAAAAATTGATTTGGCTTTGGGATCATAAAACTTGTAATCCCTGGATCTTTCAGAGTATCCAATAAAATAACAACTAATCGTTCTTGAGTCCAGTTTCTTTTCATTAGGCCTATAAGGCCTTGCCTCAGTTGGACATCCCCAAATGTGTAGATGCTTTAAACTGGGCTTTTTTCCGGTCCAAAGCTCATAAGGGGTTTTGATAGTTGCTTTAATTAGAACCCTATTAAGGATATATGCTGCAGTCTTAAGTGCTTCACCCCAGAGTGACTCTGGTAAGGTGGAATGATATATCATACTCCTTACCATGTCTTTAAGTGTTCTATTTCGTCTTTCAGCTACACCATTCATAGTGGGTGAACCCGGCATAGTGTACTGTGGGACGATACCGCACTGCTCTAGGTATTTAGCAAATGGTCCTGGATGTTGTTCACCTGAACCGTCATATCTGCCATAGTACTCACCACCATGGTCAGATCTGACGCTTTTAATTCTTTTGTTGAGTTGATTCTCAACTTCAGCCTTAAAATTTTTGAACACGTCCAATGACTGTGATTTTTCAGAAATGAGATATATGTAGCCATATCTTGAAAAATCGTCTATGAACGTTATAAAATATTGTTGATCATTCCAAGCAGATGTAGGAAATGGTCCACAAATATCTGTATGTATAAGTTCTAAGACGTCTGAGGACCTATTGGTTTCAAATCTCCTTTTATTGGTTTGTTTCTCCTTTATACAGTTAATGCAATCATGAAAATCTGTAAAATTCAAGGGGTCGAGAATTTCATTTGACACAAGCCTTTCCATTCTCCGTTTGGAGATATGTCCCAATCTCTTGTGCCATAATGCAGCTGAATTCTCATTGGTTAATTTTCTTTTAACTCCTCTAGTACTCAAATGCAGAGATTCATTAAATGAGGCAATCGTATCAATTAAATATAGATTATCGCAATGCATTAAAGAACCAGAACCAACCAATTTTGAATCATGAAACAATTCAAATTTTCCATTTCCAAATGAACAAAAATAACCAAATTTGTCCAAAGCAGAAATAGAAATTAAATTCCGTCTAAAAGACGGTACAACAAATGTCTCATAGAGATCCAAATAAAATCCGATCTTTAACAATAATCTAAAAACTCCAATTGCCTCAACTTGAACTGTTTTGCCATCGCCCACGTAGATATATCTTTCATTATCATTAGGCTTTCGGCAATTCAGGCAAACCTGCATAGACACACTGATGTGAGTTGTTGCACCAGAATCTAACCACCATGTGTGTCTAGGTACCGAAGTTAAATTAACCTCAGAACAAACCAAATTAAGAAACATACCTTTCTTAGCACGCCAAGCATGATAGTTGGTGCAATGCTTCTTTTGATGCCCTTCAGCCCCACAGAAGAAACAACTATTCTTTCCCTAATCATTTGATTTCTTTTGTTGTTTCTTTTGTGGCGCTGTACCTGCAGCTCCTTTTTTCTTCTTTCTTTTAAATCCCTTACTTTTATTATTAGTGGTTGACACCAGATGGGCACTTTCTGTCTGCTCTTGCTTCAACCTTTCCTCTTCCTCTACACAGTGTGAGATGAGTTCATTTAGAGACCAAGTCTCCTTTTGACAATTGTAACTCACCTTAAACTGGCTAAATTGTGTAGGAAGAGATATTAAAATCAAATGCACTAGTAACTCTTCAGAGAGTTTCACTTTAAGTGCATTTAATTTCGAAGCAAGATGAGACATCTCCATGATGTACTCTCTGATATTGCCTTTACCACTATATTTCATTGAAACTAGGCGTGTCAAGAGCGTACTAACTTCAGTCTTTTCGTTCTTGACAAACATTTTTTCAATGTCCTGAAGGAACTCTTTAGCGGTTACAGTCGTTTCTGACATTGTTCCCCTGAATGCTTCAAGAACGGCCTTTTTAATGATCATTAGATACAAGCGATTTGATCTCTCCCACCTCTCATTATTTCTTTTTTCATCAGAGGTACTCTGATCTGTAAGAGGTGGGGGTGAATCATTCCTTAACGCAAGGTCGAGATCCATTACTCCAAGTACTATTAAGAGATTTTCTTTCCAGAACTTGAAGTTTGTGCCATTCAGCATAGGAATATTATTGATGTTGGAAGTAATATTTGTAAGATCATTCGCAACTGAACAGAAAACATAACATAATTAAAACAAGCTCACATAAATCAAAACAATAATAAATTCAAATAATAGTAGTCCCATCTCAAGATACCGATATTCCATTAATATTTTGTCTTTGGACAAAAATATTAACTTCTGAGTGATATCTTGGTGCAGTAATAAATACTGATAATAATAACATGTCGAAAATAAATTTTCCTTTGGGCCAATTTATAAATCACATGTAAAATCCAAATAATTATCACGTATTTATTACAACGAGTGCACATGTAATTTCATTAAATATTGACCTTCCTTTGGGCCGATCAATATTCATAAAATTACTAGTGCCCAACTAATTATATTTTAAAATAAATTAATTTCCATAATAGAGGTCACTTTGGTGGCATATTATTTCAATTAATTTATTCCAAAATATATATAATCATACCAATATTCGAATTTAAAATTATCTAAATTAAACAAAAAATTTTAATCAAAGTCAACTTTGGTCAAAACGTGATCAAATATGGTCAAATCAATCAAATTAAATCATGACTTATTGGACCAAAGGTCCATATCCATAATTTGACCCAAAATTAACATTTAAGCCCAAAAATTTTCTTGAAATCCATAAGTACTTTATAAAAAAAAAACTACATATTTAATGGGCCACACATATGAATTTTATAGGGCTTAAATGTCCTATTTAACTTTATTAGGGCTCATTTAAATTAAAGAAACCCTAATATCCTTAACATAAAAAATATATGTATTGGCTCTTAAATAAGAAAAACAAGTCAAAAATTCGAGTTAATTGTCCTAATTTTATAACCAAAGGCATACCCATAATTGAATTCCAGCGATATAAACAATTAATTAGGCAATTAGACAATCGACCAACTTAAAATCTCATAAAGAAATAATGGAAGACCAGTACATGAATTTCATACTTGATTCAATACATGTGAATGACACTGGGACCATGAAAGCAATGACCTTGCTACCATCGAAAGTCAAAGTACGAAGCACCTTATTCAAGCCGTGGAAGCAAACAAGACCATGAATTGTGAAATTGTTAAGACAAAATTAACTTGTCCATAATGGTGGAGAAAAGGACAAGGGACTTCCCGTGGCCAGAAAACAAAATAGCTTACATCATCACAAGCATGCAATCGGATGAAGAATTCATGTAACCAAAATAATATGTAATATTGTCCGTGAATTAGCTCCTGAATCCATATTCCAACAATCATGAGCAGAATAGTGTTTGACCAAGGTTTCCGTGAATAAAAAAAAAACCAGAAGCATGGAATAACTATGACCAAAGCACTAGAGACAAAACTAACAATATTCAGGACAAGCCAATTCACACAACATGAACGGTATCTGTATACACAAATTACTAAATCTAAATTATTTCCCAATAATCAATCATATGGGCTCTGATACCACTTGTTAGGGTGGTTATTTAAATCTAACCACTGGTGAAAACCATCACCTATTAAACCCAAGATCTATATGGTGATTATTAAGAAATACATTAACTGTAAAATAGTGGAAGCGTACCTGAATCCATATTGATAAACTTGATACTTGAATCCCTAGAGATTTGGGGTGGCCTTCCAGGTCAACAGGTATTCACCGATCCTTTGAGAGAGGCCTTTAGTTTCTCTCTGGTATCTTTCCTGACGATGGGATATCAGGGAAGGGGTATATTGTGGTATTAGGAAATACGACAACTAAAACGATACCTGTGACCTGGGGACCATAACCCTATTTATAGGTAATATTCCTGTTATCTTTTGGAGCCCTATTTCAGCCCATCATTGAAATAGGAGCCCATAAGTTTCTACACATTAAAGGGCCCACATCCTATTAGATACAATAAACCCAAACTATATTTGATCACTTTAATTGGGTTTAACCTTAATTGACAGTTTGCAATATATAATTATTCACATATAAGTCCAATGTTGGATTAAGGATCCAACAGATTCAAGTCTCTTTAGCTACGCATGTTTGTTATTTTCGTTGCTGTCATTTCCTTTCTTCATGTTCATTAGTTTGTTTAAGAGTCTGTTATCTTCAAATTGAGAATATGGATCTGTGTGGATGTTTTGGATGATCTTGTTAGGAGTTTTGATTGATTTTTGATTCGATTGCCTTGTTCTTCATGGTGCGATGTGTGTTAATAAAGCTTCCACGGCAAACCCAGAAACCTGTGGGAAAATCTTGTTGAATGAACCTGGGTTTATAATCTGGTTTTTTCACGTTAAAAGCTTCTCTCTTGTGTGTTAATATTACTCCTTGATGATGAGTTGAGGTTTGGGTGGGTTTTGGTGGATGAAATAATAGGCTTGGTTCAAATGTTTGTATGAAATTATTAGAGCAGGGTTGAGCTGCAAATTTGCAGCAGAAACTAGCAAAAGAGAGAAGTACAGAAAGTTGCATTTAGTTTTTCCTTTGCTTTTCGGTGATTCTTTCTCTCATTTGCTGGATATTAGTTCACATTCTCATCTCATCTTGTTGAGATAGCTGATTTAGATCTTATGTTAAAAGGATATTGGATGTCAAAGATTTACTTTACACAATTTTTGGACGACAAACTCTCAAACTGCAATTGAATGTTGCAGCAGTTTCATTCGTAAGCCTGCACGAAAGTTTCTTAAGAGTTTGCATGGTTTTCTTCTATGTTTTTTGCTCGTTTGGATTATGGTAGTTATGTAGTTGTTACTTAGTCTAAAGCTTTGATGTTTGGTTGAAAAATACCTACTCATTCTCGGTTGCTGTAGCTTCATAACATAGGAAAGTAATTGCAGAAACTTGTTTCATTCGTAGCATTTGCATGCATTTTGCATGAAAATCTTCCAAGAATTGCACTTTGCTCCCTGTTGTTTCTAACTAATGCTACTATGGCCCATAAGATTGAAAAGATAAATCAATTTTGTCCCTTTAACATGTTATTTTTCCTTGGTATGCTTTCATGTGATTTATGGACAGATTCTTCATGAATTTTAGGATGAATTTGAAGGTTTTAAGAACTTTTTCTAGATTTTAGTTTTGATTTGGATTCCTAGTGAAATTTTGGGTATTTTGTTGTTTAATTGTAGCAAATGGGATTTTATTTGTTTTTGTGAGCCTTATCATTTGATTGGTAGGTTTCACCTTAAGCCCTTAATCTTAATTTATTTCTTTTTGGACCCTTAATATTTGTAATAATAATAAATTGATCCCTCGAACTTCTTTAATTCTTTCAAATGGGTCCTTGTTTGTTTCAATTTGATGAATATAGGTTGTTTAGTTTATTTGAATGCCTTGAGTGATTCAATTTCCTATTTATTTCCATTTTATCTGATTATTTGTTAATTAAAGTGATGCATTGACCTTTTCTTTGTTTTTGGAGGGTAAATAAGTAATTTCGTTTCATTAGGGCACCAACTCAAGGGAGGTACGCTCTATCCCTTATTTTAACTTTACTTAACCATATGTGCCCTTATGTGACTTTACGTGCTTAATTGCATGCCTTTTGAATGTTTCTATTTCATTTATTTATTTATTTGCTTTATTTGTTTCAATTTTAGTTCAATTTTGATTATTTGAAAGGCATTGAAACGCAAAATTTGTAATAGTTAGGAATTTATTTATTTTATTCCTTCCCCGTCTTAGATTGTAGTTAGGGCCCCCCAAATGTAATAGTTAGGGTTTTATTTGCTTTATTTGCCTTGTGTGTTTTTGCATGCTTATGTGTTACGTGTTATTCGCTTTCTTAAGGCCTTGCATCTATATATTATGATTATGTGTTATGTGTTTATGTGATATTATGTGTTTATTTGCTTTTTATTAGTTTTACATGATTAATTAGTTATAAATCAATGTGTGACGTCACCACACTAGTCCAACGCTAGTTGTGATCCATGTCCTGAATCCACACTAGTCTAACGCTAGTTGTGGCTCTTTGTTCCGATGTTCCACTAGTCCAATGCTAGTGAGGACTCATAGACATGGGTTAGTCCAACGCTAGACCCTTAAGAACCATTCTCACGCTAGATCATGCTTGTGTGACAATCACTACACTCTCATGCATATTTTCTACTTTTTAGGATTTTTTAGCACTTTTGCATGAATTTCCCTTATACGTATATCCCTTACCCCATGTTCCCCTTATATGTATATCCCTTATCCCGTATTTCCCCTTATATGTATATTCTTTACCCCTTTGTATGAAAACATGACATTAGGCTTGCATTTCATATAAGCATTAGAACTAGATTAGTACATTTGATTGATTAGATTAGGAGATTTGAATATGCGATATGAACGAGTTTGACTTTCTAGCCTTAGCACGCTCGTATTCCCTCTATTCAAGGGAAAATTAAAGTCGCGAATCTTAGCCTCCCTGCACCCGTCATGATGCATTCCTTTAGATCATGTATATTTGTATATTATTATTTTTTCTTTCCTTTTATTTTATTTTTATTTTTATTTTTCTCGAGTCTCATATTTGTGCATATTCGTGACCTCTTCAAAGAGTCACTCTTGGTCATCACAATTAATGTGATTTGCACCAATTAAACTTTGAAGAAATATTCTGACCCCCCGATATCCTCCTAGGTTTAGGTTTTGCATTCATATGGTGACATCCAAATGTGATAAATTCTTAGGTTAAAATAAGAAAATCTTTGACTAAATCACGCAACTAACTTTGGCTAGGTTGAAAGGGTATTTTGGATTTTATCCTTGCCTTCCCTTTTTCAAATGTGACTCCCAAACACTTTTCTCTGGTTTTCGTAGAGTTGGAGTCGTTTAAAAAGGATTTTCTTTACTTTTTCATTCAAAATTCATTTTTAGGTGACTTGATACACATTAACTCGATACCAAGTGGCGACTCCTATTTTTTATCAAAAACTCTTTTTAAACTATATTTTGGGCAAAATCGTCGCACTTTTAAACCGCATTTTAGGCCTATTTTTTTTACTTAGTTTCTAAAATCAAAAACTTCTTTTTACTCAAAATAAATCAAAACAGATTTTTCAAATAAAAATGAATCAAAAAATTCATTTTTCTAAACACTTTATTTTTTATTTTCAAAAATGGGCGACAATTAAGGCTTGTTTGATTCTACTAATGGATGTAATTCCAAGCCATTTTTCCAGTCTTGTAGTTGACTCAGGTATGTGGGTTGACGTAGAAGCACTAGCTAATAAGTGTTTTGCTATTAGGGAATATTTTGATCCCCACAATTTGATGGATTTGATGTCAAATAATGATAAGTGTTATGATGTACTTGTTAAAGAATTCTATATCAATTGTACTAAAAATAAGGACAAGTCGGTAGTATATTCACAAGTTAGGAATGTACATATTGATAGGGGTGTCAACGGGTCGAGTCTAAATCGGAATTGAACATTTCGGACCCCGGACCTACTTAGCTATATTTGTATCGAATTTGACCCAAATACCTCACGGGTCTTGAACTTATTTTTTCGGATCTGGGTTCGATTTGATTCGGCTACGGGTCAGATGTACCCGGCCAAAAAATTTAGGCAAAAAATGAAGAAAATATCATTCTAAATAAACATTAATTGCACACTGCAAATTTCAATTAAAAATCACAAATTACTTTAGATAGTTATTCTAATGCCTACAAATTATAATTTCTAAAAGATCCAAATAAATATTAAATACTCAAAATACAGTATCAAAATAATTGCTTATTCAAATGGATCCAGGTCAAAACTCAATATTTCGTATCCGACCTACTTTTAGTTTAGCACAAACGGGTCTAGGTAAACTGAATTATAAATATATTCGTGTGACAACCCCACCTCTCCCTAGGGCGTATTCCAGAGTTTAGCAGACCGTCTGCCTAACTCTCGCCAGAACTCACTCAAACCTATCAGAAACAAGAATCATAACTTCATGAACAAGAGAAGTAGTTTCAAACTTAATACATATATACACGTTTGATTTCTTCGAATATCCATATAGATCCAAAGTGTAACAAAAGTTTTCAAGCTCTAGCTGAGTTCTTATCTCTAGATGAGAACTAGTGCTATTACAAATATAAGAGTAAAAAAATCTAGACATAAATCCAACCTGTCCCAAATACATGCCCTTGCTCTCACATCCTATAAGGAAAACAAACTAGCAGGGTGAGCCAAAACTCAGTGAGGTTCCAAGTATCATGCAAATCAAGTAGTAAGTTGGCAATTATATATAACGTGAAATCTCAAAGTTAAAAAAAAAACTAAAAACTCATAAGAGTAAGCATTAACACTTCAAGTAACTAGGCAATCAACTCTTTCATGTATAAGGATACAATTCACTCTTGCGAGCTAATTCAGCAGCAGTTTGTTAAGGATTAGTTAACGCTTCGTCAACCCTAGAAGTGCAGTAAAAAATTCTGTAGTGCACCACTTAACTCCAATCTCCGTCCACCGATCAAACCCCCTACCGGGCCCAAAATCCAATGATAACAATGGTGGTAATACTCAAATATACCGAATCCAGTGGACCGCATCTAGTGGATTACACAATGAACAATGGAGAAACAGTAAGCAGTACCTATGGTTCGCCAGTCTCCTCGACCAAGCTCTTGCCGGCTCGATTCGACTAACTAACCAATAGGGGTTTGGGAACCCAAGTAGTTATTAAGTTATACACATATTCATCAATCCACTTTTAAACAGTGTACAGTACTTAGTCAGGTTAGGGTAAGTGCGATAAAGTACACCCTTGCCCAATCAAATAAGTCAAGTACTATCCAATCACAATTAGAAGAAAGCATTGTATTCAAATAGCAAGTTCAACCATGCAATTGGAGACACTCACCAACCGATTAAGGTTTAGAGAGGTCGAGTTCAAAATCTGCCTCCTGACCAGAGTCGAAATCTGTGATCAATGATCATATAGCAAAAAAAAAAAACTATCAGACTTCCAAGTTAGGGTTTCAAAAGTCTATAACTTTTACTTGTGAAAATCAAGGAAAAATCATTTAAATGAAATTCAAAACTGTGAATGCAAGATAGGGTAATATATGGTTTATATAGGTACGATTTTTGTCGAAAAAAGTGACAAAATCACGAGTTTAAAGCTGGTCACATCTAACTATAAAACATGTGTGGAACAACCATTATTTCCCTCCTTGTAAATTGCATGGTTTTGATGAAAATCCAACTTATATGTCACAACCAAGGTGGATTCAAGTAACTTTAAACAAAGTAAGTCCAAACCGCCCTGAATTCGCACCTCAACCCTTACTCTCGCTCACTTAAACGGTAAGAGAGAAAAACCAAATCTTAGTTTCTTCAAGATTACCCTCCAATTCAAATCTTAGTTTCATAGCAAATCAATCTCAATCAAAACCACATGTTATAGGGGACAAATGCTATATGTTCTAGGTCACAAAACTAACAAAATTTAACGTATACATGGGGTATAAACAACTATACCAACGTTGGAAATTTTAACCCTAAAACTGGAAAAATCCTATTTTGAAGCTAAAAGGTCATACTAAAGCTAGAAATTCCCATGTTAAGACTAAAATGGCATATCAAAGCTGAAAAATGGCATTCTAAGGGCTGAAAATTAACATAACAAAGCTGAAAATTGACTACTAGAGTTAGAAAAATCGTATAGCGAAGCTAGAATGCATATCCAAGCTAGATACTCTCATATCAAAGCTCACAAGTCATATCAAAGGTAGAAATCTTCATCTCAACGCTGGAAAAATTCAAATCAAAGCTGAAAAATTTAACCAACTTCACAAAATCATAAAATCTTCCTCAAAACTTTCATAATCAAGTCATATATCATTAAAATGCAAGATAAGAGAGAGAATGGAAGTTACTTAGCATGATACCTTCAAATCCTAAGGAGAAAATGCAAAACTAAAGCTTTCTTTCCAAATCACTCCACCACAAGCTTACTTGCTCCCTTGTTGCCGCTTTCTTCGGATTAGATTTAGGTTTCTTGTTGATTTCCTCACTAAATCAAGCCAAAATCAAGATGAAAATTGAAGTTTCCCTCTCTTTTTCTCTTTCTTTAGGTTGGTCAAGAAGGAAGAAAAGTGAAGGAATGTTTGGTTAAATGAAAGATAAAGATGGAAGAAAAGTCTTAGTCAAATGATGGCTTTGACCATTGACAAGTGGCATGATCTAATTCTATTCTTATCTCTTTGTCTTTCTTAGCCTCTAATTGCTTGTTTATGTTCCACCAGTACACTCTTAACATTCCTAATCATATAATCCTTTTAACATCACACCCGTTCTTGTCTACCAAATTTATTACACACATCACCAATTGATCACACTACCACAATGCACTACGAAACTTAATATGCACCAAATTATAAAAGAAAAAGTAAAACTCTCGACTCAATCATAAAAGTATTTACGAAATTAAGGTAAGTAAATTAGTCTAAAAGAAAATATAGGTTAGTTTTTTTTAAAGAAATAAGAAAAGTATAAGAAGAATATAAAATATTTTTTCAAGTCCTCACACCCCGTACCTGAAAATATTAAGTGGGGGTAGGTCGAGTTTTGGTCAAAACCCAGCCTGTTGATAGGCCTGCATATTAAGGTGTCTAGTGAGGTTCTAAGGGATGAGTTTGGTTTGGTTGACAATGGATTTTTTGTTGATTATAAAATGATTAGTGTTAAGAATATTGATAAGATTGTTGTGGAGGGCATAATGAGACTAAGTTTCTTAGAGAAATTAAGTAAAAGGATGACAAAATTATGCACAAGGATGAAAAAAGAAAGTTTTATGGGCCTGATATGAAAGTTTTGCCAAGATTTTTACATTTGCTAATTACTCATAACATTTTGTCTAAAGTTGGAAGTGTCACTTCCATTAGTGCAGTAGAAAGAATAATTTTGTGGTACATGTTGAAGAAAAAACTAGTGAACATTGGCAAATTGATGATTGCCATCATCGTCAACAAGATAAGGAAGGTTAAAAACATGGACAATAAGAAAACTCATCTCCCATTTGGTAGATTTCTAAACAAGATCTTTAAGTGCTTTAAGGTTCCTTTTTATGATGATAATATTGACAAAGGATTTAACTATCAAATAATGGGAGTTTCATACTTGAAGAAAATTGCAATAAAAAATGAAATCAGGGTTGGATATTGAAGAAATTTAAAACTATTGATGATGTGGCCATTAGAGTGAGTGGAGAAGAGAATAAGAAAATTGAAGCATTAAAAGAATTGGATGAGGTGGAGCAGTTTGCTGGAGTAGAGAAGTTGTCGGTTTGGAAGAAAAATAAGAGTTTGATGATGTTGTTATACTTTCAAAAGAAATCAGAGTTGCGGCAAGCATATGTTAATGTGTTCTTTTTCATCTTATTATTTCTTCCTATCAAGTAACCAAAATGCATAACCTATTTCTTTTCTTCCTAGGATGAAAATAAGGTGAAAGAAATTCTAAAAAGGGTCGGTGCCTTGGAGGTGAAAGAGACTAGATTTAAAAAGGACAGCAAGTGGAAGAGGGATAACAGAAAACAACAAGAACAGGAAGAGGACAGCAAGTGGAAGAGGGATAATAGAAAACAACAAGAACAGAAAGAGGACAGTAAGTGGGCGGCTCCTTGAGAAGGATGGATTAAAGTCAACACTGATGCAGTAGAAAACAAACAAGGCTAGATGGGGAATAATAGTCTGTGATTGGAAAGGCAAAATCATAGCATCATGGGCATTCCTATTAGAAAGTTGTGAAGAGCCAAAGCTTGAAGAAGCTCTAGCAATGAGGACTACCATGCTTAAAGCAGCACTGCAGGGTTGGAAATGAGTAGTCTTTGAATCAGATTACAAAGCTTTGGTGGATAAAATCAAGGATGGGACTGAAGGTGTTGCTATTGCTATAGTACAGGAAGAGGAAGGAAAGTTTGTACAGCTATCCACATCACAAACTCTATTAGTTTTCTTCTTATATACAGCAGCGTAACCGAACTCAACAAAAACAGGCTCAAAGAAGTTCTTGAAATGGTCACTTTGCACCTCCTAAAGACAAATGATATCAGCATCATAAGAAAGCATCTCAATAAGCAAATTCTGCCTACGATATTCTTAGGTTAGTGCCCAACTCGAACAATGATGAGCATAAGCATCTCTTTTAGCATACAAATCAGTCAAGATGTTACAAGACAAACCCTAAAACTTCCATCCTTAAAAGGAGTGGCTGCAAATTTATTGGGATTCTTTAGTATTCTTTCCAAGTAACACTTGAGTAGCACGGTACACAGATTAGGACTAGGTGGTCAAATCACAGGGCTAGTAAATAAGATGTTCAAGTAAGATTTTGCCATACCTAGATCATCTATAGCAACAGATACATGCCATAAATTAGACTCAACATCATCTTTTGATGGTACACAGCTTTTTGTTGAAGAGACTTTTGACCAATCTTTTCTTGAATTTGAAACTTCATTCTGATGATGATGCTCTCTATACCAAGTGTGCTTAATAGAGTAGCTTGGAGAAGAAAGATAAGAACCCTTTACACTGACATATACCCACGGATTGATTTCAACACTGACCACTGGCGTGTCTGATTGAAATCGAACTTCAACTTCCCACTCAAACCCTATGTAAATTATTGATTGAACGATTGATTTCTAGTTGTTGATGAAGGATTTTCTTTTTTCTATTTTTTCCTTCATATGACTTTTCTGGCAAATTGAAACGATCCCAATATTTATATAGGATAAGAGGGTTAGGGATTTTCTGTTCTTGGTAGGATTCGAGTTTATGGAGTTTTCCTAATTTGCTTTCTAATTTCAATTTTGGAAACTATTGTTTTTTAACCATAGCAATCAGTTGATTTTTTTTCTTGTAGTGTAAGTAAGACTTATGATCTTGGAAGAATGTCGATCAAGGGTTTAAGTCGGATTGTATCACAATCTTCATTGATTACCTTAAAGGGTTAATAACATTTTGCCCTTGAACTATAGGGGTAGTTCCACTTTCCCTCTCTGAACCAAAAAAACATATATATACACTTTACCCGCCTATCCTAGTAATTGTTAGATCCTCAAAACATGTGAAAATTTTGCTTCCAATTTTGCCTTTAATATTATTCACACCACGCCCTATTCAGCCAAAAAAAAAATGTCCACTCCATTTTAACAATTAGCAACCCTATATATTATATATTAAACTAATAATAAAGTTATAATATATAATTATAATACTTAAAACTAGCATACTATACATTAAAATATTATTGATGAAGAATACCATACATATAGATAGATATGACACACACACACATAATGTACACGATCCACACACACATATAATTCTTTAAAATAAACTTTCTATATAATCACTTTACTATCAACAGTTCCTTGCAATGTATTTTTGTAAGTTTTCTTCAAGAAAGAACTAAAAACTTACATAGTAAAAAATGTATTATAAATAATCTCATGTGCCATAATATCTTTTGAAATATGTAAAACAAACTTTCAAATCTTTAACCTCAAAAGTTAAAAAAAGAGTTATGTAAAAATTTAATAAATTTGATACCAACAAGATAGAATTAAAAATTACATAGTAAAAAATGTGCTATAAATAATCTCATGTGTCATAATATCTTTTGAAATATGTAAAATAAACTTTCAAATCTTTAACCTCAAAAAATAAAAAAAAATGAATTATGTAAAAATTTAATAAATTTGATTCAACAAAATATGTATACCCTTTCTTACTCTTTGAGCAAATATTGTAATTTAATAATGTATTTATATATTTTAGGTTAATTAAGTAAAAACAAATAATTGTTATTTTTTATGTGTAAACTCATAGCGAACATTATCTTTTAATGCTTAGTTTTTTAGAAGTGTTTTTAAACTTTTTGTTGATAATGTTTTGTCAACACATTTTGTTAATATCAAATTTATTAAACTCTTACATAACTCATTTTTTAATTCTTTAAGGTTAAATATTTTAAAGTTAAATTTTAAATAGTTCAAAAGATGTTATGGCATATGAAATTATTTATAGCACATTTATAACTATAAATGTTTTTTTAATTCTATCTTAAAAAAAACTTACAAAATTACATGATAAAGAAATGTTATGGAAAGTTTATTGTGAAGAACTATATATAGAATACTTTCCATCAATAATGTTTCACCATAAGGTATGTTAGTTTTAAATATTAAAATTATATTATGACTTTCTTACTGGTTCAATATATTATATATAGATGCTAACTATTAAAACAAAGTTTACATTTTTTTTTTGGGTTGATGAGAGGAAGAAAGTGTGATTAATACTAAGGGCAAAAAGTGAACAAAAAATTCATATATTTGGAGGGCCTAACATTTAGTAGGGTAAGGGGGCAAAGTGTATATTTTTTTGTTTACAAGGCCAAAATGTGATTACCTGCATAGTTCGTGGGGCAAAGTGTTATTAACCATACCTTAAACGAATATAAATAATATAAAATAAAGGATTAATTGTACTTTGCACCCCTAAACTGCTTCTTTTTTTTTTTTAATGACTTTATATCCTTCACAAGAATTATATAATGAAAACATGGAAATTATACATTGGAAACATGCAAACTGTCATTTGGCTTCAGAAAAGCCAAGTACGGCAGTTTTTTTTTTTTTTTAAGGAAACGGGTTACTTTATTTCATAAAAAGAAGGGCATACATGGCAAGCAAAACCAGAAACCACAAGCGCTAGGGTAGCCTGCACACTAACTCTATGCAAACTTGGAACACCCATCTGATCAAGAGCGATGTCACCCCTCACCAAGCGGGGCAAATCATGCAATGAGCCATACATTAGAGTCGTCCCTGAGTCCACTCTGATGTTTGCAAGGCGGTCAACCGGTTTATTCGCTTCCCGAAAACAATGTGATACCTCTCTAACGGCATTTTTGACTTTGAACAGGTCCTGTAAGTCCCCTCGCAATCGCCACAGACACCAAGTCTTCCCTTGAATGATCTGAACCATAACCAAAGAGTCAGATTCTAAATGTAACTCAGAATACCCATGATCAATAGCCAGCCCAATACCAAAAATCAACGCCTTCAATTCAGCCTGTTGACTCGTCACCTCCCCAAAGAAGTACTCCTCTCGAGCAACCCGGTAGGCTGATGCTAATGAGAAGGCACCAGAGGTACTAGGAGCCCAAACCATGGTATCTGCTTGGTCCAGCGAGGAAGGCCTGACTCCCAACATCCTCCCTACGCATCCGCTAGGAGCTACCCTACTCAACCGTTGTACATTCCAACAACCCTGTTCAACAAAATCGGCAACCGCACACTCCTGAAAAGTATCCACATAACGACATAACGGGCCCGTCCCTATCCAATTATCATGCCAGAAGCTCACACTACCCCTAGCCAAAACCCAGTGGATGTGTTGCTCTGCTACTCCCTGGATAGCCACCATTCTCTTCCAAGTCCAAGAGTCCCCGGGAGAAGTATCAGCAAAGCAAGGATGAAGGTTGGGGCAATATTTACAATGCATGAACTCAGCCCACAACGATTGCCGCAATCGGAAGTGCCACCATAATCTCATGGAGAAGGCATCAAGCACGTGCTTAAGGGACCTCAAACCAGCACCTTCCTATCATACGAGTTGCACAGCTGGTCCCACTTAATCCAATGGAAGCGCGGCCCAGCCTCTGAGGAGCTCTATAAAAAAACCAGCAAAATTGCTCTCCATCACGCTAAATATCGACTTGGGAGGGGTCGAAGCAACGAATGTGTGAAGCGGTATAGAAGTCAAGACATTCCTGATTAGAACTAATTTACCACCATGCGAGAGAAACCTCCCTTTCAATAACAACACTTTACTCGTGATCGAGTCACAAACCCCTGCAAAGTAGCATCTCCTCCTTTGCCCTGCATATAAAGGACAACCCAGATACTTGACCGGAAACTCCTTTGACTGAAACCTAGTCATCTCTGCAATAGACCGTTTCCTGCTCCCGGGAAAATTGGCATGAACCAATACACAGCTCTTTTGCTAGTTCGCATTTTGCATAGGTCCTTCAAAAATTTGGCATACCGGGGTACTTGCTTAATTGCGTCAAGTAAGGGGATATTTATCTCCACCTTCCTAAACATCTCCAAAATTTCCTTTTCCTTGTCTTGCTTTTTAGGCCTTTCCAACCTGCTAAAAAAAGGTGGTGGGTTAGGCTTAACTGGAACCACTGGGTTACGTATTACCTCTTTATTTGTACCGGGAGTTCCTTCTTCTTCAAGCTCCTTCTCAATGCGGTCCTCATTCTTATCCTTCGGAGCCACTGGTGCTAGTCCTTCAACCTCTTTCCCACTCCTGAGGGTCATAGCACTTACATTCTTGGGATTCACCTCGGGTTGGGATGGAAGTTTTCCTTTTCCCTGGCCGTCCAGTCGATTGACAATTGAGGCTAATTGACTCATCTGATTTTCCAAGTTCTGCATACGCGCTTTCATCTCTTGATTGTTGGCCTCAGTGTCCTGCTGAAATTTCATAGTATTAGAGGCTATGGTTTTAACCATGTCCTCTAGGGACATACCTGAGGTAGAGGAAGGTTGATTCCTTGTCTGATATTGTTGCTGGAAGCCCTGCTGTCTATTTGGGATGAAATTTTGTTGCTTATTTCCCCCATAGCTCAGATTTGGATGATCCCTCCAACCCGGGTTATATGAGTTGGAATATGGATCATACTGTCTACGTGGCATGGGCATGTTACCAGCCATGTTTGCTTGCTCAGTCCCCTCCTCTTGTAACTGTGGGCATGAGTAAGCGGTATGACCAATATTCGTACAAATCCCACACACTTTGGCCTGCTGTGCATTTCCTACAGCTATCTGTCGAACAAATGAGGTCAATTCAGATAACTGCTGTTGAATGGAAGATGAACTTACCTCGTTGACCTTTCTCGTAGGGACATCTGCTCTCGTACCAAACTGCTGGCAATTCTCTGCCATTCGCTCGATTAAGTCCCATGCTTCCTGGGTAGTCTTATTCACCAGTGCACCACTACTTGCTGCATCAATAATATTTCTATCGTTCATCAGTAGCCCCTCATAGAAGTACTGAATCAGCAGTTGATCACTTATTTGGTGATGAGGGCATCGGGTACGCAGCCTGGCGAACCTCTCCTAATATTCATACAAGGATTCTCCCTGAAATTGCTTGATGCCACATATTTCCTTTCGCAAACTAGCAGCTCTAGATGCAGGGAAATATTTTTCAAAAAATTTTTTCTGCATCTCTGGCCACGTGGTGATAATGCCTGCAGGTAGACAGTATAACCAGTCCTTTGCCGAATCCTTGAGAGAAAAAGGGAAGGCCCTTAATTTAATTTGTTCATCGGTTACTCCCGAAGGCTTCATACTCGAACATACCACGTCAAATTCCTGCATGTGTTTGTGGGGTTCCTCTCCTGGCAGACCATGAAAAACAGGCAACAAATGTATTAAACCAGGTTTTAATTCAAAAGCTGCATTCTCACTAAGGCGAGGAAAAGTTATGCAAAGAGGTTGTTGGGTCAAGTTTGGAGCACCCAACTCCCTTAATGTTTGTGTGTTTGCCATGTCGACGTCCTCTTGGTGAGAATCACTTGAAGCGTCACCAAACGAATCTGCTGGTTCAACTTCGGGCTCAGGTCTCTGAGACGTAGCACTAGAGTGCTCCTCTCTGAGCTGTCTGGTTTTTTTTCTTGTTCTACGCGCGGTTTTCTCTACTTCAGGGTCAAAAATCAATTCACCTGTACGAGAAGACCTAGGCATACACTAGAAAAATACCAGAAAGAACGGCCTTTTTAATGATCATTAGATACAAGCGATTTGATCTCTCCCACCTCTCATTATTTCTTTTTTCATCAGAGGTACTCTGATCTGTAAGAGGTGGGGGTGAATCATTCCTTAACGCAAGGTCGAGATCCATTACTCCAAGTACTATTAAGAGATTTTCTTTCCAGAACTTGAAGTTTGTGCCATTCAGCATAGGAATATTATTGATGTTGGAAGTAATATTTGTAAGATCATTCGCAACTGAACAGAAAACATAACATAATTAAAACAAGCTCACATAAATCAAAACAATAATAAATTCAAATAATAGTAGTCCCATCTCAAGATACCGATATTCCATTAATATTTTGTCTTTGGACAAAAATATTAACTTCTGAGTGATATCTTGGTGCAGTAATAAATACTGATAATAATAACATGTCGAAAATAAATTTTCCTTTGGGCCAATTTATAAATCACATGTAAAATCCAAATAATTATCACGTATTTATTACAACGAGTGCACATGTAATTTCATTAAATATTGACCTTCCTTTGGGCCGATCAATATTCATAAAATTACTAGTGCCCAACTAATTATATTTTAAAATAAATTAATTTCCATAATAGAGGTCACTTTGGTGGCATATTATTTCAATTAATTTATTCCAAAATATATATAATCATACCAATATTCGAATTTAAAATTATCTAAATTAAACAAAAAATTTTAATCAAAGTCAACTTTGGTCAAAACGTGATCAAATATGGTCAAATCAATCAAATTAAATCATGACTTATTGGACCAAAGGTCCATATCCATAATTTGACCCAAAATTAACATTTAAGCCCAAAAATTTTCTTGAAATCCATAAGTACTTTATAAAAAAAAAACTACATATTTAATGGGCCACACATATGAATTTTATAGGGCTTAAATGTCCTATTTAACTTTATTAGGGCTCATTTAAATTAAAGAAACCCTAATATCCTTAACATAAAAAATATATGTATTGGCTCTTAAATAAGAAAAACAAGTCAAAAATTCGAGTTAATTGTCCTAATTTTATAACCAAAGGCATACCCATAATTGAATTCCAGCGATATAAACAATTAATTAGGCAATTAGACAATCGACCAACTTAAAATCTCATAAAGAAATAATGGAAGACCAGTACATGAATTTCATACTTGATTCAATACATGTGAATGACACTGGGACCATGAAAGCAATGACCTTGCTACCATCGAAAGTCAAAGTACGAAGCACCTTATTCAAGCCGTGGAAGCAAACAAGACCATGAATTGTGAAATTGTTAAGACAAAATTAACTTGTCCATAATGGTGGAGAAAAGGACAAGGGACTTCCCGTGGCCAGAAAACAAAATAGCTTACATCATCACAAGCATGCAATCGGATGAAGAATTCATGTAACCAAAATAATATGTAATATTGTCCGTGAATTAGCTCCTGAATCCATATTCCAACAATCATGAGCAGAATAGTGTTTGACCAAGGTTTCCGTGAATAAAAAAAAAACCAGAAGCATGGAATAACTATGACCAAAGCACTAGAGACAAAACTAACAATATTCAGGACAAGCCAATTCACACAACATGAACGGTATCTGTATACACAAATTACTAAATCTAAATTATTTCCCAATAATCAATCATATGGGCTCTGATACCACTTGTTAGGGTGGTTATTTAAATCTAACCACTGGTGAAAACCATCACCTATTAAACCCAAGATCTATATGGTGATTATTAAGAAATACATTAACTGTAAAATAGTGGAAGCGTACCTGAATCCATATTGATAAACTTGATACTTGAATCCCTAGAGATTTGGGGTGGCCTTCCAGGTCAACAGGTATTCACCGATCCTTTGAGAGAGGCCTTTAGTTTCTCTCTGGTATCTTTCCTGACGATGGGATATCAGGGAAGGGGTATATTGTGGTATTAGGAAATACGACAACTAAAACGATACCTGTGACCTGGGGACCATAACCCTATTTATAGGTAATATTCCTGTTATCTTTTGGAGCCCTATTTCAGCCCATCATTGAAATAGGAGCCCATAAGTTTCTACACATTAAAGGGCCCACATCCTATTAGATACAATAAACCCAAACTATATTTGATCACTTTAATTGGGTTTAACCTTAATTGACAGTTTGCAATATATAATTATTCACATATAAGTCCAATGTTGGATTAAGGATCCAACAGATTCAAGTCTCTTTAGCTACGCATGTTTGTTATTTTCGTTGCTGTCATTTCCTTTCTTCATGTTCATTAGTTTGTTTAAGAGTCTGTTATCTTCAAATTGAGAATATGGATCTGTGTGGATGTTTTGGATGATCTTGTTAGGAGTTTTGATTGATTTTTGATTCGATTGCCTTGTTCTTCATGGTGCGATGTGTGTTAATAAAGCTTCCACGGCAAACCCAGAAACCTGTGGGAAAATCTTGTTGAATGAACCTGGGTTTATAATCTGGTTTTTTCACGTTAAAAGCTTCTCTCTTGTGTGTTAATATTACTCCTTGATGATGAGTTGAGGTTTGGGTGGGTTTTGGTGGATGAAATAATAGGCTTGGTTCAAATGTTTGTATGAAATTATTAGAGCAGGGTTGAGCTGCAAATTTGCAGCAGAAACTAGCAAAAGAGAGAAGTACAGAAAGTTGCATTTAGTTTTTCCTTTGCTTTTCGGTGATTCTTTCTCTCATTTGCTGGATATTAGTTCACATTCTCATCTCATCTTGTTGAGATAGCTGATTTAGATCTTATGTTAAAAGGATATTGGATGTCAAAGATTTACTTTACACAATTTTTGGACGACAAACTCTCAAACTGCAATTGAATGTTGCAGCAGTTTCATTCGTAAGCCTGCACGAAAGTTTCTTAAGAGTTTGCATGGTTTTCTTCTATGTTTTTTGCTCGTTTGGATTATGGTAGTTATGTAGTTGTTACTTAGTCTAAAGCTTTGATGTTTGGTTGAAAAATACCTACTCATTCTCGGTTGCTGTAGCTTCATAACATAGGAAAGTAATTGCAGAAACTTGTTTCATTCGTAGCATTTGCATGCATTTTGCATGAAAATCTTCCAAGAATTGCACTTTGCTCCCTGTTGTTTCTAACTAATGCTACTATGGCCCATAAGATTGAAAAGATAAATCAATTTTGTCCCTTTAACATGTTATTTTTCCTTGGTATGCTTTCATGTGATTTATGGACAGATTCTTCATGAATTTTAGGATGAATTTGAAGGTTTTAAGAACTTTTTCTAGATTTTAGTTTTGATTTGGATTCCTAGTGAAATTTTGGGTATTTTGTTGTTTAATTGTAGCAAATGGGATTTTATTTGTTTTTGTGAGCCTTATCATTTGATTGGTAGGTTTCACCTTAAGCCCTTAATCTTAATTTATTTCTTTTTGGACCCTTAATATTTGTAATAATAATAAATTGATCCCTCGAACTTCTTTAATTCTTTCAAATGGGTCCTTGTTTGTTTCAATTTGATGAATATAGGTTGTTTAGTTTATTTGAATGCCTTGAGTGATTCAATTTCCTATTTATTTCCATTTTATCTGATTATTTGTTAATTAAAGTGATGCATTGACCTTTTCTTTGTTTTTGGAGGGTAAATAAGTAATTTCGTTTCATTAGGGCACCAACTCAAGGGAGGTACGCTCTATCCCTTATTTTAACTTTACTTAACCATATGTGCCCTTATGTGACTTTACGTGCTTAATTGCATGCCTTTTGAATGTTTCTATTTCATTTATTTATTTATTTGCTTTATTTGTTTCAATTTTAGTTCAATTTTGATTATTTGAAAGGCATTGAAACGCAAAATTTGTAATAGTTAGGAATTTATTTATTTTATTCCTTCCCCGTCTTAGATTGTAGTTAGGGCCCCCCAAATGTAATAGTTAGGGTTTTATTTGCTTTATTTGCCTTGTGTGTTTTTGCATGCTTATGTGTTACGTGTTATTCGCTTTCTTAAGGCCTTGCATCTATATATTATGATTATGTGTTATGTGTTTATGTGATATTATGTGTTTATTTGCTTTTTATTAGTTTTACATGATTAATTAGTTATAAATCAATGTGTGACGTCACCACACTAGTCCAACGCTAGTTGTGATCCATGTCCTGAATCCACACTAGTCTAACGCTAGTTGTGGCTCTTTGTTCCGATGTTCCACTAGTCCAATGCTAGTGAGGACTCATAGACATGGGTTAGTCCAACGCTAGACCCTTAAGAACCATTCTCACGCTAGATCATGCTTGTGTGACAATCACTACACTCTCATGCATATTTTCTACTTTTTAGGATTTTTTAGCACTTTTGCATGAATTTCCCTTATACGTATATCCCTTACCCCATGTTCCCCTTATATGTATATCCCTTATCCCGTATTTCCCCTTATATGTATATTCTTTACCCCTTTGTATGAAAACATGACATTAGGCTTGCATTTCATATAAGCATTAGAACTAGATTAGTACATTTGATTGATTAGATTAGGAGATTTGAATATGCGATATGAACGAGTTTGACTTTCTAGCCTTAGCACGCTCGTATTCCCTCTATTCAAGGGAAAATTAAAGTCGCGAATCTTAGCCTCCCTGCACCCGTCATGATGCATTCCTTTAGATCATGTATATTTGTATATTATTATTTTTTCTTTCCTTTTATTTTATTTTTATTTTTATTTTTCTCGAGTCTCATATTTGTGCATATTCGTGACCTCTTCAAAGAGTCACTCTTGGTCATCACAATTAATGTGATTTGCACCAATTAAACTTTGAAGAAATATTCTGACCCCCCGATATCCTCCTAGGTTTAGGTTTTGCATTCATATGGTGACATCCAAATGTGATAAATTCTTAGGTTAAAATAAGAAAATCTTTGACTAAATCACGCAACTAACTTTGGCTAGGTTGAAAGGGTATTTTGGATTTTATCCTTGCCTTCCCTTTTTCAAATGTGACTCCCAAACACTTTTCTCTGGTTTTCGTAGAGTTGGAGTCGTTTAAAAAGGATTTTCTTTACTTTTTCATTCAAAATTCATTTTTAGGTGACTTGATACACATTAACTCGATACCAAGTGGCGACTCCTATTTTTTATCAAAAACTCTTTTTAAACTATATTTTGGGCAAAATCGTCGCACTTTTAAACCGCATTTTAGGCCTATTTTTTTTACTTAGTTTCTAAAATCAAAAACTTCTTTTTACTCAAAATAAATCAAAACAGATTTTTCAAATAAAAATGAATCAAAAAATTCATTTTTCTAAACACTTTATTTTTTATTTTCAAAAATGGGCGACAATTAAGGCTTGTTTGATTCTACTAATGGATGTAATTCCAAGCCATTTTTCCAGTCTTGTAGTTGACTCAGGTATGTGGGTTGACGTAGAAGCACTAGCTAATAAGTGTTTTGCTATTAGGGAATATTTTGATCCCCACAATTTGATGGATTTGATGTCAAATAATGATAAGTGTTATGATGTACTTGTTAAAGAATTCTATATCAATTGTACTAAAAATAAGGACAAGTCGGTAGTATATTCACAAGTTAGGAATGTACATATTGATAGGGGTGTCAACGGGTCGAGTCTAAATCGGAATTGAACATTTCGGACCCCGGACCTACTTAGCTATATTTGTATCGAATTTGACCCAAATACCTCACGGGTCTTGAACTTATTTTTTCGGATCTGGGTTCGATTTGATTCGGCTACGGGTCAGATGTACCCGGCCAAAAAATTTAGGCAAAAAATGAAGAAAATATCATTCTAAATAAACATTAATTGCACACTGCAAATTTCAATTAAAAATCACAAATTACTTTAGATAGTTATTCTAATGCCTACAAATTATAATTTCTAAAAGATCCAAATAAATATTAAATACTCAAAATACAGTATCAAAATAATTGCTTATTCAAATGGATCCAGGTCAAAACTCAATATTTCGTATCCGACCTACTTTTAGTTTAGCACAAACGGGTCTAGGTAAACTGAATTATAAATATATTCGTGTGACAACCCCACCTCTCCCTAGGGCGTATTCCAGAGTTTAGCAGACCGTCTGCCTAACTCTCGCCAGAACTCACTCAAACCTATCAGAAACAAGAATCATAACTTCATGAACAAGAGAAGTAGTTTCAAACTTAATACATATATACACGTTTGATTTCTTCGAATATCCATATAGATCCAAAGTGTAACAAAAGTTTTCAAGCTCTAGCTGAGTTCTTATCTCTAGATGAGAACTAGTGCTATTACAAATATAAGAGTAAAAAAATCTAGACATAAATCCAACCTGTCCCAAATACATGCCCTTGCTCTCACATCCTATAAGGAAAACAAACTAGCAGGGTGAGCCAAAACTCAGTGAGGTTCCAAGTATCATGCAAATCAAGTAGTAAGTTGGCAATTATATATAACGTGAAATCTCAAAGTTAAAAAAAAAACTAAAAACTCATAAGAGTAAGCATTAACACTTCAAGTAACTAGGCAATCAACTCTTTCATGTATAAGGATACAATTCACTCTTGCGAGCTAATTCAGCAGCAGTTTGTTAAGGATTAGTTAACGCTTCGTCAACCCTAGAAGTGCAGTAAAAAATTCTGTAGTGCACCACTTAACTCCAATCTCCGTCCACCGATCAAACCCCCTACCGGGCCCAAAATCCAATGATAACAATGGTGGTAATACTCAAATATACCGAATCCAGTGGACCGCATCTAGTGGATTACACAATGAACAATGGAGAAACAGTAAGCAGTACCTATGGTTCGCCAGTCTCCTCGACCAAGCTCTTGCCGGCTCGATTCGACTAACTAACCAATAGGGGTTTGGGAACCCAAGTAGTTATTAAGTTATACACATATTCATCAATCCACTTTTAAACAGTGTACAGTACTTAGTCAGGTTAGGGTAAGTGCGATAAAGTACACCCTTGCCCAATCAAATAAGTCAAGTACTATCCAATCACAATTAGAAGAAAGCATTGTATTCAAATAGCAAGTTCAACCATGCAATTGGAGACACTCACCAACCGATTAAGGTTTAGAGAGGTCGAGTTCAAAATCTGCCTCCTGACCAGAGTCGAAATCTGTGATCAATGATCATATAGCAAAAAAAAAAAACTATCAGACTTCCAAGTTAGGGTTTCAAAAGTCTATAACTTTTACTTGTGAAAATCAAGGAAAAATCATTTAAATGAAATTCAAAACTGTGAATGCAAGATAGGGTAATATATGGTTTATATAGGTACGATTTTTGTCGAAAAAAGTGACAAAATCACGAGTTTAAAGCTGGTCACATCTAACTATAAAACATGTGTGGAACAACCATTATTTCCCTCCTTGTAAATTGCATGGTTTTGATGAAAATCCAACTTATATGTCACAACCAAGGTGGATTCAAGTAACTTTAAACAAAGTAAGTCCAAACCGCCCTGAATTCGCACCTCAACCCTTACTCTCGCTCACTTAAACGGTAAGAGAGAAAAACCAAATCTTAGTTTCTTCAAGATTACCCTCCAATTCAAATCTTAGTTTCATAGCAAATCAATCTCAATCAAAACCACATGTTATAGGGGACAAATGCTATATGTTCTAGGTCACAAAACTAACAAAATTTAACGTATACATGGGGTATAAACAACTATACCAACGTTGGAAATTTTAACCCTAAAACTGGAAAAATCCTATTTTGAAGCTAAAAGGTCATACTAAAGCTAGAAATTCCCATGTTAAGACTAAAATGGCATATCAAAGCTGAAAAATGGCATTCTAAGGGCTGAAAATTAACATAACAAAGCTGAAAATTGACTACTAGAGTTAGAAAAATCGTATAGCGAAGCTAGAATGCATATCCAAGCTAGATACTCTCATATCAAAGCTCACAAGTCATATCAAAGGTAGAAATCTTCATCTCAACGCTGGAAAAATTCAAATCAAAGCTGAAAAATTTAACCAACTTCACAAAATCATAAAATCTTCCTCAAAACTTTCATAATCAAGTCATATATCATTAAAATGCAAGATAAGAGAGAGAATGGAAGTTACTTAGCATGATACCTTCAAATCCTAAGGAGAAAATGCAAAACTAAAGCTTTCTTTCCAAATCACTCCACCACAAGCTTACTTGCTCCCTTGTTGCCGCTTTCTTCGGATTAGATTTAGGTTTCTTGTTGATTTCCTCACTAAATCAAGCCAAAATCAAGATGAAAATTGAAGTTTCCCTCTCTTTTTCTCTTTCTTTAGGTTGGTCAAGAAGGAAGAAAAGTGAAGGAATGTTTGGTTAAATGAAAGATAAAGATGGAAGAAAAGTCTTAGTCAAATGATGGCTTTGACCATTGACAAGTGGCATGATCTAATTCTATTCTTATCTCTTTGTCTTTCTTAGCCTCTAATTGCTTGTTTATGTTCCACCAGTACACTCTTAACATTCCTAATCATATAATCCTTTTAACATCACACCCGTTCTTGTCTACCAAATTTATTACACACATCACCAATTGATCACACTACCACAATGCACTACGAAACTTAATATGCACCAAATTATAAAAGAAAAAGTAAAACTCTCGACTCAATCATAAAAGTATTTACGAAATTAAGGTAAGTAAATTAGTCTAAAAGAAAATATAGGTTAGTTTTTTTTAAAGAAATAAGAAAAGTATAAGAAGAATATAAAATATTTTTTCAAGTCCTCACACCCCGTACCTGAAAATATTAAGTGGGGGTAGGTCGAGTTTTGGTCAAAACCCAGCCTGTTGATAGGCCTGCATATTAAGGTGTCTAGTGAGGTTCTAAGGGATGAGTTTGGTTTGGTTGACAATGGATTTTTTGTTGATTATAAAATGATTAGTGTTAAGAATATTGATAAGATTGTTGTGGAGGGCATAATGAGACTAAGTTTCTTAGAGAAATTAAGTAAAAGGATGACAAAATTATGCACAAGGATGAAAAAAGAAAGTTTTATGGGCCTGATATGAAAGTTTTGCCAAGATTTTTACATTTGCTAATTACTCATAACATTTTGTCTAAAGTTGGAAGTGTCACTTCCATTAGTGCAGTAGAAAGAATAATTTTGTGGTACATGTTGAAGAAAAAACTAGTGAACATTGGCAAATTGATGATTGCCATCATCGTCAACAAGATAAGGAAGGTTAAAAACATGGACAATAAGAAAACTCATCTCCCATTTGGTAGATTTCTAAACAAGATCTTTAAGTGCTTTAAGGTTCCTTTTTATGATGATAATATTGACAAAGGATTTAACTATCAAATAATGGGAGTTTCATACTTGAAGAAAATTGCAATAAAAAATGAAATCAGGGTTGGATATTGAAGAAATTTAAAACTATTGATGATGTGGCCATTAGAGTGAGTGGAGAAGAGAATAAGAAAATTGAAGCATTAAAAGAATTGGATGAGGTGGAGCAGTTTGCTGGAGTAGAGAAGTTGTCGGTTTGGAAGAAAAATAAGAGTTTGATGATGTTGTTATACTTTCAAAAGAAATCAGAGTTGCGGCAAGCATATGTTAATGTGTTCTTTTTCATCTTATTATTTCTTCCTATCAAGTAACCAAAATGCATAACCTATTTCTTTTCTTCCTAGGATGAAAATAAGGTGAAAGAAATTCTAAAAAGGGTCGGTGCCTTGGAGGTGAAAGAGACTAGATTTAAAAAGGACAGCAAGTGGAAGAGGGATAACAGAAAACAACAAGAACAGGAAGAGGACAGCAAGTGGAAGAGGGATAATAGAAAACAACAAGAACAGAAAGAGGACAGTAAGTGGGCGGCTCCTTGAGAAGGATGGATTAAAGTCAACACTGATGCAGTAGAAAACAAACAAGGCTAGATGGGGAATAATAGTCTGTGATTGGAAAGGCAAAATCATAGCATCATGGGCATTCCTATTAGAAAGTTGTGAAGAGCCAAAGCTTGAAGAAGCTCTAGCAATGAGGACTACCATGCTTAAAGCAGCACTGCAGGGTTGGAAATGAGTAGTCTTTGAATCAGATTACAAAGCTTTGGTGGATAAAATCAAGGATGGGACTGAAGGTGTTGCTATTGCTATAGTACAGGAAGAGGAAGGAAAGTTTGTACAGCTATCCACATCACAAACTCTATTAGTTTTCTTCTTATATACAGCAGCGTAACCGAACTCAACAAAAACAGGCTCAAAGAAGTTCTTGAAATGGTCACTTTGCACCTCCTAAAGACAAATGATATCAGCATCATAAGAAAGCATCTCAATAAGCAAATTCTGCCTACGATATTCTTAGGTTAGTGCCCAACTCGAACAATGATGAGCATAAGCATCTCTTTTAGCATACAAATCAGTCAAGATGTTACAAGACAAACCCTAAAACTTCCATCCTTAAAAGGAGTGGCTGCAAATTTATTGGGATTCTTTAGTATTCTTTCCAAGTAACACTTGAGTAGCACGGTACACAGATTAGGACTAGGTGGTCAAATCACAGGGCTAGTAAATAAGATGTTCAAGTAAGATTTTGCCATACCTAGATCATCTATAGCAACAGATACATGCCATAAATTAGACTCAACATCATCTTTTGATGGTACACAGCTTTTTGTTGAAGAGACTTTTGACCAATCTTTTCTTGAATTTGAAACTTCATTCTGATGATGATGCTCTCTATACCAAGTGTGCTTAATAGAGTAGCTTGGAGAAGAAAGATAAGAACCCTTTACACTGACATATACCCACGGATTGATTTCAACACTGACCACTGGCGTGTCTGATTGAAATCGAACTTCAACTTCCCACTCAAACCCTATGTAAATTATTGATTGAACGATTGATTTCTAGTTGTTGATGAAGGATTTTCTTTTTTCTATTTTTTCCTTCATATGACTTTTCTGGCAAATTGAAACGATCCCAATATTTATATAGGATAAGAGGGTTAGGGATTTTCTGTTCTTGGTAGGATTCGAGTTTATGGAGTTTTCCTAATTTGCTTTCTAATTTCAATTTTGGAAACTATTGTTTTTTAACCATAGCAATCAGTTGATTTTTTTTCTTGTAGTGTAAGTAAGACTTATGATCTTGGAAGAATGTCGATCAAGGGTTTAAGTCGGATTGTATCACAATCTTCATTGATTACCTTAAAGGGTTAATAACATTTTGCCCTTGAACTATAGGGGTAGTTCCACTTTCCCTCTCTGAACCAAAAAAACATATATATACACTTTACCCGCCTATCCTAGTAATTGTTAGATCCTCAAAACATGTGAAAATTTTGCTTCCAATTTTGCCTTTAATATTATTCACACCACGCCCTATTCAGCCAAAAAAAAAATGTCCACTCCATTTTAACAATTAGCAACCCTATATATTATATATTAAACTAATAATAAAGTTATAATATATAATTATAATACTTAAAACTAGCATACTATACATTAAAATATTATTGATGAAGAATACCATACATATAGATAGATATGACACACACACACATAATGTACACGATCCACACACACATATAATTCTTTAAAATAAACTTTCTATATAATCACTTTACTATCAACAGTTCCTTGCAATGTATTTTTGTAAGTTTTCTTCAAGAAAGAACTAAAAACTTACATAGTAAAAAATGTATTATAAATAATCTCATGTGCCATAATATCTTTTGAAATATGTAAAACAAACTTTCAAATCTTTAACCTCAAAAGTTAAAAAAAGAGTTATGTAAAAATTTAATAAATTTGATACCAACAAGATAGAATTAAAAATTACATAGTAAAAAATGTGCTATAAATAATCTCATGTGTCATAATATCTTTTGAAATATGTAAAATAAACTTTCAAATCTTTAACCTCAAAAAATAAAAAAAAATGAATTATGTAAAAATTTAATAAATTTGATTCAACAAAATATGTATACCCTTTCTTACTCTTTGAGCAAATATTGTAATTTAATAATGTATTTATATATTTTAGGTTAATTAAGTAAAAACAAATAATTGTTATTTTTTATGTGTAAACTCATAGCGAACATTATCTTTTAATGCTTAGTTTTTTAGAAGTGTTTTTAAACTTTTTGTTGATAATGTTTTGTCAACACATTTTGTTAATATCAAATTTATTAAACTCTTACATAACTCATTTTTTAATTCTTTAAGGTTAAATATTTTAAAGTTAAATTTTAAATAGTTCAAAAGATGTTATGGCATATGAAATTATTTATAGCACATTTATAACTATAAATGTTTTTTTAATTCTATCTTAAAAAAAACTTACAAAATTACATGATAAAGAAATGTTATGGAAAGTTTATTGTGAAGAACTATATATAGAATACTTTCCATCAATAATGTTTCACCATAAGGTATGTTAGTTTTAAATATTAAAATTATATTATGACTTTCTTACTGGTTCAATATATTATATATAGATGCTAACTATTAAAACAAAGTTTACATTTTTTTTTTGGGTTGATGAGAGGAAGAAAGTGTGATTAATACTAAGGGCAAAAAGTGAACAAAAAATTCATATATTTGGAGGGCCTAACATTTAGTAGGGTAAGGGGGCAAAGTGTATATTTTTTTGTTTACAAGGCCAAAATGTGATTACCTGCATAGTTCGTGGGGCAAAGTGTTATTAACCATACCTTAAACGAATATAAATAATATAAAATAAAGGATTAATTGTACTTTGCACCCCTAAACTGCTTCTTTTTTTTTTTTAATGACTTTATATCCTTCACAAGAATTATATAATGAAAACATGGAAATTATACATTGGAAACATGCAAACTGTCATTTGGCTTCAGAAAAGCCAAGTACGGCAGTTTTTTTTTTTTTTTAAGGAAACGGGTTACTTTATTTCATAAAAAGAAGGGCATACATGGCAAGCAAAACCAGAAACCACAAGCGCTAGGGTAGCCTGCACACTAACTCTATGCAAACTTGGAACACCCATCTGATCAAGAGCGATGTCACCCCTCACCAAGCGGGGCAAATCATGCAATGAGCCATACATTAGAGTCGTCCCTGAGTCCACTCTGATGTTTGCAAGGCGGTCAACCGGTTTATTCGCTTCCCGAAAACAATGTGATACCTCTCTAACGGCATTTTTGACTTTGAACAGGTCCTGTAAGTCCCCTCGCAATCGCCACAGACACCAAGTCTTCCCTTGAATGATCTGAACCATAACCAAAGAGTCAGATTCTAAATGTAACTCAGAATACCCATGATCAATAGCCAGCCCAATACCAAAAATCAACGCCTTCAATTCAGCCTGTTGACTCGTCACCTCCCCAAAGAAGTACGAGTACCCCAAAATAAACCTTCCTTCCGAGCACCGAAGCAGCCCCCACCTCCACTTATCCCCAGGTTTCCCCAAGAGCAGCTATCCGAGTTCAGTTTGACGACATTATGAGTTGGGCAGCTCCACCGAACCACCAAGGTCCTGGAAACCCTATGCAGGCTAGCCACCATACCGTAAAAACCCGGCCAATCCTGACTAGAGATAGTGAGACGTTTAAATTTAAGGAGGAAAATATCCAGGAGGTCCCCAAAAATTGCCGTACACACATGAGCCACGGGCCGCAAATGGCCATCAAAGACAAACGAATTCCGCATCTTCCACAAATTCCAACAGATCAAAGACGGCATTAAACGGAAAAGGTACTGGAGGAACGGGTTCCGAGTAGGCTTCAACCACCAGCTAACCAACTTGTGGCATACCGTAGAGGACTCCTGAAACCCTCCAATCACCCATTCAAAATAACCCCAAATCCTCTTTGCCGTCTCTCTGGTATAGAAAATATGATCAGAAGACTCTTGACATGGGTGTAAACGACAACCACAATGAGATGGGCCGAATATACCAAGTTTATGCAACCTGTCCATCACCGGCAAACAGGCCCCTACCAATTTCAACATGAAAAAAGAAATCTTTGTCGGCAACCCTTAAAGCCAGAGTAGTGAGTACAACCAAGAGCTGTTTCCATCCTCTCGAGCAACCCGGTAGGCTGATGCTAATGAGAAGGCACCAGAGGTACTAGGAGCCCAAACCATGGTATCTGCTTGGTCCAGCGAGGAAGGCCTGACTCCCAACATCCTCCCTACGCATCCGCTAGGAGCTACCCTACTCAACCGTTGTACATTCCAACAACCCTGTTCAACAAAATCGGCAACCGCACACTCCTGAAAAGTATCCACATAACGACATAACGGGCCCGTCCCTATCCAATTATCATGCCAGAAGCTCACACTACCCCTAGCCAAAACCCAGTGGATGTGTTGCTCTGCTACTCCCTGGATAGCCACCATTCTCTTCCAAGTCCAAGAGTCCCCGGGAGAAGTATCAGCAAAGCAAGGATGAAGGTTGGGGCAATATTTACAATGCATGAACTCAGCCCACAACGATTGCCGCAATCGGAAGTGCCACCATAATCTCATGGAGAAGGCATCAAGCACGTGCTTAAGGGACCTCAAACCAGCACCTTCCTATCATACGAGTTGCACAGCTGGTCCCACTTAATCCAATGGAAGCGCGGCCCAGCCTCTGAGGAGCTCTATAAAAAAACCAGCAAAATTGCTCTCCATCACGCTAAATATCGACTTGGGAGGGGTCGAAGCAACGAATGTGTGAAGCGGTATAGAAGTCAAGACATTCCTGATTAGAACTAATTTACCACCATGCGAGAGAAACCTCCCTTTCAATAACAACACTTTACTCGTGATCGAGTCACAAACCCCTGCAAAGTAGCATCTCCTCCTTTGCCCTGCATATAAAGGACAACCCAGATACTTGACCGGAAACTCCTTTGACTGAAACCTAGTCATCTCTGCAATAGACCGTTTCCTGCTCCCGGGAAAATTGGCATGAACCAATACACAGCTCTTTTGCTAGTTCGCATTTTGTCCTGACACTGAACCATAAGCGTCCAGCGTCTTCATCACTAACCGCACAGATTGGGGCAAACCACTAGAGAAGACAATAATATCATCCGCATAGGCTAGATGAGTAATAGGCGGGCAACCCTGCAGAACTCTAAACGGTGTAAAACCCCGACAACTACTCAAAGCGTTCAACAGACGAGACAGAACTTCCGCACTAATCACAAAGAGCGCCGGTGAAATCGGATCTCCTTGTCTCAATCCACGACTAGATTTGAAGAATCCCTGAGGCGCTCCATTAACTATTACTGAGAACCACACATTCGAGATAAGTCTCCAAATCATATCAATCCATACCTCGCTAAACCCAAATCTTCTCAACACCTGGAGCAAAAACGGCCAAGAGACTCTATCATAGGATTTGGCCATATCGAGCTTCAATACCACATTTCCCCCTCTATTCTTCTGGTGAATATTCGATACCAACTCCTGGGCCAATAAAAAATTATCAAAAATTTGCCTGCCCTTAACAAAGCCACTCTGCTGAGGAGAGATAATACTTGGCATCACCTTTGACAACCGAGCCGCCAGGATTTTTGATATAACCTTATTGATAAAGTTGCAAAGGCTTATGGGTCGAAACTGACTAAAGTCTTGGGGTGAGGACACCTTCAAAAGCAGTACGATCAAAGTCGACGCAACGCTCCTCGGCAGCTCGTGACCACAAAAGAAACTAACGACGCTTCAAAAACATCATGCCCCACCACATCCCATGCAAAGGTAAAGAACCTACCTGTGAATCCATCAGGGCCCGCCTCACTCTCCCCGTCCATTGGGAATACTACCTCTTTTATCTCCTCCATTGAGGGAAGGCACTCCAACTCAGCGTCTTGTTCCCTTGAAATAACATTGGGTATGACCTCCAAAGTGTTCCATGACCCCGTACAAGGTTCGGTCGAGAATAAGGATGTGAAATATTCCACTGCCTCCGTCGAAATGTAAGCTTCATCAGTCAGCCACTCCCCTGTACTACTACGAATCCAGTGTATAACTGATTTAGCACATCTCTTTGCCACAACTGCATGAAAGAACCTTGAATTTTTTATCCCCGTCCTGAAGCCACATGATTCTTGTTTTTTGCTTCCAATATGCTTCCCCTTGACTAGAGAGTTCCTCATAACTGCCCTTGCCTCTTGGAGTGCTAACCATTGTTGCTGTGATGTGTGGCAGCCCCACCTCTCCCTAGGACGAACCCTAGGGTATCAGCGGACTGCCTGTCCAACTCTCGCCGGGACTCAATCGTTCAAAGTACTAATAACACCGATGAAACAAACGAGATATCTTCCAAGCAAGGGAATGAAACCCTGATTGAAACATAATCATTAATCCAACGTTCAGGCTTAGTATTTAGATAACTAACTGTCTACTACCACTCCATACTTAAAATTACATAGTATAAGTCGAACTTACAGATACAAGCTTACCAGTCTGCTTAAACAAAAGTTACACCTCAAAACATAAGTACAAGCAAAATAAAGCTAAGAAAGCCCTTGATCAAGTCCCTTCCCGATCTGTTAAGGAAAACAAAGGAAATGGGGTGAGCTAACGCCCAGTGAGGTTCCAAATAAAATAAATAAACCCATAGCCACATAAGGTCACAAAATAACCAAATAAACACCGTACAATAGAATAACATTTTAATCACAGTTTAATTTAAGGATACGGGTGGCTTTCAAAAGCCAAAGATCTACTTAAGTTTGATCATAATTGCCTCCTATTGACACTCCGTCAACACTTGTATGCATAGCATATAAGGTCCATAGAACACTACTTTCACTAGTCTCCGTCCACCAATCAACCCCCTACTAGGCCCGCACTCCATAAACAGTAGTTTGGTAATACTCGAGTATACCAGGAATCCAAGATTCCAAAGAAACAAGATCAAGTCAAGGATTTTACCACTGGTGGTGCTGGACAACACAACAAGCAAGCACAACGGCTATACTTCACCAGGGACCTCCAAACATCAGTCCCCAAGGTTTATCGGCCTTCTCGACCAAGCCCTTGCTGGCTCGATACAACCGAATCACCTAAGAGGTTGGGTACCCAAACAGTAGCAGTAGCTGATGGGATATCACCCAAACAACTTAAACACAGTCATATATAGAGAAATCACATCTTATAATAACAGCATACAGAGCCTCATTGGAAAACAAGTGAGGTCGAGTGCGATAAAGTACACGCTCGCCTCCATTTTATCAAAACAGTATTTGGCTCCAACAGTCATAAATCAAGTATTTCAAATATTCAGATAACAGGTAGCAGATAGTGGAACACTTACCTGTCAAGCAAAAGTAGCAATCGACGTCAAACGTCTCAGTTACGATCACATTCGTTTCCCAAACCTAGGTCAACGAGTGAAATCATTAATAATTGGATTCGTTCTTTACTAAAGTATTGGTTCATTAAGAAACTGAGTATGTAGTCTAGGCTACTTAATTAGGCAGGCAATAGGATCCATAACATGGTAAAATTTCATAAGAAAATAAGTGTAGTGTGTACATGAAAGCTCGGCAAGAGAAATGTTTCATTTAGACTTGAAGGTTCCTTATTCGGATTAAACAGTCTTGCCCGGCAGTCTTGGGAAAGCGGTTATAATTCACTGTAAAAAAGTCAGAATTAGGTTCCGTTGGAGCTGTTAGAAACTAGGTTCACAAGGCTATATTAGTGTAGAAGAAACCATTTCCAAAATCCAAACGTAAGTGGTTCAAAATTAAGCTACTAAAAGAATTTTCTGGACAGTCTCGGATGAACAGTAACAACCGGGCAGCCAACTTTCGAGACTCGCCACGAATCGCTCGGGATGAACCCGAAAATGAGCTTGGTACCATTTTAAAGCTCTAAGAGTCTACTTTCAAATGCCACAAATGGTACTCAATTCTGATCATTGAGTAAAACGTTATGACTTTCACAAGATCACTGGTCAGAAAATTCCTGGACCTAGTCTAGTTTTTCCTTTTTGCTCATAACTCAAGATTTATCCAACCGAATTGGTTAATTTTTTGTAGACAACCTCCACACACACAACCCAACATATATCTCTCACACTTGTAGCCAAATTAAGCATGAAATTATCAAAGCAAAACTGGGCAGCATGCCCTTGAAATTTCCGGACAGCACCTCCCCAACTTTTCTAACTTTCAACCTTTCATGATTTGTACTCCAATCACATAACAAGCATTAGATCTACTAAAAAGGGGCTCAAAAACATGTTAATACTTCATACACACACATGAACAAGGGTTAGGTATTTCATCAAACACTTGGTAGGCATACTAACAAACTTAACTACTACTTGTTTAATTGAAAGAATTAACCCCAAATCTCAACCAAAACACTTGTATTTCACCATAAAAACTTAAAATAGATGATATAACATCATAGCCCCCCAAATTTAAAGGTCATTTATCTCTCTTACAAGTTGCTTAGGTCACGAAACAATCCACCAAGATGGAAGCTTCAAGCTTGGATCAACCACTGTGAATGAAAAGGAAGTTTCTCAACCCACTCAAGTTCTTTCTCTTTTGATTTTTGCTCTTGATTTACTAGGGTTAGAAAGCAAGAAAAAATGGAGTTTCTCTCTTCCTCTCTAAGCTTCATGAAAGTAGGCCACAAGAAGGAAATAAAAGGGCCAATTTTGGTTTAAATTCTTTCTAATCCCTTGGTCAAACAAGATCCATGGCTAGGGTTTTGCCACTTGGCTCCATCATTGTCCAATCCTTTCTTAATCTTTGACTAATGACATACTAACCTTTCTAAATGTACCAATACATATTTAACACCTCTAATCCTACATGTAAAGTTCCAACCACTAATAAAAGAAGTTTACCAACTCTAATCCTAAAGTTGGGAATGTAAGTAGGAATAATCCTAGAAAAAATAAAAATTTTTTAGTTTTGCGTGATCTCATTTGAAAATCATATCTCGAGATTCTTATGCCCAAAACTTAAAAACTTTATACCGTCGGAATATGGATTCAAATTTTTACAATTTTCTAGAAGGTACCATTGTAAGATCCAATCCACAAGTCAGTCAAATTCCAACCTAAAATTGCTACTTCACCCAGTAATAGACAGAACAGGTATACAGTTTCAGTCAACTTTGAAAAATCGTAGATATTCATGGGAATTGAGAACAATACTGATACTCTGAAACTAGTTTCAAACATAATAAATGAAACTCAATTTTGACTTTTCTACATCAAGAAATAACAAATTTCGTAAAACTTTCCAAGGTTCCCTGTGAAAAAATTTTCAGCGGTGTTTACTAACTTTTTCTAACCCATTCAAGGCTTCATTTTTCCCATGAAATAGCTTCAATTCAAGCATATAAATATTAAGCCCACAACTCACTACATCAAGCATATAACTATCACCTATTCAAGTTAGAAAATGAACCCTAAGCTGAAATTCCTAATCACAAGTTGGAAGTTTCTTTAGGCAAGTCAAACTAGCATATAAAAGTTAGATATTTCACATAGCAAGGCTACCAAACCATGGCCAACACTTAAGTATCATGTGTGGACAGAAAAGTACCATAAAGCTGAAAATTTCACAACACAACTTCAAACCATGATATTTTCTCATAAAACAACCGAAATGGAAACCCTAAACCTCCAGTTTGCATATATTTAAAGTAAAGTTTATTGCTAAAGTTACCCTGTAATCTCAAAAAAGATGAAAACTTAGAGTTTCTTCCTCCAAAATCACACCACCAACACCTAGAAATCCACCTTAGTTATCATTTCTATAGAGTAGTTTGCAAATTAGTTGGTTGAAACTCAAGATTCAAGTATAAATTTGAAAAAGAGTTGAAGGTCTCTCGTTGGTTTTTCTTCTCCATTTGTTCGGCCAAGCAAGATGAAAAATGAAAACAATTTGGTCAACTTTTTGATTTAGTCAAGGTGAAGAATGTGACACAAACTTTAATCTTGATAAAAGAAGAGTTAAAACTTGGCTACTATTTTTGCTAGCTCTCAAACCCATACACTATACGTTAAGTTTATTCCTTTGGAACGACAAACGAAAATCTTTACCTAACTTAAAGACTAAATTATAGCAATAGACTCATGGGCAAGAATCCAATACTGCCCAACCACTCACTAATGGCTAACTTGACAAGGGATGTCTTGAGATGCTATTCGACTAGGCAGATGCACTAATTTAAACTTATTGCGTACCCCTTCTGGAATCCCTTCATATTTCTTTTTCAAGTCTATGTTCTGGTGCAGTAGTTCAATTTTTCTCCAAGTATTCTTGTGCCCATCGTTATCCCCAGTGTTTAGTTAATCTCTTTTAGAACTATACTTCCTTTCGAACAATCTCTATTTTCTTCTGCAGATCAATCAAATTTGTCATCTCGTCGATCCACTTAACTTGATGATAGCTTGCCAGGCAAATCAAAGGAGCAGAATAAGTAACTAATTATAATTGGAAGTTCTAACACTTTTCCTTCGCTTCGGTCAGCCCCAGAGGAAAACGCAAGGAAGCTTTTTATTGCTGCCAATTTTCCTCCAAAGCATGCGGCGGATGGTCCCTCAATTCTTTGGTCAAAATCGAGTAAAGAGAGAGAGACCACCAAGTCCACAATGGCGGCTGCACTTTGCTTTCTTTCTTTTTATCACCAAAGAGACATACGAGAGATTAGAGAATTGGTTTCATTTCTCAATTTTGTCCAAGCACAATGAAAAGCTCACAGCATCCCCAAAGTCAACAATTGCGGCTGCCTTACTTTCTTTCTTTTGTATTTTTTTGTTATGCAAGCATACGAGAAGCCATTTCAATTGCTTGATTTCTTGATCAAAGATAGTTAAAAGCAAAACATCCAGAGTTGGTTGCTCACAAGTCAACAATAAATGGCTTCTGTCCTCTGCCTTTTTCCCCTCCGGCTGCGGCGCACAGTCTCCTCTTTTCAAACAAAGAAAAAACTCTCCCTAACCTAAGCCGCCCGAGAGAGATAAAATACAATCTCTCTCAATAGCTGAAAAACTGTTACTTCTTAAAGTTGAATTTAAGCACTTTTCAGCAACCGTTTCTGCAATTAGCACCAAAACAAAATATCAGTAGAATCCACCCAATTAACGAAAATATTTAGTCAATTAATTATGCAATAATGCCCAAAATACTCACTAAAATGCAACCTATCAATCTCCCCCACACCTGAACTATGCTTGCCCTCAAGCATAATTAACTCAGAAGTACAATCAAGATGCTAAGCAAATCACAGCAGTTCATACCAAGAATGCCATTCCAAGATCCCCAATAACCTTATCGAAATCAGAATATACCAAATCAGCACTACTCGCAGTTTAAGGTGCACTCATTCACTCCCAAGTGTATATGAAATGTATATAAGATGACTCTCAAGACAACACAATAGAATGACACTACCATAAGCTTGCTCATATATCATATCTCCACCACTTACTCATGAATCTAAATGCAGCAATCAAGGGACTTGCAAGGTTGTAATGGGGCTAGGGCGAGAAGGTAGGATAAGAAGGAGTCAAGAGGGTGTAAAAGTATAAAGGAAGTGCTCAGAAATTCATTACACAGATTCTTGCACATTGGGAACTTCAAAGCATCTCAACCATTACACAAGTGAAGCAAATTAGCACTTGCCGCAACCTTCGACTTTTCTTTTTCTTCTCCTTCATTCATCTACTTCTCTTTTGCCATCTTTTTTTTTTTTTTTTATAACTCCCAACCAGCACCCTGGAAATCAATTTTACTTGTTGATTTCCTGCACTTTGTCTTCTTTTCACATTTCCCTTTCTTTTTTTTTTCTTTTTTTTTTCGATACATAAATGGGTGTAATGCCCCTCGAATAGTACTCCAAAAGTCCGTATAATGAAATCAAAACACTTCTTCACACGAGGTTCAAAAAGTCTAAAGAGAGGTTACACGGCTAAGAGCTGGGGTCTCAAGCAAAGAACAGGGGTTAAGGCTCAACTTGGCTCCCTAATGGTAGTAAATAATCCAAGGGCTGGTTTCGAAAAAGTCCAAAAGTGGCTCATTCCTAGGTGCCCTATCATTTCAATGCATTAAACTCATTTAAATGTGGTCTTGACATACATAACCGAGCAAGTTCTAGAATGACAAACCATGTGCAATAACCACTCAAACAAACGAAAAATTAGGCCCAAAAATCGCACAAGTGGTCAAATTTATGTCAAATTCAGCATATTCATCAATCAATTCGTCATCAAGGAAAGTAGAACACCCCATGGCATGAACGTGCTACGTACACTCATATCCCGATTGCATTCATCACAGTTTAAAGAAATGAACTACTAAGGCAAGGAAAAAATTTAATCAGACAACTAAAAACATAACCAAAGCATAGTTAACCCTCCCCCACACCTAAACCTTACATTGCCCTCAATGTAAGCAAAGTAAGACCAAATTAGAGGTATTGGGGCAACGACACTTCCCTTAAAACGGAGGAGGGCAGAAACGAATCACGGCTGCGGAGGAAAAGGCGGGCGGAAGCCCACGTGATGGAGATACTGCGCTATATTCTGGGCCATCCCGCCCATTTGACGCTCCATCCGATCCATACGAGTGTCCATGTGCTGCATCTGGAACCGGAGGGCCGCTAGCTGGCTATCGACGGAGGAAGATGGCGGAGGTGCCGAAGAGGACGGTCCGGGGGCATTCGTGGACGTACCACCAGCCTCCGGAGCAGCGGATTTGGAAGCTTTGCGCTTCGGAGGAACGGAGATTGGCCCCGGGGGAGCAAACTGGAAAGCGCCATTCACCTGTCTCACAAGACCCATTTTCTCCAAACAAACCAAATCAAGGGGCTCCATAATGCAAGCACGATGTAAGTTATGATTATTCAAGTCTAAAACCCCAAGATTCACAGCTAACTGAGTGATAAAGGAGCCTAAGATTAATGGCTTATTTTTCTTACTTAGCACAGTTCGGAGGTGTAGGGCAAACCAGCTACCCAAGTTGACCCTAGTCCTAGTGACCATGCACCAAACGAAAAAGAACTCGGGCTTGGTCAGAGTACCGGAGCTATCCTTCCTACCTGAGAAACTATAAGCCATGAATCTATGTAAATAACGATAGGCGGCGCTCTTAAGATAAGAAGCCTTAGACTGACTGGGGTCATAGCATTGCTGGTCAACTGACAAGCCACTCCAATAATCAAGGTAATGAGAGAAAAATGGCTCTATATATTCGCACGCACTGTGCATATACTCCTCACTCTGGGAGTAAGGAATATCAATAAACCCAAGAGCCAAATTAAACTCAGTGATAGACTGGTTAAACTCTCTACCCATTAATCGAAACCTCACAACCCCAGGAGTGGTAACGGAGAATTCATCAGGAATATTAAATTCAAAGGTAGCATAGAATTCCCACGTGAGTTCAGTAAAAGCAGGTTGATTGATAGAAGCATAGCGGGCCCAACCTACATTAGTCAAGTGCTGCGCGACCTCATCCCTCAGGCTTAGCAAATCAAGTGTAGGGCCATGGAGGTATTTACAAGGAATTATCTTCCTTGTGCAAGCCGAGGCATACCGCTCCTTGTCGGTAGCCCGGGTGAAGGTCAAATGACCGCCAAAATGGGCCGGAGAGGAGATGTGAACCTCCCTATTCCGTCCAAGGCGGGTACGGGGCCCTCCAGGCCCAGTCGATGGGGCAGGTCCCTCTAAGGGGACCGTAGGTTGAGGGTTTGAGGTGGATGGCTTGTTCTTGCCTTTGGTTTTTGGTTTAGTCATTGGGGATTGGAAAAGAGGGCAAAGTCAAGGTGAAGTTGGGTAAAATGGAGCGGTGGTTAAACAACAAAGCAAAGGGTCCCCAAACACAGCTCCAAGCACCAACAATTAAACAAATAACAACCAAACAGCCCAAGAATCAATTAAGTAGATAAACAATAAAAATTACACCCAAGAACTAATTAAACATGTGAACAGCAGACTACTCCCCAAACACTACCAAATCAACCCAAATCACTTAATTAGACTAACGCAGCAAAGTTCCCCCCAAAAAAATAATTAAAGAAACCACCAGAGTGAAAACTTTCCCCCAATATCTCTGATTGAACACCAAATTTCACAAATAGACCACAATCAACCACAGATATATCACAGCACCCAAAATAACACACAATTTCTGTCCTCAGCTAGCATATCAAAAATCTGGCCTCAGCTAAGAAATTAAAATCTGGCATCCGCTAAGAAAAGCTAGTAATCTGGCCTCAGCTACTTAGTGACAGAAAAATAAAGAAAGAAATCACCGGAGGTTTTTCGACTGTCAGTCAGAGTGGTGGAGAAGAGCAACGCGCATGGCCTTTGCTGGTTCTGGAAGTCGCGCGCGTGCGCGCTGGTGTCGCGCGCGCTGGACTGCTTGAGGGCCGCTGGTCTGCGCGCGCGGGCTGCTGCTGGGTGGATCTAGACCAGCGCAGGAGGGAAAGGCAGCGGCGGACTGGGCTTGGCTGTGCGAGCTGCTGGCGGCGCACGGACTGCGCTGGAGTCGCGCGCGCTGCCAAGCTTCTGATCTGCGCGCGCGGGCTGATTCTGGCTGCACGCTGGCGAGCGGCAGGCGAGGCCGGGCGAGGCTGGGCTGGAGCTCGCGCGCAGCTGGCGGTGGCGACGCGCTGGGCGGGAAGCGCGGGTCTGCACGCTGGAGGTGCAGGCGCGCACGGCGGCGTGCGGTGCGGCGGCCGACCAAGCCAAAGAAGGGAAAAGGGGAAAAGAAAGAAAAGGAAGAAGAAAAAGAAAGAAAAGGAAGAAGAGGAGAAGTAGGTCTACGGAAAATTTTTTTTTTTTTTTTTTTAACGTGACCACCTGGCGTGGGCACGCCCAACTGCTGTGGAGTTCGCAGAACCTGATCGAAAATTTCCTCCCCTCGAACGTGACCACCTGGCGTGGGCACGGCTAACTACTATGGAGTTCGCAGAACCTGATCGAAAATTTCTTCCCCTGGAACGTGACCACCTGGCGTGGGCACGTCTAACGGCCATAGAGTCCGCAGAACCTGATCGAAAATTTCCTTCGTCAGGCGTGACCACTTGGCGTGGGCACGGCTAACTACTATGGAGTTCGCAGAACCTGAGCGAAAATTCCTTTCCTCAGGCGTGACCACCTGGCGTGGGCACGTCTAACTACTAATCTCCTGCCACAAAACATCAAACCATCAATTGACACTAATACATAACTAAAACTTCAAAAATGCATGAAAACTGAAACAAATAGTCTTGGGTTGCTTCCCAAGTAGCGCCTTTCTTTAATGTCTTTGGCTAGACATGGCCAGAACCCTCAAGCATGATAAAGTGGATCTTGGAGGTGTTCAACTTCTACTTCTCCAACATAGAAACCCTCATAATAAGGTTTTAGACGATGGCCATTCACCACGAACTTTTTCTCCGTTTTTAAACTCTGGATTTCCACTGCACCATAATGGAACACATTAGAAACGACAAATGGACCAATCCAACGAGAACGCAACTTACCGGGAAAAAGTTTGAGCCTTGAGTGATACAAGAGGACTTTTTGCCCCACTACAAAAGTTTTCCTAGAAACCTGCTGATCATGAAAGATTTTACTCTTTTCCTTATAGATCGTGGCATTCTCATACGCCTCATTTCTTATTTCTTCTAACTCTTGTAGCTGCAATTTCCTTTGGACCCCTGCTTCATCTAATCCCATGTTACACTGCTTCACTGCCCAAAATGCCTTGTGTTCGAACTCCACGGGGAGATGGCAAGCCTTACCGAAGACAAGTCTATACGGAGACATCCCAATCGGCGTCTTATACGCTGTTCTATAAGCCCATAGTGCGCGCACCATCTTCTCCAAGATCGACTTGACTTCCCTGTTTGACACTTCGGCCTGACCGTTTGCCTGCGGGTGATACGGTGTGGATACCTTATGCAGTACACCATATTTTCGAAACAAGGCAGTGATAGTCTTGTTGCAGAAATGTGTCCCTCTATCACTAACCACAGCTCTTGGCATTCCAAAGCGGACAAAGATATTAGATTTTAAGAACTCTGCAACCACTTTAGAATCATTAGTACGGGTGGCTTTTGCTTCCACCCATTTAGAAACATAATCTACAGCAAGTAAAATGTATAGGAAACCAAAAGATGAGGGAAAAGGACCCATAAAATCTATCCCCCAAACATCAAAAATTTCAACAAACAACATGGGGGTTTGAAGCATTTGGTCCCTACGAAAAATATTCCCTACCCTTTGACACCTATCACAGGATTTACAGAATAAATAAGCATCTTTGAACAGGGTAGGCCAATAAAAGCCACTCTCTAACACTTTGCGAGCTGTTCGCTTGGGCCCAAAATGCCCTCCACATGCAAATGAATGGCAAAAATTTAAAATAGAGTGAAATTCACCTGCACCTACACACCTCCTGAGCACTTGATCCGAACATTGTCTCCATAGGTACGGGTCGTCCCAAATGTAATATTTGGCATCACTCTTCAACTTGTCTCTCTTAGCCTTTGGCCACTCTGCAGGCAGTTGATTAGTCACTAAAAAGTTTACTAAGTCGGCATACCAGGGTACAGACGCGTTCACAGCAAGTAGTTGTTCCTCTGGAAATGCCTCCCTCAATGGTGGCTCCTCCTTATGAGCAAGCAGGCGGCTCAAGTGATCAGCGACTAAGTTTTCTGCCCCACTTTTATCCTTAATCTCCAAGTTAAACTCTTGAAGAAGCAGGATCCATCTGATGAGTCTTGGTTTAGCATCCTTCTTCGTCATCAAGTATCTCAAGGCTGCATGATCAGAGAAAACTGTTATTTTTGCACCTAACAAATAAGGTCTAAATTTTTCTAATGCAAAAATCACAGCTAGCAATTTTTTTTCTGTGGTAGAGTAGTTGAGCTGAGCTCCATTTAACGCCTTAGATGCATAGTAGATTGCATGTGCAGCTCTACCAATCCGTTGCCCCACCACCGCTCCCACTGCATAGTCACTCGCGTCACACATTATCTCAAATGGGAGACTCCAGTCTGGAGGTTGGATAACAGGCGGTGATGTCAATGACTCCCGCAGCCTTTCAAATGCCACCTTGCACTCTTCGGTGAAGTCATATGCTACATTTTTTTGCAACAGCTTAAACAGGGGCGCTCCAATTTTGGAGAAATCTTTGATGAATCTCCTGTAGAACCCTGCATGACCCAAAAAAGAGCGCACCTCTCGCACACTTGCGGGGTAAGGTAGAGCAGAAATAATATCGATTTTTGCCTTGTCTACCTCTATACCTCTAGCCGACACTACATGCCCTAAAACAATGCCATGATCTACCATGAAATGACACTTTTCCCAATTTAACACTAAATTTGTCTCAATGCACCTCTTCAGAATTAAAGTTAGATTATCAAGGCATTCGTCAAAACTGTCTCCATACACACTAAAATCATCCATAAACACCTCAATAATCTTTTCTACATACTCAGAAAATATACTCACCATACACCTCTGAAAAGTTGCTGGGGCGTTGCAGAGGCCGAAAGGCATCCTCCGGTAGGCAAATGTACCAAAGGGGCAGGTGAAGGTAGTTTTCTCCTGATCCTCTGGTGCTATTGCGATCTGAAAATAACCAGAGAAACCATCAAGAAAACAATAATAGACACGGCCAACTAACCTTTCTATCATCTGATCAATAAAAGGTAGAGGGAAGTGGTCCTTCTTCGTCACAGCATTCAGACGCTGATAGTCAATGCACTGGCGCCATCCTGTGGGTTTCCTCACCGGGACCATCTCACCCTCTTGGTTCTCTTCAACTGTTACTCCCGCATTTTTCGGGACTACTTGCACGGGGCTCACCCAAGGACTATCTGAGATGGCGAAGATGATCCCCACCTCTAGGAGTTTAAGTATCTCCTTCTTCACCACTTCCATCATTAGTGGGTTCAGTCTCCGTTGCCCTTGCCTCACTGGTTTTGCATCATCCTCAAGCCGGATCCGATGCATACATAAAGAGGGGCTAATTCCCTTGATATCTGCTACGCTCCACCCAATTGCCTCCTTATGATCCCGAAGAAGACGAATTAATCTGTCTTCTTGCCCTGGTGATAGGTGTGCAGATATGATGACTGGTAATGTCTCATTTTCCCCGAGAAAGGCATACTTCAGATGCTTAGGGAGAGGCTTGAGCTCCAACTCAGGCGCCTGCACAATAGAAGGCAACAATTTTTCCTGAGTTTCTGGTACAAAAACAGAAGTAAGCTCATACCTTAGAGAAATTGGGGGAAGCGAATGCAGTGCTCCAACAGCGTGGTATAGCTCATCACTTATTTCTACATCAAAAGTTGCTCCCAACTCAAGATGTTTGGCCAATGCCACTGCCAGTGCGTCGACCCCATCCAATTCAAATATTTCCTGTACAAGGGGCTCAACAACACTTAAAGCACAAATAGAGTTAGTTTCATTTGGGTACTTCATCGCTTCAAAAATATTAAAATTTACAATTTTCCCATCAAACTCTATTGACAAGGTACCCTCATTTACATCTATTTTCGTCCTAGCAGTGCTTAAAAATGGCCTACCTAACAGAATAGGAGACGGATTCAATGCCCTTTCATCCCCCATGTCTAGGACATAGAAATCTGCAGGAAAAACTAACTCATTGACCTGTACCAAAACATCTTCAACTAACCCTTCTGGGTAAGCATTGGTACGGTCTGCAAGTTGAATTATGATGCCTGTGCCTTTTAACGGGCCAAGATTTAGAGATGCATAAATTGTCTTAGGCATAACATTAATTGACGCCCCCAAATCCAACATTGCTTTCCTAATGGGAGTACCTCCTATCTTGCAGGAAATGGTGAACATACCTGGGTCCCCACATTTTTGTGGGAGCTTTCTCTGGAGCATAGCTGACACGTTTTCTCCCACCGCCACTCGTTCATCTCCCCTTAGCTTCCTCTTGTGGGTGCACAAGTCCTTCAAAAATTTGGCATATTTTGGTATCTGCTTGATTGCATCTAGTAGGGGAATGTTGATCTCCACTTTCCGAAACACATCCAAGAGCTCTTTTTCCTTTTCTACCTTCTTTGTCTTTTCCAACCTGCAAGGAAAAGGGGGTAAATTAGAGCTAATAATGAGTGGAGAAGTGGAAGTTACCTTAGGATCCTCATGAACACGTCCTTCCTCCTCAATTTCCTTTTCTATCTCCTCCTCGCTTGTGCTTTTTGAATTTTTTACTTTAGGCCCTTCCAACTCCTTGCCACTCCTCAGCGTCATGGCACTTACATTCTTGGGATTCACCTCGAGTTGCGATGGCAGTTTCCCATAAACGTGGGACTCCAAGCGGTTAATGGCAGTTGCCAGTTGGCTTATTCGAGCGTCTTGGTCCTTCTTGTTCGCTTTGATCTCCTGATGAAGGCTTTTGATTAGGTCCTCCAAGGAGTTTCCTGAATTGGAGGATGAGGGTTGAGATTTTGGTTGCCAAGGCTGGTGGAATCCTGGTGGACGATTCGGGAATGAACCTTGTTGCCTGTTCCCATAACTGAGGTTGGGATGGTCTCTCCAACCGGGGTTGTATGTGTTGGAATACGGGTCATACTGTCTGCGGGGCGCGGGCACGCCTCCGGCCATATTTACCTGTTCTGCCCCGTCCTCTTGCAGAATGGGGCACGAATCCGTGCAGTGGTCCATGCTAGTACAGATTCCACACACCTTTGCTCGCGGTGTGTCTCTCATGGCCAATTGCCTGACAGCAGATGTCAACTCTGACAGTTGCTGCTGGATGGATGACGTCTCTGTCTCATTGATTCTACGGGTAGGATTGCTCTCACGGAAGCCGAACTGCTGAGAGTTTTCTGCCATGGCTTCAATAAGGTCCCACGCTTCCCACGGTGTCTTGTTCGCCAGGGCTCCTCCACTCGCAGCGTCAATAATACTCCTGTCAGTTGACTGGAGTCCCTCATAGAAGTACTGGATCAACAGTTGTTCACTAATCTGATGCTGTGGGCATCTAGCGCACAACTTGGTGAACCTTTCCCAAAAATCATACAATGACTCCCCGGAGTATTGCTTGATGTTGCAAATCTCCTTCCACAAACTTGCAGCCCGGGACGCGGGGAAAAATTTCTCCAGGAATTTCTTTTTCAATTGTGCCCACGTGGTGATACTACCTGCAGGCAGGTAGTATAACCAATCCTTCGCTGCATCCTTGAGAGAGAAGGGGAAGGCTCTCAGTCTTATTTGCTCCTCAGTGACCCCAGGAGATTTCATGCTAGAGCAAACTACTTCGAATTCCTGGACATGTTTGTGGGGTTCTTCACCAGAAAGACCATGGAACGAAGGCAGGAGCTGAATTAACCCCGTTTTCAGCTCGAAAGAGGTATTTTCAGCCAAAGTTGGGAACGTGATGCACAAGGGCTGATGAGTCAGGTCTGGGGTAGCCAGCTCCCTTAATGTCTGAGTGTTGGCCATGCTAAATTCGTCTTCTGTTGACTCGTTTGCAGTAGATAAATGCCTTTCTTTTTGTCTCTTGGTCTCTTGCCTCCGCCTACGCGCTGCCTTCTCAACCTCAAGATCGTATACCAAGTCACCTGTGCGAGAAGAACGGGGCATAAACTAGCAAAAGTACCAAGAAAAAGAAAAATAAAATAAAACAAAATAAAAACTGAATTCAAAAAGAAACAAATAATTCAAACGCCAAGTCCCCGGCAACGGCGCCAAAAATTGACAAGTTCCGAACCTGTGCAATAATAATAAATAAATCCTAACTACCACCTGAAACAGCTAGTAATCAATTCGAGTACTGGAGCAGGGACTCTAGGTGTGCAATGGGTTACTTGATTCACCCTGTTCCCGAAGAGTTTGCTTAATCCGATATACCTGAATTAATTATTTAACTGAACTCCCTAACTAGTAGACAGTGGTAAGCAGGGTCGTCTCCTCAGGGACTGGAGAAATATTTGTTTCTTTTCAAATCAAGATTAATGGGGGGGTTTTGGTATCAAAAGCCAACTGAGCAAATTAAATGCAAGAAATAATTAATTAAAAGAAATAATTAAGAGAAACTCTAGCCAAGGGTATACTTCAGAAATGGTTCATGCACTGATCATTGATGCAAAAATAATTCCAACACTTATTAATAGATTGGTTATAGTTGTCTCGCACGCGCTACACAACCAACCCTTCCTTAATTTATCGATAGCTAAGGTACGACCGTTAGCTATTTCTCTAACCCAAAAACAACCCTAGGTACGACCGTAGGATTTAATTTCTAGATTGCATTAATAGTTAGAAAGGCCCAATCCTGACTAACAAACACGCTACGAGGGTTCATTCAAGCCATATCAAATATTCCCCTGACACAAATCCAATTGTGTCAGTTGCTACTGGAATAGAAGTAACGAACAATTACGGATTCAATCACCCCTATATAGCAAAATAGCCTATATGAACAATTAATTATTGCGCACTAATCAATCATACATAAGGCTATAACACTTAGAAACAGGAAATATATAAATACTAATAAATGGAAGAAATAGTTAAAATAAATTCGATCTCACAGTAATTTCTGAACCAAATCGTCAGTTGTCCCCTTGACTAGAATTGGAGAATTAGCTCCTCATTACTGAAGGGCAAGCGGCGCGTGGAGTTTGGGGGAGGTTTCCAGAGCACTTTTCCTTCGCTTCGGTCAGCCCCAGAGGAAAACGCAAGGAAGCTTTTTATTGCTGCCAATTTTCCTCCAAAGCATGCGGCGGATGGTCCCTCAATTCTTTGGTCAAAATCGAGTAAAGAGAGAGAGACCACCAAGTCCACAATGGCGGCTGCACTTTGCTTTCTTTCTTTTTATCACCAAAGAGACATACGAGAGATTAGAGAATTGGTTTCATTTCTCAATTTTATCCAAGCACAATGAAAAGCTCACAGCATCCCCAAAGTCAACAATTGCGGCTGCCTTACTTTCTTTCTTTTGTATTTTTTTGTTATGCAAGCATACGAGAAGCCATTTCAATTGCTTGATTTCTTGATCAAAGATAGTTAAAAGCAAAACATCCAGAGTTGGTTGCTCACAAGTCAACAATAAATGGCTTCTGTCCTCTGCCTTTTTCCCCTCCGGCTGCGGCGCACAGTCTCCTCTTTTCAAACAAAGAAAAAACTCTCCCTCACCTAAGTCGCCCGAGAGAGATAAAATACAATCTCTCTCAATAGCTGAAAAACTGTTACTTCTTAAAAATTGCAGCCAGACTCCCTAGAAAAATATTAAAATAAAATCTATTACAATTAGGTATCTTGAGCTTCTCAAACGGGCCCCACGTCCGATGAATCTTCTAAAAGTTGAATTTAAGCACTTTTCAGCAACCGTTCCTGCAATTAGCACCAAAACAAAATATCAGTAGAATCCACCCAATTAACGAAAATATTTAGTCAATTAATTATGCAACAATGCCCAAAATACCCACTAAAATGCAACCTATCACTAACCATATAACTTTTAAATTCATTCACTTCCAATCCAACCACGAGAAGCTAAACGTAACTATTCTCAGATGAGATAGACAAGAAAGTAGGGTACATTTAGAGCAATATCTTGAAATACTATGCCACTTATTCTTATCCGGTGATTTTAATACAAGGAGTATCCTTACCACTTATGTGCATAATGAAATCCTAAAGCGTACTTTGTACGTCAAAAGTTCCACATCCTATCTCAAGCTTTGGCATACAGGTATAGGAGCCCACTCTTTTTCTCAAATCCCATACATAATTCCATAACTCTCGATCTTAACACGGTAATAATTAAGCCAAGTCCATACTTTGGCATTAGTGGATAGGTGTCAAGGAGGTATAGGCAAGGGTAGTTCATTGAGAACCAAGCTACAGGTATCAGATATTACAAGAGAGGTAGAAATACCTATATAGTTACAGTTAACCGTCTCAAAATCCAATAAGCACTTATCAAGTCCTCACAGTCATAAGAGAAGGAAACAGATCTTCAGTGCAAATTTCCCGACGTACACAACAATTTGGTCACCGTCTATAGAAACCCTAGTCAGACTATTACTAGATTAGTCCATAATAACCTTTCGAGATCCATTCTCTCAATCAGTCCAATAACTAGGTCAAGTGTTAGAATCTTGCGCGCCTTGACTTTTGCCATTAAAACTTATCTCAAGTGCAATCAAAATACAGACCCTTATTCTAGTGCTCTCCTCTTTTTGGTACTCAAGTACAAGAATCCACAATAAGGTAATTCACAACTTGAGCCGGCCGATTCCAAGAGTAAATCACCCATATTAGAGATTGCTACCCGACGTACATATCTATTTCTTCCAAGTATCTTGATAAAGGGTTTATGCTTATAGCAGTCTTGTTTCATAGCTTATACCCAATAACACCATTTGATCCCAAGCTCACTTCGTGCAAAGACCACGCGAAACAGCAAAAATATCTTCCATTCATTCAAATCAATTCTCGGCAGCTTCGGGATCTGGTCTTCTAAGAAATTTAGGGGAAGAGAACTTTGGAACCGTTTCAGGGCCCTGTCTTCACTTACTTCAAGGTTCCTTTACTAGTTACTCGGTACTTGACCTCGATGGTCAATCAAACGGTACTTGACCTCGATCTGGTCAGTAAATAGTAGATCAGTCATACGATTGATAGTTGTAGCCACCTGGTCTCCTTCTCCACATTCGGGTCCTTGGTTCTAATTGGCTACAGACCTTTATTTCTCCTCTTAGTCCTGGACTTACCTAGATCCACACCCATGGCTCTAACCATATTGTCATCTAGTCTCCATTATTACTCACTAGTCTAGGGCCCAAGTATTATAGCTAACAGGGTAAGCAAATAGGGGTATAACAATATATGCTTACTCATATTTAAAAGTCACATAAGAAATGAAATCGGAGTCACGATAAGCGAGTGAATTTACAAAGCAGTTGAAGGTCAATATCAAAATAAAGTCAACAGTCAACAGTCAAAAGTCAGAGCCAAAAGTCAACGGTCAAAAGTCAAAATCTAAGTCAATAGTCAAAACATCGTACATAAAAGGCTCTTAACAGTCATTTATAAGATAACAGGACCAAAAGTAACAAGTACAAGCCTCAAAAGTACAGATATAGAAGTACAGTCATATCAAACAAAAACCTAGTACAAGTGTCAAAAGAAAACTGTACAACCACCGAGCCACAACCTCCCCTATCGTTTCTATGTGCAATAGTCAAAATCATCCAAGGTAGTAGCCTAGGAGTAGAGGCTTAATTCGTCGCAGGACTAGTTGACCCCCCAGATTAGGCGGGTTCGTCTCTAATCTCGCCTCCTATGTAAGAAGCCTCGTCACTCACTTCTTCCAGCAGATCATCACAAATATAGAATGGACTCTTCTCTAATCCTCACTTTCCTGGCTCTCTTAACCATGCGCTCTTGAGCTTCACCAAGCTGCGCGCTCAGGTCATCAACCCTTTCTCGGCCCTTGACCATATCATACTCAAGTTCCTTAATCCGCTCAGCCTGCATTTCAATAGTTTTCTTCAGGTAATTCATTTCAAATCCAAGTCTAGTATTATCCCTTGATAGGACCTTCCGCTCCTTCACAATGGCCAGAACTACTTCATTAGGATAGATATAAGTATAATGGCACTCGCAATACCTGTAGCGGTTAGATGGGCTTTAATAGACTCTATCGTTTTCGGGCCTGATTTGATACTTAATCATCTGTAAGTCCCCATGGGATAGCTCAGCAACCGGTCTATTGCTAGGGCCACTAGATCCGTCCATCGTACACAAGGAGTAGAGGAAATTTAAGTACTCTTAAAGGAAAATAGTCAAATATAATCCTCAAGTCGAAAATACCCAACTCGTCCAGGCCAATTCAACCCTAGGCTCTAATTCTTATGCCTTTTAGTGGTCACTTAACTTTTTAGACCAATTCAACAGTCCAGCATCTCAAACGTTTAAGTCTAGGATATACTACAAGGATTTGAAACCTAGGCTCTGATACCAACTGTGACAGCCCTACCTCTCCCTAGGGTGAACCCTAGGGTATCAGCGAACTGCCTGCCTAGCTCTCGCCGAGACTCAGTCATTCAAAGTACTAATAACACCGATAAAACGGATGAGATATCTTCCAAGCAAGAGAATGAAACCCTGATTGAAACATAATCATTAATCCAACGTTCAGGCTTAGTATTTAGATAACTAACTGTCTACTACCACTCCATACTCCAAAATTACATAGCATAAGTCGAACTTACGGATATAAGCTTACCAGTCTGCTTAAACAAAAGTTACAACCTCAAAACACAAAAACAAGCAAAATAAAGCTAAGAAAGCCCTTGATCAAGTCCCTTCCCGATCTGTAAAGGAAAACAAAGGGAATAAGGTGAGCTAACGCCCAGTGAGGTTCTAAATAAAATAAATAAACCCATAGCCACATAAGGTCACAAAATAACCAAATAAACACCGTACAGTAGAATAACATTTTAATCACAGTTTAATTTAAGGATACGGGTGGCTTTCAAAAGCCAAAGATCTACTTAAGTTTGATCATAATTGCCTCCTATTGACACTCCGTCAACACTTGTATGCATAGCATATAGGGTCCATAGAACACTACTTTCACTAGTTTCCGTCCACCAATCAACCCCCTACCAGGCCCGCACTCCATAAACAGTAGTTTGGTAATACTCGAGTATACGAGGAATCCAAGATTCCAAAGAAACAAGATCAAGTCAAGGATTTTACCATTGGTGGTGCTGGACAACACAACAAGCAAGCACAACAGCTATACTTCACCAGGGACCTCCAAATATCAGCCCCCAAGGTTTATCGGCCTTCTCGACCAAGCCTTTGCTGGCTCGATACAACCGAATCACCTAAGAGGTTGGGTACCCAAACAGTAGCAGTAGTTGATGGGATATCACCCAAATAACTTAAACAGAGTCATATATAGAGAAATCACATCTCATAATAACAGTATACAGAGCCTCATTGGAAAACAAGTGAGGTCGAGTGCAATAAAGTACACGCTCGCCTCCATTTTATCAAAACAGTATTTGGCTCCAACAGTCATAAATCAAGTATTTCAAATATTCAGATAACAGGTAGCAGATAGTGGAACACTCACCTGTCAAGCAAAAGTGGCAATCGACGTCAAACGTCTCAGTTACGATCACATTCTTTTCCCAAACCTAGGTCAACGAGTGAAATCATTAATAATTGGATTCGTTCTTTACTCAAGTATAGGTTCATTAAGAAACTGAGTGAGTAATCTAGGCTACTTAATTCGGCAGGCAATAGGATCCATAACATGGTAAAAGTTCATGAGAAAATAAGTTTAGTGTGTACATGAAAGCTCGGCAAGAGAAATGTTTCATTTAGACTTGAAGGTTTCTTATTCGGATTAAACAGTCTTGCCTGGCAGTCTCGGGAAAGCAGTTATAATTCACTGTAGAAAGGTTGGAATTAGGTTCCGTCGGTGCTGTTAGAAACTAGGTTCACAAGGCTATATTAGTGTAGAAGAAACCATTTCCAAAATCCAAACGTAAGTGGTTCAAAATTAAGCAACTAAAAGAATTTTCTGGACAGTCTCGGATGAATAGTAACAACCGGGCAGCCAACTTTCGAAACTCGCCATGAATCGCTCGGGATGAACCAGAAAATAAGCTTGGTACCATTTTAAAGCTCTAAGAGTTTACTTTCAAATGCCATAAACGGCACTCAATTCTGATCATTGAGTAAAATGTTATGACTTTCACAAAATCACTGGTCAGAAAATTCCTGGACCTAGTCCAGTTTTTCCTTTTTGCTCATAACTCAAGATTTATCCAACCGAATTTGTTAATTTTTTGTAGACAACCTCCACACACACAACCCAACATATATCTCTCACACTTGTAGCCAAATTAAGCACGAAATTATCAAAGCAAAACAGGGCAGCAAGCCCTTGAAATTTTCGGACAGCACCTCCCCAACTTTTCTAACTTTCAACCTTTCATGATTTATACTCCAATCACATAACAAGCATTAGATCTACTAAAAAGGGGCTCAAAAACATATTAATACTTCATGAACACACATGAACAAGGGCTAGGCATTTCATCCTATACTTGGTAGGCATACTAACAAACTTAACTACTACTTGTTTAATTGAAGAAATTAACCCCAAATCTCAACCAAAACACTTGTATTTCACCATAAAAACTTAAAATAGATGATATAACATCATAGCCCCCAAAATTTAAAGGTCATTTACCTCTCTTACAAGTTGCTTAGGTCACCAAACAATCCACCAAGATGGAAGCTTCAAACTTGGATCAACCACTAGGAATGAAAAGGAAGTTTCTCAACCCACTCAAGTTCTTTCTCTTTTGATTTTTGCTCTTGATTTACTAGGGTTAGAAAGTAAGAAAAAATGGAGTTTCTCTCTTCCTCTCTAAGCTTCATGAAAGTAGGCCACAAGAAGGAAATAAAAGGGCCAATTTTGGTTTAAATTCTTTCTAATCCCTTGGTCAAACAAGATCCATGGCTAGGGTTTTGCCACTTGACTCCATCCTTGTCCAATCCTTTTTTAATCTTTGACTAATGACATACTAACCTTTCCAAATGTACCAATACATATTTAACACCTCTAATCCTACATGTAAAGTTCCAACCACTAATAAAAGAACACTTGGACAATTACAAGTGGTGAATTATTTACAACCTAGGTCAAGGAAATATTTTACTTCAAGTAAAATGAATTGAAATGAAATGCATGGAAATTATTATAATACATAGGAAATATATTGTAAGGGCATATATTAAATGGTCTAAATCTTATAATAAGGCATGTAAATATGAAAATTGTGTTTTAAAGTGAGGGTCAAAACAAGAGATTTGTTGTAAAACATTGTAAAATATAATGTTAGGGCATATAAGAGGTGGTTTAAATCTTGGTGCAAGGCATGTAGTTTGGGAAAATTGTATTTAAAAAAAATGAGGGTTCTCACATGATGGGTCACTATCAAGTGCGGTCTTCGCCGCCATTACTGGCTCCTCTGCTTGCTTCACTGCATCGAATATATTGCAAAAGTGCTGTCGTGACCAATGTTGGATTGCATATTTAGTGAGCCGTAATTTGGCCACCAACTGCTGCAACGGGCGTCCTGGGCAATAGCTTGACCAACTCATTCTAATGACATCTAACAACTCTATTTTCGAAGTCCAAACGTTTAAGAAACGAAAAGGTCTAGGCTTGTTATCATGTCTATTCAAAGCTGATAACAAGAGGGGGGCATGATCGGAAGGCTCTCTGCCTAGGTGCCGAACTCCAAAATTCATCCCCATTAGAGTCGCAGATAGACTACATATGAATTCTAGCACTTAACCCCTTAAACTACTAACTTTTTGCCAGTGTTTTTAAACTTGGACCCGATTCACCTGTTCGATCTATTGAACCGAGAATTGGCTAGTTCTTGAGTTTGAGGTAGTATAAAAAATCGGGTGAAAAAGATTTGGTCAAATCTGTGAGAACCCGAAACTTTTCACATTTTCTAGGCATTATTTTATTTCTTTGCCTACATTTTTATACTTTTCTATAAAATATTAAATTTTCAATACATTTTTATAAGTACAGTTTTTAAATCATTTTCCTACTTTAAGTTAGTTCATCTTAAGTTTGAAGCGTATTATGGACGTGGTACCCACTAGTGCGGTAAATATGATATATTTTTGACAACTAGCTGAAGGTTTGAATAAAGGGATATTACTGTACAAGGTACTAGGAGGTAATTGGAGGTTAGCTAGATAGCTTAACCAGTGGTAGATAAAAAGATGAGAACAAAACCCTTAAAGTGCCAAATGTCGCAAACCGATTGGAAGTTGGACTTTGACCTAATTCTTACCTTTATTAAATATCAAATTTTGACCAAAAATCATCTTCATTGTCTTGCTTCTTGGCCGGCCACTTCGAGGAGAGAAACAAGAGAGACCACTTCAATTTCTAGCTTCCAAACTTGTTCGAATCTTGAGTTCTAGCCAACCAAATCGGAAACTACTCCATATAAGTGCTCACTAAGGAAGTTTAAAGGCTTTGGTGGAGTTATTTTGGAGGAGGAAAGACTAAGCTACCATTTTTCTAGAGATTCCAAGGTAATTTGCTAAGACCATCTCTCTTTGCTTCTAATAGTTGTAAATTAATGGCTTGTGGTTGCCACTTTGGTAGTTTTATGCAATATACCTTGGTTAGAAGTGGTGATATGCGAATTTTCAGTTTTCCTAGAGAATATTCTGCCCATATATGAAGCTTAAGGGTTGGCCATGATCTACTAGCTTTGATATGTGAAAATCTAGTGTTTTGGTGTTAGTTTAATTTGCCTAAAGGAATTTTCAGCTTGGGTGTTAAATTTCAGCTTTAGTAGAGAATTCTGCCCTGTTCTGACTAGTCATGATGGAGGCCAAATTAGGCTTAGCTCAAAACATTAAAGTTGTAGGAAATAATGTTATATAGTTGTGTAAAATTTCAACTCAATCCGAGCACCGTAGCAAGTGAAATGACAAAAATACCCTTGACTGCCAAAGGTATAGTTTTGCAGACAGTTTTGGAATTTCACGATTTTGCCCTCGTTTTTCACTTTGGTCCGTATCAAATCAGCATTTGGCCAAAACATGAAAGTTGTAGTCCCATGTTTTAGGTTTCCAACGCATCTAAAAACGCCTCAATCAGACTTTTGTAGCCTGAGTTATTGTCATTTGAACCCGGTGCTGATAACCAGCCTACCAGTGAAATTCTGGTTCTGTAATCTATAAATTTGACCTGGATAAACTGTGAACTGGGTTGAGTTATCTTCATAAAAGTTGTAGCCCTTTGTCTTAGTTTCGAAACGGTATAAATTGTACCCCAATCCGATAAGCATAGCTTCAATTGTGACCGATATGCTATAAGATGTCAAATCTGCTGTTTAGCCTTTTGTCTTCAAAACTGATTTCCGGTTGTATTATTAGACTTGTGTTATAATTGGATGATTTTGGAGCCTAATTGAAAGGCTATGGTGGTAAAATTTCTTGTATGTGACTTTGGGGCTGATTTGAGAAAAATAATAAAGCCATAAATGGCTGAAAAATAGGTAAATACAAAGGGCGTGCTGCCCAAATTTTCATTCGAGGACTAGACGTGTGCACTTGTAGTTTGAGTGAAGAGTTGGGGTTGAATTGAGTTTGAATTGTTTAGGTTATTCAAGTCCTCTTTCATGGAGGTATGTAAGCTAGAATTCGGCCGAAATTTGTACCCTTGGCAAAATGAAAGTAACGACTAATAGAAATACGTTTTCTTTGTCACTTCGACTCAAATGGAGATTTCAAAGTTTTAAGAGCGAGTGTAAGTTATACAAATATTTTACTCATGTCCTTTGGTTCAAATGTACTCTTTTCACTTCCAAAACCATACTTAAATTTTGTACTAGTAGTTATTCGGATTTTCTTTAGTTCACCTAAACTTTGGTTGGATGGTTTAACCGTAATATTTTCTCTTGGTTATTATTAGGATTCATGGGTGATTGAGGGTATTATCCGGAAGGAAACTTTGGACCTTATTTTGCTTAAATAAGTGAGTGTTTTTTGTACGTTATGTTTCCAATGATTATTTGTGAATGTTGGATTAAATGTTAAATGTTTTCACTGATTTCTAAAAATGAGTTTTGCTAGGTGAGTGTGTACTTTATCGCACTTGACCTAAATGAATATGAAATTTACAATGATTAAATGATTAAATGTTTAAATACTACTTGTGCATGAATGTAAGTCTTTTGGCTGAACTAGGCCCTTACTCTTCATTGCCGGTCGACTCGAGCCAGAAGCGGATTCAGTCGGGCGATTGGTGACCCTGGGTTAATGTTTGGTATACTCGAGTATGACCATGAAGTCTGATGGAGACTGGCCAATGAAATGACTAGTAGCGGGGAACGAGATTAATGACTGAATGTCAAGGACATTGGAGAAGTTTTCGAAGGCAAAACGTTTCTAATGTTGGAGGAATAAGGGAAATGGTCAGTGAATGAACGAACGAATGGCTCCACGTGAGTATGTATCCTTTTAATGAATGTGTTCTCATTACTTTTATATTGTAAATGTTTTCTGGATTATTTGCTATTCGATGCTTAAATGTCTTGGACTTAATTGTTTGATTATGTGTTTGGAATCTCACTGAACTTTTAGCTCATTCCATTAGTTTTGTTTTCCTTACAGGGGATGCGAGCAAGGGCGAGCGACTATATAGAATAGCATAGTCTAGTTTGTGAAAATTTTTGTGATTGTACTCACACTAGCGTTTGAATAGGGTTGAATGTATTGGGCACGAAGCACTTTTGTTATATTTGGGACTGTATTACTGGTTGAGATAGAAATGAATGTAAGTATACATTTTGAGTTTGGGAATTGTTGTTTCACTTATCCTCTAGGTTATATCTTATTTGGTTTGAAGAGAATGAACGAGTCCTGGCAAGAGTTGGGCAGGCGGTCCGCCGAACCCTTTGGTTCGCCTTAGGGGAAGGTAGGGCTATCACAAAATCGGTCAAAAACCAATTTGACCGCGAACCAGTAAAACCCAAAAAAGTCAAGTTTTTTTTGGTGTATTTTGTTTTTGCTGAATTTTCATTTTTCTTGGACCTTTTTATATTTTCCTAAACAACTAACAATAACACAGCAACTCTAAAAGCTTTAGATTTGGTCAAATTTTAACAAATCTGAAATCAAACAAAAAATAAAAGAAAATGTATGAAAGATTGAGAATAAAAGAAAAGGAGGTCAAGAAATCTCACATGAGAAAGGGTGAAAAGATCTAAAATAAAAAAAAAATCAAGAATGGTAGAAAGAATATAAGAGAAACAAAAGAAGTAAAAGAAAAAAAATTACAAAAAAGAAAAAAACACAAACCAAACACGTGTCTTGAAAAGTTTGTGATGGAGGACTGGAAGGTGGAAAGCTTTGATAGCAAATGGGTGGAGAAAAGGAAATAAGAATAAGAAATAAGAAGGAATCTTATAAGTTAAAAAGCTTTTCCCATATTATACTTTGACCACTCAATATTTAAATAATCATAATCACACGTTGAATTCTTTTATTACTCATTTGCAACATTACTTTTTGCATTTTTATAATGATTCGTATTTTCATTCTGGATTCATCATCTTATGGAATTAGAGACTCATTAATATTATTATATCTTACCTAAAAAAGTTCCATCAAAGTACTTTGTACAGTTTATCATTAATTTGATCCCTTGATAGATAGGATATATGGGGAAAGACTGAAATTTCACTATGAGTACATATTTATTCTATTTATTTTATTTTATATATAATTAAAAAATATTTATGATGCCATTTAGTTTGACCTCAGGTCTAACCGTTCGCACCCATTGACCCCGACTTTAAACTTTGCCGAGCCGTTACTCGATTCGAGTTTCAAAACATTGCCTTTTGTAGTACACTATAATTTACTACAATCTAGCAATAGAAAATAGAATACACTCAACTATGGAGCCATTAAAAGACGATTTCATCCCTTTATCTTTTCTTGTCCCCAAAATGCCCTTGTCATATTGTCAGAGAAAAACGTGACTTATGGCCAATGAAAGCCATACTTTTTCTTTTTATTAGAAACTCAACCCGCTCTTTCTCCTTATTGTTTTCCTTGTTATGTTTAAAGTTCTTTTTCCTCCTTCTCAATTCCTATTAAGAAACACATACTTTGATAAAAATGTGCTCAATAATTTTTCATCAAAAATTTTAATTATTATAAGAAATTAAAAATTATATACTTATTTTAAGTAATTTCTATTTTATTAGCAAATTATTGTTGTGCAATTATTGTTACCAAAAATAAAAACTTAATATATAGTATAAATATTTTATTATTTTTATTTTCCTTTGTCTTATTTTCTTCTTTATGGTTATTAAAAATTGATCTAACACTTAAATATATTCGATTATTTTTTGTAGAATATTTAACTATCATAAATTATTCCAAGAAACTAAAAAGTGTATATTTAGTAATAGCATTTTATGTAAGTTCTATTTTTATTAACAATTAGTACATCACAAACATCTTATTAATCAGTAATGCATACTAGTGCACCATCAACGTGTTATTAACAATTAATGCACAACAAGTAGTTGTTAAAGAAAAATAGCAACTACTTAAGACACTACTATGCAATATACACTTTTTTATTTCATATAATAATTTATGATAGTTGAATATTTCACATAACCAAATAATTATAAATATATGTATGCATCAAGAGAAATTGTTTACACGAAAACAAAAGTATACATTATACCACAAAAAGAAGTTCTCTAGTACATTATTCTCAATTTTTTCTGTATCATAATCGATATGGAGAAGTAAAAAGAAATATATACATAATAAAAAAGGCTGAAGAAGAAAGAGAAAAGAAAAAGTATCATATGAGAATGTCTATAATGAAGACATAATTATCTTTTTGCTAAAGACGTATATTTGACTAGTAGTTAACAGAGGCAATTTATAGATTTTATAAATACAGAGGTAATTTGCTACTTGACCCTAATTACAGGAAAGCAATACATGATTAAGCGTTAGATTAATTATCTATTTGCATTCGTTAATTCACAAACAGATAATAGTAGTTCATCTGGATCCAAAAAAGATTTCGTAAAAATCCTTGTCGCAGCCCGCTTAAAAACATAAGGATAATTTAAGAAATCTCAACTCCCCTGGACTTTTGAAAATCTCACATACTTCTCATAATAAAGAAATGGGAGCCTTTACTGACATCAGGTGTGGTAGATTGACTACCATACCCTCCCTCCTTGCATTATTAATGACATACTTTGGTATAAATTGTTTTTTAGAACAAATTAAAGGAAGAAGATAACAAAATCAAGAGGGGAAAAAATACCCAATTGTCTTTAGTAAATTGGAACCAAATTGGCTGTCCAAAGGCACGTTATTCTGACTAAACGTACTAGAGAGAGAGAGAGAGGTGACTATGTCTTGTATCTACTCATGATATTGTTAAATTAATGAACTCGTGATCAGTAGTTGGTACACAAGCAACATGAAAGTTGTGATTTTTATATCATCTGTTCCATTTTAACAAGTGATAAACTATTGGAGCATTTTAATAAAATAGTTAAATTCTCAATTAAAGGTGTAAATTACTGTGACGATCCCACCTTGCCCTAGGACGTACCCTAGGGTTTACCGGACCGCCTGCTCAGCTCTCGTCAGGATTCACTCACTCACTTCGAGAAAACAAGGTACAACCTCAAAAGTAAAGGAAACAACAGTTTCCAAGCTTGGAACGTACATGTACATTCATTTCTATTTCAACCATTCATAAATATCTGAATATAACAAAAGATTCAAATTCTAGTTGCACTTCTAACCCTAATCGAACACTAGCACTGGTAGAAATACAAAAGTTAAAAGTCTCGACAAAACTAACATTTCCTGCTTCACGCCTATGCTCGTACCCCTTGTAAGGAAAACAAAAGCTACTAGAGCGAGCCAAAACTCAGTGAGGTTCCAAAACTTCATGCAAACCCAAGTAGCAAGTTGGTCATTATATAAAACTTGAAATCTTAAAATGAGCGAGTGTAAATCATAAAAGAAACAATAACACTGCAAGCAACAATTATTTCCAAGTAGAAGGATACAGATGGCTCTCAAGAGTCACATTCCCGTTGCATTACTTGTTCTGAACCCGTTGACACTTCGTCAACGTTTAAAGAAGCAAAACCATGACCGTAGATCTCCACTTTATACCAATTTCCATCCACCAATCAACCCCCTCACCGGGCCGGCCTGAACTCCAAAGTAAGAGTGATGGTAATACTCGAGTATACCGAATCTAGTGGACCATATCCAAAGGATTATACAATAAACAATAAATAATAAATAATAAACAGTACCTATAGTTTGCCAGTCTCCTCGACCAAGCTCTTACTAGTTCGATTCGATTGACTAACCAATAGGGTGAGGATAAAAGTAGTGAGATGGGATGAGAGGCACCTCCCACTTGGATTGAGTGTGGTACATGCTACCACTCAGCACTTACAATTCAAGTACAAGCACCAATACAAGTACAGGTGAATCAAGCTCAAGCAAGTATGAGATCATTCAAGAAGGGGAGGACGAGTGCGATAAAGTACACCCTCACCTCATCCAAATAAGTCAAGTATTCTTCAATTGCATTAGCAAATTATTTCATTCAAAGATCAAGTTCAATCATGCATTGAAAAACACTCACCAATGATTTATTGCTTTTCAAAACCACGCTCAAGTTCAACTCCCTGGCTGGAGTCCAAATCTATGATAAAATACCGTTAAAACAGTTTGCAATCAATTACGTTCAAAATATAGGAGTTTCGCTTAAAGAAAATCAAATAAATGAAACTTGTTGAAGTGTATTCATTTCACTTATCAAACTCTAGAAAATTCATGCTCGCTCGTTTGGTTTTGATAAAGAAGAGTTTAACACTTATAAGTTCGTAACTTGGTGTTAAAAAAACTAGGAAATCGTATTTAAAGTGGTCACCTTAAAAGTATATGAGTTTTGACAAAAATTTAGCTTATATACCTCTATTAAAGGAAACTTGAATACCCTAGACAATCTAAGTTCAATTCAACCGCAAATCACCGCTCAAGTTCCAAGTTCACTTACTTATCCCTCGAATGAAAATTTGGGCAGCATACATTTTGTATTTGGCCAATTTTCTAGCCATATAAGGCTTCATGTTTTTCCTCAAATCAACCCAATTCAAACACCATCAATAAACATATCAAGATAGCTCTTCATCTAGGCTACGAACCATCCAAATATAAGTCATTTCTAGCAAATAATCAACCACCATCAAAGCTGGAATTTTCTACCAAAGCTGGAAATTCATCTTTTAATGCTAAAAAGTCACAATCATGCCATTAATCACCTCAAAATTTCTATATCCAAGCTCAATACCAACATTTGCTAGTTAAACAACATAATCAAAGCTCAAAAATATAAAACCCTAGCTGAAATTTTCATTAAACAACCCAAAACTAGAAAGTCATCCATAATAGTCCAAGATTCAAAGCTTCTATAGCATATTTAGCAAGATTAAGGTAGAGACAAGAAGTGGATGAACTTATACCTTCCAAAACCTTCTTGAAAGTGACAAACCAAGCTATTTCTTCCAAAACTTTCACCACACCAAGCTTTCTAACACTCTTGATGCAAGTTTAATTGGTTTAGTTTTTGTGATTCAACTCAGACAAGGCAAATCAAGGTTGTAGTTGGAGGTTTCTTCTCTCTTGTTTTTCTCTCCCAAAATTTCGACCAACATGAACAAAAATGAGAGAAAATGAGCCAAAATGAAAAATAAGAAGAAAGGACTTAGCTTGGTCAAACATTTCCTTGATTGCCGACACTTGGCAACTCAAGATTCTTTCTTTTTCTTTTTTTCTTTTCTCACCTCTCTTTAGTAAAAAATGGTGGCTGACCTAAGGGTAATTTAGGAAAAATTAAATGAAATAAAAACAAGAAGATTAGGGTAAAAAATTATTGGTCAAGTGGAGCATTCAACTGATAACAAATGGTGCACGTCGGTTCAAACCTATTTTCCTTAACTCTCTTGTACTTGTGTTTTAACTTATAATTCACTAACTTATTATTAGCACTTCTAATCACACACTTTCTCTTACTTAATACTTGCTCTTATCCATCAAATTTAGTACACACACCTCACCAAGTGATCACACTATCAAAATGCGCAAAAACCCTTATTTACCCTAACGATAAAAGTAAAAGTAAAACTCTCGATTATATGATTTATTACCACTATTGAGAGAGGAAATTAGTAGTAAAGAAATTATAAATTAACTTATTCAAAATAAGAGGGAATTATAAGAAAAATATAGGTGAATTTTCAAGTCATCACAAATTACAAGGAGAATAAATTGGTAAATGTTTTTTCAAATTTATTGGTGTTTGAATGATTCTTGACTAAAGATTTATTATATGAAACTATGGCTCTTTAATTACAATAAATTTTGTAGCCTACAATTCAAATTAGAATGTGTCTTGAATAGCCAATAATTTTCAACATTTACTTAGCATGTTATTAGTATAGGTTATGTTTGACTAATATTTTCTTCACCTATAAATATGTGTAGTTGAGATAGAAAAGGTGCTACAACAATTAATGTTTTGTGAGCTATAATTCATAAGAGAAAAACTATCTATTCCTTTGTTATTTTTTATCTCATAGATTGACAAAAAAATCGGTGTTAGTGGAGCTATACTCTCTTAGTTATGTAAACTACTGAGAGTGACAGCAAGTGTGGTTGGGCTATTGTATTCTGCGATGGCAAGCCGACGATTCTCCTGCACTGCAAATGATTCTTCCGCAGAGACTTGAATTACCTTAAAGAAAGCGAGATATCCGTGCCTCAATTGTAAGGTCCAAAGACAACCTAAAAGGGGGGTGAATTAGGTTGTCCACACAAACCAAGCAAATAAAGTAAATTTTCACCCAACAATAATCGCACTACAACTAATTGCACAAATTCTCAAATATAAAGCAAATGTAGAGTAATAAAGATTGTACAAAAAAAATGAAAAGCAAGAGATAGAAATCTAAACCAAAAGTTCCAAATTTCTTCCAAACTTGAAGTTAACTCCAATATGATAGCCTCTTTAATTGATGGTGTTGCAAACCACCTTATACATAAGAAGGATCACTCTTTGCTCACCCTAAACACTCTTTAATTGAGGCAAAGAGTTTTATAACTCCTAGTTAACCCTTACTATATTACAATTGATTGCCAACTAACCAACCAACCAAGAGCTATTATACAAGTAAGGCTCACCTTCACAAGGTTTTAGTTCCCCTCTTGAGAAACCTCACAAACCCAACTTTCCCACACCTATACAACAATTAAAATGCTTTGCTACCCAAGAATCACTTTTAGAAAACTTTATTTTGTGTAGGTAAAGTCTTGTGCTCTTCTCATACTTGGAAGCATTTATAGATGGTGAAACTATGTCCTAAAAACTCCTTCACAGGAAAAAAAACTAGCCATTAAAAAACTAGCCGTTGAACCTATCGGATGTCTGAGACTCTGTCGAACATCCGATCCAATTGCTATGCGTCTGATAAAGGATAGAATGTTCAAGTTTTAACCCTTTTTGTACCGGACGGCCGATAGAAAGAATGAGTGTCCGATCGAAGTGTCTGATGTATACTTTGCTAATTGTCGGACGTCAGATACTTTATTAAGTGTCCGATCCTTACATCCGATAGGTAGATTTTCTTTTTAATCCTTCTTAATTTGTTATCCTCCTTTTTTAATTTTGCAAAATACCTGTCTCTGAACATTTCTCATATAAAAATATTAGTCTAAATCATCATTTTATTCCATTATCATCCAAACTAAGAATTAATCAACTTAAGTCTTCAATCTCCCCCTTTTTTATGATGACAAATAAAATGATGATTTTTTTGAAGAAATAAATACAAATAAACTCATAAATTTCCTCTAAGTACGAACCTATTTTACAAAGAAATATCATTCAATGTTCTCCCTCTTTTGACATTTTCAAAAAATAAATAAGTATAAAGGAATATTGTACAAGAAGAAGAGATTGCAAAAAACTCCCCCTAAGATTGATGTCATAGTAATTTTCATCAACATGAACCAAGGAGCATACAATAGTATCATCAAAACAATGTTTGATCAACAAATAAGCATATATGATGCAACTACCTTAATCATTATGATGTTAAGAACATTCCATTTAAGTACAAAGTTGGCAAATAACATCACAAATTTGCAATACTCAAAACTTGAGGTAAATATCATAATTCAACATTTGAAAATGTACCTAGGTACATTCATAGACATAATATAGTATCTATTTGGAAAGTTTGTTATCTCTATAGTCTTTCATATCCACTTTTCATTGTTTCACCCCTTTTTCAAACATTTAAAATTCTTGTTCTTTTAACTCCAAGTGACATATTGTATCAATTGTGAAGGTCCACATGGATCAATTTATTCTTGGATACCTACACAAAGGAGGTCACTTTTGGTACCCAAATATTCTTGGGTCTATGGGGGTTAGATGTATATTTGAATACCCAAATGACTTTCATTCCCAAATTCATATTTCTTTTCATATAACATTCTCTTTTTATATGGTCATGTTGGCAACAATAATAACATAAGATATGAGTATTTCTCACATGAGAGGAATCTAACAAAGCATAATCCCACTTTTCTATAAGTAGTAAAATTTTCATCAATCAAAGTGTTCCTAATCTTTTTCCTTTTCAAAACACCTTGATTCTCTTTTTTAAGAAAATCACTAAGATCATTTATTCTTTTTCTCAACAAAATTTGTTCTTCTTTAATCTTTTCATAAACCTTTGTTTTCTTATCTAATTTCTTTTTCAAATCACTATGATTGCAAACAATATCATCTTTAAGCTTTTTTAAATCATCATTTTCTTTCTTCAACGTTTTATTTTCTTGAAAAATATTTGAATTTTTCTTTAACAAAGTATTTATCTTGATTTTTAAATCCTTATTTTTTTTTTGCATAAAATTTCTTCAAATCATCACGCAATTTAACATCAAATGCCTCAATATCATTATCATTTTTATGATAAGAGTAATAGTTAGAAGATACATCATCATCTCTAATGGCCATAAATGCCATTTGAGATTTTTCATATTTTTTTCCAATCTCATCATCTAAATTGCAATTATTTCACGTGATTTGGAAGTTGTTGAAGTTTTGTCTTCTATTTGCTCTTGTTTTGGTGGAATTTGAGAATTGGTTATTACTTGATCCATCTCTTCTAAATCCCTTCTTATTGTTGAAGAGTTTCTTGATGATTTTTGTCATAAAAGTTACATCATTTAGATCTTCACTAGCAAGTGAGAGCAAATCATCCTCTTCTTGACAATTTTTGAAAGCTATAGTTTTCTTGACCCTTGCATTTTTCTTCTCTTGCACTTTAGATTCAAGTTTCAATTCATAGGAGGTAAGACAATTTATAAGAAACTCAATAAATATAGAATTTAAATTTTTAGCCTGTTAAATGGCCGTAACTTTACTCTCCCAATCTTTGGATAAGCATTCAAAATTTTTCTATTCTTCTCACCCAAAGTATATTCTTTACCAAGTAATTCAAGATCTTTTATACTAAATTTACAATACATCTTATTAACATTGTCATAAGATTCCATTTTAAAAGTTTTATATTTAGCAACAAGTAGAGATTTCTTTGTTCTTTAATATCTTGGCTATCTTCATGTATTTCACATAATTTATCCCAAATTTTTTTAGCCGATTTATAACCTTTAATTCCAGTAGATTTATTGGCATCTAAAGTATTGTACAAAACATTCATGGCTTTTGCATTTAAAGTAAGAGTAATCTTGTCTTAAGCACTTAATTCATTCCTAATTTTAGATATATTTTTACCCATATTTGTCCAAAATCGTAGTTTCATAAGAACCTAAATTAATAATAAATCAAAACTCAATATCAATAGATTGCAAGAAAACTTTCATTCTTTGTTTCCAACTACTAAAATATGAGTCACTAAACATAGGTGGTCTGTGACGCCCCCACTTCTCCCTAAAGCGAACTAAAGGGTATCCGCGGGACGCCTACCCAACTCTCGCCAGGATTCGGTACAATCTATAATTCAAGACTAGAAATACTTCAATAATATTTCAAATAACTTCAATACATAATAAAAGTACTCCAAAATATCCCACACTTACAATTAATCAGCTCTCAAGTTTAATACGGCCCAAAAGAATATTTACTACAGCCATCTGCTGTAATACAAGTTAAAGTCTTCAAGAGAAAGCAATCTAGTACTATTCACGAGCACTCTTGGTCTCGAATCCTGTTAAAGAAATCCAAAATGTGGGATGAGCTACACAGCCCAGTGAGGTTCCAAGACACTCTAGCAGTTCTAATAAATCACGTAAGTTGAGCATACCGTATGTATGGTTCAAGATTACACATTGGCATATTAACGTGAGACAATAATCATTGTATGAGTAATTTGAGCATATCACAGGTATGGCACATTTGCATGAAACGGTTATCATTATGAAAATAAACACACATTGAAGGATACGGTGTTCCAGTGGAACTATTTCGGTCAACTGTACCTTATAACTTCCGGTCCCCACGGTACTGTCTGGCCATCGCCTTATCCCTCCAGTGGTAATACTCGAGTATACCGAAACGGTGGGCCAGGATTCCAACCTACCCGATCGAGTCCAGTCCTGACTCGAGTAAGTCAGTAACCAAGGGCAGGGCCCAAGTTCAGCTTAGATCTTACAACATGCACAAGTAATCAAATAACTTGGCTAACGGTAAAAATTTATTCTTTTGGTAGGTCGAGTGAGATAAAGTACACACTCGCCTTAAAATGGTGGACAATTTCATATGAGCAATTACTAGCAACAATTAACACATAAACATGTAAGCAATATTTGATAATTTCATGTGAACATGTAATTTACGATAATCAAGTAATCAAGTATCAGGTAATCAAGTAGATAGGAAAACGGTAAGTAATTACGGTAAACGGTTAACGGTTGACGGTTAACGGTTAACGGTTGACAGTTGTAATCACGGTTAATTGGTAGACATTTGTCATTTTAATAGGCTGCCATTGGCCATTTCTCACTTTTACCATTTAAGAGTCGAAAAAGTTCACTCCAACCGACTTATGCAGCCATAGCATAATTAATCATTTAAACACATCACATGAATATGCAATTCAAGTATTTCATGTCGAGTAATTCAAGTAGTCATGTAAATATGCTTTTCAAGCATTTCATGTTGAATAATTCAAGTAGTCCCTACTTCAATATGCATGAGTGTGGTAAATACTTAACATGTAGCACTTAACACTTGACGATCAAGGAATAAGCATGTCATAGACTTATTCAAATTATGTACTCCTATATGGAACACTCACCTATTGCAACAAAAGAGTAAGTGCGTATACAATCCTTCAGGTGTTCCCCTCGAGATTCTCTTGAAGGTCTCCTTGAACACCTGAGCAAACAATAGTTGTCTATTACACACCATCGCTTAAAATCCCTTACTTATCGAGAAGGTTGTACTAGTGTTCACTCTAAGGAGAATTCATGAATTGAGCCTTAATTATTCATAATCGAGGCTCGGAAGTGATGTTCAAAAACGGAAGAAAAAGGTTGAGTTTCATCCTTAAAATCATTGGATGGAAGCTAGTAGGTACGAAATCATAAAAATCACTTTCCAAACGAACGACCGAAGTCGGACGGAGATGTGACATGTCACAATCCGACCAAGAACTGGCCGGATATCCAGCCGGATTTCTGGCCGGATTCAAGGCAGAGAGCAAACCAATTTTTTTTAGCTTTCACCACCAATCTGGCCAACTATCCGGCCAAGAACTGGCTGGATAAGCGGCCGTATTCTTTGAAAATTTCCCGCGCGAATTCTTTTCAAAATGACCAAAATTTTTGATTTTTGGGGTATTCTTTGAAAAACCATAACTTACTTCCTTGTTGTTCAAAATTGGAAAATTTGATACCGTTGGAAACGTATTTGAAAGTACTAAAAGTTTCTAGAAGATACCTTCCCACGAATCTAAGTGGAAGGCATTCAAATTTTGGTTTGAAGTTGATAACTTGAGATATCAAGACAGATTTGGGTTGGTTTTCGGCAAAGTTTGGAAATTCGGCAAAATTCACACAATGTGAACCAGCCTCTGAAATTTGGAACTCAATTAGAGTCGTAAACAAAGTTTAAAATACATCAAGTGGATCAAGAATCTGAGTTTTGAGCACCTAGATATAGTAGCTCAAAGTTGGTGAAAATGTGAAACTGTTAAGAAATTTCCAGGTTTAATTCACAAACTTTGAGACTTTGATTGAATATCTAAACGGACTCGCAATGACACGAAATTTGGTATGATCATACTACCATATAAGGGTTATTCCTCTGGCAATTTTCATAGAAAACTATGTATGGAAAGTTGGTTGACGAAACCGTTGAAATCACAAAAAATTCTAAGGCTAAGCTGCCTTTGAACTTCCATATTGCCGTTTCCAAACATTTGGTCAAGAAACATCTCAAACATGGTTCATTTGTGTAGACAAAGTCTAGAAAACATTCAAATACATTTGGTAGGTAATTAACACCAAGAATTCCAAAACAACAAGTCCCAAATCAATGTTAGTTTCAAATCTGTCCAAATGCATGGTATTCCTTCACAAGACCAGATTCAAATTTTGATCGTAAATCACTCAATTCAACTCGGAATTGAGCATGGTTGGTGGAATTGAAAAATAGACTCATAAGGTTATATTTTCTCAGAAGAAACGGTTTTCAAAATCTGTCCATAACTAGCTTACATTTGAGCATCAATTTGTAGTTCATGTTATGCCCTGTAGTGAACCAATGAAACAGGACAGCAAACTTCAAATGAATGGTTTGGCTCATACAAGTGGAACCAGGATGTGCATTTAATACCGATAGAGATCTGGGAATGTCTAGTTTCCAGTACCCGCAAATGGCACTCGATTTTGACATCGGAGTAAAAAGTTATAGCCGAAACAACAGGACTGCCTGGGTGAATACGGGAATAGTTTCCAGATTTCTAAACTTTTGTAAATCCAACATTTGGGTGACCAAATAAAGTTATTTTTCAATGAAACTTTTACACACTCAATATAATATGTAAACAACATAGACAACCCATTAGAACCTCAAAATTTCACACCAAAGTGCTCGGACAAAGCAGGGGCAAAATGGTCACTTTTGGTCATTGCACCATCCTTGAGTTTCTATCAACAACCCAACATTAATCCACTAGTTTAAGCACTAAATAAACATTATTACCATCAAAACATCAGAAGTCAGTCCATATATCCAAGATGGGAGTTCATAGAGCCCACACAACAATTTTTACCTCAAAATAATGCTACCCACTTTCATCCATGAGTTTATATGAGCATTAGAACTTCCATAAATCAAGATTTCGGTAGTTGATCGTTACTTACTTCACTTGGTGTCCAAAACAGAATTTTCGGTCCCTTCTTGGCCCGAGAAAATCGTGAAAACAGGCCCTTTTTCTTAGCTTAGTGTAGTCTCCAAGTGATTAGCTATGTATGGTGAAATTTTGGTGTAATTTGGTGGAGGATCAGTGAAGATTCGATGAAGGAAAAATGAAGAACTTTGGTGGGTTTTCTTCTTGAGGTGCACGGCTGTCTTAGAGCAAGAAAATGAGAGTGTTGCACGCCACTTTAGATGATGAATTGAAGGGTTTTGATCTTGTATGATGTACCCATGAAAAGCTTAATAATGTGTGGCCGAAAATGCTCCAAAAGTCAACTAAAGATATTGCGCGTACACGCGCGCTTCGTGCTTGATTCCTCTCGGGTTTATTTCACTAGTGCACTAAACCTCTAATGCACTTGTATACATACTATTGTTATTCACTCTTAATGGTCCAAAAATAATGGCCTTAAGTCCCTCAATTAATCGCGCGCGTAAAAACGCGTACTTACGATTTAAGCACGATAAAGCGAAACTTCTAAGAAATTCTTATAACGATAGTACTAATAACTATCATTTGAGTATTTACACATAAAAATACCTATTTTAAAAATAATGTATAAGTCTCTAATTTTTCTGAGCTTATTGTATTCTCAAATCGATCACTGTCTCCAAGTGCACATTCACTATTCTCACTAAATGAGATTCCAAAAATTAATTTCCACAACAAGTCATTTTAAAAATACATGTAAGTCATAGTTCCATGTAATTGGGTCTAAAAAGGTTACAAAATAATATTCGGGGTAAACGGGCATTTTAATATTTAAATAAGCTCGTAACAGGAGTTTAAAATAAATAAATTTTACGAGTCCTCAAGATTTTTCTTAATCTACTATTGATCATTCTTATCTTTCCAAAATTAATACACTCTCAATTCAAATATAGTCTCAAAAAACATGTACTTGTTGTTCCGAAATAAACGAGTTTTTGAAAAGTAACTTTTCTAGCTAAACGTTTTTAAAAACATAAAAGAGACGTTTTTCCATATAAATGGATTTTAAATAGTCAAATTAAATAATTAATTAAGCCAGTAAAATAAAATAAAATAAGAAAATTTTCGGGTCCTCACATGGCCTAATAATAGATTGCTCCTCTAAAAATAAAGCATTATTGGTTGTCATCTTTATTCCTAAGTCGATTGAGTTTAATTTCTAGGAGATCAAATTCTGATACCAATTGCAAAGCCCAAAAACAACCTAAGAGGGGGGTGAATTAGGTTGTCCACACAAACCAAGCAAATAAAACAAATTTTCACCCAACAATAATCCCACTACAACTAATTACACAATATCTCAAATATAAAGCAAATGTAGAGCAATAAAGATTGCACAAAAAAATGAAAAAAAGAGATAGAAATCCAAACCAAAACTTTCAAGTTTCTTCCAAACTTGAAATTAACTCCAATCCAATAGCCTCTTCAATTGAGGGTGTTGCAAACCACCTTGTACATAAGAAAGATCACTCTTTGCTCACCCTAAATACTCGTTAGTTGAATCAAAAAGTTTTACAACACTCCTAATTAACCCTCACTATGTTACAATTGATTGCCAACTAATCAACCAACTAAGAGCTATTATATAAGTAAGTCTCACCTTCACAAGGTTTTAGTTCTCCTCTTGAGAAATCACACAAATCCAACTTTCCCACACCTATACAACAATCAAAATATTTTTTTTACCCAAGATCACTCTCAGAAAACTTGTATTTTGTGTAGGTATCTATAGATGGTGGTATTCTTCTCATACTTTGAGGTATTTATAGATGGTGAAACTATGCCCTAAAAGCTCCTCTAACGGTCAAAAAACTAGTCGTTGGATTTGTTGGACATCCAAACCAGTCATGTAGGACGTCCGATAGTCTGTCGGATGTCCAATCTAATTGCTCTGCATTTGATCCTTACGTCTGATAGGGGACAGAATGTTCAAGTTTCAACCCTTTTTGTGCCAGACAGCTGATAGAAGGAATGAGTGTTCGATTGAAGTGTCCGATGTATACTCGCTAACTGTTGGATGTCCAATCCTTGCGTCGGATAGGTAGATTTCCTTTTTAGTCCTTCTTGATTTGTTAATCTCCTTTTTCCATTTTGCAAGATACTTGTCTCTAAACATTTCTCATATAAAAACATTTGTCCAAATCATCATTTTATTCCATTATCATCAAAACCAATGATTGATCAACCTAAGTCTTCATCAACCCTCCACATTTGTGCATTATTATATTATCATTTTAACTATTTTATTATAGTTAATTTCATAATTGTTATAATTATTATTATAACTATTGTTGATTTTATTATTTAACATTTGTATTTTTGTTCTGGCAGTACAACATAAACAATAAAGTATTAATATTATCATGCTTAGATGATATTGTTAAGGTTAATCAATTCATAATCAGTATCAGCTAGACAAGTAGCATTCTAATGTGAACAATTGAACCCTAAATGATTTAAAGTAATATAGCTGCAACATAAATTAACAAAAAAAAGAAGAAAAACAATTCTTAGCTTAGATGCTAGCCTTTTATTATGTTTAGTTAGCATGAAAAGTTGGTCCTAACAAGGTATAGTTTTTGGAGCTTCTAATCATCTTAACTTTGTTGCTGTAAATGCTATATATGCATAAAAGTTCACCTGCATGCCATTTCATTGCTTTTTGCGTTTCAACTTTTAATTGACATAAAATTTTCTTAATACAAATCATTGAAAGAGATAAAAAGTGTAGTTTTGTTACAAAATTCAATTCTTTCGCCTAAAAACAATTATTTAGACTACCATTCTAAAAATTAGGCTAACATATTATAAAATTATTTCAAATGAAGAAAGCATGTGAGATTTTCAAAAGTTCGAAGGAGGTAAGTGAAATTGTCAGAAATCTCCTTTGAGGTTTCTAAAATTATTCCAAAAAATTAATCAGGATTACATAAATAAATATAACAAGGCTTTCTCAAGTTGTTCTATTGATATGTGGGAGGATCCATGGATCCAAAAAATACATCTATTCAAAGGTTTGACTCGTCCATGAGTTTTGCCTATGTATTGAGCCAAATATGAAAAATATATTTGGTCAAGGAAAATTTTTTGCCATGAGAAGCCGGTTCAATATGGAATATTTTTTTGGTAAATAAAAGTTTAGATGGGATTAGCTTCCCGTGATCATAAATTGCTAATAAGGGTTCTTACAAATTGTTCACCATCACAACCCTCACATCAATAGTGAAATTTGAGCACATGACTTTTTGTGAAAAAGTAGCTTATCCTTGCCAATTAAGCCAACATATATTGGCTAATATGCAATATTTCTCTTAGTAGAGTAGCAAACAAGGATAAGTGGGTCTAGCATCAAGAAAATGCTAGTTTTCATCTTTAAACTTTGAGCCTTGGACGCATTTCGATCTCAAATTGTTTAGTGTAACACATTTAGTATCTGAATTATCAATTTTGACCAATTTCATCCTCACATTGGAAATTGATAGATTTGAGTAGAAATTGGGCACGTGATGATCATGAACCCATTAAATAAAAAGTCTTACATGACTTAAAATCAGCAAAAGAGAATGACTATCTTTACTCTCCCAACTTTAATACATTTATCATTATTTTTTGATAAAATATCATAGATTTTATTATCAATTAATGTCCGCATTAAGAGCAAACATAACAAAGTCCTAGGGAGTGGAATCTCACCTAGAAGCCTTAGCTATATGTTCTACATGACAAGCTAGCAGATGCGCAACATTGTTAAGTGCTCTTGGGACCCAACTAGCTTCCCAAGTAATAAAATGAACTAATGTACTAGAAATGTCATGTAAAACTGGACCAATCTGGGATTCACCATCCTTTAATGAAATAATTCTCTTAATGATTGCTTGAGAATCGCCCTTGAGGATAATATGCATAGCTTGAAGCTAGAGTAGAACTTGAAGTGCAGTTTTAGCAACTAAAGCTTCAATAGCCTTTACAAATAAAATACCATTAACTCGCCTTACTATTTCAGCTATGAAATTACCATAATTACCTTTAATAACTACTCAAATGCCACAACAACCTTCATTTTGAAACCCTCCTCCATCAAATTTAGCGTTTAAAAAACCTTGCTGCATTTTCATCGAAGATGTAGGGGCTGAAGTAGCTACATGAAAACCATGTTGCAAACTCTGAATGGCTTCTTGGTAATCTTTCAAAATACCAGTTACAAAAGAGACCAGCGAAAATGGATCCTTAGAAGTCCCTTCAAATATTTTCTCATTCATGTTATTCCATAAACTCCACAAAATAGTCGCAACAAGTTCCATGTCTGGTGTAGGCAAGAAAAAGAAAAGGGAAGGAAACCAAGATGAGAAAACTTGCGGCCTATCGAGATGTAGCTTGCTGCAAAGATAACTCAGAGTTCAAATCTGCACTAAAATATTCAAGTCCTTACTCCACAAAAGAGCTAGATACCTAGACTTTCCACGAGAATTTTATTGCAATTCTATTCCATCTTTGCTTTAACTTTAACCTATCAATAAAATGACTACTATACTTAGTTTCAACAAGAAAAATAAACTAGGCTTTTCTTTCTAGATCAAAGTCCAGACTTCCTGAATTGTCTAGGGATAATTCAATCCTCGATAGTTCCAACTTAGTGCTATCATGGCATCGCTAGAGTAGAAGCCATAATTGTAGAGACCTTAGCTTTCTTAGAGAGAGACAAATCTTCAAGAAAATTCTCAGAATCGATAGATTGTCTCATTGACCTCTTAACCTTTGATCTAAAATAACATCAGTATCAATATTGGAATGCATGCAAGAGACTGGAACAACATGTCTTCTATTCTTGTTGGCTTTTTGCTTAGTGCTTCATTTTGCCAAACTTGAAGTAGAACTGTCAGGGATTATCTTCCGTTGTTGAACATGAACAGGGATAAGAAATAAATCATCCTCAGTAGGATTAGATTGATATTCCATTGGGATAGGAATGGATGAGTGGTTATTGATGTAGAAAGTAGTAAAGATCAAGAATCCTCAGCTCAGGAATTGCAAGATAATAGAGCAGCAATTCGTAAGCTTAAGGAGTTATTGTATTGATGACGACGAGTGATCAGATAAATGTATAAAATGAAGGAAGATTCTTGTTACGATCCAGATGATCCTTTTCCTTCTCCTACTGCTTCTATTTATATAGCCATTGAGGCGGTAGGTATTTTCCTAACTAACTAATGATGTCAGCAACTTGTAATATGCTAACTACTTAACAAACTAATTGACAGCTCAACACTGGTAGTTATTCACAATACAAAATTACATATTACCCTTGATTAATTTGTTAACCAGTTTCGCATGCATCAAATTGCCCCTCCTCAGGAAGACCTTGTCCTCAAGGACTAAAATGAGGAAATTGATGCTGAAGATCATGCAAAAACTCCCAAGTAGAATCCTCTGGGAAACAATTACTCCATTGAACCAGAACTTGTGTTGATGCAGTTCAACCCCTCCTTGCTATACATCTATCTAGAATTGCTATAGGTTTCATCATAAGTTGTCCCCGATCTGTCACTCCAGCAAGGATAAGAGCTTGAACTGGAGCTAACCTCACCTTCTTTTTTAGCACAGAAACATTGAAAGTAGCATGAATCCAAACATGAGTTGGAAGCTTCAATTTGTAAGCAACTGATACCACCCTAGCTTCTATTAGAAAAGGCCCAAAATAACAAGGAGCTAGTTTTTGACAATGATGAACTCGTAAAGAATGCTGTCTATATGGTTGCAGTTTAACATAAACCCAGTCCAACATTGAACTGCTTATCAGTAGTACCATGCTAATTTGCTAATTGCTTCATCCTGTGTTGTGCTTTAGCCAAATTATGCTTAAGCTGATGTATCAGCATCTCTCTAGCCTTAAGGCTTCTGTCTACTAATTCAACCGTAGCTGCTTCAGGTAGGTATGGCACATGAATAGGTGATGCCTGGCCACAAACCACTTCATAGGAGGTGAATTTGGTACAAGAATAGAAATTGGGGTTGTACCAATATTCAGTTAAAGGTAACCACAAGCTCCACTGTTTAGGTTGGTCACATGTCATGCACCATTGATATTGTTCAAGACACCTGTTGACCACTTCGGTTTGTCTATCACTTTGAGGGTGATATGAAATGGACATGTGCAACTGTACTTGTTGGAGCCGAACAGCTGTTGCCAAAAATTACTAAGAAACGTAGCATCCCTGTCACTAACAATGGACTGGTGCATCCCATGCAAATGGTAATCTGATCTAGGAATAGTTGAGCCACAGTGATAACAGAATATGGATGACATAAAAAGCAAAAATGTGCATATTTGCTAAGCCTATCTACCACCACCAAAATAACATTTTTCCCTTTGGACACAGGGAAGCCTTCAATGAAATCCATCGAAATGTCTGTCCAAACCCTTTGTGGAATGGGAAGTGGTTGCAAAAGCCTAAAGTAAGCAGAATTCTCTAGTTTGGACCTCTAACAGATGTCACAAGCAGCAACAAAGTTTACAACATCTCTGAACTGATGTTTCCAATAGACCACACTTTTTAACAATCAAAGGGGAAGTAAAGGTGATCAAAGAGTGCAACTGTCCTTCTGCATGAGATCTCCTGGACAAGGCATCTGCAACAATGTTGTTATTGCCCTTTTTATACAACACTTCATAATCATATCCCATCAGTTTAGCTACCCACTTTTGTTGTAAAGGGATCTGTGATGGGTTCTCAATTGGTTCATTTTAAGTAACTCAGTCAAAGGCCTAGTGATTCTTCCATAATGTCGCACAAATCTTCTGTAATACCCTGTAGGGCCCAAAAAATCCTTCAGTTCCTTGACATTTTGAGGTATAGGCTATGTTTGGATAGCTGCTATCTTATGAGGATATGCCTGTACTTCTTCTGAAGTAATCACAAGTCCCAAATAAGCTGTTTTGCAAAGGCACACTTACTCAATTTTAACCTTTAAAGTATTAGCTCTCAAAACTTCAGAAACCTTCCTGAGATGTACCATATGATCTGCCCATGCATGACTATATATTAGTATATCATCAAAGAAGACAAACAAGAATCTTCTAAGAAAAGGCCTAAAAACATCATTCATGAGATTTTGAAAAAAAGGATCATTTGTGAGACCAAATGGCATAAATAGGAATTCATAATGACCATCATGAGTCCTGAAGCTGTCTTATGAATATCTTCTGGGCACATTTAACTAGATCTAAGATCTAGTTTAGAAAAATATTTAGTACCAATCAACTCATCTAGCAACTGTTCAATCAGTAGGGTTGGGAATTTGTTCTTGATAATAGCTTGGTTCAATTGCCTATAATTAATACACATCCTCCATAAGCCATCCATGTTCTTAACCAACACTACAGGTGATGAATAAGGGTTTGAGCTTGGCCTTATAATGCCACTTTCAAGAATCTCGGCAACTAATTTTTCTATATCCCCCTTCTAAAAAGTTGGATACCTATAAGGTCTGACACCGATAGCGTGAGTGCCTTCTTTAAGAGCTATTTTGTGATCACGCTACTATTTTGGGGGTAATTCTGTGGGTTCTTGGAACAATTCATCATACTCCTTTAACAATTGATTTAATGTTCTTTAACAATTGATTTAATGTAGAACTTTCTTGCGTCTGATCGCCTTCATGTGTTGTAGTTATAGTAAGAATTTCAGGATTTTCTTCAGTATGATCAACAACTGCCCTAATTTGGCATAACGTGCTGCATTTTGCCCTTCTTGATTAACTGTAATCCAAATTGTTTCATTCCCCTCAACACAACTCCGTGACCATTTTGCAGAAATTCCATTTTGAGTTTACCAAAATTCCACTTAACATCACCAATTGTGGTCAACCATTGGATTTCTAGAACAACTTCACACCCTCCTATTGGTAGTACTAGTAGATTAGTTTTGAACTCTTGTCCTTGCACTTTCCAACCAAAGTTGGGACACAATTTATGAGTGGTAAGCTTATTTCCATCTGCAACCTCCACCACCATAGGTTTTACCCTCTGTACCTTTAGCCCCAGTCTCTATTTCACATTAGGTTGGATGAAATTATGGGAACTACCACAATCAATGAGTACATTCGCTGACTGTTTGCCCAAATGGCTTGTGACCCTCATAGTTCTGAAATTTGGAACTGCCATGCTAGTCATAGCACTGTTTGAAATGTGTGCCAAATTTCCTCCACTAACTTCTCCATCATCAGCTTCCTCTTCCATAGATTCATCCTTTCTTCATAATTATCCCCATGGTCATCCCAAATCTCCAATCTATGGAGCTGTTTATTACCACATCTATGCCCCATGCCAAATTTTTCATCACACCAAAAACATAAACCTTTAGCCCTTTTATCATCCATTTCTGCTCAAGTTAGCCTTCTGTGAGGTCTTTTTTCAACTCATCATTATTTCTCCCAGTACTAGGCAATGTAGGTAAAGAAGGGGTAGGTAATAGGGGCTTGATATTCCTTTCCCTTGAATGACCAGAAGTTCGAACATGACTATTGTTCCTCTAATGATGGCTAGAATTATTAATATGATGTATATTATTAGCAAAATCTAAGAGATTAGAGGATACCTTAGTGCTAAATTTCGCTTTTTGTTGCATAAACAAGTTTGCTTATTCTATCTTTGTGCAAGTGCCCTTGCATGATCCACATTCTTGGGCATAAACATCCTAATAGCCAACTCGATTTCTGGTTTTAACCCACTTAGGAAACAACTTGTTGCATAATCTTCAGGCAAATCCACCCTATTAATAATTCTTCAAACTGTTCTTGATACTTCGGCGCAGTACTTGTGAGGACTTATGTTTTTATTCTTAATTTAGCCTATTTTAAAATTATTTGCATTGGTATTATTTAATTTTATTATTCTAGCATGAATTTTACTTAAATTATACTTTTATCGCTTACACGTCAAAATTTTTCAAAAAAGTTGCGCCGGTACGACTAATCGGAGATTTGGAAAATTAATTTTAGACTAGTAAGAATGGGTAATTGTAGTGCTAGAGGAACTACCTTGGAAGATTAGTATTTAAGTGTAGCAAACCATAAGGAATTGGTAGTACATATCAATATAACCCCACTAGTCAAAGTTGACTCTCTCACCTAACAAATAGCTACCCTTCTTCTTATCTTTTCACCACAAATCAAAACTTCAACTCCCTCATACACTCACTCTCTACTTGGCCCAAATTTGGAGCTCAAAAGAAGGAAGGAAAAGCTTCAACCTTTGGAGCTCAAGACCTTTGGATATTGCTCTAGCTAGAGGAAAGTTGCAATCTTGTGGTGGGTTTGGTGGATTGTTGGTGAAAAACCTTGGCTCTATCTAGGGTTCAACACACCTTCAAGAGGTAACAAATTTTACTCCTTTTGATCTTTAATTTTTCAAAGATTAGTAATGGGTAGTGGTTATTGCATGGATTTGGAAACCCTACCCAAAAATCTAAGCTAGAGGACTTGAGAAAAACCCTTGTTTCTAGCTTTATATCCTAGGTAGTGGCCTTGAGGTGAACTTTTAGGTAGAGGACTCGAGGATTCTTGCTTGTTTGATTGTATTCTTGTGGATTATAGCTTGGTTGTTGGCTTGAAAGTTGGAAAGAAACTTGAAGGTGAAGGGGAAAGGGCTGTCGAAATTTTTCTGAGTTATTTCCTTGATTTTTTTTCGAAATTTGATGCTTAAATTATGTTAAAATTGCTGGTATGAATGTCATACTTAAGTGTATGGGTGATTTGAATAAAAGTCTTGTGGTTTTAAAAGAGAAAAAGGAGTTTTTCTAAGTAAAAATGAGTTTCCAGATTTTCGGATTTTACTGACCAGTCTCAATATACTTATATCTTGGTGTAGAAAAATCCAATTGAGGTGCGTCAGCTGCATTTGAAACTAGACTCATAGGCCTTTGTTCTGTAAAAATTTCATATTTTTCCTCCATGTGTACTGCTGTTCATGACTCCTCAAAGTAGGCTGTCCTGCTTGAATGTCCTGTTCTTCAGGAAAATGAATTTTTGACTTGGATCGAATATTTGGCCTACTTGTGATTTGAATCTCTAAAAAGTGTCTTCTGGGATGTTGTATTAGTAAAAATCTATTTTCCAACGGTATAAAATTCCCCTGCTAATTCATTTTGAGTGAGTCGTAGCGAATCGGCAAAGTGGACTGACCTGTTTTACCTGGTTGTCCGAGAGAAACTGCGTAGCTGCATCTTGTGTCTCAATTTCGTCCCTCTTGTGAAAGGAGTTTGGAAATTATGTCTTCTGATGATTTGAAGCATTTTGAATCTAGTTTCTAACTCCATGAACCATTCTCAATTTGGACTTGTGTAGAGTTAGATATGGTCTGATTCAAAACTGTGTCAAAGCTGGTAACTGGAAAATTGTTGAATAGGTTGTGAATTCCAGCCATCTTCAAACTATTGTATCTTGCTGTTCAAAAATCAAAATTTAGTTCTTCTTGTTGTGTTTGAAACTTTATTTGAAACTCTTACTGCGTTATAAATTTCAGAGGTTAATTCAATACCTGTGAATTTTGCCAAATTTTCAAACTTTGCTGAAAATCAAGAACTGGTTCTGCCCTGTCTTCATGAAATAGTAACTTTGAGTTGAAATTCGAATGATTTCTGGTTGGAATCTGGGAAACATTCTTCAGAAAAGTTTTAGTACTTTGAATCTAGTTTCCAATGGTATAAAGTTTTCCATTTTTGGACTTGCCAAACTCGAGATATGATTTTCCAAGTATTGTCGCGTAAAGCTGAAAATTTCTGATTTCTTAAGAAATGAACTTTTAAGAACTCCCAACTTCCTTTTGAGATTGATAGTCCAATTTAAACTTGATTTCATGGATGATATAAGTTTCCCTTGTAACTTTAAATCCTCATTTTTGAATCTTGATTTTCAATGAATTAAAACTCTTTTAAGGCGGTGTTAAGTTTTAAGCAAGTGCATTTTCTTCCTTGAATATTAAGCGGTCCAGAGTATATGTGAGTGATAGTTGGTCAAGAGGGTTTCGAAAGGAATCCCGGTGCAGAGAACTAAAGGGCTTTATTTACTCACTTACTTTTGAATTGGTAAGTGTCAAGTGCATGAATTGTTGCTAAATACTTGAATTGTTTCTTGTTAATTAAGTGATTTGGACTTGTCGAGACGAGTGTGTACTTTATCGCACTCGTTCTCTTTTACATGGCTAGACAATTGACTTGTGTGAATGTGACTTGACAATAGAATTGCGTGAACTTGACAAATTGTACTTGTACACCTAGGGATGCCCAAAACTCATTGGCTAACCTTGCGACTCGAGTCAGCATAGGCTTGATCGAGAAGCCTGGTGAACCATGAGAAAATTATAAGTTTGACCTTTTGAGGTCTTGCTTGGCATACTCGAGTAGTATTGTCCTTCCAGTGAATGTTTGGTTACGGATCCGAGAGGGTGAAATGATGGATGGAGGAAGTAAACGGGGTTTCTACGGACTTGCTACCTACCCGGTTGATGGAGTGTCATCATGTGGAGGTATTGGATCAAGTCTTGGCAAAGCAATGGGAATTTAACTCCTGAGAGCTCCCGTATCCTTATTGATTGTGCTTTATTGTTATTTGTGAATTACGTGAACTTTGTAACTATATTTCTTGTACAAGTGTTATTGTTACTTGAACTTATGTGTTTACATGCTTTTCTTGGCCTCACTGAGCGCTAGTTCACCCCCGTAGTTTGTTTTCCTTAACAGGGGCTCGGAATGGAAAGATTTTTGGAGAAACTGACTTGATTACCTTTGGGTTAGAATTTGGATGTAAATGATTTGGTCAACTTTGGATGGTTGTATTTTGGAAAATTTGATGTGCCTTTTGGAAACTTTGTGATGTAAGACTTGAATGATTATATAAGAAAGCGACTTTTGTGACGGCCCCACCTCCCCCTAGGGCATACCAAAGGGTTCGGCGGACCGCCTGCCCAACTCTCGTCGGGGCTACGGATCCGGAACATACGTAAACCCTTCCAAACGCTCGAAAGAACTCCAAATGAGTCAAAGTAAAAGATACAATCAATCTTTGGTACAGCGTTTCCACGAAAATCAAAATGAAATGGAAGAGGCGTTGCCACGTCACCATCCAACCAAATACAAGTACACTTTGTTTATCATGAGAGAATGTACATTCCCAAATATAGGTCACATAAACATGAGGAAACACTTCAAAATATATATAGTAGTAAGTTTACAAACCAAAAGGAAATATTGTATTAAGATACATTTAGGGTTTCCAGCTTCCGATGAGCTATACAAAAGGGTATTTATACAAGCCCAATTCATTCTTCAAAATGATCATTGGTCCAAAAGATGGTTCCATGTAAGGAAAACAAGGATAACGGGACGGGGTGAGCTAAAAGCTCAGTGAGGTACCAAAAGTATAAACAGTAGAAATAGTAGAACTCATAAGAAATCACTTTAAGACACATATTCATATCAAATACGAGAAATGAATGAACACCACAATATAAAGGATACAGGCGGCTCTCAGGAGCCAAATCCCTGTTGCAGCACTTGATCCAGCCTCGTTGACCCTCCGTCAACGTTCAAATAAACGAACCAATCCAGTAGAACACCACTTTAACACCAAAATCCCGTACACCAAACATACCCCTTACCGGGCCCGAACGCCAAACAAGAACAGGGATGGTAATACTCGAGTATACCGGAAATCCAGAGTCTCTAATACCCATAGATTCCCCAGGAACAGGCACCCATGGCTTGTCAATTTCCTCGACCAAGCCCTTGCTGGCTCGATTCAATCAACTCCCCATGAGGTTGAGCTCAGATTGAATAGGAAGGTCGTTGGATGCACTTCCAAACGACATTATAACAGGCGCAGGTAACAGATTCAAGTATATATAGGAAACAAGTCACACAGGCCAGAGAACGAGTGTGATAACGTACACACTCGTCTCGTACAATATAAACAGTCGGGAAAGGCATTCAAATAGCAATTTGCAAGTACAGATAACCAGTTTAGCAATAATTCAAGGGAGTGATACACTCACCGGTTCAAGTACAGATACTTCAAAATTTTTCACGCCAAAGTGGCTTTACTCGCCAAGAAACCCTAAAATAACCAAAGTAAAACAATTGAAGTTTTCACATCCAAAATCGAGTAAACAGAATGCACAAGTGAGGCTCGACTATTAGTCGTATGCCTCGCCAAATAATTACTTATGCAAGGGTGCAAAACATGATTTTTCGAAATGAAAAGGTAACATGAAGACCTAGGGCTCAAACAACCCCAAAAGCCTTTTTTTTTTACTAAGATCAACTCAACTTGAAGGAATCGCATAGCCCTAAAATTTTGGGTAGGATGCCCTCTGTATTTTGCTATATTCCAGCCATTTATGGCTTCATTATTTTTCCTCAACTCAATCCAATCCAACACATAAGAAATCTCAATACAATAGCCCTTCAATTAGGCTCAAGTTCATCCAAATACAAAGCAAGTCTAGGAATGCAATTGGAAATCAAGTTTTAAGGACAAAAGCTAAATAGCAGGTTTAACGTCTCTTAGCGTATCGGTCACAAATGAAGCTACGCTTATCGGATTTGGGTGCAATTTATACCATTTTGAACCTAATACAAAGAACTACAACTTTGATGAAGACCACTCAATCCAGTTCGTAGTGTATCTAGGTCAAATTTCCAAATTACAGAACCAAAATCTCACAATTAGACTAGTTAACCATACTATGATTGAACGACAATAACTCAGGCTACCGAAGTCCGGTTGAGGTGTATCTTATGGCATTTCGAAGCCAAGACATGTACCTACATTTATTATGAAGGTCTCCAAAGCTAAATCATGCATCTTCATGGTCAAAAATGGAAAACTCCACGAAAACAGAAATCTGTCCGCGAAACAGGGTTCATGGGCAATCAAGGGTATTTCGGTTATTTCACATGCTACAGTGCTCTAATTGAGCTGAAATTTTTCAGGAAACTATTTAACACCATTTGCTACAACTTTCATGTTTTAACTTAAGCCTAATTCAGCCTCTAACATGGTAAAACAGAACCGGGAAGAGCAGCACAAATTAGAACCCTAACACTGAAATTTTCTGCACAAGCTGAAATTTTCCGCAAATAACCACAATTAACGCATAAGGAATCAATTTAACACAATTTAAAGCCATCAATCCAAGGCCAACCATAATCATCATATGAAAATAGAAAAATCCCAAAAAAAATCAGAAATTTAACTAATTTCACTTTAATCCATGAAATCTTCCATAAAATCACCTAGTTAACCACCATAAGTCACCAATTGACCATTATTAGGATCAAAGAGTGAGTTCTAAGCAAAATACCTTAAATCCTCAAGAAAGGTAGTAGCTTAGTGGTTTTTCTTCCAAAACAACTCCATCAAGACCTTCAAACTCCCTTAGCAAGTCAATTTTGTGGACTAATTCAAGAGTTAATCGGTTGGATTTCAAGATATAAGGAAGAAATGGAAGCCAAAAGTTGAAGCTTGCTCTCTTCTTTCCTCTTATGGAGTTCGCCCAAGAAGCTTGAAGAATGAAGATGATTTTGATCAATTTTGGGTATTTAGTAAAGGTGATGAATAGTGGTCAAAGTCCACCCTCCATTGATTTCATGACACTTGTCCTTTCCTATGCTAAGTCTTATCCTTTTGTCTACCAAGGTTAATCTATCCAGGTAACCTTTAATTATTTCCTAACACCTAGTAATTAAATCCCTTTATGCACAACTTAACCTAATTGGCCGAATTTCTCTCACTTAACGCACTAGCGGGTCCCACGTTCAATATACACTCGAAATTTCTCAAGAACTAGCTTATACTGGAAAAATGATTTAAAACCTATATTTACTTATAAAAATCTCTGAAAAGTCAATATAATAGGGTATAATGAAGAAAATGCATGCGAGAAAGAAAATAAAATATTATGAAATAAAGAAAATTTACGGGTCCTTACAACTTTTTTTATATTGACTTTTATTATTGGTTGATTACCTTTAAGCTTAAAATTTGACTCGTATTGAGCCCTGACGAGAGTTAGACAGGCGGCCTGCCGAAATCCTAGGGTTCGCCCTAAGGAGAACTGAGGTCATCATAGTACTCCCTTGCTTCAATTCTTTCAATTCTCCCATTGGATTATCATATAGAAAATCTCCAAATCTTGAGGAAAATTCTCTTATGTACTTTTCCTATTAAGGCGCTTCTTGAGTCAACCTGGACTTCATGTAAACTTGGTGCCATTGAAAAGCTTTACCCTCTAGATTCACAGCTGCTATTTTAACCTTCAAAGCTGCTGGAGTTTCATCCACCTCAAAGAACTACTCGCTCCTGCACAACCATCCCTTGAAATCTTCCCCATGAATTTGGGGAAATCAAGTCTAGAAAAATGTGTGGGCATCTGGTAGTTTTCTCCATTAACCCCAAAAGACCCAGAATTTTGAAGAGAAGAATTTCCTTTAGCCTGATTCTTCTGCATGTGCGACTCAATCACTAAATTCCTTAGTGCAGCCATCTCCTTCTTGAATTGATCTTGTTGCTCCTTCAACATGGCCTTTATGTGCTCTTGAAGTTTCTTGTTGTCATGCGATTTAGTGCCTTCTACCATCGCTTAGTTGGAGTTGGGTAACCCATCTTTGATACCACCGATGCAGATGCAGTAAAGATCCAGAATCCTTAGCTCAGGAATTGCAAGATAATGGAACAGCAATTTGTAAGTTTAAGGAGTTATTGTATTGATGACGAGTGATCAAAGAAATGTACAAAATGAATGAAGATTCTTTTTACAATCTAGATGGTCCTTTTCCTTCTCCTACTGCTTCCATTTATATAGCCATTGAGGTGGTGGCTATTTTCCTAACTAACTAATGATGTTAGCAACTTGTAATATGCTAACTACCTAACAAACTAATTGACAGGTCAGCACTGGTAGTTATTCACAATACAAAATTACATATTACCCTTGACTAATTTGTTAACTAGTTTCACGTGCATCAAATGTCCCCTCCTCAGAAAGTCCTTGTCCTCAAGGACTGAAATGAGGAAACTGACATTGAAGATCCTGCAAATACTCCTAAGTAGAATCCTTTGGGAAACAATTACTCCATTGAACCAGAACTTGTGTTGTTGTAGTTTGACCCCTCTTTATTATACATCTGTCAAGAATTGCTATAGGTTCCATCATAAGTTGTCCCTAATTTGTCATGCAACAGGGATATGAGCTTGAACTTGGGCTAACCTCACCCTTTTTAGCATAGAAACATGGAAAGTATGGTGAATCCGAATATGAGCTAGAAGCGTCAATTTGTAAGCAACTGATCCCACCTTAGCTTCTATTAGAAAAGGCCCAAAATAACAAGGGGCTAGTTTCTGACAATGATGAACTCGTAAAGAATGTTGTCTGTATGGTTGCAGTTTAACATAAACCCAGTCACCAACATTGAACTACTTATCAGTCCTGTACTAATTTGCTAATTGCTTCATCCTGTGTTGGGCATTAACCAAATTATGCTTAAGCTGATGTATCAGCATCTCTCTAGCCTTAAGGCTTCTGTCTATTGATTCAACTATAGTTGCTTCAGGTAGGTATGGCACATGAATGGGTGGTGCCTAGCCATAAGCCACTTCATAGGAGGTGAATTTGGTAGAAGAATGGAAATTGGTGTTGTACCAATATTCTGTAAAGGTAATCACAAGCTCTACTATTTGGGTTGATCACTAGTCATGCACCGTAGATATTGTTCAAGACACCTGTTGACCACTTCAGTTTGTCCACCACTTTGAGGATGATATGAAGTGGACATCTGTAACTGTACCTGTTGGAGCCTAAACGGCTCTTGCCAAAAGTTACTAAGAAACGTAGCATCCCCGTCACTAACAATAGACTGGGGCATCCCATGCAAATGGTAAATCTGATTTAGGAATAGTTGAGCTATAGTGATAACAGAATATGGATGACATAAAGAGCAAATATGTGCATATTTGCTAAGCCTATCTACCACTACTAAAATAACGTTTTTCTCTTTGCACACAGGCAAGCCTTCAATGTCTGTCCAAACCCTTTGTGGAATGGAAAATGGTTGCAAAGGCCCAGATTAAGAGGAATTCTGTGGTTCCGACCTCTGATACATGTCACAAGCAACAACAAAGTTTGCAACATCCCTGAACCAATGTTTCCAATAGACCACACATTTTAACCTATTATGGGTAACTTCCACTCCTGAATGACCCCCTTGTGCACTAGAATGCCATAATTCCATTGTTCTATGCCTCAAAACTAGATCATCTCCAATCACCAACTTTCCTTTCCTCTTAAGAGGCCCTTGACGCCATGTATAATGCCTATGGCATTAGTGTCCTGTAGATAAATTCCAAATAATATCATGCAGCCGCTTATCACTTTGCCAGCTATTCTGGATATCAACAATCAAAAAGGAAGTAAAGGTGATCAAAGAGTGCAACTGTCCTTCTGCATGAGGTCTCCTAGACAAGGCATCTGCAACAATGTTGTCATTGCCCTTTTTATATTGCATTTCATAATCATATCCCATCAGGTTAGCTATCCATTTCTATTGTAAATGGGTCTATGATGGGTTCTCAATATAAGTGCAACTTTAATCCAAAATATACCTATTTGACTGCAAGTATATAGGTCAAGTAGTAATTTAGGGTATATATCAGGTAGATCCTACGAGGAGCAAGTAATAGGTCCTTTACTAACTCTATTATTTAGACTATCTATTGAATAAAGGCAATACAAATAACAATGCTTACTAACTAACTATTTTAACTAAATAACTTACAAAATAACAATAAAGAAACTTCACCAAATAATTGAGTCTAGGAAAATAGAGCCCACTTATGGCACCAAAGATATGAGTGAATAGATTTACCTCTTGTTGCTGCTCTTATTTAATTAGAGATTCATTTCCATATTCACCAAAGCTCACTCTCATGATGTAGTGACTTAGAATAGACTAGTTTTTCCTATTCTCATGGTGAATAAGTAGATCTACTCTTTTATTTTTCATGAAATACAAATCTAATGCACTTAAGTGTACCTCTATTTCATGAGTTTACTCCTTTAGCTTCAATTATATTGTTTCATCATTATTACCAATTTTCATTGAATAATAACAACTAAAAACTTACTATTAGCGATCAAGTAACAATAAGTAATAAGCATGCATAAATGGACAAGTTGATACAAGAGATAACAAGTGTAAATCATATTCAACTCATATCTAGTTTCTATAAGATTCATCTACTCCCTAGATTTAGAAATTTAACTACTCATGTGATATAAGACAATAAAGAACATAATTTCATTGCATGCAAATATAATGAATCACAAGTAAAAAGAAAGATAGAGAAAGTTTGGCCAAAGTAATGAATAAGCTTCCAAATCTTCTATTTCTTGAACAACATGAGTGATACAATGAGTTCTCTAAGTTTTTCTTACAAGTTCCTAACTAGAGAGAAGAGAAAAAGACCACAACTAATTACAACCAAGAACTAGCAAGAACTTCCAAGAACTCCTTCTCTCTTCAATGATTCTTACATATGTAATGTTAGGAGAGTCAAAAAGTAAAAAATGATATGACATAAAGTTCCTTTTTTCTTTTCTTTGGAATCTTGAGCATGTGTAGCTGAAATTCTAAGCTAAAATTGAGCTAGAAAGCAGTGTAAAAATAGAACAAGTTACAGAACAAGTTGTAGACAAATAGGGCACAATATGTGACCTTGCAATACACGACCTAAGCCTGAATATTCGAGATCGCGTGTTGTCTTCTTGTACATTTTCTTGCTTCTTTTCTGCTTCAATTCATCACTAATATCACATGCATGATGTCCAAGTGTTTTTCTGTGCATTTTACCAATAATACTTGTATTTGATGCTCTTCTATTTCTTGAATTGCTATTGAATCAAGCGCTAATGAGTTCGAATTGAATCCATCTCGATCCAATGTTGATAATTCACCTCAATTCTTACAAATTTAACTAACTTTACACATTAAGTTGCTCAATTGAAACTCACAAAATTCAAAAGTTTAGGGAGCAAGTTACATCTTAAAACATCCTAATTTTTACCAAAAATAAACACAAAATGCTACTTAAAAACACTCATAATAAATACTTATCAGTTTGAATCCTTTGTTCGAGAATGTACTTGAGGCTTTGATGATCTGTCCTGACTATAAAATGTCTACCAATCAAATAAGCCCTCCATTTCTGTATAGCAGTCACCACTGGTTGCATTTCTTTTTCATACATAGATAAGGCCTAATGAACTGGTGACAGTGCCTTGCTAAAGAAAAAAACTGGTCTCTTCCCTTGCACTAGGACTACCTCATCCCAGTTCCTGATGCATTAGTCTCAATAGCAAACAGTTGACTAAAATTTGGCAATGCTAGTACAAGTGGATTACTCATGGCTTGCTGCAACTCATGAAAAGCCTGTGTTGCTGCATCACTCCACTAAAATTGGTTCTTTTTAAGTAACTCAGTCAAAGGCCTGGCGGTTCTTCCATAGTGTCACACAAATCTTCTGCAATACCCTGTAGGGCCTAAAAAACCCTTTAGTTCCTTGACATTATGAAGTATAGGCCATGATCGAATAGCTGCTATCTCCTGAGGATTTGCCTGTACTCCTTCTAAAGTAATCACATGTCCCAAATAATCAACTTGCTGTTTTACAAAGGCACACTTACTCAATTTAACCTTTAAAGTATTAGCTCTCAAGACTTCAAAAACCATCTTGAGAGATACCATATGATCTGCCCATGCTTGACTATATATTAGTATATCATCAAAGAAGACCAGCAAGAATCTTCTGAGAAAAGGCTTGACATCATTCATGAGATTCGAAAAAGAAGAGGGAGCATTTGTGAGACCAAATGGCATAACTGGGAATTCATAATGACCATCATGAGTCCAAAAAGCTGTCTTATGAATATGTTCTAGGCACATTATGATCTGATGATAACCAGATCTAAGATCTAGTTTAGAAAAATATTTAGCACCAATCAACTCATCTAGCAACTCTTCAATCAATGGGATTGAGAATTTGTTCTTGATAGTAGCTTGGTTCAATTGCCCATTATTAATACACATCCTCCATGAGCCATCCTTTGTCTTAACCAGTACAATAGGTGATGAATAAGGACTTGAGCTTGGCCTGTTAATGCCACTTTCAAGCATCTTGGCAACCAATTTTTCTATATCCCTCTTCTGAAAAGTGGATACCTATAAGGTCTGACACTGATAGGGTGAGTGCCTTCCTTAAGAGGCATTTTGTGATCATGCAGCCTTTTTAAGGGCAATTTGTTGGTTCTTGGAATAGATCATCGTACTCCTTTAACAACTAATCTAATGCAAAACTTTCTTGTGTCTAATCGCCTTCATGCGTAGTAGTTACAGTAAGAATTTCAGGATTCTTCTTCAGTGTGATCAACAATTGCCCTAATTAGGCATAGCTGTGTAGTAGCAATTTGTGAAGGCTTTTACAAAACATGTTGCATTTTTTCCTTCTTGATTAATTGCAATCCAAATTGTTTCATTCCCCTCAACACTACTATGTGACCATTTTGTAGAAATTCCATTCTGAATTCTCCAAAATTCCACTTAACATCACCAATTGTGGTCAACCATTGGATTTCCAGAACCACTTCACACCCTTCTACTAGCAGTACTAGTATATTAGTTTTGAACTCTTGTCCTTGCACTTTCCAAACAAAGTTGGGACACAATTTATGAGTGGTAAGCTTATTCCATTTGCAACCTCCACCACCAAAGGTTTTACCCTCTGTAGCTTTAGCCCCAGCCTCTATATCACATTAGGGTGGATGAAATTATGGGAACTACTACAGTCAATGAGTACATTCGCTGACTGTTTGCCCAAATGGCTTGTGACCCTCATAGTTCTGAAATTTGGAATTGCCATGCTAGTCATAGCACTAATTGAAATATGTGCCAAATTTCCTCCACTAACTTCTCCATCATCAGCTTCTTCTTCCATAGATTCATTCTTTCATCATAATCATCCCCATGGTCATCCCAAATCTCCAATCTATGGAACTATTTATTACCACATCTATGCCCCATTCCAAATTTTTCATCACACCAAAAACATAAACCTTTAGCCCTTTTATTATCCATTTCTGCTCAAGTTAGCCTTCTGTGAGGTCTTTTTTCAACTCATCATTATTTCTCCCAGTACTAGGCAATGCAGGTAAAGAAGGGGTGGGTAATAGGGGCTTGATATTCTTTTTCCACGAATGACCACGAATGACCAGAAGTTCGAACATGACTATTATTCCTCCAATGATGGCTAGAATTATTAACATGATGTGTATTATTAGCAGGATCTAAGAGATTAGAGGATACCTTGGTGCTAAATTTGGCTTTCTGCTGGATAAATAAGTTTGCTTCTTCTATCTTTGCAAGTGCCCTTGCACGAGCCACATTCTTGGGCATAAACATCCTAATAGCCAACTCGATTTCTGGTTTTAACCCACTTAGGAAGCAACTTGTTGCATAATCTTCAGGCAAATCCACCCTATTAATAATTCTTCAAACTGTTCTTGATACTCCGGTACAGTACTTCCCTGCTTCAATTCCTTCAGTTCTCCCATTGGATCATCGTATAGAAAATCTCCAAATCTTGAGGATAATTCTCTTATGTATTTTTCCCACGAAGGTGCTTCTCGAGTCAACCTGGACTTCATGTAAACTTGGTGCTATTGAAGAGCTTTACCCTCCAGATTCACAGCTGCTATTTTAACCTTCAAAGCAGGTGGAGTTTCATCCACCTCAAAGAACTACTCGCTCCTGCACAACCAGCCCTTGAAATCTTCCCCATGAATTTGGGGAAATCAAGTCTAAAAAAATGTGTGGGCATCTGGTAGTTTTCTCCATTACCCCCAAAAGACTCAGAATTTTGAGGAGAAGAGTTTCCTTTAGCCCGATTCTTTTGCATGTGCGACTCAATCTCCAGATTCCTTAGTGCAGCCATTTCCTTTAGCTGTTCCTTCAACATGGCCTTTACGTGCTCTTCAAGTTTCTTGTTATCATGTGATCTAGTGCCTTCTGTCATTGCTTAGTTGGAGCTGGGTAACCGAGCTTTGATACCACTGATGCAGAAGCAGTAAAGATCAAGAACCCTTAGCTCAGGAATTGCAAGATAATGGAGCAGCAATTAGTAAGCTTATGGAGTTATTGTATTGATAAGGAATGATCAGAGAAATTTACAAAATGAATGAAGTTTCTTGTTCCAATCTAGATGATCCTTTTCCTTCTCCTACTGCTTCCATTTATACAACCATTGAGGCGGTGGCTATTTTCCTAACTAACTAATTGACAGCTCAGCACTGGTAGTTATTCACAATACAAAATTATAGATTACCCTTGACTAATTTGTTAACCAGTTTCGCATGCATCAGTTATTGGGTTGGTATTCCATTCGCCTAGGGATGGTTGAGCGTTTAAAGGGTTGGGATAGGTTAGGATCAGGTTCTTTTGTTTTTAAACTGCTAGATAACTCACTTTGGATATTTCGCTGAATTGATAGCTTCCTGCCAATATTATCTTGAGGATTTGCTGAATCAGGGATGACAATCTTGGGAGATAAGGATAAAGCAATCTTAGATTTTCTGTTTTGAAGGGTTTGTTGATTAGGTAAAGGGTTCGGATTAGGGAGGGAGTTTTGGTAAATTGTATTTTGTTCCTTAGCTTTTGCTTCAGCAGTTTTCCTAATCCATCTTCTGTAGAAGGTTCCTGTGTCAACACCGTAAGGGAGGAGCTTGCACTTGAATCTGCTTGTCGAAGGTTGCATGAAGTCGTGGACCATACTGAAGATTCCGGAGCCATGATTCTGAGAATCCAAACGCTCACCACAATCATGATCACCATGACAGATGCGACCATAATAATAGTAAAATGTGGGCAGTCGCTCATGTTGAAAATGGACAGTATAAATTTCACCTTCAATAAAAAGCTTCATAATTCTCTTTAATGGATTGGTTAATTGAAGACCGACTCTAATTCTTAAAAATTTACCTCAAGACATCTTGTCACCCGTTGCATCATAGTCTTCACATACGCTAATCTTATTGCTTTGAACTCTACAGTTTGGCCTTCCATCTTCTCCATGGTTAAATTGTACACTTGCACCAGAAACAGCATGATTCAAACTTCACTTTGGATGGCTGGACACTATTTTCATAGTCGTTGATAACTAGAAGATGACGATCAAAAGCCCAGGGTCCACCAAAGGCATTTTCTTCTTGTTGACTAAGCTATTAAATTTGAATAAGAATAAATTATCACCAAGAGTAATATGCGTCAAGCCTCCAGAAGCATTTCAAGCTTTCTTCATTGTGGCCATTAATGCCTCTCCATTAAAAGGTTTCTGAGTGAATAATCTTGCTAGGATACAATGTGACCTCAGAGATTTAATTTCCTCATGAGTTGATCCCAGCATAAGGATAACCTCCTCCTCGTTATCACAGATTCTGGCAATTTCTCAAGTTCCTCCGCCATTATAGCCCTTTACAACGCAATACGGATAGAAGAGTACAATTCACCGAAAGACAAACTGATCAATTAATCAGAAACCCATGAAAACCAGCAATGAAGCAAAAAGGTGAGAAAATAGAAAAACTATCTAGGAGAGATTTTGAAAAACGGTAGTAACGAGATAGAATAAAGAAGAAAGATATGGACGAAGACCAATTATGAAAAAATCAGACTACAAAATTCGAGGGGATGAAGACACTTCACTAGATTTGCGTTGAAGTACTAGGAAAGGAGAAAGATTTGCATAAGCAAGGGGGAGACCCGCAGAGAGCATAGAACTCGTGTGGACAAAACTAGGATATTTATATCCAATACATTTCTTTGAAAACTCCAAATTCTATTCAAATTGATTAATTTCCCATTTAAGGATGAAATTGATCAAAAATTGATAGTTTAGATACTAAATGTATTATGTTGCCCAAAGTTTAAAGATGAAAATTGGCATTTTCTCATCTGGCATTTCAACAGGAATGGCCACATTTCAGTTGGGGGAGCTTATTAATTTTCCATTTAAGGATGAAATTGATCAAAAATTGATAATTCAGATACTAAATGTATTATGTTGCCCAAAGTTTAAAGATGAAAATTGGCATTTTCTCATCTGCCATTTCCACAGGAATGGCCACATTTCAGTTGGGGGAGCTTATTATGCTGTTTTATAGTCAAATTTATTGGAACACAATGCTTCCTTGTAATGCATTAAATAGAGTTTGAACCCTCGACTTAACGCACAGAAGAACTCTAAAGAGGTTCTCCCTATTCAGTGGATCAAAGCCCAATGGTTAGTTATCGATTTACTTTAGGTCAGAAGAATTCGTAGCAAAGCAGATAGTTCAACAAGAATATGCCAAACTGCAAGTATTTTATCAATTGTCTGCAGTAGATGCTACAAATGAAATTGATTTTATCTGCAATAAAGGATCACACAACAAGGCTTTCTTTATTCTATATCCTTGAGGCATGAAATAAAAGTCAATCTTTTATTTTGAAACCTAAAGGAATAGAGTAGAAGAACCCGTATAACAAATACAAATGCATATAAAATGGTTAATTGCGGAGTTTAATGTGACAAATGACAATCAAGATTTGTGATTTCAGTAAGTATCATCTAAAATAAGGTCCTATTGAGATCCTTGAAGCTGCCTTTAGGTATTTAGATACGTTGGAACATTAACTATATCCTAATGACAATGGTAGAAATATACAAATTCTAATACTATCAAAGTAAAGGTTGAAATCTTCTAAATAAAATGAATGATAGAAAATCAAAAAATACGAAATAAATATAAGAAAATGACGAAAACCATAAGCTCAAAAAGAATAAAAGTAATGTTTGGTAGTCACAGTTAAAAGGGAAGTTTGGACCGACTTTTTCCCAAAAGATTTCTTGAACTTGACTCTCATCAAATATGGATAAACCTTGGGATCTGTTTGAAATGTTTATTTTTTGAGGGTTTGTGTAAAAATTTTATTGTAATTTTGTGAGAACTTGTACTTTTATTCCTACTTTCACCCATTTTAAAATTATTTGCATTGGTGTTATTTAATTTTATTATTTTAGCAAGCATTTTACTCAAATCATATTTTTATCGCTTACGCGTCAAAATTTTTCAAAAGTCACACCGGCACGACTAATTGGAGATTTGGAAATTTAACCTCGGACTAGTAAGAATGAGTATTAGTGGTGTAAGAGAAACTATCTTGGAAGATTAGTATTTGAGGGTAGCAAACAAGAAGGAAATTAGTAATGCATAACACTATTGAGCTACTATTCCTAGTTGACCTTCTCAACCACCAAAAGCAAGTTTTCCTCTCAACTTCACATCACAATTCAAACTCCATCTCCTCTCCTTTTCTCTCTCATTTGGCTGAACACTTGAACCTCAAAAGAGGAGAAGAAAACTCAAAACTCCAACCACAAATCTTGCTCCAAGATTTCATCCAACACCTTCAAACTTTTGGAAGTTGATCTAGTTAGAAGAAAGCTCCTATCTTATGGTGATTTCTTGGTGGATTGGTGGTTAAAAGCTTGGCTCTAACTAGGGTTGAAGAAGCTTTGGAGAGATAACAAGCTTCACTTTCCTTGATCTTTAGTTTATACAAGAGTTAGTAGTGGTTTTGGGTTGATATGCAAGGATATTTTAAACCCTAACCAAAGCTAGGCTAGATGACTTGAGGAAACCCTTGTTTTCTTGAATTATACTTAGGTAGATGCCTTGAGGTGGATGATTAGGTAGTAGACTTGAAGATTCTTGTTTGTTTGGTTGTTATTTTTTGTGATTTCTAGCTTGATTTGGGCTTGAATGTTGAAGAGAAAATTTTAAGAGAAAGAGAGGAGGTGCTGTCTGAATTTTACTGATTTATTTCCCCAGGTTTAATTTCGAAATTTGTTGTTCAAATGGCTGTAAAAATACTTGTTATATGTTGGATTGTGTGTGTGAAAATTATCTCTCAAAAAACATTTCATTTAGTTGAGTTAAAGTTAGGTTAAAGTGAGGAAACAAACCTGGAAAATTTCTGATCAGTTTGGCCGACCAGTATGCATTCAACAGTATATAATTTTTTGTACAGGAGTTGAAATCAAGTGCTATTTGCAGCATATGAAACTAGACACCGAGGGATTTCTAACGGTATAAAATAAACCTGCTAATTCGTTTTATATGAGCCGTAGTGAACCAGCAAAATTGACTGATTTTCTCCTACTGTTTTACCCGTGAGACCTGCATAGCTGCAGATTGTAGCTCATTTTTGTTCCCCTTGTGAAATGAATTTGAAGACAGTTTCTTCTAGTGATTCCTAGAATTTTGAATCTAGTTTCCAACGCCATAAACCATGCTAATTTTTTATTTGTGTAGCCTTAGTTATGACCTGACTTACAAATTATGTCAAGTGTTCCAAAGCTGGAAATTCGTGAACCAAGTTTCAAAAATCAGCTTTCATAAAACTACTGTATCTTGGTGTAGAAAGATCCGAATTGAGTTTCACTTATTTTGTTTGAAACTAGACTTGGATTTCTTTCAGTGTTATAAATATCAATGGCAGGTTCGATTCCTATGAATTTTGCCAAATTTTCAAAGTTCACTTAAATTCAAGGCTGTTTTGCTCTGTTCTTGCTGAAACAGTGATTTTGAGCTAATATTTGACTGAGTTCGGATATGAATCTTGTTGACCTTGGTCGATCAATCCTTGGTTTTGATGATTAACAAACCAAAATGTAGATTTGGGCTAATATTTTTATGTGAGTAATTTGTTAGAACAGATTCTTGTGGCATAAAAGAAGAAGCAAAAACAGGGCACTCATGTCGGACGCTATCGGACGTCCGAAAGGATGAAGAACATCAAGAAGGAAACTCTGTCGGACGCTCGTGAGGAAGCATCGGACGTCCGGAAGGATCGGACGCACGCCTCGGACGCACATCGATCGCATCGGACGTCCGAGAAATTTCGCAAAGATTTGATGACTCTCTGCCTACGTTCGGACGCAGGGTTCGGACGTCCGACAGGTGGTTTGGACGCAGGGTTCGGACGTCCGACAGGAGGTCTCGGACGTCCGACAGGCCAACGGCTAGTTTTGACAGCATTTAATATTTGACCGTTGGAGAGCCTTTTGAAACCATTTCTCACCTTCTATAAACACCCCAAAGCACAAGAAGACAAGTGACTTTTGCCAACACAAAATACAAGCTTACAAGTGAGATTTTTGAGTAGAAAGATTCTTTGTTGGTTGTACAAGGGGTTGGGAAAGTTGGGTTGTGAGGTTGCTCAAGTGAAAACCTTGGTGAAGGTGAACCTATCACTTGGAGTGGTAAAACCTTGGTGAAGGTTGCCTCATTTGTATAAAATAGTTCTTAATTGGGTGAGTGATCTTTCAAGTGTAGGTTGTTGAGGGTTAACTAGAATTGTTGTAAAACTCCTTGGCTCAACCAAAGAGTGTTTGGGGTGAGGAAGGAGTGAACCTTCACTTGTACATCTTGGTTAGCATCGCCATCAATTGAAGAGGCTATTGGATTGATATTTGGTTTGCATTTCTTATCTTTTCTCTTTAATTAAGTTTTCTTTATTGTGCTTAAATTTGATATATCTTTGTGCATCATTGTGATATTGTTTGTACTCATTGGGTTGCACCGGGCACTTACAATTGGTATCAGAGCTTGGTCTCTTTTGATCAAGCTTAACCGCTTAAAGTAAAGATCATGGCAACCATAAAAGTTTCTTTTTTAGAAGGGCAATCTATTGATAGACCACCTATGTTTAATGGTTCTCATTTTAGCATGTGGAAACAAAGAATGATGATTTTCTTACAATCCGTTTATATTGAATTATGGTATGTGGTAGAAGATGGTCCTTATGAAGCTAGAATAGTTGACTCTACCACTAATTTGAGTAGATTAAAGACTAGACAAGAATTGAATGAAAAAGACAAGAGATACCTTTCTTTGAATGCCAAGGCCATGTGTATATTGTACAATGCATTAGATGTAAATGAATCTAGTAGGATTAAAGGTTGTAAATCAGCTAAAGATATTTGGGATAAATTGTGTGTATTTCATGAAGGTAACCAAGATATTAAAGAACAAAAGAAATCTTTGCTTGTTTCTCAATATGAATTTTTCAAAATGCATCCTCTTGAAAATGTTGATAAGATGTGTAGTAGATTTTGTGACATTATTGAAGATCTTAAATTGCTTGGAAAAGAATATTCTTTGGGTGAGAAAAATAGAAAGATTTTGAATGCCTTGCCAAAAGAATGGGAAAACAAAATAAATGCTATAGAAGAGGCAAAGGATTTAAATTCTATGTCCATTGAATCTCTTGTGGATACCCTAACCTCTTATGAATTAAAGCTGAAATTCAAAGAGCAAGAGGAAGAAAATGCAAGAATGTATAAGAGAGGCGTAGCTTTTAAAGCATCTCAAGTGGGGGATAACCCATCCTTCATGGGTAATGAAATCATGGAAGTGGACAATGATATAACTCTTCACATCAAAAGTTTCAAGAAGATCTTCAACAAGAGATGCTCAAGAGGAGATTGCAAAATTACATGGGATGAATGCAATTCAAAAAGAGAAAAAGAAGAGTTGGCCCAAATGGCACTAATGGCCGTTGGAGAAGATGAGGTAAGTTCTTATCACTCTTCTTGTGATGAAGATAATGAAGATGATGATGTGAAAATTCTTATGATTAAAATGCATAAAAGTTTGAGAAAATCTTATGCTAAAAATAAGGATTTGAAAACAAAAATAAATGATTTGTTGGAAGAAAACTCCAAACTGTTTCAAGAAAACAAATGTTTGAGAATGGAAAATGATGATCTAAAAAATCAAAAAAATGTTTTTGATTGCAAAAATAATTTGAAAAGGAAGTTAGAAGAGAAAACAAAGTTTTATGAAAAAATGTTGGAGGAACAAAATGTGTTAAAGAAAAGAATTAATGACTTGAACGAGTTTCTCCAAAATGAAAAACAAAAGTTTTCTCAAACAAAAGAAAGCAAATCTTTTCAAGGCACAAATAAGTTTGCTATGATAAGAAGTAAGAAAATTAGTTGCATTAAATCCACCTATGTGCAAAATACTTCTATCATGTGTAACTTTTGTTGCAAATTTGGACATATGCAAAATGATTGTTATGTAAAGAAAAATATGAGAAAAGGAATGAAATTCATGTGGATTGCTAGATCATGTCGTATTAACTCCCAAGGACCCTATAAAGAAAGGGTACCAAATGAAATTTCTCATATTTAGGTACATCATGAAGATTTGATCCAAGTAGTGCTATATGGTTGTAAGTACATTTGAAAATTTTGATATTCAATATGGTCTTGATTTGAAAAATAAAGGGGGAGTTTGTTTTTTATTGATGCCAAAAGGGGGAGTAGGATTTATTGAAATTTCTTTGTATGTTGGCACTTTCTAAGGGGGAGCTTTATTTGAACTTATTTGATAAAAGAAATCTTCATTTTGTTTGTCATCATCAAAAAGGGGGAGATTGTTGACCTTGGTCGATCAATCCTTGGTTTTGATGATTAACAAACCAAAATGTAGATTTGGGCTAATATTTTTATGTGAGTAATTTGTTAGAACAGATTCTTGTGGCATAAAAGAAGAAGCAAAAACAGGGCACTCATGTCGGATGCTATCGGACGTCCGAAAGGATGAAGAACATCAAGAAGGAAACTCTGTCGGACGCTCGTGAGGAAGCATCGGACGTCCGGAAGGATCGGACGCACGCCTCGGACGCACATCGATCGCATCGGACGTCCGAGAAATTTCGCAAAGATTTGATGACTCTCTGCCTACGTTCGGACGCAGGATTCGGACGTCCGACAGGTGGTTTGGACGTAGGGTTCGGACGTCCGACAGGAGGTCTCGGACGTCCGACAGGCCAACGGCTAGTTTTGACAGCATTTAATATTTGACCGTTGGAGAGCCTTTTGAAACCATTTCTCACCTTCTATAAACACCCCAAAGCACAAGAAGACAAGTGACTTTTGCCAACACAAAATACAAGCTTACAAGTGAGATTTTTGAGTAGAAAGATTCTTTGTTGGTTGTACAAGGGGTTGGGAAAGTTGGGTTGTGAGGTTGCTCAAGTGAAAACCTTGGTGAAGGTGAACCTATCACTTGGAGTGGTAAAACCTTGGTGAAGGTTGCCTCATTTGTATAAAATAGTTCTTAATTGGGTGAGTGATCTTTCAAGTGTAGGTTGTTGAGGGTTAACTAGAATTGTTGTAAAACTCCTTGGCTCAACCAAAGAGTGTTTGGGGTGAGGAAGGAGTGAACCTTCACTTGTACATCTTGGTTAGCATCGCCATCAATTGAAGAGGCTATTGGATTGATATTTGGTTTGCATTTCTTATCTTTTCTCTTTAATTAAGTTTTCTTTATTGTGCTTAAATTTGATATATCTTTGTGCATCATTGTGATATTGTTTGTACTCATTGGGTTGCACCGGGCACTTACAAATCTGTAAAAAGTGTCTTCTAGAGAGTTTTAATTCATTGAGTTTATTTTCCAATGGTATAAGATTTTAAAATTTTGGACTTATAAAACTCATGTTATGATTTTTCAAAGAAGGTTGCCAAAACCGAATTTTTCCTTGTAAAGTGACAAAACTCCAAAGTGACTTGGAAACATTTTCTAGGTTTCAATCCTAACTTTCTTGATTGTTTGCACCTTATTTCATACATTGGAAAATGGATTTCAACCCCTAATCTAATGCCTTTGGTTTTCATGAAATTAAACCATAATGGAGCATTTTAACTAGAATAATTCTTGAGCGATTTCACTAGTTTCATATTCAAAACTTGGAACTTTTAACTTCCACATTTACTATGAAAATAAGCAGCATTTTGATGGATTTTGACTCCATAAGATTAGAAAACATGAACACTCCATTATATTCTAAAACTTAGGTATAGGATTAGAAGTTATGAGATATGAAAGCCATCTTTCCTTTCCTTGATTTTCGTGCCAAAAATTAAGTAGGGTACTTTCTTCTTGGAATTAAAATTTCTTGCCACGACTTGAATCGAAAACGACTTTTGAGTTCTCTTTGAGTGTTATTTCAATGTTTTAGCGAAAAAGTCTCTTTTAACTTGTGGCTTTGAGTGTGGGTAGCAAGAGGATATTTTTCTTATTAGCCTTGGTCGAATACCTAAGTAATCATGATTGTGCATGTCTCAAGTGATCACGTAGACACCGAGGAGCTCGTTTGACCTCTTGCTTTTGCTCTCGTATTTGGTCTTGACTTTTGATGAGTGTCAAGTGCATGTTTCATGTACTATGATTGAAATGATATTTGTATAAGTGTTATGTGAAATTGTTATGATTCATGAACTTGCCGAGACAAAAGTGTACTTTATCGCCCTTGTCCTCTCCCTCTTGAATACTTGTTACTTGAACTATGAATTTGCGTGACTTAAACTTGTACTTGAATATGTTTGTAATTGTGAGTTCCGAGCGGCAGCATATACCACACCCTATTTGGGTGAGAGGTGCCTCTCATCCCGACTCAGTACTATGACCAATTTTAACTCGATTAGAGCATTGTCTCATCGACCACTTATACTCGTGGGGATGCCCAAAACCCATTGGCTAGCCTCGTAACTTGACCCGGTAAGGCCTTGGTCGAGAAGTTTGGTGAACCATGAAAAATTATAAACTTTGGTCTTTTGAAATCTTGCTTGGCATATTCGAGTAGTATTGCCATCTCGTGCGTGTTTGGTTCCGAATCTGAGAAGGTGATATGGTAGATGGAAGAAGTAAGTGTAGCTCTACGGACATGTTACTACTTGAGTTAACGGAGGGTCAACCAAAAATAGCTTGAACCGGTCGTGATGTGGAAATAGCTCTTGAGAGCTCCTGTATCCTTTTCATTTGTGTTTTACTTCTTACTTGCTCGTTTATGTGAAATTTGTGTTAAGTCTCTCTTAAGTGTGTTATTTGAGTTAGTTCGTGTTACTTGTTTGCTTGCTTGCTTGATTTCTTAGCCTCACTGAACGTTAGCTCACCCCAAGTTGTATTCCTTAACAGGTTTGGAAGTGGAAGTTGATGATTCTAGACTAACGTCTTTTGGTGGAAGCTAGTATATCTCTTGTATGTTATGGGAGACATTTGAAGTGTAAATTTTGTTATAGTTGTATATTTTGGATTGTAATTATAAATGGTAGCCTTGAGAATTTTGGACTTGTATATTCGAAATATTTCTTTATTATAAGTCAATGGTTGACTTGTGGTTCTTTATTAAGTTTGAATGAATGCGTGAATTTTGATGAGAGTTGGACAGACGCCCTACTGATACCCTAAGGTTTGCCCTAGGGAGAGGTGGAGACGTCACAAATTTACTGTAAAATTTGTAAAAAAACTTTTGTGTATTAAAGAAAAATTTTGTATTTTGTATTTTTTTTCTTTTCTCTCCTCTTCATCCTCCCCATACCACTCCTACCACTCTTCCTCCCTCTCTCCCTCCCCAGTGCCAACCTCCGCCACTTCACCCTCCCTTGTTTTTTCCCCTCTCTCTCTCTCCGCCCTTCTCTCTTACCCATTCTCCTCCCTCCCTCCTCTCCCCTCCCCTCCCTCCTCCTCCTAAATCTAGTCGTGTGACCATAGCTCATTAGGGAAGGGGAGAGGCAGAGTGATGGAGTGGGGGGGGGGGGGAAGAAGGGATAGTGGGGGAAAGGGGAGAAGGAGCGGAGAGAAGAGGAGGAGAAAGAGAAATAGTTGCATGACCAGAGCTTGTTAGAAAAGGGGAGGGGACGGAGTGAGGGAGAGTGGAAAAAAGGGGTAGCAAGGAATAGGAGAGGAGGAGAAGAGGAGAGCAGAGGAGGAGGGAGGTTAGGAGGAGGAGAGAGAGAGAGACAGAAGATAAGTTTTGAGGTGCCAACTAGCAGCGATGGGCTGACGTACAGGAGGGAGAAGAAGAAGGAAATGAAGAAAAAACTTTGCATGTTTTGAATATTTTGGTGTGTTTATTTTTAAAAAGTTTGGGTGTTTTCAAAGGTTCCCGCAAACACAATTGTAAAAAGAAAACTTGTCAATTGAAAACAGGGCAACAAACAAGGCTCCCAGGCAGAGTCTTCGGCATTGCCAGACCATGAAGCACACAAATGAAACATGTTTGCTTTCATCTTTACCCACACGAATTGGTAGCATGAGTCTGTTCGCACCTTCCCTCTGTTTTCGCTTCAGGGAACGGGAGCGACGGAAAAAAGAGGATTCTTAAACTAAGATGTCTGATCAAAGTCCTCGAACTAAGTGCACAGCATCGCTTACTACTACATAGTTCAAAACTGATTACACTTCAAAACTAACCTCCCGCAGAAGTTTATATCCATCTACTGATAAATGAAGTCTTAACTCTTAACTAATTAACTCAAAATCATTACATGTTGGGAATTGCTTGACATTCTCCAGCAAGGGAAAAATGGAACTTCGATGAGCAAGATTGCATTTGCAACAAGATTACAAATGAGATGATTTAGGGCTTGAATGCTGAAAAGGCAACCACAGAGTTATGTCCACCAAATCCAAATGAATTTGAAATGGCTGCAAGTGAAGAGATATGAATTTGTTAACTCACGAGCAAAGAAACAAGTTCATTATGGTGTTTTTTTTTTTTTGGTGTTTTGTTTTTTTTTGGGGGGGGGGGGGGGGGTGGTCGTTATCATGAAGTGTTATTTGTTACATTGTTAAAAAGGAAAAGACAAAGTTGAAATGTGAAATACACAAGTATCTTACCAACATTAACTTCATGCTGCTGCTTTGTGTTTGGTACTGTATCAAACTCAACTGCAGGCTCTGGATTCTGCATAGGAGTTTTAGTGTATTTAAAACAGTCCATACTACTATAACATTTAACTGCAAAATTATGAATAAGTATAATAAAAGAGCAATATAATCTACTATAGAAAAACATAATTGAACAAAAACTGAGAGAACATACGAATTGATTGATAGTAGGATGAACCCAGCCAGTTGTGATAGCTTTCACCGTTGCAATAGCTTCTAAGCCACCAGCGGCACCAAGGCAGTGCCCTATCATAGACTGTAGTTAAATGGAAAAAGGTCAGAAGCATGTACTGTACCAATTTACTGTAGTAAGCAACCATGTTGCATGGGGCTAGGAGCCAATATGTTGTGCTTAAATCTGGGAATAAGCAACTATAGTGGATCACACAAGCAAAATTTGTGTGCGAGGAATAGGGTTGTCTCTATGCCTGTGCGTGTGTGTGTGTGTGAGAGAGAGAGAGAGAGCACCTTAGTTGCATTCATTTTGATCCCTGAAGTGTTCTTGAAAACCTTCTTAATAGCATTCACCTCAGCTAGGTCACCAACGACGGTGGAAGTAGCATGAGCATTGATGTAGTTGACCTGGAAATGAAGATTCATAAACTTAACTTAATCTCAATATTCACAAATTAAGCAAAATTAGATCTTCCAGGCATGATAAAACCATATTTAATCTGTAACTAGTATAGAAATGGAACTTGCACCAGCAATAAGATTTGGAGAAAAGTAGGACCCTGACTTCACAATTTCAATCTCAATTCAGCAATACATGGAGGTTTTCATTTAATCAATTTATTGTTATCTGCTCGATATCATAGTTAAAGCATCCCAAAGATGGAAAACAATTGTATTAGCAAGAACATCCATGTTCGCTTGACTAAACTGGGATCAATTAATCTATCTCCTGAGTAATCAATGGAAGTGATATGCAATTTCTATGTCCTGTCAAGTCACGACTACTATGATATAGGAGTTTACATAAGCACCAATAACTAAAATATAGACCAACCTAGTCTTTTTCTCATGTCTGGACACAGAAAACATAGAGCAACTAGATGCAGGCAATATCTTGAGTAAGCCATCCTCATTAGGTGTTGGAGAGGAGTAAAAAGATGCTGAACTAATACTATTCGGATGATGGCAGGCATGCATGATGAAACACAATGAAGCAAGAAAAATCAATAATGCTGTGGTTCATGACCAAATTTATGCTTTTAGGTACAAGCAAAGAACAGCCAATTTAGCTCAAAACCCTCGAGTTGAGAGAACTTTATAAGATTACTTTTTTTTGTATGTCAAAACCAGAACTAAATACAAAATAAAACCTAATTTTTTACAAATTCACTCTAAACTAGGGTTCTAATCTAACTAAAAACAATTGTAACTACTCATCCTGATCCCTAGAGTCCCAATTGATCTTAGTTCATTACCAATTAACTTCTATTGTAATCCTATGTGTCAGATTGTATACATCTTATGAATACAAACATGCAGCTTTCAATATTTGAAAGTATATTTGAAGCACATTTAGGTTCTTAGAAAGAATACCTTGTAAAAGCTACAGACAAAAAATGACAAAATTCTCTGAATCTACCATTATATAATAATAGAATAGATTTTCTTAGCTACTTATTGGTCTTAGTTCCAGCATCTTTGTTAAACTGCCAAAAAAATTAAGCATGGTCAGCTCCTGGCATTCAAGAAGGAAAAATTCTTTGAGACGGACACAATACCTGCTGTCGATCTATCAAACCCTTTTCTATGGTGTGGAGGAAAAATGCACTGCCAGAAAATCTTAAAACGAAGAGTTCAAAAAAAGGGTTGACTGATTCTCAAACCTGACCAAGTTCCCTTCAATGGTCATTGGTTTATATTCAGGAAAGTGCATTGGAGATTGAAACCTCAAGAAAATCCTATGTTAAGCATCAAATTTGTTCTGACTGACCCTTGCTCTACAGATTTAACTGCAAAACTCATGCAAAAACTCAAAGTCAAGACAAAGCATAGATTTTATTTCCCCTTCAGTTTTTCCAAACGTAGCAGAGTATCTTCAATCTTTCTGTTAGCAGATTGCATCTTGAGGTAAAGTTAAGGCAGATTCGAACAAAAGTGCTCGAACTTAAGTTAAACTGCATTAGATGGAAGATGCAGCTAAGTAGGGTCCATTATAAGAATGAGCAGGGCAAAAGAGCAAGAAGCAAAACAATAAAGAACATGAGTAAGGAACCAAATGCTACTTTGAACAAAAAGTCATGGATGGTGAACTATAGCAGAACCCTGTTTGGGACCTAAGCTTTTACCAAGTTTGTTAGATACTAGTTTTTTAACAACTTTAACTACAGGAACCCAAAAAAACTAATCAAATTTTTTAACCTACACACTTCAAAATATCTAATAGACAAAAAACTTCCTCTTTTCTTCTTCTTTCTCCACCACCCTAAGCCACCACACCTTCATCGCCAGCCACCACCTCCGCTGCTGCTTCCGGAGCCGGTCACCTATTCCGGTGCCGGCCTTCCTTTTTTTTTTTTTCCCTTTCTCGCTCTCCCTCTCCCCCTCTCCTACCCTCCCCCTCCCCTTTGACCGATCGGTTGGTGCTCCCCTTTTTTTTCCTCAACCTCTCTCTCTCCTTCCCTCCCCTCCCCCTCCCCTCCCCTGCCACCCTCCCCCTTCCCCTGGCTGCGATCTGGTTGTTGACTAGAGACCAAGACTCCTGTCCTAACCACTGGACGAAAGGAACCAAAAAGCCAAGCCAGTAAGAGCTCTCCTCTCCGAGCTGTACCGGATTTCCCCCCTCCTCACGAAATTCCCCCAAGTAGCCTTTCCTTGACATCTCATTTCTGGGTCAGTCATCATTTCTGCAATCTGGTCACGCGACCAGATTGGGCAAAGGGGGAGGGGGAAGGGGAGGAGAGTAGGTAAGGGGAGGAGAGGGGGAGAGAAAAAGCAAAAAAAAAAAAAGAAAAGAAAAAACCATGGCTGCAAGTTCTCTGGCATCGGGAGGGAGAGGGGGAGGGTGAAGGGGAGTAGAGGGGGAGAGGGAGAGGGAGAGGGAGAAGAGGGGAAAAGAAAAAGAAAAAAAAAATTTTGGACCATGGCTGCTGGTTCTTCAATGTCGGAGGTAGAGGTGGCAGGGGAGGGAAGGGGGAGGGGGAAGGAAGAAGAAAAGAAAAAGGAAAGAAAAGAAAAAGGAAAGAAAGAAAAAGAAAGAGAAAGAGAAAAAGAAAGAAAAGGAAAAAAAAGTTTTTCATCTTAAAAAATTTTTCCAAAAGCTTCCACAGTGCACTATAGTAAAGTTTTAGACAAACTTCCAAAAAACTTAGGTGTCAAATGGGGCCCAAGTCTTTTAGTCAACTCAGTAACATCAGGTAACCAATATAGACCTAGGGATTACATGACTTGCTCTACTTCCTGAAAAAATATGCCCAAGAAAAGAGGCTGGTAGCACAAATAGGTTAGAAGATTACCAGCTCCTAAATTATTTCCAAACAGAACATCAATTGACAAATGCCACCACTGTGTATTAAAGAGGAAACCCCAAGCAATAACCTCACAAATAGTCAGCAAGATATGAAGAGAAACCTCTAATTGGACTCCTTATTGCCCTTTATACTAATTCCAGCAAACCAATCACTATTAAATCAAGCGAAATAAACGAGATCAGCATCTTATATCTCCCGCCCCATACATTTTGACTAGTAAAGATCTTCACAAGCATTTCAATGACATCCCAAGTAAGATATCATCACTTCTAAATAATCACGAACATAGATTTTGCAGTTAGCTTCCTGTACCTAAAACGAAATAAGTGCAACCCCAGTTGATCTGAAAAGAACTCCAGAACCCAAGATGGTGCCCAAATATTAGGGAGAAGGCATATAATATTTGTTTGTTGGTGCAGTTTGACATTACTATCCAATGTCTTCTCTTCAGTTTTCAACATTAAAAAGAAATCATAAAAAGTTGGACTAAAAGATTCTAATAAAGAGCAGTTAACAAACTCCTAAGTCCAACGACACCATCTAGAAAGGACATGGACTTCCTTAGATTACATTCAAGTTAGGGCAATGGAGCTCTTTGATATTAATGCTCGAGTCGAAGCCTTGGGAACTGCCTGAATCTTGAATCAGAATGGGCAGAATTTGTGGGATTTGACATCTCTGGAACAAAAACTCCAAAAAAATGGATGGTCCACCAATTTGGCCTTAATCCGCCTTATGATGCCAGAGAGAAAAATTGGTGAGATCATGTCCTGTTTTTTGTATCATATTTATATTTTTAAGGTAATAATGGTAGTGAAAAAATAGCTTTTCTAAAAAGCTCATAGAGCCGTTACTCAGGAAAGAGAAGTCACTTGTCAAACAAATATTGTCTCTCTCTTCCTGGGAACAGTATAAAAGTCAGTTTCTCAAAGTAAAGCATTAAAATCTCCTACTAAAATTTGTAGCCACCATCTTCAAACCTTTTCTTGCACTATGACTAAAGCAATGATGCTTTTTGAGTATCTAGAGAAATACCCCAGGGACAGTTAAAAAATTTTCAGCAGATCAACAAAAGTACATTAGATTCATTGTTGTGTGAAGACTTATGAGTTAACTGGAATAGGAAAGGATAGAAAACAGCAGAACAAGGAAAACGTATGGCATGGTTTAATGGCAATAATATTTGAAAATGTTGCAATATAATATTTGTTTTTCAGTTATGTACCTCCTCAGGAGAAACACCAGCATCTTCAAGGCTACTTTGGATGCATGATGATACCCCCAGTCCATCAGATCGTGGATCAGTCATGTGATAAGCATCACAGTTTACAGCACCACCCAAGTACTCAGCAATTATAGGTGCATCCCGTTTCATTGCATGTTCCAAACTTTCCATCACCTGCCAAGATGTGAAAATCTCTCAGAGAAGTTGACATGTACTAACCTAATTCCAGAATCCTCATAGCAAGAACATTTGAATGCTCAAAAGAAGAAAAATACAGTTAAAAAAAAATTTTAAAGTGAAAGATTAGGAAAGAAGTACATAAAAAAAAGGAAGTCCTTGTCGAAAAATCTTCAAAGTACTGAAACAATAAGAAGTTTCTTAGCATGATAATACAAGATGTGTTCTTAAATGCTCCAGAAGCAACAATCTAAAGAAGTAAAGAAAAAATCACAGTCGATAGCACAAAGACATATGTTTTAATTTCAAAAAGTCTTCATCTTGCTGTGACTCTAAATTAGCAACCACTCTGGAGTCACCCAGCCTCTCAGTTGGATTAAACAAAAATGACATTCCATAAGAAACACTGCATCAGCCAAGGTGATTTTCAGAATTAACTCTCAACATTACAAATTTCCATTACATCAGTCAAGGTCATTTTTTTTACACCAAATCTATAATTGCATACTATAAGTTTACATACTATGTTCCATCACATGATCAAAAGAAATTCACCTATTTACTCTATAGTTTCACAAACTAACCTAACTAATACCACCAAAACAGTTTGGCACTATGAATAAAAAGATTGATATCTGTTGAGGAAAACTATATAACAAACTAAATAGATAGAAACTGATCTTTCACATTTAATATCAGTTCCATTCAACACCAAAATAATTAATAAACTTTTAGTCTATCAGGGCTTTGCAAGAAAATCAGAATGGGAATTGACATCCCAGCTTCTAGCATTATAAATTGAACCCATGACCATTTACTTCATTCTACTAATAAAATAACTCTAACAAGAACTTAGAAATTCCAGAAAATCAAAGTTGTACAGACATCTTAATAGACTTAGTTGGAAAATCTTAGAATTGTAGACTTCTTAATTGACTTAGTTGGAAAATTAGAAAACTAACTGTTTATGATGTGGCATGCAATTTCAGTGCTTTTTTTTGGGAAAAAAAATAGCTTAAACAAAAACACAAAAAGAAAAATGGCAAATCTGATGAGTTATGCTCTAACTTATAGATCGATGCAAAAAACTGGTCATATATCCTTGATTAGACAGTATACAGAAAAAGAAAAATGCTAGTAATTACATTTACACTACAAGCAATAGGGGATGCATACTTACCAAGACTCCAGCACCTTCACCCATAACAAAACCATCTCGAGCTTTGTCCCAAGGTCTAGAGGCAGTTTTTGGATCGTCATTTCTCTGAGATAGAGCTCTACATGCAACGAAACCTCCCAATCCAATAGGAATAATGGCAGCTTCAGTTCCACCAGCAATCATCATATCAGCCTCACCTCTGCGGATGTGATTGGCAGCCGCATAGAAGCAATAATTTGAGGTAGCACAAGCAGTTGAAATTGAGTAGTTTGGTCCCATAAAACCCAGATCAATGGCAAGCAAGGCAGACCCCATGTTTGTTATGGCATAAGGTATGAAAAAGGGAGTAATTTTCCGGTAACCTTTCTCTATTAGGGCCTGAACTCCATCGGAGAACACTGTAAGACCACCCATCCCTGTTCCAACAAGAACACCAGCTCGCTCCTTGTCAATCTGTATTCATAGCAGAAGTAGAATAAATTAAGGAGATGGAATAAACAAACAAATAGGACCAGCAGTATTGTTTTATGCTACATTAAGAATTTGAATAAACAATGACCTTCCAACAATTCGAACAGGAAGAAGAATGGCAAGTCTCAGCTGAAACACTTGTAATATTAACTTTTCACAGTGAAAGAGAAGATCAACTTTCAACCCAATTCTGGCATATTCTTCAATAAATTACATTGGCACCTTTTCCTCTATAGTTGCATTTGAAATGCCACGAACACTCCTCTTGATTTCAATTCACAACAATATTGATGCAGATCCAGTAGAGAAAACAGGAAAGAGATTAATAGATCACTACTTGCAAAGATACTTGGCAGGCTGTACTCAATTTTCTAACATTTGCAACATGTGAATGGGAACCCGCATATCAAAAGCTAATTCAAACCTACTATTTGCATTTCAACATCCTCTAGAGCACACCAGGACCAAACGTATTTGAGTTAAAAGCATGTATCTTAACCATTTGAAATCGTTGAAAAGAAAGGCAATTAAAAAACAAAAAACTTTTTAAGAACTGCTGACCATAAGCAATTAAGAAGCAAACTTTTTAATCCAACACTCAACATAATGTTTTAACCAGGTAACCTTACACTTTAGCTAGCACTCTTGAAACCAAATCAAGTCAACATGGTGGCCAAAGAGCATCGCATTTAGCAAAACTAACAAAATGGTTAAACATAAAGATCAATTGAAACAATACGGACACTGAAAAAAGTTCCAAAATGCAGCATTCATACCCAGCTCAAAAATAACAATAAACCAAAGAAAGAATGTTCCAATCCAAGAACAAAGACAAGGAACTTCTTGAAGACATACCAATGGTGCTTAAATTTCAGAGTACCAACTAGAACAGAAAATTTTATTAGAATCAACTAATTAACTTACCTTTTATTCAGTAAATTAAGAGAAAGTTCGTTAAACTTGAATAAACCAACAAAACAACAACTATAAAATTCAGCTCAACTGAAGGAATAAAAGCTAATCAATTAGAATAAATCATAAAATGCACTAATTACTCAAGAAAACGGATGATAATCTTAGAATTAAACTAGTATAGACCCAACCTTGCCGATTCTATCAGGGGCGAGATCGGCATTTTCTAGAGCCTTTTTCCCAGCAACAATGCAGTACCTCAAGCAATCATCAAGCCTCCTATCATTCTTCCCATCTATATATCCTTCAGATTTGAATCCCCTTATCTGCCCACCAAATCTCGTTGGAAATTTGGACGCATCAAACCTATCAATGGCCGTAATGCCACTCTCTCCTGCGAGCAATTTCTCGTAATACGCGTCCACATCATTACCAAAGACGGAAACCAATCCCATCCCAGTAATGACAACCCGCTTCTTGGGGTCTTTTTCCCGCTTGGCAGCTGAAACGGTGGAAGCGGAGGCAGAGGCGGAGACGAATGGGAGCCTTCTGGAAACAGAGGCGGGTGGTTTTCGGGTGATTGAGAGGAAATGTGAGGTGGGTTTTCGAAGAGGGTCCAGTGGAGATGGTCGGAGAGGAGGGGTTTGAATAGTCTGCATGGTGGATGACGGTGGCAGACGGCGGAGGACGAAGAGGGCGGGCGGTGGCGGTGGTGGTGTTGGCGTTGTTTCGATGAAAACGATGCAGATTGATGGGCAGAGCACCGATGAATTCAGTTTATTGCCACTTTGCTAGTTAGTGGTTTTATGCTGTGTCTTTTGTCATGCGTTAGTATATGTTTTTTAACGTGTGTGAGTGTGTGTGGAAGTCAATAAAAGCGTGACAGGGAAAAAGGGTTATTTGCAAAAGTTTAGGAATCTTGTGTGTGGTGTGTGTAGACAAGGTAGGATTTACCAATGCGAGGAAAGGAAAATGGTTGTAGGCAGAAAAGTTTAGAACTTTGGGCAATTAGGCTAGAAGTTTTCGAACTTGGGCAATTAGGTTTTGGTTGTTTTATGATTTCTGAAAAAGGGTTATATATATATATATATATATATATATATATATATATAATTGAATAAAATAATTGAATGAGTTCTGCTGAAGTGTTTTTGACTTTTTGATTTATAGTTTTACACTTTGCCCAGACTATGGCATAAGTCAACATTTCCTAAACTAAACGTCTTAATTACAAAATGAAGGACTAATAACCCTTAAATGGGGTAGTATTTGAACACAGTTTACCTTTTTAATTTTTTGAGAAAATTCAGAATGTTGTAACATCCCATTGTTTTACTGCTGTGTGCATTCTTGCATCAGACTTTTGTTATCAGCGAGATAAGTTTTTTAAAAAACAAAGAGGTTGCGAGTTGAATGGCTTGTAGTTGGTCATGCTGTTTATTCATAGAAGGCATGATGATCATTAAAAGAAATGAATATATCTGCATATATACTACCAATCATGTGAGTTGTAAAAGAATTGGATAATGAAAAAATTATTCTAAATATTCTTCTAATTTCTCATACAAAATAAAACAAATCTATTAAACTTTTGAGAGTTTATTGAAATGAATTTGTTAGTGAAAAGTGTAGTTGCATTCCAGATGTTAACTTGCGTTGTGCAAAACAAGTCAAAGTTGATATACAACTCGAATTTTTTTTTTTTTTTTAACATACTTGCCTTGGTACCTTATTCAGAAATAACAAGACAAGTTTAATTTCTTTAGTGATTGCCGGCCATATAGTATGCGATATTGAGGATGATGCTTTATTCAAAATTAAAATATATAATGCCTTGTATAAAGAAAAATTAAAGGTAGTCTGTGACGACCCCACCGCTCCCTAGGGCGTATCTCAGATTTGGCGGACCGTCTGTCCAACTCTCGTCAGGACTCATTCATTCTCTTCAAATAAAATAAGATATAACCTCGAGAATAAGTGAAATAACAGTTTCCAAACTTGGGACGTATACTTACATTCATTTCTATTTCAAACATTCATACAATCCCAAATATGACAAAAGTGTTAAATTCCACATACATTCAACCCTAGTTGAGCACTAGCACGAGTACAATTACAAAATTTTCAAAAACTAGACTACGCTAACCTGTACCAATATCACGCCTTGCTCATACCCCCTATAAGGAAAACAAAAACTAAAGGAATGAGCTAAAAACCCAGTGAGGTTCCCATACACATAATCAAGTAATTAAAACAAGAACATTAGTCATTTAAGAACAACTAATCAGGAAAACATTTACAATATAAAAGCAATGATAACACACTCATTAAAAGGATACATGCTCACGTAGAACCATTCATTCATTCACTCGCCAATCATTTTCCTTATTCTTCCAATTATTAAAAAAAAACATTTGCAAATGAAAACTCCTCCAGTGTTCTTGACATTCATTCATTGATTTCAATTCCCGCCACTAGCCAATTCACTGGCCAGTTCTCTACCAACTTTCATGGTCATACTCGAGTATACCAAAACACTGTCCCAAGATCACCAGCTGCCCAACCGAGTCTGTTTCTGGCTCAAGTCGACTGGCAACGAAGAGCAAGGTTCTAGTTCAGCCAAAAGGCTTATATTCATGCACAAATAGCATTCAATCATTGAAAATTCACTTTGATTTGGGTCGTGTGCAATAAAGTATACACTCGCACATCGAAAATCCATTTAACAATTCTTGGAAAGCATTTAACATTCAAGCAAATATTCACAAATAGCCACATAGTCACTTGTTGTACAAACACACAAGGAACACTTACCAATATGAGCAAGAGATATGTCAAAAGTTTCCTTCTGGGTTGTACTCCGAATTACCAAAGAAACCTAGATTAGTCAAAATAAGGTATTATGGTTCAACTAATCAAAATCTCAATGAACCTTCAAAAATCTAAAAATTACTAGTGCAAATATGAAAATACAGTTTTAGAGTGAATAATAACATTTGAACTTCCAAATCATGAAAAATCTTGAGCCATTTCTCAAATTCAAACATAACGAAAGAAAATTCCAGGAATCAGTAATTGAAAGAACAACCAATCCCAAATTGAAGTGAGCAAATATAATTCAAAGTTTTTGAGATAAAACAAACACTTTTCATCTTAGTTGATACCAAATCTTGGTAAAAAACAACTCATATACTACTATTGAAGTGCATTCAAGGATACATATGTAACTTGAGATCCAACTAACCATAAAATCAAACCTTACATTTTACTAATATTCATAAGATCAAGTAATAGAAATTTGGACAGCATGCCCTTTGTATTTCGCTATTTTCCAACCAGTTATGGCTTCATTATTTTCCTCAACTCAGCCCAAAATCACACATAAGCAATATTAACACAATTGCCCTTCAACTAGGCTTAATGTCATCCAAATACAAGGCAAGTCTAGCAATGCAACCGGAAACCAGTTTTAAAGACGAATAGCTAAATAGCAGGTTTGACGTTTTTTGGCGTTTTGGTCACAACTGAAACTATGCTTATTGGATTGGGGTACACTTTATGGCATTTTGAAGCTAAGACAGAGACCTACATTTCTTATGAAGACATCGACATCCAATTCATGCATTCTCAAGGTCAAAATGTGAAATCTCAGAAAAAATAGAAAGCTGCCCGCGAAATAGGGCATTTGGCAGTTAGGGGTATTTTAGTCATTTCACAAGTTACAATGCTCCGATTGAGCTAAATTTTTTCAGGTAGATAGTTAATTCCATTCCCTACAACTTTCATGTTTTGAGCAAGAACTGATTCGGCCTTTATCATGGACGAATATGCAGGTCAGATCGGTTCCAAAAACAAGGCAAAACTGAAATTACACTTCTTAAGCTAAAATTTGCATGTAACCATCACTAATTACGATTAAAAGCTAGAAATTCCACCTTCACACTACACTAGCTTCTACTAATCATATACATGCCAAATCAAAGATGAAATAACTTATATCAAGTCTGGAAAATATCAATCAAACTGAAATTTATCATCTCATGGCTGGAAAATGAAACCCTAAGCTGGAAATTTCACCAATCTTCACAAATCTAGGTTATCTTCCATAAAACTTCCAACTTCAAGCCATCTTCCTAATAAATTGCAAGAATAGAAAGAGAAGGAAGTTCCTCAACTTCATACCTTCAAACCTCCAAGGAAAATACAAAAACAAGAGCTGTCTATGCAAAATCACTCCACCTCAAGCTTCCTTGTCACCTTGTTGCACCTTTGTTTGAATTAGATTTGTGGTTCTTGTTGATTTCTTTCCAAATCAAGCAAAACCCAAGATGGAATTTGAAGTTTCTCCTCTCTTTTCTCTCTCTCTAGTTTTGCCAAGAAGGAAGCAAAATGAAGAGGATTTTAGCCAAAAGAAAAGATAAGAAGAAAGGAAAATGTCTTGGTCAACCTTCCATAGATTTCTAACACTTGTCACTTTAAAATCTTTTCTTTGTTTTGTTTTGTTTTCTTCCTTTTCCTTAGTCAATAATGGTGGCTGACTTAAGGGTTAATTAAGGGCTAATTAGCTCAATTAAAAACAAGGAGATTAAGGTAATAAAGTAGTGTTCAAGTGATGTATTCAATCGGTACGTAGCAAACGGTGCACATCGGTTCAAGTCAATTTTTCTTAACTCGCGCATACTAGTGTTTTCTGTAGACACCAAATTTTAAATAATTTTATGTAGCATCTATTTCATGATTTTCATTTTAGATTGTTTGCATTTTAGTTCGTTATTGTGTGTTTTGCACTATTAGTTGTTATGATATTTTAGTTTTATTCATTTTCGCCCTTTTAGTTGACCTATTTCATTTGCTATTTATTCTTATTTACTTTTAGTTTTAGTTTTTTGTTTTAGCTTTTAAGTTTAAGATTAGCATAGAAGTTTTTAGAAAAAGAAAAAGAAAACATCAAAAACATGTTTTAGTCATTTTGCTTTTATTCAATGCTTTCTTAAAGGAAAAATGAAATGAAAAATCATAAAAAAAGAAAAAAAAGAGGAAAAAGAAGAAAAATTCAAAAAATAGGCTTTAGTTGGTTTGGAAAAATGGAAAGAAAGAAAAGGAAAATTTGTTCACAAAAATATGTTTATTTCTTTAAATTCAATCTTTGGGCACTTTAGTTATTTTTATTAAGTTATTTTGAGAAAAAGAAAATGATGAAAAATGAAAATTAAAAAATTAAAAATGGCCATTTTTGTTTAGTCTTTTGTTTAAAATTATTTTTGTTACCTGGTTTGTGTATTTTTGTTATTATTATTATTTATATTTTTATTTTATCGTTTCTGTAATTATCAAGTTGTTTCAAAAAAAAAAAAATATAGCGGAGCATGCACGCTGCAATTTTTTGCAGCGTGCAAAGGACAGCCACGGATAGCCATCGGATGGCTGGATGGAAAGGGAAGGACAAGCCTTCATCCTCACCATTGGGGTGAGGGTTTAGTGGCCTGGGGTTCCATATAAAAGGCAACAAAAAGGTTCAGCCGTAGAAGAGGTTTTTAGAGAGGGGAACGGCTGAAAAATCTGGGGAAAAACAGAGAGGTAGGCGCGGCGAGTTCCAACAGAAAATAAGAGAAGAACAGAGAGAAGATTAGTGGCGTTGTTTTCTGGGAAAAAGGAAAGGGAATCAAAGAGTGATAGGCTAAGAATTAATAGGAAGGAACAGGGAGAGAGGCGTTGCAGAATTTGGGAGGATAACAGCAGCAAAGGCGCAGCCTTTTTCCAGTTTCTGTTGAGTCTTCGCTGAAGATTGTTGCTCCGCCAGTCATTCATTGTTGCCATCCAAAGGAGTAAAGGTAGTTTTTCCTTGTCTATCTTCATTCATGTGTCGTTAATGCTCCTCAGTTTTGTTTGTTTGTTTGATTGACTGTCTTAGAGTGGCAATTTTGAGCCAAAATTCTGTTCTCGGAAAAAAAAAAAAAAGAGTTCAAAGTGAACAAAAAGTTGTTTTTTTGTATACTTTCACGTCTGGGTTTTGATGTTTAAATTACAGATATTTTCCTGATGATCCTTTTGCTTGGGTAGTTCTGTCTCGGTTTGAGTTTCATGGATAAAGTTTCGCCGCAACTAAAGTAATATTCTCGGTTTGATGTAATGGTACAAACAAGATCAGATTTTTGTTTCTTTAGGTTGCTGAAACTGTGTTCTGTTTTGGTGTTTGGTGATGACTTGGTGCTGGTTTAAGATGTCATGAATACGTTGTTTCCCTCGTTGCCCAAAAGGAAAGCCACGGCAAGAGCCATTCCTGCCCCTTTTATTTTTTTTCTTTTCCTACGTTAGAATAATTCTGGTTTTGTTTAGAGTTTAGGTGAAGATTTTTTTTGTATAATGAACTAGTTTTCATAGTTTTCTTTGGGGGCTGGAAGTGAAGTAGCAGGGCTGAAGCCTTTTGATGGTTGCAGCAATGTTTATTATCGGTGTTGCTAAAATTGCCATAGACATTTTGATTGCTGCATCATTTTTTCCTGTGGCCGAGAGTCTTGTCCTCATTTTTGGCTTGTGTAAAGGTCCTTGTTGTTTCTGATTCGGTCATCCCTTTGTACGCATGATAGGATTTTGAAACAGTTTTTTTTTTTATTATTTGAAATGTTGGAATGCATATGCCATGTAAATACTGAAGTTCAAGAGCATGGTCGGCTAAAGTATAGAATCATTGATGTCCTGCTAAGTTTTTTTCCTGTTTTGTTTAAATAAAGTAGCTAAGTTTTCTGGTTGTTTGGTCCAGATGAAGTTGTTTGGATTAGAGAATGTACAATCCAAGTTGTGTTTAAAATTCGGCATTTGAACATGGAGGGTGTAGTAAATTTTGTAGTTGTATCCATTGTATCCGTTAGCATTGCATGAAGTATTTTCCATGTTTGCCTGTTTCTTTCTCTATCTTCGTTAATTTGAATGTCAAGTTCATGCTTTGATTGTTTGGTTTAAAGTGTTGGAAGTTTGATTAAGAGAACTTTGGTTAAAATATGTGTTTGAAACTGTTTAATGGTGCTTGAAAAGTGAAGGTTAGTAACTAGTTTTGTTTGCAGAAAATTTCCTCAGATGTTGAATCCTTTTGTTGCCTAAAGCTTGGTTTGCATTCTTATTTGCATAAAAATTTTCTTCATTCTGGTTTTTGCATGCATGATAAATTAGTAGGAATTTGAGTTTGAGATTCGGTCTGAAAGTTTCTTGTAAATCTGTCATGCGAGGTTGTTAAGCCTCAAGGCATAAGAGAATAGTTGCAGAATTTTTCTTCATGACATTTGTATGATTTTTCTGTTATGTTCTGGTTGGATTGAATGTTGAAGTTTTTTGTAATGTTCTTGATGTTTGATTGAAAGATTTGTGATCAAGTTTGTGTTGAAGTTGACATATGTTTGCGGAAATGAAGGTAGCAAATGGTGTTTCTAGTTGCAGAAAATTTTCGGCAAGAATGATTGTTGCAGAATGAAGTTTCTTACGTTTGTTGCATGAGATTGCATGAAATCATCTTTCTAAAATTTCACTTTGACCCCTTGAGTTTCCTTTGGTTGCACTATGGCCCAAGCAATTGAAAAAGATTAATCAATTTGATCCTTCAAGTTTCCTTTTCCTTTCAAACTGGAATTTCATTTGATGAATATGGACTTGCTTGATTATTTGAAGAGTTTTAATGGTTAAATTTTATAGCTATTTGTGGTGCCTTGATTTTATTTTATTTTTGAAGACTTTAGTGAATTCAAATTGTCTGGTTCATATTTTACTATTAAATTGGTGCATTAATCCTTTGTTCGATGGTTTTAGCCCAAATTAGGACCTTTTCCTTTTACTAGCTTCACGAACGGGGGAGGTATAACTTTCTTTTATCTTTTTTTGTCTCTCCTATGTGATCTAATGTGCTAAGTGAATTGCATGTCTACTTTGCTTTCCTAGCTTTTCTTTAATTACTTTTACTTATGTCATTTACTTTTTGTTTTCATTAAGTTATTCTTTTAATGGGGTATGTGTACACCTCTTGGCTTGTAATAGATAGGACTGTGGCGAGCAATTTGGTCCATTTTCCCTTTCCCCTTTTGTTTTAGTTAGTGAATGTAATAGGTTCATTAGCTTGGTTGCATGCCTACGTGTTAAGTGTTAATTTGCTTTGTTAGGTTCTTGCATCTAGTTGAGCATGCTAAATGTTATGTGCTATGTGTTTATGAGTGTTTGGCATGTCTACTCGCTTTCCATAGCCGTGAATGAATGTGATGGATGAATGTACGTTTCCGCTAGTCCAACGCTAGTCGGAATTCATAGAATGGGCTAGTCCAACGCTAGACCCTTAGGGATTTCCCCTCGTTAGCACATCATTTGCTTGTTCACCACATATCACGCATTTTTCTTAGTTTTATCATTTGGCATGATCCTCAAATCCCTTTTCCCTTCATTTTAGGTTTTGCATCCCATACTAGCTATAGGGTTCATTTTGCTTGAGTGTCCCCTTCCGATAAGGGAAACGAGCGAGTGTGGCTACTCGATAGCCTTAGCACGCTAGTTTCGCCTTCTAATCAAAGGGAAAATCGAAATCGAAAAGTTAGAAGTCAACCCCCGTACCCGACTTGTTGCATTCCCCTAGGGTCATACTTTCATTTTTATCACTTCCATACTCTTTTAATCACATTTTTCTTACATTTCTCAATCCATATTTTTCACTACATCTTTATCACTTATTTACTTTACTTCACAAATGAAATTCAAGTTTCACTTATATATGTACTATTCTATCTTCATTCATTTGCACACAAAAAAAAAAACACTTGAATTTTATACAATTTCACACATGCACCTTTTTATACATTCGCACACTTGCACTTACATTTCTTGCATCTTTCATACACTTTCACACTTGCACACTTGCATTTGAGTCACCATTTTGCACCAATCGACCTCTATGAGGTTTCCCTTTATTGGCCGCCACAATTCATGTGGTCTGGGACCAAAAACCTCACAAGAGACATCGTAGAATTTAGGATTGCATTTTCCTTTCCGTTTTGCATTCATATAGTCATATCCAACGTGCGATACATACATTGGGTAGAAAATTAGGAAAGGTAAGGTTAAGTCGCGCAACTAGCCTTGGCTAGGTCAAAGGGGTGCCTTGGATTCTATCCTTGCCTTCCCCTTTGTCAAACGTGACTCCCGAACCTTTTTCTTTGGCTTACGTGGACTAGGAGTCATTTTAAAAAGGGTTTATTACTACTTGGCTTTAAATCTCATTTTTAGGTGACTTGGTACACCTTAAATCATTACCAAGTGGCGACTCCAAACTTTTCTTTTCAAACCCTTTTTAAAACTATTTTTTGGGTCAAATCGTCGCTTTCCAAGTCCCATTGAGACCCATGTCTTTTCAACTCACAAAAATCATTTTCCAATCACAATTGAATTAAAAACATCTTTCTCAAACCATTATTTATTTATTTATTCAAAAAATGGGGCGCGACAGTTGGCGACTCCACTGGGGAACTTCCTAAGTGGGTCCAAGCATTTTTGACTTAACCATTCGTTTCCTTTTTCTACCCTTTCTATGCATGGCATGTGGATATTAGGATTGCATTTCTCATTTTTAGGACCTTTTGTCTTATGTACGTAATCAAACCAATCCCTCGACTCACGAATGTATGTTTGAATGAATGTTTATTTCTTATCTCGCGCTTGCATTGCATTTGGGGGAGGGTGTGTCACCTTTAGAGTCTCGCGTGGTTCTCAACCCCTTCCCTCAAAATAGGGAACACTTCATACGTGCACGTTTACTTACTGTTATCCCAATTTATTTTTATTTTTCGTGGGCTCTTTCCCACACCGCCTTGTAGGACTAGGAATGGTTTCTCTAGGTATGTGGATGGTGTGCGTTGCGCCCATAGCAATACTTAGGGGACCGCTCGAGCCACCGACCGAGGGTCTTGGGATTGATGACCCATTCCTTTAGGTCTGAAGGCTTGGGGACCTTTTAAACCTTATCGAGTCTAGTCGCATTAGTGAACCCCAACCTCATGCATCCATATTAGAATTTTCCTAGGTTAGAGTCGGCCTCACCCTCTTTTAAGCACATTAGGCACGAGGGAAGGGGTTCTACCCCTTTTACTTGCTTTATTATATTTCTTTTCTAAATTGCTCCCAATGTGTTATGTGTACTATCAATTGCACTAACCATTCTTTTGTTTTCTTGGCTTGCATTCATGTGTCTTAGCAATAAGAGGCCACTTTGGCACTCTTTTAGTGACCTACCCATTAGATAACTCACATGTTTAAATTTCAGTCATTGCACTTAATTTTCAATAAATACATTTCATTTTAGACCTTTTTCCCCCCGATGCATTATTCATGTCCTTTAGGCCATATTTGTCACATATTTATATCGCTTTAATAAATGGCAATCAGACATTAAACCTTAGAAAGGGAATGCCATTTAGGGGATCCCGTGCTAGGAATAAAACCACCTTGTGTCTCGGATACTTAATCCAACGAGACTTGCACGTTTACATTTTGTACCATCCAAAGGGGTAGCGCACAAGGTAAGGTAGGATCCAATCATTTTCATAGAGTAATTTTTGGAATATGAACGTCTAATAATCACTTTTTGGCCATTTTATCAAACTTGGTAAAAATCCCTTGCGTAAAGGACATTAATTTGAAGAAATTCACAAATAATGCCTCCTATTGAGACAATAAATAAATTAAGGCCAAATCGTGATTTTAGAAGGCTCATAGACTAATTTTTTGAAGCCACCAATGGCCGGACGATTCAATCGATCCATTTTTGTTAATTCATAATCAATTTTGAATAAACCATTCATTTGACCAATTTACCTTTTTTTCCAATTTACCCTTTTTAGGGTCATCCGGTCGATTTTGAATAAATCGTCGATTCATTTGACCAATTTACCCTTTTAGGGCGATCTGGTCAATTTTGAATAAATTCTCAATTTCATTCAATTCATTTGACCAAATTCCTTTTTTAGGATGATTCGGTCAATTTTGAGTAAGTTTTAAATTTCACTCAATTTATTTGACCCGTTTCCCTTTTTAGGGTAATCCGGTCGATTTTTAATAAATTGTCAATTTCATTTGACCAATTAGGGTTTTAATGTCGGATTTCAAAACTTAGTCGATTTTTGAGAAAACCATCCATTGCATCCAGCCATTTGATCAGTTGGGGTTTTGACCCGTAAATTCACTGAGAAATTTTATCAACGAATTCCAAACTCTTCGATAGGAAGTTCGTCAAGGTCAAACCCGTGCGTTTTTGCAAAATCTTGTATTGATCAAAAGTGATTAATCCATTCGGACGTGGACCTCATTTTGCAAAAAATTACTTTCACTCAATGAGTTGATCAGATCCATCAGGTATGGTATGGTGCCTACCCTAGAGGATTGCATTTTCATGCTAGGCCTACCCTTGGCACAAAAAGGGTTCTCCCATAGGACATGCATCCGAATTTCCTGGATATCTACTAACTCTTGCCTTTTTCTCTTTCTTTTCTTTATTTTTATTGGAATAACTAAGCAAGAGTTAAATCTAAAGGCAATCTTTTCAAAAATTCTCAGGTAATATTTAAACATAACTTCTCGTCGAAGCCCCATCATAACACGATCCCGTAGTCAAGTTCAGAGGAGTCGTGTAAACATGAGTTCACAACCGGAACAAGCAGATAGGTCTACTACTACCACTCAACCCGAGACTGCGAGTTTGGGGGTTCAGTTGACTGAGATGCTTACTAAGTTTGGTGAAATAGCATCTGAAATGGCAGCGCAAAAGAAGTTAATCGACGAGCTCGTTAGTAGCGGAGTGCAGCCCGAACTGGCGCCCATCAAACAATCGGAATCTGAACCATTTGTCATCCCTCCGACTCAAGCCACTGTTGCTCCATCTTTCCCTATTCCAACCGAAGGAACTTTCACATACCCCACCATACATTTGCCATACACTTACCCTCCTGATCCTTCATTTTTCCCCGCTTACATGCAAGGTCCACAACCCCAACTTACTTCAAACATATCACCAGAGCTACATACTTTCTATCACACTGCTGCTGAGCCATTCCTACCCGACCATATCGTTCAAACCAAGCCAGAAATGGGGGAATCTTCCGCTCCCGTTGATATAAAGCTGCTCAAACGCCTTGACCGTTTTGATGAGTTTATGAGGAGGAGTCAGGGTTTGAACAACAAGGAGTGCTGGACTATGATGAACTTTGCCTTTTCCCGAATGTGCAGTTGCCTGAGGGGTTCAAAACTCCGAAGTTCAATAAATACGATGGCACGGGCAATCCCAAGACGCACCTCCGATTGTTCGCCAACAAGTTGGGTAGGCCAACAGATGATGAAAATCTGCCTTTGAGGCTATTCCCAGAAAGTCTCGAGGGGGATGCACTCGACTGGTATTCCAAGCTGAAACCCGAAGAAGCGAAGACCTGGCTTGACTTGTCCAACGCTTTTGTAAGGCAGTACGAGTATAATTGCGAGCTGGCTCCAACACGAACCACGTTGGAAGGGACAAAGAGGAAACCCTCCGAGGATCACAAGACTTATGCTAAGAGGTGGAGGAAAGTAGCTGCAAAAGTCGAGCCACCAATGACGGAGGACGAAATCATACGAACTTTCATTAAGGCACATGATCCGCCGTACTTTGAAGAAATTTTTCGCATGACTGGATGCTCATTTGCCGCAATTGTTAATAAACTTGAGGAATTTGATGATTTCGTGAAGGCTGGAAAGATTGTTAATGTGTCTGCCCTCAAATCGCAGTTGGATGCTTTGCAAAGCCAAGGTAGTAATGGGAAGAAGCAACAATCCAAAAGGCAAGAGGGGGAAACTGCTTTTGTCTGGAATCGAATCCCTGTTCCAAGACCCAGACCTCGACAATACCCTACCTACTCAAACCCTTACTATTCAAGCTCTCATCCTGTTTATCACACCAATACCATTCATCCTCGACCTCGGCCTAACTACAACAACTCTCCTATGGCCCCTTTTCAAATATCTCAACCTAACTTCCAACAAGTTCAACCCCGACCTCCCTATAATCAACAATTTCCTCCACCAAATAGGCCCACCTATAATTACCCCCGACCCATTGAACCCCAAAAACAAAACCATTATCGTACCTTTACCAATCTTGGCAGGCCCTTGGACCAATTGTATGAACAATTAAAAGCTGCCGGTAAAATCAGCGTAATTCCCCCTCCAGCTCACACTCATGGCGTCCCTGCCGACTACGATTCGCAGTACACTTGTGCCTATCATTCGGGAGCACCCGACCACCCAACTACTGACTGTAGAGCACTTAAGCACAGAGTCCAAAACATGATCGAGGCAGGTGAAATAGTGCTAAAAAAGAAAAGTGGACAAGGACCGAGCATAAATACAAATCCTTTTCCTGAACACAAGGACATCTTTGAGGCATCCACTTCCAATGAAGACATTTGAAAATCTTGAAGAAACCTTGCACAATTGGATTGCCAAGTATCTTCTCTCGCAAAAGGAATTTGGGATGAATCCGGGGATTGTTATTTGTTAAACTTCATGAAACTCGTCACCGTTTGCTTTTGAGTAAATAGTTTTATCATGTTTAATTAAGTTTTGACTAAAGCATTTTTGCATTACCAAGCTCCTATGTTGTTTTCTTTCGATAGCATGCATAGTCACATCTTTTCACTATTTTGTTAATACCATTTTGTTTATATTGATTGTTTATTGGTTCAATTTCATTCTAAATTCTTTCGATGGCCAAAATAAAATTATTTGACCCTTTGAATATCACTGTTCTGGAATCCGATGAAGCCTTCATTGAAAAATCCCTTCATTGAGAAATCCTTTCTTTGAGACCATACATTGAAAAAACCCTTCTTTGAGAAAGCCTTCATTGAGAAAACCCTTCATGGAGAAATCCCTGCTTTGAAAAGGCCTTCATTAAGAGATCCCTTCTTTGAAAAAGCCTTCATTTCCCTTCATTGAAAAATCCTTTCATTTGGAAATTCCTTCATTGATAAATCCCTTCATTTGAGAAAATCCCTTTCCAGCCAGGTTAAAAGTTGATTGGTCAAAGCAGTATCATTAACGATTGATTCTGATTGATAATGCTATGTGCCATGACCAACGTTGTCAAAACGCATGGCCTATGTTCATAACAAAAGGATCCGCCACCGATCTTCTGAAGAAGGAAACAAAGTGCTAAAGTGATGAAAGATGAAGTCAAAGGAAAATTTGCTTCAAATCGGCAAAGCTTATTGGGTGTTCAAAGGAGAGATGGAAGGACAGACATTCCCTCAACCTATCAATTCGGACATGTGTAAGATGTTTTTTATTTGATTATGCAAAGTTTCTTTTAGGAAATCATGCAAGAGACGAGGCAAAAGTCAGGCCATTTTCCTTTCCAATCAAAACATTTCATCCCTAGTCATCCCCTTTGAACTATCAGAACAATAATTTTCGTTTGGCAACCCCTGAGAATTGCAAACCCCACACTGGGGCAAATTCATTTTGAAAAGTGATCAGAAAGAAAAGGAAAACCCCACACTGGGGCAAATTTATCTTTGAAAGAGATATGGAAAAAAGAAAGAACCCTACACTGGGGCAAATTTATTTTTGAAAGAAAAATGAAAATGAAGAAAGAACCCCACACTGGGGCAAATTTAGTTTTTGAAGGAAAATGCAAAAAGTGAGAAAAATGCAATGAAGAAAATGCAAAGAAAGAGAAAATCCAATCAAACTGGGGCAAATTTCCTCGGTTTCGTTCAAAATTAGAGATAATTTCAAAATGATGCAATCTCAGGTTATTTCACACCTTTCATCAAACCTGCTTTCAAGCCTCAACTTTTCTTGAAAAACACCCCACCTGACCTCATTACAAAAGCCCAAAGTCCTGGCTTTCGTCACTTGCTGCATTTCTATTAGGGATTTTGCTAATCAACTGGCAGGTGATGTCCATAATGCCTTCGTTTAAGTTTATAAGGGAAGCGCATTTTACTGATGCCAGCAATCTTCAACTTACATTCCTGAGTCGACTATGGTTGAGCTCTTCCATTGTTTCCTTAGGTGAAAACCCACAAGGGCATCTCAAGAGAAAGGAAAAAAGAAAGAAGAAAAAAAAAAGGAAAAAAAAGAAAAAGAAAGAAAAAAACCAACAAAAAGGGTGGGGGGCAACCTTGGTGAAAATCCGAATAGGCGCTAAGGTAGGTTTCTGCAATGAGAAAGCACAAAGAGGAACAACTGGTGGTTTGGTCCATTTAGATTTCTCCTCATTTTTGTCATACCTCTGGCAACATTGAATTCCGGAACTAAGATATCCAAAGACTTGAATATGATATCCGTTGGCCAAAGCTGTGTCATTTTGGAAAAAACATTCTTTTGCACATACATTCTTAGGAAACTCATTTTTTCCCAAATTACTTGTATTCATGACATTTTTGTAGAATTTAAGCACACATGGTTGTATGTGCATTCTTGTGCATATTCATTTTTACATGACATGTGAATTTTCTTGCATACCTCATTTTTTATCGTTGAATTGTGATAAATGGCAATCCCTGTGATTTATTTCAAAAAGTATACTTGGATTCAATCATCCTTTGGAAACAGTTGAAATCCAGCCAAGCCAGCTACACAAACTTCATAATATGGCAAAGCATATACCTGGTCAGTTTGAAAATCGGAAAAGCCTTAGGGCGAGGAATCCAACTCAATCGGCTATCGTAGCAAAAGTTGATAATGGCATCGGAAGACTCATGTTTACACGATTCTCAAAGGAAAACGGATCAAATGATGGTGGCAATTTCTTTTTCATTTGCAGAAAATTGCAGGCACAGATGAAAGTAATCACACTTCGCACCGGAATCGATGTCGGAAAGAGTCCTCCGGTGAACAAAGGCAGATCGAAAATGTTGCAAGCAAATTTGATCAAAAGGTGCAACAGCATGGCGATACAAAGTCAACTTTGGACTCAAATTGCAAAAATTCACCATACTAGGGCCAATTAATTTTTTGGAAAGATTCTCAAAAGTCAAAAGAAAAGCGAAAAGAAAAGAAAATCATCAATCAAAAAACAAATCAAGTTTCATCACGACAGGCTTGGGTTTAATCCCACTGTCCGATGGTCAAGGTTTTCATTTTCATTACTACTGGAGCTGGGTTTATCCCGCCAGTAAGCATTTCATTTTCATCACCGCTAGCCGTTGGGTTTGTCCCACTAGTGTGCCTTTTAATTGCATTTGCCACCAGCCGTTGGGTTTGTCCCACTGGTGAGCCTTTCATTTTCATCACCGCTAGCCGTTGGGTTTGTCCCACTAGTGTGCCTTTTAATTGCATTTGCCACCAGCCGTTGGGTTTGTCCCACTGGTGAGCCTTTCATTTTCGTCGCCGCTAGCCGTTGGGTTTATCCCACTAGTGTGCCTCTTAATTGCATTTGCCACCAGCCGTTGGGTTTGTCCCACTGGTGAGCCTTTCATTTTCATCGCCGCTAGCCGTTGGGTTTGTCCCACTAGTGTGCCTCTTAATTGCATTTCCCACCAGCCGTTGGGTTTGTCCCACTGGTGAGCCTTTCATTTTCATCGCCACCAGCCGTTGGGTTTGTCCCACTGGTGAGCCTCTTAATTGCATTTCCCACCAGCCGTTGGGTTTGTCCCACTGGTGAGCCTTTCATTTTCATCGCCACCAGCCGTTGGGTTTGTCCCACTGGTGAGCCTCTTAATTGCATTTCCCACCAGCCGTTGGGTTTGTCCCACTGGTGAGCCTTTCATTTTCATCGCCACCAACCGTTGGGTTTGTCCCACTGGTGAGCCTTTCATTTTCGTCGCCGCTAGCCGTTGGGTTTATCCCACTAGTGTGCCTCTTAATTGCATTTGCCACCAGCCGTTGGGTTTGTCCCACTGGTGAGCCTTTCATTTTCATCGCCGCTAGCCGTTGGGTTTGTCCCACTAGTGTGCCTCTTAATTGCATTTGCCACCAGCCGTTGGGTTTGTCCCACTGGTGAGCCTTTCATTTTCGTCGCCGCTAACCGTTGGGTTTGTCCCACTAGTGTGCCTCTTAATTGCATTTGCCACCAGCCGTTGGGTTTGTCCCACTGGTGAGTCTTTCATTTTCATCGCCGCTAGCCGTTGGGTTTGTCCCACTAGTGTGCCCTTTAATTGCTTTTTCCACCAGCCGTTGGGTTTGTCCCACTGGTGAGCCTTTCATTTTCATTACCACTAGCCGTTGGGTGTGTCCCACTAGTGTGCCTTTTATTTTCATCGCCATTAGCCGTTGGGTTTGTCCCACTAGTGTGCCTTTCATTTGCATTCGCCACTAGCCGTTGGGTTTGTCCCACTAGTGAGCATCCCGTTTTCACAGCCACTGGAGCGTGAGGTTAGTCCCGTCAGTGAGCATTTCATTTGCATCACTAACAAACATGGGTCAGTCCCATTAACATTTCATTTCACTTCTTTCATTTACATCACCAGTAAACATGGGTCAATCCCACTAAGACTCCATCTCACTTCAATTCATAACTTTAAATTCTGTTCGGGCCAGTCCCGTTTAAATTCTGTTCGGGTCAGTTCCGTTTAAATTCCTGTTCGGGTCAGTCCCGTTTAATTTCTGTTCGGGTCAGTCCCGTTTAAATTCCTGTTCGGGTCAGTCCCGTTTAAATTCTTGTTCGGGTCAGTCCCATTTTATTTTTCCTGTTCGGGTCAGTCCCGTTTAAATTCTGTTCGGGTCAGTCTCGTTTAAATTCCTGTTCGGGTCAGTCCCGTTTTAAATTCTGTTCGGGTCAGTCCCGTTTAAATTCTTGTTCGGGTCAGTCCCGTTTTATTTTTCCTGTTCGGGTCAGTCCCGTTTAAATTCTGTTCGGGTCAGTCCCGTTTAAATTTCTATTCGGATCAGTCCCGTTTAAATTCTGTTCGGGTCAGTCCCGTTTTCAATTCTTGTTCGGGTCAGTCCCGTGTTAGAATTCCTGTTCGTTGGAATCTTTTGCAGCCCAATAACACAGGCAAGTATTTGGTGTCTACTTCTTTGTCTCAAGTTTTTTCAAAACTCAGACAAAGAGGGGCAAACTGTAGACACCAAATTTTAAATAATTTTATGTAGCATCTATTTCATGATTTTCATTTTAGATTGTTTGCATTTTAGTTCGTTATTGTGTGTTTTGCACTATTAGTTGTTATGATATTTTAGTTTTATTCATTTTCGCCCTTTTAGTTGACCTATTTCATTTGCTATTTATTCTTATTTACTTTTAGTTTTAGTTTTTAGTTTTAGCTTTTAAGTTTAAGATTAGCATAGAAGTTTTTAGAAAAAGAAAAAGAAAACATCAAAAACATGTTTTAGTCATTTTGCTTTTATTCAATGCTTTCTTAAAGGAAAAATGAAATGAAAAATCATAAAAAAAGAAAAAAAAAGAGGAAAAAGAAGAAAAATTCAAAAAATAGGCTTTAGTTGGTTTGGAAAAATGGAAAGAAAGAAAAGGAAAATTTGTTCACAAAAATATGTTTATTTCTTTAAATTCAATCTTTGGGCACTTTAGTTATTTTTATTAAGTTATTTTGAGAAAAAGAAAATGATGAAAAATGAAAATTAAAAAATTAAAAATGGCCATTTTTGTTTAGTCTTTTGTTTAAAATTATTTTTGTTACCTGGTTTGTGTATTTTTGTTATTATTTTTATTTTTATTTTTATTTTATCATTTCTGTAATTATCAAGTTGTTTCAAAAAAAAAAAAAAAAATAGCGGAGCATGCACGCTGCAATTTTTTGCAGCGTGCAAAGGACAGCCACGGATAGCCATCGGATGGCTGGATGGAAAGGGAAGGACAAGCCTTCATCCTCACCATTGGGGTGAGGGTTTAGTGGCATGGGGTTCCATATAAAAGGCAACAAGAAGGTTCAGCCGTAGAAGAGGTTTTTAGAGAGGGGAACGGCTGAAAAATCTGGGGAAAAACAGAGAGGTAGGCGCGGCGAGTTCCAACAGAAAATAAGAGAAGAACAGAGAGAAGATTAGTGGCGTTGTTTTCTGGGAAAAAGGAAAGGGAATCAAAGAGTGATAGGCTAAGAATTAATAGGAAGGAACAGGGAGAGAGGCGTTGCAGAATTTGGGAGGATAACAGCAGCAAAGGCGCAGCCTTTTTCCAGTTTCTGTTGAGTCTTCGCTGAAGATTGTTGCTCCGCCAGTCATTCATTGTTGCCATCCAAAGGAGTAAAGGTAGTTTTTCCTTGTCTATCTTCATTCATGTGTCGTTAATGCTCCTCAGTTTTGTTTGTTTGTTTGATTGACTGTCTTAGAGTGGCAATTTTGAGCCAAAATTCTGTTCTCGGAAAAAAAAAAAAAAAAGAGTTCAAAGTGAACAAAAAGTTGTTTTTTTGTATACTTTCACGTCTGGGTTTTGATGTTTAAATTACAGATATTTTCCTGATGATCCTTTTGCTTGGGTAGTTCTGTCTCGGTTTGAGTTTCATGGATAAAGTTTCGCCGCAACTAAAGTAATATTCTCGGTTTGATGTAATGGTACAAACAAGATCAGATTTTTGTTTCTTTAGGTTGCTGAAACTGTGTTCTGTTTTGGTGTTTGGTGATGACTTGGTGCTGGTTTAAGATGTCATGAATACGTTGTTTCCCTCGTTGCCCAAAAGGAAAGCCACGGCAAGAGCCATTCCTGCCCCTTTTATTTTTTTTCTTTTCCTACGTTAGAATAATTCTGGTTTTGTTTAGAGTTTAGGTGAAGATTTTTTTTGTATAATGAACTAGTTTTCATAGTTTTCTTTGGGGGCTGGAAGTGAAGTAGCAGGGCTGAAGCCTTTTGATGGTTGCAGCAATGTTTATTATCGGTGTTGCTAAAATTGCCAAAGACATTTTGATTGCTGCATCATTTTTTCCTGTGGCCGAGAGTCTTGTCCTCATTTTTGGCTTGTGTAAAGGTCTTTGTTGTTTCTGATTCGGTCATCCCTTTGTACGCATGATAGGATTTTGAAACAGTTTTTTTTTTTATTATTTGAAATGTTGGAATGCATATGCCATGTAAATACTGAAGTTCAAGAGCATGGTCGGCTAAAGTATAGAATCATTGATGTCCTGCTAAGTTTTTTTCCTGTTTTGTTTAAATAAAGTAGCTAAGTTTTCTGGTTGTTTGGTCCAGATGAAGTTGTTTGGATTAGAGAATGTACAATCCAAGTTGTGTTTAAAATTCGGCATTTGAACATGGAGGGTGTAGTAAATTTTGTAGTTGTATCCATTGTATCCGTTAGCATTGCATGAAGTATTTTCCATGTTTGCCTGTTTCTTTCTCTATCTTCGTTAATTTGAATGTCAAGTTCATGCTTTGATTGTTTGGTTTAAAGTGTTGGAAGTTTGATTAAGAGAACTTTGGTTAAAATATGTGTTTGAAACTGTTTAATGGTGCTTGAAAAGTGAAGGTTAGTAACTAGTTTTGTTTGCAGAAAATTTCCTCAGATGTTGAATCCTTTTGTTGCCTAAAGCTTGGTTTGCATTCTTATTTGCATAAAAATTTTCTTCATTCTGGTTTTTGCATGCATGATAAATTAGTAGGAATTTGAGTTTGAGATTCGGTCTGAAAGTTTCTTGTAAATCTGTCATGCGAGGTTGTTAAGCCTCAAGGCATAAGAGAATAGTTGCAGAATTTTTCTTCATGACATTTGTATGATTTTTCTGTTATGTTCTGGTTGGATTGAATGTTGAAGTTTTTTGTAATGTTCTTGATGTTTGATTGAAAGATTTGTGATCAAGTTTGTGTTGAAGTTGACATATGTTTGCGGAAATGAAGGTAGCAAATGGTGTTTCTAGTTGCAGAAAATTTTCGGCAAGAATGATTGTTGCAGAATGAAGTTTCTTACGTTTGTTGCATGAGATTGCATGAAATCATCTTTCTAAAATTTCACTTTGACCCCTTGAGTTTCCTTTGGTTGCACTATGGCCCAAGCAATTGAAAAAGATTAATCAATTTGATCCTTCAAGTTTCCTTTTCCTTTCAAACTGGAATTTCATTTGATGAATATGGACTTGCTTGATTATTTGAAGAGTTTTAATGGTTAAATTTTATAGCTATTTGTGGTGCCTTGATTTTATTTTATTTTTGAAGACTTTAGTGAATTCAAATTGTCTGGTTCATATTTTACTTTTAAATTGGTGCATTAATCCTTTGTTCGATGGTTTTAGCCCAAATTAGGACATTTTCCTTTTACTAGCTTCACGAACGGGGGAGGTATAACTTTCTTTTATCTTTTTTTGTCTCTCCTATGTGATCTAATGTGCTAAGTGAATTGCATGTCTACTTTGCTTTCCTAGCTTTTCTTTAATTACTTTTACTTATGTCATTTACTTTTTGTTTTCATTAAGTTATTCTTTTAATGGGGTATGTGTACACCTCTTGGCTTGTAATAGATAGGACTGTGGCGAGCAATTTGGTCCATTTTCCCTTTCCCCTTTTGTTTTAGTTAGTGAATGTAATAGGTTCATTAGCTTGGTTGCATGCCTACGTGTTAAGTGTTAATTTGCTTTGTTAGGTCCTTGCATCTAGTTGAGCATGCTAAATGTTATGTGCTATGTGTTTATGAGTGTTTGGCATGTCTACTCGCTTTCCATAGCCGTGAATGAATGTGATGGATGAATGTACGTTTCCGCTAGTCCAACGCTAGTCGGAATTCATAGAATGGGCTAGTCCAACGCTAGACCCTTAGAGATTTCCCCTCGTTAGCACATCATTTGCTTGTTCACCACATATCACGCATTTTCCTTAGTTTTATCATTTGGCATGATCCTCAAATCCCTTTTCCCTTCATTTTAGGTTTTGCATCCCATACTAGCTATAGGGTTCATTTTGCTTGAGTGTCCCCTTCCGATAAGGGAAACGAGCGAGTGTGGCTACTCGATAGCCTTAGCACGCTAGTTTCGCCTTCTAATCAAAGGAAAAATCGAAGTCGAAAAGTTAGAAGTCAACCCCCGTACCCGACTTGTTGCATTCCCCTAGGGTCATACTTTCATTTTTATCACTTCCATACTCTTTTAATCACATTTTTCTTACATTTCTCAATCCATATTTTTCACTACATCTTTATCATTTATTTACTTTACTTCATAAAAGAAATTCAAGTTTCACTTATATATGTACTATTCTATCTTCATTCATTTGCACACAAAAAAAAAACACTTGAATTTTATACAATTTCACACATGCACCTTTTTATACATTCGCACACTTGCACTTACATTTCTTGCATCTTTCATACACTTTCACACTTGCACACTTGCATTTGAGTCACCATTTTGCACCAATCGACCTCTATGAGGTTTCCCTTTATTGGCCGCCACAATTCATGTGGTCTGGGACCAAAAACCTCACAAGAGACATCGTAGAATTTAGGATTGCATTTTCCTTTCCGTTTTGCATTCATATAGTCATATCCAACGTGCGATACATACATTGGGTAGAAAATTAGGAAAGGTAAGGTTAAGTCGCGCAACTAGCCTTGGCTAGGTCAAAGGGGTGCCTTGGATTCTATCCTTGCCTTCCCCTTTGTCAAACGTGACTCCCGAACCTTTTTCTTTGGCTTACGTGGACTAGGAGTCATTTTAAAAAGGGTTTATTACTACTTGGCTTTAAATCTCATTTTTAGGTGACTTGGTACACCTTAAATCATTACCAAGTGGCGACTCCAAACTTTTCTTTTCAAACCCTTTTTAAAACTATTTTTTGGGTCAAATCGTCGCTTTCCAAGTCCCATTGAGACCCATGTCTTTTCAACTCACAAAAATCATTTTCCAATCACAATTGAATTAAAAACATCTTTCTCAAACCATTATTTATTTATTTATTCAAAAAATGGGGCGCGACATTTTCACTTATGATTCACTAACTTATTATTAGCACTTCCAATCACACACTTTATCTTATCTAAAACTCACTCTTAACCACCAAATTTAGTACACACACCTCACCAATTAATCACACGGCCGAAAATACGCGAACTAAAAAACTAAGGGTAAAACTCTTAATTCTATGATTTATTGCAACTATTGAGGGAGTAATTGAGTAGTAAAGATATTATAAAGTAATTTAATGAAAATAAGAGAGAATTTAAGAAAATATGAGTGAATTTTCCAGTCGTCACACTCTTTCCTCCTTAAAAGAATTTCGACCTCGAAATTCATACATGTATTCATAAATAACTCAGGGTATTTTCTTTGCATGTCCGTTTCTAGCTCCCAGGTCTCACCATAGCCAAAATTTAGCTAAACAATAGAAAACACAAATCATACCTTATTTGTGAATAATAAGGGTCCCAAATCTCACTAATATCTTCAATATATCCCAAGTCTAGATTATTCGCATCCCCCGTGCCTTGGTTTTCGCCATCCAGACTTATCCTAATATTACTCAAAATATCAACTTATCATAAAAATATCACTTTTTGGTACTCGGGTACAGGAGTGATGGCACTTACGTACGAGAGGAATACAAAGGCAAATTGTTTGTTATAGTGACATGAAACTTGAAAAACAAGATACTCCCTATTGTTGATGATGAGACAGTTTCTAGTTGATCATAGTTCAGCAATTTAGGTATCATCTGGCCTGAGATGGATATCCTATTTGTGTCATCTCTGATTGGCATAACGCCACTATCCATGCCATGATAGAATTTGAGTTTTGACTAGAGCTGTTGGTATTTCATAGGTTTTACCTTTGACATGTAACATGTAATTTAATGACCCAATACAAAGACTTATACTTGAAAAGGTTTTGCTAGGCACTTGGATGTACTCGATAGTTGTGAAAATGGAGGGGACTTGGATGAGAAATGACAAGTATTTATAAAGAAGTATGAACATATTTGTCTGAAATTAACTTAGAGAAGTGGTACCTTAGACATGTCGGGACCACTGTTGAGGTATCTTTCAAATATATTTGAGAGTTATGACAATGTTTTGACAGGGGATAAGACATTTGCCAAATTAGGCTTCTATTGACTTAACATTCCACCAAATAGTGGAGTTGTTTAGAAGCAATAGTTATCAAACAAAGCAGTAATGTCATCTTTTCTCCCAAGATTTGGCGAAAACATAAACATACAAATCAAAAAGCAGGCAGCCACAAGATTAAGGCATTTGATGCCTACTCAAGATGACTGATGTCTTGATGGAAGAGGCAACAATTCATAGTGGTCAACTATTTTGATAAGACATCTTCATGTGAGAAGTGGCAAATATATAGCCTTTCTTGCTCACACATGATGACTATTTGCAAGCAAAAAGGGGATAACTTTGAAAAACATGTAGATGTCTTATTTATTAAGAGAAGGTGGTTTATGTTGTATTAAAAAAAAGATTAATCCCTTGCCAAATTCTGACAACTGGCAAGAACCTAATTTCGACGTTATAAGCAGACAAAAGTAGATGTATTGTACGTCAAGCAAGTTGGGTACATGCAAGGTGCGTTGAGAATAAGATGGATGAAAGAGACCTATGAAAACCTAGAAAATGTACAAATTGTCATCAACTAGATCACCATAAAATATTGTCCTATCTCTAAGCCTTAGATTTAGTCTCATGTGTTGCTTAATGTACTTGATTTGTCTTGTCTCATATTCTTTTATAGTTTTTATAGTACACGTAAAATTGTTGTTTAATGTAGTTAACTTGGTCATTTTGCAGTTGATGTTATGTAAATATTGTGTCTATGTCTAATCCAACCTATTGACCGGTTTCAGTATATTAGTTATTTGCTCTTGTTTATCATATAAAATTCTCAAATTTTAGTTGTAACCATGTAATGAATAAAATACACTTTTCAAAAATATATGCTTACACTTATAATTGTGAAACATTATCATACAAATACAACTCTAATTCTATATGTAGATACTCTCAATATGGATGATATTCTACTTTATACTGATCCTAATCTAGGACCATATGTGCATGACCTTATTTTGTTTAGGACTAGTCTATAAAGGGCACAATCTATATTTTAGGGTGCCATTTCAAACCATTAGTTAGATAATAGGAATTATGATAAGGCATTTTGGACTCATAGGCCTAATTTGGATTGTGTCATGCATTACATCAAACTAGCAGGTTTTGAGGGTTTTGTTCAATGCGGTTGCATTTTGTTAGATCATGCATTGGTTACTAGTCTTATGGAGCACTAGTTACCTCAGATCTATTCATTTTACTTGCCTATTAGAGAGTCAATGGTGACATTACAAGATGTTAAGGTACTTTGGGGACTACGTATTGATGGTTTACCAATTACCAGATTTGATACTTCATGAACTACAGATGAATATGTAGATACTCTCAATATGGATGATATTCTACTTTATACTGATCCTAATCTAGGACCATATGTGCATGACCTTATTTTGTTTAGGACTAGTCTATAAAGGGCACAATCTATATTTTAGGGTGCCATTTCAAACCATTAGTTAGATAATAGGAATTATGATAAGGCATTTTGGACTCATAGGCCTAATTTGGATTGTGTCATGCATTACATCAAACTAGCAGGTTTTGAGGGTTTTGTTCAATGCGGTTGCATTTTGTTAGATCATGCATTGGTTACTAGTCTTATGGAGCACTAGTTACCTCAGATCTATTCATTTTACTTGCCTATTAGAGAGTCAATGGTGACATTACAAGATGTTAAGGTACTTTGGGGACTACGTATTGATGGTTTACCAATTACCAGATTTGATACTTCATGAACTACAGATGAATAGGGACTTTTGTATCAAAAGTTGATAGGTTTCATTCTTACTAGGAAAAATTTTGATGGATCTCGCTTAAAAATAGGATGTTTATCCAGGCATTAGATATGAACTTGGCAGAAATCACATTTAAGGAGCTATGTGAATAGCATGTTTGCATTTATCTACTATTACTTTTAGGAGGGTAATTATTCTCCGATAAGTCTAGTAATATAGTACATTTATTATATCTCACCATGCTTTGTGACCTAGAGACTATAGGTCAATTTAGTTGGGGGAGTGCAGTTTGGCCTTCTTATACCAATGTTTATGCGATGCCATATCATCCAGTGCAATGGTCATTTTAGACCACTTACTACTAGGGGTGGGCACGGGTCGGGTACCCGCCCCGAACGGCAAATGGTTGACCCGATCTTAATATGTCGGGTCAATATTTTTTTGACCTTAATCTGCTCTGCTTGTTCTCGGGTACCCTGTCCTCGGATACCCGAAAAATAGAGACGGGTCATAAGGAAGCCGCCTCTATTTAAAGAAGCCACCTACAAGTAGCACAAGTAGTATGAAAGATAGAGCATAACCTACAGAGACCCGAATGCTTAACACAATCAGAAAAACATAGAATGGCATGAAACAAAGGAAACAACTTAATATAATCACAAGAAAGAAGATTGCAATCATTCATAAAAGATGACGACTATCATGGTACTGAACAACTCTGGAAAGCAGAACAATTACCACTTGATCACAATACAGTTAGTACATTATTGTCAGCATTTTTCATTAAGCCAATTTGCAAATATCTTCATACTCAACCGCCTTAATCACCCTGCCATCATAAATCCCCTTCTCAATCTGCACCTTAGCACAAAACTTATCTGTATCAACAGCTAGCTGCCTAGCATTTGACCCACGATAAGCCCCATTAACTATTCTCACAAGTCCCCCAACTTGTGGAATCACAGTCTCAAGCTCTTCTTAACAACTCGGATATTACACAGCATATATTAAGTCCAAATTGAAAAGATACCAATACCTTTGAGTCACAAACATGAAGCGTTTAGTCCATCAATCATAGATATTTCACTTTTAGCTATCCAAAAGAAAAACATTCTCTGGTAGTACTCAAAAAGCAAAATTCTAGTGGTCAATAGACTTCATAACTGAAACTCTTTTTATTACCCAATTTTGCACTTTCCTATAAATTAAAGTTTCTATATTTGGTCTAAACATGACTTCTTTAAGCTGAAATTTTGACATAAAAAGTTCAGCAACTTTCCATTGAGGTTTCTTACAATTTGAATTGGTACCCTTAAGGCTTCAAATATCATCATGTTTGCTTTCTTTTATATTGAGTTTCAATATAACAAATTCAACCCATCGACACAAAAAAAACTTCATGCAAAATGCTAACAAATACTTGTCCAAATTACCTTTATGTGAAGGTCGGCGTTGCACTTGTACAACTTTTATTTGACTGTTTGAGGCCTGAGAAATTGAGGATCTCTATTGAATCTTTTGCTTGAGGCTTGAATTTTGAGAATCTTTTGCAGCTTTCTTTTCAGTTCAAAGGGGTGGGCAAAATTGGAGAGAAGGAGAAAGGGTGAAAGGAGTTGCCGTTGCCCGTTGCGGCCAGAACTAGAAGGAGTGTCGGCGCTGAAGACTGAAGAGTTCCAAACTTCCAATTGAATGATTGATGTTAGGGTTAATAACTTAAAAATATTATAAATTTGCCCCTATATTTTTTAATATTTGTATAATATACCTACGGGTTTTTATTTTTATGAGCCATATCCATATCCAAATATTATGGGTACCCGACCCTATCTGCTCCGCTAATAAAAATTGGATCGAATATCCTAATTTTTGGTGCGGGTCGGATCGGGTCTATCGGGTTTTCGGGTTTTTTTCCCCACCCCTACTTACTACTACTTTATGTAACATTTGGCTTATAAAATAGACTCTTAGTAAAGCTAATTTAAAGTTTTATAGTTATGAGAAAGGGTATACTACATTCTTTAGATCGGTGTGACAAGGTCAATTATGACTGGATTAATATACATCGAATTTATATTGATATATGGAATGATCAACATGCAAGGGTACAAGATGGTACTATAGTTGAAGATACTACATTTTCATCAACTGAATATTGTCATGGGTATCGGAAAAGAACAATCATTTATATTTCCAACCTATATCAGCATTCTATTTTCCCAAAAGGCTATCAGGGTGATGGTGCTAAGGTAAAGTATCTTGTAAATAGATAACTAGCTTATGACTTTGCTACACTTCTTTTCCTTTTTCCCTTTTTGATGCATTGTTAAATTAATTTAACAGTATTTACTCATCAGATGGACGCTATGTGGTGGCTATGCTACGTGGCATTGGATTCTATAGCAGTTAATGATGCCCAACACAATAATTGTTTGTTTGCAATGAAAGATTTTGCATTTACAACCATGCTCATTATAGGGAGTCATGACATCTTTCACTTTGCCTTTCACCTATATCATAGCGTGTTCCACATCAAATGGACTCATATTGATTTCAACAAGCTCTTTGAAATGCCCATGGTCAGATTGGAAATAAATTTTGCAGAAGTGCAATGGCTTGTGGGATAGGGCTGCTAATAGGTGACTTGAAGTGGGATTTTGATGGGAACAATTCTGGATTGATAAATAAGATAGGAACAACTCTTGGATATCATAGAAATAAAGAAAAGGGATTTGACCTCTGAGATTTTAGCAAAAATGTGAGATATTATCAGCTCATCTAACAAGTATTTAAAGGGATTTTCAACATCTTGCTGCTCTTTTTTCAATTCTCCCCCTCCTTCTGCTTGATTAACTGCACTCAACTCTGCTTGTTTGAAATTTTCCCTCTTATGTTATGTGTTTTTCTTTTGCTTTCCTTGTGCTTTGGTTGGCATCTTAAGGTAGTTTCTTTTCTATGCCCAATGAATTTAAGGACAATTGTTAATTGAGTAAGTATGTATGTTATTACCATAGCTTTTAGTACAGTAAAAACTTAGCCACTATGATTACCTGCACTAGGGTTTAGCATTCATGTGTGAGGAGATTCTCTACTAGTCTACTTCTTGTTTTTCTTTTTTCTTTTTTTTTTTAAAAAATTAATAATTTTTTTAACTTTTTCTTTTTCTGTTTTACGTGTTAACTCGGGATGAAATTAATGATGTACTAACTTTTTTTGATAACTTAAAGAAAAACCAGATAAAGCACTCAGTTTTTTTTTCTAGTCCTTATTTGTTGTTTTGTGGTTCAAGAAAAAAGTGAAAGAACACAAAACTAGTGAAGATAATTTCCCTTTGGACATGGTAATATAAGAGGTTTGATCTCAATATCCTTCACTAAAGAATTGTGGAGGGGGGTTCCACTTACATTTTACTTTGCATGCTATATAAATAAGTAGAGCAATCGATCACAAGAAATTGAAATTCTATCCCAAAAATTTGAAAGCAATTGTTTACGGGGTTAACGCCCTTAACGAATTCTATCTTTGCTTGGTTATCATTTTCATTAACTTAGATCAATTCTTGAGAAACTACTATTAAGCTAGTTATGGATAAAAAATTCAGAATATTGATAGATAAAGATACCAAACCAAAATATAACAAAGATATAATGTGAATACCATATTGGTAAACTTAAGTGGGACTAATACTAATAAAATGCGAAGTATAAATTGTAAGAATTCATTAAATTACGGATAAAATACCGTAAGCCCCCTTATGGTTTGCCTATTGCACATGAAACTCCCTCATTGTTTAAAAACATCCACATAACTCCTTTGTGCTTTGAATTTCTTTGCAAAATGTTTGAGGACCCGAATTTTTATTTTTCTTACTTTTATTTTATTTTTCTAACTTATTTAATTATTTATTTACCCGTTTACTCCGAATAATTTATTTCATTCATTTTAAATTCATTTACATGGAATAATGTCTCATTTATATTTTTAAAATGTTTCGTTAGCAAATTAAATTTTTCTGCGGCTCGTTTAGCGAGAAATAGTGAATGCACGTTTTTCGAGGTAAATTTGATTCGAGAGTACATTAATCTTGGAGAATTAAGAATGATTAATAGTAGACTAAGAAAAGTTAATTGAGGAATTAGATGTGAGTGAATTAAATTAAGTTCAATTAGGAGCACTAAATGCTCACTAATCGGTTGTTGACTTTAGTGCACCAAGACACCTTTATGTCAATCCTTCTTACACACCATCACATCACCAACTACCAACACAAATTCCTTATTCTTCCTTTTCTCCTTGGCCGAACTTCCCCTTCCCATTTCTCCTAAAAAATTTCAGCTCTTGTCCTCTATTCTTGCTCCACAAAAGCTCTCCAAATTTGCTTCTTGTCTTGGTTCTTCTGTAAATCTGAGTCCCTAGCTTTTGATGTTTACAAAACAAATGGATGTTACTAATTTTCTCCTCAAAGATCTTTTCAGCAATTGAGCAAATCAGGTTCAAAAATTAAGCGCAATTAGAAAAGACAAAGATTGCTGAAGCTGTCAGACGCTCGTAAAGACTGGATCGGACGTTCGACAATCATTAAGCAACTTCGGACGCATGAAGAACTCCATCACCGGATGTCCGAAGGAATTAAAACATTTCCTCTAAATTCACTGATATCGATCGGACGCAAAACATTAGAGCACCGGACATCCGATAAACTGCACAACACTTCGGACGCAAAGCACTGGAGGTACCGGACGTCCGAAAGAATTGAAGAAAATTTCTCAAACTTTACCATCTGCTTTCAGACGCAAGCTTTGAAGGTACCGGACATTTGAAATAATTAAAGAAAATCTCTTTTGCTCACTGCCTGCTGTTAGACGCAAGAAACAAGACTACCAGACGTCCAACACTACCAACGGCTAGTTGACTCTTCAGCTGCCTTCTATTCATTAGAAGCATTAATAGAGGAATTTTTTGGTCACATATAAATTGAGCAAAGTCAACCATTTCAAAATACTTTTGCACATTGAGACTACAAAAAATCTAGAGCAATTTTAGTGAAAAAATTCTCTTCAAAGAAGATTTGTATGCTTAGTTGTGTATATTTCGTATAAGTTTTCTTGTGTGAGAAAATTACTTCCATAATGTAGATTTGTGAGGCTTATCTGAGTGATAGTAAAACTTCCTAACTTGACCAAGTGTGGCTTGGGGTAAGAAGGAAGTGATCATTCTTTTGTACACAAAGACTGGTTGTAATTGATCATCTTAAAGAACCTGGCTCTATAAAGTGATATTCAAACTCAAGACGAGTTTGAAATTTGGTTTGCTATTATATCTCTTTCATTTACTATCTTGCAATATAAATTGTTCATCTTTTCTACTCACAAGCACTTGTGCTTTCTCATTATTTGCTCCATTATGTGGTCATCTAGAAAAGAGGGTAAATTTCACATTTAGCCAAAAAAGTGTCTCATAACTTGATTAGTCTTTAATTAACCTAATTCACCCCCTCTTAGGTTGTTTTCGATCCTTACATTAGGTATCAGAGCTTGGTCTTCTAGAGATTAAACTCAATCGGTTTTGGAGTAAAAATGACAATCAACAATATCATGTTTTTTGAAGGACAATATGTCACTAGACCCCCAATATTTAATGGATCCAATTATGTGAGTTGAAAGGAAAGAATGATTATCTTTTTGCAATCTATTGATATTGAACTGTGATTTATTGTTAATGAAAGTCCATTTGATGCCTCTATAATTGATGAAGTCACTCATAGACTAAGACCAAAAATCAGAAATGAGTTGACTGTTGAGGATAGAACTCACCTCACTTTGAATGCCAAGACTATGAATGTATTGCATAATGATTTAGATTCAAATGAATCTATTAGAGTCAAGGGTTATAGATCTGTAAAAGAGATTTGGGATAAACTAAGAGAGATTCATGAAGGGAGTGAGAATGTAAGAGAATAAAAGAAATCAATTCTAGTTACTAAGTATGAAGCATTTAAGATGGAACCTCATAAAAATATTGATAAGATGTATTATAGATTCAATGATCTCATTAAGGATTTAGAGGTGTTGGAAAAGGAATACACCTTAGGTGAGAAAAACAGAAATATTTTGAACACCTTGACCAAAGATTGGGAGAGTAAGATGACTGCCATTAAGAAGACTAAAGATCTAAATTCTATACCTATTGAATCTCTCATTAATTCTCTAACTTCTTATGAGTTGATCCTTAAGTATAAGGTGCAAGAGGAAGAAGATGTAAAAGTGAGAAGGAGCATCGCTCTAAAAGCTTCTCAAGATGAAGATGCTTCGGCTTCCTTGGATGGAGAAGATGTGGAAGTTGATGACAATGGTCTTGCTCTCATCACAAGAAACTTCAAAAGAATTCTTAACAAAAGCAGATTCAGAAGATGAGGACCTAGCAATACATTTCTAAATCAGTTCAACAATGCAAGAAACAAAGAAAAACAAGAAGCCAATAAAAAGTAAGCGGACAAATGCTTTGAATGCGGTCAATTTGGATACTACATGAGTGAGTGCCCAATAAAAAAAGAAAGAAGGAAAAGTTGAACCAAAACCAAAGCTCAACTACTTTCAAATCATTATGGAATATGGAATGATTGCAACTCGGATGGTGATATTGAAAAGGAAGAGGAATCTGCTCACATGACTTTCATGGGCATTAGTGATGATGAAGTAACTACTTACAACTCTCAATCTGTTAGTGATGATGAATCTGATGATGATGTTGAGTCTTTTATTGAGAGATTGCATAATAACTTGAAATAATCTTATGCTAGAAACAAGAAACTCAAACAGAAAATTAGTTTTTTGCTTCAAGACAATACAAATTTTTTTCGACAAAACAAAATGTTGAAAGTTGAAAATGACTATTTAAAAAAGGATGAGAATGTTCTACTTTTCGAGCTTGATAGAAAAATAAAGCTATGTGAGCTGTTAAAAAAGGAATAAGGTGACTTGAAAAGAAGAATGGATGGTCTAAATGAGTTGTTTAAACACAAAAAATAAGACTGTTTTTAAAAAAAATGAATCAAAACTTCACTTTGACATTCATAAGAAAAGGTTGAATTCTAATGCAAACAAATTTAACATCTATAAAAGAAGGCAAGCCAGATTTGTTAACCCTGTCTTTGTAAGCAATTCGCTGACTATGTGTAGCTTTTGTTGCCAAGTTGGTCACATGAAGAATAATTGCTATGTAAGAAAAAATATGAGAAATGGCATAAAATGCATGTGGATAGTTAGATATAATACTAACTCTCAAGGACCAAAAAAGTAAATGGATACCAAATATCATCTTGTGAACTCTTATGTAGGTGAGCTTGGTAAATATCATTAAGGAATCAAAATGGTTCATAGATAGTGGATGCTCAAGACATATGACCGGTGATCCATCACAATTCATCAAACTCAAATCAAAATTAAGTGGAAAAGTAACATTGGAGATGATAACAAAGCCAAAATAGTTGGAGTTGAAGATGTTGGTAAGAATGGTCAAACTTTTGTTTACAATGTTCTTCTAGTTGATAATTTGAGTTATAATTTGTTGAGTGTTAGTCAATTATGTGATAGAAATCTATTTGTGCTATTCAAAAAGTATGAATGTCTTGTTCTTGACTCAAAGTTTAACATTATCTTCAAGGGAAAAAGAGTGAATGACATTTATGTAGTTATTCTTGAAAATATTGATTTTTCTAGTCTTAAATGTCTTAAAGTTGCAAATGAAGACCCTTGGTTGTGGCATAGAAGGTTTTGTCATTTCAATATGAACTTGTTAAAAGAAATTTTCAAAAAAGAACTTGTTAGAAGTTTATCAAAAATTAATTTTGAAAAGGACAAAATTTGTAATGCTTGTCAATTTGAAAAACAAGTAAAAATTTCCTTCAAACCTAAGAACTGTGTTTCTACTTCAAAATCGTTGGATCTTTTACATCTTGATTTATTCGGTCCTACACAAATTGCTAGCTTGGGTGGTAAAAGATATTGTTTGGTTATTGTTGATAATTATTCTAGATACACTTAGGTGATATTTCTTACTCACAAGGATGATACTTTCAAAAATTTTGTTTCATTATTTGCAAAAGTTCAAAATCTGATTGGATTGAAAATTATCAAGATTAGAAGTTACAACGGCTCGAAATTCAAATTTTGTGATTTTGCAAAATTCTGTGATAATAATGGAATCACTCATGAATTCTCAATTGCTAGAACTCCTCAACAAAATGGTGTTGTTGAAAGAAAGAATAGAACTCTTCAAGAAGCCGCACGAGCCATGTTGAGTGAATGTAACTTGTCAAAATATTTTTGGACCGAAACCGTTAATACCGCTTGCTATGTTATGAATAGATTTCTTTTGAGACCTATTTTGAACAAAACCTCTTATGAGTTAATGTTTGATAAACCCAATTGTTGGTTATTTCAAAGTATTTGGTTGCAAATACTTTATTTTAAATATCAAGAAACATCTTGAAAAATTTGACAAGAAATTTGATGAAGGCATTTTCTTGAGATATTGTGAGAACAAAAGAGGTTTTAGAGTCTGTAATAGAAGGACTTTTGTTATTGAAGAAGCCATACATGTCACTTTTGATGAATCTAATGATGATATTTTCAAGAGTAGTTGTGAGGATGATGATGTAGGTGTTCAAGAAAGATTTAAGAAACTCACAATTCATGATCAAAATAATACTCCACAAGAAGAGAGCTCAAAGAGAGATAATCCCTAAGACAGTCAAGTATTGGAAGAAAATGACAATCATGATGATGCACCTAGGGATCTTCTAAAAGATTGGAAGTTTGTTCAAAATCATCCTAAGGAACTCATTATTGGTGACCCATCCGAAAAGGTAAGAACTTGCTTCTTTTCAAAACAATTGATGGACAATTTTGCTTTGGTCTCACCTTTTGAACCAAAAAATGTTATTGATGCATTGAAGGATGAAAACTGAATTTTAGCTATGGAAGAGGAATTAAACCAATTTGAAAGGAACTATGAGAACCTGTAAATTCTCCGATTTTCTAGACTTTATTTTATTTAATTGTACGCCTTTTATGCATTTTCTTTATTAGGAAAATTTTCTAAATAATTTTTATGAGTAAATATGGTTTTTAGATGATTTTTCTAATATCGGTTGGTTTTTGAGAAATTAAGAGCATATACCGGACGTGGGACCCGCTAGTGCGGAAAGTTCGAAAAAATTTGGTCAGTTAGGTTAAGTTTTGGATACCGGATTTATTTTACCAGGTGCTAAGAGATAATTAGAGGTTGTTATATGGATGAGAGTGAAGAGACAAAAGGATAACCATGTATTAATTGAAGTGACAAGTGTCACTTGTTGATTAACTCTTACATTTTGACCATAAGACCATCTTATCACATTTACCAAATAAATACCAAAATTGGCCAAAAATCCTCTTATTTTTTCCCTCTCTTGGCCGAATTTCTTGGAGAGCAAAAGAAAGAAAAGCTATCAAATTTCTTCTACTCAATCTTGCTCAATCTTTCATTTCAACCGGTTAATCTTCAAATGACTCCATAAAACCTCTTACTTTAGTGGTATTAAGGTTGGTTGTGAAGTGGTTTGGAAGGCTAAGGTACCAAGTTTCTTCTTTTCTTGGGTTTGCAAGGTAAGTGACCAAGGAACCTTTCCTTTAATCTTGTTAATGTTCAATTGATGGCTTATGAGAGTTAAATAGATGGTTTTAGGTGTTGTTTCATGCCTTGTGGTGGAAATTGGTGAATTTTCATATTTATTCATGATTTTTCTATTTTTCTATGATTAATATTGTGTGGGCATGGATGATGGTCTAGTATGGGTTAGAATGAAGCTTTGGTATGATAATTGTAATAATTAGTGGAAAATTTCTGGTTTGAAGCAAAACTTTCCAGATTAGGGTTCCATTTTTTTTCCTTTCTGCCCGGTACTGTTACCCATAGTTAGAGGCCGAATTAGCCTTAGGTTAAAACATGAAAGTTGTATAGGATAATGTTTTATAGTTTTCTACAAAACTTTGTCTCAATCGGAGCCACGTAGCCTATGAAAAGACCGAAATACCCCTGCTGCCCTGTTTCTATCCGAACATGCTAATCAGCTTCTGTAATTGGTTGTTGTGACCAGGAATACTACTGATATGGTTGTCAATGTCTTCTTAAGACTTAAAGCCTTGTATCTTATCTTTCAAATGGCTTTGGAATCACTTGAATTGGAGTTGTATATGCTGAGATATGACTGAATGAATCAAAACTGCCACAGTAAACTTCGAATTGGAAAATCTAGAGTTGTTTTGGTAAGTTTGACCTAGTTAGAGTGAGAACTGGACTGAGTAGTCTTCATGAAAGTTATAGCTCTCTGTCTTAGCTTCGAAACAGTTTAAATTTCACCCCCAATCCGATAAGTGTAGCTCCAGTTGTGTCCGTTCCGCTAACAACGTTAAAACTGTCTTTTGGTTTTAGGGTTTATAATTGGGGCTTTTTCAGGGTATCTTTGTTGAGCTACCATTTGGTTGTTTTAAAGGGTATTGTGGCTCTAATTAAAGGTGTTTGATAGTTTGTGATTGGGTGTTGAGGTTTGGTTGGAAAAGTAAAGAAAGACAAGGGAAATGCAGTCAAAATTTTCGCGGAGCTTCTGCACAGTCTCGGGAAATTTGCTATATCTTGATGTAGGAATGTCGAAATTGAGTTCTGTTTGTTTTATTTTAAACTGGATTCATAGGGATATAAACCATGTAAATTTCAGGCCCTGTTTATGTCTGTACCATTTATGGTGATTTTTCAAAGTTGACTGAAATATTGCACCTGTTCTGTCTTTCACTGGATAAAGCAGCAATTTGAAGCTTGAATTTGACTGACTTGTGTTTTGAATCTTATGAGGATGTTTTCTGGAAAGTTATAGCCCTTTGAATGTATTTTCCAACGGTATAAACTTTTATTAATTTTGGATTTACAAAACTTGAGATATGATTTTTCATATAGGGTTGCGCGAAACTGGAAAATCCTGTTTTCCTAGTATCGACTTCACTTTCATTTTCTACTTCAAATTTGGAGTTGGTCAGTCATTGTAGGTAGGGTTTTAAGGTTGTTCATGCCTTTAAGACTAATGGTTACCTTTTTATTCCGAGGTCACCTCTTTGCTTTGCATGCTTTTGACTAGGCATATGACTCGTAACCGAGTCTCACTTGCGAATTCCATACTAGGTCTTGGAGTCGAGTCTTAAGTGTTTGCCTTGATTGCTCTAGGAGGTGCCAACGATTAAAGCTAGTTTGAAGTGAAAACTTTTGAAGTACCTATACTTGAACCGGTGAGTGTACCACTCCCCTCATTTGCTGCTTAACTTGATTTCTGCCCTGCAATATGTGATTTAAATGACTGCATTATCTGTTTATTCTGTTTGAGACGAGGGTGTACTTTACCACACTCGTTCTCATGTCTGTTCATATGCCAATTTTGGTGTGAATCTGAATCTGTTATCTGTATCTGTATCTGTTCTGACGTCGTTTGGTGGCTTGTATCCAACGACCTTTTTGTGACCTCTAAACTCAACACCTGTGGCTAGTTACTCGAGTCGAGCAGGCAAGGGCCTGGTCGATTAGATAACGAACCATGGTAGTCTGTTTTGGGATCTTTGGGTATTGAGACCCTTGATTCCGGTATACTCGAGTATTACCATTTCTGATCTGATTAGAATTCGGGCCCGGTAGGGGTATGTGAGGTGGAAGGAATCGGAGAAAGTGGAGTCTACGGTATTGGTTATTCCTTTAGCATTGACGGAGTGTCAACTATTATTTCGATCAAGTTTCGGTGAAGCAAATGGGAATTTGGCTCTTGAGAGCCACCCGTATCCTTTCTATCTATGGTGTTTGTTCATTTCTTTATTTGATTCGCATACGTGATTAATTGAATATGAAGTTCCATGTTCTTACTTGCTATTATTTTGGTACCTCATTGAGCGTAAGCTCACCCCCTTCCCGTTATCTTTGTTTTCCTTACAGGGGACAAATTTTGAAATCACGATTTTGGACAAAAAGGGGTCGAGCTAATGTATATGTTATTTTGTTAACCTCCTTTGTAACCGAAACCCTAATTGTATTTTGTGTAGCATGAATACTCTGGCTTGTATTTTGGTTCACTTGTTCAAGACTCCGTGTAAAAATATGTATAAGTGTTTAACCGAAGCCCCGTACTTCCGTATGGTTTGGTAAGCTCTAATTTAACTGTTGGTGATCTTCAATTGTTCTTTTTTGTTGGGTTCTCGCGCGAACTATATTGGGTTTGTGTGAATCGACTCCGTAGTTCTGGCGAGAGTTGGGCAGGCAACCCGCTGAACCCTTTGGTTCGCCTTAGGGTGAGGTGGGACTGTCACAGGAACAAGGTGTGGACATTAGTTGAAAGATCTCAAAATCATCTTATTATTGGCACAAAATAGGTGTTTAGAAATAAAATGAATGACAAAGGTGAAGTGGTGAGAAACAAGGCTAGACTAGTAGCTAAGGGGTATGCTCAAGAAGAAGAAATAGACTTTGATAAAACATTTGCTCCCGTAACTAAACTAGAATCAATTAGAATGTTTTGGCATTTACATGTTTCAAGGATTTTAAATTATTTCAAATGGATGTTAAAAGTATTTTCTTAAATGGTTTTATTGATCAACAGGTATATGTTGACTAACCTCCCGGTTTTAAGAATGAAATGTTTCCAAATTATTTGTTTAAGCTCTCAAAAGTTTTGTATGGTTTAATGCAAGTTCCAAGAGCATGGTATGAACGCTTAAGTGGTTTCTTGATTGAAAATGATTTTAAAAGGGGCATTGTAGACATCACTCTTTTCACCAAACAATACTCCAATGAACTACTAATTGTACAAATATATGTTGATGATATTATCTTTGGTGCTACTAATGAGTGTTTGTGCAAAGATTTTTCCACTATTATGCAAAAAGAGTTTGAGATGAGCATGATAGGAGAATTGAATTTCTTTCTTGGGGTTCAAGTGGAACAAACTCGGGAAGGAACATTCATTAATCAAGTTAAATACACCAAGAAACTGCTCAAAAGATTCGGTATGAAGGAATCAAAGCATGTTGGAACACCAATGTGCCCATCTACCAAACTTGACAAGGATGAAGGAGGTATAAATATTGATGAAAAGAAGTATGGAGATATGATTGGCAGCTTACTTTATTTAACCACAAGTAGACCTGATATCATGTTTGCTGTTTGCTTGTGTGCTCGTTTCCAATTTTGTCCAAAAGAATTTCATTTGATTGCTGTGAAAAGAATTTTTAGATACTTGAAAGGAACACTGAACTATGGTTTTTGGTATCCTAAATGCCATGAATTATCTTTATGTGATTTTTCGGATGCTGACTTTGGTGGATGTAGAATAGATAGAAAAAGTACAAGTGGTACATGCCACATTCTTGGTAATTGCTTAGTGTCTTGGTTAAATAAGAAACAAAATGTTATTTTCTTATCTACGGCCGAAGCGGAATATGTTGCCACCAGTGCATGTTGTGCTCAATTAATGCAGATAAAAAGTACCTTGAATGATTTTGGATTAGTATATGATTGTGTGCCTGTGTATTGTGATAATACAAGTGCCATAAATTTGATAAAAAATTTCATTCAACATTTTAGAACAAAACATATAGACATAAAGCATCATTTCATTAGAGATCTCGTCCAAAAAGGTGAAATTTATGTACAATATATTTGTTCAAAAGATCAAAGTGCTGACATTCTCACAAAAGCCCTTCCACTGGATCAGTTTGTATTTTTGAGAATAAAATTGGGCGTTGTTGAAAAGTTTTTCTGAAAAATTATCTGGTCACACTTTATCGGACATCCGATATCTGATAAACGGACGTCCGACAGTGTTTCAAGCCCTTTTTTCAGAAAATTTTGTTTCGGACGGTAGTGTCGGACGCTTCACTTCGTTCGGCCATCCGATACTCCAAAATGCTTGTTATAAGTCAGTCTTCTCCTTCATTCAGTTCATTTTTCTAACCACTATATCGGACGCAACCCTTCATCTTCTCCCATTTTCAAATTTTAAAATTTATCTCTCCTCTGAATAAGTTTCAAGAAATTGATCTGTCCAACATCATCACACCCCATTTGCGTGTCCATTAATTCTCATAAACACCTCTAACCACTAACCACCACACAATCCCAATTTTCAGCTAAAACCCTAGTCACTCAAAATTCACTCTCTCTGGACGATTCAAGCACATATTGTAGTCAATACCGTACTCTAAGTCCATCTCATACACATTTGCATCATTCTCTCAGTTCATCATACCCTGCATATCATCATCGTTAGAATTATATGTGGATCTGCTAGTGCTGGACACACTACCTGGCTTATAGATGAAGATGTTGAAGTGATCGAACCTTCCACTATGAAATCATCCAAAAAGGGAACTGCAACTCATGGTGAAAAAAGAAAACAGCCGGCCAGAGGCAAATAGATTGCTCAAACTAAGGCACGGAAAACTACTGAGCCGTTAGTTGAGCAAATTGAGGAACACCAAACTGATGAGCAAAATGTTGAGGAACAGCAAACTGCTGAACCTTCTACCAGGAAGTCACCAAGAACAAGGTCCGATGTCCAGACTGCTGTGCCAACTACTCAACGCAGTGGAAAGAAGAAACATTCTGCCAGAGCACAATTTGAGACTCAACCTAAAAAAGAACCCACTCCATTACCCAAATTTATCGATGATGATGCCAGAGAGAGGTTCGAATGGATTTCTCAGAAGGGCTTCATCACTCAGAGAACCATTATCCCTTCTGAATTCCGTAAGCCTGACCTTGAACCCACTCTTGAACTTTTTGTTTTCCAAAAATTGACTCATATTCTGACCATTCCCAATACCTATTACCCTGACATGTTTCATCAATTCTTTGCTAATCTTAGAAAGGGTAGTTCACAGACTGATCTTGTTTCTCGAGTCAATTCAGTCGATATTGCTCTCAATCCTAATATTGCCAATGCTATTTTGAAAACCAAAATTGAAGATAATTTCAAAGAAAAAAGTGTAAACTTTTTCTCATATGAAGAGTTTCCTTCTGCCTATCATCATTTTCATATTGCAAAACTGATGATTTATTTTCAAACACACTTTAACACTCCTGCTGAGGCTAGATTGGAGGATCTCAGTTCCCAAAATCTGATCATATTTTCAATAATTTTAAATTTATTGGATCCTACTGATGGTCATTGGACAGATGCCAACAAATGGAGCTTTACTTGTTTTACTGCTTTGTTGAAAAAGTCCACATTGATTTTGGTTTTGTAATGTGCAAATTCCTACTCAAAATCAGCACTAATAGCCGCAAGAAACTTTCCTGTGAAAATTTTTAACACCAATCTTTGCTTACTTTAAAATTCCTTTCACTGGGGTGTCACCAAAAGAAGGTACATCTACTGTCTTTTCAAAAGCTTACTTTGAAAGAAAAATCTGAGATTTTTTTATGGTAAATGGTGCTACAAGAAAACTGTTTTGGACTCTAGAACAAAGAGTCGTCATAAAACTCCTGTCACCCCTAGAACTCCTCGAGACCAGTCTCAGTTTGTTTCATCTTTTATCATTCATCCCAAAAAAATCATCTACTCAGCTTTCCTCATACACTCATGAGGTCATTTCCTTGCTTGAGGATCTCAAACAACACATCATACTTCTTGAAAATGGTCTGATGATGACCATGTCACTTGAACAATAAGCCACTTTCATTGACAAAAAGAACTTGCTTGTGCCTCCTATCCCTCAAGAAAATGAGAATGTACATCAAAAGAAGCTTAAGACTGAGCCAATTGAGCAAACTCCACACACTGAATCCACTCCAGAGGTTCGTGCTTCCAGTTCTCAGCCACAAGACAAAGGAAAGGCTCCAGCAAATGAAGACAGTGATGATGATGAGGAAACTGAAGAGGAAGAAGTGAATCCTACTCAATTTCGCCTAACTAGGAGGAGGCCTGGATCATCCAAGATCACAATTTAAACACTTCTAGGCACTTGCACTTTATGTTTATGATGGCATCTCATAATAGACATTTGCATCTTCTGCATTTTAATATTTCAAGTACTCTGTACTCAGGATTCTGGTTATTTGGTTAACTCTATTGGTTTGTAAACTTTGGTTAACTTTAATATTTTGAATGGTTTCTGATTACTTTTGTTGGTTATTTTTTGTTTGGTTAACTCTGTTTATGAATGCTAAATGACTGGTATCCCTATGACTGTTGATTTCTGATAATTGATAGCTGATATTGATGATTGCTGATATTGTTTGGTATTCTTGGTTAATGATGTTGCTGATGACATTGATGTTGGGTTTCTGGATGTTGGATACTGGATTTGAATCATCTAATGATGACAAAAAGGGAGAGAAATGGATGATAAAAAAATGGAATGCCATGAAGTTTTAGAGTCTTCTGGTATATGTCTGAGGGGGATTAGCACTTACAATTTTTTTTGATACATTATACATTAAGTAAGGGGGAGTTTTGACTCAATGATTTTTTTCTCTCCATCTATTGTTTTATCATCATAAAAAATGGGGAGATTGTAAATCTGAGTCCCTAGTTTTTGATGTTTACAAAACAAATGGATATTATTAATTTTCTCCTCAAAGATCTTTTCAGCAATTGAGCAAATCAGGTTCAAAGATTAAGCGCAATTAGAAAAAGACAAAGATTGTTGAAGCTGTCGGACGCTCGTAAAGACTGGATCGGACGTCCGACAATCATTGAGCAACTTCGGACGCGTGAAAAACTCCATCACCGGATGTTCGAAGGAATTAAAACATTTCCTCTAAACTCACTGACCTCGATCGAATGCAAAATATTAGAGTACCGGACATCCGATAAACTGCGCAACACTTCGGACGCAGAGCACTGGAGCTACCGGACACCCGAAAGAATTGAAAAAGATTTCTCAAACTTTACCATCTGCTTTCGGACACAAGTTTTGAAGGTACCGAACGTCCGAAAGAATTAAAGAAAATCTCTTTTGCTCACTGGCTGCTGTCTGATACAAGAAACAAGACTACCGGACGTCTGACACTACCAACGGCTAGTTGACTCTTCATCTGCCTTTTATCCGTTGGAAGCATTAATGGAGGAATTTTTTGATCTCATATAAATAGAGCAAAGTCAACTACTTCAAAATATTTTTGCACATTGAGACTATAAAAGATCTAGAGCAATTTTAGTGAGAAAATTCTCTTCAAAGAAGATTTGTACTCTTAGTTGTGTAGATTTCGTATAAACTTTTCTTGTGTGAGAAAATTACTTCAATAGTGTAACTTTATGAGGGTTATCTGAGTTATAGTAAAACTTTCTAACTTGACCAAGTATGGCTTGGGGTAAGGAGGAAGTGATCCTTCCTTTGTACACACAGATTGGTTGTAATTGATCAATTTGAAGAAGCTTGCTCTATAAAGTGTCAAGTGCAATCAATTAGAACTCAATTAGACTAATAGAAACGGACTTGGAATACTTCACAAACGTTGGAACTTTGGAACTCAAAACGTTGGAACTTTGAAACGGACTTGGAATGACACCAAAATTAGTAGTATTATACTACCATATAAGGGCTATTTCTTTGTAAAATTTCATAGAAAAATACGCATGAGAAGTTGGTTAACAAAACCACTAAAGTCCCAAGAAGTTCCAAGGCAAATTTGCCTTGGACTTCCGTTTTTCCGTTTTCAAGCATTTGGCCAAGGAAATTTCCTCAAACGTGGTTCATTGGTGTAGACAAGATCTAATAAACATTCAAGATATGTTTGGTAGGTGATTAACACCAAGAATTTCGAAAGAACAAGTCTCAATAAAGATTAAAGCTTTGAACTAGCCAAAAGAGGGTTTGAATTCACCGAGTCAGTTTGGGATTTCGACCACAACTCACACAATTCAACTCAGAATTGAGCGTGATTGTGGGGTTGAAAACTAGATTCATAAGGCTTCAATTTATTAGAAGAAATCATTTTCAAAATCTGTCCACAACTTGCTCATATTTGAGCATCAATTCACTGCTCAAAACAGAGCTCCCAGTGTAGACGTGAAACAGGACAGTCATGTTTAAACGATTGGTACGGACTGCTCAGATGGAATCAGAACGTGCATTTTATACCGTTGGAAAGGTGGGAATGTCTAGTTTCCATTACCACAAATGGCACTCAATTTTGATATTGGAGTAAAAGTTATAGCCAAAACAAAAATACTGCTAGAGCAGTTACGAGAAAAATTTCCAGTTTTGTTGGTTTCCGAAAATACTTCATTTGGCCAACCAAATCACGTTATTTTTTTATGAAACTTTCTACACAACCCACACAACATATATACATCATAACCAAGTCATTAGAACCATGAAAAATCACTCTAAAGGTCATGGACAACACAGGGGCAAAAATGAAAAATTTTCACCTTCACTCCCCTTTGAACTTTCATCCATAATATCACTCATTTCTACTAATTTAAGCACTAATCCAACATTATTAACGTCAAAACTCACAAAATCAGTCCATCAAGCCAAAGTGGGAGTTCATAGAACCCACACACCAAATTTCTAACAATTTAAAATTACCCATGAGAATCCAAGAGCTCGTGAGTGTAATCTAACTTCCATAAATCAAAAATTAAGGGGTTGATCATCACTTACTTTCTTAAATGGTCAAGGCAGAAATTTCGGTCACTTTGAGCTGAAGAATAACTGAGAGGCAGCTCCTTTCCTGGCTTATCTTGATCACCAAGTGATTTGAATGTTGTGTGTAAAATTTGGAGGTGATTTGAACAAGGAATTGAGAGGTAAAATGAAGGAAATTTTTCTGGTCTTCTTCCCTTGTGTTGCTTGGCTGGTTTGAGGAAGAAAAGAAGGGTGAAAATCTGATGTTAAAGCTTCTAAAGTAAGCTTAAAACTTGTGGCCTAAAATTGCTCAAGGTTGTCCCCTAAAATAATGCATGTACGCGTGCGTTTCGTGCTCGATTCCTCTCAAGTTTATTTCACTAGTGCATTAAACCTCTAATGCACTTTCATTCATACTATTATTATTCACTCTTAATGGTCTAAAAATAATGGTCTTAAGTCCCTCAATTAATCGCATGCGTAAAAACGCGAACTTCCGATTTGTGCGCGATAAAGTGAAATTTTCAAGAATTTCTTATAACGATAGTATCACTAACTAATAATTGAATATTTAAACATAAAAATACCTATTTCATGACTAATGTACGAGTCTCCAATTTTTCAACCTTATTGTATTCTCGAATCGATTATTATTTCCAATTGAGTATTCACTATTCTCACTTTACGAGTTTTCAAAAATTAAATTTTGAAACGAGTCATTTTAAAAATATAAGTAAATCATAGTTCCATATAATTGAGTCTAAAAAGGTTGAAATAAAATATTCGGAGCAAACGGGCAATTAAATATTTAAATAAGCTAGTAATAGGAGTTTAAAATAGGTAAATTTTTGCGAGTCCTCACATAAGTCGAGTTTTAATTCCTCAAATCTCTAATTAATTTTTCTTAATCTACTATTGATCATTCTTACTTCTCCAAAATTAATACACTCTCGATTCAAATATAGTCTCGAAAAATGTGTACTCGTTGTTCTGAACTAATCGAGTTTTCGAAAAGTAAATTTTCTAACAAAACGCTTTAAAAACATAAGAGAGGTGTTTTTTCATATAAATGGATTTTAAGTAGTCGAATTAAATAATTCGGAGAAAAAAAGTGAATAACTATTTAAATAAACCAGTAATATTTGACAAAAATAAGAAAATTTTCGGATCCTCACATTCTCCCCTCCTTAAAAGAATTTCATCCACGAAATTCACACTTAGGATAATATCATACCCTTTAATAGTCACGCTTATCAAAATTTTTGTTTGCCCCAAACTATCTACTAGCATTCGATTTTCAAAATTAACAATTTTAGAAATGACCTGGTTTCTTTTGTCCCAAACAACCAATCAAATTTTTGTCCAAATCAAATCAATCATAATATGTGATATAAAATCGAGAGTCTTAATGTATTTAGGATATGTATGTGGCAAAATGCGATTCAAAATTTTAAAATTAGAGTTAAAAGATACAAACTTTCCCTCATGATCCGAAACTAAATTTTCTTAGTAAGAAACTTCAAATAATGTGTTTTGCAACCATCATCAATACATATTGCAAATTTCTCAAATTCGTTTAAGAAGATTAATCATGCAACTCAATGCATGGCATTAAAACACATTTATAATAAAATAACATATACATAGAGGATATTTCAAAAATTCTCTCAAAGTTTCGAGTTAAGAGTTGCGTTTGAGTAAGCGTATATTTTAGAAAACACTTTTAAGAAATATGAGTAAGCATGCAAGTTCATATATGCATAATCTTCGATCCAACACTTTTATCACCCTTCACCTCTAATTCGAGAGTTAATTCCAATGTTGCATAAATCTCAGTCATTTTACTCTCCAATTCACAACAAATTTTCATTCTTAGTCCTAAAAAAAGATTCGAACTTAAGATCTGTCTCATTTTCGATTCTCAAGCGGGTTCGAGATGTATATACAAGTCACAAATACATTTAGAATTAAAGCATGATTCTTTGAATATATCAAAAGTCATAGTACAAGTCAAGAGATCACAAACAAATCAAGTATGTCAAATATAGGACATAGACAACTAAGCACCACAAAAACAAAAGTACATGTAGGCAAATTACAAAAGACCTCACGGCATGCACCACCCTTACTATCATAGGTAGGATCATAAGGAGAAAAATCATAAACTTAGTTAGGGTAAAACTAGAAGAATCCACGATACCAAACCACATCATTCAAATAACTATAATTCCAAATTCCATCCAAAAACCTAAGCCACTTTCTAAATTCTTAGCCTGGAACTTCCAACGAATACGAGCTTTCCTTACTAAATTCAAGATGAAAATCCTAATATAGGCTAGGGTAATGAGTCAAACCAAAAGAAATGAAAAAGTGTCTCATTTCAAGCTCAACTACATTTCACTTCTCTCTGATCAATATTATCCTACACTCGGTAAAAATATTTTTCATCGGATGTCTCACTTCTCTTGCTACATGAACTAGACGTCCGTTGACCTCTTGCACTTACTCTCGCAAAATATTAGTCCATTCTTATTTTCCATAATGGATATCTCAAGTCCAATACAAGAATCCTCCGCTCTGACCTTTGCCATCAGAACTTATCTCAAAAACCACTTATGATTTCTATTCACATTATAATAAATGAGACTATATCGCTTTCGAAGTCAGAAGTATTTCCTCAGAAAAAGTATTTAGTACTCAAGTACAAGAATCCAAAACTAAGAGAATTTGCAACTCAGGCCGTACGCTCCCAAATGCAAATAAATAAAGTTTAAATTCCCTACCTGACGTACATATCTATCTACCTCAAGTAGCACGATAAAGGTTTTACGCTTACCACTTTCGTAGTTCACAACTTACGCACAAGAAAAGCACTTAGTTCTTTGTACATATTCACATAATTGGGACCATATCACCACTTGGCCCAAGCTTACTCCGCGCAGAGACCACGCAAAACTGCTTTGACTTTTATCCTTACAAGCGATCACTTAATTTTCAAACCAATCCCACAGTCCGACATCCTAAACATTTAAACCTAGGATACACTACAAAAATCTGAAGCGTAAGCTCTGATATCAACTGTGACGCCCCCACTTCTCCCAAGGGCGAACCCAAAGGTATCCGCGGGACGCCTGCCCAGCTCTCGCCAGGACTTGAGACAATTTCAATTCAAATCTAGTCTAATACTAACAATGAAAGTCGGAATAAAGGTACGAAGTCATTTCCATACATAGATATCCAGTTTTACATCACAATTTCAAATTTACAATCACTTTCTCCAAAATATACAACATCCAAAAGTGTCTAGTCGATTACAATCAAAACACTAATACAAGAGTGCCTCAAGTTGGCATTTGCTTAACTTCTTCCAATCGGGTTCCTGTTAAGGAAAACAAACTAATGGAATGAGCCAATACTCAGTGAGGCCAAGAAAACACACATGCAAACACATAATCCAAGTAGCAACAACAATTACATTGTAGGTAAAACTATCAAATTCGAATAATTTACACTTCGAAAAGAAAAATAAATAGAAATAATTCAAGGATACTATAGCTCTCAGGAGCTAAATTCCACGTAGTCGAGTCAAAGTCTTGATCACAGCTCATGTTGACACTCCGTCAACCATTTAAGTATCAAATCCGTAGATACACCACTTTTCTTCGAATCCCATCACCGTTATACCCCCTTACCGGGCCCGCTCATCAAAGTTCTGATAATACTTGAATATATCATGGCAATACTGCGTGAGTAATGCCAAACAAGATCTCTCCAATAGATCATGCTCTACGAATATCTCATGGTTTGCTAAGCTTATCGACCAAGCCCATGCTGGCTCGATTCGCAAAGTTAGCCAACGAGTTTGGGCGTCCCTCGAATACGAATACAAATACGAATATAAGTCGATGAGCAACGCTCAAATCGACGATTCCAAATACGAATCACATCCACATTACTAAGTACAAGTCGAATATGAATTCACATAGCAAAAAAAGAATATAATTTCGTTCGAAAGAGAACGAGTGCGGTAAAGCACACTCGTCTCAAAATTTCAAATTCACATAACGGATAAGAAACAGTTAACCACTTAGCAACAAATTCATGCACTTGACACTCACCAATCGAAACAAGGGAGTAAGTGCATAAACGAGCCTTTAGGTGTTCCCCTCGAAATCCTCTTGAAGGTCTCCTTGAGCATATGAGCAAATAGTAATTGTCTATTACACACTATCGCTTAAAACCCCTAATTATTGAGGAAGATTGCACACTTGTACAATCTAAGAAAATTTCATGAAAATGAGACTTAATTACTCATAAATCGAGACTCAAAAATGGGGTTTTAAAACACAATTGAAATCTGATTTTCATCTTTGAAATTAAGTGTAAAACGGTTTAGCAATATTGAAGGAAAATAGAGAGTTCGCAATCCTCAATTTCCTTTAAGTTTGGAAATTTCAGATTTGTCATCTATATTTTGAAAAATCGTATCTCATTCTCTACAAGTCCAAAATTAGAAAAATTGGTGCCGTTGGAAATTACTTCCAAAGTACTAAAAGTTGCTAGAAGACACTTTTCCATGATTCCAATTGGAAGATATTCGAAATTTAGGCCAAAGTTACTATTTTAGAAAGTCAAGATAGATTTGGGTTGATTTTTGACAAAGTTTGAAAATTCGGTAAAATTCATACAGTTCGAGCTAGCCTCTGAAATTTGGAACTCAATTAGAGTTACAATCAAAATTTTCAACACAAAAAGTGGAACAAGAATTGGAGTTTCGAGCACCAAGATATGGTGGCTCAAAGTTGCTGAAAAATGAGACCGTTAGGCCAAATTCCAGATTTAATTCACAAATGTTGGGACTTTGGTTAAACATCGAAACGGGCTCGAAATGTCACCAAAATTAGTAGTATTATACTACCATATAAGAGCTATTTCTCTGTAAAATTTCATAGAAAAATATGCATGAGAAGTCGGTTAACAAAACCACTGAAGTCCCAAGAAGTTCCAAGGCAAATCTATCTTGGACTTCCGTTTTTCCGTTTTCAAGCATTTGGCCAAGGAAATTTCCTCAAACGTGGTTCATTGGTGTAGAAAAGGTCTAATAAACATCCAAGATGTGTTTGGTAGGTGATTAACACCAAGAATTTCGAAACAACAAGTCTCAATAAAGATTAAAGCTTTGAACTAGCCAAAAGAGGGTTTGAATTCACCGAGTCAGTTTGGGATTTCGCCCACAACTCACACAATTCAACTCAGAATTGAGCATCGTTGGTGGCGTTGAAAACTAGATTCATAAGGCTTCAATTTCTTAGAGAAATTGTTTTCAAAATATGTCCACAACTAGCTCATATTTGAGCATCAATTCACTACTCAAAACAGAGCTCCCAGTGTAGACGTGAAACAGGACAGTCATGTTTAAACGATTGGTACGAACTGCTCAGGTGGAACCAGAACGTGCATTTTATACCGTTGGAAATTTAGGAATGTCTAGTTTCCAGTACCACAAATGGCAATTCATTTGGATATCGGAGTAAAAGTTATAGCCCAAACAAAAACACTGCTAGAGCAGTTCCGGGAAAAATTTCCAGTTTTGCTGGTTTCCGAAAATACTTCATTTGGCCAACCAAATCACGTTATTTTTTTATGAAACTTTTTACACATCCCACACAACATATATACATCATAACCAAGTCATTAGAACGACGAAAAATCACTCTAAAGGTCACGGACAACACAGGGGCAGAAATGAAAAATTTTCACATTCACTCCCCTTTGAACTTTCATCCAGAATATCACTTATTTCTACTAATTTAAGCACTAATCCAACATTATTAACATCAAAACTCACAAAATCAGTCCATCAAGCCAAAGTGGAAGTTCATAGAGCCCACACACCAAATTTCTAATAATTTAAAGCTACCCATGAGAATCCAAGAGCTCATGAGTGTAATCTAACTTCCATAAATCAAGAATTAAGGGGTTGATCATCACTTACTTTCTTAAATGGTCAAGGCCGAAATTTCGGTCACTTTGAGCTGAAGAATAACCATGAGAGGCAGCTCCTTTCCTAGCTTATCTTGATCACCAAGTGATTTGAGTGTTGTGTGTAAAATTTGGAGGTGATTTGAACAAGGAATTGAGAGGTAAAATGAAGGAAATTTTTCTGGTCTTCTTCCCTTGTGTTGCTCGGCTGGTTTGAGGAAGAAAAGAAGGGTGAAAATCTGATGTTAAAGCTTCTAAAGTAAGCTTAAAACTTGTGGCCTAAAATTGCTCAAGGTTGTCCCCTAAAATAATGCATGTACGCGTGCGTTCCGTGCTCGATTCCTCTCAAGTTTTTTTCACTAGTGCACTAAACTTCTAATGCACTTTCATTCATACTATTATTATTCACTCTTAATGGTCTAAAAATAATGGTTTTTAATCCCTCAATTAATCGCGCGCGTAAAAACACGTACTTCCGATTTGTGCGCGATAAAGTGAAATTTTCAAGAATTTCTTATAACGATAGTATCACTAACTAATAATTGAATACTTAAACATAAAAATACCTATTTCAAGACTAATGTACAAGTTTCCAATTTTTCAAGTTTATTGTATCCTCGAATCGATTATTATTTCCAATCGAGTATTCACTATTCTCACTTTACGAGTTTTTAAAAATTAAATTTTGAAACGAGTCATTTTAAAAATATAATTAAATCATAGTTCCATATAATTGGGTCTAAAATGGTTGAAATAAAATATTTCGAGCAAACGGGTAATTAAATATTTAAATAAACTAGTAACAGGAGTTTAAAATAGGTAAATTTTTACGAGTCTTCACATAAGTCGAGTTTTAATTCCTCAAATCTCCAATTAATTTTTCTTAATCTACTATTGATCATTCTTACTTCTCCAAAATTAATACACTCTCGATTTAAATATAGTTTCGAAAAACGTGTACTTGTTATTCCCAACTAAAAGAGTTTTCGAAAAGTAAATTTTCTAACAAAACGCTTTAAAAACATAAGAGAGGCGTTTTTCGATATAAATGGATTTTAAGTAATCGAATTAAATAATACGGAGAAAAAGAGTGAATAACTATTTAAATAAACCAGTAATATTTGACAAAAATAAGAAAATTTTCGGATCCTCACAGTAAGGACAGAATGTGAGACCATTTTTGGAATTCAAAAAACTTAAGGACAGGTTCTAGATTAAACTTACGGAATTCTGAGGGGACAATAGTCCATTCAAACCTCTCTCTGGTTTCATCATCAATGAACTTGGGCAATGCAGTTGGCTATTCCTCTGTTTGATCAGCGTGTTTTTCTTTGGTTGAACGTTTCCCCTTTTTACTACGTGTCTCAGCCCCTCAAGGTGATTGACTGGTGGAAAGCTCAACAGTTGGCTGTTCATCATCAATGACATCAGGCAATACAGTTGACCGTTTCTCAGTTTGATCAATATGTTTCTGTCTGGCAGGTTGTTTCCTTTTTTCACCACGTGTTTCAGTTCCTCTAGGAGATTTCCTAGTGGAAGGCTCAACAATTTCTTCATCTCTGAGTTTGATAGTGCGTCCAGTACCAACAGAGCCACCTCTCACTCTCACCATGATAAAATGCAGGATGATTTTGTTGCAGAAAGTGATGAATATGTGAATGAGATGGACTAAGATTGCAGTTGATACTAAAATGTATGCTTGAATCTTCCAAACATGGTGAATTTTAAGAGTCTAGGATTTCAGATGAAAATTAGGATCGGTGGAGTGGTTGGCAGTTAGAAGAAGTTGTAAGTGCCAATCAATGCGCAAAGGAGTTGTGACTGTATTGGTGAAGTCAATTTCTTAGAAATTGATCAGAGAAGAGATGAATTTGACTTTTGAAATTGGAAGAAGATGAAGGGGTGCGTCCGAGACAACGATTAGATTTGAAATAAATGAAAGAGAAAGCTTCTTTATAATATACCACTTTTGAGTGTTGGATGGCCGAACGAAGAGAAGTGTCCGATACTACCGTCCGATCCAAAATTTTTCTAACTTAGAACACTGTCGGACGTCCGTTCATATGTATCGGACGTCCGATAAAGTGTGACCAGAGAATTTTTAGAAAATCTTTTCTAAAACGCACAATTTTGTTCTAAAAAACACAAACTAATCCAATGGTAAGGCTATTGTAAAAATATCAACAATTTGATCTTTTGAGCAAACATATTATACACAAATTTCACCCTTTTGGACAAGATCACGAATGAAATGATGCTTTATATCTATATGCTTTGTCCTAGAATGTTGAATGAAATTTTTGTCAAATTTATGGCACTTGTATTATCACAATATATAGGTACACAGTCATACACCAATCCAAAATTATTTAAAGTACTTTTCATCCACAACAATTGAGTACAACATGCTCTGGCGGCAACATATTCCGCTTCGACAGTAGATAAGGAGATAGCATTTTGTTTCTTACTAAACCAAGACACTAAGCAATTACCAAGAAAGTAACATGTACCACTTGTACTTTTTCTATCTATCCTACATCCATCAAAGTCAACATCCGAAAAACTACGTAAAGGAAATTCATGATATTTTGGATACCAAAAACCATAATTCAAGGTTTCTTTTAAGTATTTAAAAAAAAATTTCATAGCAATTAAGTGAGATTCCTTTGGACAAGATTGGAAACGAGCACACAAACAAATAGCAAAAATAATATCAGGTCTATTTGCAGTTAAATAAAGTAAGCTACCAATTATACCTCTATACTTCTTCTTATCAACTTTTATACCTTTTTCATCTTTGTCAAACTTGGTAGATGTGCACATAGGTGTTCCAACTTGTTTTGAATCTTCCACTCCAAATCTTTTGAGGACTTTTTTCATATATTTAGCTTGATTAATGAATGTCCCATCTCGGTTTTGAATCACTTGGAACCCAAGGAAGAAGTTCAACTCTCCCATCATGCTCATTTCAAACTCATTTTGCATAATAGTGAAAAAATCCTTGCACAAACACTCATTAGTAGCACCTATTTGCACAATTAAAAGATATTTGGTACCCTTTATTTTTTGGGTTCTTAAGAGTTAACATTATGTCTAACTATCCACATGCAATTTCATGCTATTTCTCATATTCTTCTTTATATAGCAATTGCTCTTCATGTGACCAATTTAGCAACAAAAACTACACATGGTCAGCGAACTACTTGCATGGACAGGCTTAACAAATCTAACTTGCATTCTTTTATAAATGGTAAATTCGTTTGCACTAGAATTTAACCTTTTCTCATGAATGTCAAAATGAGGTTTTGATTCATTCCTTTGAAAACAGTTTTATTTCTTGTGTTGAACCAACTCATTTAGACAATTCATTCTTCTTTTCAAGTCATTTTATTCCTTTTTGAACAAATCACAAAGTTTTGTTTTTCTATCAAACTCAAAAAGTAAAAGTCTCATTCTTTTTGAAGTAGTCATTTTCAGCTTTCAACTTCTTGTTTTATTGAAAAGATTTGCATTATCTTGAAACAAAAAATTAATTTTCTGTTTTAATTCCTTGTTTCTAACATAAGATTCTTTCAAACTATTATGCAATCTCTCAATGAAAGATTCAATATCATTATCAAATTCATCATCACTAATGGAATGAGAGTTGCAAGTAGTTACTTCATCATTACCAATGGCCATGAAAGTCATTTGAGCAGATTTTTCTTCCTTTTCAACATCACATCCGAGTTGCAATCATTCCTTGTGATTTAAAAGTTATTAAATTTTGATTTTCATTCAACTTTTTCTTCTTTCTTCTTCTTCGTTAGGCACTCACTCATGTAGTATCCAATTGGCCACACTTAAAGAATTTGTCAGCTTATTTTTTATTGACCTCTTACTTTCCTTTGTTTCTTGCATTGTTGAACTGATTTGGAAATGAATTGCTAGGTCCTTCTTTTTTGAATCTCCTTTTGTTGAGAATTCTCTTGAAACTTTTTGTGATCAGAGCAAGATCATTGTCATCAACTTTCACATCTTCTCCATCCAAGGAAGTCGAGTCATCTTCATCTTGAAATTCTTTTAGAGCAATGCTCCTTCTCATATTTGCATCCTCTTTCTTTTGTACCTTAGACTTAAGTTTCAGCTCATAAGAGATTAGAGAATTACTAAGAGATTCAATAAGCATAGAATTTAAATTTTTACCCTCTTCAATGGCAGTCACCTTATTCTCCCAATCTTTGGATAAGGCATTCAAGATTTTTCTATTTTTCTCACCTAGAGAGTATTCTTTTTCCAGCACTTCTAAGTCCTTAATGAGATCATTGAATCTACAATACATCTTGTCAATATTTTCATGAGATTCCATCTTAAATGATTCATACTTGGTAACTATGATAGATTTATTTTGTTCTCTCACATTTCACTTCTGTCATGGATTTCTCTTAGTTTATCCCAAATCTCTTTAGCAGTCTATAACCTTTGACTCTAATAGATTCATTTGAATCTAAAGCACTATACAACACATTCATAACCTTGGCATTGAAAGTAAGGTGGGTTCTATTTTCACCAGTCAATTCATTTCTGATTTTTAGTCTTGGTGTATGTGTAACTTCATCTATAATAGTAGCATCAAATGGACCTTCATTAACAATAAATCACAGTTCAATATTAATAGACTACAAGAAAATAATCATTCTTTCTTTCCAACTCACATAATTGGATCTATTAGACATTCGGGATCTAGTGACAGATTGTCCTTCAAAAATATGGCATTGTTGGTTGTCATTTTACTGTAAAGCTGTTTGAGTTTAATCTCTAAGAGATCAAACTCTGATACTAATTGTAAGGATCGAAAACAACCTAAGAGGGGGGTGAATTAGATTTTTTAAAAACTAATCAGGTTATGAGACACTTTTTGCTCAATATGAAATTTATTCTCTTTTCTAGGTGATCACACAATGAACAATTAATCAAGAAAGCAAGATTGCTTGGGAGTAGAAGAGATAATCAATTTAGAATTACAAGACAATAAGTAGCAGGGAAGGAATAGCAAACCAATTTACTTCCAAACTCTTCTTGAGTTTGAGTATCACTTTATAGCACAAGTCTCTTCAAGTTGATCAAATACAACCAATCTTCGTATACAAAAAAAAGATCACTTTCTCCTTACCCCAAACTACACTTGGTCAAATTAGAAAATTTTACTATCACTCGGATAACCCTCACAAATCTGCACTATTGAAATATTTTTCTCACACAAGAAGGGATTACACGAAATTCATACAATCAAGAGTACAAATCTTCTTTGAAGAGTATTTTTTTAATAAAACTACTCTAGATCTTTTGTATTCTCAATGTGCAAAAGTTGTTCTGAAAGTAGTTGATCGTGTTCTATTTATATGAGACGAAAAAGTTCCTCTATTAATGGTTCCAACGGATAGAAGGCAGCTGAAAAGTCAACTAGTCGTTGGAAGTGTCGGACATCCAGTACTCCTGTTTCTTGCGTCCGACAGTATGCAGTGTGTTTGAGAGATTTTCTTCAATTATTTTAGACAATGCTTGCGTCCGACAGTTGATTGTACTCGCATTGTAAACATTTTGAAGTAATTTGGTGTATAGAATCTTTGTATCTGGATTTGAAAATCAATGTACATATTAAGTTGAAATGGATGTGCTATTTAATTTCTATGGATATACATTATTTTTCTTGAGTTATGAGTGAGTGAGTCCTGGCGAGAGTTGGGCAGGCGACCCGCCGAACCCTGGGGTACGCCCCAGGGAGAGGTGGGGCTGTCACAGGTGGTATCAGAGCTATTTCGCGTGGTCTCTGCGTGGGGTGAGATTGGGTCAAGTGGTGATATGGTCCCATTATGTGAATAAGTATAAAGGACTTAGTACTCTTCATGAGCATAAGTTGTGAATCATGAAGGTTATAAGCGTAAAACCTTTATCGCGATACTTTAGAAATCTAGATATGTATGTCGGGTAGTAATCTTAAATTGGATGAATTGCACTTGGGAGCGTACGGCCTGAGATGTGAATTTTTTTAGTTTCGGATTTTTGTACCTGAGTACCAAAAGTGGAAAGCACTTAAATAAGGGTCTATATTTCGATTGAACTAGAAATAAATTTGGATGGTAAACGTCAAGGTGTGAAAGATTCTAGTATTTGACTTGAGATTGAATTGATCAAGGAGAGTGGATCAATAAGTGTCGTCATGGATTGGTTTCGTGCATGACTCTCTAGGGTTTCTATGGTTCTAGGTAAGTTGTGGTTGTACTATGAATAAGAGAAAGTCACTTGAGAGTTGGAGGAAAATTCAATAGCATCAAGTTTTGTGCGAGCAAACGTTAGAATTTTGAGGACGAAATTCTTTGAAGGGGGAGAGAGTGTGAGACTCCAAAATTTTACTTTTCTTTATAACCCTTATGTGAACTCGCTTTCCTTTGATTATTGGTTGCTTTAATGGTTGAATATGAGCCAAGAGAGTGAATTTTGTTAAGAAAAGTTTCATATTCTCAAGTTGTTAGAAAATCTAAAAATTTTCTCAGGAGGCTCTGCGCAACTTTGGGAAATTGGTTATAACTTCGTATAGGAAGGTTGGAATTGAGTTCCATTTGTTGTGTTTGAAACTAGACTCATAGGGCTTCTTACGGTGGAAAATTTAGAGTTTGATTCAATCTCTGTAAATTCCAAAAAATTGGCAAATTTGACTGAAAATTCTGCCCTGCACAAATAATAATAGGAATGTTGTGGTAGTTTATGGCTCAATTTGGACCAACTTATGAGCTAAATCTCTTTGAGGTGTCTTCTAAAAATTATTAGTATTTGAATTCTAGTTTTTAATAGGCCAAGTTTTATGAATTTTTGACATTTATAACTCAAGTTATGATTTTTCTAAATGAAGGGTATTAGTTAGGATTTTTGTGCACACTAGGGTTTTGGTGTGTGTTTTTGTGTGTATTTTGGTAGTGTGAATGTGAGAACTTGTAAAATCCCTTATATTTTCTTAAAAATTTCCTTTTATTTGGAATCCATTATTTTAAAATAACTTTACTACTCATTCACTTCCTCAATAGTTACAATTAATCATAGAACCAAGGGTTTTCCCTTTACTTTCATCGTTAAGGTAAACTAGGATTTTTACGTCTTTTGATAGTGTGATTAATTGGTGAGGTATGTGTACTAAATTTGGTGGATAAGAAAAAGTATTAAGTAAGAGAAAGAGTGTGATTATAAGTGCTACTAATAAGTTTGTGAATCATAAGTTAAAACACAAGTGCAAGAGAGTTAAGGAAAATAGGCTTGAACCGACGTGCACCGTTTGTTACCGGTGGAGTACTGCACTTGACCAATACTTTCTTACCATAATCTCCTTGTTTTATTTTATCTTTCTTTCCCTAATTTTATCTTAAGATGGCCGAAATTTTTGACCAAAAATAAGAGGAAAAACAAAATATCCAAGGCCTTGACTAAGACCTTTGACCAAAGACCATTCTAATCTTTATCTTGTAAACTCTCCTTAAGAGCTATTCATTTTCTTCCTCCCTTGGCCGAACTAGAGAGAGATAAAAGAGAGGAGAAGCTTCACATTTCATCTTGGGTTTTGATTGATTTGGAGAGAAATCAACAAGAACCACAAATCCAAACCGATTAAACTTGCAACAAGGTGACAAGGAAGCTTTGGGTAGAGTAATTTTGGTTGGGCAGCCTTGATGTTGTGTATTTCCTTGAGGTTTGAAGGTATTAAACTAAAAAACTCTTCTTTTCTCTCTTATCTTGCATTTTATTGGATAGATGACTTGAATCTTAGAAGTTTTATGGATGATAACCTAGATTGGTGAAGATTGATGGAATTTCAGCCTAGGGTTTCATTTTCCAGCTTTAATGTTTAAATTCCAGCCTTGATATATATTTTCCAGCCATGAGATGAACATGATTGTTTTGATATGAGATAGTTTAACTTTGATGTGAACTTTTAAGCTTTGGCATATGGTTTTCCAGCTTTGGTTGAATTTCCAACTTTAGTTATAAAATTCCAGCTTTAGTAGTGAAATTTCCAGCTTTGATGATGAACTACCCTGCTTCTGACCAGCTTCATTCGTCCATGTTAGAGGCTGAGTTAGGCTTAAGTTAAAACATGAAAGTTGTAGAAAATAATGTTATATAGCTTCCTATAAAATTTCAGCTCAATCGGAGTAATGTATCATATGAAATAACCTGAATACCCCTGACTGCCAAAAGCCTTATTTCATGGATAGTTTTGAAATTTCACAACTTTGGCCTCATTTTTCACCTTGATCCATATCAAATCAGCCTTTGGCCAAAACACAAAAATTTTAGCCCTATGTTTCATCTTTCCAATGCATCTGAAATTGCCTCAATCGGAATTGTGTAGCTTGAGTTATTGCCATTTGAATCTAGTGCTGACAACCAGACTGACAATGAACTTATGGTTCTGTAATCTGCAAATTCGACTTAGATCAACTATGAACTAGGTTGAGTTGTCTTCATGAAAGTTGTAACCCTTTGTCTTAGCTTTGAAATGGTATAAATTGTGCCTCAATCCGATAAACGTAGTTCCATTTGTGACTAAAATACTATAAGATATCAAAACTGCTGGTTAACCTTTTGTCTTCAAAACTGATTTCTGGTTGTATTATTAGACTTGTGATGTAATTGGATGATTTTGGAGTCTAATTGAAGGGCTAGAGTGGTGACATTTCTTGTGTGTGATTTTGCGGCTGACTTGAGAAAAATAATAAGGCTATAAATGGCTGAAAAATAGGTAAACACAAAGGGCGTGCTGCCCAAATTGTCATTCGAGAACTAGACTTGTGCACTTGTAGTTCGAGCGAAGAGTTGGGGTTGAATTGAACTTGAATTGTCTAGATTATTCAATTCTTCTTTCATAGAGGTATATAAGTTAGAATTCGGCCGAAACTTGTACCCTTGGAAAAATGAAAGTAACGACTAATAGAAATACGTTTTCCTTGTCACTTCGACTCAAATGGAGATTTTAAAGTTTAATCACTTCAAAGTTTCAAAATTTTAAGAGTGAGCATGAAGTTTTCAGAAATTGATAAGTATCTTGAATACTACTTAAACGAGTTGCATTTACTTGATTTTCTTGAAGCGAAATTCCTATGTTTCGAACTCTATCGAGTTTTATATTCATAAATGATATTTTATTGCAGATTTGGACTCTAACAAATGAGTTGGATCTGAACGTGACTTTTGAGAGGCACTAGACCTTTGGTGAGTGCTTCCAAATGCCTGATTGAATTGGACACTTGTTTTCAATACTTGACCAATGTGATCGAATGATATGTGATTGGTATGATCGGGCAAGGGTGTACTTTATCGCACTTGTCCTAATGTGATGTGTATTCGTTATTATTGCAATTGACTTGATATACTTGTGCATGACTTGTAAGTACTGACGGGCAGTATGTACCACACTCGATCTGAGTGGGAGGTACTTCTCATTCCTGTCTCTGTACTTTTATCTTGATTCAGTCGATTGGAGATGTTATCTCATCGAATTCTTGGGGACCCAAACCCCACTGACTAGTTAATCGAGTCGAGCCGGCAAGGGTTTGGTCGATTTGATAACGAATCATGGGTATCTAGTGTTGTTGAGTGGAGTGTTATCTCCTCGACTAATCGGTATACTCGAGTATTACCACCAGTGTTTAGTTGGTGTTCGGGCCCGGTAAGGGGGTTGAATGGTGGACGGATTGGAGTTAAGCGAAGTACTATTGGATTGGTTATTTTACTTGAAAGTTGACGGAGTGTCAACTAATATTTGATCGAACTCTGGTGAAGCAATGGGAACTTGGCTCCTGAGAGCCATCCGTATCCTTATACTTTGAAACGATTATTGCTTATTGGATTATTGTTTCTTTTGAAAAATAAAAGCACTTTACACTCGCTCATTTTGAGATGTGCTACTTGAAGTGTTATTGCTCGCTTTTATGAACTTTTCATGCCCATTATTTTGCTACGTGATATTTGTACTTTTCAATAATGGTCAACTTGCTATTTGGAACCTCACTGGGCTTTTCGTACATTCCATACCATTTGTTTTCCTTACAAGGGGTACGAGCGAGGCGTGAGGCTGGTACACGCTAGCGTAGTCTAGTAGTTTTTTAATTTTGTGATTGTACTCGCGCTAGCGCTCGACTAGGGTTGATTGTACTCGCATTGTAAACACTTTGAAGTATTTTGGTGTGTAGAAGTTTTGTATCTGGATTTAAGAATCAATGTATATATTAAGTTGAAATGGATGTGTTATTTATTTTCTATGGATATACGTTATTTTTCTTGAGTTATGAGTGAGTGAGTCCTGGTGAGAGTTGGACAGGCGACCCGCCGAACCCTGGGGTACGCCCCAGAGAGAGGTGGGGCCGTCACACTTGAACACCACTTTATTACCTTAATATCCTTGTTATTATTTCAGAAATATCATCCCTCAATTATCCTAGAGAGGGCCGAAAATGTTGACTAAAAATAAAGGAAAAAGAAGAAAAATTAAAGACTTAATCTTGTAGTGACAAGTGGCAACCATCTAAGGATTGTTTGACCAAGCAATTTCCTTTATTTTTATCATCAAATTCACTTCATTTCCTCTTCATTTCTGCACATTTTGGCTGAGTTTGAAGAGAGAAAACACCAAGTGAGAAAACTCCAACTTCCACCTTGAATCATCTTAGTTTGAGAGAAAACAACCAAGCCAAACCGATTAACCTTTCCTTTTAGTGCTTGGAAGACTTGGGGTGCTGAAAGTTTGGGAAGAAAGGGGTGTGGTTTGCACTTACAAGCAATTATTGGAAGGTATCATGGCTGCCTTTCCTTTTCTCTTCTTAATCTTGCTAAAGTTTGGATAGAAGCTCTTAATCTTAGTTTATGATGGTTAATTAGTGAGTTTTGCATGATATGGTGGAATGTTTAGCTAGGGTTTGATATTTTCAGTTGTGATTCTTGTTTTTTATCTAGTATATGATGTTGATGAGCTTGGATAGGGACTTGGGTGGTGATTCAAGACATAAATGTGATTTTCAAGTATTGAATCATTAAATTTCAGAAATAATAGGCCAATCTGTCCTGTTTCTGACCTGTATATTCGAGTATGATAGAAGCTGAATCGGGTCTAGGTCAAAACATGAAAGTTGTAGGGAATGGAGTTATATAGCTGTTTGTAAAATTTCAGTTCAATCAGAGCACTGTAGCATATGAAATGACAAAATTATCCCTGACTACCAAATGCCCTATTGCCAGGCAGTGTTCTGTTTTCTCTGAGATTGCATATTTTGACCTTGAAAATGAATGAATGGGCTATCGATGTCTTCATAAGACTTGTAGGTCTATGTCTTACCTTCGAAACGGCATAAAGTCTACCCCTATCCGATAAGCGTAGCTTCATTTGTGACCAAAATTCTATAAGATGTCAAATCTACTGTTTAGCTATTTGCCTTTAAAATTGGTTTTCGGTCGCATTGCTAGACTTGTCTTGTAATTGTATGACATTGAGCCTAGTTGAAGGGCTATTGTGTTAAGTTGCTTATGTGTGAATTTGGACTGAGTTGAGGAAAATAATGAAGCCATAAATGGCTTAAAAATAGCGAAATACAAAGGGCATGCTGCCCAAATTTCTATTACTTGCTTTTATGAATATTAGTGAGATGTAAGGTTTGAGTTTATGGTTAGTTAGATCTTAAGTTACATATGTATCCTTGAATGCATTTCACTATTAGTATATGAGTTGTTTTGACCAAGATTTGGTATCAACTAAGATGAAAAGTGTTAGTTTTCTCTCGAAAACTTTGAATTACCTTTGCTCACTTCAATTTGGGATTGGTTATTCTTAGGGTTTGTTGGTGATCAAGGGCATTTTGTGTTAGAACCCGTAAAATGAGTGTGAGAACCCGTAAAAAAACCCTAATCTTTTCCGAGGGTTTTATTTCCTTTAATAGCATGTTTTCTGCATTTCCTGGCTTAGGAAATTTTCCTGAGGAATTTTTATGAGTAATTATAGTTTTTAGATGATTTTTCTAGCCTTGGAGAGTTTTTGAAAAATTAAGAGTGTATAATGGACGTGGGACCCACTAGTGCGAAAAGTTCGGAAAAATTCGGTCAATTAGGTTAAATTCCGAATACTGTGTAAAATTTATCGGGTGTTAAGAGATAAGTAGAGGATGTGAATTGATTGATGTGAGAGGAAAAAGAAAAGATAAGATTGCATTTAAGGAGTGACAAGTGTCAACCTTTTATTGGATTTGACTTATGGAACACTATTCATGTTTTTGACTTTTGACCCATTTGATTAAATATCTTGAAAATTCACAAAAATTACCATTTTCTTACCTTGTGTTGGCCGGCTCTCTCTCTTGCAAGAAGGAAGGAAGTTCTTCAACATTTCAAGCTTCCAAGTGGCTCAAATCAACCAAACCAAGGGTTTGAATTAGTTTTTACTCCATACAATCTTTCCTTTTAGTGATAGTGAGTGCTTTAGTGAAGTTTTTTGGAAGAGCTAAGGTGTCCAACATCTTCCCCTCTCTTGTTTACTTGGTAAGTGAAGCTTAAACTTCCACCTACACCTATTGATGCTTAAGATATGATTAGTAGTAATTAAAGTGCTGAAATTTCTGGTTTTATCTTGGTTTGAAGTGATTTGGTGAAGTTTTGATTTTATTGATGATTTTTCTGGTTTAATTGGATTATGGTGTTGTGGTTGTTTATGATGATTGATAATGAGGGGTTATGACTCTAGTGGATGGAAATGATTGATATTTGCAACCAATTTTGGATTTGGAATAAATTTTGGAAAGTTAGGGTTCATGAAGCTACATTCTGCCCGAATTTATTGCACCATGTTAGAGGCCGAATTGGACTTTGATCAAAACATGAAAGTTTTAGGTATTGATGAGTTTGAAGTGTCTTCAAAATTTCAGGTCATTTGGATTAGTGTAGAGTGAGATATGTCGATTTTACTATTGCTGATCTGGGTTGCTCAGAATGTGAAAACTGCGCTTGTAATCGTTTGTTTTGACTGGAATTGGTTTGGATTTTGTTGTTGGTGTCTTCTGAGGAAATGTAGCTGGATGTCTTAGCTAACATATGCCTTTGGAATTTCGGCATTTGGACCTGTATAGACTGAGTTGTGTTCATTACAGCATTGTGTGATTTGTGAACCTGTTTTAGTGGTTCTGATTTGGTATTTTTGGCATATTTGACCTAGTTGTGCTAGGAACTGGACTGAGTGACCTTCTACATTGTTGTAGCCCTGGTTCTTAGCTTCGAAACGGTGGGTCTTACACCCTCATCCGACAATCGTAGTGCCTTTGGTACCATTACCGCAAAATGACGTCAAAACCTATTTTTCTGGTTTTGAATTTAACTTTCATTTCCAGACTTTTCCCTAGCTTGACTTGTCTTTGTACTACTTGGAGCTTGCTGAATGGATATTAGATGAACTTATTTGTGTGACTTTGGGACTAGCTGAAGTAATAATGAAGCCATGATGGCTGGAAAAGTTAGCAAATGTAGGGGAAGTGCTGTCCGAACTTTGAAGGGGCTTGTTTGCGTTAAGTTTGTGATCTAAGACTTGGTTTTGAGCAAGGCAATGATACATGATGGATGGTTTCTGAGCCGTGGAGGTGAGTGACCCTAAACTGACTGAAGGCCTTGGGATTGATGACCCTTAATCTCTTGGTCTAAAAGTTTGGGAGTCTGAAACCTTATCGAGTCAAGATGCATTAGTAAGTCCCAACTTCATGCATCCATATTAGAAATTATCTATGATAGATCCAACCTTACTCAATTAGGAACACTAGATATGAGAGGAGGGATTTTATCTCTCTTTCTTTGCTTTACATTTTTGTATCATTTTATTGTTTCAACGTGTTATGTGTTCTTTATCTATTGCACTAACCTCTCTTTCTTTTCTCTTCTCGTGCATTCACCAACTTTAGAAAATAAGAGTCCTGGTATGGTATTCTTTTAAGAACCCGCCAAATTAGATAGCTTGTTGTACATCTAAATTACAAGTTATTACATTTTAGTGTCCTAATATTGCACTTCATCTTAGGCCTACCCTAGTATATAAAAAGAGGGTTCCTCCAAGTCATGTTTAATTTCCGTTATTGCATATTTACTTGATTTAATAAACTAGCATCATACATTAACCTTAGAGGAAATGCCACTTAGGGAATCCTGCATTAGTAATAAACTATCCTTTTGTCTTGGATACATAATCCAAGGAGACTTGTATATTTATATTTTTGTATCATCCAAAAGGGTAGTGCACAAGGTAAAGTAGGATTTGATCCCTTCCATGATGATGGCATTGAAGATGATGGACCAACTTTTGCACATTAGAACATGAGTCTCTAATATTCACTTTTTGGTCATTTTGTTAAAATTGGTAAAATTCCTTGCGTAAAGGACGCTAAGCTGAAGAAATTCACAAATGATTTCTCATTTTGAGATAATAAATATATCGAGGCAAAATCTTGATTTTAGAAGACTCATAGACTAATGGATTTCAACGAAATTTGTGAAATATGGAACTACAAATGGGCTGGCAATCCAATGATTTTCGAGTAAATTGTCAATTTCATCCAATCCATTTGATTAGTTTATTCACTTTTAGGACAATCCAATTAATTTTGAATAAACCATCAATTTTATCCAATCCATTTGACCAATTTATTCATTTTTAGAACGATCCAGTTAATTTTAAATAAATCATCAATTCCATGCAATCAATTTGACCAGTCTATCCATTTTTAAAACAATCCAGTCAATTTTTGAATAAATCATTAATTACATCCGATTCAATTGACCAATTTCTTTTCTTTTAAGGTTTCAATCTATGGTTCACTGAAAAGACTAATCGAGACATTGCAATCCTCTCAAGAGTAGGTTATTTAATACTAAATTGACTTTTAACATCCCTTTATGTGTTAATCAAAGTAATCAACCTATTCGAACTTTGTCCTTATCCTATTAAGTCATATGTCTCCCACCATTCCAATTAGTCAAATTTTCAAATTGATTTTCACTCGAATGTTAGTAAAATGATTGAATCTGTCAGGTATTATATGGTGCATACCCCAAAGGATTGCATTTTTCATACTGGGTCAACCCTTGGCACAAAGGGCTCCCCCATAGGACATGCATACTGATTTTACAATTTTGCTTATTAATTCTGGGTATTTTTTTTTATTTTTTTCCCTCCCTTCCATTTATAAAAGATGTTTCAATAAGGTAGAAAATATTTTTTCTATATCTGATAATAATTTTGGTCTAATAAATTTTGAAAATTACAAGTATTACTTAATTTTTGGGCAGATCCGACAATATGAAAACATGAAAAATCTATCTGAAAGCACTAGTCTAAAGCATCTAAAAGATTTCATGATATAATTGTTCATAAAAAAAATCTCTTGATTCATTGTTCCTAACACATTTTGTCTTAAAAGAAAAAAAGAGAAAAAATGTGTATATGTATGAAAGCGTGTCCTTTAGAGAATTTTTCTTTTCTCATTTGTATTATAGTTGAGTAAAAAATTTCATTTCAAACATTTGCAATAATAAAGTTTTTCATTTAGATAATTATTGTTTTGTATATATTCACGTACGTTTCATTTTTTATTTGCTCATTAGGAGATTTCATGATGAATTTTAAGAAATAAGACTAAATTGAAATTTTTTAATTTCTTGCCCGAAAATTCACAAGTGTATGTTTAATTTTCTAAAATTTTTGCATACACTAGATTTGTGGTCCAAACTATTCAATGGGAGCTCTCAAAATCAAAAGAGGTAACTCAAACCTGTTAGTTTGTCTCAAAAGACCAACTACAATATCTTCTCTTTCATTTTACAATTCATATTTTGTCTGCTTCTACCAAATCTTCAAAGTCAGTCACACTGGTTGACAAATTTCAGAGTGGGACAATTTTTATTCTAGAAATATATCCACTGTGTCTAATCAGACTCAACCCCCATCTAAATGAAAGCAAAAATATACATTACTCTTGTTTGTTTTGAAAATTTGGAATGATACTTTAGGTGTTCGTTTATCTATGTATACAGATTTTATCATTTGTTCTCCCATTTAAACTTTTAAAACTACAATTTCGTTTCAAATAAGAGTCTTAGTAATCATAACCCCACATTGAAAAAACTTTCAAATTTTAAAAGGGAATAGATTCTCCTAAGGAGCTATTCTTTACTTTGGTTGTCATGCGAATTAAGAATAATGTTTTGGTCATCGTTTTTATTATTTAAATACTGTTTATCCTTTGCATCCTGATTTGAGATTAAATGGGTGGTTCATTTCAAAAACACTTATGATCGCACTCCATACTGGAAAAAGAGATTTGAGAATTTTTAATAATAACAAAGATACTAAAATTTTATTTTTGAAAGGGGCACGAAGTATTCAAAAAAAAAAGAGAAAGAATAAAGAGGGGGTATCTATATTTTAGAAGTTAGGAGGTTTTCAGTTCTATCATTGATATTTGAAATTTTGGTATTGGGAAAAATATATATATGTGAAAAAAATTCATCATGGAGTATTCTACATGAGTTTGAACATAACATTTAAATTTCTTCATTTGAAAAATACAATTTCTATTGTACATCAATTCACATTCTATGTTAGTATGTGATTATTTTCTAAATTTTAGAAAACATGGTTTTCTTGTTTTGTCCAAATAATGGATAGTCATTCAAACAAAATTTTTTGCAATTAAAATATGTCCAAATTAGGGCAAATTTTTATAATACATTTGTGAAATTTCGCCCAAGAATCAGGTAATATGCCTTCAAATCTATTGTTCAAAATTTCACTTTGATAAGACCGCTCCTTTCATGAGTAGTAATTGCATAATTTTTCAGAATGAAATAAAAAATTTTTGTGAAAATTCAAATACTTGTTGTCTTTGAAAAATCCATTGGTACAGGTATTTATGGTTGAAATCAACAAAAAAAATGAAAGTCAAAATCTTGTAAAATTGAAGGTCAATCATGAATAAAAAGGAACAATAATACTACATGAAAAAGTGAAAGATTGGCTTATTCATTCAGAAGGAGCATATACTTCAACAAAAAAAAAGCCCTACACTAAGGCAAAGTTCAAAAAATACAATTTTAAAAACTATCTCAAATCTACTGTATGATCTACTTTCATATGCCAACCTTTTATTTTATTGAATTTGAGTTTATCCCACTATCCGTTATTTTGTTGGATTTGGATTTTATCCTACAAACTTTTTTTTTATTAGATTTGAATTTTATCCCACCAATTGTTATTTTGTTAGATTTGGATTTTATCCCATTAACTGTTATTTTGTTGGATTTGAATTTTTCCCACCAACTGTTACATTGTTAGGTTTGGATTTTATCCCACCAATCTTTTATTTTATTTGAATTTTATTCCACAAACTGTTATTTTGTTGGATTTAAATTTTATCCCACCAACTTTTATTTTATTGTGTTTGGATTTTATCTCATCAGCTGGTATGTTGTTAGATTTGGATTTAATCCCACCAATCGTTATTTTGTTGAATTTGGATTTTATCTTACCAACCTTTTATTTTGTTGGATTTGAGTTTTATTTCACAAATTGTTATTTTATTGGATTTGAATTTTATCCCACAAACTATTATTTATTGGGTTTGAATTTTATCTCACAAACTTTTATTTTATTGGATTTGGATTTGATTCTACCAACTGTTATTTCGTTGGATTTGGATTTTATCCAACTAACTGTTATTTTGTTGGATTTGAATTTTATCCCACCAATATTTATTTTGATGCATTTGGATTTTATCCTACCAACCTTTTATATTTTTGGATTTGAATTTTATCCCACCAACGATTATTTTGTTGGATTTAAATTTTATTCACCAATTCCTATTTTATTGGATTGAATTTTATCCCATCAACTATTATTTTGTTAGATTTGAATTTTATTCCACCAATTATTATTTTGTTGGGTCGGATTTTATCCCACCAATATTTTATTTTACTAGATTTGAATTTTATCCCACAAACTGTTATTTGGTTGGGTTTGGATTTTATTCCACCAATCGTTACTTTGTTGGATTTGGATTTTATTCCACCAACAATTGGGTTTGTGTTTCGTCCCGCTAACCTTTTATTTTATTGTGTTAGGATTTCTTCCCATCAATCGTTATTTTTTTGGGTTTAAATTTTATTCCACTAACTGTTATTTTGTTGAAATTGAATTTTATCTCACCAACCTTCATTTTGTTGGATTTGAATTTTATCCTATCAACTTTTATTTTACTGGATTTAGATTTTATTCCACAAACTGTTATTTTACTGGACTTAGTTTTAACCCACCAACTGTTAGTTTATTGGATTTGGATTTTATCCCACTAATCATTATTTTGTTGGGATTGGATTTTATTCTACCAACCTTTATTTTATTGAGTTTGGATTATATCACATCAACAATTATTTTGTTGGGTTTGATTTTTAATTCCATAAACGGTTATTTTATTGGTTTTGGATTTTATCCTACCAACCATTATTTTGTTGGGTTTGAATTTTATCCCACCAACCTTTAGGAAGCTATGAGAAATTGTTTAATTTGAATTTTATTCAACCAACTGTTATTTTGTTGGGTTTGGAATTCATCCTACCAGCCTTTATTTTGTTGGATTTGACATTTGATTTTATCCCATTAACTGTTATTTTGTTGGGTTTGGATTTTATCCCATAAATCGTTATTTTGTTGGGTTTGGGTTATATCCCACCAACTTTTATTTTGTTAGATTTAAATTTTTTCCCACAAACAATTATTTTGTTGTGTTTTGATTTTATCCCGCAAACCATTATTTTTTTTGGGATTTGAGTTTTATCCCACCAAACTTTTTATTTTATTTGATTTGAATTTTATCCCATAAACTGTTATTTTGTTGAGTTTGGGATTTATTCTACCAACTTTTATTTTGTTGGATTTGAGTTTTTATTTTATTTTACAAACTGTTATTTTGTTGGATTTGAATTTAATCCCACAAACTTTTATTTTGTTGGGTTTGAATTTTATCCCACCTGTCGCGCCCAACTTTTTTAGGTGTGGAAGTAGTGTGTAAGATATGTATGTGAACGTGTGTGAAAGTGAAAATAGAAGACCGTGGGATTGTGAAATGCGACGGTTTGGCCAAATAAAGTTCAAAAAGGATTTTTTGGATGAAAAAATGGAGTCGCCACTTGGTATAGAGTTAGGGTGTACCAAGTCACCCAAAAATGATTTTTTGTGTTTTGAAAGAAAAAAGTAAACAAACCCTTTTAAAGAACTTTTAGGTCTACGTAACCAAAGAAAGGGATCGGGGGTCACATTTGATAAGGGAGAAGGCAAAGGCAAAGCCTAAGGCACTCCCTTACCCTAGCCAAAGTTAGTTGCGTGACTTAGCCCCACTTTTCCTAATTCTTCTACCCAAAATATGCATTGCATGTTGGATGTGACTAATGGATATGAAAAGGAAAGAAAAATGCAATCCTAAATCTAAAATGTCTCTTATGAGGCTTTTTGGTCTCAACCACATGAGTTGTGGTGGCCAATAAGGAAAGTCCTCACAGAGGTCGCAAATGTGCAAATGAAGACTCAAGTATGAGTGCAAGTGTGAAAATGTAAGAAAACGTGCATGTGTGCAAATGTAAGACAAGTGCATGTGTGCAAATTGAGAAAATAAAGGTGTTTGTGTGCAAATGGATGAAAATATGATAGTAGATACATATAAATGCAATTGGGTGCAATTTGTGAGGTAGAAAAACAAGTGACAAGAAGAAAAATGTGTGAACATGGCATTTGTATTGAGAAAGATATAAGTAATGAGAAAATATCGATAAAGAAAGTGAGGAAGTGATATGATAAAAATGAGAGTGTATGAACCCATAGGAATGCATCAAGTCGGGTACGGGAATGACTCCTAACTTCACGACTTTAATTTTTCCTTTGATTAGAAGGAAGAACTAGCGTGCTAAGGCTATTTTGTAGCCACACTCGCTCGTTTCCCTTACCAAAAGGGGACTCTCAAGCAAATGTACCCTATAACTAGCATGAGGATGCAAAAACCTAAAATGAAGGGGAAAGGATTGGAGGAGCATGCCAAATGCTAGAAAACTAAGAAAAATGTATGAAATGTAGTGAAACATGCAAGCATGTACTAACGAGAGGGGACGGCCTATTGGGTTTAGCATTGGACTAGCCCTTTTCTAAAATTCTCTCACAAGCATTGGACTTGCGAGAGTTCAAAGAGAAAGACCCTGACCAGCGTTGGACTAGCCACGGTGACGCCACACATTCATTATAAACCAAATAAATCATGTGAAGGCTAATAAAGCAAATAAACACATAAATCACATATTGCACATAACACATAAGCATGGTATCTAGATGCAAGACCCTAAAAAAGCAAGTAACACGTAGCACGTAGGCATGCAAATCACTAATGAACCTATTACATTGGCTAACTAAAACAAATGGGGAAGGGGAAAAGTGAATAAAAATGCTCTCCAAGCCCTATCTATTACAAGCCAAGAGGTGTACACATACCCCATAAAAGAATAACTTAATAAAGCTAAAGTAAATGAAATAAAGGAATTAAAGAAAGGCAAGGAAAGCAAAGTAGACATGCAATTCTCACTTAGCACGTTGGATCACATAGAGGAGAGACAAAAAAAAGGATAAAAGAAGTTATACCTCCCCATTCATGACGTTAGTAAAGTAAACAAGACTCAACTTGGGCTAGAGTCACCAAAGAAAGGGATAACTTGGGCTAAAACCATCAAAACAAGGGATTAATGCACCACTTTAAAGATAAGTAAAATGAAAGGCAAAAGGGAAACTCAGAATCCCTTAGGAACTTCAAAAGGGGTACTAACAAACCACCAAATCCTCCCTAATTGTGACTTAAATGTAATCAAATAATGCTTAAAGACCAAGAAAACGGAATGACCCATCCAATTCCCAAATATAGCATCTACTAGGGACCCAAAAGCAAACCTTAATCAATCATTCGAGTCTAATCGAAACATTTAAGAACTTCAGAGGTTCAAAAGCAAAGACGAGTCAAGTAATCACAAATAATCACATACATGTTGAAGCAATTAAATAACTTAAACAGCCATGTTCGCAAAGCTAGGGCCTAATTGAAAGGAAAAAGGAAGTTTGAGGGGTCAATTTGATCGATTTTTCCAATTATTTGGGCCACAGTGGAACAAAAGAAAATTTGAAGGGTTAGAATGCAAGTTATGAAAATTTTTCCATGCATGCAATGGAATTCTCTTCGTTTCTGCTGGTTCCTTACCAGGTTTCTCAAATGCAATCCTAACGTAGCTAGAATATCAGCCAAACAATCAAAACCGCAACACTAAACCAAATCCAACCACAACCCAACAGGTCCACAACTAAAAATGAAATCATGCAAGTTCTGGCAATACAAAGAAAATTCGGAACTTTCTTGTTCTCTGCTGCACTTTTCATTCAACAATTTTTGCAACTCCAAGAAACTTTCGGCCAGCCAGATTCATGCCAAGCCTTGATTTCCAACATGGCTACAACTTAACAACAATGAGATTCTTGGAAGACTTTCATGCAAGTTTTATGCAACAAAAGAAAACAAGAAAGTTTCTACAATTAGAGCTCACAGATTTCTGCAACCGAAAAATCATCACGGCAACCCCATTTTCATGCGCAAAACAACAATCTTAAACATGAATTTGATCAGAACTTTTTCGACCAAACATCCCAAAACTTAATCTAAGCAATAAGGCTCACGATTTCAGCATCTAAACAAACCAAGACATAGAAGGGAATTTGCACAAAAATGCTAGAAAATGGCTCGGTCAATCCTGGTTTGTCCATTTTTCAGCAATCATCTGGTCATAGTTCAAGTGTTTAAGACCCAAACATGCAAACTCCAGCACCAAACTTCCACTCACTCCCTTCTACACAAGACTGACTAACAGATTAGAAAAGGCTAAAACTCAGCGCATGGTTACGGCCAAGGAAAACGCCAGAGTAGGTGCGGCAACCTTGCCCTGCTGCAAATTTTCCAAACATAAATCTTAACATGTCTTAAGCATGACTACCTATCCCCTAACCATCCCAACCCGCAGGAACCAAGCCAAGAAAAACGAGGAAACACAAAAGAAATGCAGTATGGTCCGAACTTGGCTTTCCTATTACGGGTTTCTGGGTTTGCAGAAGGTCATTTAAGACTCAAACAACGCACCCAAAAGGTTTCAACAGATCCCCGGCAAACAAAAATGAATGCGAAAGAAAATCAGCAAGATCGAACGAATACAAGCTGTACAGAATAAAGCAGGAAACCATCGGAGGGCCAAACGGATAGAAGGAGAACAAAACAAATCAGACAAAAATGAACTCAGCAATGAAAGTTTCTAACTTTTGGCAAAGTCATCTCTGTAAGCAAGTAAACCTGACCAACTCGACTCAAATGAAACTTTATCCAACAGCACCTTCAAATAACAGGCGACAGCGATCTCTAATGCACTCAGGAAAAGGAAAAAAAATGCATACAGATCTCCAAGATAATCATACCCAGAAGATACGCATAGCACTCCATACCAGTTTCCCGGATAGTAATGAAAGAACATGCTGATATAAACGAAACGTGAGTCAAGAAAACAATAGCTACCTTCAATCCAAATCTGATGCACTGTGAAGACGCTCCCTGGAAAAAGGTCCCGACTTTGAAAGAAATTCTTCTAGGTTGCTCTTTTCCTTCCATTGATTTTCGTCTCCGGCCTCCTTCTCCGAATCTCCTCAGTTGCAGCGCTCTCCTTAGCGCTCAGCCTGCGGCTCTTTCGGCCCGTAAGTTTTCCTTTCCTCTGTGTTGTTTTAGCCCAGCCGCCAACCTCAGCTCTCCTCCGACGCTAGTGTTCTTAGTTGTTCCTGAAACCCTCACTCTTTCTTCCTAGCTCTGCCCCTTTTCAGCCACAGGCCCCCCAGCCCGTTCCTCTTTTTTTCCTCCCGGCTCTCCCCTCTCCGAAACTCTCTCTAGCCCTCCAACTTTTCCCTTCACTCTTTTCTGGTTTCTTTCTCGTCCAAAGCTTCCTCTGTGTTTTTCCTACCGCCGTCAACCCAAGAACCCCCCTTCTCTGCTGTTTTCTTTTCTTTTATATTCAACACATACTCTCAAACCCTCACCTGAAAGGTGAGGATGAGAGTGGAGGTTTTTGCTGGGCATCCGATGGGTGGCACATCTGCCGCATGCAATTTTGTTGCGCGCAGTTTTTTTTTTTAATTGATGATTCAATAAAAACAAAAATAATATTTTAAATAAAAATCAGATAAATAATAAAAAAACTCGGAATAAAAGATAAAAATAAAATTCCTAACAACAAATGATGTTTGATTAATGATTTTCTTTTCTTTTTCTTTTCTCTTTTTTTTTCTTTTTTTCTCTCTTTTTGTTCTTTTTTTCTCTCTTTTTTTTTAATTAAATAGTGAAAAGGAAAATAAAACATATTTTAAGGAAAATTTTTCTCTTTTCACAAATTTTATGCTAAAAACAATCTTGCAATAAAATAATTAGTTAAAAGGGTAAAAACGAATACAAAATAAAAATAAAAATAAATAAATAATAAAAAATAAAAATAAAAAATAATAGGCCATAATAATTTGAGACGTACCAAAAGTCTAAACCTAAAATCATGGAATCAGATACGAATAACAAAGAAATGAAATTAGGACAAAAATAAATAAAATAAAATAAAATAAAATAAATGAAATACAGAATAGTTAAAAATTTGGTGTCTACAGTTTGCCCCTCTTTGTCTGAGTTTTGGAAAAACTTGAGACAAAGAAGTAGACACCAAATACTTACCTGCCTTATTCGGCTGCGAATGATTCCAACGATTGCCGCTCTTGAAACGAGGACTGACCTCTTTATCAAAATGTTGAAATGGGATTTACCCAAACAGAAATTTAAACGGGACTGACCCGAACAGGAATTTAAACGGGACTGACCCGAACAAGGAATTTAAAACGGGACTGGCCCGAACAGGAATTTAAAACGGGACTGACCCGAACAGGAATTTAAAACGGGACTGACCCGAACAGAAAATTTAAATTCGTGAAATGCTCACTAGTGGGACTGACCCACTGCTAGTGTCGATGCAAATGAAATGCTAGTATGTATGAAAAAACTGCATAAGACTTGCTCGAAAAATTCTCCAAAGAATTGCCACAGTGTGTTGAATTGGTCAGTGGGATTAAACCCGAGCCTGCCATGAAAATCGGGTGGTCAGTGGGATTGAACCCGAACCTGCCTTGAATTGAGCGGTCAGTGGGATTTAACCTGAGCCTGCCTCGATGGTGAGTCGGTCAGTGGGATTGAACCCGAGCCTGCCTTGAATTGAGCGGTCAGTGGGATTTAACCCGAGCCTGCCTCGATGTTCGGTCAGTCAGTGGGATTGAACCCGAGCCTGCCTTGAATTGAGCGGTCTGCGGAATTTAAAGTAACGACTAATAGAAATATGTTTTCCTTGTCACTTCGACTCAAATGGAGATTTTAAAGTTTAATCACTTCAAAGTTTCAAAATTTTAAGAGCGAGCATGAAGTTTTCAGAAATTGATAAGTATCTTAAATACTACTTAAACGAGTTGCATTTACTTGATTTTCTTGAAGCGAAACTCCTATGTTTTGAACTCTATCGAGTTTTATATTCATAAATGATATTTTATTGCAGATTTGGACTCTAACAAATGAGTTGGATCTGAACGTGACTTTTGAGAGGCACTAGACCTTTGGTGAGTGCTTCCAAATACCTGATTGAATTGGACACTTGTTTTCAATACTTGACCAATGTGATCGAATGATATGTGATTGGTATGACCGGGCAAGGGTATACTTTATCGCACTTGTCCTAATGTGATGTGTATTCGTTATTATTGCAATTGACTTGATATACTTGTGCATGACTTGTAAGTACTGAGGGGCAGTATGTACCACACTCGATCTGAGTGGGAGGTACTTCTTATTCCCGTCTCTGTACTTTTATCTTGATTCAGTCGATTGGAGATGTTATCTCATCGAATTCTTGGGGACCCAAACCCCATTGACTAGTTAATAGAGTCGAGCCGGCAAGGGCTTGGTCGATTTGATAACGAATCATGGGTATCTAGTGTTGTTGAGTGGAGTGTTATCTCCTCGACTAATCGGTATACTCGAGTATTACCACCAGTGTTTAGTTGGTGTTCGGGCCCGGTAAGGGGGTTGAATGGTGGACGGATTGGAGTTAAGCGAAGTACTATTGGATTGGTTATTTTACTTGAAAGTTGACGGAGTGTCAACTAATATTTGATCGAACTCTGGTGAAGCAATGGGAACTTGGCTCCTGAGAGCCATCCGTATCCTTATACTTTGAAACGATTATTGCTTATTGGATTATTGTTTCTTTTGAAAAATAAAAGCACTTTACACTCGCTCATTTTGAGATGTGCTACTTGAAGTGTTATTGCTCGCTTTTATGAACTTTTCATGCCCATTATTTTGCTACGTGATATTTGTACTTTTCAATAATGGTCAACTTGCTATTTGGAACCTCACTGGGCTTTTCGTACATTCCATACCATTTGTTTTCCTTACAAGGGGTACGAGCGAGGCGTGAGGCTGGTACACGCTAGCGTAGTCTAGTAGTTTTTTAATTTTGTGATTGTACTCGCGCTAGCGCTCGACTAGGGTTGATTGTACTCGCATTGTAAACACTTTGAAGTATTTTGGTGTGTAGAAGTTTTGTATCTGGATTTAAGAATCAATATATATATTAAGTTGAAATGGATGTGTTATTTATTTTCTATGGATATACGTTATTTTTCTTGAGTTATGAGTGAGTGAGTCCTGGTGAGAGTTGGACAGGCGACCCGCCGAACCCTGGGGTACGCCCCAGAGAGAGGTGGGGCCGTCACACTTGAACACCACTTTATTACCTTAATATCCTTGTTATTATTTCAGAAATATCATCCCTCAATTATCCTAGAGAGGGCCGAAAATGTTGACTAAAAATAAAGGAAAAAGAAGAAAAATGAAAGACTTAATCTTGTAGTGACAAGTGGCAACCATCTAAGGATTGTTTGACCAAGCAATTTCCTTTATTTTTATCATCAAATTCACTTCATTTCCTCTTCATTTCTGCACATTTTGGCTGAGTTTGAAGAGAGAAAACACCAAGTGAGAAAACTCCAACTTCCACCTTGAATCATCTTAGTTTGAGAGAAAACAACCAAGCCAAACCGATTAACCTTTCCTTTTAGTGCTTGGAAGACTTGGGGTGCTGAAAGTTTGGGAAGAAAGGGGTGTGGTTTGCACTTACAAGCAATTATTGGAAGGTATCATGGCTGCCTTTCCTTTTCTCTTCTTAATCTTGCTAAAGTTTGGATAGAAGCTCTTAATCTTAGTTTATGATGGTTAATTAGTGAGTTTTGCATGATATGGTGGAATGTTTAGCTAGGGTTTGATATTTTCAGTTGTGATTCTTGTTTTTTATCTAGTATATGATGTTGATGAGCTTGGATAGGGACTTGGGTGGTGATTCAAGACATAAATGTGATTTTCAAGTATTGAATCATTAAATTTCAGAAATTATAGGCCAATCTGTCCTGTTTCTGACCTGTATATTCGAGTATGATAGAAGCTGAATCAGGTCTAGGTCAAAACATGAAAGTTGTAGGGAATGGAGTTATATAGCTGTTTGTAAAATTTCAGTTCAATCAGAGCACTGTAGCATATGAAATGACAAAATTATCCCTGACTACCAAATGCCCTATTGCCAGGCAGTGTTCTGTTTTCTCTGAGATTGCACATTTTGACCTTGAAAATGAATGAATGGGCTATCGATGTCTTCATAAGACTTGTAGGTCTATGTCTTACCTTCGAAACGGCATAAAGTCTACCCCTATCCGATAAGCGTAGCTTCATTTGTGACCAAAATTCTATAAGATGTCAAATCTACTGTTTAGCTATTTGCCTTTAAAATTGGTTTTCGGTCGCATTGCTAGACTTGTCTTGTAATTGTATGACATCGAGCCTAGTTGAAGGGCTATTGTGTTAAGTTGCTTATGTGTGAATTTGGATTGAGTTGAGGAAAATAATGAAGCCATAAATGGCTTAAAAATAGCGAAATACAAAGGGCATGCTGCCCAAATTTCTATTACTTGCTTTTATGAATATTAGTGAGATGTAAGGTTTGAGTTTATGGTTAGTTAGATCTTAAGTTACATATGTATCCTTGAATGCATTTCACTATTAGTATATGAGTTGTTTTGACCAAGATTTGGTATCAACTAAGATGAAAAGTGTTAGTTTTCTCTCGAAAACTTTGAATTACCTTTGCTCACTTCAATTTGGGATTGGTTATTCTTAGGGTTTGTTGGTGATCAAGGGCATTTTGTTTAAACTGTTGAGTGTTCCTTGTGTGCTTGTACAATAAGTGACTATGTGACTATTTGTGAATATTTGATTAAATGTTAAATGTTTTCAATGATTACTAAAATGAATTTTTGCTAGGCGAGTGTGTACTTTATCGCACTCGACCTAAATGAACGTGAAATTTTCAATGCTTAAATAATTAAATACTACTTGTGCATGAATGTAAGTCTTTTGGCTGAACCGGGCCCTTGCCATTCGTTGCCAGTCGACTCGAGCCAGAAGCGGATTCGGTCGAATGGCTGGTGACCCTGGGATAATGCTTGGTATATTCGAGTATGACCACGAAGAATGGTGGAGACTGGCTAGTGAATTGGCTAGTGGCGGGAAATGAAATCAATGAATGAATGTCAAGAACATTGGAGGAGTTTTCACTTGCAAATGTTTTTTAGTGTTGGAGGAATAAGGAAAATGATTGGCAAATGAATGAATGAATGGCTCCACGTGAGCATATATCCTTTTAATGAATGTGTTATCATTGCTTTTATATGTTAAATGTTTTCTGGATTATTTGCTATTACATGTTTAATGTCCTAGATTTAATTGCTCGATTATGTGTATGGAACCTCACTGGACTTTTAGCTCATTCTTTTAGTTTTGTTTTTCTTACAAGGGATACGAGCGAGGCGTGAGACTTGTACAGGCTAGCGTAGTCTAGTTTTTTTTTTTTTGGATTTTGCAATTGTACTCGCGCTAGTGCTCGACTAGGGTTGGTTGCACCTGGATTGTAAACACCTTGATATATTTGGGTGTGTATAAGCCTTGTAGCTGGATTTAAGCATCAACATATATGTTAAGGTTGGAATCGTTGTTTTATTTTTTTTCTATGGTTGTAAGTTCTTTTCTCGAGTTAAACGTGAGTGAGTTCTGGCGAGAGTTGAGCAAGCGACTCGCTAAACCCTAGGGTATGCCCTAGGGGGAGATCGGGTCATCACAACCTGAACATAACAAGAAATATCAATAATCTTCTAGAAAACAAGGCCAATCAAAGGGCCAAAATTAAGTAAGAAAAAAGGGTTTTCATCTCAACCCTTGGGAGGAGGGTTTGAGAAGTTTTGTTCCATTTAAATAGTTGAGAATGTAGTTTCAGGGTTAAGAGAGGTAAGAAACAAAGAGCAAGCAGCGGAAAAGCAGAAGGGGATCGAAAAAGAGAGAGTGGAGAGAAAAAAGAGAAAAAAAGGAGAGCAGAAAATTTTGGTGAAAACCTTGAGTCAGCCTTGAGTGCCTTGCCTACTTCGGGTGCAAAATCCGACTTTAATTTCAATCCCTTGGATGATTTTTTTGTTTCTGCACCATCTTCGATCAAAGAGGAGGAACTTTTGTTTTTTAAACTCCCTGAAAAAATGACTCTAAGCCTCTCAAATCGCAGCCCAAACTTCCCTACCAGAAAACTCTTTTCTGCAGAAAACATGTGTAGGGCTGATTGAACAGCGTTGTTCATCATTAATTTCCAGCTTCGACTAAGACTTTCGGGGTGATTTCTTTGTTTCTGCACCTTCTCCGACCATATTGGAGAAACTTTTGTGTTGGGTGATTGCAGGAAAAACAACTCCAAATCCGTCGAATCGAGGCCCAAAGTCGCGGAACTGTCAACCCTTGAAGAAATTTTGCAAAAAGAACTGGGTTTCCAGTTGTGACTTTCCTGCGTCTAGATCCGCTTCTTTTACGGTGTAACACATTGTTTCGCTTTTTTAAGCATCAAATGTAATCTTTTTTCATCTTTTTTCGTTCACATATCGCTGTACTTTTGAGTAATTTTATTGTGGCCCTAAAAACTTTAGATTTCTTTTAATTAGGTCCCTAATTTAATTATAATTTGGACCCTAAATTTTATTTTCTTTTAATTTTGACCCTTAATCTTTGTAATAATTATATATTGACCTCAAAAACTTTCTCAATTTTTACAATTAGGTCCCTAATAGCTTTGATTTCTCAAATATAAGTTATTTATCTTCTTTAATTGTTAATTATACTTCATTTAAATGTTTTAATTGATAGATTTCATAGTTATTTCCACTTCTTTATAATTTATTTGTTAATTAAATTGGTGTCTTGACCATTTTGTTGATTTTGGAGTATAAATAGAGCAAATTCAACCTCAATTAACCACTACTTCAAGGAAGGTATCTTCTAGTATTATTTTAAATGCTCTTATATGCTCCTATATGCTTTTTATATGTGAATGTATGTTTTGAGTGCTTTTTCTTGTATTTAATCATTTTTATTCGTTTTTAAATTTTATTTTCATTCATTATATTTACTTTTTGATGATTATTTGGAGGGCATTTAAGTGCCATGTTGTAATAGATAGATGTTCAAGACATGTATTTAGTTAGGTTATGTAATAGATAGATTTTAATTTTGCCAAAAATATAATTAGTTAGATAAATGTAATAGTTAGGTTATTATTTTTTAAATTTCCTTTGTTAGATTGTAGTTAACGTTCCAAATATAATAGTTAGTTCTTTGTGCACGATTCTTTGCTTGTGTGCTTATATGTTTATTCGCTTTCTTTAGGATCTTTATATCTAAATATTATACTTATGTGTTATGTGCTCTGTGTGCTTTATATGTTTACTTGCTTTAATTATGTTTTATATAATTTATTTAGTTATAATAAATGCATGATGTCACCACACTAGTCCAACTCTAGTTGTGGCCTTTTCTCCCAATTTCTCACTAGTTTAACACTAATGATAACTTGTAGAAATGGGTTAGTCCAATACTAGATTTTTTAGGCCGTTTAGCAATAAAATCACCTGTTTGTGTAACATTTATTGCATTTCATGCATATTTTTCATTTTTAGGATATTTTCTCATCTTGCATGATATTTTCTCTATATATTATCTATGTGTGCGAAATATGACATTTAGACTTCCATTCAATTTAAGAAAATAGAAATATGATATTTCATTTGCTTGATTAGGTTAGGAGAGTCACCCTTCAAATATAGGAAATGAACGAGTATGCTTTCTTAGACTTAGCACGCTCTTTTTTTCTCTATAAAAAGGAAAATTGAGTCACGAGTCTTAGTCCCCCATATCCATTATGTTTCATTTACTTCTTTTAGATCATGCATATTTACATATTATAATTTTTCTTTTCTTTGAATCTCATCTTTTGCATATTCATGGCCTCTTTTAAGAATCACTTTAGGTATCACAATTAATGTGATTTGCACTAATTAAATTTTGAAGAGATATTTTGACGCTCTCGATATTCTTTGGATCTAAATTTGCAGCCATGTAGAAACATCCAAATGTGATAAGTTTTATAGGTTAGATTAGAAAAATTTTCGACTAAATTTCACAACTAACCTTGGTTAGGTTGAAAGGGTGCCTCAAGTTTGATTCTATTAAATCTTTGCATTCCCTTTCTTCAATCGTGATTCCCGAATTCATTTATCTTATTTTTAAAAATCTAGAGTCGTCAAAAAAGGTTTTATCTTTTTTTTTTTATCAAAAATACATTTTTAGGTGATTTGGTACACCTAAATTTAATACCAAGTGGTGAATCCTATTTTTTTCTTAAAAATCCTTTTTATACTATTATTTTGAACCCAAATCATCGCATTTTTTTAAGTCCCATTTTAGGCCCTTTTTCTTTATTTATTTTATAAAATCAAAAACTCATTTTTTCAACCTTATCATTTTATTTAAAAAAATGTGGTGCTACAGCTGGCGACTTCGTTGGGGATTTTCAGAGAGTCCAAACACTTGGTTTAATCGATCCTTTTTTTTCTCTAACATTTTTACATATCACATTGGGATGTTTAGGTTACATTTTTCTTTTCCTTTCTTTTTTCTTTTTTTTAGGATTATTGCATTTCACACATGCAACCGCCTCTCACTCTCCGTATATGTGATGAATAACTTGTTTACTTTCATTTATATTATCGCACTCTTGCATTTGGGGTGGGAGAATGTCGCCCTAGAACCTTCGTGCATTCTTGATAATGTTTATCCCTCCTCTTAAAGGAGCACTTCATACATGCATACGTTATTTCTTTAAAATCCTTCATATTATTTTCTTTTTAGTGGTTGTCACACTATTCCTTCCTATTAGGATTATGATCGATCCATTTGAACATGTGACCATGGCACGACGTGCACGTAGTAATGTCTAATGGATCACTTGAACCCCCGACTGAAGGCCTTGGGATTGATGACCCTTAATCTCTTGGTCTAAAAGTTTGGGAGTCTGAAACCTTATCGAGTCAAGATGCATTAGTAAGTCCCAACTTCATGCATCCATATTAGAAATTATCTATGATAGATCCAACCTTACTCAATTAGGAACACTAGATATGAGAGGAGGGATTTTATCTCTCTTTCTTTGCTTTACATTTTTGTATCATTTTATTGTTTCAACGTGTTATGTGTTCTTTATCTATTGCACTAACCTCTCTTTCTTTTCTCTTCTCGTGCATTCACCAACTTTAGAAAATAAAAGTCCTGGTATGGTATTCTTTTAAGAACCTGCCAAATTAGATAGCTTGTTGTACATCTAAATTACAAGTTATTACATTTTAGTGTCCTAATATTGCACTTCATCTTAGGCCTACCCTAGTATATAAAAAGAGGGTTCCTCCAAGTCATGTTTAATTTCCGTTATTGCATATTTACTTGATTTAATAAACTAGCATCATGCATTAACCTTAGAGGAAATGCCACTTAGGGAATCCTGCATTAGTAATAAACTATCCTTTTGTCTTGGATACATAATCCAAGGAGACTTGTATATTTATATTTTTGTATCATCCAAAAGGGTAGTGCACAAGGTAAAGTAGGATCTGATCCCTTCCATGATGATGGCATTGAAGATGATGGACCAACTTTTGCACATTAGAACATGAGTCTCTAATATTCACTTTTTGGTCATTTTGTTAAAATTGGTAAAATTCCTTGCGTAAAGGACGCTAAGCTGAAGAAATTCACAAATGATTTCTCATTTTGAGATAATAAATATATCGAGGCAAAATCTTGATTTTAGAAGACTCATAGACTAATGGATTTCAACGAAATTTGTGAAATATGGAACTACAAATGGGCTGGCAATCCAATCGATTTTCGAGTAAATTGTCAATTTCATCCAATCCATTTGATTAGTTTATTCACTTTTAGGACAATCCAATTAATTTTGAATAAACCATCAATTTCATCCAATCCATTTGACCAATTTATTCATTTTTAGAACGATCCAGTTAATTTTAAATAAATCATCAATTCCATGCAATCAATTTGACCAGTCTATCCATTTTTAGAACAATCCAGTCAATTTTTGAATAAATCATTAATTACATCCGATTCAATTGACCAATTTCTTTTCTTTTAAGGTTTCAATCTATGGTTCACTGAAAAGACTAATCGAGACATTGCAATCCTCTCAAGAGTAGGTTATTTAATACTAAATTGACTTTTAACATCCCTTTATGTGTTAATCAAAGTAATCAACCTATTCGAACTTTGTCCTTATCCTATTAAGTCATATGTCTCCCACCATTCCAATTAGTCAAATTTTCAAATTGATTTTCACTCGAATGTTAGTAAAATGATTGAATCTGTCAGGTATTATATGGTGCATACCCCAAAGGATTGCATTTTTCATACTGGGTCAACCCTTGGCACAAAGGGCTCCCCCATAGGACATGCATACTGATTTTACAATTTTGCTTATTAATTCTGGGTATTTTTTTTATTTTTTTCCCTCCCTTCCATTTATAAAAGATGTTTCAATAAGGTAGAAAATATTTTTTCTATATCTGATAATAATTTTGGTCTAATAAAGTTTGAAAATTACAAGTATTACTTAATTTTTGGGCAGATCCGACAATATGAAAACATGAAAAATCTATCTGAAAGCACTAGTCTAAAGCATCTAAAAGATTTCATGATATAATTGTTCATAAAAAAAATCTCTTGATTCATTGTTCCTAACACATTTTGTCTTAAAAGAAAAAAAGAGAAAAAATGTGTATATGTATGAAAGCGTGTCCTTTAGAGAATTTTTCTTTTCTCATTTGTATTATAGTTGAGTAAAAAATTTCATTTCAAACATTTGCAATAATAAAGTTTTTCATTTAGATAATTATTGTTTTGTATATATTCACGTACGTTTCATTTTTTATTTGCTCATTAGGAGATTTCATGATGAATTTTAAGAAATAAGACTAAATTGAAATTTTTTAATTTCTTGCCCGAAAATTCACAAGTGTATGTTTAATTTTCTAAAATTTTTGCATACACTAGATTTGTGGTCCAAACTATTCAATGGGAGCTCTCAAAATCAAAAGAGGTAACTCAAACCTGTTAGTTTGTCTCAAAAGACCAACTACAATATCTTCTCTTTCATTTTACAATTCATATTTTGTCTGCTTCTACCAAATCTTCAAAGTCAGTCACACTGGTTGACAAATTTCAGAGTGGGACAATTTTTATTCTAGAAATATATCCACTGTGTCTAATCAGACTCAACCCCCATCTAAATGAAAGCAAAAATATACATTACTCTTGTTTGTTTTGAAAATTTGGAATGATACTTTAGGTGTTCGTTTATCTATGTATACAGATTTTATCATTTGTTCTCCCATTTAAACTTTTAAAACTACAATTTCGTTTCAAATAAGAGTCTTAGTAATCATAACCCCACATTGAAAAAACTTTCAAATTTTAAAAGGGAATAGATTCTCCTAAGGAGCTATTCTTTACTTTGGTTGTCATGCGAATTAAGAATAATGTTTTGGTCATCGTTTTTATTATTTAAATACTGTTTATCCTTTGCATCCTGATTTGAGATTAAATGGGTGGTTCATTTCAAAAACACTTATGATCGCACTCCATACTGGAAAAAGAGATTTGAGAATTTTTAATAATAACAAAGATACTAAAATTTTATTTTTGAAAGGGGCACGAAGTATTCAAAAAAAAAAGAGAAAGAATAAAGAGGGGGTATCTATATTTTAGAAGTTAGGAGGTTTTCAGTTCTATCATTGATATTTGAAATTTTGGTATTGGGAAAAATATATATATGTGAAAAAAATTCATCATGGAGTATTCTACATGAGTTTGAACATAACATTTAAATTTCTTCATTTGAAAAATACAATTTCTATTGTACATCAATTCACATTCTATGTTAGTATGTGATTATTTTCTAAATTTTAGAAAACATGGTTTTCTTGTTTTGTCCAAATAATGGATAGTCATTCAAACAAAATTTTTTGCAATTAAAATATGTCCAAATTAGGGCAAATTTTTATAATACATTTGTGAAATTTCGCCCAAGAATCAGGTAATATGCCTTCAAATCTATTGTTCAAAATTTCACTTTGATAAGACCGCTCCTTTCATGAGTAGTAATTGCATAATTTTTCAGAATGAAATAAAAAATTTTTGTGAAAATTCAAATACTTGTTGTCTTTGAAAAATCCATTGGTACAGGTATTTATGGTTGAAATCAACAAAAAAAATGAAAGTCAAAATCTTGTAAAATTGAAGGTCAATCATGAATAAAAAGGAACAATAATACTACATGAAAAAGTGAAAGATTGGCTTATTCATTCAGAAGGAGCATATACTTCAACAAAAAAAAAGCCCTACACTAAGGCAAAGTTCAAAAAATACAATTTTAAAAACTATCTCAAATCTACTGTATGATCTACTTTCATATGCCAACCTTTTATTTTATTGAATTTGAGTTTATCCCACTATCCGTTATTTTGTTGGATTTGGATTTTATCCTACAAACTTTTTTTTTATTAGATTTGAATTTTATCCCACCAATTGTTATTTTGTTAGATTTGGATTTTATCCCATTAACTGTTATTTTGTTGGATTTGAATTTTTCCCACCAACTGTTACATTGTTAGGTTTGGATTTTATCCCACCAATCTTTTATTTTATTTGAATTTTATTCCACAAACTGTTATTTTGTTGGATTTAAATTTTATCCCACCAACTTTTATTTTATTGTGTTTGGATTTTATCTCATCAGCTGGTATGTTGTTAGATTTGGATTTAATCCCACCAATCGTTATTTTGTTGAATTTGGATTTTATCTTACCAACCTTTTATTTTGTTGGATTTGAGTTTTATTTCACAAATTGTTATTTTATTGGATTTGAATTTTATCCCACAAACTATTATTTATTGGGTTTGAATTTTATCTCACAAACTTTTATTTTATTGGATTTGGATTTGATTCTACCAACTGTTATTTCGTTGGATTTGGATTTTATCCAACTAACTGTTATTTTGTTGGATTTGAATTTTATCCCACCAATATTTATTTTGATGCATTTGGATTTTATCCTACCAACCTTTTATATTTTTGGATTTGAATTTTATCCCACCAACGATTATTTTGTTGGATTTAAATTTTATTCACCAATTCCTATTTTATTGGATTGAATTTTATCCCATCAACTATTATTTTGTTAGATTTGAATTTTATTCCACCAATTATTATTTTGTTGGGTCGGATTTTATCCCACCAATATTTTATTTTACTAGATTTGAATTTTATCCCACAAACTGTTATTTGGTTGGGTTTGGATTTTATTCCACCAATCGTTACTTTGTTGGATTTGGATTTTATTCCACCAACAATTGGGTTTGTGTTTCGTCCCGCTAACCTTTTATTTTATTGTGTTAGGATTTCTTCCCATCAATCGTTATTTTTTTGGGTTTAAATTTTATTCCACTAACTGTTATTTTGTTGAAATTGAATTTTATCTCACCAACCTTCATTTTGTTGGATTTGAATTTTATCCTATCAACTTTTATTTTACTGGATTTAGATTTTATTCCACAAACTGTTATTTTACTGGACTTAGTTTTAACCCACCAACTGTTAGTTTATTGGATTTGGATTTTATCCCACTAATCATTATTTTGTTGGGATTGGATTTTATTCTACCAACCTTTATTTTATTGAGTTTGGATTATATCACATCAACAATTATTTTGTTGGGTTTGATTTTTAATTCCATAAACGGTTATTTTATTGGTTTTGGATTTTATCCTACCAACCATTATTTTGTTGGGTTTGAATTTTATCCCACCAACCTTTAGGAAGCTATGAGAAATTGTTTAATTTGAATTTTATTCAACCAACTGTTATTTTGTTGGGTTTGGAATTCATCCTACCAGCCTTTATTTTGTTGGATTTGACATTTGATTTTATCCCATTAACTGTTATTTTGTTGGGTTTGGATTTTATCCCATAAATCGTTATTTTGTTGGGTTTGGGTTATATCCCACCAACTTTTATTTTGTTAGATTTAAATTTTTTCCCACAAACAATTATTTTGTTGTGTTTTGATTTTATCCCGCAAACCATTATTTTTTTTGGGATTTGAGTTTTATCCCACCAAACTTTTTATTTTATTTGATTTGAATTTTATCCCATAAACTGTTATTTTGTTGAGTTTGGGATTTATTCTACCAACTTTTATTTTGTTGGATTTGAGTTTTTATTTTATTTTACAAACTGTTATTTTGTTGGATTTGAATTTAATCCCACAAACTTTTATTTTGTTGGGTTTGAATTTTATCCCACCTGTCGCGCCCAACTTTTTTAGGTGTGGAAGTAGTGTGTAAGATATGTATGTGAACGTGTGTGAAAGTGAAAATAGAAGACCGTGGGATTGTGAAATGCGACGGTTTGGCCAAATAAAGTTCAAAAAGGATTTTTTGGATGAAAAAATGGAGTCGCCACTTGGTATAGAGTTAGGGTGTACCAAGTCACCCAAAAATGATTTTTTGTGTTTTGAAAGAAAAAAGTAAACAAACCCTTTTAAAGAACTTTTAGGTCTACGTAACCAAAGAAAGGGATCGGGGGTCACATTTGATAAGGGAGAAGGCAAAGGCAAAGCCTAAGGCACTCCCTTACCCTAGCCAAAGTTAGTTGCGTGACTTAGCCCCACTTTTCCTAATTCTTCTACCCAAAATATGCATTGCATGTTGGATGTGACTAATGGATATGAAAAGGAAAGAAAAATGCAATCCTAAATCTAAAATGTCTCTTATGAGGCTTTTTGGTCTCAACCACATGAGTTGTGGTGGCCAATAAGGAAAGTCCTCACAGAGGTCGCAAATGTGCAAATGAAGACTCAAGTATGAGTGCAAGTGTGAAAATGTAAGAAAACGTGCATGTGTGCAAATGTAAGACAAGTGCATGTGTGCAAATTGAGAAAATAAAGGTGTTTGTGTGCAAATGGATGAAAATATGATAGTAGATACATATAAATGCAATTGGGTGCAATTTGTGAGGTAGAAAAACAAGTGACAAGAAGAAAAATGTGTGAACATGGCATTTGTATTGAGAAAGATATAAGTAATGAGAAAATATCGATAAAGAAAGTGAGGAAGTGATATGATAAAAATGAGAGTGTATGAACCCATAGGAATGCATCAAGTCGGGTACGGGAATGACTCCTAACTTCACGACTTTAATTTTTCCTTTGATTAGAAGGAAGAACTAGCGTGCTAAGGCTATTTTGTAGCCACACTCGCTCGTTTCCCTTACCAAAAGGGGACTCTCAAGCAAATGTACCCTATAACTAGCATGAGGATGCAAAAACCTAAAATGAAGGGGAAAGGATTGGAGGAGCATGCCAAATGCTAGAAAACTAAGAAAAATGTATGAAATGTAGTGAAACATGCAAGCATGTACTAACGAGAGGGGACGGCCTATTGGGTTTAGCATTGGACTAGCCCTTTTCTAAAATTCTCTCACAAGCATTGGACTTGCGAGAGTTCAAAGAGAAAGACCCTGACCAGCGTTGGACTAGCCACGGTGACGCCACACATTCATTATAAACCAAATAAATCATGTGAAGGCTAATAAAGCAAATAAACACATAAATCACATATTGCACATAACACATAAGCATGGTATCTAGATGCAAGACCCTAAAAAAGCAAGTAACACGTAGCACGTAGGCATGCAAATCACTAATGAACCTATTACATTGGCTAACTAAAACAAATGGGGAAGGGGAAAAGTGAATAAAAATGCTCTCCAAGCCCTATCTATTACAAGCCAAGAGGTGTACACATACCCCATAAAAGAATAACTTAATAAAGCTAAAGTAAATGAAATAAAGGAATTAAAGAAAGGCAAGGAAAGCAAAGTAGACATGCAATTCTCACTTAGCACGTTGGATCACATAGAGGAGAGACAAAAAAAAGGATAAAAGAAGTTATACCTCCCCATTCATGACGTTAGTAAAGTAAACAAGACTCAACTTGGGCTAGAGTCACCAAAGAAAGGGATAACTTGGGCTAAAACCATCAAAACAAGGGATTAATGCACCACTTTAAAGATAAGTAAAATGAAAGGCAAAAGGGAAACTCAGAATCCCTTAGGAACTTCAAAAGGGGTACTAACAAACCACCAAATCCTCCCTAATTGTGACTTAAATGTAATCAAATAATGCTTAAAGACCAAGAAAACGGAATGACCCATCCAATTCCCAAATATAGCATCTACTAGGGACCCAAAAGCAAACCTTAATCAATCATTCGAGTCTAATCGAAACATTTAAGAACTTCAGAGGTTCAAAAGCAAAGACGAGTCAAGTAATCACAAATAATCACATACATGTTGAAGCAATTAAATAACTTAAACAGCCATGTTCGCAAAGCTAGGGCCTAATTGAAAGGAAAAAGGAAGTTTGAGGGGTCAATTTGATCGATTTTTCCAATTATTTGGGCCACAGTGGAACAAAAGAAAATTTGAAGGGTTAGAATGCAAGTTATGAAAATTTTTCCATGCATGCAATGGAATTCTCTTCGTTTCTGCTGGTTCCTTACCAGGTTTCTCAAATGCAATCCTAACGTAGCTAGAATATCAGCCAAACAATCAAAACCGCAACACTAAACCAAATCCAACCACAACCCAACAGGTCCACAACTAAAAATGAAATCATGCAAGTTCTGGCAATACAAAGAAAATTCGGAACTTTCTTGTTCTCTGCTGCACTTTTCATTCAACAATTTTTGCAACTCCAAGAAACTTTCGGCCAGCCAGATTCATGCCAAGCCTTGATTTCCAACATGGCTACAACTTAACAACAATGAGATTCTTGGAAGACTTTCATGCAAGTTTTATGCAACAAAAGAAAACAAGAAAGTTTCTACAATTAGAGCTCACAGATTTCTGCAACCGAAAAATCATCACGGCAACCCCATTTTCATGCGCAAAACAACAATCTTAAACATGAATTTGATCAGAACTTTTTCGACCAAACATCCCAAAACTTAATCTAAGCAATAAGGCTCACGATTTCAGCATCTAAACAAACCAAGACATAGAAGGGAATTTGCACAAAAATGCTAGAAAATGGCTCGGTCAATCCTGGTTTGTCCATTTTTCAGCAATCATCTGGTCATAGTTCAAGTGTTTAAGACCCAAACATGCAAACTCCAGCACCAAACTTCCACTCACTCCCTTCTACACAAGACTGACTAACAGATTAGAAAAGGCTAAAACTCAGCGCATGGTTACGGCCAAGGAAAACGCCAGAGTAGGTGCGGCAACCTTGCCCTGCTGCAAATTTTCCAAACATAAATCTTAACATGTCTTAAGCATGACTACCTATCCCCTAACCATCCCAACCCGCAGGAACCAAGCCAAGAAAAACGAGGAAACACAAAAGAAATGCAGTATGGTCCGAACTTGGCTTTCCTATTACGGGTTTCTGGGTTTGCAGAAGGTCATTTAAGACTCAAACAACGCACCCAAAAGGTTTCAACAGATCCCCGGCAAACAAAAATGAATGCGAAAGAAAATCAGCAAGATCGAACGAATACAAGCTGTACAGAATAAAGCAGGAAACCATCGGAGGGCCAAACGGATAGAAGGAGAACAAAACAAATCAGACAAAAATGAACTCAGCAATGAAAGTTTCTAACTTTTGGCAAAGTCATCTCTGTAAGCAAGTAAACCTGACCAACTCGACTCAAATGAAACTTTATCCAACAGCACCTTCAAATAACAGGCGACAGCGATCTCTAATGCACTCAGGAAAAGGAAAAAAAATGCATACAGATCTCCAAGATAATCATACCCAGAAGATACGCATAGCACTCCATACCAGTTTCCCGGATAGTAATGAAAGAACATGCTGATATAAACGAAACGTGAGTCAAGAAAACAATAGCTACCTTCAATCCAAATCTGATGCACTGTGAAGACGCTCCCTGGAAAAAGGTCCCGACTTTGAAAGAAATTCTTCTAGGTTGCTCTTTTCCTTCCATTGATTTTCGTCTCCGGCCTCCTTCTCCGAATCTCCTCAGTTGCAGCGCTCTCCTTAGCGCTCAGCCTGCGGCTCTTTCGGCCCGTAAGTTTTCCTTTCCTCTGTGTTGTTTTAGCCCAGCCGCCAACCTCAGCTCTCCTCCGACGCTAGTGTTCTTAGTTGTTCCTGAAACCCTCACTCTTTCTTCCTAGCTCTGCCCCTTTTCAGCCACAGGCCCCCCAGCCCGTTCCTCTTTTTTTCCTCCCGGCTCTCCCCTCTCCGAAACTCTCTCTAGCCCTCCAACTTTTCCCTTCACTCTTTTCTGGTTTCTTTCTCGTCCAAAGCTTCCTCTGTGTTTTTCCTACCGCCGTCAACCCAAGAACCCCCCTTCTCTGCTGTTTTCTTTTCTTTTATATTCAACACATACTCTCAAACCCTCACCTGAAAGGTGAGGATGAGAGTGGAGGTTTTTGCTGGGCATCCGATGGGTGGCACATCTGCCGCATGCAATTTTGTTGCGCGCAGTTTTTTTTTTTAATTGATGATTCAATAAAAACAAAAATAATATTTTAAATAAAAATCAGATAAATAATAAAAAAACTCGGAATAAAAGATAAAAATAAAATTCCTAACAACAAATGATGTTTGATTAATGATTTTCTTTTCTTTTTCTTTTCTCTTTTTTTTTCTTTTTTTCTCTCTTTTTGTTCTTTTTTTCTCTCTTTTTTTTTAATTAAATAGTGAAAAGGAAAATAAAACATATTTTAAGGAAAATTTTTCTCTTTTCACAAATTTTATGCTAAAAACAATCTTGCAATAAAATAATTAGTTAAAAGGGTAAAAACGAATACAAAATAAAAATAAAAATAAATAAATAATAAAAAATAAAAATAAAAAATAATAGGCCATAATAATTTGAGACGTACCAAAAGTCTAAACCTAAAATCATGGAATCAGATACGAATAACAAAGAAATGAAATTAGGACAAAAATAAATAAAATAAAATAAAATAAAATAAATGAAATACAGAATAGTTAAAAATTTGGTGTCTACAGTTTGCCCCTCTTTGTCTGAGTTTTGGAAAAACTTGAGACAAAGAAGTAGACACCAAATACTTACCTGCCTTATTCGGCTGCGAATGATTCCAACGATTGCCGCTCTTGAAACGAGGACTGACCTCTTTATCAAAATGTTGAAATGGGATTTACCCAAACAGAAATTTAAACGGGACTGACCCGAACAGGAATTTAAACGGGACTGACCCGAACAAGGAATTTAAAACGGGACTGGCCCGAACAGGAATTTAAAACGGGACTGACCCGAACAGGAATTTAAAACGGGACTGACCCGAACAGAAAATTTAAATTCGTGAAATGCTCACTAGTGGGACTGACCCACTGCTAGTGTCGATGCAAATGAAATGCTAGTATGTATGAAAAAACTGCATAAGACTTGCTCGAAAAATTCTCCAAAGAATTGCCACAGTGTGTTGAATTGGTCAGTGGGATTAAACCCGAGCCTGCCATGAAAATCGGGTGGTCAGTGGGATTGAACCCGAACCTGCCTTGAATTGAGCGGTCAGTGGGATTTAACCTGAGCCTGCCTCGATGGTGAGTCGGTCAGTGGGATTGAACCCGAGCCTGCCTTGAATTGAGCGGTCAGTGGGATTTAACCCGAGCCTGCCTCGATGTTCGGTCAGTCAGTGGGATTGAACCCGAGCCTGCCTTGAATTGAGCGGTCTGCGGAATTTAAAGTAACGACTAATAGAAATATGTTTTCCTTGTCACTTCGACTCAAATGGAGATTTTAAAGTTTAATCACTTCAAAGTTTCAAAATTTTAAGAGCGAGCATGAAGTTTTCAGAAATTGATAAGTATCTTAAATACTACTTAAACGAGTTGCATTTACTTGATTTTCTTGAAGCGAAACTCCTATGTTTTGAACTCTATCGAGTTTTATATTCATAAATGATATTTTATTGCAGATTTGGACTCTAACAAATGAGTTGGATCTGAACGTGACTTTTGAGAGGCACTAGACCTTTGGTGAGTGCTTCCAAATACCTGATTGAATTGGACACTTGTTTTCAATACTTGACCAATGTGATCGAATGATATGTGATTGGTATGACCGGGCAAGGGTATACTTTATCGCACTTGTCCTAATGTGATGTGTATTCGTTATTATTGCAATTGACTTGATATACTTGTGCATGACTTGTAAGTACTGAGGGGCAGTATGTACCACACTCGATCTGAGTGGGAGGTACTTCTTATTCCCGTCTCTGTACTTTTATCTTGATTCAGTCGATTGGAGATGTTATCTCATCGAATTCTTGGGGACCCAAACCCCATTGACTAGTTAATAGAGTCGAGCCGGCAAGGGCTTGGTCGATTTGATAACGAATCATGGGTATCTAGTGTTGTTGAGTGGAGTGTTATCTCCTCGACTAATCGGTATACTCGAGTATTACCACCAGTGTTTAGTTGGTGTTCGGGCCCGGTAAGGGGGTTGAATGGTGGACGGATTGGAGTTAAGCGAAGTACTATTGGATTGGTTATTTTACTTGAAAGTTGACGGAGTGTCAACTAATATTTGATCGAACTCTGGTGAAGCAATGGGAACTTGGCTCCTGAGAGCCATCCGTATCCTTATACTTTGAAACGATTATTGCTTATTGGATTATTGTTTCTTTTGAAAAATAAAAGCACTTTACACTCGCTCATTTTGAGATGTGCTACTTGAAGTGTTATTGCTCGCTTTTATGAACTTTTCATGCCCATTATTTTGCTACGTGATATTTGTACTTTTCAATAATGGTCAACTTGCTATTTGGAACCTCACTGGGCTTTTCGTACATTCCATACCATTTGTTTTCCTTACAAGGGGTACGAGCGAGGCGTGAGGCTGGTACACGCTAGCGTAGTCTAGTAGTTTTTTAATTTTGTGATTGTACTCGCGCTAGCGCTCGACTAGGGTTGATTGTACTCGCATTGTAAACACTTTGAAGTATTTTGGTGTGTAGAAGTTTTGTATCTGGATTTAAGAATCAATATATATATTAAGTTGAAATGGATGTGTTATTTATTTTCTATGGATATACGTTATTTTTCTTGAGTTATGAGTGAGTGAGTCCTGGTGAGAGTTGGACAGGCGACCCGCCGAACCCTGGGGTACGCCCCAGAGAGAGGTGGGGCCGTCACACTTGAACACCACTTTATTACCTTAATATCCTTGTTATTATTTCAGAAATATCATCCCTCAATTATCCTAGAGAGGGCCGAAAATGTTGACTAAAAATAAAGGAAAAAGAAGAAAAATGAAAGACTTAATCTTGTAGTGACAAGTGGCAACCATCTAAGGATTGTTTGACCAAGCAATTTCCTTTATTTTTATCATCAAATTCACTTCATTTCCTCTTCATTTCTGCACATTTTGGCTGAGTTTGAAGAGAGAAAACACCAAGTGAGAAAACTCCAACTTCCACCTTGAATCATCTTAGTTTGAGAGAAAACAACCAAGCCAAACCGATTAACCTTTCCTTTTAGTGCTTGGAAGACTTGGGGTGCTGAAAGTTTGGGAAGAAAGGGGTGTGGTTTGCACTTACAAGCAATTATTGGAAGGTATCATGGCTGCCTTTCCTTTTCTCTTCTTAATCTTGCTAAAGTTTGGATAGAAGCTCTTAATCTTAGTTTATGATGGTTAATTAGTGAGTTTTGCATGATATGGTGGAATGTTTAGCTAGGGTTTGATATTTTCAGTTGTGATTCTTGTTTTTTATCTAGTATATGATGTTGATGAGCTTGGATAGGGACTTGGGTGGTGATTCAAGACATAAATGTGATTTTCAAGTATTGAATCATTAAATTTCAGAAATTATAGGCCAATCTGTCCTGTTTCTGACCTGTATATTCGAGTATGATAGAAGCTGAATCAGGTCTAGGTCAAAACATGAAAGTTGTAGGGAATGGAGTTATATAGCTGTTTGTAAAATTTCAGTTCAATCAGAGCACTGTAGCATATGAAATGACAAAATTATCCCTGACTACCAAATGCCCTATTGCCAGGCAGTGTTCTGTTTTCTCTGAGATTGCACATTTTGACCTTGAAAATGAATGAATGGGCTATCGATGTCTTCATAAGACTTGTAGGTCTATGTCTTACCTTCGAAACGGCATAAAGTCTACCCCTATCCGATAAGCGTAGCTTCATTTGTGACCAAAATTCTATAAGATGTCAAATCTACTGTTTAGCTATTTGCCTTTAAAATTGGTTTTCGGTCGCATTGCTAGACTTGTCTTGTAATTGTATGACATCGAGCCTAGTTGAAGGGCTATTGTGTTAAGTTGCTTATGTGTGAATTTGGATTGAGTTGAGGAAAATAATGAAGCCATAAATGGCTTAAAAATAGCGAAATACAAAGGGCATGCTGCCCAAATTTCTATTACTTGCTTTTATGAATATTAGTGAGATGTAAGGTTTGAGTTTATGGTTAGTTAGATCTTAAGTTACATATGTATCCTTGAATGCATTTCACTATTAGTATATGAGTTGTTTTGACCAAGATTTGGTATCAACTAAGATGAAAAGTGTTAGTTTTCTCTCGAAAACTTTGAATTACCTTTGCTCACTTCAATTTGGGATTGGTTATTCTTAGGGTTTGTTGGTGATCAAGGGCATTTTGTTTAAACTGTTGAGTGTTCCTTGTGTGCTTGTACAATAAGTGACTATGTGACTATTTGTGAATATTTGATTAAATGTTAAATGTTTTCAATGATTACTAAAATGAATTTTTGCTAGGCGAGTGTGTACTTTATCGCACTCGACCTAAATGAACGTGAAATTTTCAATGCTTAAATAATTAAATACTACTTGTGCATGAATGTAAGTCTTTTGGCTGAACCGGGCCCTTGCCATTCGTTGCCAGTCGACTCGAGCCAGAAGCGGATTCGGTCGAATGGCTGGTGACCCTGGGATAATGCTTGGTATATTCGAGTATGACCACGAAGAATGGTGGAGACTGGCTAGTGAATTGGCTAGTGGCGGGAAATGAAATCAATGAATGAATGTCAAGAACATTGGAGGAGTTTTCACTTGCAAATGTTTTTTAGTGTTGGAGGAATAAGGAAAATGATTGGCAAATGAATGAATGAATGGCTCCACGTGAGCATATATCCTTTTAATGAATGTGTTATCATTGCTTTTATATGTTAAATGTTTTCTGGATTATTTGCTATTACATGTTTAATGTCCTAGATTTAATTGCTCGATTATGTGTATGGAACCTCACTGGACTTTTAGCTCATTCTTTTAGTTTTGTTTTTCTTACAAGGGATACGAGCGAGGCGTGAGACTTGTACAGGCTAGCGTAGTCTAGTTTTTTTTTTTTTGGATTTTGCAATTGTACTCGCGCTAGTGCTCGACTAGGGTTGGTTGCACCTGGATTGTAAACACCTTGATATATTTGGGTGTGTATAAGCCTTGTAGCTGGATTTAAGCATCAACATATATGTTAAGGTTGGAATCGTTGTTTTATTTTTTTTCTATGGTTGTAAGTTCTTTTCTCGAGTTAAACGTGAGTGAGTTCTGGCGAGAGTTGAGCAAGCGACTCGCTAAACCCTAGGGTATGCCCTAGGGGGAGATCGGGTCATCACAACCTGAACATAACAAGAAATATCAATAATCTTCTAGAAAACAAGGCCAATCAAAGGGCCAAAATTAAGTAAGAAAAAAGGGTTTTCATCTCAACCCTTGGGAGGAGGGTTTGAGAAGTTTTGTTCCATTTAAATAGTTGAGAATGTAGTTTCAGGGTTAAGAGAGGTAAGAAACAAAGAGCAAGCAGCGGAAAAGCAGAAGGGGATCGAAAAAGAGAGAGTGGAGAGAAAAAAGAGAAAAAAAGGAGAGCAGAAAATTTTGGTGAAAACCTTGAGTCAGCCTTGAGTGCCTTGCCTACTTCGGGTGCAAAATCCGACTTTAATTTCAATCCCTTGGATGATTTTTTTGTTTCTGCACCATCTTCGATCAAAGAGGAGGAACTTTTGTTTTTTAAACTCCCTGAAAAAATGACTCTAAGCCTCTCAAATCGCAGCCCAAACTTCCCTACCAGAAAACTCTTTTCTGCAGAAAACATGTGTAGGGCTGATTGAACAGCGTTGTTCATCATTAATTTCCAGCTTCGACTAAGACTTTCGGGGTGATTTCTTTGTTTCTGCACCTTCTCCGACCATATTGGAGAAACTTTTGTGTTGGGTGATTGCAGGAAAAACAACTCCAAATCCGTCGAATCGAGGCCCAAAGTCGCGGAACTGTCAACCCTTGAAGAAATTTTGCAAAAAGAACTGGGTTTCCAGTTGTGACTTTCCTGCGTCTAGATCCGCTTCTTTTACGGTGTAACACATTGTTTCGCTTTTTTAAGCATCAAATGTAATCTTTTTTCATCTTTTTTCGTTCACATATCGCTGTACTTTTGAGTAATTTTATTGTGGCCCTAAAAACTTTAGATTTCTTTTAATTAGGTCCCTAATTTAATTATAATTTGGACCCTAAATTTTATTTTCTTTTAATTTTGACCCTTAATCTTTGTAATAATTATATATTGACCTCAAAAACTTTCTCAATTTTTACAATTAGGTCCCTAATAGCTTTGATTTCTCAAATATAAGTTATTTATCTTCTTTAATTGTTAATTATACTTCATTTAAATGTTTTAATTGATAGATTTCATAGTTATTTCCACTTCTTTATAATTTATTTGTTAATTAAATTGGTGTCTTGACCATTTTGTTGATTTTGGAGTATAAATAGAGCAAATTCAACCTCAATTAACCACTACTTCAAGGAAGGTATCTTCTAGTATTATTTTAAATGCTCTTATATGCTCCTATATGCTTTTTATATGTGAATGTATGTTTTGAGTGCTTTTTCTTGTATTTAATCATTTTTATTCGTTTTTAAATTTTATTTTCATTCATTATATTTACTTTTTGATGATTATTTGGAGGGCATTTAAGTGCCATGTTGTAATAGATAGATGTTCAAGACATGTATTTAGTTAGGTTATGTAATAGATAGATTTTAATTTTGCCAAAAATATAATTAGTTAGATAAATGTAATAGTTAGGTTATTATTTTTTAAATTTCCTTTGTTAGATTGTAGTTAACGTTCCAAATATAATAGTTAGTTCTTTGTGCACGATTCTTTGCTTGTGTGCTTATATGTTTATTCGCTTTCTTTAGGATCTTTATATCTAAATATTATACTTATGTGTTATGTGCTCTGTGTGCTTTATATGTTTACTTGCTTTAATTATGTTTTATATAATTTATTTAGTTATAATAAATGCATGATGTCACCACACTAGTCCAACTCTAGTTGTGGCCTTTTCTCCCAATTTCTCACTAGTTTAACACTAATGATAACTTGTAGAAATGGGTTAGTCCAATACTAGATTTTTTAGGCCGTTTAGCAATAAAATCACCTGTTTGTGTAACATTTATTGCATTTCATGCATATTTTTCATTTTTAGGATATTTTCTCATCTTGCATGATATTTTCTCTATATATTATCTATGTGTGCGAAATATGACATTTAGACTTCCATTCAATTTAAGAAAATAGAAATATGATATTTCATTTGCTTGATTAGGTTAGGAGAGTCACCCTTCAAATATAGGAAATGAACGAGTATGCTTTCTTAGACTTAGCACGCTCTTTTTTTCTCTATAAAAAGGAAAATTGAGTCACGAGTCTTAGTCCCCCATATCCATTATGTTTCATTTACTTCTTTTAGATCATGCATATTTACATATTATAATTTTTCTTTTCTTTGAATCTCATCTTTTGCATATTCATGGCCTCTTTTAAGAATCACTTTAGGTATCACAATTAATGTGATTTGCACTAATTAAATTTTGAAGAGATATTTTGACGCTCTCGATATTCTTTGGATCTAAATTTGCAGCCATGTAGAAACATCCAAATGTGATAAGTTTTATAGGTTAGATTAGAAAAATTTTCGACTAAATTTCACAACTAACCTTGGTTAGGTTGAAAGGGTGCCTCAAGTTTGATTCTATTAAATCTTTGCATTCCCTTTCTTCAATCGTGATTCCCGAATTCATTTATCTTATTTTTAAAAATCTAGAGTCGTCAAAAAAGGTTTTATCTTTTTTTTTTTATCAAAAATACATTTTTAGGTGATTTGGTACACCTAAATTTAATACCAAGTGGTGAATCCTATTTTTTTCTTAAAAATCCTTTTTATACTATTATTTTGAACCCAAATCATCGCATTTTTTTAAGTCCCATTTTAGGCCCTTTTTCTTTATTTATTTTATAAAATCAAAAACTCATTTTTTCAACCTTATCATTTTATTTAAAAAAATGTGGTGCTACAGCTGGCGACTTCGTTGGGGATTTTCAGAGAGTCCAAACACTTGGTTTAATCGATCCTTTTTTTTCTCTAACATTTTTACATATCACATTGGGATGTTTAGGTTACATTTTTCTTTTCCTTTCTTTTTTCTTTTTTTTAGGATTATTGCATTTCACACATGCAACCGCCTCTCACTCTCCGTATATGTGATGAATAACTTGTTTACTTTCATTTATATTATCGCACTCTTGCATTTGGGGTGGGAGAATGTCGCCCTAGAACCTTCGTGCATTCTTGATAATGTTTATCCCTCCTCTTAAAGGAGCACTTCATACATGCATACGTTATTTCTTTAAAATCCTTCATATTATTTTCTTTTTAGTGGTTGTCACACTATTCCTTCCTATTAGGATTATGATCGATCCATTTGAACATGTGACCATGGCACGACGTGCACGTAGTAATGTCTAATGGATCACTTGAACCCCCGACTGAAGGCCTTGGGATTGATGACCCTTAATCTCTTGGTCTAAAAGTTTGGGAGTCTGAAACCTTATCGAGTCAAGATGCATTAGTAAGTCCCAACTTCATGCATCCATATTAGAAATTATCTATGATAGATCCAACCTTACTCAATTAGGAACACTAGATATGAGAGGAGGGATTTTATCTCTCTTTCTTTGCTTTACATTTTTGTATCATTTTATTGTTTCAACGTGTTATGTGTTCTTTATCTATTGCACTAACCTCTCTTTCTTTTCTCTTCTCGTGCATTCACCAACTTTAGAAAATAAAAGTCCTGGTATGGTATTCTTTTAAGAACCTGCCAAATTAGATAGCTTGTTGTACATCTAAATTACAAGTTATTACATTTTAGTGTCCTAATATTGCACTTCATCTTAGGCCTACCCTAGTATATAAAAAGAGGGTTCCTCCAAGTCATGTTTAATTTCCGTTATTGCATATTTACTTGATTTAATAAACTAGCATCATGCATTAACCTTAGAGGAAATGCCACTTAGGGAATCCTGCATTAGTAATAAACTATCCTTTTGTCTTGGATACATAATCCAAGGAGACTTGTATATTTATATTTTTGTATCATCCAAAAGGGTAGTGCACAAGGTAAAGTAGGATCTGATCCCTTCCATGATGATGGCATTGAAGATGATGGACCAACTTTTGCACATTAGAACATGAGTCTCTAATATTCACTTTTTGGTCATTTTGTTAAAATTGGTAAAATTCCTTGCGTAAAGGACGCTAAGCTGAAGAAATTCACAAATGATTTCTCATTTTGAGATAATAAATATATCGAGGCAAAATCTTGATTTTAGAAGACTCATAGACTAATGGATTTCAACGAAATTTGTGAAATATGGAACTACAAATGGGCTGGCAATCCAATCGATTTTCGAGTAAATTGTCAATTTCATCCAATCCATTTGATTAGTTTATTCACTTTTAGGACAATCCAATTAATTTTGAATAAACCATCAATTTCATCCAATCCATTTGACCAATTTATTCATTTTTAGAACGATCCAGTTAATTTTAAATAAATCATCAATTCCATGCAATCAATTTGACCAGTCTATCCATTTTTAGAACAATCCAGTCAATTTTTGAATAAATCATTAATTACATCCGATTCAATTGACCAATTTCTTTTCTTTTAAGGTTTCAATCTATGGTTCACTGAAAAGACTAATCGAGACATTGCAATCCTCTCAAGAGTAGGTTATTTAATACTAAATTGACTTTTAACATCCCTTTATGTGTTAATCAAAGTAATCAACCTATTCGAACTTTGTCCTTATCCTATTAAGTCATATGTCTCCCACCATTCCAATTAGTCAAATTTTCAAATTGATTTTCACTCGAATGTTAGTAAAATGATTGAATCTGTCAGGTATTATATGGTGCATACCCCAAAGGATTGCATTTTTCATACTGGGTCAACCCTTGGCACAAAGGGCTCCCCCATAGGACATGCATACTGATTTTACAATTTTGCTTATTAATTCTGGGTATTTTTTTTATTTTTTTCCCTCCCTTCCATTTATAAAAGATGTTTCAATAAGGTAGAAAATATTTTTTCTATATCTGATAATAATTTTGGTCTAATAAAGTTTGAAAATTACAAGTATTACTTAATTTTTGGGCAGATCCGACAATATGAAAACATGAAAAATCTATCTGAAAGCACTAGTCTAAAGCATCTAAAAGATTTCATGATATAATTGTTCATAAAAAAAATCTCTTGATTCATTGTTCCTAACACATTTTGTCTTAAAAGAAAAAAAGAGAAAAAATGTGTATATGTATGAAAGCGTGTCCTTTAGAGAATTTTTCTTTTCTCATTTGTATTATAGTTGAGTAAAAAATTTCATTTCAAACATTTGCAATAATAAAGTTTTTCATTTAGATAATTATTGTTTTGTATATATTCACGTACGTTTCATTTTTTATTTGCTCATTAGGAGATTTCATGATGAATTTTAAGAAATAAGACTAAATTGAAATTTTTTAATTTCTTGCCCGAAAATTCACAAGTGTATGTTTAATTTTCTAAAATTTTTGCATACACTAGATTTGTGGTCCAAACTATTCAATGGGAGCTCTCAAAATCAAAAGAGGTAACTCAAACCTGTTAGTTTGTCTCAAAAGACCAACTACAATATCTTCTCTTTCATTTTACAATTCATATTTTGTCTGCTTCTACCAAATCTTCAAAGTCAGTCACACTGGTTGACAAATTTCAGAGTGGGACAATTTTTATTCTAGAAATATATCCACTGTGTCTAATCAGACTCAACCCCCATCTAAATGAAAGCAAAAATATACATTACTCTTGTTTGTTTTGAAAATTTGGAATGATACTTTAGGTGTTCGTTTATCTATGTATACAGATTTTATCATTTGTTCTCCCATTTAAACTTTTAAAACTACAATTTCGTTTCAAATAAGAGTCTTAGTAATCATAACCCCACATTGAAAAAACTTTCAAATTTTAAAAGGGAATAGATTCTCCTAAGGAGCTATTCTTTACTTTGGTTGTCATGCGAATTAAGAATAATGTTTTGGTCATCGTTTTTATTATTTAAATACTGTTTATCCTTTGCATCCTGATTTGAGATTAAATGGGTGGTTCATTTCAAAAACACTTATGATCGCACTCCATACTGGAAAAAGAGATTTGAGAATTTTTAATAATAACAAAGATACTAAAATTTTATTTTTGAAAGGGGCACGAAGTATTCAAAAAAAAAAGAGAAAGAATAAAGAGGGGGTATCTATATTTTAGAAGTTAGGAGGTTTTCAGTTCTATCATTGATATTTGAAATTTTGGTATTGGGAAAAATATATATATGTGAAAAAAATTCATCATGGAGTATTCTACATGAGTTTGAACATAACATTTAAATTTCTTCATTTGAAAAATACAATTTCTATTGTACATCAATTCACATTCTATGTTAGTATGTGATTATTTTCTAAATTTTAGAAAACATGGTTTTCTTGTTTTGTCCAAATAATGGATAGTCATTCAAACAAAATTTTTTGCAATTAAAATATGTCCAAATTAGGGCAAATTTTTATAATACATTTGTGAAATTTCGCCCAAGAATCAGGTAATATGCCTTCAAATCTATTGTTCAAAATTTCACTTTGATAAGACCGCTCCTTTCATGAGTAGTAATTGCATAATTTTTCAGAATGAAATAAAAAATTTTTGTGAAAATTCAAATACTTGTTGTCTTTGAAAAATCCATTGGTACAGGTATTTATGGTTGAAATCAACAAAAAAAATGAAAGTCAAAATCTTGTAAAATTGAAGGTCAATCATGAATAAAAAGGAACAATAATACTACATGAAAAAGTGAAAGATTGGCTTATTCATTCAGAAGGAGCATATACTTCAACAAAAAAAAAGCCCTACACTAAGGCAAAGTTCAAAAAATACAATTTTAAAAACTATCTCAAATCTACTGTATGATCTACTTTCATATGCCAACCTTTTATTTTATTGAATTTGAGTTTATCCCACTATCCGTTATTTTGTTGGATTTGGATTTTATCCTACAAACTTTTTTTTTATTAGATTTGAATTTTATCCCACCAATTGTTATTTTGTTAGATTTGGATTTTATCCCATTAACTGTTATTTTGTTGGATTTGAATTTTTCCCACCAACTGTTACATTGTTAGGTTTGGATTTTATCCCACCAATCTTTTATTTTATTTGAATTTTATTCCACAAACTGTTATTTTGTTGGATTTAAATTTTATCCCACCAACTTTTATTTTATTGTGTTTGGATTTTATCTCATCAGCTGGTATGTTGTTAGATTTGGATTTAATCCCACCAATCGTTATTTTGTTGAATTTGGATTTTATCTTACCAACCTTTTATTTTGTTGGATTTGAGTTTTATTTCACAAATTGTTATTTTATTGGATTTGAATTTTATCCCACAAACTATTATTTATTGGGTTTGAATTTTATCTCACAAACTTTTATTTTATTGGATTTGGATTTGATTCTACCAACTGTTATTTCGTTGGATTTGGATTTTATCCAACTAACTGTTATTTTGTTGGATTTGAATTTTATCCCACCAATATTTATTTTGATGCATTTGGATTTTATCCTACCAACCTTTTATATTTTTGGATTTGAATTTTATCCCACCAACGATTATTTTGTTGGATTTAAATTTTATTCACCAATTCCTATTTTATTGGATTGAATTTTATCCCATCAACTATTATTTTGTTAGATTTGAATTTTATTCCACCAATTATTATTTTGTTGGGTCGGATTTTATCCCACCAATATTTTATTTTACTAGATTTGAATTTTATCCCACAAACTGTTATTTGGTTGGGTTTGGATTTTATTCCACCAATCGTTACTTTGTTGGATTTGGATTTTATTCCACCAACAATTGGGTTTGTGTTTCGTCCCGCTAACCTTTTATTTTATTGTGTTAGGATTTCTTCCCATCAATCGTTATTTTTTTGGGTTTAAATTTTATTCCACTAACTGTTATTTTGTTGAAATTGAATTTTATCTCACCAACCTTCATTTTGTTGGATTTGAATTTTATCCTATCAACTTTTATTTTACTGGATTTAGATTTTATTCCACAAACTGTTATTTTACTGGACTTAGTTTTAACCCACCAACTGTTAGTTTATTGGATTTGGATTTTATCCCACTAATCATTATTTTGTTGGGATTGGATTTTATTCTACCAACCTTTATTTTATTGAGTTTGGATTATATCACATCAACAATTATTTTGTTGGGTTTGATTTTTAATTCCATAAACGGTTATTTTATTGGTTTTGGATTTTATCCTACCAACCATTATTTTGTTGGGTTTGAATTTTATCCCACCAACCTTTAGGAAGCTATGAGAAATTGTTTAATTTGAATTTTATTCAACCAACTGTTATTTTGTTGGGTTTGGAATTCATCCTACCAGCCTTTATTTTGTTGGATTTGACATTTGATTTTATCCCATTAACTGTTATTTTGTTGGGTTTGGATTTTATCCCATAAATCGTTATTTTGTTGGGTTTGGGTTATATCCCACCAACTTTTATTTTGTTAGATTTAAATTTTTTCCCACAAACAATTATTTTGTTGTGTTTTGATTTTATCCCGCAAACCATTATTTTTTTTGGGATTTGAGTTTTATCCCACCAAACTTTTTATTTTATTTGATTTGAATTTTATCCCATAAACTGTTATTTTGTTGAGTTTGGGATTTATTCTACCAACTTTTATTTTGTTGGATTTGAGTTTTTATTTTATTTTACAAACTGTTATTTTGTTGGATTTGAATTTAATCCCACAAACTTTTATTTTGTTGGGTTTGAATTTTATCCCACCTGTCGCGCCCAACTTTTTTAGGTGTGGAAGTAGTGTGTAAGATATGTATGTGAACGTGTGTGAAAGTGAAAATAGAAGACCGTGGGATTGTGAAATGCGACGGTTTGGCCAAATAAAGTTCAAAAAGGATTTTTTGGATGAAAAAATGGAGTCGCCACTTGGTATAGAGTTAGGGTGTACCAAGTCACCCAAAAATGATTTTTTGTGTTTTGAAAGAAAAAAGTAAACAAACCCTTTTAAAGAACTTTTAGGTCTACGTAACCAAAGAAAGGGATCGGGGGTCACATTTGATAAGGGAGAAGGCAAAGGCAAAGCCTAAGGCACTCCCTTACCCTAGCCAAAGTTAGTTGCGTGACTTAGCCCCACTTTTCCTAATTCTTCTACCCAAAATATGCATTGCATGTTGGATGTGACTAATGGATATGAAAAGGAAAGAAAAATGCAATCCTAAATCTAAAATGTCTCTTATGAGGCTTTTTGGTCTCAACCACATGAGTTGTGGTGGCCAATAAGGAAAGTCCTCACAGAGGTCGCAAATGTGCAAATGAAGACTCAAGTATGAGTGCAAGTGTGAAAATGTAAGAAAACGTGCATGTGTGCAAATGTAAGACAAGTGCATGTGTGCAAATTGAGAAAATAAAGGTGTTTGTGTGCAAATGGATGAAAATATGATAGTAGATACATATAAATGCAATTGGGTGCAATTTGTGAGGTAGAAAAACAAGTGACAAGAAGAAAAATGTGTGAACATGGCATTTGTATTGAGAAAGATATAAGTAATGAGAAAATATCGATAAAGAAAGTGAGGAAGTGATATGATAAAAATGAGAGTGTATGAACCCATAGGAATGCATCAAGTCGGGTACGGGAATGACTCCTAACTTCACGACTTTAATTTTTCCTTTGATTAGAAGGAAGAACTAGCGTGCTAAGGCTATTTTGTAGCCACACTCGCTCGTTTCCCTTACCAAAAGGGGACTCTCAAGCAAATGTACCCTATAACTAGCATGAGGATGCAAAAACCTAAAATGAAGGGGAAAGGATTGGAGGAGCATGCCAAATGCTAGAAAACTAAGAAAAATGTATGAAATGTAGTGAAACATGCAAGCATGTACTAACGAGAGGGGACGGCCTATTGGGTTTAGCATTGGACTAGCCCTTTTCTAAAATTCTCTCACAAGCATTGGACTTGCGAGAGTTCAAAGAGAAAGACCCTGACCAGCGTTGGACTAGCCACGGTGACGCCACACATTCATTATAAACCAAATAAATCATGTGAAGGCTAATAAAGCAAATAAACACATAAATCACATATTGCACATAACACATAAGCATGGTATCTAGATGCAAGACCCTAAAAAAGCAAGTAACACGTAGCACGTAGGCATGCAAATCACTAATGAACCTATTACATTGGCTAACTAAAACAAATGGGGAAGGGGAAAAGTGAATAAAAATGCTCTCCAAGCCCTATCTATTACAAGCCAAGAGGTGTACACATACCCCATAAAAGAATAACTTAATAAAGCTAAAGTAAATGAAATAAAGGAATTAAAGAAAGGCAAGGAAAGCAAAGTAGACATGCAATTCTCACTTAGCACGTTGGATCACATAGAGGAGAGACAAAAAAAAGGATAAAAGAAGTTATACCTCCCCATTCATGACGTTAGTAAAGTAAACAAGACTCAACTTGGGCTAGAGTCACCAAAGAAAGGGATAACTTGGGCTAAAACCATCAAAACAAGGGATTAATGCACCACTTTAAAGATAAGTAAAATGAAAGGCAAAAGGGAAACTCAGAATCCCTTAGGAACTTCAAAAGGGGTACTAACAAACCACCAAATCCTCCCTAATTGTGACTTAAATGTAATCAAATAATGCTTAAAGACCAAGAAAACGGAATGACCCATCCAATTCCCAAATATAGCATCTACTAGGGACCCAAAAGCAAACCTTAATCAATCATTCGAGTCTAATCGAAACATTTAAGAACTTCAGAGGTTCAAAAGCAAAGACGAGTCAAGTAATCACAAATAATCACATACATGTTGAAGCAATTAAATAACTTAAACAGCCATGTTCGCAAAGCTAGGGCCTAATTGAAAGGAAAAAGGAAGTTTGAGGGGTCAATTTGATCGATTTTTCCAATTATTTGGGCCACAGTGGAACAAAAGAAAATTTGAAGGGTTAGAATGCAAGTTATGAAAATTTTTCCATGCATGCAATGGAATTCTCTTCGTTTCTGCTGGTTCCTTACCAGGTTTCTCAAATGCAATCCTAACGTAGCTAGAATATCAGCCAAACAATCAAAACCGCAACACTAAACCAAATCCAACCACAACCCAACAGGTCCACAACTAAAAATGAAATCATGCAAGTTCTGGCAATACAAAGAAAATTCGGAACTTTCTTGTTCTCTGCTGCACTTTTCATTCAACAATTTTTGCAACTCCAAGAAACTTTCGGCCAGCCAGATTCATGCCAAGCCTTGATTTCCAACATGGCTACAACTTAACAACAATGAGATTCTTGGAAGACTTTCATGCAAGTTTTATGCAACAAAAGAAAACAAGAAAGTTTCTACAATTAGAGCTCACAGATTTCTGCAACCGAAAAATCATCACGGCAACCCCATTTTCATGCGCAAAACAACAATCTTAAACATGAATTTGATCAGAACTTTTTCGACCAAACATCCCAAAACTTAATCTAAGCAATAAGGCTCACGATTTCAGCATCTAAACAAACCAAGACATAGAAGGGAATTTGCACAAAAATGCTAGAAAATGGCTCGGTCAATCCTGGTTTGTCCATTTTTCAGCAATCATCTGGTCATAGTTCAAGTGTTTAAGACCCAAACATGCAAACTCCAGCACCAAACTTCCACTCACTCCCTTCTACACAAGACTGACTAACAGATTAGAAAAGGCTAAAACTCAGCGCATGGTTACGGCCAAGGAAAACGCCAGAGTAGGTGCGGCAACCTTGCCCTGCTGCAAATTTTCCAAACATAAATCTTAACATGTCTTAAGCATGACTACCTATCCCCTAACCATCCCAACCCGCAGGAACCAAGCCAAGAAAAACGAGGAAACACAAAAGAAATGCAGTATGGTCCGAACTTGGCTTTCCTATTACGGGTTTCTGGGTTTGCAGAAGGTCATTTAAGACTCAAACAACGCACCCAAAAGGTTTCAACAGATCCCCGGCAAACAAAAATGAATGCGAAAGAAAATCAGCAAGATCGAACGAATACAAGCTGTACAGAATAAAGCAGGAAACCATCGGAGGGCCAAACGGATAGAAGGAGAACAAAACAAATCAGACAAAAATGAACTCAGCAATGAAAGTTTCTAACTTTTGGCAAAGTCATCTCTGTAAGCAAGTAAACCTGACCAACTCGACTCAAATGAAACTTTATCCAACAGCACCTTCAAATAACAGGCGACAGCGATCTCTAATGCACTCAGGAAAAGGAAAAAAAATGCATACAGATCTCCAAGATAATCATACCCAGAAGATACGCATAGCACTCCATACCAGTTTCCCGGATAGTAATGAAAGAACATGCTGATATAAACGAAACGTGAGTCAAGAAAACAATAGCTACCTTCAATCCAAATCTGATGCACTGTGAAGACGCTCCCTGGAAAAAGGTCCCGACTTTGAAAGAAATTCTTCTAGGTTGCTCTTTTCCTTCCATTGATTTTCGTCTCCGGCCTCCTTCTCCGAATCTCCTCAGTTGCAGCGCTCTCCTTAGCGCTCAGCCTGCGGCTCTTTCGGCCCGTAAGTTTTCCTTTCCTCTGTGTTGTTTTAGCCCAGCCGCCAACCTCAGCTCTCCTCCGACGCTAGTGTTCTTAGTTGTTCCTGAAACCCTCACTCTTTCTTCCTAGCTCTGCCCCTTTTCAGCCACAGGCCCCCCAGCCCGTTCCTCTTTTTTTCCTCCCGGCTCTCCCCTCTCCGAAACTCTCTCTAGCCCTCCAACTTTTCCCTTCACTCTTTTCTGGTTTCTTTCTCGTCCAAAGCTTCCTCTGTGTTTTTCCTACCGCCGTCAACCCAAGAACCCCCCTTCTCTGCTGTTTTCTTTTCTTTTATATTCAACACATACTCTCAAACCCTCACCTGAAAGGTGAGGATGAGAGTGGAGGTTTTTGCTGGGCATCCGATGGGTGGCACATCTGCCGCATGCAATTTTGTTGCGCGCAGTTTTTTTTTTTAATTGATGATTCAATAAAAACAAAAATAATATTTTAAATAAAAATCAGATAAATAATAAAAAAACTCGGAATAAAAGATAAAAATAAAATTCCTAACAACAAATGATGTTTGATTAATGATTTTCTTTTCTTTTTCTTTTCTCTTTTTTTTTCTTTTTTTCTCTCTTTTTGTTCTTTTTTTCTCTCTTTTTTTTTAATTAAATAGTGAAAAGGAAAATAAAACATATTTTAAGGAAAATTTTTCTCTTTTCACAAATTTTATGCTAAAAACAATCTTGCAATAAAATAATTAGTTAAAAGGGTAAAAACGAATACAAAATAAAAATAAAAATAAATAAATAATAAAAAATAAAAATAAAAAATAATAGGCCATAATAATTTGAGACGTACCAAAAGTCTAAACCTAAAATCATGGAATCAGATACGAATAACAAAGAAATGAAATTAGGACAAAAATAAATAAAATAAAATAAAATAAAATAAATGAAATACAGAATAGTTAAAAATTTGGTGTCTACAGTTTGCCCCTCTTTGTCTGAGTTTTGGAAAAACTTGAGACAAAGAAGTAGACACCAAATACTTACCTGCCTTATTCGGCTGCGAATGATTCCAACGATTGCCGCTCTTGAAACGAGGACTGACCTCTTTATCAAAATGTTGAAATGGGATTTACCCAAACAGAAATTTAAACGGGACTGACCCGAACAGGAATTTAAACGGGACTGACCCGAACAAGGAATTTAAAACGGGACTGGCCCGAACAGGAATTTAAAACGGGACTGACCCGAACAGGAATTTAAAACGGGACTGACCCGAACAGAAAATTTAAATTCGTGAAATGCTCACTAGTGGGACTGACCCACTGCTAGTGTCGATGCAAATGAAATGCTAGTATGTATGAAAAAACTGCATAAGACTTGCTCGAAAAATTCTCCAAAGAATTGCCACAGTGTGTTGAATTGGTCAGTGGGATTAAACCCGAGCCTGCCATGAAAATCGGGTGGTCAGTGGGATTGAACCCGAACCTGCCTTGAATTGAGCGGTCAGTGGGATTTAACCTGAGCCTGCCTCGATGGTGAGTCGGTCAGTGGGATTGAACCCGAGCCTGCCTTGAATTGAGCGGTCAGTGGGATTTAACCCGAGCCTGCCTCGATGTTCGGTCAGTCAGTGGGATTGAACCCGAGCCTGCCTTGAATTGAGCGGTCTGCGGAATTTAAAGTAACGACTAATAGAAATATGTTTTCCTTGTCACTTCGACTCAAATGGAGATTTTAAAGTTTAATCACTTCAAAGTTTCAAAATTTTAAGAGCGAGCATGAAGTTTTCAGAAATTGATAAGTATCTTAAATACTACTTAAACGAGTTGCATTTACTTGATTTTCTTGAAGCGAAACTCCTATGTTTTGAACTCTATCGAGTTTTATATTCATAAATGATATTTTATTGCAGATTTGGACTCTAACAAATGAGTTGGATCTGAACGTGACTTTTGAGAGGCACTAGACCTTTGGTGAGTGCTTCCAAATACCTGATTGAATTGGACACTTGTTTTCAATACTTGACCAATGTGATCGAATGATATGTGATTGGTATGACCGGGCAAGGGTATACTTTATCGCACTTGTCCTAATGTGATGTGTATTCGTTATTATTGCAATTGACTTGATATACTTGTGCATGACTTGTAAGTACTGAGGGGCAGTATGTACCACACTCGATCTGAGTGGGAGGTACTTCTTATTCCCGTCTCTGTACTTTTATCTTGATTCAGTCGATTGGAGATGTTATCTCATCGAATTCTTGGGGACCCAAACCCCATTGACTAGTTAATAGAGTCGAGCCGGCAAGGGCTTGGTCGATTTGATAACGAATCATGGGTATCTAGTGTTGTTGAGTGGAGTGTTATCTCCTCGACTAATCGGTATACTCGAGTATTACCACCAGTGTTTAGTTGGTGTTCGGGCCCGGTAAGGGGGTTGAATGGTGGACGGATTGGAGTTAAGCGAAGTACTATTGGATTGGTTATTTTACTTGAAAGTTGACGGAGTGTCAACTAATATTTGATCGAACTCTGGTGAAGCAATGGGAACTTGGCTCCTGAGAGCCATCCGTATCCTTATACTTTGAAACGATTATTGCTTATTGGATTATTGTTTCTTTTGAAAAATAAAAGCACTTTACACTCGCTCATTTTGAGATGTGCTACTTGAAGTGTTATTGCTCGCTTTTATGAACTTTTCATGCCCATTATTTTGCTACGTGATATTTGTACTTTTCAATAATGGTCAACTTGCTATTTGGAACCTCACTGGGCTTTTCGTACATTCCATACCATTTGTTTTCCTTACAAGGGGTACGAGCGAGGCGTGAGGCTGGTACACGCTAGCGTAGTCTAGTAGTTTTTTAATTTTGTGATTGTACTCGCGCTAGCGCTCGACTAGGGTTGATTGTACTCGCATTGTAAACACTTTGAAGTATTTTGGTGTGTAGAAGTTTTGTATCTGGATTTAAGAATCAATATATATATTAAGTTGAAATGGATGTGTTATTTATTTTCTATGGATATACGTTATTTTTCTTGAGTTATGAGTGAGTGAGTCCTGGTGAGAGTTGGACAGGCGACCCGCCGAACCCTGGGGTACGCCCCAGAGAGAGGTGGGGCCGTCACACTTGAACACCACTTTATTACCTTAATATCCTTGTTATTATTTCAGAAATATCATCCCTCAATTATCCTAGAGAGGGCCGAAAATGTTGACTAAAAATAAAGGAAAAAGAAGAAAAATGAAAGACTTAATCTTGTAGTGACAAGTGGCAACCATCTAAGGATTGTTTGACCAAGCAATTTCCTTTATTTTTATCATCAAATTCACTTCATTTCCTCTTCATTTCTGCACATTTTGGCTGAGTTTGAAGAGAGAAAACACCAAGTGAGAAAACTCCAACTTCCACCTTGAATCATCTTAGTTTGAGAGAAAACAACCAAGCCAAACCGATTAACCTTTCCTTTTAGTGCTTGGAAGACTTGGGGTGCTGAAAGTTTGGGAAGAAAGGGGTGTGGTTTGCACTTACAAGCAATTATTGGAAGGTATCATGGCTGCCTTTCCTTTTCTCTTCTTAATCTTGCTAAAGTTTGGATAGAAGCTCTTAATCTTAGTTTATGATGGTTAATTAGTGAGTTTTGCATGATATGGTGGAATGTTTAGCTAGGGTTTGATATTTTCAGTTGTGATTCTTGTTTTTTATCTAGTATATGATGTTGATGAGCTTGGATAGGGACTTGGGTGGTGATTCAAGACATAAATGTGATTTTCAAGTATTGAATCATTAAATTTCAGAAATTATAGGCCAATCTGTCCTGTTTCTGACCTGTATATTCGAGTATGATAGAAGCTGAATCAGGTCTAGGTCAAAACATGAAAGTTGTAGGGAATGGAGTTATATAGCTGTTTGTAAAATTTCAGTTCAATCAGAGCACTGTAGCATATGAAATGACAAAATTATCCCTGACTACCAAATGCCCTATTGCCAGGCAGTGTTCTGTTTTCTCTGAGATTGCACATTTTGACCTTGAAAATGAATGAATGGGCTATCGATGTCTTCATAAGACTTGTAGGTCTATGTCTTACCTTCGAAACGGCATAAAGTCTACCCCTATCCGATAAGCGTAGCTTCATTTGTGACCAAAATTCTATAAGATGTCAAATCTACTGTTTAGCTATTTGCCTTTAAAATTGGTTTTCGGTCGCATTGCTAGACTTGTCTTGTAATTGTATGACATCGAGCCTAGTTGAAGGGCTATTGTGTTAAGTTGCTTATGTGTGAATTTGGATTGAGTTGAGGAAAATAATGAAGCCATAAATGGCTTAAAAATAGCGAAATACAAAGGGCATGCTGCCCAAATTTCTATTACTTGCTTTTATGAATATTAGTGAGATGTAAGGTTTGAGTTTATGGTTAGTTAGATCTTAAGTTACATATGTATCCTTGAATGCATTTCACTATTAGTATATGAGTTGTTTTGACCAAGATTTGGTATCAACTAAGATGAAAAGTGTTAGTTTTCTCTCGAAAACTTTGAATTACCTTTGCTCACTTCAATTTGGGATTGGTTATTCTTAGGGTTTGTTGGTGATCAAGGGCATTTTGTTTAAACTGTTGAGTGTTCCTTGTGTGCTTGTACAATAAGTGACTATGTGACTATTTGTGAATATTTGATTAAATGTTAAATGTTTTCAATGATTACTAAAATGAATTTTTGCTAGGCGAGTGTGTACTTTATCGCACTCGACCTAAATGAACGTGAAATTTTCAATGCTTAAATAATTAAATACTACTTGTGCATGAATGTAAGTCTTTTGGCTGAACCGGGCCCTTGCCATTCGTTGCCAGTCGACTCGAGCCAGAAGCGGATTCGGTCGAATGGCTGGTGACCCTGGGATAATGCTTGGTATATTCGAGTATGACCACGAAGAATGGTGGAGACTGGCTAGTGAATTGGCTAGTGGCGGGAAATGAAATCAATGAATGAATGTCAAGAACATTGGAGGAGTTTTCACTTGCAAATGTTTTTTAGTGTTGGAGGAATAAGGAAAATGATTGGCAAATGAATGAATGAATGGCTCCACGTGAGCATATATCCTTTTAATGAATGTGTTATCATTGCTTTTATATGTTAAATGTTTTCTGGATTATTTGCTATTACATGTTTAATGTCCTAGATTTAATTGCTCGATTATGTGTATGGAACCTCACTGGACTTTTAGCTCATTCTTTTAGTTTTGTTTTTCTTACAAGGGATACGAGCGAGGCGTGAGACTTGTACAGGCTAGCGTAGTCTAGTTTTTTTTTTTTTGGATTTTGCAATTGTACTCGCGCTAGTGCTCGACTAGGGTTGGTTGCACCTGGATTGTAAACACCTTGATATATTTGGGTGTGTATAAGCCTTGTAGCTGGATTTAAGCATCAACATATATGTTAAGGTTGGAATCGTTGTTTTATTTTTTTTCTATGGTTGTAAGTTCTTTTCTCGAGTTAAACGTGAGTGAGTTCTGGCGAGAGTTGAGCAAGCGACTCGCTAAACCCTAGGGTATGCCCTAGGGGGAGATCGGGTCATCACAACCTGAACATAACAAGAAATATCAATAATCTTCTAGAAAACAAGGCCAATCAAAGGGCCAAAATTAAGTAAGAAAAAAGGGTTTTCATCTCAACCCTTGGGAGGAGGGTTTGAGAAGTTTTGTTCCATTTAAATAGTTGAGAATGTAGTTTCAGGGTTAAGAGAGGTAAGAAACAAAGAGCAAGCAGCGGAAAAGCAGAAGGGGATCGAAAAAGAGAGAGTGGAGAGAAAAAAGAGAAAAAAAGGAGAGCAGAAAATTTTGGTGAAAACCTTGAGTCAGCCTTGAGTGCCTTGCCTACTTCGGGTGCAAAATCCGACTTTAATTTCAATCCCTTGGATGATTTTTTTGTTTCTGCACCATCTTCGATCAAAGAGGAGGAACTTTTGTTTTTTAAACTCCCTGAAAAAATGACTCTAAGCCTCTCAAATCGCAGCCCAAACTTCCCTACCAGAAAACTCTTTTCTGCAGAAAACATGTGTAGGGCTGATTGAACAGCGTTGTTCATCATTAATTTCCAGCTTCGACTAAGACTTTCGGGGTGATTTCTTTGTTTCTGCACCTTCTCCGACCATATTGGAGAAACTTTTGTGTTGGGTGATTGCAGGAAAAACAACTCCAAATCCGTCGAATCGAGGCCCAAAGTCGCGGAACTGTCAACCCTTGAAGAAATTTTGCAAAAAGAACTGGGTTTCCAGTTGTGACTTTCCTGCGTCTAGATCCGCTTCTTTTACGGTGTAACACATTGTTTCGCTTTTTTAAGCATCAAATGTAATCTTTTTTCATCTTTTTTCGTTCACATATCGCTGTACTTTTGAGTAATTTTATTGTGGCCCTAAAAACTTTAGATTTCTTTTAATTAGGTCCCTAATTTAATTATAATTTGGACCCTAAATTTTATTTTCTTTTAATTTTGACCCTTAATCTTTGTAATAATTATATATTGACCTCAAAAACTTTCTCAATTTTTACAATTAGGTCCCTAATAGCTTTGATTTCTCAAATATAAGTTATTTATCTTCTTTAATTGTTAATTATACTTCATTTAAATGTTTTAATTGATAGATTTCATAGTTATTTCCACTTCTTTATAATTTATTTGTTAATTAAATTGGTGTCTTGACCATTTTGTTGATTTTGGAGTATAAATAGAGCAAATTCAACCTCAATTAACCACTACTTCAAGGAAGGTATCTTCTAGTATTATTTTAAATGCTCTTATATGCTCCTATATGCTTTTTATATGTGAATGTATGTTTTGAGTGCTTTTTCTTGTATTTAATCATTTTTATTCGTTTTTAAATTTTATTTTCATTCATTATATTTACTTTTTGATGATTATTTGGAGGGCATTTAAGTGCCATGTTGTAATAGATAGATGTTCAAGACATGTATTTAGTTAGGTTATGTAATAGATAGATTTTAATTTTGCCAAAAATATAATTAGTTAGATAAATGTAATAGTTAGGTTATTATTTTTTAAATTTCCTTTGTTAGATTGTAGTTAACGTTCCAAATATAATAGTTAGTTCTTTGTGCACGATTCTTTGCTTGTGTGCTTATATGTTTATTCGCTTTCTTTAGGATCTTTATATCTAAATATTATACTTATGTGTTATGTGCTCTGTGTGCTTTATATGTTTACTTGCTTTAATTATGTTTTATATAATTTATTTAGTTATAATAAATGCATGATGTCACCACACTAGTCCAACTCTAGTTGTGGCCTTTTCTCCCAATTTCTCACTAGTTTAACACTAATGATAACTTGTAGAAATGGGTTAGTCCAATACTAGATTTTTTAGGCCGTTTAGCAATAAAATCACCTGTTTGTGTAACATTTATTGCATTTCATGCATATTTTTCATTTTTAGGATATTTTCTCATCTTGCATGATATTTTCTCTATATATTATCTATGTGTGCGAAATATGACATTTAGACTTCCATTCAATTTAAGAAAATAGAAATATGATATTTCATTTGCTTGATTAGGTTAGGAGAGTCACCCTTCAAATATAGGAAATGAACGAGTATGCTTTCTTAGACTTAGCACGCTCTTTTTTTCTCTATAAAAAGGAAAATTGAGTCACGAGTCTTAGTCCCCCATATCCATTATGTTTCATTTACTTCTTTTAGATCATGCATATTTACATATTATAATTTTTCTTTTCTTTGAATCTCATCTTTTGCATATTCATGGCCTCTTTTAAGAATCACTTTAGGTATCACAATTAATGTGATTTGCACTAATTAAATTTTGAAGAGATATTTTGACGCTCTCGATATTCTTTGGATCTAAATTTGCAGCCATGTAGAAACATCCAAATGTGATAAGTTTTATAGGTTAGATTAGAAAAATTTTCGACTAAATTTCACAACTAACCTTGGTTAGGTTGAAAGGGTGCCTCAAGTTTGATTCTATTAAATCTTTGCATTCCCTTTCTTCAATCGTGATTCCCGAATTCATTTATCTTATTTTTAAAAATCTAGAGTCGTCAAAAAAGGTTTTATCTTTTTTTTTTTATCAAAAATACATTTTTAGGTGATTTGGTACACCTAAATTTAATACCAAGTGGTGAATCCTATTTTTTTCTTAAAAATCCTTTTTATACTATTATTTTGAACCCAAATCATCGCATTTTTTTAAGTCCCATTTTAGGCCCTTTTTCTTTATTTATTTTATAAAATCAAAAACTCATTTTTTCAACCTTATCATTTTATTTAAAAAAATGTGGTGCTACAGCTGGCGACTTCGTTGGGGATTTTCAGAGAGTCCAAACACTTGGTTTAATCGATCCTTTTTTTTCTCTAACATTTTTACATATCACATTGGGATGTTTAGGTTACATTTTTCTTTTCCTTTCTTTTTTCTTTTTTTTAGGATTATTGCATTTCACACATGCAACCGCCTCTCACTCTCCGTATATGTGATGAATAACTTGTTTACTTTCATTTATATTATCGCACTCTTGCATTTGGGGTGGGAGAATGTCGCCCTAGAACCTTCGTGCATTCTTGATAATGTTTATCCCTCCTCTTAAAGGAGCACTTCATACATGCATACGTTATTTCTTTAAAATCCTTCATATTATTTTCTTTTTAGTGGTTGTCACACTATTCCTTCCTATTAGGATTATGATCGATCCATTTGAACATGTGACCATGGCACGACGTGCACGTAGTAATGTCTAATGGATCACTTGAACCCCCGACTGAAGGCCTTGGGATTGATGACCCTTAATCTCTTGGTCTAAAAGTTTGGGAGTCTGAAACCTTATCGAGTCAAGATGCATTAGTAAGTCCCAACTTCATGCATCCATATTAGAAATTATCTATGATAGATCCAACCTTACTCAATTAGGAACACTAGATATGAGAGGAGGGATTTTATCTCTCTTTCTTTGCTTTACATTTTTGTATCATTTTATTGTTTCAACGTGTTATGTGTTCTTTATCTATTGCACTAACCTCTCTTTCTTTTCTCTTCTCGTGCATTCACCAACTTTAGAAAATAAAAGTCCTGGTATGGTATTCTTTTAAGAACCTGCCAAATTAGATAGCTTGTTGTACATCTAAATTACAAGTTATTACATTTTAGTGTCCTAATATTGCACTTCATCTTAGGCCTACCCTAGTATATAAAAAGAGGGTTCCTCCAAGTCATGTTTAATTTCCGTTATTGCATATTTACTTGATTTAATAAACTAGCATCATGCATTAACCTTAGAGGAAATGCCACTTAGGGAATCCTGCATTAGTAATAAACTATCCTTTTGTCTTGGATACATAATCCAAGGAGACTTGTATATTTATATTTTTGTATCATCCAAAAGGGTAGTGCACAAGGTAAAGTAGGATCTGATCCCTTCCATGATGATGGCATTGAAGATGATGGACCAACTTTTGCACATTAGAACATGAGTCTCTAATATTCACTTTTTGGTCATTTTGTTAAAATTGGTAAAATTCCTTGCGTAAAGGACGCTAAGCTGAAGAAATTCACAAATGATTTCTCATTTTGAGATAATAAATATATCGAGGCAAAATCTTGATTTTAGAAGACTCATAGACTAATGGATTTCAACGAAATTTGTGAAATATGGAACTACAAATGGGCTGGCAATCCAATCGATTTTCGAGTAAATTGTCAATTTCATCCAATCCATTTGATTAGTTTATTCACTTTTAGGACAATCCAATTAATTTTGAATAAACCATCAATTTCATCCAATCCATTTGACCAATTTATTCATTTTTAGAACGATCCAGTTAATTTTAAATAAATCATCAATTCCATGCAATCAATTTGACCAGTCTATCCATTTTTAGAACAATCCAGTCAATTTTTGAATAAATCATTAATTACATCCGATTCAATTGACCAATTTCTTTTCTTTTAAGGTTTCAATCTATGGTTCACTGAAAAGACTAATCGAGACATTGCAATCCTCTCAAGAGTAGGTTATTTAATACTAAATTGACTTTTAACATCCCTTTATGTGTTAATCAAAGTAATCAACCTATTCGAACTTTGTCCTTATCCTATTAAGTCATATGTCTCCCACCATTCCAATTAGTCAAATTTTCAAATTGATTTTCACTCGAATGTTAGTAAAATGATTGAATCTGTCAGGTATTATATGGTGCATACCCCAAAGGATTGCATTTTTCATACTGGGTCAACCCTTGGCACAAAGGGCTCCCCCATAGGACATGCATACTGATTTTACAATTTTGCTTATTAATTCTGGGTATTTTTTTTATTTTTTTCCCTCCCTTCCATTTATAAAAGATGTTTCAATAAGGTAGAAAATATTTTTTCTATATCTGATAATAATTTTGGTCTAATAAAGTTTGAAAATTACAAGTATTACTTAATTTTTGGGCAGATCCGACAATATGAAAACATGAAAAATCTATCTGAAAGCACTAGTCTAAAGCATCTAAAAGATTTCATGATATAATTGTTCATAAAAAAAATCTCTTGATTCATTGTTCCTAACACATTTTGTCTTAAAAGAAAAAAAGAGAAAAAATGTGTATATGTATGAAAGCGTGTCCTTTAGAGAATTTTTCTTTTCTCATTTGTATTATAGTTGAGTAAAAAATTTCATTTCAAACATTTGCAATAATAAAGTTTTTCATTTAGATAATTATTGTTTTGTATATATTCACGTACGTTTCATTTTTTATTTGCTCATTAGGAGATTTCATGATGAATTTTAAGAAATAAGACTAAATTGAAATTTTTTAATTTCTTGCCCGAAAATTCACAAGTGTATGTTTAATTTTCTAAAATTTTTGCATACACTAGATTTGTGGTCCAAACTATTCAATGGGAGCTCTCAAAATCAAAAGAGGTAACTCAAACCTGTTAGTTTGTCTCAAAAGACCAACTACAATATCTTCTCTTTCATTTTACAATTCATATTTTGTCTGCTTCTACCAAATCTTCAAAGTCAGTCACACTGGTTGACAAATTTCAGAGTGGGACAATTTTTATTCTAGAAATATATCCACTGTGTCTAATCAGACTCAACCCCCATCTAAATGAAAGCAAAAATATACATTACTCTTGTTTGTTTTGAAAATTTGGAATGATACTTTAGGTGTTCGTTTATCTATGTATACAGATTTTATCATTTGTTCTCCCATTTAAACTTTTAAAACTACAATTTCGTTTCAAATAAGAGTCTTAGTAATCATAACCCCACATTGAAAAAACTTTCAAATTTTAAAAGGGAATAGATTCTCCTAAGGAGCTATTCTTTACTTTGGTTGTCATGCGAATTAAGAATAATGTTTTGGTCATCGTTTTTATTATTTAAATACTGTTTATCCTTTGCATCCTGATTTGAGATTAAATGGGTGGTTCATTTCAAAAACACTTATGATCGCACTCCATACTGGAAAAAGAGATTTGAGAATTTTTAATAATAACAAAGATACTAAAATTTTATTTTTGAAAGGGGCACGAAGTATTCAAAAAAAAAAGAGAAAGAATAAAGAGGGGGTATCTATATTTTAGAAGTTAGGAGGTTTTCAGTTCTATCATTGATATTTGAAATTTTGGTATTGGGAAAAATATATATATGTGAAAAAAATTCATCATGGAGTATTCTACATGAGTTTGAACATAACATTTAAATTTCTTCATTTGAAAAATACAATTTCTATTGTACATCAATTCACATTCTATGTTAGTATGTGATTATTTTCTAAATTTTAGAAAACATGGTTTTCTTGTTTTGTCCAAATAATGGATAGTCATTCAAACAAAATTTTTTGCAATTAAAATATGTCCAAATTAGGGCAAATTTTTATAATACATTTGTGAAATTTCGCCCAAGAATCAGGTAATATGCCTTCAAATCTATTGTTCAAAATTTCACTTTGATAAGACCGCTCCTTTCATGAGTAGTAATTGCATAATTTTTCAGAATGAAATAAAAAATTTTTGTGAAAATTCAAATACTTGTTGTCTTTGAAAAATCCATTGGTACAGGTATTTATGGTTGAAATCAACAAAAAAAATGAAAGTCAAAATCTTGTAAAATTGAAGGTCAATCATGAATAAAAAGGAACAATAATACTACATGAAAAAGTGAAAGATTGGCTTATTCATTCAGAAGGAGCATATACTTCAACAAAAAAAAAGCCCTACACTAAGGCAAAGTTCAAAAAATACAATTTTAAAAACTATCTCAAATCTACTGTATGATCTACTTTCATATGCCAACCTTTTATTTTATTGAATTTGAGTTTATCCCACTATCCGTTATTTTGTTGGATTTGGATTTTATCCTACAAACTTTTTTTTTATTAGATTTGAATTTTATCCCACCAATTGTTATTTTGTTAGATTTGGATTTTATCCCATTAACTGTTATTTTGTTGGATTTGAATTTTTCCCACCAACTGTTACATTGTTAGGTTTGGATTTTATCCCACCAATCTTTTATTTTATTTGAATTTTATTCCACAAACTGTTATTTTGTTGGATTTAAATTTTATCCCACCAACTTTTATTTTATTGTGTTTGGATTTTATCTCATCAGCTGGTATGTTGTTAGATTTGGATTTAATCCCACCAATCGTTATTTTGTTGAATTTGGATTTTATCTTACCAACCTTTTATTTTGTTGGATTTGAGTTTTATTTCACAAATTGTTATTTTATTGGATTTGAATTTTATCCCACAAACTATTATTTATTGGGTTTGAATTTTATCTCACAAACTTTTATTTTATTGGATTTGGATTTGATTCTACCAACTGTTATTTCGTTGGATTTGGATTTTATCCAACTAACTGTTATTTTGTTGGATTTGAATTTTATCCCACCAATATTTATTTTGATGCATTTGGATTTTATCCTACCAACCTTTTATATTTTTGGATTTGAATTTTATCCCACCAACGATTATTTTGTTGGATTTAAATTTTATTCACCAATTCCTATTTTATTGGATTGAATTTTATCCCATCAACTATTATTTTGTTAGATTTGAATTTTATTCCACCAATTATTATTTTGTTGGGTCGGATTTTATCCCACCAATATTTTATTTTACTAGATTTGAATTTTATCCCACAAACTGTTATTTGGTTGGGTTTGGATTTTATTCCACCAATCGTTACTTTGTTGGATTTGGATTTTATTCCACCAACAATTGGGTTTGTGTTTCGTCCCGCTAACCTTTTATTTTATTGTGTTAGGATTTCTTCCCATCAATCGTTATTTTTTTGGGTTTAAATTTTATTCCACTAACTGTTATTTTGTTGAAATTGAATTTTATCTCACCAACCTTCATTTTGTTGGATTTGAATTTTATCCTATCAACTTTTATTTTACTGGATTTAGATTTTATTCCACAAACTGTTATTTTACTGGACTTAGTTTTAACCCACCAACTGTTAGTTTATTGGATTTGGATTTTATCCCACTAATCATTATTTTGTTGGGATTGGATTTTATTCTACCAACCTTTATTTTATTGAGTTTGGATTATATCACATCAACAATTATTTTGTTGGGTTTGATTTTTAATTCCATAAACGGTTATTTTATTGGTTTTGGATTTTATCCTACCAACCATTATTTTGTTGGGTTTGAATTTTATCCCACCAACCTTTAGGAAGCTATGAGAAATTGTTTAATTTGAATTTTATTCAACCAACTGTTATTTTGTTGGGTTTGGAATTCATCCTACCAGCCTTTATTTTGTTGGATTTGACATTTGATTTTATCCCATTAACTGTTATTTTGTTGGGTTTGGATTTTATCCCATAAATCGTTATTTTGTTGGGTTTGGGTTATATCCCACCAACTTTTATTTTGTTAGATTTAAATTTTTTCCCACAAACAATTATTTTGTTGTGTTTTGATTTTATCCCGCAAACCATTATTTTTTTTGGGATTTGAGTTTTATCCCACCAAACTTTTTATTTTATTTGATTTGAATTTTATCCCATAAACTGTTATTTTGTTGAGTTTGGGATTTATTCTACCAACTTTTATTTTGTTGGATTTGAGTTTTTATTTTATTTTACAAACTGTTATTTTGTTGGATTTGAATTTAATCCCACAAACTTTTATTTTGTTGGGTTTGAATTTTATCCCACCTGTCGCGCCCAACTTTTTTAGGTGTGGAAGTAGTGTGTAAGATATGTATGTGAACGTGTGTGAAAGTGAAAATAGAAGACCGTGGGATTGTGAAATGCGACGGTTTGGCCAAATAAAGTTCAAAAAGGATTTTTTGGATGAAAAAATGGAGTCGCCACTTGGTATAGAGTTAGGGTGTACCAAGTCACCCAAAAATGATTTTTTGTGTTTTGAAAGAAAAAAGTAAACAAACCCTTTTAAAGAACTTTTAGGTCTACGTAACCAAAGAAAGGGATCGGGGGTCACATTTGATAAGGGAGAAGGCAAAGGCAAAGCCTAAGGCACTCCCTTACCCTAGCCAAAGTTAGTTGCGTGACTTAGCCCCACTTTTCCTAATTCTTCTACCCAAAATATGCATTGCATGTTGGATGTGACTAATGGATATGAAAAGGAAAGAAAAATGCAATCCTAAATCTAAAATGTCTCTTATGAGGCTTTTTGGTCTCAACCACATGAGTTGTGGTGGCCAATAAGGAAAGTCCTCACAGAGGTCGCAAATGTGCAAATGAAGACTCAAGTATGAGTGCAAGTGTGAAAATGTAAGAAAACGTGCATGTGTGCAAATGTAAGACAAGTGCATGTGTGCAAATTGAGAAAATAAAGGTGTTTGTGTGCAAATGGATGAAAATATGATAGTAGATACATATAAATGCAATTGGGTGCAATTTGTGAGGTAGAAAAACAAGTGACAAGAAGAAAAATGTGTGAACATGGCATTTGTATTGAGAAAGATATAAGTAATGAGAAAATATCGATAAAGAAAGTGAGGAAGTGATATGATAAAAATGAGAGTGTATGAACCCATAGGAATGCATCAAGTCGGGTACGGGAATGACTCCTAACTTCACGACTTTAATTTTTCCTTTGATTAGAAGGAAGAACTAGCGTGCTAAGGCTATTTTGTAGCCACACTCGCTCGTTTCCCTTACCAAAAGGGGACTCTCAAGCAAATGTACCCTATAACTAGCATGAGGATGCAAAAACCTAAAATGAAGGGGAAAGGATTGGAGGAGCATGCCAAATGCTAGAAAACTAAGAAAAATGTATGAAATGTAGTGAAACATGCAAGCATGTACTAACGAGAGGGGACGGCCTATTGGGTTTAGCATTGGACTAGCCCTTTTCTAAAATTCTCTCACAAGCATTGGACTTGCGAGAGTTCAAAGAGAAAGACCCTGACCAGCGTTGGACTAGCCACGGTGACGCCACACATTCATTATAAACCAAATAAATCATGTGAAGGCTAATAAAGCAAATAAACACATAAATCACATATTGCACATAACACATAAGCATGGTATCTAGATGCAAGACCCTAAAAAAGCAAGTAACACGTAGCACGTAGGCATGCAAATCACTAATGAACCTATTACATTGGCTAACTAAAACAAATGGGGAAGGGGAAAAGTGAATAAAAATGCTCTCCAAGCCCTATCTATTACAAGCCAAGAGGTGTACACATACCCCATAAAAGAATAACTTAATAAAGCTAAAGTAAATGAAATAAAGGAATTAAAGAAAGGCAAGGAAAGCAAAGTAGACATGCAATTCTCACTTAGCACGTTGGATCACATAGAGGAGAGACAAAAAAAAGGATAAAAGAAGTTATACCTCCCCATTCATGACGTTAGTAAAGTAAACAAGACTCAACTTGGGCTAGAGTCACCAAAGAAAGGGATAACTTGGGCTAAAACCATCAAAACAAGGGATTAATGCACCACTTTAAAGATAAGTAAAATGAAAGGCAAAAGGGAAACTCAGAATCCCTTAGGAACTTCAAAAGGGGTACTAACAAACCACCAAATCCTCCCTAATTGTGACTTAAATGTAATCAAATAATGCTTAAAGACCAAGAAAACGGAATGACCCATCCAATTCCCAAATATAGCATCTACTAGGGACCCAAAAGCAAACCTTAATCAATCATTCGAGTCTAATCGAAACATTTAAGAACTTCAGAGGTTCAAAAGCAAAGACGAGTCAAGTAATCACAAATAATCACATACATGTTGAAGCAATTAAATAACTTAAACAGCCATGTTCGCAAAGCTAGGGCCTAATTGAAAGGAAAAAGGAAGTTTGAGGGGTCAATTTGATCGATTTTTCCAATTATTTGGGCCACAGTGGAACAAAAGAAAATTTGAAGGGTTAGAATGCAAGTTATGAAAATTTTTCCATGCATGCAATGGAATTCTCTTCGTTTCTGCTGGTTCCTTACCAGGTTTCTCAAATGCAATCCTAACGTAGCTAGAATATCAGCCAAACAATCAAAACCGCAACACTAAACCAAATCCAACCACAACCCAACAGGTCCACAACTAAAAATGAAATCATGCAAGTTCTGGCAATACAAAGAAAATTCGGAACTTTCTTGTTCTCTGCTGCACTTTTCATTCAACAATTTTTGCAACTCCAAGAAACTTTCGGCCAGCCAGATTCATGCCAAGCCTTGATTTCCAACATGGCTACAACTTAACAACAATGAGATTCTTGGAAGACTTTCATGCAAGTTTTATGCAACAAAAGAAAACAAGAAAGTTTCTACAATTAGAGCTCACAGATTTCTGCAACCGAAAAATCATCACGGCAACCCCATTTTCATGCGCAAAACAACAATCTTAAACATGAATTTGATCAGAACTTTTTCGACCAAACATCCCAAAACTTAATCTAAGCAATAAGGCTCACGATTTCAGCATCTAAACAAACCAAGACATAGAAGGGAATTTGCACAAAAATGCTAGAAAATGGCTCGGTCAATCCTGGTTTGTCCATTTTTCAGCAATCATCTGGTCATAGTTCAAGTGTTTAAGACCCAAACATGCAAACTCCAGCACCAAACTTCCACTCACTCCCTTCTACACAAGACTGACTAACAGATTAGAAAAGGCTAAAACTCAGCGCATGGTTACGGCCAAGGAAAACGCCAGAGTAGGTGCGGCAACCTTGCCCTGCTGCAAATTTTCCAAACATAAATCTTAACATGTCTTAAGCATGACTACCTATCCCCTAACCATCCCAACCCGCAGGAACCAAGCCAAGAAAAACGAGGAAACACAAAAGAAATGCAGTATGGTCCGAACTTGGCTTTCCTATTACGGGTTTCTGGGTTTGCAGAAGGTCATTTAAGACTCAAACAACGCACCCAAAAGGTTTCAACAGATCCCCGGCAAACAAAAATGAATGCGAAAGAAAATCAGCAAGATCGAACGAATACAAGCTGTACAGAATAAAGCAGGAAACCATCGGAGGGCCAAACGGATAGAAGGAGAACAAAACAAATCAGACAAAAATGAACTCAGCAATGAAAGTTTCTAACTTTTGGCAAAGTCATCTCTGTAAGCAAGTAAACCTGACCAACTCGACTCAAATGAAACTTTATCCAACAGCACCTTCAAATAACAGGCGACAGCGATCTCTAATGCACTCAGGAAAAGGAAAAAAAATGCATACAGATCTCCAAGATAATCATACCCAGAAGATACGCATAGCACTCCATACCAGTTTCCCGGATAGTAATGAAAGAACATGCTGATATAAACGAAACGTGAGTCAAGAAAACAATAGCTACCTTCAATCCAAATCTGATGCACTGTGAAGACGCTCCCTGGAAAAAGGTCCCGACTTTGAAAGAAATTCTTCTAGGTTGCTCTTTTCCTTCCATTGATTTTCGTCTCCGGCCTCCTTCTCCGAATCTCCTCAGTTGCAGCGCTCTCCTTAGCGCTCAGCCTGCGGCTCTTTCGGCCCGTAAGTTTTCCTTTCCTCTGTGTTGTTTTAGCCCAGCCGCCAACCTCAGCTCTCCTCCGACGCTAGTGTTCTTAGTTGTTCCTGAAACCCTCACTCTTTCTTCCTAGCTCTGCCCCTTTTCAGCCACAGGCCCCCCAGCCCGTTCCTCTTTTTTTCCTCCCGGCTCTCCCCTCTCCGAAACTCTCTCTAGCCCTCCAACTTTTCCCTTCACTCTTTTCTGGTTTCTTTCTCGTCCAAAGCTTCCTCTGTGTTTTTCCTACCGCCGTCAACCCAAGAACCCCCCTTCTCTGCTGTTTTCTTTTCTTTTATATTCAACACATACTCTCAAACCCTCACCTGAAAGGTGAGGATGAGAGTGGAGGTTTTTGCTGGGCATCCGATGGGTGGCACATCTGCCGCATGCAATTTTGTTGCGCGCAGTTTTTTTTTTTTAATTGATGATTCAATAAAAACAAAAATAATATTTTAAATAAAAATCAGATAAATAATAAAAAAACTCGGAATAAAAGATAAAAATAAAATTCCTAACAACAAATGATGTTTGATTAATGATTTTCTTTTCTTTTTCTTTTCTCTTTTTTTTTTTTTTTTCTCTCTTTTTGTTCTTTTTTTCTCTCTTTTTTTTTAATTAAATAGTGAAAAGGAAAATAAAACATATTTTAAGGAAAATTTTTCTCTTTTCACAAATTTTATGCTAAAAACAATCTTGCAATAAAATAATTAGTTAAAAGGGTAAAAACGAATACAAAATAAAAATAAAAATAAATAAAAATAAAAAATAAAAAAAAAAATAATAGGCCATAATAATTTGAGACGTACCAAAAGTCTAAACCTAAAATCATGGAATCAGATACGAATAACAAAGAAATGAAATTAGGACAAAAATAAATAAAATAAAATAAAATAAAATAAATGAAATACAGAATAGTTAAAATTTTGGTGTCTACAGTTTGCCCCTCTTTGTCTGAGTTTTGGAAAAAACTTGAGACAAAGAAGTAGACACCAAATACTTACCTGCCTTATTCGGCTGCGAATGATTCCAACGATTGCCGCTCTTGAAACGAGGACTGACCTCTTTATCAAAATGTTGAAATGGGATTTACCCAAACAGGAATTTAAACGGGACTGACCCGAACAGGAATTTAAAACGGGACTGACCCGAACAGAAATTTAAACGAGACTGACCCGAACTGACCCGAACAGGAATTTAAACGGGACTGACCCGAACAAGAAATTTAAACGGGACTGACCCGAACAAGGAATTTAAAACGGGACTGACCCGAACAGAAAATTTAAATTCGTGAAATGCTCACTAGTGGGACTGACTCGAACAGGAATTTAAAATGGGACTGACCCGAACAGAAAATTTAAATTCGTGAAATGCTCACTAGTGGGACTGACCCACGGCTAGTGTCGATGCAAATGAAATGCTAGTATGTATGAAAAAACTGCATAAGACTTGCTCGAAAAATTCTCCAAAGATTTGCCACAGTGTGTTGAATTGGTCAGTGGGATTAAACCTGAGCCTGCCATGAAAATCGGGCGGTTAGTGGGATTGAACCCGAGCCTGCCTTTAATTGAGCGGTCAGTGGGATTTAACCTGAGCCTGCCTCGATGGTGAGTCGGTCAGTGGGATTGAACCCGAGCCTGCCTTGAATTGAGCGGTCAGTGGAATTTAACCCGAGCCTGTCTCGATGTTCGGTCAGTCAGTGGGATTGAACCCGAGCCTGCCTTGAATTGAGCGGTCAGCGGGATTTAAGTCCCAATTTGATAAAAGTGGTGAACAAGTGATTGAATTTGATTTGTCAAGAAATAAGAAATTAAACTTGATTTTTTATTTTTGACCTATCTGATTTTTTTTTCTTTTTTTTTTGACTTTTCTTTTCAACTTTTTGACTTTTGATTTTCAGGAGAATCTTTTCAAAAAAAAATGATTTGCCCCAATTTAAATAATTGTCACCGATCTTTCGATCTGCTTTATTGTTTTTCCTCAAAACTTTGCTTCAGTTCCTTTTCTCAGCTCAAACCATGAATATTCAATTCTTGGACGACATCTCACAGTTCAAAATTTGCCCCAGTTCCGTTATTTGAAACGAGCATGGACCTGCAAAAGAAATGAACAAATAATGCCACCACCATCCGATCAATTCCTCCTTCAAGAAATGTGTAAACATGAGTACTTTGATGTTTTTCTCTTGATGCTTTGAAAACTCAACTTTGCTCTGTGATCTGATCAAATTCCATTTACCTCCAATGCTAATAAGGCCCTTGGTGGTCAGGAATTTTTAATAAATCACGGGGATTGCCATCTGATGAACCCAAAGAGATAAACAAGACCATGAAACTCATGAAAGAACATTCTATTTACACAACAAATGATGAAAATTTCAGTAATATGAAAACAATCATTTATTTTTACTGAAAGAAAATGAATTTTAAAGAAATGAATCTATAAATTTGACAAATTACGCTTGAGAAACCAAAATATTCCGACTTCAAACAAAATGCCCCGCTTGACCCTTTAGACATCATCCGCCCGGAATTCAATGTTGGCAACAGAAAATCCACAATGCGAGGGGGAATCCCAAATGAACCGAATCACCAGCTTTCTAATTCCAATCTCACTTTTTCTCGTGAAACTCTACATTAGCGCCCTTTCAGGTTTTCACTAAAGCTACTCCCACTTTTTGTTGTTTTTTTCCATTTTTCATTCTTTTTGCCTTTCTCTTCTTTCTTTTCTTTTCTTCTTCTCTTTTTCCTTTTCTTTTCAAAAGTGCCCTTTTCGAAATTTCACCTGATGAACAAATCTTGCCAATAGCCTTTATCAACTTAAAAAATGTGTTTTAAGAAATAATGGCATCAGTACGACAACCCTTCCCTTACGAAATGAGTGAAGGCGTATTGACATCATTTGCCATGTGACTTAGAAAATTTCCTTGAAAGAGGTGATACCAAGAACGGAAGCCAGGTCTTTTTGGTTTTTATAATGGGGTCTGGTGAGGTGTTAAGAAAAAGGTTAAGGCTTGAAGGCAGATTTCTGAAAGTGTTTTAAATGACCTGAAATCGCATTGTTGCATCAACCCTATTTTATGGTTAAACCAAAACTTGTCCCAGTTTATTTTCAACTGAGATTCTTTGTTCTTTCATTTTCCTTCCTTTCTTCTGTCATTCCACTCATCTTTTGAAATATTCACAATTTGTCCCAGTTCATTTTTAACTGAGGTTTTCTTTTATTCATTTCCTTTTTTTTCGGCTTTCCTTCGAATATTGAATTTGCCCCAGTATGGGATTTTCTTTTCTTTTCAAAACTACAATTGCCCTAGTGTGGGGTTTGCAATTTTCAGGGGTTGGCAAAGGAAATAATTTATTCTGAAGGTTCAAAAGGAAGAACTAAGGATAAAATGTCTCAATGGGAAAGGAAGAAGGCCTGACTTTTATTCCATTCTTTGCATCAACCCTTGAAAGGAAACTTTCATTTATCAGATGAAGAATTTCTTACACATATCCGAATTGATCGGTTGAGGGAAAATTTGTCCACCCCACTTCTGCGAGAACTAATACTTTGCCATGCAACACCTTCTTGATAATAAAAGAACCTTGCCCATTCGCGGTGAACTCTTCTTTTAGCTTTATTTCATACCAACAAAAGCTACCACAATGACAAAAGCTCATTCTCTTTTGATAGCACTTGTAATGACAAATGGCATTCAGATGCTTCTTATCAATTGACCACTGAAATTGTGCTCCCACTTCAGCTTAAGTTTCTCTTTATATCATTTGTGTTCCTTTGGAAACACTCTCTGATGTCTCTTCGCTATTCCCTCATTTTGAAGTCCAAATTCCCATTCATTAAACTTTGGAACAGTGATATCCAAAGGGTCAGAGCATTTTATTCTTGGTCATCTGAAAAGAATGGGTAAGTAATACAGTATATAAAAAACTGTATATTTTAAATTTCAAAAGAAGGACAAAATGTCATAATACGCTATTTAACAAAAGACACGCTATAAGATTTGTATTGAAAAGACATTTGAGTTAAAACTATTTACAAAAACGAAAATGCAACAGATGAACAATGCAAATGATTTCTCCCATAATTCATAAGCAAAGGCAATCCCCTAGATTTACCAAAATTCCCTTCGGGAGGAAATGTGATTTGCAATTCAATTTTAGATGGCTATGTCGAGAACAAAAGGCTTCTGGACTATTTTGATTATTTCATTCTCCCCCACAATGTGTTTGGCAGACTGTTCAAACTCCTCTTTAGTGACAATGGCCGCTATAGTATCCTCGTGCGCAGGAAAAGGGTTTTCGCTGACACTTGATCCTTGTTCATTTCTCATTCTCAAAATTATGTCTCCACCCTCGATCATGTCTTGAATTTCATGTTTAAGTACCCGACAATTGGCAGTAGAATGTCCCGGACCTCCAGAATGATAGGCACAAAAAGATTGAGGATCATAATCAGGGGGAACTCCTTTAGTATAGACTTTAGGAGTTATTGTACCAATTTTCCCTGCGGCCTTGAGCTGCGCATATAGTTGATCAAGGGGCTGACCTAGATTGGTAAAAATTCTATATCGGGCCGGGTCTTGGGTGCCAGCAGTTTGTTGATAGTTGTAGTTCTGGTTGATGGGTAAAGTGGGTCTTGGATGATAAGAAGGGCGAGCTCTAGTTTGAAGGTTAGGTGGAGAAATATGAAATGGTGTAGTGGGTGTGTTTGGGTACTTTGGTCGGGGTCGAGGGTGGTTAACGGTGGTATGATAAACAAATCGAAGGTGTGATTGGTACGGGTAATGGGGTGAGTAGGTGGGATTTTGTTGGTATCTAGGTCGGAAAGCAGGGTCTCGGTTCGAAACAAATGAAGCTTCCTCTTCTCTCTTTTTAAACAGGGATTTCTTGCTATTGCTGCCTTGACTTTGCATCGCGTCCAATTGTGATTTCAGAGCCGACACGTTAACAATCTTTCCTGCCCTCATAAACTCCTCATATTCTTCTAATTTATTTACAATTTCGGCAAAAGAACACCCAGTCATTTGAAAAATTTCCTCAAAGTAAGGCGGGTCATGAGCTTTGATGAACGTGCGAATAATCTCGTTTTCCGTCATAGGAGGCTCCACCTTGGCGGCCAATTTCCTCCATCTCTTCGCGTACATCTTGTGGTCCTCAGATGGTTTTCTTTCAGTCCCCTCAAGTGTGGCCCTTGTTGGAGCAAGCTCGCAATTGTATTCGTACTGCCTCATAAAAGCAGTTGACAAATCCATCCAAGATCTCATACCCTCAGGCTTCAAATTGGAATACCAATCCAACGCGTCGCCTTCTAGACTTTCGGGAAATAAGCGCACAGGTAGATTCTCATCATCTATCGACTTCCCTAACTTGTTTGCAAACATCCGGAGGTGAGTCTTGGGATTGCCAGTTCTATCGTACTTGCTAAATTTGGGTGCTTTGAAACCCGTCGGCAATTGCATATCCGAAAACAGGCACAGCTCGTTGTAGTCTAGACCTCCTTGCTTGCTCACACCTTGGCTTTTCCTTATAAACTCCTCAAACCGATCTAATCTCTTTAGTAAATTCTTGTCCACTGGTGCGGATGACTCCCCGGCTTCAACTTTCCCCTGAGCAGCGATATCTAGGGTGAATGGCTCAGCAGTGGAGTAATAATGAGGCCCATGTGGTTTGAATGGCATGCTCATAGTGATTGACGGATAATTTTGGGGAATTTGGACATGAGAAGGGTTAGTTTGGATGTGAGGTGCATAAGTAGGCTGTGGGTCATGAGTGGGATAAGTAAAGGCTTCTTCGGGTGGATTTATGACATTTGAAGTAACAGGAGCTGGAATATAAGGTAAGAGTATTGGTTGAGGTTCAGATTGGCCAGGGGGTAAGGGCTCATGTTGTTGCTCACCGCTAGCACCACTAGTGACTAATTGGTCGATCACGCGCCGTTGGACCATCATTTCAACGCTTAGCTCATTAAATCGGTTGAGAACTTCGTTCAGCTGAGCTCCCAGATTTGCCAAATCAGTTGATGATGTTATTACGGGCCTATCAGATGGTTCTGGATGGGTACTCATGTTTACACTTTCTCTTGAAATTCGGCTATGTGATTGAGTAATAATGGGGCTTCTTTGTGTAGCAATATTTGTGATTACTACCTGAGAGTGTAAGAAAACCCTTATTAGATGCCCTTCTTGATTGACTGTTGTCAAAAAGAAAGAAAAAAGGAAAAGAAAAAAGATAAGAGTTAGTAAAAATTAAAGTAATTCGGATGCATGTCCTATTGGGGAACCCTTTTAGTGCCAAGGGTAGGCCTAGCATGAGAATGCAATCCTCTGAGGTAGGCACTATACCATACCTGATGAATCCGATCAACTCATTGACAGTTGGTTGGAAAGTAATTTGAAAATTTTTTGGGCCAATTGAACAGCAGGAAACATCTAAATGAAGGAATGGTTTTGGTTGGCACCGGAATTCGTACAAATCAATTTAATTTTGACGAACTTTATATTGGACATTTTTTAACATGGGTCGAAACCCTAATCTATCCAAATGCAATGAATGTAATGGGTGATTTTCTTAACAACAACTAGTTCTAATTCTAGATTTGACATAAAAACCCTAATTGGTCAAATGGATCGAATGAAATTGATAAACTTTGCTAGATTGCTCTAAAAATAGACACACTTGATCGAATAGATTGAATGAACTTGAAGATTTATTCGAAAATGACTTGATCACCCTAAAAAGGGTAAACTGGTTAAATGAATTGAATGAAATTGATGATTTATTCAAAAATCGACCAGATCACCCAAAAAGGGTAAATTGGTCAAATGAATTGAATGAAATTGATGGTTTATTCAAAAATGGGTTGAATTGCCCACCCATTGGTAATTTTCAAAAATTCATTGCGATGCATTAGTCTATGAGCCTCCTAAAATCAAAATTTGGCCTCAATACATTTATCGTCTCAAGAATGAGGAATCATTTGTGAATTTCTTTAAGTCAATGTCCTTTAAGCAAGGGATTTTTACCAACTATGTTAAAAATGGCCAAAAGATGATTGTTAGATGCTCATATTCCAATGCGTAAAGATTGCTTTGCCGTCTTCGAAGAGATCAGGTCCTACCTTACCTCGTGCACTACTCCTTCAGATAATACAAAAAATATAAACGTGCAAGTCTCCTTGGATTAAGTATCCGAGACATAAGGTGGTTTTATTCCTAACACGGGATCCCCTAAATGACATTCCCTTTCTAGGGTTTAATGCATGATGCCATTTATTAAAACGATGTAAATATGTGACAAATATGGCCTAAAGGGCATAAATAATGCATCGGGGGGAAAAGGTCTAAAATGAAATGTACTTATTGAAAATTAAGTGTAATGACTGAAATTTAAACATGTGAGTTATCTAGTGGGTAAGTCACTAAAAGAGTGCCAAAGAGGCCTTTTATTGCTAAGGCACATGAATGCAAGCCAAGAAAACAACGAAATGGTTAGTGCAATTGATAGTACACGTAACATATTGGAAGCAATTAAGAAAAAAAATACAATAAAAGCAAGTAAAAGGGGTGGAACCCCTTCCCTCGTGCCTAATGTGCTTAAAAAAAGGGTGAGACTGACTCTAACCTAGGAAAATTCTACAATGGATGCATGAGGCTGGGGCTTACTAATGCAACTAGATTCGATAAGGTTTAAAAATGTCCCCAAGCCTTCAGACCTAAGGGAATGGGTCATCAATCCCAAGACCCTCGGTCGGTGGCTCGAGCGATCCTCTAGGTACTGCTATGGGCGCAGAGCACACCATCCACATACCTAGAGAAATCATTCCTAGTCCTACAAGGCGGTGTGGGAAAGAGCCCACGAAAATAAAATAAAATGGGATAACAGTAAATAAACGTGCACGTATAAAGTGTTCCCTATTTTGAAGGAAATGGTTGAGAACCAACGCGAGACTCTAAAGGTGACACACTCCCCCCCCAAATACAATGCAAAGCGCGAGTAAAATATACATCCAAACAACCAATCATACATATGTGAGTGAGGGAGTATTTTGATACGCGCGCGAGGCAAAAGGTCCTAAAATGGAAAATGCAACCCTAATATCCAAATGCTATGCATAAAAAGGGTAGAAAACGAAAAAGAATGGCTAAATCAAATGCTTGGACCCATTTAGAAAGTCCCCAGTGGAGTCGCCAAGTTGTCGCGCCCCACTTTTTGAGGTGTGGAAGTAGTGTGTGAGATATGTATGTGAACCTGTGTGAAAGTGAAAATAGAAGGCCGTGGGATTGTGAAATGCAATGGTTTGGCCAAATAAAGTTCAAAAAGGGTTTTTTGGATGAAAAAATGGAGTCGCCACTTGGTATAGAATTAGGGTGTACCAAGTCACCCAAAAATGATTTTTTGTTTTTTGAAAGAAAAAAGTAAACAAACCCTTTTAAAGAACTTTTAGGTCTACGTAACCAAAAAAGGGATCGGGAGTCACATTTGATAAGGGAGAAGGCAAAGGCAAAACCTAAGGCACTCCCTTACCCTAGCCAAAGTTAGTTGCGTGACTTAGCCCCACTTTTCCTAATTCTTCTACTCAAAATATGCATTGCATGTTGGATGTGACTAATGGATATGAAAAGGAAAGAAAAATGTAATCCTAAATCTAAAATATCTCTTATGAGGTTTTTTGGTTCCAACCACATGAGTTGTGGTGCCCAATAAGGAAAGTCCTCATAGAGGTCGCGAATGATGCAAATGAAGACTCAAGTATGAGTGCAAGTGTGAAAATGTAAGAAAACGTGCATGTGTGCAAATGTAAGACAAGTGCATGTGTGCAAATTGAGAAAATAAAGGTGTTTGTGTGCAAATGGATGAAAATATAATAGTAGATACATATAAGTGCAATTGGGTGCAATTTGTGAGGTAGAAAAACAAGTGACAAAAAGAAAAATGTGTGAACATGGCATTTGTATTGAGAAAGATATAAGTAATGAGAAAATGTAGATAAAGAAAGTGAGGAAGTAATATGATAAAAATGATAGTGTATGAACCCATAGGAATGCATCAAGTCGGGTACGGGAATGACTCCTAACTTCACGACTTTAATTTTCCTTTGATTAGAAGGAAGAACTAGCGTGCTAAGGCTATTTTGTAGCCACACTCGCTCGTTTCCCTTACCAAAAGGGGACTCTCAAGCAAATGTACCCTATAACTAGCATGAGGATGCAAAAACCTAAAATGAAGGGGAAAGGATTGGAGGAGCATGCCAAATGCTAGAAAACTAAGAAAAATGTATGAAATGTTGTGAAACATGCAAGCATGTACTAACGAGAAGGGACGGCCTATTGGGTCTAGCATTGGACTAGCCCTTTTCTAAAATTCTCTCACAAGCATTGGACTTGCGAGAGCTCAAAGAGAAAAACCCTGACCAGCGTTGGACTAGCCACGGTGACGCCACACATTCATTATAAACCAAATAAATCATGTGAAGGCTAATAAAGCAAATAAACACATAAATCACATATTGCACATAACACATAAGCATGGTATCTAGATTCAAGACCATAAGAAAGCAAGTAACACGTAGCACGTAGGCATGCAAATCACTAATGAACCTATTACATTGGCTAACTAAAACAAATGGGAAAGGGGAAAAGTGAATTAAAATGCTCTCCAAGCCCTATCTATTACAAGCCAAGAGGTGTACACATACCCCATAAAAGAATAACTTAATAAAGCTAAAGTAAATGAAATAAAGGAATTAAAGAAAGGCAAGGAAAGCAAAGTAGACATGCAATTCTCACTTAGCACGTTGGATTACATAGAGGAGAGACAAAAAAAAGGATAAAAGAAGTTATACCTCCCCATTCATGACGTTAGTAAAGTAAACAAGACTCAACTTGGGCTAGAGTCACCAAAGAAAGGGATAACTTGGGCTAAAACCATCAAAACAAGGGATTAATGCACCACTTTAAAGATAAGTAGAATGAAAGGCAAAAAGGAAACTCAGAATCTCTTAGGAACTTCAAAAGGGGTACTAACAAACCACCAAATCCTCCCTAATTGTGACTTAAATGTAATCAAATAATGCTTAAAGACCAAGAAAACGGAATGACCCATCCAATTCCCAAATATAGCATCTACTAGGGACCCAAAAGCAAACCTTAATCAATCATTCGAGTCTAATCGAAACATTTAAGAACTTCAGAGGTTCAAAAGCAAAGACGAGTCAAGTAATCACAAATAATCACATACATGTTGAAGCAATTAAATAACTTAAACAGCCATGTTCGCAAAGCTAGGGCCTAATTGAAAGGAAAAAGGAAGTTTGAGGGGTCAATTTGATCGATTTTTCCAATTATTTGGGCCACAGTGGAACAAAAGAAAACTTGAAGGGTTAGAATGCAAGTTATGAAAACTTTTCCATGCATGCAATGGAATTCTCTTCGTTTCTGCTGGTTCCTTACCAGGTTTCTCAAATGCAATCCTAACGTAGCTAGAATATCAGCCAAACAATCAAAACCGCAACACTAAACCAAATCCAACCACAACCCAACAGGTCCACAACTAAAAATGAAATCATGCAAGTTCTGGCAATACAAAGAAAATTCGGAACTTTCTTGTTCTCTGCTGCACTTTTCATTCAACAATTTTTGCAACTCCAAGAAACTTTCGGCCAGCCAAATTCATGCCAAGCCTTGATTTCCAACATGGCTACAACTTAACAATAATGAGATTCTTGGAAGACTTTCATGCAAGTTTTATGCAACAAAAGAAAACAAGAAAGTTTCTACAACTAGAGCTCACAGGTTTCTGCAACCGAAAAATCATCACGCCAACCCCATTTTTGTGCGCAAAACAACAATCTTAAACATGAATTTGATCAGAACTTTTTCAACCAAACATCCCAAAACTTAATCTAAGCAATAAGGCTCACGATTTCAGCATCCAAACAAACCAAGACATAGAAGGGAATTTGCACAAAAATGCTAGAAAACGGCTCGGTCAATCCTGGTTTGTCCATTTTTCAGCAATCATCTGGTCATAGTTCAAGTGTTTAAGACCCAAACATGCAAACTCCAGCACCAAACTTCCACTCACCCCCTTCTACACAAGACTGACTAACAGATTAGAAAAGGCTAAAACTCAGCGCATGGTTACGGCCAAGGAAAATGCCAGAGTAGGTGCGGCAACCTTGCCCTGCTGCAAATTTTCCAAACATAAATCTTAACATGTCTTAAGCATGACTACCTATCCCCTAACCATCCCAACCCTCAGGAACCAAGCCAAGAAAAACGAGGAAACACAAAAGAAATGCAGTATGGTCCGAACTTGGCTTTCTTATTGAGGGTTTCTGGGTTTGCAGAAGGTCATTTAAGACTCAAACAACGCACCCAAAAGGTTTCAACAGATCCCCGGCAAACAAAAATGAACGCGAAAGAAAATCAGCAAGATCGAACGAATACAAGCTGTACAGAATAAAGCAGGAAGCCATCGAAGGGCCAAACGGATAGAAGGAGAACAAAACAAATCAGACAAAAATGAACTCAGCAATGAAAGTTTCTAACTTTTGGCAAAGTCATCTCTGTAAGCAAGTAAACCTGACCAACTCGACTCAAATGAAACTTTATCCAATAGAACCTTCAAATAACAGGCGACAGCGATCTCTAATGCACTCAGGAAAAGGAAAAAAAACGCATACAGATCTCCAAGATAATCATACCCGGAAGATACGCATAGCACTCCATACCAGTTTCCCGGATAGTAATGAAAGAACATGCTGATATAAACGAAACGTGAGTCAAGAAAACAATAGCTACCTTCAATCCAAATCTGATGCACTGTGAAGACGCTCCCTGGAAAAAGGTTCCGACTTTGAAAGAAATTCTTCTAGGTTGCTCTTTTCCTTCCGTTGATTTTCGTCTCCGGCCTCCTTCTCCGAATCTCCTCAGTTGTAGCGCTCTCCTTAGCACTCAGCCTGCGGCTCTTTCGGCCCGTAAGTTTTCCTTTCCTCTGTGTTGTTTTAGCCCAGCCGCCAACCTCAGCTCTCCTCTGACGCTAGTGTTCTTAGTTGTTCCTGAAACCCTCACTCTTTCTTCCTAACTCTGCCCCTTTTCAGCCACAGGCCCCCCAGCCCGTTCCTCTTTTTTTCCTCCCAGCTCTCCCCTCTCCGAAACTCTCTCTAGCCCTCCAACTTTTCCCTTCACTCTTTTCTGGTTTCTTTCTCGTCCAAAGCTTCCTCTGTATTTTTCCTACCGCCGTCAACCCAAGAACCCCCCTTCTCTGCTGTTTTCTTTTCTTTTATATTCAACACATACTCTCAAACCCTCACCTGAAAGGTGAGGATGAGAGTGGAGGTTTTTGCTGGGCATCCTAGGGCCATCCGATGGGTGGCACATCTGCCGCATGCAATTTTGCTGCGCGCAGTTTTTTTTTTTTTGAATTGATGATTCAATAAAAACAAAAATAATATTTTAAATAAAAATTAGATAAATAATAAAAAACCTCGGAATAAAAGATAAAAATAAAATTCCTAATAACAAATGATGTTTGATTAATGATTTTCTTTTCGTTTTCTTTTCTCTTTTTTTTTGTTTTTTTCTCTCTTTTTTTTAATTAAATAGTGAAAAGGAAAATAAAACATATTTTAAGGAAAATTTTTCTCTTTTCACAAATTTTATGCTAAAAACAATCTTGCAATAAAATAAATAGTTAAAAGGGTAAAAACGAATACAAAATAAAAATAAAATAAAAAATAATAGGTCATAATAATCTGAGACGTACCAAAAGTCTAAACCTAAAATCATGGAATCGGATACAAATAACAAAGAAATGAAATTAGGACAAAAATAAATAAAATAAAATAAAATAAAATAAATGAAATACAGAATAGTTAAAAATTTGGTGTCTACACCACCAACCGTTATTTTATCGAATTTGAATTTTATCCCACAAATTATTATTTTGTTAAGTTTGAATTTTATTCCACCAATCATTTATTTTGTCAGATTTGTATTTTATCCTGCCAACTTCTGTTTTGTTGGATTTGAATTTTGTCCCATCAACCTTTATTTTGTTGGAATTAAATTTATCCAATCAATTGTTATTTTGTTAGATTTGAATTTTATCTTACAACCGTTATTTTGTTGGATTTGAATTTTATCCCACCAACTTTTATTTTGTTGGATTTGAATTTTATCCCACCAACCGTTATTTTATCGAATTTGGATTTTATCCCACAAATTATTATTTTGTTAAATTTAAATTTTATTCCACCAATCATTATTTTGTTAGATTTATATTTTATCCTGCCAACTTCTATTTTGATGGGTTTAAATTTTGTCCCATTAAACTTTATTTTGTTGGAATTAAATTTATCCAATCAATTGTTATTTTGTTGGATTTGAATTTTATCCCACCAACTTTTATTTTGTTGAATTTGGATTTTATCCTCCCAACTGTTAATTTTTTGGGTTTGAATTTTATCCAATCAATCTTTATTTTGTCGAGTTTGAGTTTTATTTTACTGTTTATCTCAATTCATATCTTTTGATGATTACAAAACAAACGGATGTTACTAATACTTTTTGTAGAGACTCTTTTCAGAAATGTCACTAATCAGGTCTGAGGGCTTAGAGCAAAAAGAAAATCAAAAAGGGTAAAAAGTGCTGAGGAAGATGTCGGACGCATAAAAGGAGAGTATCGGACGTCTGACATCCATTGAGTAACTTCGGACGTGTGAAAAACTCAGACTCGAACGTCCGAAGAAGACAAGCCAGGGCTTCTACGATTACTGATCACGATCGGATACTCAACACCTGAGCATCAGACGTTCGACAAGCGTTGCTGCACTTCGGACGCAACACATTGGACGCATCGGCCGTCCGAAGGAATTGAAGAGGAACCTCCAAGTCTGCATCTTACCCTCGGACGCATGGTGAGAGGGGATCGAACGTCCTAAGATGTTCAAGAAAATTTCTCGAACTCACTGACCTCGTTCAGATGCATAAAAACTGAATATTGATGTCCGACACACCAACGGCTAGTTGACTCTTCAGATGCCTTCTATCCGTTGACAGCATTAATTAAAGAATTTTTTGGTCTCCTATAAAAGGAACAAAGTCAACCACCTCAGAAAAATTTTGCACATCAAGTCTACATCAAATCGTGAGTGATTCAAGTGTTAGAATACTCCAAAAAGGAACATTTGTATTCTCAACTTGTGCAATTTTCTTGTAGCTTTTCAAGTGTGACACAACTTCTTCAATAGTGTAACATTGTGAGGGTTATCTGAGTGTTTGTAAAACTTCCTTGCTTGACCAAGTGTGGTTTGGGACAAGAAGGAAGTGATCCTTCCCTTGTACACAAGAAATTGGTTGCAAGATTGTTCAACTTGAAATAGCTTGTTATATAAGGTGTTGTTCAAACTCAAGTTGAGTTTGAAACCTAGTTTGTCTCTCTACTTTCGTTTACAACTTTAATATATAAACTGTTCATTTTTTCATCTCTCGAACACCTGTACTTTCTTGTAATCTGATCTATTGAGTGGTTTTCGAGAAAAGAAAGGTAGGCTTGAAAAGAGTGACCTATATCTTAGCTAGTTTTAGAAAACCTAATTCAGCCTCCCTCTTAGGTTGTCCTCGATCCTTACAATTGGTATCAGAGCTTGGTCTCCTAGAGATTAAGTTCAATCGTCTTGGGAGTAAATATGACAACCAACAATGCCATGTTCTTTGAGGGACAATCTGTCACTAGACCTCCAATGTTCAATGGATCAAACTATGTGAGTTGGAAGGAAAGGATGATTATATTCTTACAATCCATTGATATTGAGTTGTGATTTATTGTTAGTGAAGGTCCATATGACGCGACTATTGTTGATGAAACTACTCATAGGCTGAGACAAAAAATAAGAAGTGAGTTGACTGCTGAAGATAGAACTCATCTCACTCTAAATGCCAAGGCTATGAATGTTCTATAGTGCATTAAACTCAAATGAGTCCATTAGAGTCAAAGGCTGCAGATCTGTAAAAGAAATTTGGGATAAATTTAGAGAGATCTATGAGGGAAGCGAGAATGTAAGAGAGCAAAAGAAATCCATTCTGGTCACTAAGTATGAATCTTTTAAGATGGAGTCTCATGAAAATATTGATAAAATGTATTGCAGATTTAATGATCTGATCAAGGATTTAGAGGTGCTTGAGAAGGAGTACTCTCTAGGTGAAAAGAACAGAAAAATTCTGAATGCTCTATCAAAGGACTGGAAAAGCAAAGTGACTGCCTGTTGATCTTGATCCCTATCTTTTGATGTTTTACAAAACAAATGGATGATACTAATATTTCTTCAAGATATACTTTCAGTTTTGAAGTTGTTTGATTCCATGAACAAGTGCAATTAAAAGGCAAAGTTTGCTGAAGCTGTCGGACGTTCAAGAAGTCAGGATCGGACGTCCGAAAGGATGAAGAACATCAAGAAGGAAACTCTGTCGGATGCTCGTGAGGAGCATCGGACGTCCGAAAGCATCCGACACACGCTTCGGACACACATCGATCGCATCGGACGTCCGAGAAATTTCACAAAGATTTGATGACTCTCTGACGACATTCGGACGCAGGGTTCGGACGTCCGACAGGTGGTTCGGACGTCCGACAGGCCAACGGCTAGTTTTGACAGCATTTAATATTTGACCGTTGGAGAGTCTTTTGGAGCCATTTCTCACCTTCTATAAACACCCCAAAGCACAAGAAGACACAAGACTTTTGCCAACACAAAATACAAGCTTACAAGTGAGATTTTTGAGTAGAAAGATTTTTTGTTGGTTGTATAAGGGGTTGGGGAAGTTGGGTTGTGAGGTTGCTCAAGTGAAGGTTACTCTCTAAGAGGAGTAAAACCTTGGTGAAGGTGAACCTATCACTTGAAGTGGTAAAACCTTGGTGAAAGTTGCCTCATTTGTATAAAATAGTTCTTAATTTGGTGAGTGATCTTTCAAGTGTAGGTTGTTGAGGGTTAAATTGAATAGTTGTAAAACTCCTTGGCTCAACTAAAGAGTGTTTGGGGTGAGGAAGGAGTGAGCCTTCACTTGTACATCTTGGTTAGCATCGCCATCTATTGAAGAGGCTATTGGATTGATATTTGGTTTGCATTTCTTATCTTTTCTCTTTAATTAAGTTTTCTTTATTGTGCTTAAATTTGATATATCTTTGTGCATCATTGTGAAATTGTTTGTACTCATTGGGTTGCACCGGGACCTTACAATTGGTATCAGAGTTTGGTCTCTTTTGATCAAGCTTAACCGCTTAGAATAAAGATCATGACAACCATAAAAGTTTCTATTTTAGAAGAGCAATCTATTGATAAACCACTTATATTTAATGGTTCTCATTTTAGCATGTGAAAATAAAGAATGATGATTTTCTTACAATCCGTTTATATTGAATTATGGTATGTGGTAGAAGATGGTCCTTATGAAGCTAGAATAGTTGACTCTACCACTAATTTGAGTAGATTAAAGACTAGACAAGAAATGAATGAAAATGACAAGAGATACCTTTCTTTGAATGTCAAGGCCATGTATATATTGTACAATGTATTAGATGTAAATGAATCTAGTAGGATTAAAGGTTGTAAATCAGCTAAAGATATTTGGGATAAATTGTGTGTATTTCATGAAGGTAACCAAGATATTAAAGAACAAAAGAAATCTTTGCTTGTTTCTCAATATGAATTTTTTAAAATGCATCCTCTTGAAAATATTGATAAGATGTGTAGTAGATTTTGTGACATTATTCAAGATCTTAAATTGTTTGGAAAAGAATATTCTTTGGGTGAGAAAAATAGAAAGATTTTGAATGCCTTGCCAAAAGAATGGGAAAACAAAATAAATGCTATAGAAGAGGCAAAGGATTTAAATTCTATATCCATTGAATCTCTTGTGAATTCCCTAACTTCTTATGAATTAAAGCTGAAATTCAAAGTGCAAGAGGAAGAAAATGCAAGAATGTATAAGAGAGGCATAGCTTTTAAAGCATCTCAAGTGGGGGATAACCCATTCTTCATGGGTAATGAAATCATGGAAGTGGACAATGATATAACTCCTCACATCAAAAGTTTCGAGAAGATCTTCAACAAGAGATGTTCAAGAGGAGATTGCAAAATTACATGGGATGAATGCAATTCAAAAAGAGAAAAAGAAGAGTTGGCCCAAATGGTACTAATGGCCGTTGGAGAAGGTGAGGTAAGTTCTTATCACTCTTCTAGTGATGAAGATAATGAAGATGATGATGTGCAAATTTTTATGATTAAAATGCATAAAAGTTTGAAAGGATCTTATGCTAGAAATAAGGAGTTAAAACAGAAAATTAGTTTTTTGCTTCGAGATAATGCAAATCTTTTTCAACAAAATAAAACGTTGAAAGCTGAAAATGATTATTTCAAGAAGAGTGAGACTGCTTTACATTTTGAACTTGATAGAAAAACAAAACTTTGTGATTTGTTCAAAAAGGAACAAGGTGATTTGAAAAGAAGAATGGATGGTCTAAATGAATTGGTTAAACACAAGAAACAAGTCTGTTTTCAAAAGAATAGGTTGAATTCTAATTCCAACGAATTTGCCATCCATAGGAGAAGACAAGTAAGATTTATTAAACCTTTTCATGTAGATAACTCTTTGGTTATGTGTAATTTTTGTTGTCAAAAAGATCACATGAAAAGTGATTGTTATGTGAGAAAGAATATGAGAAGAGGCATGAAATGCATGTGGCTAGTTAAACATGATGCTAACTTTAACAAATAGGAGATTTTGTTAATCATTGCAGTGATTCTTGTTCACAATTTTTTTTTTGATATTTCTGATACTTTGATCTGAGTTTTCGCTGATATTTTTGAATACTACTGAATTTGTATGATGACAAAAAGGGGGAGAAATAGATGTTATGTGTTAGGGGGAGTTATTCTGAAATTATAAGTTTGGTTGCAATGAGTGAGGGGGAGTCTATGCTCATATGCTTAATTTTTTTTCCTTCCTTCCATCCATTGTTTTGTCATCATCAAAAAGGGGGAGAATGTTGATCTTGATCCCTATCTTTTGATATTTACAAAATAAATGGATGATACTAATATTTCTTCAAGATATACTTTCAGTTTTGAAGTTGTTTGATTCCATGAACAAGTACAATTGAAAGGCAAAGTTTGCTGAAGCTGTCGGACGTTCAAGAAGTCAGGATCGGACGTCCGAAAGGATGAAGAACATCAAGAAGGAAACTCTGTCAGATGCTCGTGAGGAGCATCGGACGTCCGGAAGGATCGGACGCACGCTTCGGACGCACATCGATCGCATCGGACGTCCGAGAAATTTCGTAAATATTTGATGACTCTCTGACGACGTTCGGACGCCCGACAGGTGGTTTGGACGCAGGGTTCGGACGTCCGACAGGTGGTTCGGACGTCCGACAGGCCAACGGCTAGTTTTGACATCATTTAATGTTTGACCGTTTGAGAGTCTTTTGGAGCCATTTCTCACCTTCTATAAACACCCCAAAGCACAAGAAGACACAAGACTTTTGCCAACACAAAATACAAGCTTACAAGTGAGATTTTTGAGTAGAAAGATTCTTTGTTGGTTGTATAAGGGGTTGGGGAAGTTGGGTTGTGAGGTTGCTCAAGTGAAGGTTACTCTCTAGGAGGAGTAAAACCTTGGTGAAGGTGAACCTATCACTTGAAGTGGTAAAACCTTGGTGAAGGTTGCCTCATTTGTATAAAATAGTTCTTAATTGGGTGAGTGATCTTTCAAGTGTAGGTTGTTGAGGGTTAAATTGAATAGTTGTAAAACTCCTTGGCTCAACCAAAGAGTGTTTGGGGTGAGGAAGGAGTGAGCCTTCACTTGTACATCTTGGTTAGCATCGCCATCTATTGAAGAGGCTATTGGATTGATATTTGGTTTGCATTTCTTATCTTTTCTCTTTAATTAAGTTTTCTTTATTGTGCTTAAATTTGATATATTTTTGTACATCATTGTGAAATTGTTTGTACACATTGGGTTGCACCGGGACCTTACACTGCCATTGAAGAAGCCAAGGATCTGAATACTTTACCCATTGAATTTCTGATTAACTCTCTAATTTCTTACGAACTGAAACTTAAATCTAAGATGCGGGATGAAGAAGACACCAAGGTAAGAAAGAGTATTGCTCTGAAAGTATCACAAGACGAAGATGAAACAATCTCACAGGATGGAAATGATTTAGAAGGTGATGACAGTGATATTGCACTCATCACACGAGGTTTCAAAAGTATACTCAACAAGAGAAGATTCAGGAAAGGTGGATCCTGCAATTCCTTCCCAAATCAGTCTAATGACTTCAGAAACAAAAGGAAACTGGAGTTCAACAAGAAACAGATTGATAAGTGTTTCGAATGTGGTCAATCAGGATACTATGCAATGAGTGTCCAATGAAGAAAAAGAAGGAGAACAAGGTTGAACGAAAATCAAAGTTCAACAATTTCCAGATCACCTGGAATGATTGTAACTCAGAAGGTGAAGTTGAGGAAGAAGAAGAATCTGTTCAAATGGCTTTCATGGCCATTGGTGATGATGAGGTAACTGCTTGTACTTCCCAAACTGATAGTGACAATGAATCTGATGATGATGTCAATTCATTTTTGGAAAAGATGCACAACAATTTAAAAGAATCTTATATCAGAAACAAAGAACTAAAACAGAAAATTAATTTTCTGATTCAAGACAATGCAAATCTTTTTCGACAAAACAAGTGTCTTAAGCATGAAAATGAAAACCTGAAAAGGACTAAAACTGATGTGCTTGCTGAACTTAACAAAAAGAAAAATTTCTGTGACATACTCAGAAATGAACAATGTAGTCTAAGAAAAAGGATGGATGATTTATGTCAATTGTTACATCATATGAAACAGAACCGTCTTCAAAAGAATGACACTAAACCTCATCTTAACGCTCATCAAATAAGACTGAATCAAAATGCAAATGAGTTTGCTATCCATAGGATAAGGTAAGTCAGATTCATTAAACCTGTTCATTTGATTGATCCAATGTCAGTATGCAACTTCTGCTGTCAATTTGGTCACATGAATAGCAACTGTTATGTTAAGAAAAACATGAAAAATGGCATGAGATGCATGTGGATGGTTAGACATAATGCTAACTCTCAAGGACCCAACATGTAAAGGATACCAAGTATTATTTTGTGGGTTTGTGTGTAGGTGAACTTGGATAACATTGCTAAAGAATCAAAATAATTCATTGATAGTGGATGTTCAAGACATATGACTGGTGATACATCACAATTCATTAAACTCAAGCCAAAAACAAGTGGAAAGGTAACGTTTGGAGATGATAACAAAGCCAAAACTGTTGGTATTGGTGATGTTGGTAAGAATGGTCAAACCTTTATTCACAATGTTCTTCTTGTTGACAATCTGAGCTACAATTTATTAAGTGTTAGCCAATTATGTGATAGGAATCTGTTTGTATTGTTCAAGAAGCTTGAATGTCTCATATTTGACTCAAAATTCAACATTATTTTTAAAGAAAAAAGAGTTAATGATATCTATGTAGTTGTTCTTGAAAAAATTAATTCCTCCTATCTCAAATGTCTCAAAGTAGCAAATGAGGGCCCATGGTTATGGCATAGAAGGTTTTGTCACTTCAATATGAATTTGCTAAAAGAAATTTCTAAAAAGGATCTTGTTAGAGGTCTCCAAAAATCAGATTTAAAAAGGACCGGATATGTGATGCTTGCCAATTTGGAAAACAAGTCAAGATATCTTTTAAACCTAAGAAATGTGTTTCTACTTCAAAGTCACTAGAACTTTTACACCTTGATCTGTTTGGTTCTACACAAACTACAAGCCTTGGTGGTAAGAGATTTTGTTTTGTTATTGTTGATAATTATTCCAGATATACATGGGTGATGTTTCTTGCACATAAAGATGATACTTTCAAGAACTTCGTATCACTGTTTGCTAAAGTTCAGAATTTGATTGGATTGAAAATTATCAAAATTAGAAGTGATAATGGCACTGAATTTCGTTTTTGTGGATTTCCAGACTTTTGTGATAACAATAGCATTACACATGAATTCTCTATTGCTAGAGTCCCCCAACAAAATGGAGTTGTGGTAAGAAAAAATAGAACTTTCCAAAAGACTGCTAGAACCATGCTTAGTGAATGCAATTTACCAAAGTATTTTTGAGCTGAAACCATAAACACAGCATGTTATACCATGAACAGATTTCTCTTAAGATCAATTTTAAATAAAACTTCTGTAGACACCAAAATTTTAGTATGTTTTCATTTACTTGTCATGACTGTTTTATTCACCTTTTAGTTTTTAGTTTTTATTTTTAAGTTTTAGCATAGAATTTCTCGGAAAAGAAAAGGAAAAGCATTCAAAAAAATATGTTTAATTGTTTTGATTTAATTCAATGTTTTCTTAAAAAAAATGAAAAGGAAAAAAAGAAAAGAAAAGAAAAAAATGAAAAAATGAAAATAGAAATGAAGGAAAATTTGAAAAATGGCAACTTTGTTTTTAATTTGTTTATTTCGATGCGATATTACTTAAATTGTTGTTTTTTATTACTTAGTTTTATTATCAATTTTGTAAAATTATTAGTTAAAAAAATAATAATAAAAAAATAAAAAAATAAAAAAAAACGCAGCATGCAAGAGCTGCGTGTTGTTGCAGCTTGCAAGAAAGGGGCTCGGGCAGCCCTTAGTTGCAAATGTAGAGGATTGCTGAGTTTTAGGATTGAAGTTCCATATAAATAGCCAAGAGAGTGGGCAGCCGCAAGGGGGATGGGGATGAGCAGAAGAAAAAAGAAAACAAACAGCGGGGGGAGGAAAGAGACAAAAAGAAAACTAAGTGCCGGCTGAGAGGTTTTAGGGCATTGGCTGGGGTCTGAGATTTTGGTGAGGGTTTTGGGAAAGTGAGCGGAGGAAAGGGAACTGGCGTTTGAAATCAGAGAGAGAGAGAGAGGTTACAAGAGAGACGGTCGGCGAAAAGAAAGAAACAGAGCAACGGAAGAGACAAAGGAAATCTGGAATTTGGGGGAAAGGAAAAAAAGAAACGCACGGCAAAAGGGCTGAGGTTTTAGAGGATAGCAACAGAAGAAACTAAGAAAGGAGAGAGCTTCGTTTGGGCAGCTAGGGCGAGACACTAGCTACGAAAAGAGAACAAAGAACAGAGGGTTGCGGGGAGAGCTTGCGAAGGGAAACTGCAGAGAAAGGATACAAGAGGAAGGCTACGGGAGAAAAGGAGGAGGTTGAAGACCTGAAGACTGGAGACGCACAGCCCTCCATCAGAGTTTGCGAGTTGATTTCGGTGAAGTTCTGCTCATCCTAGCATATCCACGGTCTTTTGATTCCAAAAGACAGAAAAGAGGTAGTCTTAAACTCTGCTTTGTTTTGTTTCTTCTAAAACTAGACGTGGGTTTTCTTGTTTGATTAGCGTGACTAGTATCTAGGCCATTAGAATACATGATTTGTCTGCAGAATGCATTGTTTGTTGAACATGTTTGATTGGGATTCTGTCAACTAAAAGGCTATCAGTTTGTGTTTTCCTCCTTTAATGATTCCTGATGCTTTAAAGACTTGATTTTTAATGATTGCCTCCTTGTTGCCGTTAAGATTCGTGGCTGTTACGTGTGTTTGCTAAACATCCAAGAATCAAATAAGTTTCAGAATTTTGCTAAGGCCCCACGGAATGTTTTAACTTGGGAATCTGTCAAGATGATGTCTGAAATTCTGGGTTGCATGATGATAAGCTGCATTTGTCCTTATGCTCTACGGTTTCCTTTGCTGTATTTTGTCCTGTTGCTTTGATTGGATTTTCCGGAATAGATAATGGTAGAATCTGTTTGAGCTTTTTCATATGAGACTCTTTGTTGGGTGATGAAATTTCATTTCAAGAAATCACAAGGCTAGATTTACTTTTCTATCACTGCACATGTCTTCCATTTGGTTCATCATTTGCCTCCATTTGATCTTAAATGGTTCACGGTTCATGAATGGACCCTACGAATGAAAGTGCTTATATGTTAAGTGATGTTGAGTGATGCTTTTTGCTAGCTTATGTCCGAAATCTTGCTGCAGCTTTTCTTCTTTCTTTTGTTTTTCGATCAAACCAGGTTTACCACTTTGATTTTGCAAACAAAGGTTCACATTTTGATTTAGTCGACAATTTCTGGTTTTGATGAACTTGTTTGGAAACATAATGCGGCAAACTTCATTTTAGGTTGCCGAAAACTTGCGGCACTTTTCCTTTTTCCTCTATTGCTGTTTTTGTTGTTTGCTTATATCATTGATGATCATCTTCATTGTATGAACCCAGAATTTGCAGAAGTTCCTTTCCCATTCCCTCGCCCTTGCATATCCTTGTCTTGTTTCTGTTGGCCAAATGGTTTGAGATTTTCTTTTGGCATGAAGTTGACGTGAAGTTTGGGCTGCAAAAATTGCAGCAAAAATTTGCTGGAGTTGCCTTCTTTATGCTAAGTCTTTTAGTTTATTTGGATGTTGAGTTTTGGTGATTTTGTTGTTAAGGTCAAGGTGGTGATGTTTGTTTAAGAGTCTAGCTAAGTTGGGATTGGAAAAGTTGCATTAGAATGAACACAAGCTGCAAGGAATTGCGGATGAAAAATGTCGAATCTTTTGCATAAAACTCTCCAACATTTGCATGATTTTGTTTTTCTATGTTTGGGTTTGTTGAATGTTAGATTTGTCTGTCATGTTTTGCATGTTTGGTTGAAAGGATTTTGATCCAATTTATGTTGAGATCGATAGTTGCTTACGAAAAATGGAAGTTGCGGTAATGTCTTGGCTGCAGAAATGTTTTTGGGTTGCAGAAGTCATTCACGTAGATTGCATGAAAATTTGCATGAAAATGCTTTCTAAAAATTACACTTTGGCCCCTCAAGTTTCTCTTTATTCTACTAAGGCCCAAGTAATTGGAACATTTAATCAATTGGATCCCTCTAAGTTTCTCTTTGTTCCACAAAAGCCCAAGCATGTTCTAGTATCTTGTAATTAAGTCCTTAAATCATTGCAACTTCAATCATTATTTGACTTTTTTCTTGATTTTTGGGATTTTTGAAGTGTTTAAAAGTTTCAATTGGACTTGAATGTTTGAGTAATGCTTGTTTTGGGTCTTTAGTAGATGCTATACTTGGAAATTGGACAGGTTATTCCGTTTTTCTTGGTCTTTAAGCACCTTTTGAGTTCATTCAAGTCGCAATTAGGAGGGCTTTGGTGATTTTGTTTATGTTTTACTTTTAAATTGATACCTTGACCATTTTATTGTTTTGAAGCCATTTTTTCTTCATTTGCTTACCATTGCGAGGAGGTATAATTTCATTTACCTTTTTTGTCTCTCCCTATGTGGACTAATGTGCTAATTGAAATTTGCATGTCTACTTGCTTTCCTAGCCTCTCCTTATTTCCTTTCATTTATTTCATTTACTTTTGATTTTTATTAATGGGGTATGTGTACACCTCTTGGCTTGTAATAGATAGGGCGTAGCAAGTAATTTGGTCCATTTTCCCTTTCCCTTTTTGTTTTAGTGAGCAAATGTAATGGTTGCATGCCTATATGTTAGATGTTAAATGCTTTATTAGGTCCTTGCATCTAGTCAAGCATGCTAAGTGTTATGTGCTACGTGTTTATAAGTGATTCGCATGTCTATTCGCTTTTTTATAGTGTGGATGAATGGAATGGATGAATGTACGTCACCACACTAGTCCAACGCTAGTTGTGGCTTCTTTTATCGTTTCCACTAGTCCAACGCTAGTCGGAATTCATAGAATGGGCTAGTCCAACGCTAGACCCTTAGGGTTTTTCCCTTGTTAGTACATCATTTGCTTGTTCACCACATATCACGCATTTTCCTTAGTTTTATCATTTGGCATGAGCCTCGAACCCCTTTTCCTTTCACTTTAGGACTTGCATCTCATGCTAGTTAGGGTTCATTTGCGTGAAAATCCCCTCTTGATAAGGGAAACGAGCGAGTGTGGCTACTCGATAGCCTTAGCACGCTAGTTTCGCCTTCTAATCAAAGGGAAAATAGAAGTCGAAAAGTTAGGAGTCAACCCCCGTACCCGACTTGTTGCATTCCCCTAGGGTCATACTTTCATTTTTATCACATCCATACACTTTTAACCACAATTTTGCACATTTCTCAAACCATACTTTCTCACTACATTTTCCTATCACGTGCTCATTTCCACCTCACAAATGAAATTCCACTTTACCTTATATATCTATTATTCTATTTTCACACATTTGCACACAAAAAACACTTGAATTTTATACAATTTCACACATGCACCTTTTTATACATTCGCACACTTGCACTTACATTTCTTGCATCTTTCATACACTTTCACACTTGCACACTTGAATTTGAACTCTCATTTGCATTAATCGACCTCTATGAGGTTTTCTTTTGTTGGCCGCCACAATTCATGTGGTTTGGGACCAAAAGCCTCACAAGAGACATCGTAGAATTTAGGATTGCATTTTCCTTTCCGTTTTGCATTCATATAGTCATATCCAACGTGCGATACATACATTGGGTAGAAAATTAGGAAAGGTAAGGTTAAGTCGCGCAACTAGCCTTGGCTAGGTCAAAGGGGTGCCTTGGATTCTATCCTTGCCTTCCCCTTTGTCAAACGTGACTCCCGAACCTTTTTCTTTGGCTTACGTGGACTAGGAGTCGTTTTAAAAAGGGTTTATTACTACTTGGCTTTAAATCTCATTTTTAGGTGACTTGGTACACCTTAAATCATTACCAAGTGGCGACTCCAAACTTTTCTTTTCAAAACCCTTTTTTAAAACTATTTTTTGGGTCAAATCGTCGCTTTCCAAGTCCCATTGAGACCCATGTCTTTTCAACTCACAAAAATCATTTTCCAATCACAATTGAATTAAAAACATCTTTCTCAAACCATTTATTTTTCTTATCAAAAAATGGGGCGCGACAGTTGGCGACTCCACTGGGGACTTCCTAAGTGGGTCCAAGCATTTTTGACTTAACCATTCGTTTCCTTTTTCTACCCTTTCTATGCATGGCATGTGGATATTAGGATTGCATTTTTTCATTTTTAGGACCTTTTTTCTTATGTACGTAATCAAACCAATCCCTCGACTCACGAATGTATGTTTGAATGAATGTTTACTTGTTATCTCGCGCTTGCATTGCATTTTGGGAGGTATGGGTCACCCTAGAGCCTCGCGTTGGTTCTTGACCCTTTCCCTCCAAACGAGCACTAGCATACGAGCATACGCTTTACTTCTTTTATCCCTTTTATTTTTCTTTAGTGGCTTGTCACGCCACTCCACCCTATTAGGATTAGGTGGCTCACTTGGACATGTGATCACGACACGATGTGTGTGTAGCATGATCCAATGGGTCACTCAATCTTCCGCTTAAAGCTATTGGTTGATAGCCTTTAGCTTTTTGTCGAAGATTGAGGTTTTGATAGATTCACTCAAACACGTAGCCGTGACACGATGTGTGAGTAGCGGTGTTTGGGGAATCGCTCGAGCCACCGACAAAGAACCTTGGGATTGATGACCCTTGGTTTCTAAGTCTGAAGGCTCGAGGACCTGAGCTTATCGAGTCTAGATGCATTAGCGAACCCCAGTCTCATGCATCCATATTAGAATTGCCTAGGGAAGAGTCGATCTTACCCTAAATTAGGAAATACTGTTCACGAGGGGAGGGGTCCCACCCCTCTTTCATTATCTGTCTTTGTTGCTTAATTGTCCAATGTGTTATGTGATTACGTGTTGAACTCACATTTCCTTATCTCTTGTCTTTTGCATTCACAAACATTAGGGAATAAGAGGTCTGGCATGACTTTCTTTTAGAACCTATCTTTGTAGACAGGCTATTGCACGTTTAAAGATTTTGGTATATTGCATTCATAGATTTTGGTAATTGCATAGCATTTTAGGCCTACCCTGGCAAATAAAGGGTTCCTTAGGTCACGTTTCATTTCGAATTGCACATTTTATCGCTTTAATAACTGGCATCATGCGTTAAACCCTAGAAAGGGAATACCATTTAGGGGATCCCATATTAGGAATAAACCGTCTTGTGTCTCGGATACTTAATCCAACGAGACTTGCACGTTTACATTTTGTACCATCCAAAGGGGGAGTGCACAAGGTAAGGTAGGATCCGATCATTTTCATAGAGTGATCTTTGGAATATGAGCGTCTAATAATCACTTTTTGGCCATTTTATCAAAGTTGGTAAAAATCCCTTGCATAAAAGGACATTAATTTGAAGAAAATTCACAAATGATTCCTCCTATTGAGACGATAAATAAATTGAGGCCAAAATCGTGATTTTAGAAGGCTCATAGACTAATTCTTTGAAATAACCAATGGCCGGACAATTCAACCAATCCATTTTGCCAATTTATTCCATGAATTTCAATTCATTTGACCGATTTACCCTTTTTAGGGTCACTTGGTCGATTTTTAATAAATTGTTAATTCATTTGATCAATTTACCTTTTTTAGGGTCATTTGACCAATTCACCATTTTTAGGGTCACTTGGTCGATTTTGAATAAATCTTCAATTCATTTGACCAATTTACCCTTTTTAGGGTCATTTGACCAATTTACCCCTTTTAGGATCACCTGGTCGATTTTGAATAAATTGTTAATTCATTTGACCAATTTACCTTTTTTAGGGTCATTTGACCAATTTACCCTTTTTAGGGTCACCTGGTCGATTTTGAATAAATCGTCAATTCATTTGACCAATTTACGTTTTTAGGGTCATTTGACCAATTTACCCTTTTTAGGGTAACCTGGTCGATTTTGAATAAATCGTCAATTCGTTTGACCAATTTACCCTTTTTAGGGTGATCTGATTAATTTTGGATAAGTTAAATTTCATTCAATTCATTTGACCTGTTTCCCTTTTTAGGGTAATCCGGTCGATTTTAAATAAATGGTCAATTTCATTCAACCCATTTGACTAATCAGGGTTTCAATGTCAATTTCAAATTGGGAAATTTAGTCGATTTTGAGAAAACCATCCATTGCATCCAGCCATTTGATCAGTTGGAGTTTTGACCCGTGCTCCACTAAGAAAAGTTGTCAAAACGAATTCCAATCTCTTCGATAGGAAGTTCGTCAAGGTCAAACCTGTGCGTTTTTGCAAATTCTTGTATCAATCAAAAGCAATCAATCCCTTCGGACGATGTCCTCATTTTGATAAACGTCTCTTCTCACTTCAATTGACCAAATTTTTCAAAATTACTCCTCACTCAATGAGTTGATCGGATCCATCAGGTATGGTATAGTGCCTACCCTAGAGGATTGCATCCTCATTCTAGGCCTACCCTTGGCACAAAAAAGGGTTCCCCCATAGGACATGCATCCGAATTTCCTGGATATCTACTAACTCTTGCCTTTTTCTCTTTCTTTTCTTTATTTTCTTTGGAATAACTAAGCGAGGATTGAATCTAAAGGCAATTTTTCAAAAATTCTCAGGTAATATTTAAACATAACTTCTCGTCGAAGCCCCATCATAACACGATCCCGTAGTCAAGTCCAAAGGAATCGTGTAAACATGAGTTCACAACCAGAACAGTCAGATAGGTCTGCTACTACCGCTCAACCCGAGACTGTAAGTTTGGGGATTCAGTTGACTGAGATGCTTACCAAATTCGGAGAGATGGCGTCTGAGATGGCCGCCCAAGGGAAGTTGAATGATGAGCTAATTAGCAGCGGAATTCAACCCGAACCTGTACCCGCCAGACAGCCTGAACAAGAGCCATTTGTCCTACCTTCGGCCCATGCCACTGTTACTCCATCATTTCCTATTGCACTCGAAGAAACTTTCACCTATCCCACCACAAATTTGCCATACACTTACCCTCCTCATCCTTCATCTTTTCTTACTCACATGCGAGGTCCACAACCCCAACTTACTTCAAACATACCACCAGAGCTACATACTTTTTATTACCCTGCTGCTGAGCCATTCCTGCCGGACCATACTTTTCAAACCAAGCCAGAAATGGGGGAATCTTCCGCTCCCGTTGATCTGAAGTTGCTTAAGCGCCTTGATCGTTTTGATGAATTTATAAGGAAGAGTCAGGGGTTGAACAAGCAAGGAGTCCTGGATTACGATGAGCTTTGCCTTTTCCCGAATGTGCAATTGCCTGAGGGGTTCAAAACTCCGAAGTTTAACAAGTATGATGGGACGGGCAATCCCAAGACACACCTCCGACTGTTCGCCAACAAGTTGGGTAGGCCAACAGATGATGAAAATCTGCCTTTGAGGCTATTCCCAGAAAGTCTGGAGGGGGATGCACTCGACTGGTACTCCAAGCTAAAACCTGAAGAAGCAAAGACCTGGCTGGACCTGTCCAATGCGTTTGTAAAGCAGTACGAGTATAATTGCGAGCTGGCTCCAACACGAACCACGTTGGAAGGGACAAAGAGGAAGCCATCTGAAGATCACAAGACTTATGTCAAGAGGTGGAGGAAAATAGCTGCAAAAGTCGAGCCACCAATGACGGAGGACGAAATCATACGCACTTTCATTAAGACACATGATCCGCCGTACTTTGAAGAAATTTTTCGCATGACTGGATGCTCATTTGCCGCAATTGTTAATAAACTTGAGGAATTTGATGATTTCGTGAAGGCTAGAAAAATTGTTAATGTGTCTGCCCTAAAAACTCAAGTGGAAGCTTTGCAAAGCCAAGAAGGTAATGGGATGAAGCAGCAATTCAAAAAGCAAGAGGGGGAAACTACCTTCACCTGGAGTCAAAACCCTGTCCCAAGACCCAGACCTCAACAATACCCTACCTACTCAAACCCTTACTCTTACTATTTAAGCCCTCATCCTGTTTACCACACCAATATCACCCATCCTCGACCTCGCCCAAATTATGCCAACCCGCCTACAACTCCTTTTCAAATATTTCAACCAAGTTTCCAACAAACTCGTCCTCGACCCCCTTACCACCAAAGATTTTCCCCACCAAATAGACCCACCTACAACTATCCCCGACCCACTCAGACCTACAATCAAAGCCGTACCCGAACTTTCACTAACCTAGGCAGGCCTTTAGACCAATTGTATGAGCAATTGAAAGCTGCCAACAAAATAGGTGTGATTCCCCCTCCAATTTACCTTCATGGCATGCCTGTTGGGTACAATCCACATGCTGTTTGCGCCTATCATTCTGGAGTACCTGGTCACTCAACCGTCGATTGCAGGGCACTCAAGCACAAAGTCCAAGACATGATCGAGGCAGGGGAAATAATGCTAAGGAAAAGAGGTGAACAAGGGCCGAGCATAAGTACAAATCCTTTCCCTGAACACAAGGACACCTTCGAAGCATCCACCTCCAATGACAGAATTTGAAAATCCTGAAGGAGCTTTGCATAATTTGAATGACCGAGTATCTTCCCTCTCGAAGGGAATTTCGGTAAATCTAGGGGTTGTTATTTACTAAGGTTCACGAAAACCATTTCTTGCATATGTGAATAGCTTAATGAAAACATCTTTTGCAACTAAGTTTTTGTCTTGTTTCCGTTTTGATTAGTTTTCCATCAAATGCATAATTTGTTTTTTCTGTTTATTTGATTATTGTCCCGAATTTTTTAATTCTGTTAGATGGCCAAAGATGGAATTATTTGACCATTTGAATATCACTGTTCTGGATTCCGATAATACCATTCATTCAAAATTTTCTTCGTGAAAAATTCCTTTGTTGAAAAGGCCAAAAATCCCTTCGTTTGAAAAAGCCACAAATCCCTTCGTTTGAAAATGCCAAAAATCCCTTCGTTGAAAAATCCCTTCATTGAGAAAGCCTTCATTGAGAAATCCCTTTATTAAGAATTCGTTCATTGAGGAAGCCTTCATTGAGAATCTCTTCATTGAGAAAATCCCTTCTTTGCCAAGTTCGAAGCTGATTGATTAAAGCAGCGTCACCGACAATTGATTTTGATGGATGAAAAGCAGCTGAACGCCATGTGCCATGGCTAATGTTATCAAAGTGTGTGGCCTGTGTTCATAACAAAAAGGTCTGCCTCCGAGCCTTTAGAGAAGGAGGACAAAGAGTTAAAGCGAGTTTTGCCAATGCAAGATGAAGTCAAAAATGAATTTGATCTAAACGTGTAAGGACATTTGTCATTCAAAAAGGTGCCACCGAGTGGAGCACTTATCCTTGAAGAGATGGATGGGCAAACGTTCTCTCAACCTATCAAATCAGACATGTGTAAGAAGTCTTTATTTTTTATTATGCAAATTTCTTTTGGGAAATCATGCAAGGGACGAGGTAAAAGTCAGGCCATCTTCCTTTCCAATCAAAACATTTCATCCCTAGTTATCCCCTTTGAGCCATCAGAATAGTAATTTTCGTTTGGCAGCCCCTGAGAGTTGCAAACCCCACACTGGGGCCAAGTTATTTTGGAAAAGAGATGATCAAAAGAAAAGAAAACCCTACACTGGGGCAAATTTATTTTGAAAGAGAAAGAAAAAGCAGAAAACCCTACACTGGGGCAAATTTCCCTCAATTTCGTTCGAAATTGAAGATGCTTTCAAATGATGTAATCTCAAGTTATTTCACCTCTCATAAGAACAAATTGCGTTCAAGCCTTAACTTTTCTTGAAACACCCCACCTGACCTCATTACAAAAGCCCAAAAGTCCTGGCCTTCGTTCTTTGCTGTATTTCTATCAAGAAAATTTGCTAATCAACTGGCAGGTGATGTCCGTAATGTTTTCGCCTAATCTCATAAGGGAAGTACATTTTACTGATGCCAGAAATCTTCAAATCATGTTTTTAAGTCGATCATGGTCGAGATATTTCTTTGTTCTTTAGGAAAAAAAAAAAAAAAAGGGGGTGAGGGCAACCTTGGTGAAAACCCGAAAGGGCGCCAAGGCAGGTTTTTGGCAGCAAGCAAGCATGAAAAGGAACAGGTGAAGACTTGGTTCATTTGGATTTTCTCCTTATTTTTGTCATACCTCAGCCAACATTGAATTCCAGAACAAAGATATCCAGAGAATTGAATATGACATTTGTTGGCCAAAACGGTGTCATTTTGTAAAACATTCTTTTGCAAATACATTCTTAGGAAGCTCATTTTTCCAAATTACTTGCATTCATGGCATTTTTGTAGAATTTAAGCACAAATGGTTATGTGTGCATTCTTGTGCATATTCTTTCTTACATGACATGTGAATTTTCTTGCATACCTCATTCTTTATCTTTGAATTTTGGTGAATAACAATCCCCGTGGTTTATTCAAAGCACACTTGGGTTCAGTCATCTCTTGAAAAGGGTTAAGGTTCAACAAAGTCAGTTACGCAGACTTCGCAATATGGCAAAGCACATACCTGATCAGTTTGTAAATCGAAAAAGCCTTAGGGTGAAAAATCCAACTCAATCGACTGCCGCAGCAAAAGTTGATAAAGGCCTTGAAAGACTCATGTTTACACGATTCTCAAAGGAAAACGGATCAAATGATGGTGGCAATTTCTTTCTTTTTTCTCTCTTTTGCAGAAAATTGCATACACAGATGAAAGTAAGCACACCTCGCACTGGAATCGGTGTCGGAAAGAGTCCTCCGGTGAACAAAGGCAGATTGAAAATGTCGCAAGCAAATTTCATCAAAAAATGCAACAGCATGGCGATACAGAATCAACTCTGGACTCACATTGGAAAAATTCATCATACTGGGACAAATTAATTTTTTGGAAAGATTTTCAAAAGTCAAAAAGAAGAGCAAAGGAAAAAATCATCAATCAAAAATCAACACAAATTTTATCACGGCAGGCTCGGGTTTAATCCCACTGACCGATTGTCAAAGCATTTTCGGGTCAGTCCCATGATCAAGAGATTATTCGGGTCAGTCCCATGATCAAAAGCATTTTCGGGTCAGTCCCATGATCAAAAGCTTATTCGGGTCAGTCCCACGATCAAAAGTATTTTCGGGTCAGTCCCACGATCAAAAGCATTTTCGGGTCAGTCCCATGATCAAAAGCATTTTCGGGTCAGTCCCATGATCAAAATCTTATTCGGGTCAGTCCCACGATCAAAAGCATTTTCGGGTCAGTCCCACGATCAAAAGCATTTTCGGGTCAGTCCCACGATCAAGAGCTTATTCGGGTCAGTCCCATGATCAAAAGCATTTTCGGGTCAGTCCCATGATCAAAAGCATTTTCGGGTCAATCCCACGATCAACATTTTCGGGTCAGTCCCACGATTCAAAGTTTATTCGGGTCAGTCCCGCGATTCAAAGCCTGGGACTGATCAAAAGCATTTTCGGGTCAGTCCCACGATTCAAAGTTTATTCGAGTCAGTCCCACGATTCAAAGTTTATTCGGGTCAGTCCCGCGATTAAAATCTTATTCGGGTCAGTCCCCACGATCAAAAGTATTTTCAGGTCAGTCCCACGATTCAAAGCTTATTCGGGTCAGTCCCACGATTCAAAGCTTATGCGGGTCAGTCCCACAATTCAAAGCCTGTTCGGGTCAGTCCCGCGATTCAAAGCTTATTCGGGTCAGTCCCGCGATTAAAGCTTGTTCGGGCCAGTCCCATGATTTGAATTTCCCTCTCTAGTCAGTCCCAATTTTAATTTTTCTGTTCGGATCAGTCCCGTTTTAAATTTCTGTCTGGGTCTATCCCATTTAAATTTCTGTCTGGGTCTATCCCATTTAAATTTCTGTCCGGGTCTATCCCAATCGTTCGAGACGCTCGTAGCCAAATAACACAGGTGAGCATTTGGTGTCTACTTCTTTGTCTCAAGTTTTTCCAAAAACTCAGACAAAGAGGGGCAAACTGTAGATACCAAAATTTTAGTATGTTTTCATTTACTTGTCATGACTGTTTTATTCACCTTTTAGTTTTTAGTTTTTATTTTTAAGTTTTAGCATAGAATTTCTCGGAAAAGAAAAGGAAAAGCATTCAAAAAAATATGTTTAATTGTTTTGATTTAATTCAATGTTTTCTTAAAAAAAATGAAAAGGAAAAAAAGAAAAGAAAAGAAAAAAATGAAAAAAGAAATGAAGGAAAATTTGAAAAATGGCAACTTTGTTTTTAATTTGTTTATTTCGATGCGATATTACTTAAATTGTTGTTTTTTATTACTTAGTTTTATTATCAATTTTGTAAAATTATTAGTTAAAAAAATAATAATAAAAAAATAAAAAAATAAAAAAAAACGCAGCATGCAAGAGCTGCGTGTTGTTGCAGCTTGCAAGAAAGGGGCTCGGGCAGCCCTTAGTTGCAAATGTAGAGGATTGCTGAGTTTTAGGGTTGAAGTTCCATATAAATAGCCAAGAGAGCCACAAACTGTAGCATCATACTGTTCATCGCTACTGTAGCATCATCCGTCTCATCTCATGTCAGTTGGTATCAGAGCAACTGACATGAGACGGATCTAGACGAACACCAAGTTGGGGTTAATTTACGGAACTTTGACCCTTCTAGAATCACGAGCCACGAACTAAGGAGATTCCTTAACCCACGACTAGCCACTTTAGTGAACCAAAAGTATAGATAGAAGAACGCCACAATCAAGGAGACTACTTGATTGATAAGTTCAATGAACAACTTGAGATCAATTCTCAAGTATTCAAAGGAAATTCTCTTGAGACAAGAGAGAGTGAATAAACTCACGTATATTTTATAAAATCTGAAAACTCCCCTAATGAATGAAAACCTAGGCTATATATAGCCTTACAAGACAAAACCCTAACTCGGCTAGGCTAGGCCTTTGGCCCGATTCCACTACTCAAATCCACTATCTAATGGTCAGCTTATAATTGATCCAATGAAGGCTTTAAGCTGGCCCAACATAACCCAATAAAAGCTAATTAACCAACTTAAGTTATAGTGAGCCTAGACTCTATAAATCGGATCCAACTCAACATGAGGTCTTGGACCGAATTTAGTCCTAGCAAATAAAATAGAAATCTAGAAAATAAACTACTAACTATTACTAAAAGATTCAATCTCTTGCAGCCCAAAACATGGCCCATAAGCGGCCCATATTTCGTATCAAACACCTTCCAAAACTCTCAGGTTACATTTATACGTATTTGATATCTTGTCTTGTAGCAGTTATAATGATCTATAATCATTTTTTCCCCAAGAAAAAGGGGTAGTTGATAAGCTCATAATGTAGTTACATTTAATGTATGGGTTTTTCTAACGGATGTCCTTAGGTTACTCGTCAACACATCTGGTATTCACCTAACCTATTATATATATACACATACTAATAATTATTATCCCCTCTTGCATTTATATACTTTTCTTATTTAATCTTATCCAAAATCATATGCTGCACTCTGAGTTTAGACTTTTCGAGTTTGTGGTTGTACTCTTCAAAGACAGTCTATGTTATCCAACCAATGTACAGTTGAATGTTCCGATTATCTCCATCCTATGGAATAAAGACAGCAACTAGGAAGCAATCAAGAACAGCTTGTAGCTAGTTTGGATTATTTCTTGCAGAAACTCAATTGAAATCTGTAAAGTATGACCCAAGGATGAGGACGTGCATATTTGTGCCTTTTTAATGTTGAAGTAGTTTATGTGGTTCCCAGTTTCAATCTGCTATTTCTGTTTACTGTGTCGAAATTTGTTATAGTATTGCAGAGTTTTCAATGTTTTGGTTTGTGGTTGTGTTTAACTTTTGTGAATTATCAGAATCATGCTAACTTTATCATGTGGTCTTTTGTTGTAGTCTAGCATCTGGGAGTAGTAGAAAGAGTTATGTTGCATTTCGTGTGTTTGAACTGTATCTTCTGCTCTGAATATGAAGGGATACAATCCTTGAATTACTAATTGTTGCTTGATTATTATGTTTCTATAGGGAGGATTTTCGCAAGGAATTTCAAGAGAAGAATCCTGATATCAAAACTATGCGTGATGTATATTCTCTATGGCATTTTTTTTCTTTCTTTTTCTTTTTCTTTTTCTTTTTCTTTTTCTTTTCAATTTGGTTCAACTGTGGTTACTTAAGCAGTGTTGTTTCTCTTGTGCATGAATCGTGGCAACATTTGCTTGCATCAGATTGGCAAGGCATGTGGAGAGAGGTGGAAAACAATGACATATGAGGTTTTTGAACTCTTATATTTCTTTACTTTTTTATGATGCTTTTTCGTGATCTCTATATTTTTTTCTAGTCAAATTGTTTTGGTACGCAGAATAGGGAAATCGCATGAGCACATAATCTGGTGATAATGTTGGGGCAAAATATGTTCAATGGCTGGTAATTTCTTTAGATTAACAGTAAATCTGAAAGAAGGAACTCTGTAGTGTACTGGAGTATGTCTAATGTTGTATAATATGGTAAAGCATTTGAAGTTCATAACACACAAGATGTTAGTGTGGAATCTTAGAAGTGATTGAACTTTTTTCTCTGAGGATTGCAATTAAGCTACGAAATTAAAGATTCTAATGGCCTTCTCATGACAGGCTTGACCTGTAATAACTTAATTATATTGAGATCCTGAAGGTGGCAATATGTATCCAAGATCAGTATCCTCTTACATTTGGTTTTGCATCTTGTAATTCTTATCTGAAAGTAAAAGTCATCCAGAGAAGTGGAAACAATTTGATCTGTCGTTTTAGGTATTATTGCAGGACAGATTTTGAAATCTAAAAAAAAAAAAAAGAGGCTGCCAATGGTGATGGGTGGTAATTTTTTATGTTTTGTAATTGCCAAAGGGCTAGAATTTGTTTTAGGAGAAAAGAAACTTTTTAGAAGCCAAAAGGATGGTGAAATAGGGGTTGTAAAGTGACACTTGGAATAGTAAATGTGGAAGAAATTCATAGTGTCCACCTGGTTTTCTAACAAACAGCCTTTCTATAGAACGTTAATCACAAGCTTCAAAATGTTCATATAAATCTTATCCCAGTTGAAAAAACTAACTAATTCGATTAAATGAAAAAAACACATCTAATGCTACTTATTCACAGTGATGTCTCGTGATCAGTTATGGTTATACTGACCCAACAAGCACATATTCCAGATGTGAAACCAGATAGTCCACACAATAAGTTCAACTGAAAAGCCTAAATCTCTTTGAAACTATGCTTTAGTATATCCTAAGGTTGATCCTGCTAAATCATCTCCAAAAGGGAATCTGGAAGGACTTGTGAAACTCTCATTACATTTGCTCTTTCATGACCACGTAAAGAACTGGACTGCTGCTCTAGCCTGTTTAAGAATTGTAATAGCCACTTTGTTGTATTGAGAAGCAGGACCTTGATAAATTTCTGTCAGTTGAAGTATATTTTTTACTTGGGTTTACGTGTCTCTTTCGTTTATTGCCTCTACCTTTTCAGCCTTTCTCATTTGTTGAATCTGAGATCTGATCCATTATTTTTGAACTACTTTAGGTTCTCATCTAGGTAGTGGTGGCATCCCATTCAACTGTACTTCCTAAATGTGGAAGTCAATTTGGAATATATTTCAAGCCACATCCTGTGCTTAGTTTGGTGGTTTTTGCATCCATTAATTGACCTTCAATTCTAAACAACTTCAAGAGAATAACCAATTTGTTATGTTGCGAGCATTCCTGTATCATTATACTGAAAGAAGAATATTAATCTCCAGGAACAAATAATTTATTGGAGTGACATAGTAATAAAGAAGAACAAAGACTAATAGTGTCTAATAGATTTTATATGGCACTCTTTGAATAGATTTACACTATACAATTACCATGAATAAGTTGATTTTTACATTTAGAAGCACTCCTAAACCTTACAAACGTATTGAACAAGCTTTCTCACTTTCTAAATGTCCATTTTTGCAAGTCCATCTCCAAATTGGTTTCCATTCAAAGGGGTATGCTAAACTGAAACCTGAAGTCATGTGGCCTGAAATAGTATCCATAAAAGTGGATTGTACATAGTTGCAGGTGCAATTGGTAGTAGTGTAGGGATAGCTGGCAAAGAGTTAACTCTGGAAAATAAGAAAACAAAAGGGACGTAGTAATTTGAGAGGCCCCGGGGAGGGGGGGTTGTCAAATGGAATATAACATCCTAGTTTTCATAGGATAAATTTGTAGCACCTGTTTCTAATCATGAGGAATGAATAGATAAAGCACAGAAAATGCTGAAAAAAATTAGGAATGTTGTTAAAGTAGTTTGTCCCTATTCTTCAAAATGGTTGGCAGTATGTTTTTTACCAATGATAATAAGAAAAGTTTTCCATGTCTGTATCACCCAGTAAACTTTGCGTCTCTAAAATGAACATAATGCTTGAGTCCAGATTTTGTTGTGTATATTGTTAACAGGTAACAGTTAAATGTTTGCCCTAGGAATTCATTTGAGTAATTGGGGTATAAGTACTGGTTTTGGTAGCTGTGGCAGCAGCAAGGATCTGGAGACATGCATAAGAACAGAATGAAATCTGTATTTGAAAGAATTATAGATAGCGCCATACCTGGTATTCTCAAAAACTTCAGCTATGAGACATCCTCCTCAGATTTATATCCTGAGGTGAGAAATTTATCCATTGTAAACACCTCATCTAACTGTCTAGAGTTCCACGTCAACACTTCATATGTTCTACAAGATCCGTCTAACAAGCTCGAATTGATGGTAGATATCACTGACTCTTTCTAGAGGGACAATAAGAGTAGGGCATGCCCATGTGTATTCAACAGTATTCTAAATCCAAGTAAGCAATTGTGATATACATATTTTACCATCGCTTTCTAAGGAGATTTTGTCTGTGTTTGTGAAAGATGCTTAATCAATATAGTGCTTTTACCTAATTAATAACCATTAATCATATTCCATAGGACAAGTTTTAGTAGTTGACAGGTGAACAAGTCATGATTTACCTATGAAATTTTAATCTGGGGTGTTTTGGGGATCATCAAAGTGCCTTAAGGGTTTCAACTCTCAAGTTGATTACTGTTACCCACATTTGACTGGGGACACTTTCTTTTGAGTGTATGGGAGTAAAGGAAAATGTGGTGCTGTTATTTGTATTTTCACCCTTTACATACTGAGATTGGGAGGGTCAAATGAACTTCAGCTAGTTGTTTCACTCTAGTCAATCTTCTCTGAACAAATTTAATTGAAAAAAACCTTAGAAATATGCCAAGATACAAATGTATTTATGTGGAAGGAGCAAAATGTTATATTGGGGATCTTGTTAAATTCTCCTCCTGCTTCAAACTGAAAAGGTAACCGGTATACTAGGGATTCTATAAGGTTTACTGAATCTACTAGCTTTGGCTTGTATTGCTAGATCAAAAAAGAAGAAGAAAGCCGTTATCCTTCTAGAATGATCTTCATCAGATGGACTCTATAGTGGCTTACTTGATCCTGGCAAACTTAGCTCCTGTTCTTGTGTTTGATGGATCAGTGATGCACGCTGAGGTGTCAAAATTGATTTTTTGTCACCAGAAAAAAGGCAATATGTTCTTTAATGATTTCAACTGTTAAATGGACCTTATGGTGTTCTGACAGAAAAGAAGTTTATGAGCTGCCTGCTTATGGAATAAGTAGTCGTTCACCATCCACTGTTTTGGTTGTGTGTAGGAAAAGGTTCAATATTATGATATAGCCACAGAGAAACGAGCAGAGTTTGACAGAGCAATGGCAGAATATATGAAACGAAAGGTTAATTTCCACCAATCCTATTCTGTTTAGCCACTTTTAGTTTCTTCTGTGCACGTTCATGCAATAGCTTTCCTAAGACCAAAGCATCCAGCAGCATTTTCCTTATAATGCGTTAAACATTTTGCAGGAAAGAGGGGAGTATCAGGATTATGAAGATGATTCTGACTTTGATAATTAGGACTGCTAGTATTGCTTCTTCTAAAAAACTTTTAGTAGGATGTCTGTATCTAGTGTTCAGGTCCCTTTAATTTATGGATCATGTAAATTGCCTTTTACCCGTTTCGCCTTGATTAATGGTTCTTTGCCAGCCCTATTTAATCGCGAACTAAAAGATGAGGAAATGACTTGACAACTCAAAACTGTCTGTATTATCCTTATGTACTCTTTATTGCCGCAAATGATACTTTTCATTCTTTGTACTCTTTTAACTGTCCAGAAATAGCATTTGACTTGATATTTTGAACCAGTTTCAGAAATGACGTTTGGTTTGATGTACTATTTCTCTTCAGTTATGAGCTTATTTGAATTGTCAACAAATAGTTGACAAATTGATTTTAGCTGAAGCTTTTTTGTCTGAATCTTGTTTTATTCTAGATCTCTTTACAGTCCTTTCTTATGGAAATTTTAATTCTGTTTGTTACCTTTTCTCCTCTCTAAATTATTCAATCTGAAAATGAATGGAAGAAGGGATTAAGCTGTGCAATATAGAACACCACCTTCCACGTTGACTTTTCGTTTTCTTAGATGGTCTTATGATCTTGGACTCCAAGAAGGAAATATCAAGAGGAAAAAGCTGCAAGTGAAAGAAATTATTCTTACATTGCCATACATGTAGTTCAAGATTTTGGATGAAAATGTTAATTGAATTGTAAAAATAAGGAGTAAGAGGCATTTACATTCATGCATGCTACAGCTAGTATTTGCATGTCCTGTTAGGGGAAAAAAAAAAGGCACATTGAAAATTCAATGTCGGGCTAAAACAATGTGGTCAGACTCTCTCACGCCAGGTAGTAGAGGGAAAGCGGGTTCTATATGGTGTAACAATGTTTATTTTATAACTAGCTATTAATCAATGGATCGATAATAATTTTTACCACTCTGTTTAAATGCCTAAATCGACTGTTTCATTTTGTTGAGCAGCAAATTTATGTTGATAGTATGTCCCTTGGACCTGAGTTTTACCCTTCGGTGTTCATTTGCCTAAAGCAACAAAATGGGGTAACAGAAAAGAGAAAAGAGTGAATGGCCCAAAAGGTCATTAAACTATTAAAAATGGCATCCTCTGGTCACTAAACTTTTTTTGTGGCCGAAAAGGTCACTAAACTCGCAAAAACTCTCCAGCAAAGTCATTTTACCGAATTTCAGCGGTTTCTCATCCGGTGGCATGGGCAATGTAGATTGGAGGAATATAGTCAAGGGGCAAAAATGTCCCAAAAAAATGGCAAAACTATTTCTTCCTTCCTCGCAAGTCGCAAGTTGTACCAAAAGAATATGCTGATCTTTTCCAGGCTAGTTTCTCTGCTGTTCTTGCATCAGAGATCCGCTTCGCCATCACTTTCTCCTGCTCTTGGGCTTCCTCCTCGATTCTCACCAACTGGGCTTTCAATTCCTCATCCTCCAGCACAAAACAAACCCTCAACCTGGGCTTCCTTCGACACCTCCAAGTTGTGCTGAATCGTTGGGCTAAAGGGGAAAACGTCAGACTATTTGCGACTAGGGAGGTGGGTTTTCGGGAACCGGTGCGACGGCAATTCCAGCAGCCATAGATGGTGGTTGTACTTGTATCCGGTGTTTGTGAGAATTAATATACACATGGGAGGAGCCCGTTGCAAGGCTCAGATCTAAAATATCCAGTGTTGTTCAAGGTAAAATTATATGAACAAAAATAAAAAATAAAAAAGGCTCGGATCTATCAAAAAATCAGGCAAAGACGGAGGAGCCCATTGCGAATAATGCCATCAAGAGCCAAGTTACAAACCCATAAGCTCCATACCCAAATGACAACTCAGAGAGGAAAACAAGAATATCATAGCTTGACATCACACTAGAAGACAAAGAAGAAGATAATGACGATGGTGATGATCTTGATGCAAGGAAAGAGTTAAATAATAAGTGGAAGGGAATCTTGCACTTTATTAGAACCGTGATCTTGATGCATGGAGAAGAGTACAATTTTGCTTTACTCTTTCTCACACTAGAAGACAATTTCCCCATACCAATAGGGCTTGCGAGAAAGGAAGAAACAGGTTTGCATATATTTTTTTTGGACATTTTTACCCCTTCACAAATATTCCTTCACTCTATATAACCTTGTAACCGGATGATTCACCTGTAAAAATCGGTAAAATGACTCCGCTGGAGCGTTTTTGCGAGTTTAGTGACTTTTTCAGCCACAAAAAAAGTTTGATGACCAAAGGATGCCATTTTTAATAATTTAGTGACCTTTTGGGCCATTCACTCAAGAGAAAACCTCAAGTTTGTTCCAAAAATAAGCTGATTTTATTTTATTGGTGTTTTGAAAACGACCTAAGATAAAGCTATAGGCCCTTTGTTCGATTCCTGAACTCAGAATCTGGGAGTCTGGACTGAAGTTGTCAGATAAAATTGGCCAATTTTAACATCCATCACTTGCTAAAGAGCAAAAATAGAGCTTCCGAGCAAACTACTAAGAAAGGGAAATAGTTTTGAGAGTCCATTGTATACCTCTTTCTTTTTTATTACTAGGCAAAAGATGCACATAAATAATTAGCTTAAATAAACTTATGAACCTAATCACCATTTGTATTATCAGCTTCTAATAATGCTTTAATAATGAAACTGATCCAATTTTTAGTGTCTATTTGTTGATTTTTTTTTTTTAAAAACGCAGCTTTAATTTATTTATAACCGAAAAGAGTATAGCGAATAAGAGGGGGGCCAAACCTGACCTCTATTAAAGTAAAAGAAGCATCTAAGTAAACGCACATATGAAAGAATTATAAACACATAACAGATCATCATCCACATGAGGGTGCCTCACATTTGTGTGACTGTGAGTGAGCCTGAGAATTTGGTTTAATATCTTGATGTATTTGCATTGTTTTACCTTTTTTTGAAAGCTGTTTTCTCCCTTTCTTTGAAATTACTTGGGTAAATTGCTCTTGAATTAGGTACCCCACATTTGTGTGTCTATTTGTTGACTGATTAATGCTTTTCTTTGGTAGCAATTGCATCAATTGAAGTTTGCATGCTTAAACCAGTCTGTTTTTCTAAGGTCCTTCTATTAATAAATTTAATACCAAAATGGGACTGCAGCCACTTAAAGCTGATCCCGCACCAAACTTTCTTCAATTTTCAAAGTAATTCATTTTTTCGTGTATGTTTTTCTATGAATTATGGACCATAGAGAGAGTGAATGAAGGTAGAAAGAAAATCATATCCATTTGAAATACTCAACCACCATTGGTTGCTAAAGCTGCATATGTCTATGAGAAAATGAAGACCATGATTAATATAATATTCTCTCATCTCCAAATATATATATTTTTTATTTTTATGTTTTGCCAAATACAAACCAAATTTTATGATAATAGAGTTATTGATTCTTTGGAACTCAAGCTTTGGCAATACAACAAACTTACTTTACATACAACAGAAATCAACATCCAAAAGAGACACTCAAGAAAAAGAGGCAAAAAAAAAAAGAAAGAAAAGAAAACGAATATCGGCTAAAGAAGGTATGAGTGAAGTAAAAACCATATGTTTCATCCACTAGTAAAAAGATAATAATATGTTACAAAAAAATAAAAATAATGATAGTACAAATTAAGCAAGTATCATTTCAAAAACACTGATACGAAATATGGGCCGCTTATGGGCCATGTTTTGGGCTGCAAGAGATTGAATCTTTTAGTAATAGTTAGTAGTTTATTTTCTAGATTTCTATTTTATTTGCTAGGACTAAATTCGGTCCAAGACCTCATGTTGAGTTGGATCCGATTTATAGAGTCTAGGCTCACTATAACTTAAGTTGGTTAATTAGCTTTTATTGGGTTATGTTGGGCCAGCTTAAAGCCTTCATTGGATCAATTATAAGCTGACCATTAGATAGTGGATTTGAGTAGTGGAATCGGGCCAAAGGCCTAGCCTAGCCGAGTTAGGGTTTTGTCTTGTAAGGCTATATATAGCCTAGGTTTTCATTCATTAGGGGAGTTTTCAGATTTTATAAAATATACGTGAGTTTATTCACTCTCTCTTGTCTCAAGAGAATTTCCTTTGAATACTTGAGAATTGATCTCAAGTTGTTCATTGAACTTATCAATCAAGTAGTCTCCTTGATTGTGGCGTTCTTCTATCTATACTTTTGGTTCACTAAAGTGGCTAGTCGTGGGTTAAGGAATCTCCTTAGTTCGTGGCTCGTGATTCTAGAAGGGTCAAAGTTCCGCAAATCATCCCAACTTGGTGTTCGTCTAGATCCGTCTCACATCAGTTGGTAATCAGAGCTAGTCGACAACCACCAGGTTATATCCTTCTTTTCTTTTGTGTTTCGAGTCACATACTCTTGTTCCAAATCAGTTTGTGTGTCAATTCAAAAAAAAAAAAAAAAAAAAAAAGGTACTGTAGCATCATACTGTTCATCGCTACTGTAGCGATCTGTTCACACAAACTGATTTGGTGTCAGACGGATCTAGACGAACACCAAGTTGGGGTTAATTTACGGAACTTTGACCCTTCTAGAATCACGAGCCACGAACTAAGGAGATTCCTTAACCCACGACTAGCCACTTTAGTGAACCAAAAGTATAGATAGAAGAACGCCACAATCAAGGAGACTACTTGATTGATAAGTTCAATGAACAACTTGAGATCAATTCTCAAGTATTCAAAGGAAATTCTCTTGAGACAAGAGAGAGTGAATAAACTCACGTATATTTTATAAAATCTGAAAACTCCCCTAATGAATGAAAACCTAGGCTATATATAGCCTTACAAGACAAAACCCTAACTCGGCTAGGCTAGGCCTTTGGCCCGATTCCACTACTCAAATCCACTATCTAATGGTCAGCTTATAATTGATCCAATGAAGGCTTTAAGCTGGCCCAACATAACCCAATAAAAGCTAATTAACCAACTTAAGTTATAGTGAGCCTAGACTCTATAAATCGGATCCAACTCAACATGAGGTCTTGGACCGAATTTAGTCCTAGCAAATAAAATAGAAATCTAGAAAATAAACTACTAACTATTACTAAAAGATTCAATCTCTTGCAGCCCAAAACATGGCCCATAAGCGGCCCATATTTCGTATCAAACACCTTCCAAAACTCTCAGGTTACATTTATACGTATTTGATATCTTGTCTTGTAGCAGTTATAATGATCTATAATCATTTTTTCCCCAAGAAAAAGGGGTAGTTGATAAGCTCATAATGTAGTTACATTTAATGTATGGGTTTTTCTAACGGATGTCCTTAGGTTACTCGTCAACACATCTGGTATTCACCTAACCTATTATATATATACACATACTAATAATTATTATCCCCTCTTGCATTTATATACTTTTCTTATTTAATCTTATCTACCATTCCTTGTATTTATTTACTTTTCTTAATTAATCTTATATTTTCAAAATTATAACACCTGAAATATATCTTAATAAATGCCTTATGGGCACCCGTTAGACAAACTGTTTATGTATTAATTTACTCCATTTTAGTTAATTACTAGCATGATTATTATCACATTTGTTACATTAATGAGTTATTTTGATTTTTGTAGGTCGTTGCCTAAATTAGGTTATTTCCTTGAAGTTTTTGGAAAATTTCGCATGATTTTGTTAATCTGAAATTCCTAGAGTTTATCCGTGCTTAAATGGACTTAAAGGGTTGTTAAAGGAAGGTTTGTAGATGCCAAAATATGTTGGGAAAGCTGTGGAAAAGAAAGAAATCGCGTTAGCACTACCATAGAAGACTTATGGTAATCAGTTTTACAATCCAATCGCGCTTGAGATTCAGATTTGGCAGGTTTCAGTATTTTGAATATATCTTGAACTACAGATATAAGATTGAGATTATTCTTGATATGCATTAAAAACTAATATCTGGAGCTACAATTCTTATGAAAAATACCAAAATCCAGTTCTATCATTTTAATATTGAAAAAAGGTTGAGTTACAGTAGCGATTCCTGCTGTCAAGTTTTTGAAAACTTCCTTAATAGGCTTCTGACTGGTAGGTGGTAATTTTGACGTATCTCAATAACCTAAGCTTCCAATTGACTTGATCTGATCTAACCTTGGATCAATATCCTACAACTTATCATGTTTTAGTCCAGATCTGATTCGATGTGCTTTAATGCAATAGTTCAAGTCGGTGCAGATGCTGTCCAAATCCTTCAACAACTATATGATTTCCTGATTTGACTTAAACTTCTTTTGTGGGCTGGATCTTTTCATGAATTATCATCCAAGCACTCAAGGATATCCTACGAAATCGATGCAAATACCGAGAAGCAGCGTCATCTTCTTAATGGGCTGGATCTTTTTGTGAATTATCATCCAAGCAATGACAGAGTCAAGGATGGCTAAGTTTAGAAAATTTTAAAAGGGGAATTCGTTTAAAATATCTCTCACATTTTATAAAATAACTTTTCGTCCTTCACTTTTAAAGATATAATTTTACGTAATTTACAAATTTATATTTGTCAAATTTGGTCTCTATCGAGGTTTTCGATTAATTTATGGTCGGAATCTATCACGTATCTTGCACGTGATTATTTTTTAAGGTAAAATTGTCAAATCAAATTTTATATAATTCGATTTATAATCTTTCACATCTCATAAAATAAAATTTTATTATCCCTTATATTTTACAAAATTAATTTTTTCATCCTTCACATTTTTCAAAATAAATTTTTTCATCCTTCATTGATCATATGTGCGAATAGTTTTTTTTTTTAAACCCATATACATATATATATGTGTGTGTGTGTATATATATAGCTATTTGATTTCACTTGAGCAGTACAAATAGCACATACGAATAGCATGTAATATATCTCTATTTGATTTCGCTGTATATATCTATTTGATTTCACTTAAGTAGTATGAATAGATTTAAATTAGAGTCAGGCAAAGGCCGCTTTGATACTTGAACGACTAATTCCTGTGAAAACAATTAGGACTTGTTCTATACCGCTTGGTAGACCTAGTTCTCTTGCTAGAATTGTTATCATCAGTTTTTATCATTCATTGTGTTTGATGATTTAACTCCTACCTGATTTCCTTATTGGAAGTACGTTTTCTTTTTTGGAAGTGCAATAATGCATATTTTCTAGTCCTGCATTAAGTAATGCGCATGATTAGTTCATATAAATAAAAATTGACGAAAAAGTCATTAGATTAATTACTATAAAATCAGTGGTCACAACCTATTTTTCTGTCATTACTGTAAGAGTTTACTAAGATTTCTTAGGGTATATCACTTTTTTTTCAGGGGAATATCCCATCTACATTACTTTTTTTTTTTTACCCATAAATTAATTTAAATCGCATTCAAAATGTACAAGTAGCTATGTTAGTTAAATTGCACTATCCTTATGAATATTTACACCTTAAAGTTACATTTTTACATCGATGTAATATAATTGGCTAACATAAGTAAAGATAGGTCAAAAAGTGACATAATTAAATTAACGGCCACTTTGATATTATTTTCTAGTTGATTTAAGAATGTACTCTTTCTCATATCCCTTATTACCTACAAAACATTTTAACTACGTGCAAAATGTATTGGTAGTTATGTCCGCTAAATTACAATAGTATTATGAATATTTACACATTATCACTATGATTATACACCAAAGAAGTGTAAATTAGTTAATATGGCATTATCAAACTGATAGACCACCGCATTTTCATTCTCTCATTGGTATAATTACTTACTCTACCTTGCTTTAGCGCATGCTGTTCCATGAGGAACATCCAGCAGCCCTTGTAAACCATCCATGCATCATTCTGAATTGAAAATATATAAAAAGGAACCTATGTAAGCTAAGTCAAACTATCATTCTCTGAATATTTACATTCAATTTTTATATTCTATGCTGAAAAGGGGTAACTTGGCATACATGAGTGAAAACATAACATTAAATTGACATGAACCTCGGGTATTGTTTGTAAATTAAAAATAGTGATTACCACGTTTGACTAAAAAAAAAAAAAAAAAAAAAGAGGCGATTACCGTGTTATCAGTAAGAACATGTTTTTTTTTTTCGAAGACTAATACACTTTTGAATTTTAAATAGTACATTCAGGATAGGATTCATTCAATAAATCAAAATTATAGGGGGGAAAAAAGAATAAAGCATTAGAAGCATTATAGTTGATTTAGGCTAAACACCCCATGAAAAATACATATACATAGTTTTGAGTTCTTATTATTGCATTTGATTCCTAATGTATAGGTCATAATAGTTATTTTTTCACCATTACATTAGATTCTTCATATACATATATATCGTGGTTGACATGAATTGCTCTCTTCATATATCCACGTCAATATTGTTATTTTTTTGTATACACGAAATTTCCAGTTGCCTTAATATGGAGTACATTATCTACCAATTGTTGTACATGTATAATACAGCGGCAACTTATTTTATACTTGTGCTTAGCGATCATATTTCTTCGTAACTGTATTTTACCAATTGGCACAATTGGCTGATATCTCCACATCAATATTGTTATTGTTTATATATACGAAATTGGCAATTGTCATAATATGAAGTACATTATCTACTATTTTTGAAAGTGAATGATATGCATTTGCTATTCCAATTTATGGTAGGGAGCATTTATTTGGACTCTATTAGCAGTGGAAAAAGTTTTTATAAGGTCAAAAAAGAAAACTTATAAAGTGTTAACCTCATATCTTTTCCTCAGGCTTTATATATAGTATAGATATTAAGTTAACTACTAATTGTTCCAAACTTAATTAGGAGTAGTATCTTTCTAACTAAAAACACCACACTCCCACTTACTTTTATAAGTTTGGGCACGCTGTAAGTGCTATCATTTGTAATTCCTAATAATCAGTTAATCACATATTGTTTTTTTAGATTTCAATTAAATAATTTTTTGAAAGGACTATTATATTTGCTGTAAAGGTGTGACATTCTTCCCCCTTATTCCAATGTTAAAATATATATATGTAATTTTACTATTAAAAAAAATATATATATATAAATATATTCGAACTCGCAAGCCGACTCGCAAAATAACGAGTTTAATATTTTTGAATTTAAGTTCGATTTGGCCAACTCGAACTCGACTCGAGTTCGATATTGATCGAGGTCAAGTCGACTTTTAACTGGAGCCGCTCGTGAGCGATTCGATTCGTTTGCAACCTTAGTTTAAACTATGACATGAATTCTAAACAAAATAGCTCTGCCACAAGAATAAAGAAAAGAAAGCAATAGTATAACAAAATGCTCATGTGTATCCTCATATTATCTACATGAATTTCGTTAGTCTCATACTAATCAAAGGATATTGGAGAAAAGTCCATATATAAGACTAAAAGACTCCAAGAACAAGAACATGACTGCTAATTTTTCCCTAGTAATTAATTATCTCATCAACGGCCTCTATATGGTTGTTACCCATCGTTTAAAGTAGAACTGTACATTACAAGAATTTTACACACAAGAGGCCAATTCTTTAAGCAGCATTAAAGACCGATAGCTGAAGTTTGATTAACTATTCTATGGTAAAATGCTTTATGAATTCTTAGATACTTCATGCTTGTATACCTCTATTTCTTTACACTCCACACCCAGAGTCCAGCAGGCAGCAGAGCTCTATCATGACCAAATCCACTGCACACAATTGTCATTGCATTGAAAAACAGGTACTTAAAATCGGATATTTGATGATTCAAGAATTCCATAAGACTTGTGATGTAGGAAAAGGGAGGTGAGACAATTGCCAACACAAGTCAGCTTTCTTCATTGAGCTCTTTGGAGGCATGTAAGATATATCTGTTGTAAAGGAGAGAGAACAAACAGCAGCTGCTATTCTTTCTATAGTTTAGGAGGAGCTCAAGGAATAGTTTAGGAGGAGCTCAAGGAACATGATATATTCATTTACCGAAGAGAAAGATTTATTGCAAGAATAGGTTCGCTCTCATCATTTTGCAATCTTAATACAAGATTAAGATTAAAAGATACATAATCAAAATGTATCCAAGAAATTAGTCAGAATTAAAAGATAGAAAACGAAAAGGCAAAAAAAAAAAAAAATGCTGTGCAATGTGATCCTTAACTGAAAGTCCAAATATGATGTAGGAGAAACCTATGGAATCTAACTGAAAGTCCAAATGTGATGTAGGTGAAAACTATGGAATCAAGTATTTCTGTCTCCAGCATGCACAATAAATCAAGATTCAGAACTATACAGCAATATCTGTTTGATGTGGTAAAAAACGTATCTGGGCCACTCGAGGTCTGACAGTTTGCTGCAATAAATAGTAGGTTATGAGCTCAAATGGACAAGGAAAGTAACTTCCTACATTGAAAAGTAAAATTTGCTTTAAAAAAAAAAATGCAAGGCACTTACTGTCATAAGAAGCTGGCGCTTAATATTCTTCAATTCTGCTAAAACATCTTTCATGTTCATCCTTTCTCCTGGAGATTCTCTACAGCAGTTCAAAGCCAATTTCAGAATCAATATAACACACTTCAGCTTGCCAGTGAAATGCTCATCCTCTGGCCTTATTAAGTTTGCGTCAATGACCTGAAGTGCATTAGGAAGAGAATCTTCTACCCAGCTTTTAAGGCTCAAATCACTTGAAAACATTTCATCGCTAGGCTTCACTCTCGAAAAAGTTTCCATCAGAACTATTCCGAAACTATAAACATCGATTCTTCTCGAAACTAATCCCTCCGATCCATACTCTATCATAAGATTACAATAGTTAGAATAATAGAAAGAGCCAAAAGAATAAACAACAGATGGAAAAACCTAGAAGTAAAGGAAATATAGACAGCGAAAGCTACAAGATTAACCTGGTGCAATGCATCCCAGTGTTGCCAGGGTGACGGTATGCAATATACTTTCTCCTTCGCCAAACATTTTTGTGATACCGAAGTCACTTACAGAAGCAACCATATCTTCATCAAGCAAGATGTTACTAGGCTTCAGGTCACAATGTACCACGGGAGTATAATAACCATAATGGAGATATTCTAATGCACAAGCAACATCAATCATTATGTTTACTCTTTGAAACAGATCTAAAAAATGGTTGTGGGAGTACAACCACTTCTCAAGATTCCCATTAGGCATGTATTTGAGTACCAAGGCTTTAAAATCAGGGTTCGAGCAGTTGCCGAGCACCTTTGTAAGATTTCGATGGCGTAAACTCTTTAGTACCTCACATTCTCTATCAAAACTTGTTGATGCACCTTCCACTTGCAAGTTGAATACCTTGACAGCCACAACAATGCCATCACTTAGGATCCCTTTGTAAACAGAACCAAAGCTCCCTTCTCCAAGCAAATTGCTTTCATTGTAGTTATCAGTTGACTGCAAAAGGTCATAGTATGAAAATCTTTCATATTTTGCCACTGACATCAACTCTGTTCCACCTAAACCTTTTCGTTTCTTCAGCCTCCTTAGAGTCAATATTGCTCCAATTACTATTATCGGTATTGCTGCAATTCCTGACAGACTAATGACAAGTAGAAGCACCTTCCTTTTACTTGACCTTCTAGTTGAATTACGCTGACATGGTGGAACATTAAGCCTTGAGTCACCACAGAGTGCTTCATTGTTAATGAAAAATTGACCTGTAAAGTTTCTGAAGGAACCACCTTGAGGAATTTCGCCGCTTAATCTATTAAAAGAAACATTGCATTCCTTAAGATTTTTGAGTGCCTCCATTGACTTGTTGGAAAAATGGCTATATTCATTGTAGAGTGAATGAGAAAATTGTTCTCATAATGGCACTCTTGAAAGAATTCAGGATAATTATCTATCATTCATGTATATTAATTATTGATACATGATTTTGGATAGGATTCCTTTGGGGTTATCTTATTGAGATACATGTATGTACATGAATGTGGTCCTTTGATAAACGTGAAGATAATTATCTGGAATTTAACACTTGTTGCCAATTTCTAACAGTCACCCTTGGCCAGCATCTATAAATATCTCCTTTTGTTTCAAAAGCAAGGGCGCTCTCTCTCTTTTTTCCTTCTTGCATCTGCATCTTTTATAGTGTTCCATATTGCTCTAGTTCGAGTTCGCTGGGGTGAAGAACGTTTGGTGCTGACATATTCACCTTTTAATCCGTTGTATCCTGGGAGACAGACGCCTACTCAACCTCAAGCACTCTACCTGGAGGGGGCGAATCTGTTTTAAGGAAATTGTGTTCACAAGCCTCGGATTGTTATTATTGTTATTTTCGATTATTACTTTCTTTTTGGGTTGTATTTATTCTTCTCTTTTGTATCAGCCTATTTTATTATTTGGCTAACAGTCTTAAAACAGAATCCGGTTCTCAATGGCTGACAATACAGGAAGAGACACCAATATTTCTACTTCTGATGCTGCTGCCTCTGGCTCAATTGTGAAACAACCTGAAGGAAAGATTACTCCTATGGTGTCTACCAACCATAGTGAGAAACCTGAGAAGTTCTATGGCCTGAACTTCAAGACATGGCAACAAAAGATGTTGTTCTATTTGACAACATTGAATCTCTCGAGATTCTTAAGTGAGGATGCTCCAAAGCTGTCTGAAGGCTTAACTGATGCACAAGCTGTCAATGCTATTGATGCTTGGAAGCACTCCGACTTCCTTTGTCGAAATTATGTCATGAACTGCTTGCATGACTCGCTGTATAACGTGTATCAAATACACAAGACGGCGAAGGCACTGTGGGAATCCTTAGATCGGAAATATAAAACCGAAGATGCCGGAGCAAAGAAATTTGTCGTTGGAAAATTTCTAGACTATAAAATGGTGGATTCCAAAACTGTTATCAGTCAAGTGCAAGAAATTCAGATTATCTTGCATGAGATTCTAGCTGAAGGCATGATTTTGAGTGAAACCTTTCAAGTAGCTGCTGTTATTGAGAAGCTACCTCCTGGATGGAAGGATTTCAAGAACTATCTCAAGCACAAGCGCAAAGAGATGAGTATGGAGGACCTTATCGTTAGACTTCGAATTGAAGAAGACAACAGGGGTTCTGATTGCAAGGCAACAACTTTTGTTGATGCTAAAGCAAATATTGTGGAGTATAAGTAAGGGCAAAACTCCAAAGGCAAAAAGCCAACTCGAAATCTTGGGGCAAAAGGGAAAATCTCTAAGCAGAAATTCCAAGGTAAGTGCTTCAATTGTGACAAAAAAGGTCACAAGTCCACTGAATGTAAGCTTCCAAAGAAGAAGAAGCATGAAGCAAACTTGCTTGATAGAATCGAGGGAGACATGGAAAACATGAACCTGACTGCTATGGTCTCTGAAGTAAATATGATAGGGTCAAATCCGAAAGAATGGTGGATTGACACTGGAGCTACAAGACATGTTTGCACAAACAAAGACTTGTTTACTACCTTCGAAAAGGTTGAAGGTGAAAAAATGTTCATGGGGAACTCTGCCTCATCTGCTATTGAAGGTCAAGGGAAGGTGTTACTAAAGATGACTTCTGGCAAAACATTGACTTTGAACGATGTTCTGTATGTGCCAGAAATCCGCAAGAACCTTGTTTCTGGATCGTTGCTGAACAAGCATGGCTTTCGCATGGTTTTTGAATCGGATAAAATTATATTATCCAAATCTGGGATGTATGTAGGGAAAGGATATACAACCGATGGGTTGTTCAAATTGAATGTAATGACTATTGTGAATAATAAGAATAAGTCTTCTGCTTATTTGCTTGAGTCTTCCAATTTATGGCATGGTAGACTAGGTCATGTTAATTATGATACTTTGCGTAGACTAATTAACTTGGATCATATTCCTTCCTTTCACATCAATTCAAACCATAAATGCGAGATTTGCGTAGAAGCAAAATTAACAAGGTCATCGTTTCAAACAATTGAAAGAAACACCGAACCCCTTGAATTGATTCACACAGATGTCTGTGATTTGAAATTTGTTCAAACAAGAGGTGGTAATAAATATTTTATCACTTTCATTGATGATTGCACAAAATACTGTTATGTGTATTTGCTCAAAAGTAAAGATGAAGCCTTGGAAAAATTCATTCTCTACAAGAATGAAGTTGAAAATCAACTTAACCGGAGAGTTAAAAGGTTAAGAAGTGATAGAGGTGGTGAATATGAAACACCTATTGGTGATTTTTGTGCAAAATATGGAATTGTTCATGAAGTAACTGCATCTTACTCACCACAATCGAATGGTGTTGCTGAACGGAAAAATCGCACATTAAAGGAAATGATGAATGCGATGTTACTAAGTTCAGGATTGCCTCAAAATATGTAGGGTGAAGCTATTTTGTCAAGCAATTACCTTTTAAATAGGGTACCCCGGAAAAAACAAGATAAAACTCCTTATGAGTTATGGAAAGGTAGGAGACCATCCTACAAATACTTGAAAGTGTGGGGGTGTCTTGCAAAGGTGGCTATTCCAGCACCAAAGAGAATAAAGATAGGTCCTAGAACTGTGGACTGTATCTTTATAGGCTATGCACATAATAGTACTGCTTATCGATTTCTTGTGTATAATTCAGAAATTTCGGATATACACAAAAATACGATAATGGAATCAAGGAATGCTTCATTCTTTGAAGATGTGTTTCCTTGTATATTGATTGGTGCATCAAGTTCATCAAAACGAACACATGAAGTTATGAATCAAGAAAAACATGATCATAACTTGATTCAACAAGATGAACCGAGACGTAGCGAAAGGGCTAGAGTGGAAAAATCATTTGGAGATGATTTTACAACTTTTCTATTAGAAAAGGAACCACAAACCTATACAGAAGCTGTAAATTCTTCTGAAGGATTTTTGTGGAAAGAAGCAATAAAAAGTGAGGTTGATTCTATTTTACAGAATCATACATGGGAGTTAGTGGATCTTCCTCCTGGTTGTAGACCTTTAGGGTCCAAATGGATTTTGAAAAGGAAAATGAAACCTGATGGCTCTGTCGATAAGTACAAAGCCAGACTTGTAATCAAAGGATACAAGCAACAAGAAGGTTTGGATTATTTTGATACTTATTCTCCTGTTACGAGAATAAATTCTATCAGAATGATACTTGCTATCGCTGCATTGAGAAATCTGGAGATACATCAAATGGATGTAAAGACGGCCTTCTTAAATGGTGATTTAGATGAAGAAATCTACATGGAGCAACCTGAGGGTTTCATAACTCCGGGAGCAAGAAATAAAGTTTGTAAATTAGTCAAATCATTGTATGGACTAAAACAAGCGCCAAAGAAATGGCATGAAAAGTTCGACAATGCAATGATAACTAATGGATACAGAATAAATGAGTGTGACAAATGTGTCTACACTAAAGAAACAGACAATGGCTATGTCATCTTATGTCTTTATGTAGATGATATACTTATTGTTGGTAGTAATGACAAAATGGTCAAGTCTACCAAGGATATGTTGAATTCAAAATTTGACATGAAAGATATGGGGCTTGCTGATGTAATTTTAGGAGTTAAAATTACAAGAATATCAGACGGGTTGGTCTTGAGTCAAACTCATTATGTGGACAAGATTCTAGAAAAATTCAATAAGGATGATTCTGGAATTGCAAGAACTCCATTAGACAATTGTTTCCATCTATCTAAGAATAGAGGAGAGAGTATTTCTCAAGTAGAATACTCAAGAATCATTGGCAGTCTAATGTACTTAATGAGTTGTACTAGACCTGACATTGCATATGCAGTAAGCAAATTGAGCAGATTTACAAGCAATCCGAGTGCTGATCATTGGAAAGCAATTTTAAGGGTACTTAAATACTTACGGTACACTTGGAACTATGGACTGCATTACACTAGATACCCTGCTGTTTTAGAAGGGTATGCAGATGCAAATTGGATATCTGATATAAAGGATTCAAAATCCACAAGTGGATATGTGTTCACACTTGCCAGTGGGGCAGTATCTTGGAAGTCTTCTAAACAAACTATTGTAGCTAGATCTACAATGGAATCTGAGTTCATTGCCTTGGACAAATGTGGAGAAGAAGCTGAATGGCTCCACCATTTCCTTGAAGACATTCCAAAATGGGAGAAACCTGTGCCACCAATTTGTATTCACTGTGATAGTCAATTAGCAATTGGAAGAGCACAGAATAACATATATAATGGTAAGTCTAGACATATACGTCGTAGGCATAATACCATTAGACAACTACTCTCAACAGGAGTTATCTCTATTGATTATGTGAAATCAAAGGATAACATAGCGGATCCGCTAACTAAAGGATTGAATAGAGAGTTGGTTGCAAAAATGGCAAAGGGAATGGGACTAAAGCCCATGGAAGGCTAAGTGTTATAAAGGAAACCCAACCTAGCTGACTGGAGATCCCAAGATCTAGGTTCAAAGGGACAACCTAATTATAAGGACTTAGCGTAGTCATTGTGGGGGGATACCCCTAAACCCATTCCGTAATGAAACAATGACGCAAAGGAGAATTAAGGATAGCACAATGTGTGCTTTAATGATTCTTAAGTGAAGTAATTTATTACTGATGTGGGGCCGCTTCAAAAGAGAATTGTTTAGGGCTCAATTCTTAAAAACTCTTGCTGAACCAGGTTGATGTTCATGGCCAAAACGAACATAACTATGAGAACTGATCTAATGGAGCATGATTCCTGTGTGAAATATATGGTTCATTTACACTAAAAAGCGAGACAGTTCAAAGACATCATGTCTACTGGATTGCTAGTAAAGTAAGTGTATTTCACAAGAGAAGGTTCAATGGGTAACACCAACCTATCTTATGCAGGTTTCAGTTGTGGAACACTACTGTAGAGTCAAATCAAAACAAATTTTCCATTCATGTGGGGGATTGTTGGAAAAATGGCTATATTCATTGTAGAGTGAATGAGAAAATTGTTCTCATAATGGCACTCTTGAAAGAATTCAGGATAATTATCTATCATTCATGTAAATTAATTATTGATACATGATTTTGGATAGGATTCCTTTGGGGTTATCTTATTGAGATACATGTATGTACATGAATGTGGTCCTTTGATAAACGTGAAGATAATTATCTGGAATTTAACACTTGTTGCCAATTTCTAACAGTCACCCTTGGTCAGCATCTATAAATATCTCCTTTTGTTTCAAAAGCAAGGGCGCTCTCTCTCTTTTTTCCTTCTTGCATCTGCATCTTTTATAGTGTTCCATATTGCTCTAGTTCGAGTTCGCTGGGGTGAAGAACGTTTGGTGCTGACATATTCACCTTTTAATCCGTTGTATCCTGGGAGACAGACGCCTACTCAACCTCAAGCACTCTACCTGGAGGGGGCGAATCTGTTTTAAGGAAATTGTGTTCACAAGCCTCGGATTGTTATTATTGTTATTTTCGATTATTACTTTCTTTTTGGGTTGTATTTATTCTTCTCTTTTGTATCAGCCTATTTTATTATTTGGCTAACATGACTTGGGTATCACACCTGAGAGATTATTGTGGGAAAGGTCCAAGAATTCCAAGCTTACCATATTGCTAACTGATTTTGGTATAGAGCCCTGCAGATTATTTTTTGCCAATGAAAGATTCTGTAAAGCTTGCAGCTCTCCAATAGTAGTAGGAATAATGTTTGACAATTGATTAATTGAGAAATCCAAATTGTATGCCGCTCTGAGGTTCCCGATCTCTAGAGGTAGCGAACCACTCAAGAAATTTGATGAAAGGTTGAGAACTTGGAGATTTTTCATGCTCAATAGGTTGGCAGGTATCATAGAAGTCAAGTTGTTGGAGTCCAAAAAAATCTGAGTCAAATTTGACATATTTCCTAAGCATTCTGGAATTCCACCAAAAAATTGATTTTGGCTCAACTGTAACAACCCCAAGCTATGTAGTTCACAGAAAATATTCAAGACATCCCTTATTTGATTGATGCCCAAGTAGAACACCTGAAGATTTTTCAATCTATTGAAACTTTTGGGGATAGATCCAACCAATTCATTACCTGAAAAATCTAGATGCAGTAAACTGCTCAAATTGCCGATTCCAGTGGGGATGTTTCCTTCGATTTTACAATTGCTTACAGTAAAATACACAAGAGAGGTTGAATGGTTAGAGAAGGAAGCTGGAAGGAAACCGTTCAGAGGATTGTATCCCACTACTAAATATTTCAAGGATCTGCAACCCGTCAAGAAAGTGAGAAAGCTTAATTCTGGAGATGAGGATTCACCTGACAACCTGTTGAAATCCAAGTTTAGCAATTCTAGCTTTCCTAGACTTCCTAAAGAGTTGGGGATTGAACCTGTGAGCTCATTATCATGAAGCGACAAAGCAACGAGCTTTGAAGCATTTGAGATGGAGGTAGGTATAATTCCAGTCAAGTGATTCTGTTCGAGAGAAAGAAACTTCAGATTGCTCAGCTTATTGCCCGTTGTCAAAGGAATTGTTCCTGAGAATTTGTTCTGGTCGAGTGCAATATATTGGAGAGATGAAATATTGAAAATTGCTGTAGGTATGTAACCCGATAATGTATTATTGTCTAAATAAAGCTGCTCTAATCTGTGAAGGTTCCCAATCTTTTCGGGTATTGCACTTGTAATATGGTAATTATTATTGTGTTAGCATACCATTGGCACTGTCTAGCAAGGCTCCAAGATTAAAGAAAAATTTTAAAAACCTTTAGAATAAATGAGGGTTATAGGTCCTCTCTAATCCCTCTATTTGCAACTTTAAAATCCACCTCTTTAAACATAAAATAAAAGAATTAATCTTTTATACACTGATAATGCATACACCATTATCATTGGATGCATGACAATTCATCTGAATTTAAATTTAAAATCCAAATTTTATTCATGTATCGTGTATCTAACCGTCAATAATGTATACATTATTGGTGTATATAATAATAAGAAAAATGACCTGTTTCATCCCTCACATTTCAAAAAAATATTCTTTTCGTCCCTCACATTTAAAACGAAACAAATTGGTCCTTCACATTTAAAAATCCAAACTTTTACATCCTAGAAATAAACTCTCAGTTGTGAATCAAACCATCTAACAACCCGGTTACAAATTTTGGGGGTAGAATTGGTAGATCACGCGCAAAAACATATTTCCAACAAATAAATTAAAGCAATTAAAAAATCTTAATTAAAACCCATTTGTTTCTTCAAAAGAACGAAATAGTGCTAAAGCTCTCAAACACTAAACCCTTAGTGCAACAAAACTGAGGAATATGTTTAAGGGTTTAGTGCTTGAGAGCTTTAGCACTATTTCGTTCTTTTGAAGAAACAAATGGGTTTTAATTAAGATTTTTTAATTGCTTTAATTTATTTGTTGGAAATATGTTTTTACGTGTGAACTACCAATTCTACCTCCAAAATTTGTAACCGGGTTGTTAGATGGTTTGATTCACAACTGAGAGTTTATTTCTAGAATGTAAAACCTTGGGTTTTTAAATATGAAGGATCAATTTCCTTCGTTTTAAATATGAGGGACGAAAAGAATATTTTTACAAAATGTGAGGGATGAAACATGTCATTTTCTCTAATATTTACTCAAAATAAAATCCGTTAAAATGAAAAGTTGATTTCAATCAATCGAACATGGGCCCAAGTTATCCTATAGATCAAACTGATGCCGAGTTTTAACCACGGTCTATGCAATTAAGACCACGAAATGAGGAACCAAGCATGCCTGCCAATTTGTTGTTTGGATTTGAAAAATATGAATCGCCAACATAGCTAAATTTTGTATTTCAGTCGGAATTGCACCAGCAAAATTGCAGTTTTATGAGTTTGATTTGACTTGTAATGGAAAACTATAGTAACATACAATGATAATATTTTGAACTTTCCAAATGCATTAGTTGGAAATGATTGTGTTTCTTTTAATCCTATAGATCAAATGCATGCCAAGTTTTGCCGACGGTTTAAGTAATTAAGGACTTGAAATTAGGAAATTTGACATACCAGTTAATTTGTTGTTGCTAAAATCTAAACCCGTCAACATAGTTAGATTCCATATCTCATTTGGAGTTGCACCTGCAAAATCGCAACTATTATGAGTTTGATATGATTGGTAATGGAAGGATACAATAACAATTAATGAGAATATTGAACTCTCCAAACGCATTAATTGGAAATGATGCCTAATGGGTGATAAAGTTATCATAATTGATAAATTTTAGCATTTAAGAAGTGATGTCTTTGGTTTTGAAAAACTTTTGGCAAGGAAAGAGTTTTAGCATTTAAGAAGGAGTAAATCTTATATACACTGAAGCGTATATACTATCACCATTTGATTCATGATATGTGTGTAAAAGTTGAATTTCAAATTTAAATTTTACATAGTTGTCATTCATCCAACGCTGACAGTGTAAAAAGGAAAAATTAATCCTTTAAGAAGTAATGTCTTTGATTTTGAAAAACTTTTGGCAAGGAAAGAGTTTTGCAAGTGACAAAAAACACCGTTGCAAATAAATCAACAAAACTGGGGCGAAAGTTTAATTGTTTGTGCTTCAACTACATCTATTTTATTTTTCCTTTTTTTTAGTTGTCATTTTTTTTTTTGGCAACAAAAGTTTAAAATCTAATAATTCACTTTCATAAAACTAAAAACAAAAATGTGGCCAACTTTATGCTATTATTTTTCTTTATTTCTTTTTGTCTGAAAGATGCATAATACTTTCAAAGTCCCTAAAGTAACTTAATTTTACTACAAAGAGATAGTGGGTTTCCAAATTCTAAATCAAACCAAAACATGACTATCTTAGCTTTTTGAGAGAGAGAGAGAGAGAGACTATTATGAATTTGGAACTTTTTATCCGCAGAAAATGATAAATTGAAAGGAAAAATATAATTTACTATTTTAGAAGAAAACATAGAATAATAAATTTTTAAGACCTGTGAAAAAAAGAAAATTCAAAAATGATAAATTCAAAAAACATCAACGAAACAAGCATATCAGATATGATATTCTAATTCTCTTAATTAAACCAATTGTATATGCTTAGTTTACTAGGTTTTCTTTTTCTTTTATTTGATAAATAAACACACTTCTCGTGACTTTTTACAGTACTAGTCAAAACTAAATTAATGATTTGGGTGTAAAAACTTGTCAAAAACTAAAATGGTTCAAACTTCCAATACAAGAGCATCGTCATCTAAAATGATAATTTCTTTCTTAGGAGTAAATTTGTTTCCTCAAGACCTACGGACTTTTTTATAATAGCCATTTCTACTCTCATTATTGGATAGAAAACTAAAGGTTGTGTAACTACTTAAGAAGTAAATTCAAACTTATCCCTTCATTAGTTCATACTAATAGCTTGCAATAAATCAATACTATCACTTTACTAATTATTTCTAGGTCTAATTGACATGAAATTCTACACATTTCCTTTTATTTTGGTTTCTCGGTCATCAATTCCTACTCTAGTATTCAACACAATTAATCGTTACTAACTCAATGAAATCTCATAAAGAAACCATTACCATTAGCACACTTAAAATGTATTCCGTAGCTTATCAAACATAAAGAGTTTTATAACCACTACATAATAAATTCAAACTTATCTCGTTCTTAATAATTGCATCCTTATCACTTTAGTTAACTCATACTTATCATTCCTTATATTTATTTCTTCTCAATAAACTTATTCAATAATATTCTTTAAAGTTTACAACGATGCACACCTTTATCGAAATATATCATAAATTTGCAATTAACAAATTTTTCCCAAATAAAATTATGGCAAATTTCAAACTAATGTATCTAATTTCTGGAACAAAAAATTGCGGGGTGTCACAAAGAGAGATGGTAATTTTTTGTTTTGAGAAATTTGGGTTGCTAAGGGTATTTTATGTCCTAAAATTTAGATTATTTATGTCTAAATTTGTCCATTCTTGCTCATGAACTTCTCAGACTAAAGATTCACTTCACTAGGAAACAGACGGACATGAAAGAGAGAATTTGTTGGTAATGGAAAACTTAGGTTGAATAAAGAAGGGCAAATTACATTTTACCCCCTTATGGTTTAGTATTTTTGTACATAACTCCTATGGTTTCAAAAGTTATACATAACCCCCTGAAAATTTGGATTAAAGTGTCAAAGTGATGGAAATGATCATTCGTAACGAAACCTTTAAAATGTCGAAATTACCCTTATTTATAAATTAATATGACTATAATGACCAAAATATATAAACATAATATACATGATGCACTAAACTTGTCACAACGATGGATGGCCAATTAAAGCTGCCACATATAGTGGCAAATTGATAGGAGGTAAGGGTTGAACCCTTGACCTTCCAAGACTTAAGTCTTGTGTAGTGACCACCAGGCCAAAGGCCTAGTGGCGAATGGTGAGGCTTCGGGGTAATGAAAAACTTTTTTGAATAAAGAAAGAGAAGAATAGTGGGGCCTCGGGGTATTATCGGACTTTTAATAAAAAATAATGTTGGCATCAATAGAGAGAATATAACAGATGGGTTAGGCCATTTAGGGTGTTTCTGTTATAAATATGTTTGGATGTAGGACCTTTGGTAATATTGACAAACCTCAGGATCTGATCTGTAATTTGGTCAAACCGAAGGGAAGTTGTAATCAACCAAAGAATATATGCAGAATCCGATTACATGATTTGCATGTTTAAGGTTGCAATTTTGATTTGCATACTTGTTAAAGCATGATCCACAACGAACTGTCTACCAAATCCAGGAAAAGAAAATGGCGGTACAGTTTTTCTTTTTCTCTGAAGCGTCCATATAGAAGAACAGAAGCATAAGTTCAATATATACTTGCAAACCATATACAAGAGCACAAGTATAAGCTTAATATATATTTATAAAATAGGAATAGAAACAGGGCACTAATACATTTTACCTCGTAAATTGTTGGACTCCAGGGCTAGTGTCTCGAGCATTGTCAAGTTCCCAATGGCCTTAGGTATGGGTCCCCTTAAATAGTTCAGAGGCAAGGCAAGCGTCTGGAGCATGGAACACTCAGACAATGTTGAAGGTATTTGGCCAATCAAATTATTGCCTCCTAGACCAAGATATGTAAGTTTATGAAGGGCGTGACAGATGGTGTCTGGAAGAATGCCAGATAGACTGTTTTGGAATAGAGAAATGATTTGCAATGAGGAAATATTGAAAGTGTGGAGAGGCAAAGGACCCGAAAGCTGATTCCTATCAATAATCAAAATTTTCAAACTATGAAGATTCTGAAATTCTATTGGAATGGTCCCCTCAATGGAATTGTCTGTCAGCCATAGACTCTCCAATTTTGACATGTTAGAGATGGAAGGCGGGAGAGAACCCGAAAAGCTATTATTGCTTAGAGTCAGCTGTTGGAGTTTGTGTAAATAACCAAACCAGGAGGGAAGCTCTCCACCAAGATTGTTGATCCCAAGATAGAGGTATCTTAATCTCCGCAGGTGAGCTAACTCACGAGGCAGTTCTCCATGGAAATTGTTGCTGCTGAGGTCAAGGGAAACTAGAAAAGATAGATTCCCAAGTTGAGGAGGTAAGTCGCCAGTAAGTTTCATGTTTGAGATATTTAAGGCAGTCACCCGACGGTGTCGAGGGCCGCAGGTGACACCCATCCAATCACAGACGGAGGAGGTGACTGACCAGTTTTTTGCCAAGATTTCTTGAGGTTCTGATGAAGCGATCATGCGATCTCTAAGCGCAAGAAGCGCTGATTGATCCGTAGTAATATTACTGTTGCTGGCAGCCCCCACCGCTAGGAAAACCATGCTAAATTTTAGCAAGAAAAAGTAGTGAATTTTGCCCATTGATCAAGTTCAGATTAAAAATCACAAAAACAACAGAAAAACTGTAACTCACATGAAATGGTGTCAACTGCAAAATCATATATAGGGGAGGCGAGCATGGAAGCGTCTTAACGCACTAACACACATGGAGGTGGGGCCAGCAATTAGAGTCGTCGTCTCTTCTCTCTAGCTATGATAACATCAATATAGCAGGAAAAACATCCCCAGTCAATATAAATGTTGGATTTTCCTACTGAATAACTATCAAATGATGCCCCAAGTTAGACTCAGGAAACCCCTTGAATGTTTGAAAGTATCCAAAAAATTTTCTTCTTTTGAGATAAAGTGCTTGCCCCAGTACAAAATTTGCAAGTTCATTTTATTGTACCATCTAGTTGATATGAAATCAAATTTGCCCTCCCAATCAATGTAAGATGGTCTGCCTCGGGCCTATGCATCAAATCAAGATAGAGGCTTCTACGACCAACTTGTATAGATGTTGATAATTTTTGTATAAAACATAGGTATCCACGTCTGTTAATAGTTTGCAACTAATTCTGTTCGAACCAGATTGGACCCCTTACGGTAGAAAACTCTTCTAATGTTGTTAGTTACATTCTCATCAATTTCAAATTTGAGACCTCATGATTAAGGAATACAAACCTTTTCTACTTGCATCAACATTCATCGGTAGATGTTCATAATTTCACAGGGCCATTTACTAGCAAAACAGGCAAATTAGAATTAAGGAGTGACACCACTTGACCCCTCCAAACTTATATCAAATTTATACTTTACACCCTAAAATTTAATTCTGAACTTTAATTAGCTCAACTTTTGACACTCTGCAACCTAAACTCTCAAATTAGTCTCAATTAAGTTCAATGAGCAAAACCCCTCTCGCACTTCAGTTCCATATCAACAATAGCATGTGCTTTCTTTTTGAGGGATTTATAGTCACGATCAATCAGTAACTTGTAGTACTCGTCAATGAGTCCAATAGTCAATTTGAATCGCCCAAGCATTCGTTTAATTTAACCCGGATTCCGGAATCTGTTTCATTTTTCAGAAGTGAGCCGATCAAGTCGCATGTCCAGTCGGCGGCACCATTTGACACGTACAACGTAAATTTGCGAAGAACCTCACGAGTATAACCACCCTGAGGTTTAGGATATGATCTGAGAATATATTCACAAAACGTTATGTTTCATGTATCATAACAGATCTCACTGATAAAGGCACCTGAAGGCTCAGCCGACGAAGGAAGGCAGAACTGTTGAAATCCTACGGAAAGAAAAAGCTGCTAAAAATAAGCTTCTTGAAGGCAATTCCATCTCTCTTTTTCTCTTTGCTACTACTATAATTCTCGTCCCCAATGTTTGAGCATGGACCAATTAGGGCCCATAAGCATTAGAGGAAACACGAGGCAGTTCTCGATGGAAATTGTTACTGCTAATATCAAGGGAAACAAGAAAGGACAAATTCCCAAGTTGAGGAGGTATGGTACCAGGCTACCAGCAAGGTTCAGATTTGAAATATTCAAGACAGTCAATCCGCGGTGCCGAGGGCCGTAGGTGGCTCCTATCCAATCACAAATGGAGGAGGTAACGTACCGATCTTTAGCCAAGATTTCTTGAGGCTCTGAAGCAGTCAGGAAAAACTTAACTTTTCGTTTTTAAACTTTGAGATAAGGACACATTTCGCCTCTAAACTTTTAGGCACATCACATTTAATATATGAATTAATTATTTTGGACCACATTTAGTCAAAAAACGATAAATTATTCATTTTAGATGGAGAAACTGACGTTGCTGTTGATTTTGATTGAGAAATTGTTTTTACTTAATGATCACTTACCAAGCACGTGACTTTCCCCATCCAAATTAAGCAATTTACTGTTTTTGAACTAAATGTGATAAAAAATAATTAATTCATGTACCAAATGTGATACGTCTAAAAGTTTGGGGATAAAATATATCCCTAACTTAAAATTTAGGGACGAAAAGTGAATTTTTCCTAAAGTGATCATGTGATCTCTAAAAGCATGAACCGGTGGTTGATCCCTAGTAATATTACTGTGCTGCTGGCAGGTGCCATCATGGCAAACGAAACTAAGCTAAAAGTTAACAGTTTACTTGGATAGCTTATTATTTGCAAAAAATTATTTGATTACATTATAAACATATTTTAATTATTTTTTTTATTTCGTACACATCACATCAAAAGAAATGCTACAGTGCTTTTTCGAAAAATTTCTCAACTAATCTCCTAGCCAAACACAATGAGTTTTGCCATGGCCATGCTTATTGACCAAATCCATGCCTTTTTTTAATGGTAGCTCGCATGAATTGGTGTCAACCGCAAAATCATAAACACTGAAGACGAGCATGGAAGTCCTCTTAACATGGTAACACACACAAGAAGGTGGGGAACATCAATTAGTGTGGTGGTGTCCAGCTCTGACCAAAAAAAAGTATCACCAATCAATATCATTGTTGATTTTCCAACTTATTAACTATCAAATTATGGCAGACCAGCGTAGGGGTTTAGGAGAGGAGACTAGATAGGAGTCACCGCCCCAACTTAGATTCATCAAAATTTTTTCACCCCTCAAATGTTTGAAAGCATTCAAAAAAATTTTCTTTTTTTTTTTTTAGCTAAAATGTTTGCCTCGGTACAAAATTTTGCAAGGTCTTTTTATTATACTATCTAGTTCATGTGAAATCAAATTTGCCCTCCCAAAGTAAAGGTTCTGCCTCGGCTCTAGGCATCAAATCGAGATAGAGGCTGCTATGACCAACTAGCATAGATGTTCATTATTCCACAGGGTCATTTTCTAGACAAACAGGTAAATTAGAATTAAACACGGCTTTTAAATCTTTTGTTGGTTACTTGGTGATGCGACTGCCAAAAACTGAGTCCGAGCTGGGCTGTAGCGAGCCGAGCTGAACAGACGCGATTGACCTGCGAGAGGAAGCCGAGCTCGTGTACCTACAAAGAAAGATCAAGTACGGGACAGGTGTCCCCGGTATATCTCCGACGATCAAGTCAGTTAGCTTGCGCACGGAGCTATAGTCTAGAATACTTGTGTTTGCGTACCTTGTATTGTCCCTAGGCATGGTTTATATAGGGCAGAGTGGGTTGTAGTTTCCTTGTGGAAGTCAGAATCCCCGTAGGGTTCGGAGTCTTCTTAGGGTTTCGTGCGGCGGCTCCTACAAGTTCGGAGACGGCGGCCCATAAGCCCATCTCAAGGATCGATAGGTAAGGCCGAGCTGGCCTCCATATGCCGAGCTAGCGCCTGCGAGTTGCGAGGTCTCACAGCCGACCTGACGAGCAAGACCTGCCGAGCTGACACGTGGCACGCGCAGGTTCACCCCACTACACTAGCCCCCTTGAGTCTAGAGTCACTGACGAGCCATGTGGGTCTGGACCAAATTTCGAAGCGTCACGTCGGCTTCGTGCGGGACCCACAATCCCACGATCACGTATCTCCTCCGAAAAACTGCCACGTCCGCCGTCGTAACCGTCACTTCAAGGGTCACGTCCTTCATGATGGCGGTTTGTCAGCTCACGCGTCTTCCAAGGTAACTGCCCCCTAGCCATAAATTCGAACTTCTTCCCCGGGACTCTTCGGCTTCCCGCCCAGGGAGCCTATAAATAGGCCCCACCAAACGTCACTCTCAAGCCTTCCTTCTCATTTTCTCTTCTCCTCCAATCTTCTCCAGCTCGCTCCGCATTCAGTGAGGTCGTCCGAGAGTAGGATTACCCTCTAAGCACACCTCAGTTCTTCCCCCTCATTCATCAGTAAGTTCTCCTTTCCTTTTATGTCGTCTTCCTCCACACACTCAGACCTTACCAGCTCAGCACCTAGGCGTAGGATTACCCGACCTGTATTCATAGAAATACCCGACTCCAGTCCTTCTCCTTCCAGCTCGTCTGGGTCTGAATATCTTCCTCCCCCAATCCCAAGCCTTGCTATAGCCATGAACCGACCTGGTCCATCTGCTCAGCCCGAGGCTGGCGCTGCTGACCCAGAGATTCCTCTGGGGGTGGCTCCAGCTCGCGCCAGAGCAGGTCCCGTTAGGGGACCAGACATCGACTTTGGGGAAGTCGAGATTATCCCTCCCCTCCTCGACCAAGGGGATGTGGATGAACTGGTGGGGAGGTACGACATTCTCCCCCAGTTCGAGGCTCGGGCAGCCCAGCCAGGGGAGTACGCTTGCCGACCTCCCCCTGGGTTTGTGGCTATCTACAGAGATCAGCTCGTGGCTGGTTTTCGCCTCCCCATTCCCCAATTTCTTTACGACATCCTAACCTTCTGGGGCATTCGAATTACCCAGGTCGTTCCCAACGCCATTCGGTCCATCCTCGGCTTCTTTATTTTGTGCCGAGCTCTTGAAATCCCCTATTCTCTGGACCTATTTAGGTCTTTCTTTCAGATGAAGGTAAGTGGCCCGGTTCATGGTTGGTTCTACTTCGCTCGCAGGAGCGGAGGGGAACTCCCTACCCGCGAGCTGTTCACTCAGATGCCTTCTTCCATCAAGGGCTGGAAGGCCCAGTTCTTTTTTGTGAGGAATACTGGGTTTCCCCCCCTAACTTGGAGGGAGGATACCCAGGTAACCGATCCAATCCCTTCTCCCCTGCCCGAGGCCGAGCTAGACCGCTTGGTCAGCTCGGAGGCTCAACTGAAAGTGAAGGAATTTAACAATGCCCAGCTCTGGTCGGCGGGGCTAATCCGAGCAGAGGTGAACGACCCTGCCCCCGATCTCCGACCTATCACCCCCGAGGAGCTAACAGCTCGTAATTTTCTCGACCTGCTCCTATCCATGAGCCCCCATCATCCTGACTGACCAAGTGTTTCTGTCCTGCAGTGAAGAGGTTTTCCCAGCTGCTGAACATCGGCGGAATAGGCAGTGCGAGCACGCCAACTCCTGCGCCTTCCACAGCGCCGAGCAGCACGGTGCCTCTACCTCCACCTGTGTCCACTCCCCAAATTGCCGCTCAGTCTTCACTGGGGGGGGGATCAAAGAAGAAAAGAAAGAAGTCCACGGCCAAAAAGGCCAGGACAGAGGCGGCTTCCCCCCAGTCCCAGGAGGAGCCCTCTACGGCCATCGCCTCTCATTATGGGGTGAGCTCCGCCGAGCAGCAGGCTTCGTCACAATCTCCCCCCGCTATGTGGCGCATGAGGAATGTGATTCCCCTGAAGCCCCCTACCGAGCTGGGCTCACACCCGCACCCCCACCATTTTTGCCCGAAGTGGGGGTTGTCGGTGAACGACCGAGCTCAATTCCCTGAAGTGGCGAAGGAGCTCGTCAAAGGCGCGGTACTCCCCCGCGATCACCACTTCATCCAACTTGCCTCCAACGCTGAGCTGTTAGAGCACTTCTACCTCAGCACCACCCAGGTAACTTCTTAACCAGCACTTTCCCTGACATCCTTTCGAGCTTTGCCGACTACTTACCCTGTACCTAATATGCAGCTCAACGTTGCGGGGGCCGAGCTGGCTCAGCGGTATGAGAACATGGGGGTCAACCTGTCCCAGGTTGATGCTGCCAAAGAGAAGTTGTCGAGCCAGCTCGAAGCTGCAGAGTCCGAGCTGGAGACCCTGAAGAAGCAACTTGCAGATGCCAACTCCTCCTGCGAACTGGAAAAGAAGAGAACGGCCGAACTGGCTGCGACCCTGGAGGCAGAGCAGAAAAAATCTGCCGAGCTGGTGGAGGCGGCAAGGGAAGAAGGGCGCCAGCTAGGCGTCAAAGAGTTCAAGAAGTCTGAAGTCTTCATGAACGACCTGGCCCTCCTCAACGGCCCTGTCCTGCAACTCGACTACACGAAGGCCTTGGTGGATGTGGAGTCCCTGAAGTTGCCAGGCTTTGACCTGAGCAAATGGCCTGACTTCAACCCCCAATCTACCAACCAAATTGACAGGCTCGTCACAGGTTACTCCAATGGGCGCGACCTGGCTGCCCTGATTGCCGATCCTAATCTTCCTGCCCTCTCCCCAGAGCCAGAGCAAGAGCAACAAGGGGAGAGCTAAGCTGATAGGACTTAGACTAGCCTTGTAGGATGTTAGGCTAGAGTAGGGTCCGAGCTGGCCAGCTCGGTTTTGTATGGCCCCCTACCTGTACATGCTTTTTGATTTTGAATATATGCGGCCTTTTCCTTTCCCAATACTTATAAAAATTTCTATTTCATTTCAAAGCTTTGAATACATTCATAATTCCCAATGCCGAACTACTAAAATAAAGGCAGACCTGTCCAGCCGACCATTTTCAGCTCGGGCAGGATTCTTAAAGAAAAAGCCTTAAATTCGAGTTGTGCCACGTGCGTGGGACTTCGCTTCCATCCAGACGAGCTAGTTTGCAATAGCCTGCTCGGCCAACATCCTTTACTTCGTACGGGCCTTCCCAGTTCGGGTCTAACTTGCCTGTGCCCACAGCTCGGCTGACTGAATTTCTGCGTACTACCAGGTCCCCTGGTTTAAAAGAAAGATGCCTTACCCTGGCATTGTAGTAGCGTGCAACCTGGCCCTTATACTTTGCCATTCTTATAGCCGCTTCTTCTTTTCGATGCTCGAGCAAGTCTAGATCGAGTCGCATCTCTTCCTCATTGCTTTGGGCCACGAAGTGCTGTACCCTGGCCGAAGGCATCCCAATTTCCGCAGGGATTACTGCTTCCACCCCATATGTTAGGACAAACGGAGTTTCCTGTGTGGCCGTCCGAGGCGTAGTCCGGTAAGCCCATAGTATGGTGGGCAGCTCATCCAGCCAACCCGTCCGGGCTGATTCGATTCTTGTCTTTAAGCCGTGCAGGATGGTCCGGTTCATATTCTCGACCTGCCCATTGGCCTGGGGGTGCCCTACTGAGGTGAAGTGCTGCTGGATACCGAGCTCAATGCACCACTCCTGAAGCGAATGATCTGCGAACTGCCGGCCATTATCCGAAACGAGAACCCTGGGAATGCCAAATCGGCAGACTACGTTCCTCCAGAGGAACTTATGTATCGACCTACAACTGATCGTGCTAAGTGGCTCAGCCTCTATCCACTTGGTGAAGTAATCAATCGCCACCACCAAGTACTCATGGCCACCGGGAGCTCGGGGAAAAGGTCCTAGCAAGTCGATTCCCCACTGGAAGAACGGCCACGGGCTATGAAGAGGGATCATTTCCCGAGTTGGGGTATGATGAACTGGAGCATGTAGCTGACAAGACTTACATCGAGCTACCAGCTCGGTCGAGTCCCTGAAGATGGTGGGCCAATAGTACCCGGCCAGCATTCCCTTCTTGGCCAACACCCTGGAGCCAACGTGATTGCCACAGATGCCCTCATGCAACTCGCGCAAGACATAGCTCCCCTCCTCAGGTGTCATACACCTCAGCCAGGGCTGCAAGTAGGACTTCCTATACAGGACTCCCTGCACAAGCGTGTACCTCTGCGACTTAAGGAGGATTTTGCGGGCCTCTGTCCTGCTCGGGGGGAGTTCCCCCTGCGCCAAGTATCGAACAATGGGGTCCATCCAGGAGCTCACCACCTGGATGACCGCAGTACTGACCTGGTCATATGCCCGATTCCTGACGACCTCCACAACTATCTCCCGACCTAGGGTGCCAACCGAGGTGGAGGCCAGTTTGGACAGGGCATCAGCTCTCTTGTTCAGACTCCGCGGGATCTGCTCTAGCACAAACTGTTCAAACAGGCCCTTCAGCTCATGTGTCTTGGCCACGTATTTTCTCAGCGTCCCCTCTTTGACCTCGTAGCTTCCCCCTACCTGGTTAACTATCAGCTGCGAGTCGCTATAGACTTTCAACGAACTGGCCCCTAACTTCCGAGCCATCTCCATTCCTGCAATTAGAGCTTCGTACTCAGATTCATTATTAGATGCTCTGAAATCAAACCTTAACGCGTAAGGCAGCTCCTCTCCCGTAGGGCTGATTAGGAGAAGCCCTGCTCCGCATCCTTCTTTGCTGGACGCGCCATCCACATACAGCGTCCACGTGGGCTTTGTTTGCTCCGCTGTTTTCCTAGCCTCCCCGTCTTGGGCTGCTGTCCCGACCAGTTCGGCCTTGGCAGTTTCTTCGGGATATGCGACCTCGGCTGCGTCTCCGACCTGTCGGACCTCCGCTGTGTCTACGACCTGCCTGGCCTCTGCAGCCTCTCGGGTCGGTCTGGTCTCCCCAGCTTCTCTGGCCGATCCGCCCTCTGCTACCTGACTGGCCTGGGCGACCTCAGCAGCGTCTCTGGTCCGTGGGACCTCGGCTGCCTCTCTGATCTGTACGGCCTTGGCAGTCTCCGGGGTCTGTATGGCTCTGGCGGCGCGCGCGTCCTCAACCTCCTTATTCGTTCTGGCCTGGTCTGTCTCCCCTCCAGTCGACCCAAAAGAGATGCCATCTGCTATGAAATCTGCTAGTGCTTGAGCTTTGATGGCCGTCCTGGGCTGATATCCCAGGTCATACTCAGACAATTCCACCGCCCATTTTACCATTCGACCTGAAGACTCGGGTTTGGACAAGATCTGCTTCAAGGGCTGGTCCGTTATGACTACCACGGGATGAGATTGGAAATAAGTCCTCAGCTTCCGAGCTGCGTGAACTAGCGCCAAGACATATCGTTCTATCGCCGAGTACCGGGATTCGGCCCCCTGCAGGGCGCGACTGACATAATACACTGGCTTCTGTAACTTGTCCTCCTCTCGCACCAGCACTGCGCTTACAGCCCCCTCTCCCGCAGCTAGGTAGATGAACAGGGTCTCCCCCACCTCAGGAGAGGTCAGAGCTGGCAACCTAGCGAGATGTTCCTTAAGCTCGTCAAACGCCTTCTGGCACTCCGGGTTCCACTCGAACTGCCGACCTCCTTTCAGGGCCTTAAAGAAAGGTGACCCCCGAACTGCCGATTTGGACAAGAACCTGTTCAAGGCAGCCATCCTTCCTGTCAGACGCTGCACCTCTTTAATATTCCGGGGTGGAGCCATATCCATGATGGCCTTAACCTTGTCCGGGTTGGCTCTCACCCCCTCTTTGGAAATCATGTACCCCAGAAATTTTCCCGACCTGACCCCAAAAGTGCACTTCTTTGGGTTTAGTCGCATGCGTGAGTGTCGAAGGATCTCGAAAATCTCCCTCAGGTCGGAGACGAACTGCTCCTGGGTTCGACTTTTCACCAACATATCGTCCACATAAACCTCCAGGTTTCGACCGATCTGATTCCTGAACAACTTGTTTACCAGCCTTTGATAGGTTGCGCCTGCATTTTTTAAACCAAACGGCATGGTGACGTAACAATATGTGCCATCCTCGGTGATAAACGAGGTCTTCTCCTGGTCCTCCTCGTCCAAGGCTATCTGATGGTACCCCTTGAAAGCATCCAAGAAACAGAAGATCTCATAACCTGCCGTTGAGTCCACGAGCTGATCAATCCGGGGAAGTGGGTAACAATCTTTAGGGCAAGCTTTATTCAAATCTGTGAAATCCACACACATCCTCCAGGCTTTCTCCTCCTTTTTGACCAGCACAGGATTAGCCAACCAGGTCGGGTAGTAGACCTCCTTAACGATCCTGGCCTCCAGCAGCTTACCCACCTCGCTTTTGACGACCTCCTTTCGTTCAGGAGCAAAGTTCCTTTTCTTCTGTTTCACGGGTCGGACGCTGGGATCCACCTGTAGCCTATGAACCGCCAGCTCGGTAGGGATTCCTGGTATGTCATCAGCACTCCAAGCGAAGATCTCAGCATATTCCTCCAAGAGAGCTTCAAATGAGCTCTTGACCAGCTCGGCTAGGCCCGTGCCGACCTTCACGGTGTGCTCAGGTCGGCCCTTCTGGACGGGCAGATCGGCTAATCCCTCGTCAGTTTCCAATCTCTCTCCCTTCTCCATGGGCTCCCAGGGCTCCAAGCAAACTGTCTGGGCTACTAACTTCTCTTTACCCTTGAGGGTAGCAATGTAGCATGCCCTGGCCACTTCCGGATCCCCGAGCACCTCAGCCACCCCCTCGGGGGTGGGAAACTTCATGCTGAGGTGCAACGTAGAGCAAACAGCTCGGAGGGCATTCAGTGTGGGCCGTCCCAAAATCATGTTGTATGACGACGGCTCCTTAACCACCGCGAAGTTTACCGGCACAGTTCGGCACTTCGGGGATACCCCGACCGTAACCATGAGGGTGATCATTCCTTCTGGCCTCACGGGAGGGCCTGCGAACCCGATCAATGGAGTCCGAACCGGTACCAGCTGCCTATCCTCCAGCTGCATCTCTTTAAAAGTCTTGTAATACAGCACGTCTATTGCACTCCCATTGTCTATGTATACCTTCTTCACCTTGTAATTGCAGGTGATGACCTCAATTACAATAGCTTCGTGGTTGTTGGAGGCCAAAGGGACTGCGTCCTCTGGTCCGTAGATAATTTCCTCATACATCTTCAGACGCTTGGCCGAGCTCTCCCCCGCGGGGGGAGGCCGATTGTGCCGCCGAGCTGTATGACTATCCCCGCCAGCCGGTCCTCCTGCAATGGTATTAATCACCCCGGCCAGATTCTGCGTTTCCTGTTCAGGAGCTCGGCCATGAGGCCCCTGAGGCCGATCCCGGAGGTAGCCGGGTCGTTCTGACCGGGACCTCCCTCGTTGCTGGTCAGCTCGGTCCTCTCGTATGAACTGCCCGAGGTGACCTCGTTTGATTAGTTTCTCAATGTCCTTCTTGAGATGACGGCAATCCTCCGTGTCGTGCCCCACATCTCGGTGATAGGCGCAGAACAACCCTTGGTCCCGTCTGCTTTTGTCCCCTCCCAAAGGTCGAGGAGGTCGGGAGAGCCCCTCCTGTTCCATGACAGCCAGCACCCGAGCTCGAGGTGCAGTGAGGCTAGTCCAGGGCTTATCTCCTCCACTTGGGCGGCTCCTGGGGAAGCGATCGTAAGTGCTCTTTCTTCCCTGGTTGGGACGAGTCTCCACCTGGTCGGCTCCTCTCCTACGTTTGTCATCCCTCAGCCTTTCTTGCGCGCTCTTAAGGCGATTAGCCTCCTCCGCATTGGCCTTCTCATGAGCTCGGTCCAGCATTTCCCGTACCGACTTGGGAGGTCTCTCCACGAGCTCGGTGTAGAGCTTCTGCTTGCGCAGCCCGTTAATGAAGGCTGCCATAACCACCTTGTCATCACGATCCCTGACCTGAAGGGACTCGTTATTGAAACGCACCATGTATTCGCGTAGGGATTCCTCAGGCCTTTGCTGAATGGTCATCAGATGCGCCGTGCTCTTGGAGAAGGCTCGTGATAAGACAAACTGGGCCGCGAACAGCCGAGCAAGCTGAGCAAAGGACCTAATGGACCTGGGGGGGAGCCCCTGGAACCACTGACGTGCCTTCCCCTCCAGAAACATGGGAAAAGTCTTGCACCTGACTGCATCTGCGGCAGTTTGCAGACGCATTTGGGTCAGGAACGCAAACAAATGATCCTCCGGATCCGAGGTCGCATCGTAAGGCTTCATGTGGGGTATCTTGAACTTCGCGGGCAATGGATAGTTCTCTATATCAGGCACGAAAGGGGACGCGATGTACCTGTCTGCCTCGGCATCCAAGAGCAGGTCCAGCTCGTCCTGCACCTGGAGCTGCTCTTTCCGAGGTGAGGGTTCATCCCTAGAATACCTCCGGACAGGCTCCGGGTGCTCAGTTCGGGAGTGCTTGTGAATGGGCTCCCCCCTGTCGGTGTGCTCACTTGAGGGCTCCCGGCGCACGCGTTTGAGCTGGGGGTTGGGGCTCCCCGCCCTGGACTCGGTTGGGCCTTCCGAGTTCTTCGGCTCCTGGCCCAGGGGCCCTCCTGTCTGCCCCCTAAGATAATCCACAATGGCCTCGAAGGTGGGCAAGTTTCCTGCTACCGCCTGGACCAGTTGCTCCGGTGGAATCCGCGAGAGTCCCGTCCCCTCACCTCCAGGGGTCGGACTCCGGGCAGACTGTTGGGGGCTGCTTCCTCCGTTCCCCTTAGAGCCACCAACATTCCTCTGAGACCTCGTTTTTGGCATGATTCGCAAGAGAAGAAGAACGTGTTCCCACAGACGGCGCCAATTGATGCGACTGCCAAAAACTGAGTCCGAGCTGGGCTGTAGCGAGCCGAGCTGAACAGACGCAATTGACCTGCGAGAGGAAGCCGAGCTCGTGTACCTACAAAGAAAGATCAAGTACGGGACAGGTGTCCCCGGTATATCTCCGACGATCAAGTCAGTTAGCTTGCGCACGGAGCTATAGTCTAGAATACTTGTGTTTGCGTACCTTGTATTGTCCCTAGGCATGGTTTATATAGGGCAGAGTGGGTTGTAGTTTCCTTGTGGAAGTCAGAATCCCCGTAGGGTTCGGAGTCTTCTTAGGGTTTCGTGCGGCGGCTCCTACAAGTTCGGAGACGGCGGCCCATAGGCCCATCTCAAGGATCGATAGGTAAGGCCGAGCTGGCCTCCATATGCCGAGCTAGCGCCTGCGAGTTGCGAGGTCTCACAGCCGACCTGACGAGCAAGACCTGCCGAGCTGACACGTGGCACGCGCAGGTTCACCCCACTACACTTGGTTACCTGAGCATGAAGCCAAGGTTGGTCCAATGTGAATGATAAACCGAATGCCTATCTTTTGTCGCTTAAGTCGTCTCTTATTAACCACTTGCCAGGTCAGGATTGACATTACTTCTGGTAGAATAGTCTTTCGAGACTATAACTTCAATATGTGGACGGGAAATTGATGCAGCTCAACATCTTAAGTCGCTTAAGTCGTCGCTAAAGTCTTCTCTGAAAGTGAGCTGAGGACTTCCGCACTTCCAATTTATTGACTCGTCCGATTTTGATTGATGACATTGCTCCTAACTCTTTGAATATCAAGTCGTTGCAAGCTAGGAAACTATACAATTTTGTGGTTTCTTTTTGTGGTTCTCTGAGATGACAATTAATTTGGAACAAAAAAAATAACAACTATGATAAATTTTATGAAACGAAGAAATAATAAATAAATAAATTCACTTTTTCACCTTTTTTTTTAATCTATTTTCACCTTTTTTTTTTCAGCTTTTCACCTTTTCACGAAGAAATTATATACGTTTTTCGCTGTTGAGAATAGTAAATTTAAAAGGGTGGTATTTTTTCGAGAGCACTTTCTATAGGCCAAACCAATTTTGTTCAACTAATAGAAATGCCCCCCTAGCGGTCAAGAAACCGGCTGCGGCACTATAAAAAGTACTCCGGCAATAAGTTACTGTCCCTAAATTTGTGTTTTTTCTTTTGGATTTCAAGTGTGTTTTTTTCAGCTTGTTTCATGTAAATTTCCTAGGGTTTGTAGTGGACAAGCGATATTGTCAAAGCAATTATCTTCCCACTAAAGCGTATTTTATTCAAATATCAAAATGACTTTCAATCAATTAACTTTATATATGTTCGTTGATTTCTCTAGGATTCATTATGCATTAATTGCTACTTTTCCCTCTCTCTAATTAAGTATTTTGTATTTGAATCTCCCACTCTTCTTCCTATTATTCTCATTTTTCTCTTTTTCACTCGCACTCTAATAGATCTATTATTTTATAATTAAATTTTTGCCTTAATCTTTTCTTGTATCTTTTTAGTTCTATGCATTCTTGCTTTTTTATTCAATTCTAGAACTTTTATTTATTCATTTATTTAGTTTTTGTAAATAGAACTTCATTTAACTCTAATAAATTTCATTTTAAAATAATTATTATTATTATAATGTCATTGTAATTCAACACTTTAGTATAAAATTTTTTTGACATGCAACATGTATTTTTCTACTTATAGTATAAAAAAATTAATAAAGAAATGCATTTTTCCTTTTTTATCATAACTCTAAGCAACTAATGCTATTAAAACTTTACCTTTTTTTTTTTTGCTCTTTTATACTTGTCATGTAAATCTTGACTTTTATCCTTTGTCAAGTATTCATATTTATCATGTAAGACTTGACTTCTATCAAATATTCATATTCTCTAATAATTAGATGAAAGTAAGTTTAAATTACATTACATTATATAGTACATGAACATTGAAGGGAAAGTAAGGCTATTTTTTGGAATTATTTTTCATGTTAAACTATTATTTTCTTTGACTTAAATTACATTGTGTTTGAAAAAAAGAACCTTTTGAGTAAAATTTTAAAAATAGAAAAATATAAGAGCATGTAAAATTAGTATACTAGAAATTATTAAAGCCAAGACCAATTTAGTAAATCATGAAAATAATTGATGAATTAATGTGTGAGAGAGAGAGAGAGAGAGAGAGAGAGAGAGAGAGAGAAATGTGAGTGAAATATGAAAAAACTTTAATTGGAGAGAGAAGAAGAGGAGTAATCTATATATATATATATATATATATATATGAAAGTAATTATTTTAATTAGAATTATTTCTCACTCTTATGTGGCATGCGTAATTGACGAGAATTAACGGGTTATGAGTCATTTGAATTTTACCCATATTGAATATTATATTGTATGTTTAAAAATTATCCCTAATTTTAAAATAACTTTAAAAAATAGTTAATCTTATCTTAATGATATCTAAAATAACTTTAAAAAATAACTAATCTTATCTTAATGCTTTCAATGAAATTATTACATAGAACTATAATAAAACCTTTTTCAAATCACAATTATTAAAATCTTACATATTTCATAAATTACTTTCTTTCACCACCATATCATTGATTAGTTTTTAAATTGTTCATCATTTCTTTCCTTAATTTTGAATTAACTTAGTACAAAAAAGAGAATTAACGATTATACCAACAGATTTACCAATATTGTTGAAAACTAAATATTTATTGATGAACAAAATTGGATTGCTAGATCTTTTCTACTTAATTAAATGTGAATATATAGTTCTAGATTTATGGTCATTATAAAAATTTAAATTATCTAAAAGAATATTTATAAAAAAAATATCTCCCAAGTTTTTGATATGGGATACATTATTTGATATATATTATCATTATAGTGAAAGTATGTAAAGAAATATTTAAAAATTAGTAAATAATTGGACATTTAGAATACATTAACTTTTAAAAGTTAATATGAATGAACATGTAGGATTATTGTTAATTTTTATATTTAAATTATTTATATTTGTATAAATTCACAATAAATAAGAAAAGAGACCGTGCTAAGGCACAGATAAAATTCTAGTTATTTCTTAATAGATCTAAAAAAAATCAAGAAGAATATATGAAATTAATTAGTTGAAGGTAATCTTGGCATTTAAGAAAAATTTGCTCTGGTGAGAACATTATTATTTGGGAAATATTGCTAGCCTAAGTGTGAAATAATTGTGCTAAGATGTCTAAGCATGACCATAGCTCATGTTTGCACCGGCATTGAATTTGACTAGACCAATGGTTTCTTAAACACTAGGAGGATAAAATCGTGCCCATAAATGCCCAATTATTCAAATTTAGATATTAAATATGAAAAGTTACATAAAAGTGCATCAATATCTTTACAGTTATGTTTTTGTAGTTTTATTAAATAGTGAAAATAAGCTACAGTTTTAACTTTTTGTAGTTTTGGAAGTTTTTTTTGCATAAAAGGAACTTTAAAATAATATGCAATCATATCGAGATACAAAAGGAGAATAAAATCCCCAAACAGTCATCTAGCTGCAACTAAAAATGGTAGGGCATAACATCATAATAAAAGATACCCTGTTGTTAGCATCCTATACATTAGCTAAACAATCTACCATGTTAGCATCCTATACATTAGCTAAACAATCTACCATCTGATTTGCTTCACTGCTTATATGCTTTGATCAAGACTTGCTGCCAAAATACGATAAGATACCTACAATCAAATATAACCATAGCACATTGTAAATACCAGTATCATATTGGTTTAAAAGATTAAAAATATTAATAGCATCAACTTCAAATTCCGGTTTGTAGCAATAATGATCTATAGTTATCCTTAGTTCTCCTCTCAATCCCAAAAGTTTAGCTAGAAGATTGGAAGTTATTCCTAATCTTTTACTGATCCGATGGTTCAAAACCCATATCAATTCCTTATAACTCCAGCAACTCCAAGAATGCCTTTTGAAACCCTACCAGTGATAAGTTTTCAAAAGTCATCCTTAGGACGAGTCTCTATACAATCATAACCTCATATTTTTTCCCTAGTTATGGTTTGCTTGGGTTCTAAAAAGGAGTAATCAGAGGTATTCAAAAGAGGAGAGGATTGAGGTTTGCCAACATAAAAAGATTAGATTTGTTTTGATGATTCAATAAGGACCAGCCAGTGAAAGAAATCACAATGCCCCAACGAACTCGAAAAAAGGTGAAGGGTTTTCTGCTTGGTATGTTTTTTTTTTCATTCATTCCTCATAGCTTAAATGATGATCAATACCAATCTCCCAAGACAAGCGTCCATCTAATAAAATCAATAAACAGAATAACCTTTTGAATAACCTTTCAGATTTTATAAGGCTGACAGCCATGAGAAATAAAAACCCAAAAAAGAGACTAAATAAGAAAAAGTTTTGCAAATTCACCAAATTTCACATACAATACATAATTAAAGCTTTCTAAATCTGCAATTGAGTTTCTTAATCTGAGAAGTGACCATGAAAGAAAAGTAAAGCCTGAGTTTAGTCCGATTTACCAGTCCGATATCATCATTCCTGATGATGGAGTGCTTCATTATGCAGTTGCGGATATCAGAGCAGTCATAGCAGAATGGAATAGAGTAGCTCACATAAAGGTCAATCGCAACTTATGTACTGCACTTGGAATTGATTTTTCTATCTTCCAACCAAATAGTGTTTGCTTATTAGTGTATTTCAGGTAATATCTTGATGTATTATTGTGGGTATTCCCTTTGATGCTGATCAATCGAAAGGAAGCTCATTAGAAAAAAGGGATAATAAGTATAGATATGTACATGACCTTGTGAGGTGAATCGTGCACCATTCCAAAAAAAAAAGTATAAAAACCATCCCTTGATTGTATATCTCAATTCCTCATCTTGTAACTAGGAAAAATGGATATGTAGAAACCAAAAAAAAGGGTTCCACTATATACAGTTTATAGACAGCACAAAACCAATAATTTTGAGTGAGGAATTTCTACGAGATCACGAGAGAGTGAAGCAAAAAGACAAAAAGAGAAAGTGGAGTTATACAGTACCCATACTACATGGCCAAATCTAGTTAATATTTTATTTTCTTGACTGTAGCAAACTGAGAAATATTCTCAAGGGAAAAAATTTTCAGAACATAACATAAACTTTATAAATACCAGATCTCTGAGAAACAGAACAACAGACCTGGAAAAGTAAAAATCAGGGTGAAGGATAAAATTGACTCCAAAATTCTGACTGCTATCAGCCAAGACTTGAAAAAATAATAAGGTAGTACTTCCAAAAAATAATTATTGGCTGATTATAATTAGCCAAGAAAAAAACCACCAAAAAAGGCCAAAATCCTAAACTTCCAATTAGCAACTACATATTGTTTATGCTTGATTTCCCCCCTCCCCCCCAAAAAAAAGATAGGCTAATGCATTTCAAACATTAGCAGTCATGTATTAGAAAAGCAATAAGTTAACCACAGTATGTGACATTAAATGTTGGCAAATTCACCTGCTAAACACTCTAATTCCCATCCTACTTAGTAAAATAGAATAAAACATCATCAGAATGAGAAAAGCATCAATTGTGACTACAAAACTATGTACAAGTAGATGGAAAGTAATAAAAACTTTAAGAATTGTATACAACCATCCATAAACCACTCACAATTTGAAGAAATAGAAGCTCATTTAAGTATCTTGTTTAAATCCACAAGAAATTTTTAGCACCATCAACCTGCAAATTACATACAAACAAGCTCAGATTTGGATGGAGTCAACCATAATTAATGCAAACTAAGTACTATATTTCATAGTGAACTAAACTTAATAGAAAAATAATTACTACTATCACCTTTTTGGACGAAAACGTTATGCATTGTTATCATTTTCATATCCAAATAAATACCTTTACCAAACATCCACCTCAATGTAATATAACTCCTTTTCCCTTTACCCAACCCTTATAGCATTATGTAACTCGCTTTTTACATTATCATCAAGTATATTAAAACAGGTCATTAATTGAAGTCATCTCACTTAAGGAATAAACACTTACATTACAGTTCCCTACCCATGTTAAACTTGGCATCAGACCCCATCAATTTGCATAAATGATTATTGTAAGCAATTATTTCATGTTACCAGATACAGGGCATGAATGTACACACGTAACAAAACAAAAAATTGCATTTTTCATGTACAAATGTGAATATGGCATTTTTCCCAAGGACAAATACTCAACCTTACCATAATTTAGTGGAAAACTCATTTTATTCTTGCCTAAAATGTAATAAAAAAAACCTTTGGCAGGTGTTGTAGGTAGGTTATATAGTACATTGCTGGCATAATAAAGCTCTGATAGCTTAACAAAATTGTAAACCCGCTAATAAGTATTCATTAGCTAAAATAAGTCTCACTTTGAAAATACTCCAGAATATTCATGTTTTTGCATAAATGTACCTTGGCTCTGCATTTTCCAGTAATTATTGCAATAGTAAAATGATAAGAAATGTCTTAAAAAGATCCTCTCATCTTATTTAAATAAAAAAAGAAAGGCAATCTGTTCCAATACAAATCTAGATTTGCTCACAATGAACGAGGACCAATTTAACCAATTTATCAAGGCATCGACATAAAAGTATATACGATCCAGAATAATCAATTCAAGAGAATTAACCAACTAATTAAAAACATTGCCTGCAATTCATCAATTTCTTATAATAGAAATAAAAAATTCACCATAATTGCATTCACAAAATAGTCACACCAAGGACAACCTCAAGAAAATATGCGATACCGTATATTAAAGAACAGCATATGGTAGAATTTGTTGATTCACATACCAATTCAAGTTCAATGGCAAATTAGAACATCCAAAATTGTTCAAAATTCAAACCAAATAACAACTTGGGATCCATTTATCTCTAATGGCAGCTTGCTCAACAAAATCAGCTAGCAAGGAGGCAACGACCTATTCTTTCAATTATATTGCAATGACAAATGCAAGAAAATTCAAAATGATTTAGTAATTTATTCAAGAAGGACCCAAAAATGGAAAAACAAGACCCATAACTCAGTACCACAACGTGCCAACAACCAACTACAAAATTCTTAAATTGGCATATACTCATATCTAGAACCGCAGGCACAAGAAAATTTAAATGCACAATCAGATCCTAACTTGAATATGAATATTGACATGACAATGAAAACAACAGCCACGGCATAGTAGCTCTATTATTTTTTTTTAAAGAAGGTAACAATACGATCATTCCTTTCTTAAAACTTCAAATCCATTACCTTAATGAATCCAATCTCCTTAGCATTACTGCAGAAGTATTGTCTGCAGCACATCAGGCCATACTTACTAATAATATCATGGAATTTTCCACACACACGGCTGTCAAAACAAACCAACGTATAACCATAAGCAACAAGTCAAATCATCAAATAGTTGAATCAAAAAAAGCCTCCAGGTATTTAAAAAGGAAAAAGCACCAAACCACTAGGAGGAGAAAATATCCATGTGGTCAGGTACAATTCTTAAAATGCCATAGTGAATAATACCATTATCACTAAAAAATAATACTCACAACAGCTTACTAAACTCCCAAAAATTATCGAGCCATCAATGACACAAGACTTTTTTAGCATGAAAATCACATTGGCCCATCATTAGGACCAATTTAACACCAATTTAACTTGAAAAAAAGATTATATACCAAATGATCTAGTATACAAGGCAGTACACCATAAACCTACAATTTCTTGAAATCCAATCAAGGACTCCAACATCACTGATACAAACACCAGATTGTACTGGTAGAAAACCACAATAAATGGGACTAAGAATGATAAAATGTACGAAAACTCTCACAAAAATCAGTTTAGTTTCATGGAATTAGATTTCACGGAGGATTTTGAGTATTTGAAATCCAGGTTAATCCAAATAAATTGTTTGGTAAAAAATTTAATTGTAGGGGAGAACTTTTGAAATACAAAACAACTTGAAAAATTCTTCTTAGAAATACTTCCGTGAGGTACTTTCTCCAAAACCACCAGGAGGGCCAACAATTTTAAAGACTCATTTGCCTTCCACATACTCCAAAACTAAACAAGAAATATATAGAAGTGGTGAACCAAACTACCCACAAAATAAACCCCACATGATAAACATTCAGACAAAAATCCATAAAGGTAAAGCAAGATGAAGAGGAAGTGCTTTATTTCAGGAACACTGATTTACTTTTTCTATTTTCTTCCTTAAACCGAGAGGGTTCGAGAGGCATGGGAAACAATGTTAAAGAATACAATTTTTTAAGAAAATAACCTTATAGAATCTACCTTCAAAATGAAAAGACAAAACTTACAAAACCGCATGAAGATGGTGGAGGAAATTTCCAAATTATGTACCTGCAACATGACAACATCAATTTTTTTTTTTGCAGAGCAAACTGTAATTTTGTATTGATTTAACTTCATTCCTCAGTGTACCCAACCAACAAAAAAAAGCCCAATTTCTTGAAAGTGAAAAAAAACGTGCTTTTATTTTCGGAAAAATAATGATGCCATCGAGGGGGGAAAATGATCAAGGTTCAGGCTCAGATGTATCATCTTAGGTTAGGCAAAGAGAAAGTGACACCGCCATGGCTGCAACGCCGGTTGCAATGTGATGGATCATCTTCTCTTCCTTCCCATCATATATGCCATCTGGGTTGCCCAGCCAAGATACGGGTCAGATTTGGCTCAATCTACTGACCCATTTGCTCTGATAGGTAAAGAATCATCACAGCCTTCAGACAAGCAGGCTTCTCGAGAAGATGAGCAGAATCAATAGTAGTAGTAGTAATGCTGCTATTTATGAAAGGTCTGGTTCAAAAACTTTAAGGGGGGTTTCTGTGATTAGTCATAAGCAGAAAACTACATTTGAAGGGCTGTTAGTTTCTGATGGTCGATGATGAAAAAAAGAAATCATAGGCTAAATATCAGAGAGGGGCAACCACCCTTGAAGAAATCCCCAGTCTCTCTGACAGCCTCATTCTTCAGAGAGCCGAAATCTTAAGGCACCGTTTGGATCGAAGCAAAAGGAAAGGAAAGGACTTCTAGAGTTCCCATCTCCCTCACAACTTGATCCTCAAGTCGACAGCACTGGCTTTTATCCTTAACTTGATCAACATCACAACATCATAAAAGGGAAAAATTAGACAATTAATCTGGTAAATAATAGAAGGGAAAAAATAGGCTAATAAAGATGCTTTGGAAAAAAGAAGTAAGAAGAGTTTTTGAAGCAAAAAAATTCCAGCCAACTTTTTGATTTTGTTGTCATCTATCAGAAAAAAATTGAAGAGAGAAAATGCTTCTGAAATTGAAGAGAGAGAAAAAGTGCAGCTTTCTTTGTGAGGATGAGGGAAAAAACGAGAAAAAAGAGAAAGGAATGTTGGAGAGAGGGAGTCGGATGGTTAATGAAATGAGTAGAGAAAAGGAACCCGCTACCGTCACTAAAAAGTTGGGAGCAGGTAACCTTCTCCCATCAATCACATCTGCATTTGTTTGTTTGAAAAAGAGGAGAAAAAAAAAACCACACACACACACAGACGGACGAACACACTCCAGCCAATAACTATTGGCCACATCAGCAAAACAACCATCGCTTTTGAGCCATGGCATTCGCTCTTTTATACATATGTTAAAAAATTGGAACAGCATACGCGGAAGTGGAACCAAGACTGGAACCTTGGCTGAAGGTTCTAAACTGGGCTCTTAAACTGTTGGAACTGGTGATCACAATTGGGTTTGAACCGTCTATTGAAGAAACAAACCAACGTCAACTCTGAGTCATTTCGGCCCAGCCCATCTTCCATTTCTATTTCCATTTTTGTAATTAGATGATTGACTAGTGAAATGTTATCCCCATTTTCCTTCCAATAAGAAAATTATGTATCTTTTGTTTTATTCAAAACAATAAGTATATATATTTTGTCAATAAATTTGCAACCATCCTTCTTGTTTCCTAATAATAATATGAAAGTTTTATTTTTATTCTAAATCCATTATTGTCTTTAGTTCTCCCTTTTTCTAATCTCATTGTCGTAATTTTTTTAAAAATCAAGTTTATAATCATTAGTGGCTCTAGTGGGTAAGATTGAGATGCCAAGAATTAAAAATTCCGAATTGAATTCTCCCTTGCTCACATCAAATATAAAATCTCCCTTGCTAGGAACAAAAAAAAAACCAAAGCTTGTATCACGACATAAAGGAACCAAAACCACAGATGGAATCATGGAAGTTCCAAAACCGTAAGCATAAATGATAGAACTAAAATTGATAGCTCTTGAACCATGGCCATGCCTAGTCACAGCAATACAACTAGAACAGGAACTTAACTTTTTCAAAAGCAATTTTATAATCATAAGTGGCTCTACTAGTTAAGGTCGAGACTCTAAAAATTAAAAATTCTAAATTCAAATGCCCCTTCTCCTTCAACACTTTTTAATCCTACATGTCTCCTGCTAAAAAAAAAACTCATAAGTGGATAAGTGTAATTGAAAGAAACAAAGCCTAAATCACAACAAAAAGGAACCAAGACCGTAAATGTAAGTTCCAAAACCATAAGAGTAAATGTCCCCACAATGTTTGGTTACGATTCCTCTTAAGAGAACTTCACAACAAAAAGGAACCAAGACTATGGATGAAAGTTCGAGAACTATAAGCATAAATATCCCTACAAAATTTGAAACAAACAATTCTTGAACTGTGATAATACCTAGTCACAGCCATGCAATGAGGATAGGAACTTAACTCTGTTTATATTCATTTGTATTGAAGACTATTTGGGGAATAAGATTTTTATTTATTATAGCACTTTTTTTTAAAATTTAATCTGTATGAGAAAAAAATAGTTAAAAAATGTGTTTTGAGATTCAATAGAACAAAATTTTCTAAATAATTATTCTCCAAACAACATTTCTTTCCTTGCTTGAGTTACTTGCAATCAACTTGCTAGTGGTTCACTATTATCTGTAAATCCATGATCAGTTTGAACGTCACCAATACAATTGTTCACGCATGCAAAGTATGGATACACTGAATTTTTAGGTTTGATCCCAAGAAATTGATCAATAAGAATAATAGGATTTTTGGCAACTATGGGTACCACCTCGGCTCGTTAAAACCGAGGTAGTTACCCAAGCTCGCTTATCTCAGAAAGACCTTATTTTACAGTCCTAAGATGGATATCTCCTCGATCAATCCCACCAGTTGGACTTCACCCCCGCAACTATTGTGAACCCAACATAAAATACCATAGGGTAGAACTGACTAGTGATTAATGAAGACTCCCGCCACCCTAATGGTTAGAGCTACAACTAAGCCCGCCGCCCTAGCGTGTCATTTGACCATTAGCCAAGCGTAGGAGTCACATCTTGTCTTCTAAATCCCTACTATAAATACCCTCACTCTCTAAATGCCAGGTAGATAGAACTAACTACCCAATTACCTATTTTTATTTCAACTCTCATCCCGTAACTGACTTTATCATCGGAGAGAGACCGGGGGACAAGACCCCAGCTATTCTCGTATATCGGTAGTTGTGCTTGTGCTGTCAACTTGGCTTGTCTACCTGTTCATTATTTCGTCAATTGGCATCGTCTGTGGGAATGACAATTTTACTAGTATAATACCCATGCATTCTAGAAGTTGTCGAGTTTCTCGAAACGATCCCGAAGTTGACACCGAGATTCAGCAGGAAGTAGATCCAAACCATGAAGAACTTCGGCGAGACCCTCAAGCCACGAATGAAGAGGCCCTCACAAAGATGATTGAGTTTGTGGCCAAGAACCCTGGCATCTTCGAAGAGCTAGAGAGGTTCTTCAAGAGGAATGGAAAGGAGAAGGTCGAATCCTCAAAATGAAGGTCAGTTACCTCTCCTAAGATCCTATCTGAGAAGGAATTGGATGATAGACATCTCGGATGGAGTTATTCTAAACGAATTCCCTCCAAATCTTGCTCTAGGAAGACCTCAATATTGAGGACTCTTTCTCAAGGCCTTCTCGGGCAACGGGCCAATGAAGTATCCCGACGCCGTGAAGGGTTTACGCTGATTACATGAAGGCTTCTCCTTTCACTGATGAGTTAAATGAAGATTTGGTTTCACTAAATTTTAAACTCCCAGTCTTGCAAGCTTATGCCGGACGAGGTGATTCGGAAGATTATCTCCATGCTACTGCATGCCTAACCCAATTATTTGTCGAGCCGTTGCCTTCTTCCTTCAGGAAAGTGCTAGAAAATGGTTTTCAGTCTAGAACCTAGGAGCATATCCTCCTTAGGGAAGCTTATAGATAAGTTCATACCTAGATTCGTCTTGTCTCGCCCGATGACGAAGATCTCGACATATCTGATGAATATCCAGCAAGCCCCCAGTGAATCCTTGCGCTCTTACGTCTAGAGGTTTCATGATGAAAGCGTTCAAATCCTTGACCTTAATGAACATGTCACTATTATGACTTTCACTAATCGGTTGGTGGTCGGAATCTTCAACACTAAAGTACATGAGGAATACACTCGAATCTTGAGGGAGTTTTGGCAAAAGTCGACAATGGTACTCAAAGTGAGGATGTCAACAGTATGAAAAGGGAAGCCCAAACATTTAGGGTGGTCCCTAACCCGAGACGAAGAAAGAATCGGGTTTTAGCCGAAGTTACACCTATTAGTGGTGGCACACAAAGTGCATGGGATCGTTGTAGGGTATTGGATCTGATAGTTAAGGAAAAACAACCTATCTATGAGTCCGAACTAACCCCCCTCAACACTGACCAATCACACGTCATCGCCATGATGACAGAACACCATCTTGGCAGAGCTCCACCCAAGATGGGAGGAAAAAAGGAAACGAAGAAGGCCAATCTTTTTTGTGCATACTATAGGAATATTGGTCATAAAATCGAAAACTACAATGATCTCAAAAAGAAGATAGAAAACCTAATCAAGCAGTGGCATTTAAAATAGTTCATCTAAAACTAGGACCGTCGGCAAGATCATCGAGATGATTGTCGAGATCATAGACGAAATGACTGGCATGATCAGAGAAGCTATAATAGGACCCCTCGGGACCCTAAAGAGCTTGGTCAGCTTTCTCGAGATGGATTACCTGACTACGGGTCCAACATAGTGAGCGTCATCAGTACCATTATAGATGGATCGACAAGGGAAGATTGCCAAAGCTCTCAAAAAAAGATTTATCGATAGGCCACCCTTGACAAATGGAGTCTAGTTCTTAGCTCACACAAGTCGTGGTCAACGGCCTGAATAATCCTATACCCACTGCATCAAATAGCTATGAGGCCCTTGTGATCGAAACTCGCATCAACAACTTCATTGTCAAGATAAGTTGACCTTGGAAGTTCAGTAGACGTATTGTATTACCGAAGCTTTGGAAAGCTGCAGTTGATGGATGATCAACTAATCCCAATATGGACTCCATTGGCTGGGTTCGAAGGACATGTAGTTTACTCTGAAGAAATGATCACCTTGATGATGACTATTAGGAGCCATCCGTATTGCTAAATCATTCCCATTATTTTTGCTGTAGTGAAGGTAGCCTCCTCATACAATCTGTTAATCGGCCGACCTACCTTGAATGTCCTGTAGGCTGTGTATTCCACTTATCACTTGAGTTTCAAATTTTTAACTTCAGCCGGAATGGCCGAGATCACCAGCGATGAATAGGTGACTCATGAATGTTACTTAGTCATTTTGCAAGTTGCAATCTCCATTAGCTCGATACCAATATCTAAGGTAGAAAATTAGATGTTTTATCTATCGATGCAATTGAACCTCACGAGTCCAGAAAGCCAAAGAGGCTAGAGATTGAAAAAATTGCATTAAATATCATGTGCCTAGAACGGAGTTTCCAAGTCGGCATAAGCCTACTCCCCTCTATCTGAAAAGAACTTATTGACCTCCTTAGAAAATTCAAAGATATATTTGCCTAGACGATCGAAGAAGTGATTGGCATTCCGATTTTTCATATGACGCATATGTTTAATATCGATCCTCAGATTCGTTCTATGAAACAAAAGAGGAGACATTTTGACCTGAAGCGTAACCAAGCCATCTTGGGTGAGGTAGACAAATTTCTTTCAGTAAGGATAATACAAGAGGTCTAATACCCAATCTGACTGTCTAATCCAGTTATGGTCAAGAAAGAAAATGGAGCATGGCGTATGTGTGTAGACTTCATTGACCTCAACAAAGTCTATCCAAAGGATTGCTACCCCTTACCGTGAATAGACACCCTGGTTGATTCACCTACAAGATTATGAAATCGTCTATTTCTTAAATGTTTTCAAAAGGTTATCATTAGATAAAAATGAATGAGGAAAACCAACAGAAAACGGCTTTCATCATTGACTGAGCTATTTCTTGTTACACCACCATGTCTTTCGGGTTAAAGAATGCGGGCGCCACCTATACGTCTAGTTAACCGCATCTTTCCCAAACAGATCGAATGAAACATGGAAGTATATGTTGGTGATATTCTCATCAAAAGTAAGACCACTGATGTCTTCCTCTTTGACATGCGAGAGGTTCTCAAGATCCTACGAGAAACTAGGATGATATTCAATCCCAAAAAGTGTGTATCTGGAGTCACCTCGAGAAAGTTTTTGAAATATTTGATATCCCATCGAGGCATCGAGCCGAATTCCAACAAGATTAGGCAATTTAGGACATGACAGCTTCAAGTAACGCTTGCAAGATCTAGAGACTGACAGGACAACTAGCGACGTTGAATCGATTTCTTTTTCGGTCCGCTTAGAAGGCGTCGCCCTTTTTTAAGATTTTGAAAAAGGCATAGAAATTCTCTTGGGACGAGAAGTACCAACAAGCCTTTGATCAAATAAAGGACTATCTACAGTATCTCCCAACCCTTGTCTCGCCAAAGTTGAGAAAGATTCTTTACTTTTACCTCATTTCGGTTAAGGAAACCATCAGCACGGTACTAGTGCAAGAGGAAGGGATTCAATATCCCATTTACTATATTAGCCGGACCCTTTGTGGGGTTGAAATCCGATACCCTTAGTTGGAAAAGCTGGCATTGTGGTTAGTACATACTGCCCGAAGATTGAAACCCTATTTCCTGACTCACCTAATATGTATCAAAAGGGATCAGTCCATCCAACAAATATTAACTCGACCTAAAACTTTGGAAAGGTTGACGAAATGGGTTATTGAGTAAGGATAGTATGATTTGACTTGTAAACTTAGAACTGCAATAAAGGTCCAGGCTTTAGTCGATTTCTTAGCCGAGTTCACCCCTACGGTGAATCAAGATGCTTCTAAGGAAATGCTGACATCCTCTACCTAGATTCTTTATCTGGACAGCTCTTTTAATAATGAAAATTGTGGAACCAGACTACTCCTTATTGGGCCAAGCGGAGAGGAATTTTTATATGCCTTGCATTTTGATTTGCTTCTAACAACGAGACCGAGTATGAAGCGATAATTGCTGGCTTGCGCCTAGTATGAGAGTTGGGAGGTGGGCATGTTCAAGTATATAGTGACTCCCAATTGATAATTTGGCAGGTCCTTGGAAAATACGAGACTAAGGAAAAGGCCATGCAAAGGTACCTTTTGCAAGTCTAGAGACTAGCCAATCTTTTTGAGTCGTTCGGGATCCACTGCATATCTCAGTCCTAAAACAAGTGCGCAGACGCTCTTTCCAAATTAGCCTCTACCTCATTCTCTCAGTTGAACAAAATAATCTTAGTGAAAATCTTAACTAACTTGATTTACCAAGAGGAGTTTGCGTACCCTATCTATATAGGAGAAATTTGAATGGATCCCACTATCCGATTTTTGGACCAAAGAGTTCTTCCCGAAAATTAGTCTAAGATGAGGAGGATCCAACATAAGTCGGCTCATTAGCCTCTGTATAATGAGTCACTGTACAAAAGGTCTTACTCTGAGTTGTGATTAAGATGTATCACCGTGAAAACAGGAGAGAGAGCACTCGAGAACATACATAAAGGACTCTGCGGAGCTCACATTGGGACTAGGATGCTGGCCAAAAAGGCCCTATTGCTCTGGTATTTTTGGCCATGAATTCAACGGGATGCCTAAATTCTTGTACTGAACTGTCATTCTTACCAATTTTACGCTCCTGAACACCATCAGCCACTAACCCTATGGTCCCTATCACGTTCCCCTGATTTTTCAAGCAGTGCAGAACGGATATAGTTGACCCCTTGTTTTGGGTCCCGGAAAACCTTGCCTATCTAGTGATAGCTATTGACTATTTCACCAAATAGGTGGAGGTTGAATTGTTAAGCAGCATAACAGATCGAGTCAATCAGAAGTTCTTTGGAAGAGTATTGTTTGCTGTTTTAGAGTATTTCAGATCATCATTTCAGATAACGGGAAATAATTTGTTGACAACCCATTCAAGAAATGGTGTGAAGATCTCAGCATCAAATAACATTTCACCTCAGTAGGACATCCCCAAGCTAACGGATAGGCCAAAAACTTTAATAGGACTCTCTTGCACGGCTTCAAGACACGAGTTAGAACATCCTAGGTGGACAAATTATCCAGCGTTTTATGGGTTTATCAAACTATTCTGAAATCGACTATCCTGGAAACACCTTTTTTCTCAACTTACGGATCTGAAGCCGTTGTCCCTGCTGAGTTCCTCACTTTGAGTTCTCGGATGATCGCTTATGTCATCGAGACAAATGATGAAGAAAGGCGGACCGATTTGGAGTTGCTAGAAGAAAAAAGAGAAACTTCGGTAGCGAGAGTCGCTCTATACAAAAATATCCTATCTCATTATTACAAAACTCGGGTTAAGGACCTTCGTTTTGAGCCAGGTAATTTAGTTTTGAGAAAAAATTCTGTTAGCCGATCTGAACCCCAAGGAAAATTAACTTCTAAATGGGAAGGATCTTATCGTGTCATTCAATTTAGTCTTAATGACTATTGTACACTAACCTACTAAGATGAGACTCTTGTGCCTCCAACTTGGAATGCAAAAAAAGCTCAAGTTATATCATCCATGATGTTATAATAGTTAATTTATTTTTAAAAATAATATTGACTATTGTTATTGCTAATAAAGAGGGGATGGGGGTGAAGAAGCTGATGCCATAAATATTTGATATTATTATAAATTTTTATAAAAAATAATACAATGGATCATGTGAATCATAGAAAACAAAAAAAGAAAAAAAAAATCAAGTCCAGGAACACTTCTAAGTGTCTCCTGTCTCAACCCCGTCATCACTCTCAGCTATCTCAGCATCCAATGCAGCCTCATTGCTGTCCTGATCCTCTTCATCTTCCTCCTATTCGAGCTTCTGAATATCGAACTCAACCAACCGTTGATTGAACTCTTCTAGTACCTCAGCCAAGTTTTGTCCCTCCTGGATATCTGCAGCCATGCGATCGCATAACTCCTTAGCATCCTCATTGTAACTATTTTCAGCCTTGAAAATATTTAGATTTTCTTCAGACAGCAGTGGGCTTACCTCGTTTATAGCCGAGATATAGCCGAACATGAAACTCGCTAGGGTCAGTTCGCCGAGGTCTTTGTTGAAGTTTTCAGACTGGAGAAAGACCTCCATAGCCGAGGCCCCCTCCTTCTCGATAGCCTCCTTGTGGGACAGCTCCTCCTGATGTCTTCTTTTTTTGTTCCTCTTCAAGGGCTGTCCTATAGGAGTTTGCTTCAGCCATGACCCGATCTCTCTCTTCTCAGGTACGATCCCCTTCATGAGCGGTCACGGCCAACTTCTTCTCCAATAGAGATGTTTTCTCCTGGAACTCAGCTGTAGACTAGTGCGTCTCGAGCAAGAAATTGTAATGCCTAGTTATCTCGATGGTAAAAGCTGATGTCGAGGCCCAAGCAATAACCAAGTGATCTACCAGCTCGACAGGCGGTAAACTACTTGGTGTATTCCATGTCCCGTGGCAAGGTTGAATTCACTAATAGCTTCCGAGACAGCTGCGGGTCCTGGTACCAATCATTCACATTAATGTCCTAATCCAAACAGTAGTGCTCACCAGGATGCCTTGTCTTGTCACCAGCAGGGCAAGGTACCACTGGATACCTATTCCACAAGGACGCGCCCATTATAACTAGAGGCGATGTGGTGACTTATTTCTCTCTTATCCTACCGAGACTATGAATAATGCCTCAGATAGTTACACCCTGCGAAATTAGTGGAATATCCGAGTTTTCCTCCTCAACTATGATTACAGGAGGTTGGATAAGGGCGGAGCTATGGGCCAAGCCACCCACCAAGGGCCGAAGTGTAGTTGTACTGTCTTTCTTCTTTTTTTTTTCTGCTCTTGACGATTCAGTTGAAACTTTGCATTTTTGCCTTTTGCATTGTTCCATCCCCCAAGGTTATGAAATCGGACACCTTAACCACTACAAGAAGTGACACATTATTATTTAGTTTAGTAAAAAAGACACAAAATAATGGAATGAAAGTTACAATTTTTCTTCAGCTTAGAAGAGTAGCAAGAGGGTTTGTTGGGATTGAGAAGAGCTCAGCTGATTCCTCCATCCACTAACACTGTTTCTGGGAAGAATCAATGACCCCTTTATTTTTTAAAAGTTTTGCTCCTCGATGAGCCCTGGGGACGGATTAGCCAAGGCGTTATGCGGCCTCCACCAGAAGCCCTCAAGAAAGTACCTAACTGGGATGAAAATAAAGTTATTCTTCTATGCTTTATTGAGGTCGAGGCGTCCACCACTAGTTTCGACGTATTCTTGTTCCGATTTCCAAAATAAAACCACCCTATTTAGTACATACGATACTCAGACTGGTGCCCTTAGTATTGGTGCATACAATACTCAAATACTCAGACTAGTGCCCTTAGTACGATACTCAGACTGGTGCTCTCTTGTATTGGTACCTACGATATTCAGACTGGTGCCCTTAGTACACTTAAACTCATTTAAACCCTCTATATTTATAACTACTATAGGGAGTGATTTCTTTGTAAAACTCCTGATGAGGGATACAAAGACAAACTTAACATAGATATCCTTGACCAATCAGACCGAACGTCACCAATATGATTGTTCACTCTTGCAAGCTATTGATATACTTGATAGTCTTGACCAATCAGGCCGATCGCTTTTGCACCAATAGTTAAGTAGCTGATAATCTTGAAAATAACACTGTAGACACCAAATTTTTTCAAAAAAAATCTTGTTTATTTGTATTGTATCTTTATTTTATAAATAATCATTTTATTTTGTGTTATTCTGTAGGAAAAGAAAAAAAAATGGAAGTTTAAAAATATTCCTCATTCCTTTTAGCCCAAGCCAAAACTCCACAAAAACCACCCAAAATCCAACCAAAACCCAAACAAAAACCAACAAAAGCCTGGAAAGAAAGAAAATAGAAAAGGCCCATCGAGCCCAATTCTTAAAAAAAAAAAAAAAAAACTTTCACGCGCGTGCAACTCATGCGTGCGATACCCCTTCTTGTTGCAGACGAAGGAACCATTAAATCAACAAAATCGTGAGGAATTTTTCTTCTTGGCTGGATTTTTTATTCTTTCTTTCTCCCCATGACTGGGATGGTACAAGGGATAACTCATCACTCAAATTTCTATTCAAAAAACAACTCAACAAATGGATCCAAGAGACCAAAAATAAGCCACATAAACCCATTCTTATCCCAAACATACATCTCAGATTTTAGGATTTTTGTGCCCATTTAAATAGTTAGCAATAAGCCTCTTAGCAAAGGGGAGAGTTTTGATAAGTCGACCAAGCAACGAAAAAATAGAAAAGAGAAAAAATGAGGAGAAAGAAGTTTTTTTTTCTCGAAAAAGCTAGTAACAGGGCCGATTCGTCAGCCCTGTTTCTCATCAAAATCCGACTTCGGTTGTAGCCCTTTAAGTGAGAAATTTATTTCTGCATAATCTATGCACTTCAGTGAACAACTTTTGCTTTGAAAATTTCCTGAAAAAGCGTCCCTAAATCCCTAAAATTCAAGCTCAAAGTTGCTGGTTCATTAGCACTTGAACCTCCACGATAGGAACCTCTTTGCTTCGTTTCCGAAATTTGGGGTGCGTTTTCTTGAGATTTCCGGCTTTTACTCGAGTTCGCCAGCGCTTGTAGGTAGCTATAGCCTCCTCTTTTGTAGGTAACTATAGGTAACTATGGGTTTGCAACTTAGATTTTGTTTTTCTCATGATTTGTGGGGTTTTATGGATTGGTTTGGTAGTTTAATGAACTCATGAGGCTATAGGGAACATGTATTCGGTCTTTAATACCCTTGAAAATGTCCTTGGGCGAAGTTTCGGCCACTTTGGCCGGAATTTTTTCAGATTCCGGCGAGTTGTGTTCTTGACCCACCGGAAACTTCATCTATTTTTTCTTTTCTTTTGTTTCTCTTTTTCTTTGTTTTGTTTGTTATGTTTTGATCTTTTAAGACATTTAGGTGTTGTTAATTTATGTTTGTGCGTTGAGAGTTGGGCCAGAAAATTGTTTCAGGTTGGGCTTGTGTGTGAAATTATTGGATTTAACTTTATTATTTATAAGTGGGCTTGTGTTGGATTTTTTGTTTGGGGCCTTTGTGTCTTTATATTGGATGTTGTTGTTAGTTTTGTTTGGATCAAGACACTAAAACCCAAGTCTATGGCATGATTAAATGGGATGGGTTTTATGAATTGGGTTAAGAATTTTGTTTTTTTTTTCTTTTATCTTTATTGGGTGGATTTTAAACATTTGATAGTGCTGAAAATCAGATGAATTCACGGAATGTTATTTGCTGATTTAAGTTTATGGGAAAATATATTTGTAATTTGGCCTCCAAATTTTTGCATAATTATAATATGGCCCCCAAAATTTGTGAAAAAAATGAATAAATTACTCCTTTTGGAGGTCTTGGCTTCCTCTATATGTTTTATGCATATTGTTGGTGAATTGATTCTAGTCTTTAGAGTATAATTAGGGTTTGAATAAAATTTGTTGGATTTAGATTATTTAATTAGATGATTTTAGGAATTTAAGAAAAATGATTTTAATAAGAAGTAGGCTGCTGTTTTATTTTGTTTAGATTTGTAACGTTGGGTTTTGGAGTTCAAGTCCAAATTTTATTAGGTTTAAGGTTGTAAAAATGAATTGGGTTGGACTATTTTTTAAATAAAATGCATCTATTTATTTTCCTTGGGTCGAAGTCATTTCAGCCCAAATGCATAAGATGGCCCAACGTTGTTTCCTCGTGAAATTAGAAATGAATTATGTAATTTAGCCCCTAATCTTTTGAGTAATTTTACTGTAGCCTTAATATTTTAGATCTCTTTCACTTAGGTTCTTAATTTAATTGTATTTCGGTCCACATACTTTATTTTATTTAATTTTAACCCCTAATTTTTTAAAAATTATAATTTGACTGCAAAAAACTTCTTAATTTTTGCAATTGAGTCCCTAATTTTTATTATTTCTCAATTACAATTATTTCTCTTCTTTAATTGCTAATTGTGTTTCATTTAGATGCATTTAATTTGTAAATTTTGGTTACTTTATGTTTATTTACATTTTTGACAATAGAAAGGGGAGTTTAGTATATGTTTATATTGTTTTTTAAACTTGTCAATCAAATTGGTACATTAACCCGTGTGTTAATTTTGGAAAAATAGACAACTCTCCCTTCCTCTCATTTAGCCATGATTTCAAAAGGGAGGTACCTCTATTATCCTTTAAATTTCTTTTATGTGCTCCTACATGCTTCTATGTGTTTATGTGTTTTATTTATTTTTTTATTTGTTTGTTTTAAACTTTCATTCATTTTATGTTTGTTTAATTTAAGTTTTATGATTATTTGGAGGCATTTAAATGTCCAAATTGTAATAGATAAGTAATATCCTTTCGTGTAAGAAATGTAATTAGATAGACGATGTAATAGATAGGTTTATTTTTTGTAAGAAATGTAATTAGTTAGATAAATGTAATAGATAGGCTAGATAGGTTTATTATCTTATATTTCCCCTTTTAGATTGTAGTTAGAGCCCCCAATATAATAGTTAGATTTTATGTATTTGTGTGTTTATATGCTTATGTGTTTTATTCACTTTCTCTAGGGTTTTGCATTTAGATATTATGCCTATTTGTTATGTGCTCTACATGCTCTATGTCTTTATGTGTTTATTTATTTTGATTATATTTTATATGTTTTATTTATTTATAATGAGTGCATGACGTTACCACAGTAGTCCAACATTAATTGTGATTTTTTTCTCCAATTTCTCATTAGTCCAATGCTAGTAAGGACTTGTAAAAATGGGCTAATCCAATGCTAGACCCTTCTATGCCATCTTCACGCTAAATTCATATTTTGTGTGGCATTTATCGCATTTCATGCACTTTTCCTTTTAGGATATTTTGATGATATGTCCTCTTATTTTCTTATTTCTATGTGCATGAATTATATTATTTAGACTTGCATTTCATTAAGATAATTAAAAAAATAGATTAATCCATTTGTTTGTCTAGATTAGAAGAGTTTCCTTTCGAATATGGGAAATTGGCGAGTATAACTTTTTTTTAACCTTAACATGCTATTACCCCTCTATAAGAAGGAAAATTGTATCACGAATTTTAATCCTTCATAACCGTTGTGTTGCATTCCTCTTTAGGTCATGTATATACCATAATTTCTTTTTTAAGTATCATCTTTTGTATATTCGTGATCTCTTTTAAGGGATCATTCTTGAATTTCACAATTAATGTGATTTGCACCAATTAAGTTTCGAAAAGGCATTTCATCCCTTTCGATACCCCATAGGTTTAGTTTTGCATCTATATAGGAAATATCCAAATGTGATAAGTTAAGGGTTAAATAAGGAAAAATTTTCGACTAAATCTCGTAACTAACCTTAGTTAGATTGAAAGAGTGCCTTAGATTTGAATCAATCAAATATTTGTCTTTCCTTTTTTTAACCGTGACTCTCGAACTCTTTTCTCTCATTTTCAAAGATTTAGAGTCGTCTAAAAGGATTTTATTTGTTTTCACTTAAAATATATTTTGAGTGATTTGGTACACCTAAATTTAATACCAAGTGATGATTCTCCTTTTCTAGAAACTCTTTTTCAACTATTATTTTGGACCCAACCGTCACATATTCTAAATTTCATTTTAGGCTCTTTTTCTTTATTTTCTAAAATAAAATCAAATATTCATTTTAAACACTTTCTCTTTTATTTCAAAAATGGGGTGCCACAAGCCCAAATCAGTAACAAAGGCAGCTTAGACTTGCATTGATTAGCATAAGTCAATTCGACCTTTAAATAAACCGCAGGTAGTAAGTACCAACATAATATAATACATAAAGGAGCATACAATGGATTTTTTGGAGTACTCGAAGAACCAAATTTGGAGATTACTGTAATCGAGCATGCATAATTGATACATTAACGGAGTATGCTTTAATTGATCGGCCTAAGTAGGCTAGGTTCATACATATCTGACCTCCACAGCAAGAAAACAAAAGAAGTAATGAATCTTAGAAATTTAAAGTCAAACAATCCGACTAATATTCTTGTTAATATTATTAAGTTTTTATTTAGTAAAAAAGGTCGCCGACTAATACCAAGTAAACATTTTTGTCACTCAACCAGAAAAAAAATACTTTTTTCATTCAACTAATATAAATGTACATTTTCGATCCAAAAATGTATGTTAATATAAATATACTAGTTGAGTGATACGACTCCCAAAAAAAAATTTGAAGTTCAAAATAAGAAATTTTCAATAGTTTAAAACTATTTGTGCCATTTACTCTACAAAAAAATAGAGTACCATTGTCAAAAAGCAATGCGGTATATGACAACCACTTCAGAGTTCAGACCTAATCTCCTGATGGTCGCATATTCGCATAGATTATGGCAAGAGTATCCAGCTGGGGAGGATTGAGGCAGTACCCAAGTAGATGGATTGACTTTCCAAGACCACAAAGAAAACCACAAAAGGAAGTGACAGGTGAATTAGACATTGCATTTCGAAAATACAATAATATCTAATGCAGGTTGGGAATGCATTGATACATAAGGTGGTATCATAAATCAACAAGCGGTCGGTAATGCAGATTGATATATAAGACGAAGGACATATGATTCGCAAAATGACAAGAATTAATCAAAACCCAAGAAAATTCAATCCCTGACTAAAACTTTTCGTTGTTAAAACTTAAATTTTAATTGTGATTAGACATACAATAAACATTTAAAACTAATAAACTATATATGTATGTATGTATGTATGTATGTATGTGTGAGGACTTGAAAATTCTCTTATATTTTCTTATAATTTCCTTTATTTTTGAATAAGTTAATTTATAGTTTCCCTAATACTAATTTACTTGTCTTAATATTTGTAACTATTTTTAACGATAGAGTCTAGAGTTTACTTTTACTTTTATAGTTTGGTGCATGCTAGGTTTTATGGTGCATTATGGTAGTGTGATCAATTGATGAGGTGTGTTTATTAAATTTGGTGGATAAGAGCGGGTGTTAAGTAAGAGGAATTACATGATTAAAAAGTGTTAAGAGTAAGTTAGTGACACATAAGTTACAACACAAGCCAACTCGCACCGCTTGTTACCGATTAGAGACACTACTTGACCAAGATTTTCTTTTCTTAATCTTCTTGTTTTTCTTTTAGTTTCCTTCCCCATATTTTTTTAGCATGCTGGCCGAAATTTAGAAAAAAAACAAGGAAACCGTTGGATGATAAGTGTTGGCAATCAAGCCAACTTTGACCAAAGATTTCTCTAGTCTTTATCTTGTAAATTTTCCTCAAAATCCCTTCATTTTTCTTCCTTCTTTGGCCAAACTCAAGAGAGGAAAAAGGAGAGGAAAGCCTTCAATTTTTCATCTTGATTCTTGGTTGCTTTGGAGAGAAATCAACCTAAAACCCTAAATCAATCCATAGAAAGGTGCAACAAGGTGACAAGGAAGCTTGAGGTGGAGTGATTTTGGATTGGCAACCTTTGTTTTTTGCATTTTCCTATAAGGGTTTGAAGGTATGAAGCTAACTAACTTTATTCTCTTTCTTATCTTGCATTTTATTGGATAGATGACTTGAATATAGAAGTTTTATGGAAGATGTCATGGATTTGTGAAGTGGAATTTTCCAACTTTGATTTATATTTTCCAACCATAAAGTGATGATGTCTAGCTTTGATATGGACTTGAGAGTGTTTATATGAAGATTTTTAGTTTTAATATGACTTTTAGCTTCCAAATAAGGATTTTCTAGCTTTAGTTCCAAATTTCCAGCTTAGAGTTTGAAATTTTCAACTTAGATATATTATGTTTAGATGCTAGAGATAAGCCTAAATTAGTTGGTTTTATAGCCAAGACATAAGAACCCTTAAATAACCTATAACTTGTGGAGTTGTTTTGGGTAGTTTTGACATGAAATCCAGCTTTGGGATTGGAGGAAAATATTAAAGAAAAACAGGGGAGTTGCTATCCATTTCATTTCTTGTAGAATAAGTGACTGAAAGTGAACATGGAGGTGTGATTTGTGATCGATTTGGACTTAGCTTGCTTAGAAATGTTTGAATTGACCTTGGTAGTGATATGTAAGTTGAAATTTTGCCAAAAACTATATATTTTTCAAGGAGAAAGTAATGGCCACTTTAAACAAGATTTTCCAGTTGCATATATCAAGTTATAAACTTAAAAGTTTCAATCGTTTCTTTACCAAAATCCAAAAGAGCGGGCATGTATTTTTCAGGGTTTATCAAGCATTATGATTACTATTTAAATGAGTTCTATTTACTTGATTTTTTCTTAATATTAATAAGCGAAGGTCGTATATTTTGAAACCCTATTTAATTACATGTTGTTATACGACATTTTATCGCAGATTTTGACTCTGGCCAGAGGGTTGGACCTGAGCTTGATTTTGATAAGCAGTGAATCATTGGTGAGTGTCTCCAACTGTATGACTGAACTTGATACTTGAATGCAATGCTTTCTTAATGTGATTGGACAGTACTTGACTTGTTTGGTTGGGCAAGGGTGTACTTTATCGCACTTACCATAATTTGACTAATTATTGTACACTGGTCACAAATGGTTTGATGTATATGTGTATGACTTGAATACTTTCTCGGATCCCAACCCTATTGGTTAGTTGGTCGAATCGAGCCAACAAGGGTTTGGTCGAGCAGACTGGCGAACCATAGGTACTGTTTATTATTTATTGTGTAATCCACTGGATATGGACCACTGGATTCAATATACTCGAGTATTACTACCACTGTTAATGTTGAAGTTCGAGTCCGGTAGGAGGTTTGATTGATAGATAGAGATTGGAGTTAAGTGATGCTCTACTAGACTTGTTACAATACTTTGAGAGTTGACGGAGTGTCAACTGTTTCTCGACAAGCTGCGGCCGAATTAGCTTGCAATAGCTAATTGTATCCTTATACCTGGAAGTGTCGAATACTTAATTAACTTATTACTGGCAGTGCTATTGCTTACTTTCATGAACTTTTGCGCTCACCCACTTTGAGATTTCAAGTTTTATATAATGGTCAACTTGCGACCGGTTTTGCATGATGTTTTGGAACCTCACTGAGTTTTAACTCACCCTATTAGTTTTGTTTTCCTTACAGGGGGTGTGAGCATGGGCATGAGGCAGGGACTGACTGATTTTGTCTAGACCTTTTTGACCATTGTATTTGTAACAGCATTAGTGCTCTCAATTAGGGTTAGGAGTTCAACTAGAATTTGAATCTTTTGTTACATTTGGGTATGTATGGATATTTGAAATAGTTACGTGTGTAAATATACATTTTAAGTTTGGGAACTGCTGCTTCTTTTACTTTCGACGTTATAATTTATCTTTGAAACTGTGTGAGTGAGCTCTGACGAGAGTTAGGCGGGCAATTCGCTAAATTTTGGGATACGCCCTAGGGAGAGGTGAGGTCGTCACAGTATGTATGTATATATGTGTATGTGTGCAATGCTCAATTAAATTTTTATTTTTTTAATGGTTGATTAAGCTTGACCGTGTTTTGAGCATCACAGACATACGCTCTTGTTTGAACGCTAGGTTCCATTTCTATTTCAGTTGCTCAAATTGGACCTAAACTCAACCGATCCCAAGATTTGAATAACACACATACAGAGTAAATTAGAATTTTAGTTTTTTTTTTTCATATTCCTAAAACACTTGCTTTGTTTGTCCATTACTTGCCAAATTCTAGCTCTTTTAGTCCTAGAGTAGCCTTAGTTTGCATTCCTTATGTTGAGAAACAAGAAAAAAAATTTTCAATCCCACTTTCTCGTGCGTCCCACAGGACCCAATACCACTTAAACCCGTAGTTTTTCTACCCTAACCCTCTACTATTTTTCGTTTTGACCGGGTCAATTCCAGCCCGGCATTAATTTTGCAGCCAACCAACTTAGTTGTCAGAAACTTTTCAGTGTCAACGCACCATTGTTGCATGGCTATTAATGCTCTATGAAACTAGCTTTAATAATAAATTACAACTTGTTTACAAGATATTACATCATTCATAAACACATGGACTGACATTTCTTGCCCCTTAATGGAAGCTTGGAGAATAGTTGGCCACCATGGAGAGTTGCTTCAAAGAATTGAATCTGTTGACTGTATTCTTATCTAGAATTTTTTGAAAATTTCACCAACGGCTCCAAAGGCACTCGTCTAGTCCTGTGACGGTCTACCCCTTCCCCTTAGTGTAGAATAGGAGTAGGTCTAGAATAGAATTAAGGAATAATTTCATAAACCTCCCCTTAGGTTTTTAGCTATTTCATTTAGTTCCTTTGACATTTTAAAAAGTACATTCACCTCTCTTGATTTGATATTTTAGTAACCAAAATTTAAAATCGAGTAAAAAATTTAATGAATATCCTGAAATGCCCTTATTTTATAAAGTTTAATTTATTTTCTAAACAATTGTACAGTAATTTAGCACAATTATAAAAAAAGAGGGTCAAGTTCTTCATAAAAATATTTGTTATTTAAAAATCAACTATAACAATAAGTCTATTGCTATAATAGGTTTTTTTTTTTATAGAACCTTATTGGGGGATATAGATTCTTTTTAAAATAGAGAAGAAAGTGTTATCTTTTTTTTTTTTTATAAAGTTTGTTGACTATTTTTTAATAAACATTTTTGGATTGGCTTAGTGATAGAGCTACCATAGTTTGGTAGTGATTTTGGGTTATTTTTTTTAATTCTTGTTGATTTATTCTTGATTTTGATATAAAAAAGAGTTACAAAAAAGATGGATGATGTTAAAAGTTATAAAAAAATATTACTAGTTTAACGTTTGATTTGGATAGATATGAAGGACAATCTTGATAATTCTTCTATGCTTCTAATGAAATATAAGAGAAATGAATAAGAAGGAAAAAGGAAAAAAATTATAAAATGCATCCTTTGTTTAAACATGGCAACAAAAGGGTTTTATTAAAGTATTAAAGTTAGTATTGTCATTTTAAATGGATAAGGGAGGTACGTGTAATTTTTGAAACTTTAGGGGAACCAAGTGAAATTATCAGGTTTCTGAAATTATTGGTAGAATTTGTCGTGTCCAAAAAAAAAAAAAAAATAGCAGCTAGGCATGCATGTCGGGATGTTGATAAAAATTATCTTGAATATTGTTTATACAGCATGATTGGAGGAATTGGCAATTTACCTTATACCCCATCTAAGCACCACATACGGCATAAAAGGGGTAAAAAGGAGCTTCGACATCCTCTAGTGGCCATCAACGCAAGATTACCGGTTGGAAATACTGAATCGAATATGTTCATAGTTGAGCATGTGTCCATGCTGCATAGGAATTTGGTATGTACTTGAACATGTACAGACATTGCAAAATTATTTACAAAAATTCCATAAATTATCCCTTACAGGTAGTGGGGTTTTGGTTGCAAATTGCATTCATAGTCAAAATTAGGGCAGGGGAGTCACCCAAGTTGGTATGGTTTAGGCTTTGGTAACTGTGAACCTGTTCATCCATAACTTGGTTTTCTTAACATTTTTTTTTTCAAAGTTTTCTTAACATGCTATGAGTACATAAAACATTGCAGCACCGATTTTTAAAACAACCGCCCAGTCCACTCCTCGCATCGTTGAAGCTTGTTTTTACAGATTTTGGGTGATCCCGAGTTCATCCTCATCCTGCAACTTGTGCTAGTGAAATGGGGGCATAATTAAATCCCCTATAACAGGGAATCACTTGCCCTTCATCCCTTGAGTTGATTTTGTTAAAACTATACCCACTCGGACTGCCGGTCAAGTAACTTGAAGAGGTGAATTGAAATCCAAAGATTTGATACAATCATATGTTTGAACATTACCAATTCATTGGTACCTTATCCTGGGAATTGTTTCAGTGAACAGCTATTCTCTTTATTTGTGCATGGAACTGTCTCAGTCATTGTTGAACTAATGTCTCGGCAAGATCTCTTTAAAGTCCGGTGCTTGCAACAACAGAAGAAAGCAAAGCAAAGAAGAGGCAGGGATGAGTCCCGGACCGCTCCGATGCTTAAGTTAGTACCGAAGCAAGGAGAGTACTGAGCCAGCGAACGGAAAAATTATTGCCTCATTAGTGAACGAGAGGAGGTATTTATAGTGGCAAGGGGTTATGAATTGTATTCAAATAATTTTTATTTAATTATTTTTATGAATTTCAATTGTAAAGTTACAATGAATAATAATTTGATGATGTGTTAATATTTTAGTACTTGATTATTTACTAAAATTTAATTATAATGAAATTATATAACAAAATTTTTGTAACTTCACGGATGCCCTCGTGGGAGAAGCAGGGCAGGGTGAGGACGGGGCGGGTCCGTCCCATTGCCACCCTTAGCTCTGACATAGAACAGAAGATTCCCTGGACAAATCAGGTTATCCCATTATGTCAGTGAGGTTAGTCGAGGCTGACTAACCTCGAAAAACGCACCCTAAGCTAGGGGGATGGGATGCTGAGAATCCCTTTTGAACGAGCCAAGGTGGAGGGAGGAAGCCGAGGTTCTGTGCCGTGCCTGAGATGTGTCCCAAATTGGGGGAGGATTCCACAACAGTCATTCTGTTTCAACATCCTATTGTTCATCATATGCGTGTCATCATGGCAAGTACAGCTCAGCAGGAAATATGAAAGATTATGGCGGCCAGTATGTTAAATCATACCTCAATGTTTATGCAGATACTTGATACTTTTCCAAGCACAGTTTGCATATATCTAAACATATATGTTTTGCAGAATTTGATTGATCTAGGAGGATGTCCACGTTGAGTTTTTGGGTAAATATGAAAAAGCCATAACTAAATTAAAACAAATTATTTCACACGTGGAATTATTTTTTTTTTATAACAATCATATATCGCCCAGAAACCGTTTATATATTTTTGTAAATGCAGAGATTTACAGTCTTAGAGTTCTCCCGTCCAACGCAAGTTTTTTCTTGCTCAGATTACTCAGAGATTCAGCAATACTTTTGACCTCTGCAATCATAGCTACCACATCATTTAGCTTGTTAACTGCTGAGCCTACCCCCTGCATTTGGATTAAGACAAGAAGTTTAGCAATTTCCTTTGCATGACTTAAAAAATAACAATAATTATTCAAGTCTGAAAGCATACCACGCCAGCAGCTCCAGCTGTGATTGCCATGGGGGCAGTGACAGCACTAAGTCCTGATGAACACATAACAGGTATCTTTACTGCATGTGAAATAGAATATGCTGCTGCTAATGTAGGGGTTGCCTAAGAGGTAAACGAAACAGAAATAAGTTAGCACACATTTCAATTTAGTAAAAATATACAGAATTTATGAATTTTAACAATGTTTCCAAGAGATTAGAAGAAAATAGTTGAACCAATCCACATTAGGTGTTTAGTATGATGAACATGAGCACATTTTAAGGAGTTAGTGTTTTTCTGACGAGCCTAAAGAACAAACAGGAAAGTCAACTTTGAAACTGATGGGAAACGAGCAAAATGCAGATTGCTAGAGCAAGTGCCTAACTAGGTAAACAATTGTGTTAAGAGATCTCTGTCAATATTGTTGCCTAAGTTACTCAGACTCTGGTATGGGAGTCCCTTGGACACCGGTATACTAGTGCAAAATGAAAGATCTGACACATGTATGTCAATACAAAGTGAAGAGTTTGAGTAAATTGGATTATTGCAGCTCAAAAATGAAACATAGATTGTTGCTTTCCCAAATCTGCAAACCTGTTAGTACCAACTTTTAATTAAAATGGGCATGTGCAAGGACTCTTTCACTTCAAAGAGTTGATAGTAAATGATAAGATGGAAAAGTAAATGCCAAGCATAGTCAGTGATGCAACAGCTCAAAAAATGCCACCAAATACTGCAAGATTTTCACAGATTTGGAATTAAAAGTTCCATGGTATGCTGATCACCAGAAGCTTTGTACAGAAAGATTGACTTTATCACGACCAAAGGTCATCAAGATCGACTCCTGAAGATATGAATGTAGATCCAAACCACACTGATTGACTTTATCAGCTATTGCCGCTTAGATTCTGCGGGCCCTATCGAAAGCCTAAAGTCCCTAAATATCTGGTTATGTCGATGCTTGTATATGTTAACTAGTGTATTGAAGTACCGTACCTTTTCTATTAGACCAAGTATTCCAGCCTTGGAAGGACTAGAACATTTTCCTCCTTCAGTTTGTATGATGTCCACACCTTCATTCTCCAACTGCTCAGCTAGCTTGACCTGTTCATTGTCAAGTCAGAATGTGTTTTAGAAAATTTTTCCAAGTTGATTTGACATCTTTGCTTGATAGATACCAATATTCACCTGATCAGGAAGGCTCAGTGAGTGAGGTACAGTGACTGACAATGGCACTGATGGAAGAATCCTTCTAGTCTCCTTTGCCAGATCTAAAATCTGTATACACGAATAGTAATATAAGAAACAATGTGGAAGCATCAATGAATGCTCTTCAACCAAAATGAGCTACCTAATGCTAGTTTTTTCTTGGAATAGGATCAAGAGAAAATTTGGTCAGACCCATTTCTGCAGAAGTCCCACAAATTATTAAAACGTATACGTTCATGGAAATCCATAGAGACAAATACCATCTGCTATCATGCTTGGATATTTCTCTATTCTTATCTCATTAAATCCCTGGCTTTGCAAGTTTAGGTTATATTTTAGCACTTCCATTTTAAAGCGTCCTTCAACTTAACTACATTTTCATACAATGTCCCAAGGTTTATTTGTACCTGCTCTGGTGAGAAAGTCAAGCCCATTTCATAGAAGGAGTCATAGTTACCAATCTCCACCTAGAAAATAAAGATATCTTTTAGTACTCAACTCTGAAACTGTTACAAGATAGTGATATTTTTACAAAATGCTATAGAAGTATGTATTAGCACAGGCCAACACGTTTAGAATAAAAAGAAAATATTGTCTAACCATTGAAGCTCCTGCTTCAACAGCAATGGGAAATGCTGCAGGATCCACGGAAGAAACACAAACCTACAAATACAGGATAAAGCTATTTACATTCTCCAAATATAGGTTCCAAGTAAGTAAAGCTATCTAGTTAGTCAATAGGCAGACATCTAAGCAAGAACACTTTAGAACTCCGAAGTATTGACTTATATGCATCATAACAAGGGCTCAATGGTTAGAAGTAGAAAAAGGATAACCGCTGGATTACCATAATGTCTAGAATAGATGTGTTAATATCCCTAAACAAGAAAATCCACAGCTTCAACCATATTATCATTGTCTTGCGAAAGGTTTGCACAAACTTAGATGAAGTTAAACATGCTAAATGAGTAAGTTTTAAAATAGCTTTGACCGAGTATCTAGGAATGTAGCAAAATGTTCAAACATGAAAGCCAAAAACAAAATGGGCTTTGACCGAGTATCTAAGAATGTAGCAAAATGTTCAAACATGAAAGCTCAAAATTCTTGGAAATATAAGCATCGATAGATTTCTCTATTACTCAAATCCAACATTCAGTTTATTGGCATTGTTATGTGTACAATTTCTTTATTACTGAAATCCAAAATTTACAGCTCCAACCATATTATCTTTGATGTGTAAGATTTCTACAAACTTACATGAAGTTAAACATCCTAAATAGTGAGTTTTAAAATTTACTTTGACTGAAAATCTAAGAATGTTGTAAAACAATCAAAGATGAAAGCTCCAAAGTCTTGGAACTATAAACATCAATAGATTTCAGTTTCTGCATTCCCAGTAGCTACCATATCTTAAAAACTGGGAGCCAAACAGATGCTGTAAACTATATCATCAAATACACTTTTCTCCTCTCAAATGATGACTTGATATAATGCTAGATCTGGACTATATGCTTAAAGTTTACCGGGATGGAAGTCAAGCTAGTTGCAAGCTTCACCAAGTCTGGGTCACAAGCTATATCTACATGAGTTGCTCCACCCTGTTTCATCAATGGGAGAAAAAGAAATGTGAAATGCAGTGATTAAAAAAGGAACTTGCATCAGAAAAATTCAACTTAGGGGAATGTCACACCAAATCACAGACTTTAATGATTGCAGCTAAACAAGAGCTCAAGCTTTTCTTCTTTCTGTTTTGATGATGAACTGATCAGTTATCCTGTTACCTATCATCATATCTTAGAGGGAGTATAGGTGATTTTTGTTTAACATTGGTTGCGATTGGTCAGGTATCTTGAGTATGGAGTATAAGTATGCTCGTCATCTATTAAGTTGGACCAATTAAAGTTATTTCAAGCAGTTTCTTATAGAACTAAGTTCCAAACTTTACTTTGAGAATGGATTATCCTTGGGTGGTTTTGAGGTTTCCATCACCATATATATATATATCACACGCATGTATATACACACACACATGTATGTTTGTATGTATTTATCTATATATACACACACACACATCCTGCATAGTTCTAGTGGACAGTCAACTGTGGCAATATAATCTTCACGTTCACCCTTCTTTCTGTCAGTCCAATTGCCATGTTCAACCATCTTTCTGTCAGCATCAGATTCTTGATTCTGCTTGTTAATTTTCTGGCTGATGAAATGTAAATAAGTAACATTTTCATCTAAGCACATAAATTGTGAATTGAAGTACAGAGTAGATAACAAAAGGCAACAGAAAACAAAAATTTTCAAGAAAAGACAAGTAATACAGTTATTGATCTGCTTGGTTTAAACAAGAAAATAATGTTACAAGGGGAAAAAGGCATTTAGACCAATTGGAAAGACCATAGTTCAGGCTATAAAACAGATGATTCAACAGTTCAGTCCATTTTGTGCAGTAGCTGGTGTTAAGATAGGAAAACAAACTACGCAAACATCATCAGATAAACCTTACAAATTTCGTTAGCTAATTGGCCATTACTGTAGGTGAAACAAAATCAACGAGTTGATCAAATTAAAATATCCAAAGCATATATCTGATCAAGCAAGACAGAACTACACAAAATTCTGTTAATCTAAATCGTTAATCCCCTAATAGATTTTAACAAGAATATGAGGATCATCCTAGGTCAAAACACTATCTGTTGATTGGCAGAATTTCTTCTTTCGTATTACTACACCATTTAACCTCTGAGCAAGATAAAAGCTCTAAATTATGAAATTTCCATATGTTGAAAATGTATCATACTGGTCAATAAACAATTCCACCAGAAGTATTTGTAAACACCTTGGTCATCCAAAGAACACATTAGCACACCAAATGAGATGCAAGTTCAGTGTATCCCATTCATTCACACACAGCTTAAACAGAACTGATAGTAATGCTACAAACCTTCTCTGCTGCAGTAACAACAGAAGCAACATTTTCTCTGTTGAAATTCTGTAAGCCTGAAATTATCTGGAAAGAGAAGAAAATAACCACCTCAAACAAAGCGCAAGAACATAATCTGCCCCTTACAACAAAATTAACAAAATATCCATATCTATGCATACATATATAAAAGAAGAAAACAAGACATTTCTTTTCATGATGCTTATTTCATTAATATAAATTGGCTTTAATCCATTCTAAATATTATGACATTGAATATCTCAGCAGACAAATAAATAACATAGTAATTTGATTGTAAGCATAGTTATTAAACTCGGTCCGGCCCGGCGGTTCGACCAGTCAACCCGGTGAACCGGCCATTGAGCCGGGCCGATTAGCTAATTGAATCGTTTTGACAACTAAACCGTTAACTTTTCAACGGACCGACGGTTCAACCGGTCAAACCCGGAGAACAGTCCGGTTTTATAGGAAACCGAGTTTGCATGTTAAAAATGTTTAGAAGGTGCTGGAGTGAAGCTTCAAACCAACGACCTCTTGTATTGAAGGAAATGCAACAACCGCTGCACCAACAGCTCACTTGTTTAACATTTAGTCTTTTTTTATATTGTATATTAGACTTATTCTTATTTTAATTTTCCAAAACATAATTTATTTGGAATCTTTTAATAAATTTTATTACTCCCCAGACTCTATAAATTATGAAATGAATTTAAAAAATAACATATCACATAATTCATTCTAAAGGCAAATATTGTTCCTAATAATTCTTTGCATTTAAAATTCATAAATAAACTAGATAATTATACTTAGATAAAATTTTATTCTTGAAATTTGATGGATTACTAATTGCATTTAGGTTTTGTTAATTCTTATAAGAATTAATGATTCTATAATAAATTAGACTAATTGAGCATTTACTATGACATAATTTATTATAGTTTTAACCATATCAAAAATTATGAAACATAATATTTAAATATATTTCGTGACCTACTGATTGAACCACTCACCAATTGGTTGAACCAGTAACCCGTTCACCCACCTCTTTCGCGGGTTCCCTCCGGGCCGGATTTAATAACTATGATTGTAAGGCTTTAGATTTAAGCTTTAATTATTCCAGTTAAGTCTTGGATGACATCTTTTTACAAGAGTTTTCAGAAATAAGATTTTTTGCAGATAAGCATGCAGTGTTACCTTAGATAAACGTGTTAATGCGGCAAAAAAGTAATTGAAAAGCGTGTCTGAAAATTATTTTCTCAAAATATCACTGACCAAGAATCCTAATTATTGGAGAAAATGATGTGCAAAGCTAAAACGTCTTACTCTTATAGCTGGATTAGATACAATACCTTTAAAGCGTTTCTTTCATGAAAGTCTCTCAAAACTGCCTCTTTGGACGGTGAAAGCACAGCCTTTATCGATATTTTGGCAGCTGAAGTTCTTCTTCTAGATGTAGATAACGAAATAATGCTTCTGGGGAAAAGAGAATCACCAACAAGAAATGGGTTTTTCCCGGGTTTAAAATGGGTTTTGGGTGTGGTTGAAACGGGTGAACAACTGCAGCAACTCATAATGCTATTCAGATTTCAGTGCGTGTGGGTGTGCTTTTGGAGGGACCTCAGGGAAGTTTTGAGGGATAAGAGCACCAGCATGAAGGGGACGACTGTTTGTTCAGTCTCCCAATAGATAAGATGCTTCGTTTTTTCTAGTTTTCTGCCAAAAAAAAATCAAAAGTGACGTGATATATATAAAATAATAAAAAATAAAATATATGACATAAAATATTTTAAAAAATTTACTATGAAAACTCACAATTCAAACAGGTTCTAATATTCTTCCTCCCTAAAAGGAGGAAGATTGACTATAGAATTTATTCATGCAACAATCTATATATGTGCCGATGTAAAAGTTAATTTGAAGAAAATAAATTGTAGAAGAAAAAAAGGTGTGAATTTTATTTTAGGTTATTTCTTGGTTGTTAACTACGATTTCGTAAAACTGGCGTCACAATTGTTTATGTAGTTTTTCCTTTCACATTGATAATATTTTTGTCTGTTATTCATACTTGTTATTTGGCCTTATAAAAATATTGAAAATGTGTGCAAGAAATCATTTAGGCAGAGCAAATAAAACTCCCCCTAATTTTTTTTATAATTTTATTGAGTAAAAGCCTTTAGGTTGTGCTTGGATGATAGAAATTTTTTGGGTAGTGCAATATCATTCCCCTAAATTCTATATATAAATAAATAAAATATTTCTTGGATTATTCATGAAGAATAAATTATGTGTTTGGCATCAAATTTTTAGGAACTTTTACTTCATAAAGTGATATCAAATCTTTGATTGGAAAGTAATTATTATAAACTTTTAAATTTTACGAAAAGGGAGTAGAAAAATTTATGAGGCAAAGTAAATAGAGGGAGTTTTACAAGAATTAAATGGTGAATATGGTCTACAAATAAAAATTTCACACACTTAAATAACTAAAAGTTAATGTGGCCCGCCAGTTGCCATTGGAATCTAAAGCAAACTTGAATAAAAAAAATCTTACATAAAGGCTTTATGATAAAGCACATCTTGCGTGTGAATAATTTCAAACAATAGGTTAAAACTGAAATCTGGGTTTAATGAGAATTATTCAAGTTATTTCCTTGTAGCTCATCCATTTTTGCACTTAGTTTAAGCGTGAATATTTAAATTTGAAACCTCTCATGTACACTTTCTCCCTTAAACCATCCAATTCATCTCCCTCCCAAATATATTTTTGTGTTTGATAAATCATAATGATACGCATGCTAAATATGAAGTTTTTATTTGCCTTAGTTTAGAAAAATATTTGATTTTTATGGATAAAATAGATAGTGCTCTATTAAAGGTTTTTTCCCTAAAAATTTTGACTAAGCATAAACGAAAAATGAACCAAACCAAGGTTCTAGTATTCCACTAGATGCTAGAACTAAACAGGTCTATCACGCGAAGGAACTATATTCCAAAGTTGCTTGAAAAATTCAATTTCAGAATTTTTAATCTGTTCATATTTCGGTGCATAAACCGGATTACTTGGTAGCAGTTTTATAAGCTTTTATGATTCAATGCTGAAGAATAAACCTTCAATTCCATATATGTGTGTGTAATTATCGACTTATATAAATGATCATTGTTCTCATGGAACAATTTTTTTTGGTGGAACAAAATGGCCCATCACAATTTCCTTGACAAAATTGGGAGAGAAATTCTATAGAGATTTAGAAAGGTTAGCGGATTTTACAAAATTAATAAAGAAAGAAGCAAAATGATAAATTGTTAATTAGTGAATCACAAAGACATAAATGATACGCTGCTTGGACTACCTAAGACTTTTGTGATCAAAACTGTGTCTATATATGCATGTCACGATAATGATCACAGAGTCATCAACAAAATAGTGCTAAGACTGTCATGTCCCCAAATGAAGCGGAAAACCATACATTTGAATGTTGTCCTAAATCCTCGCTTGAATTTTCAACAAAAGAAACAATGACGAATATATGGTTTAGAAGGTCGCAAGAGTCATCAAGAGATGAAATTTTCTTTCTTTCCCATAATTCTTGCTATGCCATTGTCTTGTTCTCCTTAGAAGCAGCTTCAGTTGTCTTCACCGTGGCAGAGGCGGAGCCGGCAAGGCCGAGGAAGAAGTGGTGGTACTGTTGGTGGTGGTGGCGGCATTGAACATCATCTACGCAGCTTCAGAACAAAAATCAAAATGCCTAACAAGAATTTCTTGAACAATCCACAAACTTATTCTCTGGATGGTATTATTAGTTCAAAAGAAGGGCAGAGTCAAAGCTGTTACCTGACCAAAGCAACCATAGACCGTGGTGTATGGACAGATATCAATCCCTTGAACCAAAAGCTACCTATGTTTGTTATGCAACTCGTTATTGTCACATCCGTCACCCGCCTCCTCCTCGTGATTGCAAAACCTCTCCGTCAGCCTCCTTTCGTGGCTGAGTTTTTGGTAAGTTTTATGCCCTGGCTTTCATCAGCTTTTCTCTTTCAGGTGGTTTAGGGGTTTTAAAGGGGTCGATGTCTAAACGCTTCATCACCTAAAAAAAAATTGAAAAAAGGTTGTTGAGTCCTTTCCTCAACTAGGCAAAAGAATTCTATTTGATTTGGGAGTTGATTTACTCTATTAATTTGAACTGCATATAAGATATAGTCTGTCTTTGTCAAGTCATCTCATTTATCTGTTTTGGCATTAAGTTAAAATTCAAATATGGAAAGCCAGACAAGCTTTTACAAAGTAATTTCATTTGCAGGCTGGTTTATTGATCGGGCCATCTGTAACTTCTCATATTAGTGGTTTGCAAAAATTCATTTCGGATACTATATTTGCTACCCCTCGGCTGATGATGATGGAGACAGTTGCAAGTTTAGGCCTCAATTACCACGTCTTCTTTCTTGGATTAGAGATGGACATAACTGCAGTAACCAGAGTTGGACGCAAAGCTCTCAGCATTGGCATATCAGGATCTCTCTTCTCCTTCATTGTTGGTGCTGCATTCTATATTTTTGGCGTCCCACAATACCTTCAGAACTATAAAATGGGATTCCTTTATTGGGGTGTTGTTCTCTCGGTCACAGGCATACAACCTGTTGGTGATTTACTTGTAAAGCACAAACTCCTCCAGTCTGAATTTGGAAGGGTAGCCATGTCCTCAGCACTTGTGAATGGTGTAATTTCCTGGCTACTTCTCCTCATCAGCTCTGCAATAACTTGTAGTAAACAATTGTTCTTCGTGTCACTGTTGATGGCAGTTTTGTTAGCAGTCTTCTTTTGTTTCGTGGTCCGTCCAGCCATTTTATGGGTGATTAAAGAAACTCAAGAAGGAGAAGAGTTCAGTGAGTCTACTGTCTGTGTTATTCTCACAACGGTTTTATTCTGTGGCTTATTAACCGATGTGTGTGGCCTTAGCTCCTTTTATGGTGCATTTATGTTTGGACTAATCATTCCAAAAGATGTTCTTGGGGACAGATTCTTAACTGTGCTTCAGGGTTTTGTCTCAGACCTATTACTGCCGCTTTTCTATTGTAGTGTTGGAATGAGAACTCATGTTGATAGCTCGACCATCCATGATAAAAACGATTGGACGTTGATGTTGCAAGTGACTTTTCTGTCTTTTCTACCCAAGCTTATTACCACTTTGGCTGTTTCCTACTTCTACAAGATCCCCTTCAGAGAAGGAATAGCGCTTGGTGTCCTTATGAACGCCAAAGGCATTCTTGCACCAATGGCATTGAATTGGGGATACGACCATTTAGTAATACCTCTCTTTTCCAATTAGATTATGTTTGTTTTTGTGTTTGGGGGTACGCAGGTTGTGGGTGAAAGTAGAACAGCAGATACAAATTTGCATGTTTAATAAAACCGTGCATTCGCTGCTCAAGTTGAACCTGCAGTTTTTGTGGCCCCAAATGCCTATGATGTTGTGTGTTCAAGTCTAATTTCGTACCTAGTATAAATTTATACTATTAGAGTTTCATGGCTTCAGAATCTCTATCTGATCACTTCCAGCGCCAATCTATATCCGACTCTATTTTCTTGCCACTTATTACTACACATGCAATAGAATTGTCAATATACGGTGTAACATATTCACACTTGGCAAGAAAATAGAGAACAGGATAAGGATTGGCAAAAGAAGTGTCATAGAGGATCTTGAGGCATTTTATATGGTAATTTTGCATCCTAACTTTGTATTCTGAATCTGAAAATCTGTCCAGGCTCTGAACCGACAGGGATATACCATGATGATTTTGCCCATTGCTCTGATGACTGTTGTAGCATCACCAATACTGGGATATCTCTACAAACCAACAAAGCATTTCTTACCAAGCAAGCACAGGACTCTTCAGAAATTGAGGCCAGATGCAGAGCTACGACTCCTAGCATGCATTCATGAATTACAGACTGTTCCAGGGATCATAACACTCCTTGAAGTTTCTAATGCAACAAAAAGATCTCCGATTTTCTTGTTTGCCGTCCAACTGATTCGATTAGCCAAACACACCACAGCTTTGCTAATTGAGCATGGTCCTGGAGGTTTTGGCTCTCAAAGTAGCCGCAGCTTCGATGGACAAACGGACCAAGTGATTGCGGCCTTCGAGAAGTTAGAGGAAGCAAACAACATGTTCTCAGTTCAACCACTAACTGCCATGTCTGATTATGGGTCGATGCATGAAGATGTCTGCAGCATTGCAGAAGACAAACGAGTCACCCTCATACTTTTACCCTTTCACAAGCGTCAAACGATCCACAACCAAATGGAGGATGTGAACCCTGCCTACAAAGACATGAACGATAATATACTAGCAAATGCACCATGTTCAGTTGGCATTCTTGTCGATCGTGGCATTGGGATCTCGTTCAGGAAAGAGGACGACAATGATGATGGGACAATTCGTGTTTGTATGATATACATTGGAGGAGATGATGACAGAGAGGCTCTGACCTACGCCTGGCGAATGGCAGGGCATCCGAGGGCAACACTAACAGTAATTCAATTTTCAGCCAGTGAAAGTGCAGCCAGCAATATAGAACCTCATGATTTTGCACAAGATGGTGGTAAGGTTGCCTCAGCAACAGTGGATATTGCAACAGAAAAGCAGCTAGATGCTGATTTCATTTCTGATTTTAGGCAAAAATCAGTAGAGAAAGAGAAGGTTACATATTTAGAAAAGGAATCAAACAATGGGGCAGAAACTGTTTCAATCATAAAATCTTTGGCTGAAAGCTATGATTTATTTGTGGTAGGAAGAGGACTTGGAATGTCATCCCCTCTAAAGTCAGGATTAGATGACTGGAGTGACTTCCCAGAATTGGGATCAATTGGGGATCTTCTCATATCATCAGATTTCCCGTCAACAACTTCTGTGTTGGTAGTGCAACAACATGTTGAAAAGAATCCCAAGAAAGGTCGCCAGTCCTCATCAATCACAAGTCGTGGGCATAAAAGATAGAAAAAGATATGGATGAAGCTACTTGACTGAAATTGATTGATTTCAGGTCAGCATTAGGATGGTATAAGATGGACTGGCCAGAAACACATTAAAGACAGTGTCTCTCCAAGATGGACTGACTAGAAATACATTAAAGATAGTGTCTCACCAAGTTCAAATCCTTCTTTGTATGAAAATGGCTTGTCCTAAGTGCTTGCATAGGTCAATGTAGGATTCTAAACCAAGTCTATTTCCTATTCTTGTTAGGTTTATTGTTTAGGAAACTTTTGGTGTTAGATTACCAGTGTGATTCGGTAATCTAGTTCTTATAGGATTTGTTAGTTGATGGTCTATATAGAGACTAGGGGTGGACGTGAGTCGGGTATCCGCATCATTCACCACTTGGCTGACCCGACCCGCACCTTGCGGGTCAGCCATTTTTTGACCCTTACCCGCTCCGCATATCAACAGGTACCCGATTATAGGATAACCGCTAAGACAGGGTCAGGTCAGCGAATGCCCGCCCCGTCCCATTTATCATTTAATTTTAAAAAAAATGATTTATACCAATTTAATTTTATATTTTACACATTCATTTAAGATTTAATAATTTTTTTTTCTAAAAAAAGGTTTCCCATCAAGAAACAAAGCTTGTGAAGAAAATATAAGATAAAGGAAAAAAATTAAAAGAATTCGAAATCAATAAAAGTTTGAAATAAGTAGCACAATTTTTAATATATATGTTCCACATTAATTCAACTTTTTTCTATAAAATATAAGATCATGGCCGCTATAATGAATCTTGTAAATAAACTATAGTCTCTCATATTTGTAATGCAATTTGTTCAATAAAATTACTTATTTAGTTCTTATTATTTTATAGTGTGTGTATAAAAATAAAAATAAAATAAATAAATAAATAAATATATATATATATATATTTGCGGGGCGGATCGAGTACCCGCGGGTTTTTAATTATATGACCCTAACCTGCCCCGCATCTTAGCGGGCACCCGACCCTCTTTTGACCCAATCAAATAATAAAAATCAGATATCCTAATTTTCGAATCGGATCGGATCGGATATAATGGATTTTCGATTAGCGGATAATTTTGCCCACCCCTAATAGAGACCATATCCCTGGTTCGTTTGTGTAAGAAGTCCAACAAGTTCCGTTGCTTTGTTTCTTATTTTCTGGCCTGAGGAATTCTTTTGTCTTTCCTTGCATTATTGAATTTGCATTTTAACAAAGCCCTGCAGCTCGTTCCGATTGCCGTCTTTGCCTGTTAGCTTTGTTCACTTAATAAAATATTTTGAGGGCTTACGTCTTGGTATTCAAAGCTAGGTTTATTAAAAAGACATGTATGCATCAACTGCATCAACTACATCAACTAATATTACTTGTGCAGTATCATAACTCACTAAGAAAAGATCACAGGTTTTTGTAGAACTCAGATGGAAATCCATTTGCTGTTCAGTAAGACATTGCTGCAGATGTTGATGCAAGCACCAAGAGGCAAGGAAGTATGGCGTTATTTTAAATCCGTTAGGCAATTGATGCTTCAATAGTTGGAAAAATTGCAAATGCTAAGATTGTAAAATAAGCATGGGATATTTTGCCGAAAACAAACAAAGAAGTTGATAAAATCTTGAAAAATAATCTACTGACGTTGAAATAGAAATTTGAGTTGATCACCATGAAAAAATAAAAACGACCAAGTTGATCAACATAAAAAATGAGATGGAGCTCAATGGTCATGATTTAGTAATGGGGTGCTAATAGAAAAAGCCATTAATACTTTATCCACTAAATTTGATCATGTGGTAACTATGATTTAGGAAACAAAAGATGATTCAATTATGACCATTGAAGAATTGCGGGACAAGGAGGTAACAATAATCCTAATAGTGAATAAGAAAATAATAATAATTCTCGCAAATGTAATATTTAGTGCCATAATTGCAAAAAATTAGATCATTGTAAAGTGTTGGTACAATTTTGACAATAAAGTTGGGCATACCAATATAGCAGAGAATAATGGTGAAAAGAATGTAACCATTTTTTGTCTACCTCGAGGATGGAAGAAAATAAGAAGAATAATTGGTTTTCAAATTCTGATTATAGTAGCCATATATGTCACGATAAAAAATATATTTATTGATTTGGATGAATATTTCATATCCTTCATTAAATTTGGTAATAATGAAAGGATGCCTATGTTTGGGAAAGGAAAAATTGATATTATTTTGAAAAACGGTAAATCTAATTTTATTTCTCACATTTTTATGTGCCAAGCCTTTATCATAATTTGTTGAGTGTTGGACAACTTTCTAAGAAGGGATATGATTTGTGATTTAAATATGGCATTGATACTATCAATAATGATTGTCTTGGATAGATAGCAAAGGTATATGTGAATATTAATCGTCTATAGCCTATTTCTCTTAATTATCATGAGTTACTTTGCTTTAGTTTTGTTGTATTTGATGATATTTGATTGATTGTGACACATGCACTTTTAACAATTGAATTTTGGGGTTTCGAGTTTTTTGGCCAAAAAGAATATGGCATATAGGCTGTTTTCTATTAATTTTTCTGCTAAGCACCACCGGTCTTGTATTTTGGGGAAAAAAACATTTTGGAATAGCTGTTTTTGGGGGTGTTTTTGAAAAATTTTACTGTAGCAGAGTTTTTAAAGTATATTTTGGAATATTTTTAGAAAATATTTTGGGATATTTAAGAGTAGAAGAGTTTCTAAAATATATTTTGAGATATTTTTTAAAATTTTTATAAAAATTTAAACTAATTTTTAGATTACCTTTTAGAGTACTTTTTAAAAAATTTTATTGTATTTGAAAAACACTCCAAAAACAGGGGATCCAAATAAAGTTCACTTGGAGGACTGATCAACCAATGGAGTTGATATATTCTAACATGTGCTTAGTTGAGATCCCTTCCAATGATAGTAGTAAATATTTTATTTCATTCATTGATAATTTTGGTAGAAAAACTTGGATATATTTTTTGAAGAATAAATATGATGCCTATGATATTTTTAAGAGTTTTAAAGTGTCTATTGAGAAATGAGAAGTAAAGTGGTCATTTTATTAAAATTCTGAGAGCTGACAGAGGCACTGAGTTTACTATTTGTTATGATATTTTGGGTAAAGAATTGGATTAAGTACCAATTGATAGCCAAATACACTTCTCAGCAAAATGGAATGGTGAAGAGCAAGAATCATTTATCGTCATTGACGAGGTTTTTACTTCACACCAAATTTTAGAAACCTAAATGTCTCATTTTCTACAAGTATATAGACCGCTTATCGTTTGTAAAGGATATTAGGTATTGATTTTATAGGAAAAATTTTCAATTACCAGTGGTTTAGTGGATTTCAAACTTCTCTATTATTAAGACTATCATAAATAAAATAAGTAAATCTACACTATCAACATGCAACAAAAGTATTAAAGTAACAAGAAAGAGCTTCCTAGAATTACGGAATTCCTAATTACTCTTGGAAGTAAAAATTACTAGTTAATTAAGTTTATTTATCTTAACTAAATATGGCATAATTTTCAAATGTACGTGATTTATGCTTTCACAAATATACCAATCACATCTATTATAACTACTATGTGCCTACTAACATGATATCAGACTAACCATACCTATAGGATTTGAGTTGTTTATACAGTGGGTAATATGTTAAGAAAAACAAGAATACTAAATAGCTTGGGAGAAGAGAAAAGTAAGAAAAGAGCTATTCTTTCATTCGCTCAAATGAAACATCAGTTTTCTATGACTTAGATATAAAGAGGGTAATCCCTATTTATAGGGGAAAGTACACCAATTAATTTCTTTAAGATGTTGATATAATCTTTTCATAAGTTATGATAACTTTATCGATGGTCGTGTCAATTTTATCAAAAGTCAGGCCAACTTATCACCTTGAAAGTCATGATAACTTTATCGTCTCGAATAACATGAAAGAAAGGTTTGTCACTATATAGGAGATAAGATAAATGTGATAGATATCCATAATATTTAATTATTTCATAACAATTCCCTTTAAATGTCTATTACACAAAGAATATGCTGCATTAAAACCTTATTAGGAAAAAATTTAGTGCAAAAAAACCCTAATGAAAGAAAAAGAGTGCACTATTCTTGTGTTTAAATTTCTCCCCCGGATTCAAATATCATTTGAGATCTTTTAACCGATGCATTTCAATATTCTTCACTAATTTTTCAAATGTTGCAGTCAGCAATATCTTGATAAATAAATCTACTAGATTATTGCTAAATTGGATATGTTGCACATAAATTTCACCATTTTAATGTCGTCTTATAGGAGAGGAAGTAAATCTTGCTAATAGATTTGTAGTAAATGATATATCTGATCTTGTACAATTAGCAAGATACATTAGTGCACCCATTGCACTGAAATATGGTACTTCAAGACCAAGAATCTCTTTATCTTCCTCTTTTGGTGTAAAAGAATTCTTATCCAGATCAAAAAACCTTACGATCATTAGGGTACTTAATGGATGTATTTTATCTATATAAAATCGCTTTAATACCTTTGGGGTATAAACAACTTGGTGGACAAAAATTTCACCTTCTAAATTCTCAATTTGTAAACCAAGGCAAATTTTAGTCTTTCCAAAATCCTTGATCTCAAATTCTTTTTTCAATTACTCGACAGCCTTTTGGAGCTCTTCAAGTGTTCTAATTAAATTAAGATCATCGACATATACTATAATAATTACAAAATTTGACACATTTCTCTTTATAAAAAACACATGGATATATTGGGTCATTGATATAATCTGCTTTAATTAACCATTCACTGAGACGGTCATACCACATATGTCTAAATTATTTAAACCCATATAAAGATCTTTGCAATTTAATAGAATAAATATCTTTGGAATTTGATTTACATGCTTTAGGTATATTAAATCCTTCAGGGATTTTCATGTAGATATTGTTATTAAGATTTTCATATAAATAAATAGTGACTACGTCCATTAGATACAAATCTAGTTGTTCATGCACTACTAAACTCGCAAGATACGCATTATAATCGCATCCAGTACAAGTGAATACGTCTCATTATAATCATTTAAAAACGTCTAGCAAATTATTTCTAGGATTAAAGCTCCATTATGTCATCTGGTGCAGAAATATTGCTCAAGAACAAACTCGAACTCAAGCTTCGACTCCGAATTTGAGTTGGACTCTGGCTCGCCATGTTATCTTGACCAACTTTGGGCTTGTTATTATGCTAGTTAATGGTGTTGGATTCTTAATCCAACATTGGACTTAAATATGAATAATTATGTATTGTAAACTATCAAATAAGATTAAATCCAATCAAAGTGATCAATTATGATTTGGGGTTTAATATATCTAATAAGATATGAGCTTTTAATGTTTAGAGATTTAAGAATAATTTCTATTTTTATGACACGTTGAAATAGGAATTCAAAAGGTAACAGGATAGTTATCTATAAATAGGATTATAGTCCCTAGGTCATACATATTCTTATTGTCATATTTTTAGTACCACAAAATAGTTTTTTTCTAATATCCCATTGTCAGAAAAGATACTAGAGAGAAATTAAATGATTCTCTTAAGGAATTAGCAAATATGTGTTGATCTGGAAGGTCATTTCAAAATATGGTTGATTATTGAGAAATAGTTTGGATTTAGGAATATTAATGATTGTACAACTGTTGACAACCTTGAATTGTAGGTTTAATATAATTTTATTGCTTATGTTTTTGGTGAAGACACTGTCCAATTCATGTGGTGATTTATGCTTGATTTTTGGTTTCGAAAAGTTGTTCGTCTTTTTTCTATTTCAATAGAAGCCATGCAAGTATGTTCATTGATTGTTTACTATTGTTTCATGATACAGATCTTGTGTCTTGACAATCATTTTAGAGCCCGCATGACATGTAACTTATTAATATGTTAAGGCACAAGTATTAATAGTTATTTTCTTTGGCTGGGCATGTAAGGGCACTTAAATTCTTTCTTTGCCTCAAAATTTCAAGAGTCGGTCGGTTGAGCGGGCGTCGTGCACGGCGGTCGTTCGTTTACGTCATTTTTGTGTGTGCTGCGTGCCTTACGTTGCATGATCTTGGCATCCAAGCTGGCATCGGTGACCGATTGGGGTTGTCGATGCACGGCGTGGGTGCTCAGACGGTGCAGTTCGTGACGGCGCGTGGGTAGCGGTGGGCATGTTTGGGCTGGTCGGATCCCCGCTGGTGCGGTGACGTCTTCCTTCACATTCCCCTTCAATCGTTGGCGCAAGAGCAGCATCGTTAGCCTTGGCCGCCCACAGGTTTCCTGTGTCGCATACCTATTACAAGGAATTCGGATGCCACAACATTCAACGTTCTCCCAACGCCGTCCCGCCCGGTCGGGCTGCGGCGGCGTCGGGGAACCGCAAAGGCGAGGCCGTGTTCCGAGTCGCAGCCAAGCGATGCGTCTCGGCCCACGAACTGTAGCCCGAGCTCTTGGACGCGGAACACCGGGAGGGCAGGAGATCGTCGATCTCTATTTGCCTGAACTTGGCGTCAATCGCCCGCATCGAACGACTGCCATCGTCGCCTCGAGACGTCACGTCACGTCTCCTTTGTTTAAGTACAAATATGCATATATTTATGTTAAAAAAATTAGGATTTCTCTAATTTGAATGAATCATAATAAAGTTAAATAAAACATTTCAACCTTACAAAATTCATAAGGTTGGCCCACTAAGTATATAGTCTTATAAGGCATTTATGGATTTCAAAAAAATTTTGAATTTAAATGATAAATTTGAATCAAATTATCGATATGGACTTTTAGTCCAAAAAGTCTTGACCCATTTGACTAGTTTGACCAAATTTGACTAGTTTGACTGGTTTGATTACGTTGACCAGAATTGACTGGTTTGGTTAGATTTGACTAATTTGACTGGTTTGACCATGTTTGACCAGGTTTTGATCAGAGTTGATCAAAGTTGACTTTGATCAAAATTTTTGTGTAATTTATGTAATTTTAAATTTAAATATTGGTATGATTATATATATTTTGAAATAAATTAATTGAAACAATATGCTACCAAAGTGACTTCTTTTATAAAAATTAATTTATTTTAGAATATAACTAGTTGGATACTTGGAATTTTGTGAATATTAATCGATCCAAAAGAAAATTAATGTTTAACAAAATTGCATGTGCACTTGTGGTAATAAACTCGTGATGATTATTCAGATTTTTACATGTGAATTATAAATTGGTCCAAAGAAAAATTTATTTTTTGGCATGTTATTATTGTCAGTGTTTATTACTGTTTCAAGATATCATTTAGAAGCTAATATTTTTGTCAAAAAATAAAATATCAATGGAATATCGGTATCTTAAAATGAGGTTACCTTTATTTGAATTTATTATTAATTTGGTCTATGTGAACTTGTTTTAATTATTTTATGTTTTCTGTTCAGTTGTGAATAATCTTACAAATATTACTACCAACATCATAATATTCCTATGTTGAATGGCACAAATTTCAAGTTTTGGAAAGAAAACCTCCTGATAGTACTTAAAATAATGAATCTCAACCTTGCGTTATGGGTTGACTCTCATCCACCTCTTACAGATCAGAGTACCTCTGATGAAAAGGGAGATAAAAAAAGGTGGGAGAGATTAAATTGCTTATGTTTGGTGATCATTAAAAAAGCCGTTCCAAAAGCATTTAGAGGAACAATGTTAAAAACGACAATTATTGCCAAGGAGTTTCTTTAAGACATTAAAAAAAGATTTATCAAGAACGAAAAGATTGAATAAGTACGCTTTTGACATTTCTAGTTTCTATGAAATATAGTGGTAAAGATAATATCAAAAACTATATCATGAAGATGTCTCATCTTGTTTTGAAATTAAATGCACTTAATTTAATATTTTCTGAAGAGTTACTAGTGCATTTGATTTTGATATCTTTTCTTGCACAGTTTTGTGATGCCCCCACTTCTCCCTAAGGTGAACCAAAAGGTATCCGCGGGACGCCTGCCCAATTCTTGCCAGGACTCAAGACAAATCGATTCATGCTTAACGAAACATAACAATTAATACAAGCCTAATAAAGAAGAGTCGCTTCCATAATCGAATATCCAAGTCTTACAACACGAGTTCAACATACATCAACTATCCAATTCTTACATCAGGTTTCCAAAAGATACATCAATTCCCAAAATATACAACAGCCGAAATGTCTAGTCATTTACATTTGAAACCCTAATATAAAAGTACATCAAAAGGGGTTTCTCCGAATTTCACTCGATGACCATTTCTGTTAAGGAAAACAAATCTACGGGGTGAGCAATTGCTCGTGAGGCCAAGAACACACATGCAAGCACGTTGTCCAAATAACAATCCTAATTAACAAGTAAAACAATAATATTCGAGTAATTAACAATTCCAGTGAAATTCAAACAGAAACAATTCAAGAATATGGTAGCACTCAAGAGCTAATTTCCACTTGCTTTGCCAATTTCATTCGTACACCTTCCCGTGATGACTCTCCGTCAATCGGGTCGGTATTTCCAATCCGTAGAACTCCACTTACTTTTCATGTCCGTCTACCGTACACCGCACCGGGTCCGAACGTCATTTATAAGGCGATACTCCACGAGTATGCCAAGCGAGATCTCTCCAAAAGATCAAGGTTATCATGTTATTCTCATGACTCTCCGAGGTTCCCGACCAATCCCATACCGGCTCGAGTCCCAAGGTCGGCCTATGAGTTTGGGCGTCTCCCATGTAACATTTGTGAGTCGAGGAGATTCACTCCAACGACGTATGCAACGATAGCATACCATTTCATTTCATTCAATCATTCGTTTCATTTCAATCAAGTCATTCATTTCATTTCAATCAATTCAATCATGAGTCATTCAATTCAAATGAAAACGAGTGCGATAAAGTACACATTCGACTCCATTTTCAAAATATCCAATCATTAATAACAGTTAAGCATGTATCAAATTCGCATACACTTAACACTCACCAAGTAAAATAACGAAGCAAGCACAATCGTGTGTCTATACGTCTTCTGTGACATCCTCTTGAAGGTTTTCTTGAGTGCTTGAGCAATTAATAATAAACTATTACACACTATAGCTCAAAACCCCTAATTATCGAGAAAGATTGCACTCTTATACAATCTAAAAAGATATCATGAAAATGAGTCTTAATTACTCGTAAATCAAGACTTGAAAGTGGAGTTTAAGAACACAAGAAAAATCTGATTTTCAGCTTTAAAATCATTGGATGGAAACAAGTAGGTATGAAATCATATAAATTATTTTTCAAACGAGCGATCAAAGACGGACTTCAAGGAGCCACGTCACAATCCGGCCGGATTGTCGACCGAATTCAAGGCAGTGAGGAATCCTATTTTTTTCAACTTTCCCTACTAATCCGGCCAACTATCCGGCCAAGAACTGGTGGGATATACGGCCGGATTCTTTGAAAACTTTATAAAATGGTCAAGAATTACCGGATTTGAGGTGTATTTTTTGAAAAATCATATCTCACTCTCTATAGGTCCAAAATTAGAAAACTTGGTGCCGTTGGAAACTACTTCCAAAGTACTAAAAGTTTCTAAAAGGCACTTTTCCATGATTCCAAATGGAAGACATTCAAATTTTGGTTTCAAGTTGCTATTTTGGACTACCAAGACAGTTTCGGGGTTGGTTTTTGACAAACTTTGAAAATTCGGCAAAATTCACAAAATGTGAACTAGCATCTAAAATTTGGAACTCAATTAGAGTTACAATCAAAGTTTAAAACACTATAAACGGGACAAGAATCGGAGTTTTGAGCGCAGCTCAAAGTTGGCCAAAAATCGAGACTATTAGGCAATTTTCCAGATTTGGAAGTTTAACTTTGGTAACTTATTCATATATCAAAACAGTTTTGGAACGACACTAAAATTGGCTCATTTCAACTCTCAAATGAGGACTACCTCTCTATCAAATTTCACTTGAAATTTCACAAGGAAAGGTAGTTAACTAAACTACCAAAGTTCAAGGGAATCCGAAGACAAATCTGTCTTCAAGCTTCTGTTTTCCATTTTCAAACATTTGACCAATGAAATCATCTCAAACATGGTTAATTTATGAAAAAAAAGGTCTAAGAAACATCCAACATACATTTTGTAGGTGATTGACATCAAAAGTTTCAAAATAACAAGTCCAATTTGAGCTAAGCCATTTGGCTAGCCAAAATGAGGGTTTTCCATCACTGAGACAGTTTCATAATTCGGCCACAACTCACTCAATTCAACTTGAAATTGAGCTGGTTGGTGGCGTTGGAAGCTACATTCATAAGGCTACAATTTCTCAGAAGAAATCATTTCGAAATTCTGTCCATAACTAGCTCAATTTCAGGCAACAAGTCGCAACTCATAACAGGTTTTCCAACACAATAGAGAAACAGGACAGGTGATTTTGAAAGGTTGGTACGGTTCACTCAAGTAGAATCATGGGATGCATTTTATACTGTTAGAAAACTAAAAGTGTCTAGTTTCTAATGCCATAAACGGCACTCGATTTCAATGTTGGAGGAAAGAGTTATTGTCATTTGAAATTCACTGCCAGAGCAACTCTGAACACGTTTTCCAGCCATGAAAAATTTTCGAAAACACAACTTTTCTCCAACCAAGTCAAGTGATTTTTTCGGTAGAAACTTTCCACACAACCTATACAACATACCTACATCAAAATCAAGGCAATTTGACAACAAAAAAATCGCACCAAGAGGCACGACAAGGACAGGGCAGATTCAGCCCTTCAACATGCATCACTTCCTTTGATTTTCTTTTCACTCTTTCAACTTAAATCCACTAGATTAACACTTAATCAACACAAATAACATCCAAACTCATCAAATCAGATCATTAAGTCCATTGTGGGATTTCATAGAGCCTACTCACATGATTTTCAACAATCCAAAATTACCCACATGAATCTACATGCTTCTAAGTGTAATCTAACTTACAAAAGCTAAGATTCAAGGGGTGGATCATTAACTACCTCCTTAGATGATGAACTCAGAAATTTTCGATCCTTTGAGCTCCAAGAAACCGTGAGAATGAAGCTCCTTTCCTAGCCCAAGATGATCTCCAAGTTATTTGCTAGTTGTGGTATGAATTTGAGAGAATTTGGTGCAAGAAAGTGAGATGAGATGAAGAAATTTTTTGGTCTTCTTCTCCTTGGTGTTGCACGGCTGCTTGAGAGAGAGAAAGGAGAGTTGTTGGCTGATGGTTGAGGCTTCCTTGAGAAGCTTAAGAGTTTGTGGCCCAAATTATTCCAAAAGTCAACTAAGAATAGTGCATGTACACACGCGTTTCGTGCTCATTTCCTCTCGGGTTTGATTTACTTGTGCACTAAACCTCTAATGTACTTCCATCCATACTATTATTATTCACTCTTAATAGTTTAAAAATAAAGATCTAAAGTTTCTCAATTAATCGCGCACGCGAAAACGTTTACTTCCGATTTGTGCACGATAGAGTAAAATTTCTAAGAAATTCTCACAACGATAGTATTACTAACTAATAATTGATTACTTAAACATAAAAATAACTATTTTAGGAATAAAAACATGAGTTCTCATATGAATCTAGTATTAATTTTTTAAATCTCCAATTAATTCGTATCAGCGCGTCTTTCAGAAAACTATCGACGCGTGAGCGTCATACGCTTAATTAGAACTCATTTACCTCTAATTTCTCAATTAATTTTTCTTAATCTACTATTGATCATTCTTAATTCTCCAAGATAATTGCACTTTCAGATAGAATATCGCCTCGAAACACGTGTACTTATTATTCCTTACTTAAACGAACCTTCGAAAATTAAGTTTGCTAACGGGACATTTTAAAAATATAAGAGAGACATTGTTCCATATGGATGGATTTAAAATGGTTTAAATAAATTATTCGGAGAAAACGGGTGAATAAATATTTAAATAAATCTATAATATTCGATAAAAATAAGAAAATTTTTCGGGTCCTCATAAGTTTAGCCAATTTAAGGTTTGTTACAACGGTCAAAAGGAAACTTGATCTTTAAATGAACTCATCTCACACTGTGTAGAGAAAGAGAAAATGTCGAAATAAGATCAGACAGAAAGTGCGCATTTGATTTCAACTACTACTAATAAATGTAAGAAACATCAACCAAAAAGAAGAATAAAAAAAGCTGCAAGTACGGCACCTCAAGAAACAACAAAAGAAATTGACAATTTGGAAAAGAATAGTTATTTTTTCTTTAGAGATGAAGGACATAAAAAAAGTATTGCACCAACTATCACGCTTGACATGCTAAGAAAGGTATGTTTCTTAATTTAATTTATTTTGAGATTAATTTAAATTCGGTACCTAAACACAAATAGTGATTAGATTCTGGTGCAACAATTCACAACAATGTATTTATGTAGAATTGCCTAAATTGCAGAAAGTCTAATGATAATGAAAGATATATCTACATAGGCGATGACAAAATAGTTTAACTTAAGGCAATAGGAGTTTTTAGATTACTGTTAATGATAAGATTTTATTTGAATTTTAATGAAATATTTATTGTACCATCTTTTCGACTGAATTTGATTTCTATTTCTATTTTAGACAAATTTGATTCTTTTGTTCATTTGAAAATGAGAAGTTTAAATTGTTTCATAATTCAAAATTGATTGATTTTAATTCTTTATTGCACTACGATAATCTATATTTAATTAATACAATTGTATCGTTTAATGAATTTCTGCATTTGAGTACTAGAGAAGAAAAAAAAACTAATGAAATTTCAGTTACATTATGGCACAAGAGAGTAGGTCATATCTTTAGACGAAGAATAAAAAAACTTGTGTCATATGAAATTTTTGACCTCTTAAATTTTGCAGATTTTGATAATTGTGTTAACTGTATAAATGGAAAACAAATCAATAAAAGAAAATTTGAAACTAATAGATCCTTGAATGTCTTAAAACTTATATATATAGATATTTGTGGGTCATTTTTCTACATTTATTTGGAATGGCCAACAATATTTTATAAAGTTCATACACGATTTTTCAAGATATATATACATATATCTCATTTCTAAAAAATTGAAGTTCCTGGATGTGTTTAAAATTTTTAAGGCTGAAGTTGAAAACCAACTTAACAAATGAATCGAAAGCATTAGATCTGACTGTGATGGTGAGTACGATGGTACATATGGCGGTTCAGGTGAATAACGTGTAGGATTATTTGTTAAATACCTAGAGGAATGCGATATCGTCCCATAGTATACTATATCTGGTTCACCCACTATGAATGATGTAGTTGAAAGACGAAATAGAACACTTAAGAATATGGTAAGGGGTGTGATATATCATTCTATTTTATCAGAATCACTCTGGAAAGAAGTACTTAAAACTACAACATATATTCTTAACAAAGTTCTAACTAAAATAACTATCAAAATTGCTATGAGTTTTGGACAAGAAAATGTATAGTTTAAAACATTTACATAGTTGGGGACTATTAGTTGAAGCAAGGCCTTATAGGCCAAATGAAAAGAAATTGGATTCAAAAATAGTTAGTTGTTATTTTATTGGATATTTTGAAAGATCCAAGGATTACAAACTTTATGATCCAATGACTAAATCGATTTTTGAGACAGAAAATGCTCGATTATTTGAAGATGTCGAGTTTAGAGGAGAAGGTACAGTTAGGAACCTTGGCTTTGAAGAGAAATATGTTAATATTTTCACAGGTATCATTAATTTTGTTTAGAATCTCATTCCTAACCTTGATCATAACACAACAAATCAAAACAATGTTGAAAAATAAACTGTTATAGAAGAACAAACTCTACCTTTTTAAAAATCAATGTCATTAAGAAAATTCACTAGAGAAAGGAGACGTGCAGTGCCAAAGATTATATTATTTTTCTCCAAAAACATGAGCATGACACTGGATTGATAGAAGAAGATCCAATCAACTTCCATCAAGTCATGAAAAGTTTAAATTCTCAAAAGTAGATCGATGCTATAAATGAAGAGATTAAATTCATAAAAGATAATGATGTTTGGGAATTAATCTCATTACCAGAAGGAGTAAAATCCTTCGATTGTAAATGAATATTTAAAATTAAGAGAGATTCAAAAAGTAATATGAAAAGATACAAAATTCGTTTTGTTGCTAAGTTTTTTATACAAAAGGAAGGCATCGACTATAAAGAAATCTTCTCTCCAATCTTTTCGAAGGAATCTTTGAGAATTATAATGGCATTAGTAGCATATTTCAATATTGAGTTACACAAAATAGATATAAGATAGCGTTTCTTAGTGAGGACATTGAATAGACGATTTATATGATGCAACCAAAAAATTTTGTATCAAGAGATCCAAAAAATATGATTTGTAAATTTAAAAAATTCATCTATGAGTTTATATGAGTTCAAACAAGCATCTCGACAATAGTATTTCAATTTCATCAAATGATCATCTTATTTAATTTTGAGATAAATTTAGTTGATGATTGTATATACCATAAGTTCTGTGAGAATAAATATATTTTTCTGATTTTGTATGTCGATGACCTTTTGTTTGTCAGTAACGATATAAGTCTATTGCATAAAATCAAGAGATTTCTAATTAAGAATTTTGAGATGAAAGATTTTGATGACACATATTATGTGCTACATATAAAGATACGTTGGGATCTCTCTTAGGGTATTTTGAAACTATCACAAAAAGACTGTATAAAAAAGATTATTAAAAGATATGATATGTAAAATTATAAATTAGGTGACACCTTTGTGGCTAAATGAGACAAATTCAGCCTTGATCAGTGTCCTAAAAATACTTTTGACGAAAAGAAAATATAAAAGACTTCTTATGCATTAGTAATAGGGAGTCTAATGTATGTTCAAGTATGTATGCATTCGAATATTACATAATTATTGGAATGTTGCATAGATATTTAAGTAATCATAAATTAGATCATTGGAAGGCAACCAAACCGGTTTTGCGGTATTTATAGAAAATAAAAGATTGTCACGTATCGGAGGTCAGAAAAACTCGAGATCATTGGATACACTGCTTCCGATTATACTGGATACCAAGATAATACGAAGTCAATATCAGACTATATTTATTTATTTGTTGGAGGTGCCATATCTTGGAAGAGTACTAATCAGTCTCTTATAACCTCTTCTACTATAACTGTAGAATTTATAGTTTATTATAAGACATCCAATCATGGAATGTGGCTGCAAAATTTTGTCATAAGATTACGTGTAATTGATGGTATAAAGACTATTTAAATTATTTTATGACAATGAGTTAGCTGTCCTATATTCCAATAACAACAGGAGTTCGATAAAATCTAAACATATAGATATCAAGTTCCTGATTGTTAAAAAAAGAATACAGAGTGGACAATTGTCGATAGAGCATATGGAGACAAGTTCTATGGTTATAGATCCGGTTACTAAGAGATTACCACTCAAAATATTTCATGAGTATACTACTCATATGGGTGTCATTTATTGAATGATATTCAGTTTTAGTGGGAGTTTGTTATATTAAATACCCTTATGATATTGTATTTTTTGATTATTAATGCTAAGAATATTTTATGCACAAATAAAATTTGAATTTATTATACTCTGATTTTGATATAGTTTGATCTTGCAAAATTTAAGATAGACCAGTGGAAAATAAGCATGTTATGATCACATTATATGAAATTTTCATACTACATATTCAAATCATAGTTCATATCATTTAATTATATCAACGTATATGACCATTGATGGGTCGAGTTACGAAATTATTACAAAAACCGCTTTGATCCTATGTTGGTATAATTAATGGGTTGAATTGATTGTAAATACATTTTGGTTATGAAAGCAAAGTTGAACTCGTATGGTTAACTGCAAAACATAATTATAAGGTTATACATAAGGTCCAAATGAGAGATTGTTGGATCTTTAATCCAATGTTGGACTTATATGTGAATAATTATGTGTTGTAGACTGTCAAATAAGGTTAAATTCAATTAAAGTGATCAATTATAATTTGGATTTTAATATATCTAATAGGATGTGGCCTTTAATGTGTAGAGATTTAAGGGTAATTTCTATTTTTATGATGGGTTGAAATAGGAATTCAAAAGGTAACAAGATAGTTATCTATAAATAAAATTATGATCCTTAGATCACAGGTATTCTTATTGTTGTATTTTTAGTACCATAAAATAGTTCTTTCCCGATATCCCATCATTAGAAAAGATACTAGAGAGAAATTAAAGGATTTTTTCAAGGGATTAGCGAGTACGTGTTGATCTGAAAGACCACTCTAGAATCGCTAAAAATTCAAGTACCAATTAGTTAACATGAATCCAGGCACGCTTTTGCAATTTCGCTATTAATTTATTTTTTAATAATCACTATAAAGATTTTGGCTTTAATAGGTGATGATTTTCATAAAAAGTTGATAGAAACAATCACTAACAAATAGAACTCAAGCGCTTTGGAAAGGTTTTCGATGAGCTTAATTTTAAGGAAATCTCTTAAAATATGAGTTTGAACATGCTAGTGTGCAAGCTTGCCTTAGTTTGTTATCACCATTATAACTAGATTAGTTCTAGCTTTTCTTGTATAAATATGTTGTACAGGAGATTGTTACAAAAGACACCTTGCTAAAATGGGTAATTATAGTTTATTAATAGCATTCTTGGTATTGAATACACAAGGAACAAATTAATCATTTCACTTTTAATGTTCTTTAACTTTCATCTGTTAGAGCCCAAGCCTAGTGAGTATAGAGGTATTTGTGTGTTTGCCTAAGTGAATCCCAAACACTTGTGAACAATTTAAAACAAATATCATTTGTGCATTTCATGAAAGAACATACATTTGCTGCTACTGTCTGTGTTTTTCTAAGGAGAAAGAAATCAAACACTAAACCAAAGATCTACTAACCTAGTCGTGAGTACTATTGCAACTGAAAATTTTAGGTATGTTATTTTATAGAGAGATATAAGAAAGGTCAAGACCAACTAGGAATTCAGCTAATTTAGGTGGCAATTTGATAAGAAAATTCCTTTCATCAGTATGAGTTCATTATGAATTGCAGTAGAACCGATCCAAGCATGGTCCTCTGTGTATACTACTACAAGAAAGTGCGCTGTCAGTATTGACAATACAGGTCACTATTAGGCTAAATGTTGTTACAGAACCAAATAAATGACAACAAATCAGTCGTCACCTTGTTGACACTAAATCATCATCACAGTTGCCACCTACTGACAAGCATCAATGGTTCAATCAGTAAACAAAATCTTTTCGTCTATAGTTTCTCTAAATACCAGCTAAACCACCAGTTTTTTTAACTGCATCCACCACAAAAAGTTCATCAATACCAATTTTCATCATAAATTTATTCATAAAAGGGTTTTTATTTTTAGTTTTAAGAAAGAAACACAAATTTTGGAGGGTGGAGTCTCAATACCTCTTTAATTTGAGGATTGTCAAGCTGCTCCCCACTCCTAATAATTTCATACCAGAGCTCTTATTGGAAACAATAAGACTTTACAATAGTCTCCTACTCTTAGGAGTTTTTCTTGGATGTGAAGGAAGTTGCTTCAGATGAGTTATGCTAGGCAATATTTGACCACAATTGTAAGGAATGGCTTTTTTTTTTTTTTTTACCATTTTTTGGTATTATAATTAGCATCCAAAGCATAGTTTGCTACTCATTTTTTGAGGCATATCCCAATTCAAATTCTAAAAAAAAAAAAAACACTAAGAGAATGTCATCTTAAATTGTTAAAGCTAAGGATTTGATTTGATCTACATGAAGAAGGAGGAACCATAACTATATGAGTTAATAATATTTCTTATAAAATCTCTCAAGCCAAACTTTAAGATAAAACATAAGATAAGATCAAAATCTAATCACAATGGAGTTGATCAAATGAAAAATTGAGTTGTGAGTAATCAAATGATTTCACTTTTAGCATGCCTATATAGTTGATTGTAAATAAAACTTGAGGTCTAATAAGTAGCAAATTTGCATCATATTTTGTGATAGTTTATATGAACTTTTAAAATCTTTTACTTGTAGTATAGCTGTTTTGTAGGAAAATGGTCGAAACTTGAATGTGCAACATGGTTGTGAAAACAAGAAAATAAGCAAGAAATTGTTGCGAAATAGGGCAACATGAACTGGCCATGGTAGCTCAACTGGTTCCTGAGCCGATTGTTGGACAAAATGTTTCAAATGCTATCACAAAATTTTCAATTCATAACCGACCTTGTAGCTGGCCGAGCTTCCTCCAAGGGTTAGCCAGCCACAATTTTTGACGAAGAAAATGCAACTTACTCAACTTGTTTCTTGAAGAAGTTCTCCTTTCATGCACTTCAAGGATTGATAAGACATAATTGTGGTTGGGAGGAGAGTACAATTATCATCAAAAAACACCTTTTGTCACCTCAATTTTCTTGGTCTTGCTGAAGCCACAAAAATTAACTTTTGGCCTTCATGATCACATGGACTAATCTTTTGTCTTTGAAATAGCTATAAAAAGATGAAATGATACAAACTCCATCAGCGTGACGAAACTCGCGAATAGCAAGCCCGGATCTTTGGTGACTGTTATAAGTTTGATAGCGAAATTCCTATGTGAACCCTTATAATCGCTGTAGTTATGAACATTGATATGATCTTGAGCCACAACCAAACGAATCAACGAACCCTAGGAATGCAGTTGGTGCCACAATCAAGGGTCATTTCTTGATTGATAAGCCAGAACGCATACTCAAAAAAATTCTAAAGTGCTCAAGGGTGCTCGAAGAGCCAAAAGAGCATTTTTTTTCCAAGTTATTTGCAGGAAAATATGTCATGTATATTATTGAAAAAACAAAGTTTTTTCATAAGTGTTTTACATAGAGAAATCCTAACTAAACTTGGACTAACAACAACCAATGAGTCAGACCTTAAATTGGCCCCATAAGATGTGGATCCGAGCATGACTATTGTTGGTCCATTTCTTATTTTATTCCTAATGGATCCAATAGTAAAATAATAATACAAAAAGAAACGACATTAACTAAATCAACTTGGCCTTTCAACTTCCAACTTGTGTGCGACTTGAATGAGGTTTAATAATGATAAATTCTCTTCATTTGTCTCTTTGAACGCACATGGCATCCCAATGTTGTCTTGAGCTATTCGAACCATAACTTGAAGTGACTCGTTGAGTTTCTTGCCACGAGCATGCGTCATTGGACCTAATGGAATTGTCATTGGATCAACTTGAGCAACTTAAACATCTTCGACAGCATGCACGACTCCATCATTCCCCTCCTGTTGAGAAGAATTTGCCCTCAAATCAATCTCCTCACCTGCAAGAGAAGGACTCAAGTCAAATACGTTAAACATAGCACTAACACCATACTCACCTGGTAACTCGAGCTTGTAAACATTTGACAAGGTTCTACCATGTACCAAATTTTAATAAAAACCTAAATGCCCATTTTTGTACAAGTATACAGATTATTTATATAGTATTGGGATATTAGGTGTCGATCCCACAGAAAAGATTGTCAATTACCGATGGTTTTCAAATTCTTCTATTATTTAGACTATCACAAATGCAAGAGATTAAATCTACACTACAAATATGAAATAAAAGTAATAAAAATAATAATGAAAATCTCCTAGAACTATGAAATTCCTTACTACTCTTGTAATGAAATTATCGGTTAATTGAATATTATTATCTTGGCTAATTTTGGTGTAATTTCCTAATGTATGTGAAACCTACTCTTGTAGTGAATCAATTATACTTGTAACTAAATTATACCTACTCTTGTGGTTATGAAATTAACTACAAACTCATTTCTTCTATGAAATTACTTGGAATAAGCCACTAAAGACACAAAGGTGTACCTCTACTTTCGTAAGTGAACTCCCTAGATTTAGCACTTTCTTAAACTAGTGTTAAATCTTAATTCTCATTGCTATGGATATGAGGGTCGGGGTTACGGTGAGTCAGATTGTCCAGCTTCTGCATGATTTCCTTCAGTCACAGTTCCCGGGGGTGCAGTGTTTGGCCTCCACATGGAAAAGGATGCTTCGCGAGCTGGGTAGTCATCAAAGGCAGATGGTTATTAGGCCAGTTTGCTGGGTAACACCGCGGGGAGGCTATAAGTTAAATTCAGATGCTTTCGGGGTGTGAGGCCCCAAAAGAAGAAAAGGAAAAAATTTTTGGTGAACAGAATTTTTTGCAGAATCCGGCCGGTTCTTGGCCAGATTGGCTTGTCCGTTTGAAAAAAAAAATTTGCTCAGCTTCTGCCTTGAATCCAGCCAGATTCTGGCCGGATTCTATCGTAATTCAGGTTTCTTAGTTATTAAGTCTTCACTTTTTGACTTGATTTGGAGTTAAAAACCCACTTTTCTTCCTCCTCCAAGTTGACCGAGCTTCATGAGAAGCAAAACCAAGAGAGAAAACTCTATTTTTTTCCCTTTGATTTCCTTCATCAATCTTGAGTGATTTCTTTCAAGTGCCAAATCTACTCCGATTAACTTCACATCGAAAGTGATAGCAAGCTAAGGGTGGAAAGTTTTGAGAAGAAAAGGGTTTGTTTTGCTTGGTTTTAAGGTGTTGGAAGGTATCTTGTCATGGACTTCCTTTTTACTTCAATAAATAGTGTATTAGTGGATTGGAGAGTTTAAATATGTTGTGTTGTGAATAAGTTTAAGGTTTGAGGTGGTATTATGGAATTTTCGGTTTTATTGGGGGATTTTTTTTGCCTTAATATGATGAGTAATGGTTGGCCATGATTTACTAGCTTTGATGTATGGAAAATCTTGTGTTTAGGTGTTAATTTCATTTGCCTAAAGAAATTTCTGGTTTGTGTGCATAAATTCCAGATTAGGGTTTCCAATTTTGGTAGTAATCTGTCCTATTTTTACACTGTATGTTTGACCTTGAGAGAGACTGAATCAGCCCTTACCCAAAACATGAAAGTTATAGATATATGAGTTAACTATGTACCTGAAAAATTTCAAATCGATTGGAGTACTGTATCATGTAAAATGACCAAAATACCCTTGACTGCCCATAAGCCCTGTTTCGCGGACCTTTTTTTATTTTTCTCTAAGATTTCGGTTTTTGTCCCTGAAAATGTATGATTTGGCTTTGGAGGTCTTCGTAAGAAATGTTGGTATATGTCTTAGCTTCGTAGCGCTATAAGATTCGTTTCAATCCAATAAGTGTAACTTCAGTTATGATTGTTATGTCGAAAGGTGTGATTAATAGCCTATAATTTGCATGTGAAATTGTGGTTATTTTGGGAATGTGATTTGGTGTTTGATTGTAGGGTGGAAAATGGAGAAATTAAGGGGAAATGCTGTCTGTTTATTTTCTTGAAGATTGAGTGAGTGAAGGTGAGACTTGGAATGTGATTTGGTGATGCGTTGGACAATAATTTGCTTAAATAGGTGAATGATTCCACAACTATTTCCAAAGTTACTCTTCGAACTAATTGCATTGGTTACTTTTCGAACTAATTCTTGCATTGCATACTCGACTGCATATCATGAGTGCTTGCATGTGTATCATGACATGATTTGCCTCCATTGAGTTCTTAGGAAATCTTGTGCTTAGAACCAACGTCTCCACCACTGATTATTTTGAGTAAATGGCTCCCTTGTATTGTTTGACTGACTGGATCCGTTTGAGCGTTAGAGTTCTAAGTACGAGGATTTCACTGGCTCACAAGCAATAAACGTACATTTGATCATTGATTCATAATCTCATTTAAATGCACTATTGTGAAGCTTATTTGATTATTGATTTTATTAGACACTCGCTGAGCTTCTAGCTCATCCCAAAAATATATTTTCTCCCCACAGGGCTGGAGGCAAGGGAAGCGCTTGTATTAAGTTTTTCAGGTGACTGGATGGTTTATCTCATGTATAGTTTGGTTTAGATTCATCTTGTGTAATAGTTGGGATTGTATGAATGTTTGGAATTGAATGGATGTATGTGTACATTCCACGCTTGGAAATTAATATTTGCTTCGTTATGATATGTATATTCATGGAGGAATTGATGTATATTTGAGATTTACATTGTACTATAATTGAGGACTGTAGTGAGTGAGTGAGTCCCGGCGAGAGTTGGGCAGACAGTCTGCCGAACCCTTTGGTTCGCCTTAGGGGGAAGTGGGGCTGTCACACGGGGGAACCCAGGAAGGAGTGGGGAGGGGGTGGGCTTGTGCGGGATAGTCAAGGAAAATTTGTGTTCGGCTATGCGGAGCACTTCGGGATGATAACCAGCATGCAGGCGGAACTTCAAGGGTTGCTATGGGGCGTTAGACATTGTGTGGCTCGAGGGTTCTTGGAGTTACACTTAAAGGCGGACTCTCTCACCCTGGTTCAGATTGTTCAAGGGACTAGTGATTGTACTTGGCATCTGCAGAGAGATGCAATATTTTCACATGATAACACACTGCTACAGGGAACAAACGTACCAGCGGATCGTCTGGCAAATTTTGGCACTGACTCTAGCGCAGGACATGTGTTTAATAGATTTTCGGACCTGCCGCAATTGGTCAGGGGGGATATTAGATTGGATCGATTAGGGTTTCCTTCGTTTCATACACAGGGTCTGGGCTGTATGTTAATGCATCCTTCCAGTGTAACTATGTTTTCGTATTAATAAGAAGCTCGATTTCGTAAAAAAAAAAAAAAAACCTTAAGATTATCAAAATTAACAGCCAGTTAATCATGATTAGATAAGCAAAAGTGATAAATAACTTGCTTAAAATAATATCATTTAATAACCAAGTAAATATCACAAATAAACTATAGAAAATTCATTTATAACTCTAGGCATAAACATGAAGAGAATGAACGAAAAGACCATACTTGCATTATAACTAAATATGAAATCAAATACAAAAGAGAAAGTGATAGGAGAAAAATCACCCTTGTCACATGAGTTTGAACTCTCTATCTTGCTCTTTAATTCTTCATACAAATCTGGCTACAAGTACAAGATGGATAAACTACACTGACTATACTATCTTAATGAACTAAGAAAACTAGTGAAAATTACATTTTGGTAGTATTTCTAACCTTCCAAAATTATCAAACAAGCTCAACAAAGGCCCTATTGACAAAGAAATAAAGCTCCAAGCAATCATTTTTCAAGTTGTGCAAATTGTGTCATTTTTCAAATTGTGTCTCTACAAAGCCCAATCAAAATCAAAATAATCACAATCAAGCTTGGTCCCAATCAAAATCCAAATAATCACAATCAAACTTGGCCCAGACTCATCTCATGCAAAGATCATGCGAGATTTATTTCGATACTAACTATAAAGTCCCAAATTCAAGGACTAACTCAATAATCTTTGAGTAAAATCTATCAATTCAAAATGATTAACCAATGTTGTTAGTAGCCCAATGGATCTAAGGCCACATATACTAAGCATCGTCACCTCATTTTTTTGATGTGGGACAAATTGGGGTCTCACAATTGTTGCCAAATATGGTAGGAAAGATGGGAGATTGGACTTCAATTTCTCATTCATAGAACTGTAATTATAGGCACATATAAATTGTTCGAATCCTAGGCTATTTCTTAGATAGTGTCTGTTCAAATCTTGATTTGGGCTTAATTCTTTGATCTACACTCAATGATGAAAACAAAAATAACTTATGTTCCAAAACAAATGTTTGTTGTAATTTTCTTTTTATAGGACATGCATGTGTATTATCAATCACCATATTTGTCTTGCTGTTAATTGTTCTAGTCATGGATGGGGCCCACAAGTTTCATTTCTCACAAGTTTGCTCTTTGGTGTAATTGAGTTGCATAATGGTGTAACAAAAATTTAAATGCGGTGTAATCGAGTTTCAACAAATTATGAAGCTCTAACAAAAAAAAAGTAATAAAAAAGAAGGGATGACTAGATCAGCTAAAAAGGATGAAAAATAGTTAATGGCAAGTAATAAGATACCGTGCAAATTAAACAACAGTGCCCCTATTCTTCATTGAATTTTGACTAATTCATTTTCGTGAAAAAGTAATTAGAATTAAATGTACGGGAGCAAATAAGGGATTGCTGTTAATATTTTTCCTTATTTTATTTTTTATTTTATTATTTGTCACTTTTTGACTATCAATAATTAATTAATCATAAGCTCTCATTTGTTAGATATATTTAAATATTATATAGAAAATATGCTTTGCACATAACTAAAATGTATTTTTTGATTATTCTTACTATGAATAAGATAAACAAGAATAAGTTGAAGTAGATTAAATATAATATACATTAAAAATATACAAAAAAAAAGGAATAAATTTAAGAAGATTAAAAATAGTGTACAAATAATAATAACAAAAAAGACGAAAGTAGCTAATCACAAGAGAGAAAGAAAAGGAAGAAAAATTAAAAAGGACAAGGTAAATAGGGAAAAAAAGGAGAAAAATAATTAATACTGCCATGCATATAAGTGCATAAGATGCTATATGTTAGCCTAAAAAAAGACTTAGAATGTCAAGCTAATTAGTCTACTGACATAGTTTAGGCTTTAAAGTAATAAGTTTCTAATTATCAAATCAGTTAAATTTAATTACCTCGATTTTTCACAAGTACACAGATCAAATGAGTATAATGATAATTAGGATCATTTCCATAGAAAATATTTTGTCAACTACCAGTAATTTTCTAACTCTTTTATTATTTAGACTACCACAAATAAAGCAAGTTAAACTAAGTTACTATAATACAATAAAATTGTAAAAATAACAACAAAAATATGCCTATTTATTCATGCAAATGAAATAACTAATTAAATAAGTTCATTATCTTGACTAGTTATGGCATAATTTTCGAATGTACATGATATACACTTTCGCCGATATACCAACCATATCTATAATTATTCCACGCCTACTAACGTGATATGAAACTAACTATAGATTCATTAGTTCTGTGAAATTATATGGAACAAACCACCAACACCACAAAGGTGTAACCCTATATTAATGAGGTGACTCTCTATGTTTAACGTTTCCATAAACTAATATTGAATCACAATAGTTATTGATGAAACCATACTTATAGATAATCACAATTAATGAATCCAAGTTAATCATGATTGTAAAAGCAAAAGTTCTAAATAACATGCTCAAAAAATAAGCTCAAATGATCCTGAAAACTTCACTTAACAATTATAAAAGTTCATCCATTCCCTAAGTATAAGAACTAGTAAGACCTAAAGAAAATACAAACAAGAACCAAACTTGTATAGCCACTAAACATGAGAATCAATACAAGAAATAAAATGATAGAAGAGATGTCACCCTTGTCACTTGAATTCCAAATTCTCCATCTTCATCCTCAACTTCATCCATGTCTAGGTACATACATGAATTGGATGAAAACTATACTAATCCTATACTAAGCTACTGAACTAAAAAGTTCTAGTGAAAGACTATATGTTGTGTAATTTCTCTAAACTCCAAAGTTATGCAAATAAGCTCTCCAAGGACTCTATTTATAGATGGATTCAAGCTCCAAATAAATAGTATTAAAGTTAATGCAATTTGTTTCTTGAAATCACCAAAAGTTGATTCTACAAGTTTCCATGATTTCTTGGATAGTTCCCACCGAAAATTGATCAAAGAAATGGTCCAAAAAAATAGTGTGAACATGCTTCAAGTTGTAGAGCAAGAAGCAAAGCCAAAATTAGGATCTACGAGATGATCCACGAGGTAAGAGTCTCTTTTGCTCATTCATGAGGTAACCTATTCGCAGTTCTCCTCCTTTTGTAGGTTTGTAGTTTTTGCTCATTCTTCAATATTCCTCTATTTTTTCATCAACTTCAACTGCAATTTTCTCAATCATAGAAGCCAAATTAGCTATTGTACAAAACTTGAGTTAGATTTCCAATGCATCAAGAATCATCTCATTTGGATGTCTGTAGGCTGTGAAATGATCAAAATATCCTTTGTTAGTCAATCCTTTGTTTCAACTTTTGACAGAAAAATGCATGACTATATTTTGACTTTCATGAATTAGACTTTAATGTCTCATACGAAATGTAGAGCTATGTCTTAGCTTCAAAATGGTTCAAAAATCATCCCAACCCAATGCTTATAACTCAAGACATAGCCAAAATACTAGAATGTGTCAAAACTGTTAAACTTTCCTTCTTCAGAGCTTGATTGCATTTCATCTTTTGAATATTTTGCACTTTATGTTCACTTTAAATGACTTCAAATCATCAATAATCATCCAAATATCTTCTCACTTCACTTCATTTGATGATTAATTCATTAAATCCTACAACATCATAAAATTTTCAACACTTTAATATAAAGAAATGCAATTTTTCACACTTAATGTACAAAATGCATAATTCACTGTAAATTTAGTTAATTAGCTATAAAAAAATTAAAACACACCAAAAATTAAATAAAAAAACACGCTTAAAATGCACACTTATCATCTATGAAGCAACCGGCTGAGAAGACCAAATTCTTACCATTACTTAATAGAATTTTCAAACATAACATAAAATAAAAGAGGAACAAGAAATCACAAGTTATTAGAGTTGAAAATTTGTTGAAAATGTATTAAGAATGAGCTAAAAAGTTATTGCCACTATATTAAGAATGATCAAAAGTAGTTCACAGTCAATAACAAATGAGTGACTATCAAGATACTGGACAGTTTGCTGGTTGTACGGGTCATGATTCATGAAAAGCAGTGTGTTATGAGTTGGGTCATGCTTTTATGCCAACAGCTAGCTGAAATTGCTCGAATCTTATAGGCCAGGCAGTGCCCAGAAGGCAAATCTTGCTTTCATTTAACTTACCTTCTGCCCGAAATCAAACTTCTTCTTTTTTGGTCTAGTCAGTGTGTTACACCATCATTCCTAAACCTTCTATTTAGCTTTAAATATTTCTTAGTTGGGATGCTTTTTTGGGACGTATTACAAGCCTCCACTGTGGCGCCCAAATTCCATCGCATTATTGATGTGGACATATTACAACGGTCAGTGTAATTGCACTATACAATTCATGGTTTTTGAAATTGGATGAAAGTAATTGATTGAGGGATATTGCTGAGGATGATTTGGTGTAATAGCTAAGGTTGAAATATCAAGATTTAGAGATGCTGAATTTTAATTCTTCTTTCTCCTTTTCATTTCTTAAATCTCACCTCTCCTACTAAAAAAAGAAGATTCAGGGATACAATTTTTAATGAGCAAAAAGAATTGTAATATTTTTGCACGGTATTGTTTTAGTACATTGATTTCATTGTTTCGTAAATGAGATATATAACATAAAAGCATAAATTAGAAATTTAATATAAGAAATAATTCAAAATTAGCAATATCTATGGTCTGGCTCTGATACCAGAGCCAACCCAGGCATATGAAAGCATATAAAAATGAGATTAAATTGAGCAATAAGACTTACAAATAATCAGAGTGACCTTTGTAATGGAAGCTTTAAATTTCAGAGGCTTTTGGATGAAATCGAACTTCGAAATTTTATTGAACTTCTTGAATCAAAGTGAGTACAAAGAAATATAAAAACTGGAAGAGAAAGGTTTACAGAGGGAGAAATTCTTAGGATTGCTAAAAGACTCGATGCCCTTCTATCTGATTTTTGAACTCTATTTATAGGGACTTCCGTCTTTGAATTTCATTTGCATTTGATTGCTGACACTTTTCATTTGAATTTTATTTGCTTTTCTTGCCGACACCTTATCTTCTTGTAATTGGTCCTTTTGAGATTCTTATCTTATCTTGAAATATATATTATATATATTATGCATTTCTATAAATGTGCATTTATACATAATATATATATTAATGTATATTTATAATATACATTTATATTATGTATTATATATAATATAATGCATTTATACATTTATATTAATATACATAATATTAATTTTACATTTATACATAATATTAATACATTTGTACATTTATATTAATTATATTAATACACTTATAAATAATATTAATAGATATTAATAAACTTATAATTTATACATTTATATAATATTCATTTGTAATTTATACATTTATAATAATATACACTTATACATTTATAAATATTTTTTGTCTTATGTATTATATATAATATAATATATTTATATATTTTTATATAAATACATAAATATATTTATTCATAAATGTATTATAAATGCATAAATGTATATTTATATAAAAATATAAAAATATAAAAATTATAAATTATACATTTATATAATATTCATTTATAATTTATACATTTACAATAATATACACTTATACATTTATAAATATATTTATATTATGTATTATATATAATATAATACATTTATAATACATTTATATATTTTTATAGAAATATAGAAATATATTTATTTACAAATATTTATAAATGTATTATAAATGCATAAATGTATATTTATATAAAAATATAAAAATTATAATTTATAAATTGTAATTTATACATTTATATAATATTCATTTATAATTTATAAATTTATAATAATATACACTTATACATTTATAAATATATTTATATTATGTATTATATATAATATAATACATTTATAATACATTAATATATTTTTTAGCGAATATATAAATACATTTATTTATAAATATTTATAAATGTATTATAAATGCATAAATGCATATAAAAATTATAAATTATAAAAATACCCAAAAATATGTTTTAAAAATACCTCTAAAAATAATCCAAAAAACATCTACAGTAAAAGTTTTTCATATTGTTTTTGAAAAACAATATTTCTCTATCATGGGTAATAAATTGACAATATCACCCTTCTGAAATCCTTAATTTTTTTTTATCAAAATTCTGAAATCCTTGATTGATTAACTAAAATTTGCACACAAAAAAAAAAGGAATTGGGAAAGTAAAAAAATAACGACAATAATTAACCAAATTATGTTTTATAATTGTAACTTTTTTTCTCCTATAGTAATAAAAGGTAGAGAACTTCTGACGTTACTATTACTTAATACTTGAGAAGCACATCAAATTGACATTAAAAGCAAATATAGCTTATTTGGATTTCTTTTGCTTTTGAAATTCTAATTGTGGCCTTCTTGTTGTAATTAATAATGTCAATTCTGTATATTGAATACTATTGGTGAACTATAAGTGTGTCTTCTAATATTAGAACTTGTTATGATTTGCTATAATATCTTCTAATAATTTCCTCTTTAAGTTGCTTCTTTACCCATTAAAATTGTATTTTTTATTTTGTTGTATTGTTGTCTTTATAATCCTAGAGTTGGAGTATTTGTCATCGCAAAGTTGTAATATTACTTATTTGTTGCAATTTCTCTTTATTGCACTTACATATGTTTCAATTTGTCATTTGCTTATTAGGTTTATTTTAGTCTTAATTGCTACTCTAATATTTATATAAACGACAATAAAAGGGTACAAATGGAAATAAATTATTATCTCTCCTTATCTATGAACTTTTTAATACACAAGGGGGACATGTTACAAAACATGTCAATCAAGGGGAGCTAAGAAATATTTTTGAAACTATAAGGGTACTAAGTGATATTAAAGCAAACCTCAGGAGAGATTTGTGAAATTGTCCCAATAATAAAAAAAAATATGTATACAAGTTGGTCAGAAAGACCAGAATACTCTACCATATACGGTCAAACATATGACTTTTCCTTTTGTTTACTTGTCTTATTATTATTTTAATTCCTTTTCTTTTTTGGTATTCAAGTAATTGTATTAATTCCTCAAAAAAAAATACTTGTATTAATATATTTTGAAGAAAATCTCATGAACCTTCGATGCAACGAAATGGAAACCTCACTCCCAGGACTAGCCAGAATGTTGCATCGGTAGTTTGACGACGTCGTTTAATGTGCCACAGTTGACATTTCTCCTCATCCAGTCAAGATGCCACTATGCAACAGTTACACCATAAGGTCCAGGACTATTATTTTTTCTTAAAAAAAATCTTTTTTTTTGCTGATTTTTATTTTAACGAATATTTTTTTACCAAAAAAGCCTTAAATCAAAAATGGATATTGAATGCTATTTTTTACTGAATTTTTATATGTGGAATTGTACTCGTAATTGAAACCCTTTCTTCTTCTTTTTTTGGGAAAAATTTAACATCGTTATTAAAAAGAATGTTGATGGGTATTGATATGTACGACTATCAAAATTGGCCCAACAGTCAGGAGAGATTTCTTAAAATTCTCTTCAGTGTTAGGTTCAAGGTTTAAATCATGAATCTAACAATTGAGAGTGGAAAGGGTGTGGGAAGGGATGAGAGACAGATAAAAATGAAAAAAGGTACTAATATGTACTCCATAAATAAAAGGAGAATTACCGGGTAAAAGTTAAAGAGGTTTGGAATTTGACTACCTTGTATGGCTTAGAATCTCTCTTAACTGAGGCATTTCAAAATACTAGAGATCCTGAAATTGTATCTGGTGGAAATGGACGCAGAAGACATACACATTTTAAGAACTTCAATTTCTGCATATACAACATCATTTAACAAAAATTAACAAAAACATCAAGCGGAAGTGCCCTCCATGTTAGTAAACCTGTACTCAACAAAAGGAAATATTAGTTTTTCAAAAAAAAAAAAGAACAAAAAGAAATATTGCTGAGAAAACTAGAGAACTTAAAAAATTAGTATGTGGAAAGTTCATAAAATCATGGACATTGTATTGTACCATGGATGATGGTTTGGGACTGGTATCAATCTTCCTCTGTAGCTTAGAACTATGCTCCAACCGAATTAATGATCTACCAGAAGAATATTAATTAGATCATGATAATTTTCCAATATTCTTTTGGCAGATCACTAACCGGTCAGAGTCTACCTCTAATTTCTTTTGCAGCAACATCGATCAGGTACCAGTTGCCTGTTACAATATTAGTTTGATAAACCAATTGAAAACCATAAGCCAGATGGGAAACAATTTCCACAAACTTCTAAACATAGTTTCAAAAGAAATGAAAAACTGAATCTCTTTGAGTGAGTAAACAATTGATAACCCATCTTTTTAAGTGAATCCAACGATTTTCGCGAGGATGAGCTTAGAGGGTGAAGTGGTTTATATAGTTCTCAAATATGATTTCAAATAACTCTAAGCCATTGGATTATAATCTCCCCTTTAATCGTGTACGTCCAAATAAAAATTAATTGCATTATCCTAAATTCGTTTCCATCAATCAGAGTCTTAAAATTGATAGCTAGATGCACACAACTACACGAGCACATAGTTCAGCATGAATTTAGATTGCATATGTTACTTGAAGGACTACTAAGCTTAATATTTCGTATTCAAAATTCTTAATCAAGTTTCCTTTTCAATAGATTTATATGAAAGAGATATACTCTTCTTCCTAATTTGTTGTATACAACTGGATTCTCTTAGTAAGATCCTACAGACTCTTTTCTACAATTTTACATTTTATTGTAGCTCATTCACAAAAATATAGGAATTTTGTTCTTAAATGAATTTTACGTTGACATTTACATTATTTAGTTTTTTTTAATGTCATTACAGACTAGTATTTCTTCTATTGGCTGTTTCTTAGTTCTCCTCGAACGTGTAATAAGATTAACTTTTAATTGGATAGTGCATGGTTGTAAACTAATCCCTGAATATATTTTTATCCTTTTTGAGATTTTCTTTCTAGTAAGTACTTATTGCTTTTTGTATCATGTGATAAAATATTTACTTCATTATGCTGATTTTCTGTTATGCAATAATCAAAATATTGGCACATAAAATACACCAAATCATCCTAATATCAACCAGAAATATTCAATTAGTTCATAATTATCAGTTTACATAATTGGCTACCATGTCTAGGTTTGTTCTTGAAACTATACTGATTGCACCCAGTACCTATAAGAAAAAAAAGCTAATTTCTGTGTAATAGTTGTAGCTTGTTTGTCGCATTTCTGTCAATGTATATGAGAAATGAATCTACGTGAAATGGTAGCAATGCCCACTAATCTGAGACTAGTTACTAGGGGATGCCTAAAAAATTAAGCTACATGGTTACGTTGCCAATTTTAATTAGTCCAATGATTAATGAATCTGCATGAAATCTTAGGAACAAAGGCTGATTTCTTACCAGCTACCGATATTTGAAATTAAGATGGATATGCCTAAAAGGATAAGCCACTTGATAAGCGTATCCATTTCATTAAATCCAATGCTAATTTTCAAAGAAACAATATACTCAAGTTATACCCACTCAGTAATTAATCCAGATTTATTATGAAGATTGCACTTCTATAAAAAAAAGTGAGTACAAATATTTTTTTCTTAGTAGGGAAAATTCTTGTTTTAACAGAGAGGTTTGGCTAACGGATGCCTCCGGAAACACTCTTTGAAAGGGTATTTAGTATTAATTTTTTTTAGCAAAAATAAAATTAATTTGAGAAAGTTTTTACACATAACGAATGATTGTGTGCATTTTATAATAAATTAGGTACAATTTAGTGTACTAACGAGTCTTTTGAAAATTTCCATTAAAAAAAAATCCTAAAAAGAGTTCTTGTAAGTATCTTTAATTATCGAAAAAAAAAATATATTAACGTCTCATGCAATGCGTAACCTTCTATAACGCCAAGGAAGCAATTGGTAAAAGTTATCTCGGAGCTTTTTATAACCTTTATCTGTTTTAGAAGATTTTAAGTTCTTGTTTATTTAGTTAAATAACTTTATCAACTGTTTGATTGTAAAAAAAATTATATCTCTTAGTTCATGTTGCACATATTGTGACGACTCCACCTTCTCCCCTAGGGCGTACCCAAGGGTTTGGCGGACCGTCTGCCCAACTCTCGTCAGGATTCACTCACTCACTAAACTCTCAAGATTAATCATTCAAGCCTCCAAAATAACATTTAAGTTCTGCAATTCAACTAAAATGTGAACTTATTTACAATCCAAAGCCAAACGTATGATACAACATCAAATGTCCAAAATATATCCTATCAACCAAAAGCATAAGTATAAGAGGGTTATACACTCTAACTCACACTTAATTGTTTCGGATCTCCATTCCTGTAAGGAAAATAAAAACTAAAGGAATGAGCTAAAAGCTCAGTGAGGTTCCCAAACAAGCAATCAGGTAGAGAAACCATGAAAATATGGTATTTAACAGTTTGAACACTTTGCATAATAATATCCAGTCATTCAAGACACAAACATTCAATCATTGGAAGGATACGTGCTCACTTGGAGTTATTTATTCAGTCATTCAGTCACCAACCATTTCTCTTATTCCTCCGTCATTTGAAAACATTTAACAGTGAAAACTCCTTCAGTTTTCATTGTCAGTCATTCATTGATTTCATTGTATTGAATTCACTGGTCAGTTCTCCACCAGATTTCGTGATAATACTCAAGTATACCAAACATTGTCCCAGGGCCACTAGCCGCTCGACCAAGTCCGCTTCTGGCACGAGTCGACTGGCAACGAAGGGCAATGGCTCAGTTCAGCCAAAAGGCTTATATTCCTGCACAAGTAGCATAGGATCATTTAATCATTGAAAATTGCACGTTCACTTAGGTTGAGTGCGACAAAGTACACATTCGCCTATCGAAAATTCATTTAACAATCATTGAAAAACATTTAACATTCAAGCAAACATTCACAACAATCCACATAGTCATTAGAAGCACAACATGCAAAGAACACTCACCAATTTAAGCAAAATAATGTCAAAAGTTTCCTTCCGGATTATGCTCTTGATCACCAACAAATCCTAAGAATAGCCAATAGAAAATATTATGGCTCAATCATCCAAAATTTAGGTGAACCAAAGAAAATCCGAGTAACTACTAGTACAAAGGTGCAAACATGGTTTTGGAGTAAAAAGAGAATATTTAGACCCAAGGGACATAAGTAACCAAGAATTTCCTCATTCCAATCATAAGCCAAGCTCAAAATGGTTTAACAACTCCAACTTAAAATTGGAAATAGAAGTAAGAACAATTTTAGGAAAACAGAATTTATTCAGTTTTGCGCGATGCTACTTGAAAAATCATATCTCAAGTTTCGTAAGTCCAAAATTTATGAACTTTATACAGTTGGAAAATAGATTCAAAGAGTTACAATTTCTTAGAAGACACCTTTACAAGATTCTATCCATAATGCAGTCAAAATCCAATCTCAAATGGCTGCTTTATCCAGTAGAAAGACAGAACAGGAATGGAAATTCAGTCAAATTTAGAAAATCACAGATATTCATAGGAATTGAGGAAAATTATGATATTTTCATGGTAGAAAGTACTCTGAATCTAATTTCAAACGCAACAAACAAAACTCAATTCGAATTTTTCTACACCAAGATATGACAGATTTTCCAAAACTGGTCAGAGTCTTCTGCGGGAAAAATTTCAGCAGTACTTTTTTTGTATTTACTAATTTTTCCAGCCATTTCAAGGCTACACTTTCACCACAAGACAGCCCCAATCAAGTTCACAAGATATAGGATACATAGAGTACGTATTTTAGTCACAAAACTAGCTATAACCAATATATACCTAAGTTGGAAATTAATCAAACCCTAGCAACAATTTCACCAAACCCTAGCAAAACCATGAAATTACGATAAACATGCTTCCTTCAACTTCAATCATAACATATCTTGTATAAATCTCAAGAAAAAAGTAAAAAGAGATGTTTTTTAGAGATTTTACCTCAGAACCCCAACATAACAAGCAATTCAAGAGCTTTCTTCCCTAAGTAACTCCACCAAAAGCTTCCCTCCAAGCCTAACTTAAGATTAATCGGTGTAGATTTGAGTTGGTGTTTGGATTTTTCACAAATCAAGCAAGGAAAAAAAGATGGAATTTGGAAGTTTTTCTCTCTAATTTCCTCTCTCAATTTCGTTCACCATGAAGAAAAAATGAAGGAATTTTAGTCCAAAAGAAAGATAAGAAGAAAGGAAATGGTCTTGGTCAAACATTTGGTTTAATGGTTGACAAGTGTCACCAAACTATTTTGTCTTTCTTTTCCTTTTCCTTAGTCAATAATGGTGGCTGATTTAAGGGTTAATTTAGGGGAAATTAAATGAAATAAAAACAAGGAGATTAGGGTAAGAACGTATTGGTCAAGCGGTGTACTCAATTGGTAACAAACGGCACACGTCGGTTCAATCCTATTTTCCTTAACTCCCTTGTACTTTTGTTTTAATTTATGATTCACTAATTTATTATTAGCACTTCTAATCACATATTTTCTCTTACCTAATACTCACACTTATCCACCAAATTTAGTGTACACACCTCACCAATCGATTACATTACCAAAATGCACCAAAACCTTAATTTACTCTAACTTGAAAAGTAAAAGTAAAACTCTTGGCTCAACTAATGAAATCACCATGAAATTTAGGGCTAATAAATAGTTAAATAGCCAAGTAAAGAAATATAGCAAAAAATATAAATTAATTTTTCAAAAGTGGGAGGAAATTCTAAAGAAATTTTTGGGTCCTCACATATATAAACAAGATTTTTAATTTTTTTTCTTTTGATATGGATTGGTAAAAATATGCAAAATGCCCCCCATTTTTTTAATTGTTTGTTTTTTCATTACCAACTTAAGTTTTGTTAAAGGATTGTTATGGCAACTAATTCTATGAATAAATTTAAGATGAAATTGGTTTTGGTGAACTTAGCTGGCATTGAGAGGAAATTGTTGTGGAAGAGATTTTGTTTACTGATTGCAACATTTGAGACAATCAAATAGAATAGGAAAGATAATATTTTGTATATTAGTTTGATTAGTTAGTTGCCATTCTAGTAAAAGTGAAAGGCTAATTTATAAGCATTAGAATAGGATCTAATTGGTATTGTATAGTGTATAAAGTTATACCTTTTGCTCTTGGATGATTATAAAAACAAATTCTTTCACCAAAATATCTTCTTATTAGGGTACCAGAGCACCGAATATGGGAATCTGAAAACTTCTCCTCATCCCAATATTAATCATGGGAGACACAAACAAGCCAACTCAATTGGGCATGGCATCCAAGTTTGACAATCCCAATCATGCTTTGTATCTTTACAATTCAGATCAACCTGGATTGGTTCTTGTATCTCAAGTTCTCATTGAAGAAAACTATAGCACATGGAACCACTCCATGACCATGGTCTTGACGGTCAAAAACAAATACACCTTTGTTGATGGTCAAAAACAAATTTAGCAATACCTAAGCTAGAAATCGATGTTGATGAGCCCTTAATGCTAGAGAATCCTAAATCCCCAATTAATATTGATCAGTTCTTCATGTTAGAGAATTTTAACCCCCAAAACAATATTGATATGCCATTGATGTTGGAGAATCCTAACAAGGGTGCTGCAGAGGTTTTAGATAATCCTAATCCCATGAAAGCTAACTCTTGTGATGCAGAGCCCAAGTGGCTATATCAACTTGATGGTTGCTTTTAACTAGTTTTGACTTTGCTCTCGGTTTTTAGTGTTTTCTGGAGGGGAATTGATTTTCACATTCAAGTACGTTAGAGATTTTCTTGGAATTGTCTTTGGAGAATTTTAATTGAAAGACTTTGTTGACTTCTAGATATTATGGTCTGTTTTTATCCTGTCTTTTTGCTTATTTGGTTATGTTTGCAGTGTTTGTGGCTGGAATATGTTTGTTTCTTGGACTTGGGTGAAAAATAGAAACGGTGAAAAGTCGTACTTTGTTGTTCTTAATCCCTAGTTTTTGATATTTACAAAATAAATGGATGATACTAATATCTGTTCAAAATATACTTTCAGTTATGAAGCAAATCAGTTTCAAAGATCAAGTGCAATTGAAAGAAACAAAAGTTGTTGAAAGCTGTCGGACGCTTGTGAAGACAGGATCGGACGTCCGATAATCATTGCGCAACTTCGAACGCATGAAAAACTCCATCACCGGACGTCTGAAGGAAATAAGACATTCCCCGTAACTCACTTACTTCGATCGGACGCAAGCATCGGACGTCCAATAGAATCCTTCAAACTCTTTGTATGCCATTGGACGGAAGTACCAGACATCCGATAGGATCGTTCAAACTCGACGAAAGCTGTAGGACGCTCACAAGGACAATACCGGACGTCCGATAGAATTGAAAAAAATTTCTCAAACTCACTGTCTGCTGTTGGACGGAAAAAACAAGAGTACGGGACGTTCAATACTCCAATGGCTAGTTGATTGTTCAGCTACTTTCTATCTGTTGGAAGCATTAATGAAGCACTTTCTTGATCTCCTATAAATAAAGCATGGTTAGAATCTTCAAATAACTTTTGCAAACTGAAGATACAAAAGATCTAGAGTAGTTTTAGTGAGAAAACACTCTCCAAGGAAGATTTATAGTCTTAGTGGTGTGAGACTCATTGTAAGCTTTTCATTTGTGAGTGAATATTTCATGAGGGTTGTCTTGAGAAATAGTAAAACTTCCTAACTTGACTGAGTGGAGTTTGAAACAAGGAGGATGTGAACCTTCCTTTGAACACAAGAGTGATTGTAATTCATCAACTTGAAGAAACTTGTTTGAATTAATCTATAAGCTCAAGAGGAGTTGGGTAGTTAATTGGTTTGCAATTCTTTCCTTTTTATTTACTTATTGTTACGTTTGTGATCTTTACATTGCTTATCTCTTTTACTTCTCTCAAGTGATTTTGTTTATTCATTAATTGATTCATTGTGTGATCACTTAGAAAATAGGGTAAATTTAATATTGAGCAAAAAGTGCCCATAACTTAATTAGGTTTTTAATCAACCTAATTCACTCCCTCTTAGGTTATCTTCGATCCTTACATACTTTTCTACCGCTTTCTTTTACTGATTACAGGAGCATGTTAAATGAAACCTTATGCAGGATGGTATATTCATAATTATCAATTTCCACCCAATTATTTATTTAGTTATTTTTTCTCTACTTGTGGTTAAGGTTGAGCAAATTTGATTCATACCGAATTCATAATTCAATTCGATAAAATTTGAAATCGGGTATTTGGTAATTTGGTCCAAATTCGGTACTTACCGAATTCACCGAATTCTAATATGATATGAAATAGGTAATGAGATTATGAATTTAATAATAACCGATTTCGCATTCAAATTCAATAAAATGAAATAGGGTACCGCATTACCGCATTCGAATACCAAATTAGTATATAAAATTATATTATATAATATATAGATAAATGCTATTTAGTATTAGCATATACTACTAATATATTATTATATTATATAGGTAAATGCTATTAATTATAATTAGTATATGGTATTATCATGTACTTATAATAATAATAATAATATATAATAATGTACAATATATTATTTTAGTATTTGTTAATTGTTATATGACTATAATAATACAAATATATAGTAAAATATATTGTAAAATTTCATTTCTCTATTGTTTTAAAGTAATTAATGTATTTCATTTTTATGTTTTGTTGCAGGCTTGACTAATGGAGGTGCTAAAACTTCAATTACTCTTTAGTTGGATACCAACAAAAGGTAATGGGCGTCTGGAACTAATCAATTTTCATATTTTGATTGAGTTTCTGTTATGTAAGCCATTTGTAATTTGAATTTTCAAGACAATTTGCCATTATGTTTTCTTTTCAATTTGAATAATTTCTGATTTTTGGTTTCTGCATTTAGTTCACTGTGACTTGTGAAATGTGAACTTGAAAAGTGTGTGTTACACTGTTACTTTGAATAACTTCTGAGTTCTGAGTTCATTAGTTCAGGCTGTTTAGCTGCTGATTAACAGCATGTTTAGTCTTTTTCTAACTTGTAGTTGTATTGTATATTGGCAGTTGGCACTCTAGATTTCTAGTTGACGAATTTTGGCATTTGTAATATGTGTGTAATAATTTGGATGTTGATTTCCTTTGAATTGGTGTTGTAGGCTTGTAGCCTGTAAGTTTGCAATTAGAATATTAGTTTGATTACAGATTTACAATTGTGTTAGCCTGTTTAGGAAGCAGCGTTGCAAACTTAAGTTGATAACAGGGTTATCTGACTTATCTTATCTTTTTTTTTTTCAATAAATGAATTCGGTTTTTTTTAGCCATTTCGAAATTGAAAGCGGTTTAGATTTCTATAAGTCAAATAATCGAATTCATGTAACTGAATTACCGAATTATAATCGTTTGCTCACCCCTACTTGCGGTTAATCTTGGGAGAAGTTGTGATTATATGGAACTTAGCTCCATAATATGAATTTATTTGAAATCAATGTGCTCCAAATTCAATAGCTTATTCATGTCTATCCCCAACAAATTTGTCTTGGCTGCAGGTCTTCTGTTATATTTAAAAGTGTAAAAACCATTCTTCAATGACTTTTCTCTTCGAAGATCCTTCTCATAAAAAAAAAATTGAAAAGACCTTGCATCAGTGTGATCAATAACAATGGAAGTTCGAAATTAAAAAATAAATCTAGTTCTTTTGATTTTCTTTTTTCATTTGCGATTTTATGCCAAAAGTTATGTTAGTAGGATGTTGATCTTCCACACAACTTGGCAGGCGATGGATTTTTTGTTGATAAAGATTTAAGAGATATGAAAAAAAAAAGAGGGGAAACAAGGAATGAATATTCGGGAAAAGAGAAAACACAATATGAAAGGAGATAAAACTCAAGTGGAAAAAGCGATAGATGTTGATTTGGATAGAAGGAAGTTGCTCTAAAACAAAACTGAACTTTCACTAAGATTTGAAAGATCCCAAACCTAGGAAAGACTAAAGTCTTGCATGCATAAGGAGAAGACCCATTGAGAGGAAACTCATGGGACAATTTAAGAGTTAATTGTCATACAAGTTTCTTTGGACTCCCCTAAAGTAGGAGTAGGTACATAATATAAGGAATAATAAATAAACTAAATTTACTATAAATAAGGAAAAAAAGAAATGGAATTGATCATTATAAATTACAAAATGAAAGAGAAAATAACTACCAAGAAACACAAACATCAAATTTGTCCATATGGCAACAAAGAAAGTGTCAATTTGAAAGAACATAGATGTGTCTAACTCAACAATCTATCAAAACAACATTTTATTGTATATAAAACTACATATACACATACATATAGAAGGTGCATCATGAAAAATAATCAAAGCAAAAGAACTTGGAGTGCGAAGTGCTCATTTCTTGCATATATTTCAAGAAATCCAGTGAAGTAGACATATAGAGTCCCATGAAGCTTTGAGATACTTATTGTCGCCATTATGCGCCTGCAATGGTTATTCTCTGGAAACTCTGTGGGAAAATAAAGATTCTAAAGCTTTAGAGGTGGAAAGGGACAAATGAGAGAGAAGTAAGAGAGGAGAAATCTCACGATCACAAGAAGGATAAAATGGGTCAGCTACTTAGATTGGGAAGAGAGCAGAAAAATAAACTAGAGAGAAGAATAAATATTTTTGCAAATGTGTCAATAACTTAACTAAAAATTTCAAATGCTGGACAGCCACAAATTTGCCTTTAAGACAATCTGGGGTATGGGTTACTCACTCTTTTAGTTGTGGGTTTCTCTCCATCTTCCTCTTCAGTCTTTCCTTCACTACTTTCAATCGCATTGCCCACTGACAAGAGTATGTTTTATGTGTTTTTAAGTGTATTTTATTAGTTAATTTTGGTTTGTTTTATCTAGTTTTATAACTAATCAACTAGGGTAAAAGTATATATTTTGTGGTTTATGGTAAAAATTACATTTCAATGAATTTTAATGGTAAAAACTTCATGTTTTTGTAGGTTTAATGATTCAATCATCAAAAGGGTGTGAATTGAGAAGAGAATTGGATGATTGGTGATGATTTGAAGTGTTTAAAGAAGGCATAAAGTGCAAAACATTCAAATGAAGAAATGCAAGTAAAGACAGCTTTGACACATCTTTGTATTTTGGCAATATCTTGAGCTACAATGATCGGATCGAGGTGATATTTATATCATTTTGAAGCTAATAGATAGATCTACATTTGATATGAGACATCAAAGTCCAGTTCAGTTGTTTTCCTCATCAAAAAGTCGAAACACAAAAGCTTATTTGTGTAGTCGAGAGCTGAAATAGGGGATTGACTAGTCGATGGTATTTCGGTCATATCTCAGTCCATAGAGCTCCAAATTGGATGATACTTAAAGAATTGGAAAGCTAACTCAAGGAGTTACAACTTCATGTTTTGTACAAGAGCTAGTTCAGCCTTCATCGTCGAGAAAATAGCAGTTGAAATGAGACCAAATTCACAGAAATGAAGACTCGACTTGAGAATATGTGGGTTGTAGTTGCGTATTCTCAAGTCACATATTACAGCCAGATTTCTACAATTTGCTCTGCCAATTGCCTTGTTTTCACACTACTTTGCAACTATAGTTGGAGAGAGAATTTCGACTGCACATGCTTCTGATGCAAAAAGGAAGAGAAAAAGAGCTTTATGTCTTGTCCAAAACCACCTTTTTGACTCTCTTAACACTTAATATATTAGAATCATTAGAAGAGAGAGTAGATCATATTAGAAGTGGCTCATATCAGATTTTAGCATAGGAGCTTAGTTGTTAGTTTTGTTTTGTTCTCTCTAGCTAGAACTTTGGTGAGAACAATCGGAGACTTCACTGTACAACTCATTTGTTGAAGAAATAGAAGATCATTGGGAGTTTCTTCATTAATCTTGACTAAACTTTCTTTATCAATCTTTTACTTGTGATTCAATATGTGTTCTTGCAATAAAACTATATTCTTTCTTGTTATATCTTATATGAGTAGCTAAATTTTTAGATCTAGAGAGTAGATGAAACTTATGGCTACTTGATATGAAGTGAATATGATTTACACTTGCTACATCTTGTATTAACTTGTCTATTTATGCATGTTTATCACTTATTGTTGCTTGATCACCAATAGTAACCTCCTAGTTATTATTATTCAATGAAGGTTGGTAATAATGATGGAACAACATGAATAGAACTTGAGTAGTAGACTCGTGAGAATAGAGGTACATTTAAGTGGATTAAACTCACATTTCATGAAGGAAATAAGAGTAGATCTAGTTATTCACCATGAGAATAGGAAAAACTAGACTATTCTAGGTCATTTTATCATGAGAATAAGATTTGGTAATATTGGAAATGAATTGCTAATTAAACAAGAGTTGTAACAGAGGGTAAATCTATTTACTTGTATCTTTCATGCTATAAGTGGAAATCTATATCCTTAAACTCAAGTATTTGGTGAATTATCTTCATTGTTATCTGGCAAATATCTACTTAAGATTAGTTAGGTAGTAGTAATCACTACTTTTCTTGCTTAAATAAATCATTAGTCTAAATAATAGAGTAAGTAAGGATCTAGTACTTGCATAATTGCTCTCTGTGAGATCGACCCAATATTTGCCATAAACTATTAATTTGACCTGTATATTTGCAGTTAAAACGGGTATATTTCGAAACTAAACTTGTACTTATATTAAAATCCCGACAATTTTTTAGTGCCGTTGCCAGGGAGCGGAAATATTAGGGTCTAATCAATTTTATTAATTTAGACATTATTTGTATTTATTAGTTAATTTGTTTAGAGTAAGTTAGGATTTCTAGAAGTTTTTGTGAATTAATTACCACATAATCTATTTATTTTTGTTTGTAGTATATGCACCGGGCGTTACGGGTAGTCACACCTTTTGATTTCGAAATTAAATGATATTATGAAAACAAAGAAGGCATACATCACAACAAGAACAAAAAGAGATTCATTAAATAGAGGGAATCACAATAGAACTACCTTTTGAATAAGAAATTGAGGAAAATGAAGTGAATAGGCGAGCTCTTAGGGATTTTACTCTATCAGAAACCCAAGGATCCCAAATAAGTATAGCACGGTCGATGGTAAATGCTAATACTCTTGAGATTAAACCATCATTAATCCAAATGGTGCAACAACCTCAATTTGGAGGTAATGCCGTAGAAGATCCTAATACACACTTAGCCACATTTTTGGAGATATATGATACTATTAAAATTAATGGAGTTAGTGACGATGAAATAAGGCCAAGGTTGTTTCCATTTTCGTTGAAGGATAAGGCTAAAATTTAACTACATTCTCATGCACCTATCACTTTTACTAATTGGGATGATTTATCTAAGATATTTTTGAATAAATATTTTCTACCGGCTAAAATGGCTAAACTTAGAATGGATATTACTAGTTTTAGTTAATTAGAGGGGGAATCGTTGTATGAAACATGGGAAAGGTTTAGAGAGTTATTTCAGAAATATCCACATCATGGACTTCCGGATTGGTTCATTGTATAAATTTTCTATAATGATTTATTTTTCTCTACTAAAACGACTATTGATGCAGCCGCAGGTGGTGCTTTAATGGGTAAATCACCTGGAAGAATCTCAAAATTTGATAGAAGAGATAGCGGCCAACAACTAGCAATGGACTAATGAAAGAGATAATCCAAAATGACAAGCAGGTATAATTGAAACTGATGCCATCAATATGCTTAGTACTCAAATGAATAATATGATGTAAATATTACGGCGTCTAACTAAATATGGTCCGAGTTCTTCTACTAATACACATGTTGCTTGTTGTTCCATATGTAGAGGAGCACATGATTCTAACGAGTGTATTGATGTTGAGCAGCCTCAATTTGTTAATAATTACAATAAGAATACTCAAAACAATCCATACTCAAAACAATCCATACTCAAATACATACAATCCGAGGTGGAGAATCATCTCAATTTTGGATGAAAGGAGCAAGGCAATTCTCTAAGGCCAACTAATCCGTCGGGATTCCAACCAAGGTTACAACAGCCAAATACTAAGTCGGATTGGGAGATTGCAGTGCAAAAATTGGCAAAAGGAATTTCAGAGAGACTTGAGCGAATAGAGGGACGGTTGCATCAATTGACCAGAATGTACAGAAATGTTGAGGTCCAGATTGGTCAAATCGCCAATTCTATCAACAATTGAAATCAAGGGGAATTATCGAGTAAAACGAAGGTGAATTCTAGGTAATATATCAAGACCATTACTCTTCGCAGTGGTAAACAATTAGAGGATCCTCTGATGGTAGAAAATGGGGAGAACAATGAGAATAAAAGACAAGGAGATAAGCTAATGAATCAAGAGGTAAACATGGGGAAAGGTAGTAAAGGAAAATCAAAGGAAGAACAACCTACATCTTCCACCACCATTCTGATACCTCCGACGGTTCTATTTTCTCAACAACTCAAACCAAATAAATTTGATAAAGAATTTGAGAAATTTGTAAAAATTTTCAAACAATTACATATTAATATTCCCTTCGTTGATGCTATTTTGTAGATTCCTTCATATGCCAAGTTTCTGAAGGAGATTATGACACGAAAGAGGAGATTGGATGATCGGGAAATGATAACATTAATGGAGGAGTGCAGTGCCATTATACAAAACAAGCTGCCACCAAAATTGAAAGAACTAAGGAGTTTTTCTAAACCTTACACTATTGATAATATTGAATTTTCAAAAGTATTATGTGACCTTGGTGCAAGTGTATCCTTAATTCCTCTAATGGTAGCTAGACAATTAAGGTTGCATGAGTTAAAATGCACTAATATTACCTTACAATTAGCAGATAGATCTATTAGATATCCAATGAGAGTTTTGGAAAATGTGTTGATCAAACTGCAAAAATTTATCATTCCCGTGGATTTTGTGGTATTAGATATGGAGGAAGACATGTCTATGCCGATCATATCTAGTAGACTATTTTTAGCAACTGTGGGCACTATTATTGACGTCAAAAATGGCAAACTTAAATTTCAAGTAGGTGAAGAAGATGTAGCATTTAATTTGAATGAAATGAAAAAGTACCGTTTTTTTACTGATCATGCTTGTTCAATTGACACAATTGATATGTTAACCCAAGGATTGGATCAAATCAATTTTGATGTCGATTCTCTTGAGATTTGTTTATCAAGTGCAAGGATGTTGGGGGAAATTGAGGAAGAAATTAATGCATTGGCCCAATGTTTAAATGCACAACCTCCTTATAGGAAGAGGTGTGTGTATGAAAATCTTGGACAAGGAAAGGGACTTCCACCACTTTCGGAGATACAAGCTCCAAAACTTGAACTCAAGCCACTTCCTAGCCCTTGAAGTATGAGTTTCTTGGTGAAAATGAAACTCTACCAGTGATTGTCAGATTGTCAGTGCTTATTTGGAAGAAGAGCAACTCAATAAGTTGTTAAGAGTTTTAAGGAAGTACAAGAAAGCTATCTGATGGACCATCTCCGACATACAAGAAATTAGCCCTTCTATATGCATAAATCGCATTCTTTTGGAGGAGAATTGCAAATCGGTGGTAGTGCAAAGAATGTTTAATCTGAACATGAAAGAGGTGGTAAGATTAGAAATTATCAAATGGTTGGATGCAGGTATAATCTTCCCTATCTCGAATAGTGTGTAGATAAGTCCTATTCATGTTGTCCCAAAAAAAGGTGAAACTACCATAATTAAAGGAAAAAATGATAGTTTATTCCATCTACACTTGTGGTAGGATGGTGAGTGTGTATTGATTATAGAAAGATAAATGCAGTTACAAAAAAAGATAATTTTTCCCTACCATTTCTTGATCAATTATTGGAGTGTATTGCTGGTTATGAATTTTATTATTTTTTTGATGAATTTTCATGTTATAACCAAATAGCAATAGCTCCTAAAGATCAAGAAAAAACCACCTTTACTTGTTTATATGGCACATTTTCTTTTAAAAAAATGCCATTTGGCCTTTGCAATGCCCCTGCCCCATTCTAGCGCTATATGATGGCAATTTTTTTTGATTATATTGAAAAAATTATGGGGTTTTAATGAATGATTTTTCAGTGTATGGTTCATCATTTGATCATTGTCTTTATAATTTGGATTTAATTTTGCAGAGATGTGAGGAGACAAATCTTGTGTTTAATTGGGAGAAGTGTCATTTTATAGTTCATGAAGAAATTGTTATTCGGCACAAGATTTTATCTCAGGGAATCGAGGTGGACAAAGTAAAAATAGAAGTGATTGAACGAATGCCACTTCTAACTAATGTCAAGGGGATAAGAAGCTTTTTTGGACATGCAGGCTTCTATAGACGTTTTATTAAGGATTTTTCCAAGATAGCTAAGCCATTATGTGATTTACTATACAAAGATACTCCATTTCATTTTGATGATAATTGTTTGATGGCTTTTGATAGATTGAAGAAAGAGTTGATCTCAACACTAATCATCACTTCACCGGATTGGTCCCTTCCATTTGAACTTATGTGTAATGCAAATGATTATGCAATTGGAGCAGCATTAGGTCAACGAAAGGAAGGAAGGTTGCATGTGATCTATTATGCAAGCAAAGTGCTAAATGAAGCACAAATTATCTATGCAATCACGAAAAAGAAGCTTTTGGCTATAATATTTACCTTAGATAAATTTAGATCCTATTTAGTAGGATCTAAAGTTATCATTTATATGAACGATTCAGCTCTTAAATACTTGCTCCATAAAAAAGATGCAAAACCGCGCTTAATTTGTTGGACTCTCTTATTGCAGGAATTTGACTTGAAAATAAAGGATAAAAAGGGATCGGAGAACCTTGTGACAGATCACTTGTCGCGATTAGAATACATCCTTACTCATGATCAAGTTCCAATCAAGGAGAATTTTCAAGACAAATTCGTTCTAACTCTAACTAAATCTCCATGGTATACGGATTTCGCTACTTTTTGGTAAGTGGAGTAATTTCAAGAGAATTCAATTGTCACCAAAGAAAGAAATTTTTGCATGATACTAAAAGCTATTTTTGGGAGGAATCACTACTCTACAAACATTGTGCTAATGATATGGCAAAAAGATGTATTCCTGAGGAAGATGTACGTGATTATTTATATCATTGTCATAAATTAGAAACGGGGTGTCATTTTAGTACTTCTAAGACCGTAGCTAAGGTGTGGCAATCGGAATTTTATTAGCCTACCATGTACCGGAATACTAGGGAATATGTTAAAAGTTATGATGTCTGCCAAAGAATTGAAAATACTTCTAGGAAAAATGAAATGCTCTTAACCATATTTTTAGAAGTTGAGTTATTTGATGTGTGGAGTATGAATTTTATGGGACCATTTTCTAGTTCTTTCAATAATAAGTACATCTTAGTAACGGTGGATTATATTTCTAAATGGGTGGAGGCAATTCTCTCACCTACAAATGATACTAAGGTAGTGTTTAGATTTCTTAAAAAGAACATTTTTAGTCAATTCGATATTCCGAGGCCATAATAAGTGATGAAGGAAAGCACTTTTGTAATAATCAATTTGATTCTTTATTATTTAAGTATGGTTGTAGGCACAAGACATCACAATCATATCACCCACAAGCAAACGGACAAGCTGAGTTAGCCAACCGAAAAATCAAGCTCATTTTGGAGAAAACGGTGAACAAATTAATGAAGCATTGGGCAAGATAACTCGATGTTGCATTATGGGTTTATCGAACGGTATTTAAGACACCTTTGGGGATGTTGCCGTATTGATTAGTATTTGAAAAAGTTCGTCATTTGCCTATAGAGATCGAACATAAAGCATATTAGGTGATTAAAATGATTAACATGGATTTGCATCTTGTAGGTGGGAAGAGACTACTTGAGTTGAGTGAACTTGAGGAACATCGGCTACATGCTTACGAGAATGCAAAAATTTATAAGAAAAAAATGAAATATTGGCACGATAAGTATCTCGTATTCAAACAATTTGAGGTGGGATAAAAAGTACTATTATACAACTCATACCTTAGGTTGTTTCCCGAAAAACTCAAATCAAGGTGATCGGGACCATTTGAAGTCATTCAAGTGTTTCCTTATGGGGCCGTTGAAGTGGTGAATACAAGAAATAAATTGTTCAAGGTCAACAGTCAACGATTAAAACCCTACTTGACTGGTGAAATTGTTCCCAAGGGACTCATATGTCCTTTGGGTGACTTTTCTTCCGCACAATGAGTCAAATCTTTTGAGTCGAGTCAACAACTATAAACAAAAGCGGTAGTTGGGAGGCAACTCAATATTTTTGTTAAAAATGTTAATTTGGTATGATTTTATGTTTAACGCGTGTAATTAAATTAATTTGTTATTTTTGTGTTATAAGTTCGGTAAATAGAAGCAAAGATGACCATTTGAGATGAAAAAGACGAAATTTGATCCAGAAACCCAATCCCTTGATTTGTGTTAAAGATGTATTTGATTCGCTAAAAAGGGGTATAATGCATGTTTTGATTATTATACATGTGCATGTGATGATAATTTTGGCAAAAGAATGATCTAGGATACATTTTGAGTAATTGGGGTACCATGTGTAATTTTCAAAAATTAATATTTCTGCAAAAATTCGTAGAAGAAAATGCGGGTTGCAGTAGAAAGCGTGTTTTTAATTCTGCGAACTTAAGGTAGAAAACGCGACATGAATATGCTACTTGAAGTCGCGTATTCGCAAAGGCGCATTTTCAATTCTGCATGTACAAAGCAGAATACGCGACTTGTTTGAAGATGCGTTTTGTGTTCAGCAAGCAAAAGAAGAAAATGCAACTTGAGCAAAACGCGAGTTGAAGGCGTGTTTTGGTTAAGTCGCATATTCAGTACTTGTACAAAAGTTGAAAACGCAATTTTCCTTCTCATTTTCCTTCTTCATCTTCTTCTTCCAGCCGCGTTTTCCCTCCTCTTCTCACACACAATTCACAAAACTCCATTTTTGCTCCATATCTTTGCTAAAAATCATCAATTCAATACCTTTGGTGCATCTTATAACCTTTCTAACCGATTAAAATCCAACAAAAACACCTCAAAATCGGTTTTAAGAAGATTAAATGCTAGGGTTTCTAGTTTTTAATTTCTTCAATTGGAGATCAATTGGAGGGTGTTTCATAGGATTTTTCACATATTTAGTATCACCAAACATCCTTCTATGTAATTGAGAAAAGTTTTTTCATCAAATTTTCGTATTTTAAAAGTTAATATTTTTTAATTTCCTGAACTTTCTGACATGTTTTAATTTTGAAAGTTTGATGATGTTTATAGATGTTTTTGGTCTCTATTATGCTTGTTAATGGTAATTAAGCATGTTTACCAGTTCAAATGTAACAATTTGATGATTAATAGTTTTTTTTTAAATTTTTAAGTTGCTATATTTGGCTAAAATTAGAAAGTTGGTTTGGAATGTTGTTTAAGTCCTTGGTGATCAATGAGTATGGTACAAAATGGTTAGTTGATGATGTTTTAGTATGTGCATTATGTTTAATGAGAAATTTGGACTAATTTTGTGAGTTATTAGGATAATTTTTGCTTAACCATATTTATAGCTATTTGTGCATTATTGTTACTAATTATCGATTGCTATAATCATGATTAATGCTAATTTTACTGATTGGGATATAATTGTTACATATTTTGATTAAGTTGGTGATTTTGGACAATTTTTGACATGATATATGTCATTTCTCGTATGTCATAATAATGATCGTTTAGTATATTTATTTGATTTCTTATGACTTGGAGGGATGTATTTGTGGTTATTTGAGTCAATTCATGTTATTTATTGTCAAAAATATGAAATGTGTCTTAGTACATGTGAATAATTGAATCCTTTTTATTAGGTATTATGGCTAGGGAAAATCAGGTTAGACAAACTATGAACTGGGTTGAGTTATCTTCGTCAAAGTTGTAGAATTTTGTCTTAGCTTCGAAATGGTATAAATTTCACCCTAATACGATAAGTGTAACTTTAGTTGTGACCAATACACTAAGAGACGTCAAACCTGTCATTTTGTTCTTTGTCTTAAACCTTATTTCCGGTCACCTTTCTAGCTTGGTTTTGTAATTGAATGACATTGAGCTTGTTGAATGGCTATTGTGATGAGATTATCAGTGTGTGACTTTGAGGCTGATATGAGGAAAATAATGAAGCCATAAATGACTGAAAAATAGGTAAATACAAAGGGTGAGCTGCCCAAATTTGCACTCGAAAGTTAGGTAGATATACTCGCAACTTAAGTAGGGATTTGAGGATGAATCTAACTCGGATTGTTTAGGTTATTCGAGCCCTCTTCTGAAATTCGGTCGAAACTTGTACTCTTGAAAAAAATGAAATTTACGACTAATAGAAATACGTTTTTCCCATTTTGTCGACTCAAATGATATTTCAAAGTATAATTGCTTCAATGTTTCACAGTTTGAAGAGCGAGCAAGAATTTTACTACTATTCTCTAAATGAGTTTCAATAACTTGATTCTCGTTAAATGAAACGTTTAAATTTCGAACCTTAGTTAATTTTCAAAACTCTTAAACAATGTTTTCTAGCATATTTGGACTCCAAACACGGAGTAATACCCAAACGTGACCCATAAAGGCACTACATCTTTTGGTGATTACTTCCAAATACCTGATTGAATTTGACACTTGTGTTTAATACTTGACCAATGTGATTACATGATATAAGAGTGGATTGATAGGGCAAGAGTGTACTTTATCACACTTGCCCTAATGTAATTTATTCTTGTTCATTGATTTCAATGGAATTGATATACATGCTTCTAAATTGTATTTTGTCTGGAATTCCAGAAATCCTGTGGTTAGTTAGTCGAGTCGAGCAGGCAAGGGTCTGGTCGATTAGATAACGAACCCTGGGTAATTGGTGACGTCGAGTGAAGTGTTATCTCCTCAACTAATCGGTATACTCGAGAATTACCACCAGTGTTTATCTTGAAGTTCGGGCCCAGTAAGGGGTTTGGTTAGTGGACGGAGATTGGAGTTAAGTGGAGTACTACTGGACTAATTACCTTACTTGAAAGTTGACGGAGTGTCAACTACTATTTGATCAAGCTATGGTGGAACTAGTTTACCAAGGCAACTGTATCCTTTTATGTGAAATACTGATTATGAAATGTTGGCTGTACAAGTATATTGCTCATTTTCTTGACTTGTTATGCTCGCTATTTCACTACTATGTTATATTTACTGTTAATTAATGGTCAATTTACTATTTGGAATAACACTGAGTTATAATTCACTCCATTAGTTTTGTTTTCCTTACAGGGGATACGAGTGAGGGTGAGACGTGTACAGACTAGTGTAGTCTAGTTGTTTTGAATTTTAAAATTATACTCACACTACTACCCGACTACGGTTGTTTGTACTTGGATTATAAACTCGTTAATGTATTTGGGCGTGTATGAGCCTTGTAGTTGGATTTGAACATCAATGTATATATCAAGCTTGAATTTATTGTGTTATTTAATTTCTATGGCTGTAAGTTATTATTTCAAGACACGAGTGAGTGAATCCTGGCGAGAGTTGGGCAGGTGACTCGCTAAACCCTAGGGTACGCCTTAGGGGGAGGTGGGATCGCCACAGATGGTATCAGAACTCCTATCGAGCTCGTGCCGGGAGAGGGTTCTCGGACTGTGAGGATTGGCTTGTTAAGTGTGAAACAAATGTCTATTGTTGGGGACCTTAGATATGTATATTGGGTAGGAATCTCAAAAGTGGTTGATTTCTTCTTGAGTCTAACTAATTCGAGTGGTGAATTATCATATTTACGGATTCCTGTACCCGAGTACCAAAGAGTGATACCTTTATGATAAGTTAATATCCCGAGTAATAGGAGAATAAGTCTGGATGCCGAAAGCCAAGACACGGGGAATACGAATAATCTGGACTTGGGATATATCGAAGATATTAGTGAGATTTGGACCCTTATTATTCACGTGTACGTACTTGGTTGTATTTCTTCACGTTTTGATTAAGTGTAGTGCTTGAGCAATACCTAGGGTTAATGTCCCATAGGATATATGAATTATTATGATATGGATATAAAGAAAGTATGTTATTTTCAATATGTTCTATTATTTTTTGTTTTATGATTTGAAAATACTTTTATCAAACTTTATTGTGCTTATACTGATATAGGCTATTGTTCAAAAGAGGTATGGCAGGTAGACGGAGCCAATGACGTGGAACTAACCGAAGATGCGGTTCTAACCGTGGTCGTGGGGGTAGATAGACACAGGAACCGGTGCAAGAACCAAGGGAGAAAAAAGGTAAAACAATTGAACCGAAATCTGGACCCCGAGTAGAAGGGGGGATCAGTAGCAACGGCAATTCAGCAGATGACTAATATCTTTACTCGTTTGGTAGAGCAATAGGGTCAAGCCCCTGTGAATCAACCTAGGGATCCTGATATGGGGCAAGATAGGGCCTTAGAGAGATTTCAAAAATTCTCTCCTCTTAAATTCCTGGGAGGACCAGACCCTGAGACAGCGGAGAGATGGTTAGAAACCATAATCAATATATTCACCGCTTTAAACTATGCAGAGGATAGGCAAGTGCAATTTCTATTTTCCAGTTTGAGGGTCCAACGAGGGTTTGGTGGAATGTAGTTAGAACTAAGTGGGAGAGGAAGGGAATCGCATGGACCTGGCTGAACTCTGTGCGGGAGTTTAACGAAAAATACCTCCCACCTATCGTCCAGGAAAAGAGAGAAGACGATTTTATTAAACTCCGTCAGAGAACTTTAAGTGTATCTGAGTAAGAGACTCAATTCACTAAACTATCGAAGTTTGCTCCCGAATTGATAACTACGGAGCAAAGGAGGGTTAGGAGGTTTGTACAGGGACTCAATGTGGAAATACAGGAGGCCTTGGCGACGGCACAAATTAATACTTTCACCGAGGTTCTTGAGAAAACCCAGAGAATAGAAATTGCTAGGACACAAGTAAGGACTTTTCATACAAAATGGGGAGGTGCACTTGGTGGAAGTCAAGGGCAGAAACAAGGTGTAGATATGCCACCCCCCAAGATAGGTCGAGGAGATAATGGTGAGAAAATTTCTGGGACACCTAAAGAAGTTACTCCAAGAGGAGCCCCAGGTGGAAGGGAACAAGCAAGAAGTGCCTCGCAGGGAGGTCAAACCTTAGTTTCTCGAGTATTTTGTGGGTACCATGAAAAAACCAACCACACAGAGGATAATTGCTGGCGAAAGGTTCGAAAGTGTTTACGGTGTGGAAGTCCTGAGTATCAGATCGCCAATTGTCCATTGATTGGTGATACCCAGCCAGTCGACAAATCAAACCCTAAACAACCGAATGTAGGAGGGGAAAAATCCAAGGTGCCAGCCAGACTGTATGCCTTAGACCACCAAGGTACGATTTATGATGTCCATTGGTTGACTAAAAGTTTTGTTAATGGTGAGACCTAGAAGCTAGAAAAGAACATGCAAGGAAAATACCCTGAGATATTTACGACTGAATATATGAATTTTGAGGTTGAAATTCTTTTAAGGGGAAGAGAGTGTGAGGACTTGTAAAATCCATTATATTTTCTTTAAAATTCCCTTTTATTTGGAATTTATCCCTTTCTAATAGCCTTACTACTCATTCACTCCACAATAAGTGTAAACAAACATAGAATCAAGGGTTTTTCCTTTCGTTTTCTCGTTAGCGTAAATTAAGGTTTTTACGTCTTTTGAAAGTGTAATTATTCGGTACGGAGTGTGTATTAAATTTAGTATCTAAGAGTGAGTTTTAGATGATGTTAAGTGTATGATTAGAAGTGATAATAATAAGTTAGTGAATCATAAGTTAAAACCCTAGTATACGCGATTTAAGGAAAATCGACTTGGACTGACGGGTATTGTTCACTACCAATTGAACACATCACTTGACCACAATTTCATTAACTTAATCTCATTGTTATTAGAGCCAAAATATCAGCCCTTAATCAGTTTTTACTGGCCGAAATTCTTGACTACAAAACCAAGGAAAAGGAAAAAAATTGAGAAAAGATCATGGAGTGACACTTGGAGAACATCTAACCACCTTTGACCAAATTCAAGTCCAAGTTTCTTATCTTTCTTGGACTTCATTCTTCACTCATTTTTCTTCCATGGTGGCCGACTCTTGAGGGAGCAAAAAGAGAGAAGAAACTTTACTTTCATCTTGGAGTTTAGCTTAGTTTGAGTGAAGAATCAAGAATCCAAACCGGTTAATCCTTTCTTTGAATACCTGAGAAGCTTGGGGTGCTAAAAGCTTTACAAGGAGAGGTGGTGGATTTCTCTTGCAAACATCTAAGTGAGGTATTATGGCTGTCCATCTTATTTCTTCCCCTTAATCTTGCTTAAGTTGTGTAGCAACTTATATTTGTGGCTAATGAGTGCTATTTGAGTAGTTTTGATGATTATGGTGGATTGTGAGTTAGGGTTTTAAATTGTTCAGCTGTATTTCTTATTATTTAGATAGAATATGATATGAATAAGCTTAGATAAGGAGTTGGAGTAGTGGTTCTACACATGAATAAGAGGTTATACCTTGAAAGTATTAAATTCCAGCTTTAAATACTTGGGATGCCCTGTTTTGACCAGTTTCATTCGGCCATGATAGAGGTTGAATTGGGTTTCGATTAAAACATAAAAGTTGTAGGAAATAATATTTTATAGTTTTCTGTAAAATTTCAGCTCAATCAGAGCACTGTAGCACATGAAATGACAAAAATACCCTTGACTGCCATAGGTAGAGTTTTGCGGACAGTTTTGACATTTTATCATTTTGGCTTCATTTTTTTCACCTTGATCCGTATTAAATTAGCATTTAGCCAAAACACAAAATTTGTAATCCTATGTTTTAGCTTTCCAACGCATCTGAAAACGCCTCAATCGGACTTTTGTAGCATGAGTTATTGTCATGTGAACCCGGTGCTGTTAACCAGCCTGACAGTGAAATTCTGATTATGTAATCTGTAAATTCGACCTGGATAAACTGTGAACTGGATTGAGTTGTCTTCGTCAAAATTGTAACCCTTTGTCTTAGTTTCAAAATGGTGTAAATTCTCTAAGTATAGCTTCGGTTGTGATCAATACGCTAAGAGACGTCAAACCTATCATTTTGTTCTTTGTCTTAAACATTATTTTTGATCACTTTTCTAGTTTGGTTTTGTAATTGAATGACATTGAGCTTATTGAACGGCTCTTGTGATGAGATTATCTGTGTGTGACTTTGAGGCTAATATGAGGAAAATAATGAAGCCATAAATGGCTGAAAATTAGGTAAATACAAAGGGTGTGCTGCCTAAATTTGCACTCGAGTGCTAGGTAGATATACTCGTGAGTTAAATAGGGATTTGAGGACAAATCTAACTCGGATTGTTTAGGTTATTCAAGCCCTCTTTTGTGGAGGTATATAAGTTGGAATTCGGCTGAAACTTGCACCCTTGGAAAAAATGAAATTTACGACTAATAAAAATACGTTTTCCCATTTCGTTGACTCAAATGATATTTCAAAGTATAATTGCTTCAAAGTTTCACAGTTTGAATAGCGAGCAAGAATTTTACGACTATTCTCTAAATGATTTTCAATAACTTGATTCTCGTTAAACGAAACATTTAAGTTTCGAACCTTTGTTAATTTTCAAAGCTCTTAAACAATATTTTCTTGCAGATTTGGACTCCAAACACGGAGTAATACCCGAACGTGACCCTTAAAAGCACTACGTCTTTTGGTGAGTGCTTCCAAATATCTGATTGAACTTGACACTTGTGTTTAATACTTGACCAATGTGATTACATGATATATGAGTGGATTGATAGGGCAAGAGTGTACATTATCGCACTTGCCCTAATGTGATTTATTCTTGTTCATTGATTTCAATGTAATTAATATAGATGCTTCTGAATTGTATTTTGTCGGGAATTTCAAAAATCCTGTGGCTAATTAGTCGAGTTGAGCTGGCAAGGGTCTGATTAATTAGATAACGAACCCTGGGTTGTTAGTGATGTCGAGTGGAGTGTTATCTTCTCGACTAATCGGTATACTCGAGTATTACCATTAGTGTTTATCTTGAAGCTCGGGTCCCTAAGAGGTTTGGTTGGTGGATGGAGATTGGAGTTAAGTGGAGTAATACTGGACTAATTACCTTACTTGAAAGTTGACGGAGTGTCAACTACTATTTGATCAGGTCATGGTGGAACTGGTTTATCAAGGCAATTGTATCCTTTTACGTGAAATACTGATTATGAAATATTGGCTGTACAAGTGTATTGCTCATTTTCTTGACTTGTTATGCTCACTATTTCACTACTATGTTACATTTACTATTAATTAATAGTCAATTTGCTATTTGGAACATCACTGAACTATAACTCACTCTGTTAGTTTTATTTTCCTTACAAGGAGTACGAGCGAGGCGTGAGACGTGTACAGACTAGCGTAGTCCAGTTGTTTTGAATTTTAAAATTGTACTCACGCTAGTACCCGACTAGGATTGTTTGTACTTGGATTGTAAACTCATTAATGTATTTGGACGTGTATGAGCCTTGTAGTTGGATTTGAACACCAGTATTTGTAAGTCGTGACCCCTGTGGTCCCACTTTTATGGATGGTGAAACACAACAGGGGGAACCAAAGATACAAATAGGCAACAAGGAGATTAAGCTAAAGATGATAGTGAATTTTGAGTACCTAAAAGGAATAAAATGTCTGAGGCATAGGATGACTTCGACGATTTGGAAGAAAATGGCTTATATTATGGCATATATAAACATTGTGACAAGAAACTAAACCGGGGCAAAACTAAACAAACCAACAGAATGTGGAGACATCGAGAAAACTATGCCGTTAGAAAAGCCAAAGGCCAAGCAGCAGACAAAGATAAACATTTAGCAGCCAGAGGAGCATTTTCCAACTATACCAGCATTGCACATAGGCAAATTCAATATGGAAGCAATGAAACAGGCTGTTTCACATTGGATCTTGATGCATGAGCACGCATTCACAATTTTAGAGGAAGAGGGTTTCAACCTAATCATGAAAACATAGGGTGGCCAGAGTGGTAAAAAATCTCTCAAATAACAGCTAAAAAGGATTGTACACAGGTGTATAACATAGAGAAAAAGAAGTTGAAGAACTCGCTGAGACATGTACACAAAGTGAGCTTGACCACCGATATGTGGAAATCAAAAAATCAAAAAATTGAATACATGGTAGTGACCAAGCATTGGATTGATGGAAATTTGAAGCTTCAAAAAGAAGTGTTTAATTTTGTTCATATTCCACCACTTTGTCGAAGAATTGAGATTTCGAATGTAGTTTTTAACTGTGCAAAAGAATGGGGAATTGAGGGAAAATTTTCCACTATTTCCGTTGACAATGCCTCGAACAATGATGTGGCTGTGACATTGTTGAAAGATGATTTCGGTAGATGCAAGAAGTTGTTGGGTGAAGGAAAGCTATTTCATTTCATTGTTGCGCCTATGTCAACTTATGGTTCAAGATGGCCTGAAGGAGATGGCAGAAATTTGTGAAAATATCCAAGATAGTGTGAATTTTGTGAACAAGTCTGATGATAGGCCATTGCTATTTACAAAAATTGCTCTACACTTGCAAATTCTTGGGAAAAAATTGCTCCATAATTGTAGGACAAGGTAGAATTCAACATGTGAAATGTTGAGTCGTGATGTAAAATATAAGGAGGTTTTTCCTCATTTCCAAGTTTGAGAGTCCCTTTATGAGTTGTGTCCATCTTCAAAGGATTGGGAGAAAGTTGAGAAAGTGTGTACCAGTTTAGAGAAGTTCTACACAGCCACACACATAATTTTGAGGAGTGAGTATCTAACCAGCAACCTATTCCTCCCAGAGGTTCTAAAGGTGAAGAAACTCTTGGATGCACGAGTGGATGATGAAGATGATTTTGTCTAGGGTATGATTTCAAGTTTGACAAATACTAGCACGAGTGCAATTTATTGTTGTCCATTGCAGCTATCTTGGATCCAAGATAGAAAATGCGAGTAATAGAGTTCGCTTTCCCTAAGATGTATTCCACATATAAAGCTCAAGAGATATCACAAAAGTTTGAAAAAGGCATCTTTGACCTTTATGACGAGTACGTTGATATGGCTTCAAGTGTAATTGTGGGGACAGATTCTTCAATAAATGCTACATCTTCTATCTAGGGTCGACCTCGAGCAAGTGCCGAATATTGGGATGATTTGGATTAGCATTGTGGTGAAATCGAGTCTAATGAGCCCTACAAGAGCAAGTTGGTGGATTACCTAGACAAGCCCCACCAGTCTACTCAACAAAATCCAAAGGATTTCAACTATTTAGATTGGTGAAGAATCAACCAGTCAGCATGCCCAGTACTCTCTCAGTTAGCCGTTGATGTATTGGCTATTCCTAACACTACCGTTCCATCTGAGGCCACCTATAGTGCTGGAATTAGGGTGATTGATTCCTATTGTGTTTCACTTGCTCTTGATACCGTGCAGATGTTAATGTGTGCGGGCAATTGGGGTAGAAATTTACATGGAGTCAAAAAAAATTGAAAGTTATGCCTATACAATTTTGTCATTGCAAACATAAATTAGTATTTATTAGTTTGTTTGCTAATTTTATAGCAATATGTTTATTTGCATATCCACCACCTAAATGTAGCCATAGAAAGCTCTCAAAGCATATGAGCTACCCAATGTTTGAAGTTGCATAAGAAGCAAATAAAATGCTGGAAATCAAGTCCATCTTGCATGTGCATTCTGTTTTTCTTGTTCTTTATCTGCTTTAAGTTGTGTTCAAAGTTTAAATTTAAATTGCACATAAATGGGTTATTTTTCATTTGTGTATGATCAAGTGTTGTGGACTGTACGCTGAAGTTTGAAGTTGCATAAGGAGCAAACAAGCTCCTTTTTAGGGAGTGGCATAAGGAGTTTAAATCTTTTTAGTTTCAGCATGCATGTAGTTTTTCTTTTTTGGGGGAATCTGCCTACCCTTTTGTTTCTTTATTGCTGAATTTCTGAATTTAGAAGCTAGAATTCTAGAATCTAGATCATGGTCATACTTTGTATCTGCTTATTGGTTGGAATCTATTGAGAAGGTCCTAAAAACTGGTTATCACTGTATCACATGCGTTTGTTTTTGATTATTTTGATCATAGCCATACTTGATGTAGTTGTCCTTCAAAGTTCAAAGAAGCAACGACATGCTTCTAAGTCTTGTCCATTTGCTTGGATCCAAGACTTTAATTGGCTGCACCTCTTGTTACATTATGTTGCATTGCAATTCATCTTGTTCGATCGATATTAATGTACTCTAATTAGAATGTTTAGTGCAACTTAGTTTACTGTTTAGCACAAATTAGTAGTGCTGCATTTCAGATTCAAAGCCTAGATTCTTTAGATTATTAGGAATTGTGCAGGAAAAGGGCGAATTAATAAGTGACTGTTAGGGCAGGAGTGTTTTGTCGAGCTCAAGTACTCAACTCGATATTGAGCTCGAATAGCATATCGAGCTCACTCAAGTCTAGTTCGAGTCTTCTTTGCTATCTTCAAGTCGATCTCAATCCTTAAAGTCGATCTCAATCTTTATTTTTCAAGCTCACTCAAGATCAAGCTATGATTGTTTGAGTTGAGTTCAAACTTGAGTACTGAGCTATTCAAGCTCGACTCAACTCGATATCACCCATAAGTGGGAAGTATTAGACACTTTCCACTATAGAGGGATCCGTGATGCGAGCGTGATCCTAACTCAAAAGAGGATCTATTTTTGGTCTAACCTAACTATAATTTGCTTGGGGACCCAATTGGTAGTGGAGTTAGAATTGAAAATTTTTGTGTTGGATAAGAAGTTTAAATATTCTTCTTTCCTAACCTAAATTCTCCTTCTGCCCTTTAAGCTTCCTTGTAAATAGAACATCTTCCTCTTCAAGGGGGAGACCAATTAGTCTTTTGGTTTCCGCGTGACTTTCTTTCTTTGCTTTTTGTGTGATAAGTATCTTAAAAGAATTTTGTTGCAGAGTTTTTCCTCTGTTAGGGTAATTTAGTGAGAGTTTTTTTTTTTTTTTTGCTATCTTATGAATTCCTAATGAGAGTGATTTTAGTTTTCTATTTCTTTTTGTAGATCTAAGTTTTAAAAATAAAAAAGGAATTAGTTGTCAAATTGGGGATTTTTTAGATCCATTTCGTCATATCTCACCATTATATCTAAGATTAAATTAGTTGATTAGTAGATTCGATGGTTGAAATATTCACCGGCATTCTTAGAGATGCAATGTTCCATTTCATGTTTGGGTATGTTTGGAGCTTCATAGTGAAAATTATTATTAATTTGTTAGATTTGTAATATTCATTGTTCTTCAAATATATAGTACTTGTGTATGTATGACACGCTAATTTTATTATTCAACGAAATTATGATGTGCTTTATTTTTTTTTTTTTAAAAAAAGGGAATATTGGTTGGGGGCCCAAATCCAACCCAAGGCCCAATCTCATGGGGAACCAAGTACACCCAGACATGATTAAACTCATCTGGTTCCTAAGTTGGGATACTTGAACTCTGGACGTCATTCGGGCCTGAACATTTAGTCTTTTTGCAAACTAGAGTGATAGGCAATTGGCCCCAATTTACTTGGAACGGACATTGGCTTTGGATTTAAAAACAAAAAAAGAAAAGAAAAGAAAAGAAAAGAGTGATAGGTTGTTGGCAAAGAGTTAACTGCAATTATGGAAGTAAAATTAGCAATTAAAGAATGAAATATGGCTATCAATTAAAAGACTAAATTAAATGCCACGAATCTTCAATCGGAGAGTCCTTAATAAGCTAAAAAACAAAACGATCTTAAGTTACCTTTTTCTACATTTGGCAATTTCTTAGGCTACTAATTTACTACCTTTTTTCTTGGCAAAAAGTCCACGATATAGTAACTCATAATATTACCATTTCTTTAATTTGCAGTGCCAAGATACCAAAATCTACCGATCCTTGATTCCAAACCTATGTATAAATATCCACGAATCTGCAGTAAAAAAAAAACCTCTCTTATACAGAAGCAATTTCTTTCCATAGACTGAGAAACCTTGTTAACGTTGTTGTTCAGCGATGGAGGAGACGACAGTTGTGAAGAGAACAACCACTGGTCGGCGAACCACTGGTCGACGAAAGATTGAAATCAAGAAGATTGAGGAGAAAAACAAATTGCAAGTCACGTTTTCGAAGCGCCGCAAGGGTTTGTTCAAGAAGGCTGCGGAACTAAGCGTTCTATGTGGTGCAGATGTTGCCATTCTTGTTCAATCTCCAGCAGGCAAAGTGTTCGGCTTTGGTGGCCGTGCATCGATCGACACCATCATTGATCGGTATCTTGCCGGGAAAGCATCAGGTTCTTTCTACAATGCTGTTGCTAATCAGATTCAGCAGCAGCAGCAAGATCAGGAGGAGAAGGAGAAGATTTTGGAGATCATGAAAAAGATTGAGATTGAAAAGGCGAAAGAGAAGAGTTTAATGCAGAACAAGGGTGACAATTCAAAAGGGTTTTGGTGGGAACAGCCTATTGATAATCTTGACTTGGAGGAACTTCTTGAGTATAAGGCTGCTATGGAGATTCTGAGGAAGAATGTTTTGGCCAGAGCCGATGAGATGGCTGCTGCTGCTGCTAACAACATTGATGCTGCCAAAAATAATGTTGCTGCTAACAACAATTCTGCTGCTAACAACAACTTTGCTGCTAATAACAATGCTGAATCTTCATCAGGTTTATTCATTCCCAATGTTGCAGTTGATAGCTTTGGTGGGCTTCCAGTTATTCACTGTGAGTCTGATGATGGTGGTGGTGATGATGATGATAAGGAGGAGGAGAAGGATGATAACATGAATGCCAATGTTAAGGCTTCTGCTGTAGAGAATCTTAACGTAGAAACAAATCGTCATCAGCCCTTAATGTTAGGAAATCCTAAACTCGAAAGTACTGATGATAGTGATGTGCTCTTCATGTTTGAGAATCCTAACCCTGAAATTGATATCAATCGGCCCTTAATGTTAACGATACCTAAGCTCGAAATTGTTGACAGTGATCAGCCCTTAATGTTTGAGATTCCTAGCCCGGAGACTAATAACAACCTGCTCCTGATGTCAGAGAATCCCAACCCTCAAACTAACAGTGATCAGCCATTGGTGTTGGAGAATCCTATCACTGAAACTAATGGTGAAGTTGCAGAAGTTTCAGAGAATCCTAACCCTCCGAAAACTCGTTCTTAGGATCCAGAGCTTGAGTGATTATATTAATCTGATGGTTTCTTTTAATTAGTATTAATTTCTCTTCCTGTTTTTATAGTCTTTGGGAGGTGAACTGGTTTTCACCTTCAACTACGTGCGTTTGTCATTTGTTCTTGGAATTCTGTTAGGACAAAATTATTGATAAACTCGGTTGACTATTGCATTTTATGGTTATACATTCCTCTGTTTTCATTCTGTTTATTGCTTATTTGTTTGTCTTTATCTTGTTTTTTTACTTAAATACGCACGTTTCTTGGAATGATGGGAACGGTGGAAAGTTGTAATCTCTCATCCCTTTCCAGTGGATAATATGGGAAGATTAGATGTATGGAAAATACATAAGTTTGTAAAACGTGGATAATGTTCTAATATAATCACTATTTCAATTTAATCCTAACCTAATACACAAATTTTAGATACATCCACCCCTGAAAAGTAAACACTTGGGGTTTCTTAAAATCTAATGCATTTATATCTCTGATTTTGAATAGTATACTTATTACTATCCATTTGTACCCTTTTCTTTATTAGTTCTTCTCTGCTTGTGATAATTCGGGGACAAGTTTTAGTTCTTTAGAACTTGACTCCATATTTGTAATCCTTTCCTGCTTTTTCAGGGATACAGGTGAATGAAGGTTAAATTTATGATCCTAAATTTATACCCTAATGCAGATAGAGTGCTGCTAGTATCAACTTTCACTTTTTTCTGTACTTAACATTTTTAAGTTCTTTTTTTTTCTTTAACATTTCTAAGATTGTCTTCTTATGGTTAAATCAGTATGATTTGAAATCGATCAGCCCAAATTTCAATCCCTAACTTTGTCTAAACCTAGGCACCGCAGGAAACTAGAGTTCCGTTTGAATGGTTGTTTTCTGAAGAGGTTTCTATAAAAGATTTCACTTTTCCAAGTAAATGTGTATGTGGGTTAAATGTGAAATTTTTCATAAATATGTTTATAAACACTACGGAACCTTGTTTGACAAGAAATTTGTGCATCCTAAATTGTACATTTATTGCATTTCTTACAAAATTTGATGCACTGTCAAAGAAGAACTTTGGTGTATGCATAAACTTTATACTTCTTTTGTCACACTTTGATAGATTTGATTTTTTTTTTTTTTTTTTTGCATGCAGCTTAAGAAAAGTTAGTTAATTTTGTTGAAAAAATAAACCTAGTTTACTATTTTTCTAAGACATCCTTACATTAAATGGAGCATGACTAATTAGCTTTACACTAAATAAGTTAGATTATACTGAGTAACAAACTACATTAAACAATGGCATTTTACATAAATTGTAAGTTAACTACATTTCTCAATTGGAAAGTGGATTATAATTTGGGATAGAAGAAAAAGAAAACAAGCCTATCAAAATGGAATGAATGGAGTAGTAGAGGTGACAATTTCCGACAACCCCTGAAAACACGACACGAATCTAACATGAAATTAATAGGTTTGGGTTGAGGTTTCGCGGGTTTGGGTCAAAATCGGGTCGAACCCGATGGATCCGAAAAGAAAACAGGTCAAATTTGGGTCAACATGTGGGTGACCTAATATAACTCGATAACCCGTTTACGAATTAAAAATAATTTAATAAACATAAAAATTATTTTATCTAACTAAACTAAATTATTCTTTTTTCCAAAGGCATTAATCACTTAATCCTAAATGAATTTATTTAACTTGTGTGAAGTTGAAAGTATTATATTTGGACAAATAATGTATTATATTATGTTTTACTTTTATACTGTTTTAATTTATTTTATATTTGGTTTGGAATAAAACACTTTTATGGTGTTTTAATTTATTATAGATTTGGTTTGAAATTATTTATTTAAATTTTTATTATTGGATTATGTGATTAGTCTTGTACGAAATTGGTTTTATTAGAAATTACAGTGGTAAATTAATAAATTAAAATTAAGTTTCGAGTCGACCCGTCAACCCGAAATTTTCAAGTTCGTGTCAAGTATTCTGACCTGTTTCGGGTTGGCGGGTCAAGTTCGGGTCAGCGGATTTTCTGTTACACCCGAGTCTCAACCCGACCCGCCAACCGGAAGCGAACCCAATTGCCACCCCCGAGTAGATGCATACCAATTTAATGTATAAATATAACGTGATTTGTAATTATATGCCCAAAAACAAGTAATACATAACTGACCAACCTTATTGTAACTGACCAACCTAATTGTACCTCCTTAATGCCCTCCCTCACCCTCCCCAGTACTAACGTCTTAAAATTGTTATTTTAAAGAAATGCTCTTAATTGTCAGTTGTTCTTTTAAAAGTTATATCCACAAGAAGATGGGAAACCCTTACATATAAGGTACACTCTTGGGCAAATAAACATAGCATACTGTTACAATTTTTTTTTTCTTTTTTCATCGTACAAAAGATAAGGCAGCAAGTAGAAAAAATCTCCAATCCTGCTCAGAAATTCCATTTCTAATCCTTCACCAAATTCTTTCAGAAAGTATAGATACATTTTATAAGGTCCCATTTCTTGATTTCCCTGCCCTGGATGTAGCTTCTTCATGACTCAATTTACCGAAGACTAATTTGTGATTAAAAGAAAAAAGAGAAGAGAGAGAGAGGGATGTGAAATAATCTGATTTTTTTATCAGATCAAATATTCTAGGCACTGCACTAAGCAATTTGTTGTACATATATCGTATCTTATTTATTTATGTTAACCTGGCATTCCAGGAATTTTCACATTAGAGAATATGGCCTTTCCGCAAGAATGAGATGAGGAACCTGGATGCTCCATGCGCTCAATTCTCAATTGGTCCAAATAGTTATATGAATTAATCTTTTCTACATTGTTAGTGTATATATACACTATCAGTGTCTGGATTTAGATATCTGTGTCGCATTATCTCAATTTAAATTGAAATATTAAATTTTGTATGTATAGCATACGTCTAAACTGCAAGTGTATATACTAATAGCATATAAAAGATTTGTCCTAATTATTTTTGCCTAAATAAGTGCATCCTGTAATTTGACATAACATTAAGGCATTTGCATCGTCAGTTGCTTGAATAGTTACATTTGCCTAAGTAAGTGCATCTTGTAGTTTAACACAATTTTAAGGCATTTTGGATTATAATCAACAATTTCTTTGGAATCCCATCTTTGAACGAAAACAAGGTCTGTTAAATTCGTTCTGCAGTCTGGACATATTTGTAAATCAAACCCATGATGGCTTCTGATATCTAAGTATTTTCGGCGATATATTTGATATTCCAGGAAGATACGAATGTAACTTGAATCCAAGGAGAATTTGTATCCATCATTAATTCTTCCTTCATTCTTGGGTAATAATCCCTCTCAGCCGCGTTGACTTGACCAAGTAGGCTCGTATTTGAAGAATTCTGGTCAACCTAATCATTTTGCTTGTTAAAATTTGATAATTGGCTTAAATTGACCAGGGATGGATTGGGGGCTGCTGTCCCCCATTTTTGTCATATTGCCTATGTATAATGGTTCAAGTTGCTGCCATAGGGTCTGAGGGTGCTCACCTCGGCCACCCCTCTGTTGCCGAGGTTAACCCCGTTCGCCCCTCATCAAGCACGGTCAGGTCCCGCACACGACCCATGAGTTCGGCCAGATCTTTGGTCGAACCATTTGGGTGACCTCCAGACTCCCACCTCGGCTGCACGCTGATGATGTCAGCACCTCTGACACCGCCCAGAGCCAGTGCTTTATCTGAAAAGTACCGGATGTTTTTAATGGCTACTACGTAAGACTCCCCGTCACCCTGCCTAGGCGGCTACAGTGTCAGAGTCAGACCTCCTTACAGGGAACAGAGCCGTAATGCCAGGATATGGGTCCCACCAGCATGAGCCCCCGTCCTACCTTTCACTTCCACTCTATAAATACTCTCCATGCACTCCCAACAAGTAAGCACACTGTTCATTCTCATATACTATTATTTCTCTCGTTCTCTTACTAACTTGATCGTCGGAGTGATCCCAGGGGAGAAGCCCCGCCATCCACTTCGAACAAGTGAATTCACCTCACCTCATTTTAGAGAGAACTGATTTAGGTCGGACCAACAACCCACCAAAAATCACCTCTTCAATTGGCGCCGTCTGTGGGAATGAGATTACTGCTAAAATGAGATCCACGCGCTCTAGAAGCGGGAGAGTCCCCTCGACCTGGGTTGGGCAAACCTCGTGAGCCCAGCAAGGTCGCATTTCTGAAGAACAAGAGTCCCCAAGGACCCAACCCAATAACGAAGACGCCATGGCCAAGATGGCCGAGTTCGTAGCCGACAATCCTAACATTTTCGAGGAACTAGGGAGATACTTCAAGAGGCAGGGGAAGGAAAAAACCGAATCCTCTAAGAGGAGATCGGCGAAGTCCCCTGAGGTACTTTCCGGGGAGGACTCCGACGAGGGGCACTTCTCTCGGAGTACTTCCAGGCGCGCCTCTTCCAAGGCGACCTCTAAAATTGCCTCTTTTTCCCGAGCATTTTCCCGGGGTCTACTAGGAAAACGAGTTGAGGGCCCACCTCGGCGTCCTGGAGGCTTAGCAGTCGACTATATGAGGGTTCCGCCCTTTATCGACGACATCAATGGGGAAATGGTGCAACCAAATTTTAAATTCCCAACCTTGCAATCTTATGATGGCCGAGATGATCCCGATGATCACCTCCGCGCCTTCATGTCTGCATTTCGACTCTATTGCGTCCCCGACGCCGTGATTTGCCGAGCTTTCCCCATTTTCCTGCAAGGGACAGCCCGAAAATGATTTTGGGGCATAGAACCGAGGACCATTTTTTCGCTGGACGAGTTGATAGACCGGTTCATCCACCGCTTCGTATCGTCTCGCCCAATTACGAAGATTTCAGCTTACCTCTTGAACCTGCAGCAGGGTCCCGGCGAGTCACTGCGCTCGTATATGCAGAGGTTCAATGAGGAAAATGTGCAGATACCTGATCAGAATGAGCAGGTAACCATAGCTGCCTTCACCAACGGGTTGATTGCGGGGATCTTCCATACTGAGATACATCGGGATTACCCCCGCACACTTCGGGAACTCTGGGAACGAGTAGACCAAAGAATCCGAAGTGAGGACCTAAACCGCATGAAGCGAGAAGCTCAAGCTGCTCGTACTGGGCAAGAGTCCCGGAGGAAAAAAAACACCGGCCGAAATGAACAAGACCCAAGTGGCTCATCGAACCAATTCCGAGACCGCCGGAGTGTCTTCAATCGGATCGTAAAAGGCAGGTCGTCCACCTCGGACGCCGAACTGACACCGCTCAATTCCAGCAGGTCTCACGTCTTGGCGGTGATGAGGCAAAATCACTTCAGCCGAATCTCTCCTGAGATCCCGGGGAGGAGAGATAAGAGGAACTCCAACCTTTATTGTGCCTACCACCGAGATGTCGGACACGAGACCGAAGACTGCAACGATTTGATGCGAGAAATCGAGAACTTAATCCGCCAAGGATACTTGAAGCAATTCGTCCGCAAGGATGGAGCCCTCAACCGAAGCGCCTCCCACCGGGAGAGCCGGGACCCTGGCCGAGAAGACAGGCGAGACACCAAGATTCATTGCTGAGGTCCCGAAAACCGCAGGCAGGACCAGCGCCCACCGCGTGACGGATCACCGAGCTATGGCCCTAACATCGCCAGGGTGATCAACACAATCGCGGGTGGCCCAACGGGAGGAGACAGTCAGAACTCCCGGAAACGGACATACCGCCAGGCCGGCATGGAGACGGCTGAGCCGAGCTCCCGGTTTTCCGAGGTGATTACCTACGGTCCCAGCGACCCTGTCCCTGCTGCCTCCAGCAATCATGAAACTCTAGTGATCGAAGTTCTCACCTATAATTAAATAGTCAAAAAGGTCTATGTTGACTCCGGAAGCTCGATAGACGTCTTGTACTACCGAACTTTCGAAAGTTTGAAACTGACCAGAAAGCAACTCAGTTCTGTCAGAACTACTCTTGTCGGCTTCGGGGGACACGTCGTCCACCGGGAGGGCATGGTGACCCTGATGGTGACTATCGGGCGTCATCCCCGCTGCCGAACTGTGCCTGTCAGCTTTGCGGTGGTCAGAACAGACTCTTCTTACAACATGCTGATAGCCCGACCCACGCTTAACGCTTTGAGAGCTGTCTATTCTACCTACCACCTGAGTTTCAAATTTCCAACCACTGCGGGGGTGGCTGAGATGAGCAACGACGTGAACGCTGTCCGGGAATGCTACCTCGCCACCATCCAGGCAGCAGTCACTCCCCGGACCGCATCAAGAGCTGAAGAAAAGAGGCCAGCGGTCCTCTCCATAGACAGTATCGATCCTTAGAAGGCCGGAGAGCCCAGCAGGCTTGAGCCCGGGGATGAGGTTGAGCAAGTGGTCTTGGATGAGGCGAGACCTGACCAAGTGATCCAAGTGGGGGCCGGACTCCCCTCTCCCCTAAAGGAAGAAATGATCTACTTGATAAAGGACCATCGAGACGTTTTCGCGTGGTCCGCTGATGAAGTGGTCGGAGTGCCACCCGAACTCATGATCCATCAGCTCAACGTTAATCCACAGGCCCGCCCTGTGAGGCAGAAACGAAGGCACTTCGGTTCCGAACGTAGCAAAGCCATATCCGATGAGGTCGACAAGATTTTGCCCGCCAAGATGATCCATGAGATCCAATACCTCACCTGGCTGTCCAATCCAGTCATGGTCAAAAAGGACACCGGAGGATGGAGAATGTGTGTGGATTTCATCGACCTCAACAAGGCCTGTCCCAAAGATTGCTACCCTCTGTCGAGAATAGATGCTCTCGTCGACTCGGCAATAGGACACGAGGTCCTCTGCTTCCTAGATGCCTTCAAAGGGTATCATCAAATAGGAATGAGTAAAGAGAACCAAGAGAAGACGGCGTTCTACACCGACCAAGGTGTCTATTCCTACACTACCATGCCATTCGGGTTAAAAAACGCCGGGGCAACCTATCAAAGGCTGATTAACCGACTCTTCAAAAATCAGATCGGCCGCAATGTGGAGGCCTATGTGAACGACATTCTAGTCAAAAGTTTAACCACTTCGGCCTTTCTGTCGGATTTGAGGGAGGTTTTCGGCGTCCTGCGGGACTCAAGGATGAAACTAAATCCCAAGAATTGCGTTTTCGGCGTCATCTCAGGAAAGTTCTTGGGGTATCTGGTTTCTCGCCGGGGAATCGAAACCAACCCCGACAAGGTCAAGGCCATTCAGGACATGTCCCCACCTCGGAACCTCCGAGAAATTCAGAGGCTAAATGGACGCCTGGCCGCGCTGAACCGCTTCCTGTCTCAATCTGCTGAGAAAACTCTGCCCTTTTTTAAGGTGCTGAAAAAGACTGATCAGTTTGCCTGGAATGAAGAGTGTCAGGCTGCCTTCGACAAGCTGAAACAGTACCTGCACCACCTACCCACTCTCGCTTCACCTCGGCCCGAGGAGAAGCTGTACCTCTACCTATCCGCAGCCAACGAGGCTGTCAGTGCTGTGCTCATCCGAGATGAGGGTACTCAAGTGCCGGTGTACTATGTCAGCCGAGCCCTCCGTGGGCCGGAGACTCGGTACATCCAGGTGAAAAAACTCGTACTGGAACTAGTCCACGCAGCTCGGTGGCTGAAGCCCTATTTCCTAGCTCATCCCATCTCCGTTATGACAGACCAGCCTATCCGGCAGATATTGGTGCGTCCCGAGACTTCCGGGTGCCTCACCAAGTGGGCTGTTGAATTGGAAGAGTATAATCTGTTATATGAGTCACGCACTGCCATAAAAACTCAAGTTTTAACCGACTTCCTTGCCGAGCTCACCTTCATGGAAGGTTGAGAATCCACCTCCGCCATTGTCGAGGTGTCCACCCCACACCTGTGGACGTTGTATGTGGACGGATCCTCTAATCGGGATGGCAGCGGAGCAGGACTACTCCTGGAGGACCCCCATGGGGAAGGGTGCTCGTATGCCCTCCGCTTTGATTTTTCGGCCACCAATAATGAAGCCGAGTACGAGGCCTTGATCGCTGGACTCCAGCTAGCCCCGCAGATTCGGTGCCCAGCGGATCCATGTCCGCAGTGACTCCCAACTTGTAGTATGCCAAGTTTTTGGTGAATATGAGGCCAAGGATAAGACCATGCAACGGTATCTCACCAAAGTTCGCCAACTCACCGTGTACTTCAAGTCCTTCGAAATCCAAAGAATATCCCGTTCCCAGAATAGGCGGGCCGACACCTTATCCCGGCTGACTTCCACATCATTCTCTGACCTCAACAAGACCGTCCTGGTGGAAGTGCTGAACGAGCCGGGATACATGGAAGAGGTGGCCTGCCCCGTTCACCCTGGAGATACGTGGATGAGCCCGTTCATCCTTTTCTTAGGTCAGGGAATCCTTCCCGAGGACCGAGCCAAGGCAAGAAAAATACAACGCAAAACGGCTCGGTACGCTCTCTGCGATGGAGAGATGTATAAACGCTTTTACCTCGGCCCGTGGCTGGGGTGCGTTACGCCCGAGGCAGGACGCCAGATCCTCCACGAGATCCACGAGAGCCTATGTGGGGCTCACGTCGGCCACAATATGTTAGCTAAGAAGACTTTGCTTCTTGGGTATTTCTGGCCCTCCATTCGACAAGACGCCCAAGATCTTGTTTTCGGCTGCCCTTCCTGCCAAGTCCACGCCTCTGAGCACCACCAGCCCTCAAAGTTCATGGTTCCCATCACCTTACCCTGGCCGTTTGAGCAATGGGGGACAGACATCATCGGTCCTTTCCCTAAAGCTGTCGGGGGTTATACATTTCTTGTAACTGCAGTGGATTACTTCACTAAATGGGTCGAGGCCGAACCTCTAAGGACCATCACAGGGTTTGCGGTTCAAAAGTTCTTTTGGAAATGCATTGTTTATCGCTTCGGCATACCTCAGGTCATCATCTCAGATAATGGGAGACAGCTTGTCGAGAACCCATTTAGGATTTGGTGCGAGAATCTCGGTATCAAGCAACACTTCACTTCCGTAGGCTACCCCCAGGCTAACGGTCAAGTGGAGAATTTCAACCGAACTCTCTTGCATGGTTTCATGACCCGATTACACCGAGCTAGATCATCGTGGGTGAAAAAACTGCCCAGTGTCCTGTGGTCATATCGGACCACGCCAAGGTCAGCCACGTAAGAGACCCCTTTCTCCTTGACCTACGGAACCGAGGCTGTCATCCCTGCCGAGATCCTTACACCCAGTCCCCGGCTGACAGATTATGTAGCCGAGGTGAACGAAGAAAAGAGGCAGTTGGACCTCGACCTCGTCGACGAAAGAAGGGATATTGCCTCAGCTCGGGTAGCTTCCTACAAGAACACCCTAGCCCAATATTACAATGCCCGCGTCAAACAGCGTCGATTCCAGCCAGGAGACTTGGTGCTCAGGAAAAACTCAGTCAGCCGAGCTGAACCACAAGGGAAATTGTGCCCAAAATGGGAGGGCCCTTACCGAATTGTGGAATCTAATCTTAGTAGATATTGTAAACTGAGCTATCGAGATGGCTCACTAGTGCCGAGGACTTGGCACGCCGAGACCCTCAAATTGTATTATGTTTGAGCATTTCATCAAATTATGACTTCAGATGTTTCGTTATTTTTCAACACTACGATGCCACACATCCGTTATTAAAAAATAAGGGGGACAAGCAAGGGACGAAACAAGAAATTAAAAGTGTCGAGATGAGAAGAAATAGACATTTCATTTAATGAAAAGAGGCAATACAAAAAGAATACAAGACCGAGATTGGGAATGCTACTAAGCACCTCCCACCTCGGCGTCCTACCTAAACACCTACGAGCCTAGACCCCCGTCTCGGCTCCCTCCTACGCAGCTTTCTCGCCGGTCTCTTCCCCGCCTGGGTGAAACTCTCCTCCTCCTTCGTGCTCTTTGCCAATTTTCTCGCCGACGTCTCCACCAGCTTCTTCCCCTCCGTCTTCCTCAAACACTTCGTTGAGCTCGGATAGCCATTTGTTGAACTCGTCCCGGACTTCGGCCAAGTTCCTTCCAGCTTGGAAGCCCTCGGCCATCGGATCGCACAACTCTTTGGAGTCCTCATTGTAGTTGGCATTGTTTTTCAGAGACTCCAAGGCCTCGTAGGAAAGGTGAGCTGCGGCCTCGTCTACAGCAGACGTGTAACCGAACATAAAACTCGGCATGATCAGCTGTCCAAGATCTCTGGTGAAGGTCTCAGACCTTCGGAAAGCCTCCACCGTCGAGGCTCCAGCACCCTCAAGGGCTTGTTCATGGGACTTCTTCAACTCGTCCCCCCTCTTCTGCTCTTCCTTGAGAGCCGACTTGAGGCTATTGATGGTAGTCTCGGCCTCCTCCTCCTTCGTCTCGGCATATTGAAGCCGTCGTTGAAATTTCGCCTTCTCGGACTCGGACACCACCAGTTTTTTCTCCAATTTGGAGATCTGATTTTGCAACTTGCCGGTGTCCTGTTTCTTGAGTAGGGCACAGTATCGGTGTGCCATCTCGGCTACAAAGGCTGTATTGGAGGGCCGTGGTCACCATTACGCTTTGAATCACCTCGGCCGGAGTCAGCTTCTTCGTAAACTCCACGTCCTTCGGCAAACTTGACTGCATCACCAACTCTTGTGCTATCCGAGGATGGGTGCACCTATCATTGACCAAAAGTCTCCAGTTCGGACACCAATGCTCACCGGGGTGCATCTTGTCCTCCCCAGAAAATACCGGAGGGCTATGGAAACGATTCCATAGTGAGGACCCCGTGACCGCATTGACCGGGACCTTCAACTGTTTGTCTCGGCCATGAGAAGGCGGAAGCGCCGTAGTGACCCCAATGGGCACCCCTTCTGGCACAGAAGAGGTGGACCCTGTAATTGCGGCGGCCGAGCTGCTTTGGGCTGCCATGGTGGGAGTGCTTTTAGCAGTCGAAGTTTTGGACACCTCCCATTGGGTCTTCTTTTTCGGCGGGGGCGCCGATGTCTCGCCGGAGCTCTTCCTCTTTGACCTCTTGGCCACCTCGGCCGAGCCGGATGTGATGATGTCAAATAATCTGGCCACTGCACAAGAAACAAGCATTAATATTTGCAACTGTCGAGGTGAAAAGAAAGCTACGAAAGAAAAATTACATGATTTCTTAAGTGTAGTGGAAATGAAGGGTGACTTGTCAGGGTTGAGTAAGGCTCGGCTAATCCCCCCGTCAACCAGCACGGTTTCGGGGTAGTCCCAACTGTATACCCGAACTCCTGACCCCATCAACTTCTGGAAGGACTCCTATTCGTGGTCCCCCGCAGAGGGGTCGGCCTTTGATTTAATGGGCCTCCACCAAAAATCCCAAGGGAAGTTCCCGGTTGGGACGAAGACGAAGTCGCGCTTCCAATTCTTTATTGAAGTAGGAGCACCAATTCGAGTTTCGGGATGGTGTTGTTCCGATTACAGATGTAGAACCATCCCTTATCCGTCCCATGTGCCTTGATAGTATAACATCGGCGGAAGAGGTCCACGGTGGGAATCACCTCTTGATGTCGGCACAGCATCTCAAATCCCACTAGAATGCGGACCGCGTTCGGGGTGAGTTGGGTAATCCTCACGCCGAAGTGATGGAGTACGTCCCTGTAGAACCTCGACGATGGCATCCTCAACCCGGCCTCCAACTGCTGGAGGTAAATGGCCACAGTGCCCATCGGGGGCTTATCGGCCGAGTCATTCGGCTCAGGCAACGTGATGAGATACCCCGGCCTGAAGGGGTACTTCCTTATCATCTTTTCGGCCCTGTCTTTTCCCATGCGACTTCTAAACTTCGGCATCTTGCCGAAATCAATTTTGGCAACATCCTTTGGGGCAACTGGCTCCAGTACGCCCTCGTCTCGGGGCATTGAGATTCCGAGATCGGTATTATATTCGATCTCGGAACCATCCTCGCTTATTTCGGATGACTCCGACCCCGAGGCTGTCCCGGTGACCTCCTCGGCTGATCCCTCCGCAGCACTAGCCGTCGACCCCTCTGAGCTGGACGAGGTCATTTCTTCCGGCCCCTCCTCGGCCTGGTAGCTCGGTCTCACGATTTCCTTATGGGTTTTTGCCGTTTTGGCCATACGTGAAAGATGAGATGAAGAGAAAAATACTTACTATTGACTACGAAATTGGACGAAATTGATGACTTCGGTTGTGATCTCGGCTGATAGGACTGACCTCGGCTGCGCTCGCGAATTTTACAAGACTCAGGCGAAGCTAAAAAAAAAAAAAAAAAAAAAAAGGTGATGGGCCATGTGATGAAAAAGACCCCCTATTTATAGGGGTTCAGGGGAACCCGAAGAGGCAGCAAGAATGCGAAAAGGCGGCCACATTCGAATTCAAAACGCCGTGTCTCTCTCTCTCTTCATTAATGACCCGTCCTGTCGACTGACACTCTATCTGCACGAAACGACCCATTGCCTCACGACGCGACGGTTACCCGTGACCGCTCTGATCACCACGTCCTATCAACTGACGTGCCTACGTGTCACACCCCCGCATCTTCCGGAGCAGTTTTGGGACCCCAGCACAAGGAAGTCTCGGCACCTCCCGAGCCCCAGAGCTCCCAAGGCTTGGGGGCTTATTGAGGGTGCTTATCTCGGCCACCCCTCTGTTGCCGAGGTTAATCCCGTTCACCCCTCATCAAGCACGGTCAGGTCCCGCACACGACCCATGAGTTCGGCCAGATCTTTGGCCGAACCATTTGGATAACCTCCAGACTCCCACCTCGGCTGCACGCTGATGATGTCAGCACCTCTGACACCGCCCAGAGCCAGTGCTTTATCTGAAAAGTATCGGATGCTTTTAATGGCTACTACATAAGGCTCCCCGTCACCCTGCCCAGGTGGCTACAGTGTCAGAGTCAGACCTCCTTACAGGGAACAGAGCCGTAATGCCAGGATGTGGGTCCCACCAGCATGAGCTCCCGTCCTACCTTTCACTCCCACTCTATAAATACTTCCCATGCACTCCCAACAAGTAAGCACACTGTTCATTCTCATATACTATTATTTCTCTCGTTCTCTTACTAACTTGATCGTCGGAGTGATCCCAGGGAAAAAGTCCCGCCATCCACTTCGGACAAGTGAATTCACCTCACCTCATTTCAGAGAGGACTGATTTAGGTCAGACCAACAACCCACCAAAAATCACCTCTTCAGGGTCAAACCTGGAGTTTGTACAACTTTACCAGTTTGCTTCGAAGCAAACAATCATCATGCCCTTAAATTGTATTGATAATAAAATTGAAACTCCAAGAATTAAAGATCTTGGATTTAAATTTTCCTATTGCTTTCTTACTTCTTAAGTCCCATTCTTCTCTTGTTAGGAAATTTTTTTTTAAAAAAAATAATATTAAGTCCCATTCTTCCCTTGCTAGGGACAAAATTATTTTTTAAAAAATAATATTCATAACCTCATGCTATGACTACCTGCCATTGTACTAGTGCTAATTCTAGTAGATGATATGTTCGGTAAAGTCGTCATAAAGTGTAGTTGAAATCAAACCAATAGGAGTTAGTCATACTGAACAAGACTTAAGTTATATATCTTGTTCTCGGTAAGCATTCAACATGTTCATTAAGGGTTAAGTCATGAAAATTAAAGATATATACTAAATCTTGTTAGTTACTAGAGTTTTTCTTTAAGAAAAACGTGTATACACCGGTCGAATTTTCTCATTGAGTGCAATTTAAAAGTGATTGAAAGGCAATTTTTGGACATAATCAAATGGTAGTGCGGGGATCGGGAGCCACTGCTATCACTAATACCAATTGTACCATGAAATGTATAACTAATCCAAACGGACTTGTATTTCAAAAACGAAATGCTACAATACTGTTTTTGAAAAACAATCCCAAAAACAGTTAATCCAAACGGAGCCAATATATTTTTCTAAAAAAAAGCTCTAAACAATTGCTATCCAAACAGGATCCAGGTTTCTCGAAATCTAGAAATAACTTGTGCTTTAGTGATTTTTTTTTTTTTTTGGTATTAAGTAGTTTGTAAGAGAACACTAATGAGGCTCTGGTCTTATGGTAAACAATTCTTCTTTAGGCCCTGAAAAGTTGGAAGTTCTTGGTTCCAGTCATACAATTGTAACATTAGTCTAATCATCTATTATTGTCTATCCAAAACTGCGTGGGTTAGCTGTAATTTCTTAGAATTCAATCCATCACTATAGGTTTTAATCTTACTTACGCAAAATAAGGATTATTGGAAGAACGGCATAAACTAAAGAATTAATTTCAATAAACCTACTCATAAATTGCCTTTTCTTCACATCGTCCCCTTGAACATTTAATTGAACTAATCCATATCCTGTACTATTAAGACTTTCTCAAAGGCATAATTGGGTCAGACAACCCAATTCTAGACTGAATCAGTCACGTGCTATGCACATGGTTCATGAAATGGACAAAATACATTTCCCTTGCTATTTAAAATATCACAAGAAAATTTTGCGCCAGCTTTAAACTAATAATGTAAGTTTAGATGAACTCTAAATAATTACACCTTTGTAAAAAGTTTTGAACTAATAAAACATAAAGTACAATGTACTTCACAATCATATATTTGAATGCATTTTGAAGCTGTAATAAATATATAAGAAATAGTATCCATAACTTAAGTATATATTAAAATAAGCTTCAGTTATGATAATAAACCAAAACCTACACAAAATTAGAATTTTTGGTTGATTAGGCAATAACTATATTGATTTAGAAAAATTTTCATTAAGAGTAAGTAATTAAGATTTGGTAATTATGAACTTGCGAGGTTAATTTAATTATCTCAGGAAATCATGTGCATTGCACATGATTGACTTAGCCAAAAACTGGACTGGCAACTAGTTTATATCTAATATAATTGAGAAGGCTGTGATAGCATTATGTGTGGATTGATTCAATTAAATGTTCAAAGAGGTAATATGATGAAGGGCATTTTTGAGGGATTAATGGTGTTAACTCTAAACTAAATTCCTATCATCATTTACAACTTTCTTATAGTGGCAGAGGCCAGAGTTAAATGTTTGGAAGTGCAGTCAATTTAACAAATAGATGTGAATAAAAGAAATGCAAGCAAAATAATTTTTAGTTGTTATTGAAATTAAATCAAAAGATTTTCATATTGTCTCTTATTGCCGTGGTGGTGTTGGTGCATTAAATCTTCAATGGGATAAAAGTAAATGAAGGAATTTAAGGAAAACTAGTGGGGGACTACATAGAAGGTAAAGGGAATTTTAAAATTTTAGGGGATAAAAATATAAGGCAAATTTAAAAAATTACAAATTTTTCCTAGCTAAATCTCTAATTTTATTAAGTTCAACGGGTCCATAACAGGGCTCTGCTCATGAACTCTTGCTTCGTTTCGATGGCCACCCCCACCATTTTCCAGGGTTCCCTCGCAACCCCTGTACAGCTAGCGTCCTTCTACGTCTTTCTCCCATCACCTAACAAAGGTTAACAATTCTTTGTTGGACAGAATTAATTGTGTAAAAATTGATGTTTGTTTGAAAATTTTGGCAATATATTAGGTATTGGGGTAAAGAGAAAGTGGAATCGTGAGAATTTTTTCGATTCAAAGAGATTTCAAAGTTGTTGGGAAAGGAATACTGGTATAGGCATATAATATCAGAGTTAATTCAGGATAAATTATTCTTTCCCCAAATATCAATTAAAATAGAAATAAATCAAACCACCAAACAATGATACCAACAATAATAATAAAATACAGAAAAATAAAAAGGCACAGGATACCAAAATTTTTAACATGAAAAATTCAAATTGGGAAAAGCTATGGGACCTAGTTCAACTAAAAAATCTCCACTATCACAATAATGGAAATACGCAGGTCTATCCGGAATATCTGAATAACAATAATATCACCAATATCAACCAAACGAAATTGCTACAAAGTCACTCACAAAAATTACAACTGTCAAAGAAGTAGGTTTGGAAGAGTGTTACCAAATGAAAAGGAAATCCAAAATCTGAATCAATAGATGGGTAGAGTTTGATGAGATAATCGCGTGAGTAAAATTTCTTTTCAATCGAATTTCGAATCACCCTCCAATCAAGACCTTGAATTTATTTCTCTCCTCAATTCGTCTCTCTTCATTCCTCACCAAGAAAAGAAAAACGGCGGCTGAACTTTTTTTCTTCGATTAATGAATCTCGCGGTTGAAACTTGTATCTTTGTTTTCCAAGAAAGAAAAGTATTAGTCAAGGTTTCCTAGTCAAATTTTGACTTCAACGGTTCAACCTAATGGACTTTTGTTTTGTGTTTTGGCCCACCAAATTGGCTAGACCACAAGCCCAACAATCTTCCCCTCCAACTCGGGAGGTTCCACCAGACCTACTTTTTGTCGACAAAATAAGAGTTTCTTCCTAGGCAATGCTTTAGTCAATAAATCAGCACCATTATCATTAGTATGAATTTTCTCAAGTGTCAACAATTTGGAATCCAACACATCCCAAATTCAATGATACCTCACATCAATGTGCTTGAATCGAGAGTGAAATGTGAAATTCTTACATAAACAAATAGCAATCTAACTGTCACAATGAAGATTGTACTTCTTTTGTTTCATACCCAATTCTTGAAGGACTTTCTACAACCAAATAGTGTGACGCCTCCATTTCTCCCAAGGGCGAATCCAAGGGTATCCGTGGGATGCCTGCCCAACTCTCGCTAGGACTCGGTGCAAATTCAATTCAAACTTAAAAATAACCAATCGATACTAAAAGTCGAAGATATAAAGGAAGGTCAATTTCTTAATAATCGTTCAAGTCTTACATCATAAACTACCAAAATATCTTACATTTCCAAAATATACAGCTTCCAAAAGTTGTCTAAACAAATACATTCAAAATTGTAATCAAAAGGGCGATCAAGTCGATCTCTCCATAATTCCTTCCATTTCAGCTCCTGTTAAGGAAAAAACAAATCTAACGGGGTGAGCGAATGCTCGTGAGGCCAAGAAAACATGCAACACATGTAGTTCAAATAACAATAACACTTATATAATAATGAAAGGTATAACATTCAAGTGATTCACAATTTTTAATAAAATACACTTGAGTAAGATACAGGAGCTCTCATGATCTAATTCCTACTTGTTTTGCCAACGTTCAATCCAAAACTTTCTCGTGATGACATTCCGTCACCTGGTTAGGTAATCAAGTCCGTAGAACTTCACTTTTCCAATTATGGTTTTGAGTCGACATGAGAGGTACCTCCCACCCGAATCGGTATGGTACATGCTAGCACTCAGGGAATCGATTATACGTTTATAGTTCTGGGACGACATGAGAGATATCTCCCACCTGAATCGGTGTGGTATATACTATCTGATGAGAATATAAAGACCAAGGCCCATTCAAGTCGGGGTTTCACATCACTATCGCTCAGTGGTCGACGAGACATCGCTCCAATCGACTTATAGTTTATTTATGGTTCTGAGTCGACATGAGAGGTACCTCCCACCCGAATCGGTGTGGTACACACTATCGCTCAGGAAACTGACTATAATTGTTTATGGTACTCAGTCGACATGAGAGGTACCTCCCACCCGAATCGGTATGGTACATACTATCGCTCAGACAACTGATTATTTGTTTAGGGTTTTGAGTCGACATGAGAGGTACCTCCCACCCAAATTGGTGTGGTACATGCTATCGCTCAGAAAATCGATTATAGCACTGAAACGGTATGAGAGGCACCTCCCACCTGAATCGGTGTAGTACATGCATCCGCTCAGGGCTTATGAGTTAAACATGTTTATGAAAAATTACCGATCATGTATATTCATATAACAAGTATCGCATAATTAAAAGAAAGAGAGGACGAGGGTGTCCTCACGTGTATACGCATAAGTCGAGGAGGTTCACTCTACTCGACATCACAACACAAATATGGTTTGCAATAGCAACACTTCACTTAATTCCCATAACAATTCACTTCACACCATTCGAGTATCAATTCACATAGCACATTTTAATTGTAACATCATTTAAGGGAGAATGAGCGCAATAAAGTATACACTCGTTTTGACAAGTTTACGCATCATGTATAACACTTGTACAATTCACATTTCAATCACATAAGTATTTAATATGCACTTGACACTCACCTAGTCAAAATGAGAGAGTGGTGCACAATTAAGTGTTTAAGCGTCTACTGTGAGGTCCTCTTGAATGCCTGAGCAGACAATAATTATTTATCACACACTATTGCTTAAAACCTCCAATTATCAAGGAAGATTGTACAAGAGTACAATCTAAGAAAATATCATGAAAATGAGTCTTAATTTCTCATAAATCGAGGCTCAAAAGTGGGGTTTAATAATACAAGGAAAATCTGATTTTCATCTTTGAAATCAAGTGTAAAACGATCAAACAATATCGAAGGGAAATGGAGAGTTCTAAAAACTCAATTTCCTTTAAGTTCAGAAATTTCAGATTTAAGGTGCATTCTTTGAAAAATCATATCTCACGCTCTTTAGGTCCAAAATTGGAAAACTTAATACCGTTGGAAACTAGTTCCAAAGTACTAAAATTTTCTAGAAGACACTTTTCTAAGATTCAAAATGGAAGACACTCAAATTTTGGCTTAAAACTGCTGACTTGCACCTCCAAGACAGATTCGAGGTTGGTTTTTGGCAAAATTTGGAAATTCGGCAAAATTCAGAGAATGCGAACTAGCCTCTAAAATTTGAAACTCAATTAGAATTACAATCAAAGTTTAAAATACAATAAACGGAACAAAAATTGGAGTTTTGAGCGCCAAGATATAGCAGTTCAAAGTTGGTCAAAAATCGAGACCATTGGGCAATTTTCCAGATTTGAAACACAAACTTTGGTGACTTGTTCGTATGTCAAAACAGTCTTAGAATGATATCAAAATTGGTACATTTCAGCTTCCACATGATAAATACTCCTCTACCAAATTTCACTTAAAAATTCACAAGGGAAGGTAGTTAACTAAACTACCAAAGTTTAGTGAAAATCGATGGCAAAGCTGTCTTCATGTTCATGTCTCTCTTTTTCGAACATTTGGCCAATGAAATCGACTCAAATCTGGTTCATTTATGAAACAAAGGTCTAAAAAATATCCAACATACATTTGGTAGGTGATTAACACCAAAAGTTTCAAAATAACAAGTTCCAATTCGAGCTAAGCCATCGGCTAGCCAAAATGAGGGTTTTCCATCACTGAAATAGCTTCGTAATTAGGCCACAACTCACACAATTCAACTTGGAATTGAGCATGGTTGGTGGCGTTGGAAAATAAATTCATAGGGCTACAATTTCTCAGAAGAAAATGTTTTAAGATTCAGTCCATAGCTAGCTCAAATTCAAGCAACAAATTCCAGCACCTCACTGTCTCTCTAGCACACCATTGAAACAGGACAGGTAGATTTGAAAAGCTGGTACAGCTCACTCAGTTCGAATCAAGAGATGTATTTTATACCGTTAGAAAAGTGAAAGTGTCTAGTTTCAAATGCCATAAATGACACTTGATTTTGACGTCGGAGTAAAGAGTTATAATTGTTTAAAGTTCGCTTCCAGAGTACCTCTATACACGTTTTCCAGGTTTGAACATATTTCGAAAATGCAACTTTTACCCAACCAAATCAAGTAATTTTTGGTGAAAACTTTTCACACAACCTATACAACATATCTACATCAAAATCAAGACAATTTGATCACAAAAAAAAATCACACTAAGGTTGCGGCAAGAATAGGGCAGATTTGGTCCTCTTTAGCTTTCAACTTTCCTTTGATTTTCTTTCCACCTTTTCAACTTATAACCACTTATCTAACACTTAATCAGCATAAAAAACATCCAAAATCATCATACCTGTCCAACAAATTCATTGTAGGATTTCATAGAGTCCACTCAAGTGATTTTTAACCAACCAAAGCTACCCATATGAAGCTACAAGCTTCTAAGTGCAATTTAACTCTCTAAAACTAAGATTCAAAGGTTGGATGATTCATTACCTCTTGAGTGAAGAAATTCAGAAATTTTGGCCACTAAAAGCTCCAAGAAAACCGTGGAAATGATGGTCTCTTCCTAGTCCAAGTGAAGCTCCAAATTGTTTTGAGTTTGTACGGTGAATTTGAAGTGAAATGGATGGATGATTTGAGTGGAGATGATGACGAAATTTTTGCTCCTTCTTGCCTTGAGGGTTTTGGCTGCCTTGAGAGAGAAAGGAGAGAGATGGTGCTGATGCAAAGCTTCTTGGAGAAGCTTGGTAGGTGTAAGCTTTAAATGCACAAAAATCAACTCTCCAATAGTATGCGTACGCACGCGTTTCGCGCCCGTTTCCTCTCGGGTTTGTTTCACTTGTGTATTAAACCTCTAATGCACTTTCTTAAACACTATTATTATCCACTCTTAGTAGTCTAACAATAATTTCTAAAATCTTCCAATTAGTCAGCGCGCAAAAACACGACTTCTGACTTGTGCGCGATAAGGCGAAATTTCTAAGAAATTCTTGTAACGATAGTATAACTAACTAATACTAGGATAATTATTCATAAAAATACCTATATTAAAACTAACGTACGATTTTTCAAATCTCCAAGGTCACGGTACTTTCAAATCGATTATTGCCTTCAGACGCGTATTCATTAAATCTCACTAAACCAGCTTCCGAAAAATAAATTTAATAACGGAACATTTTAAAAATATATGCAAATCATAGTTCCATGTAAATGGTTCTAAAAGGGTTGAAATAAATTATTCGAAGAAAACGGGTGAATAAATATTTAAATAAGCCAGTGAAATAAGATAAAAATAAGTAAATTTTTTTTTTTTATCCTCACAAAGAGTCTCCTTGCATGGTTCAGTGGTTGTAATATATTCTGCCTCCGTACTGGAGATGGTGACATACTTCTATAACTCACTTTGCCATGATACTATTCTCCCTGCAAAAATCATCAAGTACTCAGATATGGACTTCCTATTGTCAAAATCACCTGCCATATCTGTATCGGTATATCCATCTAGTATGCTCCTGTCATTGCTGAAACATAAACACAATTTGTAAGTTCCCTTGAGATACCTAAGGATTCATTTGACAACATTCCAATGCTCTTTACAAGGATTGGAAAGATACTGACTGACTATTTCAACTGCATGAGTTGTATCTGGTCTAGTGCAAACTATAGTATATATCAAATTACCAACAGCCCGCGCATAAGGAATGTTTTTCATGTCTTCTTTATCTTTCTCGCTTGTAGTACACTGCTTAATACCATAGTTATTAAACCCGACTCAAGAAGGAATCCAGCGAAAGAGATGAGTCAACGAATTATTAGTTCAACCAATAGATGAGTGGTCCAACCGGTGGGTCACTAAATATGTTTAAATATTATGTCTTATAATTTTTGATATGGTTGAAATTATAAATTATACCATAACAAATGTTCTAATAGTCTAATTTATTATAAAATCATTAATTCTTATAAGAATTAACAAGTCGCCGGTCTATTGACAAATCAACGGTCCAATTGATGGCTCGGCCCGGCTCAATAGTTGGTTCACCAGATTGATCGGTTGAATCATCGGGTTAGATTAGGTTTAATAACACTACTTAATACTTAACTTGAAGTGACATGCAAGTAGAGTAGAGATTTTCTTAGTTTTGCTTATATTAAATCTGTCAAGTACCTCCTCAATGTACTTTTCGTAAGACAACCAAAATTTTTCATTTTGTCTGTCCTGAGAAATTTTCATCTGAAAAATCTATCTAACTGTACCCAAATCTTTCATTGCAAAAGATTTACTTAACTCTTTTTTCAACCCATCAATTTTCATAACATCACGGCCAACAATCAACGTGTTATCAACATACAACAGGAGAATAATAAAATCACCATTAGAAAAATTCTTCACATAGATGCAATGATCAGATATAGTCCTATGGTACTCGTGATCCATGATGAAAGAGTCAAACTTCTTGTACCACTGTCTTGGCACCTGTTTCAATCCATACAGACTCTTTCTTAGATGGCATACAATATTCTCTTTTCCACTTTCTTTGAATCCCTCTAGTTGTTCCATGTAAATTTCTTCCAAGTCATTATGTAGGAAAGTTGTCTTTATATCAAGTTGCTCAATCTCCAAATTCAAGCTGATTGCAATACCATGAATGATCCAAATTAATGACATTTTTACCATAGGAGAGAAAATTTTCTCAAAGTCTACACTTTTCTTCTGACTGAATCCCTTTACAATCAATCCTACCTTGTACTTTGGTTATGAACTGTGCTATTGAGTTTTCAACCTATAGACCCATTTGCCTTTGAGTGCTTTCTTGTCTTTGGACAATTTCGCCAAGTCATAAGTGTGATTCTCATATAAAGACATCATGTACTCTTGCATAACTTGCAACTAGTCTTATTTTCTCTCGTATTTTAGAGTATCAGTATAGGACTCCGGTTCCCCTCTATCTGTCAGCAACACATATTCATTAAGATTATATCTATTAGGAGATCTTCTTTTTCTGATAGATCTCCTAGGCTCATCTTATAGTAGTGGTGGTAGAATTAGCCATATCTCTTGTTCAAGTTCATCAGTAGCAATATCATTACCACCAATATCTTGTCTCTGCTCTGTCTCAATTCCCTCATGATCAAAATCAACTAGTACTGAAATTGGATATAAACTAGCAGGAATGTCATATGAAGATCTTGATTTGTCATCTTTATGAATGTCATCAATGATTTGATCTTCAAGGAAGACAAAGTCTCTGATCACTTTCTTTTCAATAGGATCATACAGTTTATAACCAAAATTTTTATGCCCATAACTCAAGAAAATATACTGTTTTGATTTCACATCAAGTTTTGACCTCTCACCTTTGGGAATATGAACAAATGTTCGGTAACCAAAAACTCTCGAGTGTTTAAAGGATACATCCTTTTTCATCCATACTTTCTCTGAGATATCACCATCCAAAAGAACTGACGGAGAAAAATTAATTAAATTAACTGTTGTCCTCATTGTCTCACCCCAAAATGATTTTGGTTGTTTAGCATTGGAGAGCATGCATCTGATTCGGTTAGCGATGGATTTGTTCATCCTCTCTAATATTCCATTTTTTTTGAGAAGTTTTTGGTATTGTCTTTTCTAGTTTGATCCCATGAAACTTGAAGTAACTTTCAAATGATCCCCTATACTCATCACCATTGTCAGCATATACGCATTTTAATTGTTTGCTAGTCTCCCTCTCAACTTTGCTGTGAAAATCTTTGAAAACATTCAAAGCCTGATCTTTGGATTTCAAAGTAAAACACCAAACTTTTTTAGCAAAATCATCAATAAAAGTTACAAAATAAACAGCATCACCAAGAGACCTATATTTCATATGGCAAATATTAGTGTGTACCAACTCTAATGGATTCAATTTTCTAGATAGAGAAAATTTTTAATTGCAATTCTGTGTTGTTTCTAATAAATACAATTAATACAAGATTTAAGTGTATTACCTCTGATTTTATGTAGAAACTGCTTGCGAACAAGTGTTTGAATCCCCTTTTCAATCGATATGCCCAAGTCGCCTATGCCAAAGGTCAATTGAGGAATCACGAACTATATTCACTTCTTCCTTTCCCAACTTGTCTTGCATCAAATAGAGGATATTATGCTTCTTTCTTCTGACAATAACGAGATTTCCTTTACTAAATTTTCATTTGTTTCCACCTTGCAAGCTGTGGTAACTCTCATCATCAAGTTTTCCTGTAGAAACAAGATTAAAACGAATATCAGGAACATATTGAACATTCTCAAGAATAGCTGGCACCTAGTATCTGTATTCAAATATATGTCTCCTCTGCCAATAACTTTGCACGAGATCTCATTTCCCATTCTAAGATAGCCAAAATCTCCTTCGATGTAAGTTGAGAAGAAATGTCTGTGAGGTGTAACATGGTAGGATGCACCCGAATCAACTACCCATTCACTATCATGACAAGTGATGTTCACATGACCATCATCACAGAACACAAACATATCATCATGAGTTATCACAACTGTTGTAGTCTCTTTATCTTCTTTTTCCTTCGCCTTGCCTTTACCCTTTTTCTCAACTTGTTCCCATTTTAAGATTATGCACTCCTTTATATTATGCCTATTCTTTTTGCAATAAAAGCATGCATCGTTTTTTCACGATTCAAACCTATCTCTGGATTTGTCATTTTTTGTTGTGGGGTCTTCTGCTTTTACTTCTTCTTTCCTTCTTTCTTTTTTGTCACTAGGGTTTGGGATTCATTCACAATTCCTTGTTCCTTATTCACAATTCCTTGTTCCTTCCTCCTAAATTCTTCATTCATCACAGCCTCTTTTGTTATATCCATGGTCAACTCACCATTAGAAGCTGAATTACTAACAGACATCACCATTGTCTCCTAACTATCCTGCGGTGAATTGAACAATAGCAAAGCCTATACCTCATCAACCAAGTTCAAGTTCAGCGTAACTGTTTGGTTTATCAAGTTTTGAAAATTATTGAGATGTTCAGTCATATGTGCACCATTTTTGTATCTCATTCAAATAATTTGTTTCAGACAAGAAGCTTTATTTAAACAGATCTTTCTTTCGTACATGTTTTCTAACTTTTTCCATAGTACATCAGCTCTAGTTTCATTAACTTGAAAAATATTCTGATCAATCTACTTTCTAATATTACCAATAATTTTTTTATACATAATAGACCACTTTTCATCATTCATATCACTTGACTTACCCTTATCTCCTAAAACAGGTTCAAATAAATCTCTATAATATTGGTGGTCTTTTATTCTAAATTTTCAAATCGAATAATTGGTTGCATTCAATTTTATCATATAACCACCATCCGACTCATCTATTTTAACCAGTACAAATGAGCAACCCAACCTAACTATTCTAATATCACTTTATTAGGAAAGGGATACCGTTACAAGCACACAATATCAAAGTTAATTCAGGACAAATTATTCTTTCCCCAAATACCACTTAAAATAGGAATAAATCAAACCAGCAAACAACGATGCCCACAGTAATAATAAAATGCAGAAAAATTTTTAACGTGAAAAATTCAAATTGAAAAAAATCACGAGATTTAATCCAATAAAAAATCTCCAATATCACAATAATGGAAATATACAGATCTATCCAGAGTATCCAGACAATAACAATATCACCAATATCAACTAAGCAAAATTATTACAAAATCACCTTAAAATATTACAACTGTTAAAGAAGTGGGTTTAAAAAGGTGTTTCCAAACGAAAAGAAAATCCAAAATCTGAATTAGCAGATGGGTAGAGTTTGATGAGAAAATCGCATGAGTAAACTTTCATTTCAATTGGATTTCGAATCACTCTCCAATCAAGACCTTGAAGTTGTTTTTCTCTCTAGTTTACTTTATAAAAATAGTCCGAAAAAATGAGATAACTTGAAAGTCGAATCAAAATTCACAACTAGTAGCTAGATTGGATCTTGGGGAATTAAGAGAGTACGTTTAGTGAAATAAAAATTAGTAAAAAATTTAAGAAAAGAAGAATGATAGTGCTGGACCCTCTAGCATAGCACCATCGTGACTTGATGAGGTGATATGTCCAAGTCCACGGGACTCAACGACGTCGTCAACCTACGGATGCAACAGTCCCGCGTTTCCATGGAGCATGGTTTCTCTGCCGTAACGAAGGTTCATGAGATTTTCTTCAGAATTAAATGTCGGTTGCGTGACAACTACCTGAATACCAAAAAAAGAATTAAATTAATAACAAAACAAGTAGACAAAACGAAAAGTCATATGTTTGACCATATATATGGTAGAGCATTCTGATCTCTTTTTAAAGTTGGTGATGGAAGCTGGACAAAATCAGAACAAGAAATTGGACAGGAAATAGCCAAATACTATAGGCAACTCTTCACTGCCTCAATAGCTGCAACAAGGGAGGACAGCATTCATGAGATACTTGAGGGGATTCCAACCACAATCACTGAACAAATGAATAAGATATTAATCAAATCTGTGGATGAGAAGGAAATTAAGACTGCAGTGTTTTCCATGAATCCTAATAAGGCCCCTGGAAGTGATGGCATGACCCCTCTATTCTTCCAAACTTATTGGGATATCATTAGAAAAGATATAGTAGAAGCAGTTCAAGCTTTTTTTCATTCAAGTTACATGCTAAATTCCATTAACCACACACTCGTCTCCTTAATTCCCAAAATCCCAGCCCCTACTAGCTTAATGCACTTTAGACCCATAAGTTTATGCTCTGTTCTTTACAAAATCATTTCCAAAATCTTAGTGAACAGACTCAAACTTGTGCTGGATAATTGCATATGCAAAAATCAGTCTGCTTTTGTTGCGGGTAGACAAATCTTGGATAATGTCATTTTAGCTCATGAATTTCTTCATCATCTGAAAAATAAAAGAAACGGGCAAATGGGATGTATGGCTGTTAAACTCGATATGTCTAAAGCCTATGACAGAGTGGAATGGGATTACTTGAAGTCAATGATGGAAAAAATGGGTTTTTGTGACACCTAGATTAAGTGGATAATGAACTGTATAACTACTGTGTCCTACTCTTTCAGTGTAAATGGAGAAGCAAGAGAACTTGTAAAGCCAGAGAGAGGATTAAAACAAGGCGATCCCCTTTCACCATACCTATTCCTAATCTGCTCAGAAGGCTTCTCCAGCCTACTCAGAAAAGCAGAGATCGGCAAGAAGATTGAAGGAATGAAGATCAGCCGAAAGGGTCCTACACTAACCCAGCTCTTTTTTGCAGATGATTCGTTGATACTGAGCAAAGCTGATCCAAAAGAAGCAAAAGAATTGAAGGCAATCTTAAACAAATATGAAGCAGCATCGGGTCAACTAATCAATTTAGAGAAATCCTCAGTTTTCTTCAGCAAGAACATTGAGCAGAGGGTGAAGGAAGCAATAGGGGAAGAACTGCAAGGAATCCGAGCTGTACATCAAGGGAAGTACCTGGGGCTGCCAATGATAATTACACGATCAAAAGAGCAGATTTTTGGGTTTATAAGAGACAACATAAGGAAAAAGATAGAGCATTGGAAGACAAAGCTACTCAGTCAAGCAGGCAAGGAAACTCTATTGAAAGCAATAACTATGGCTGTGCCAACGTACTCCATGTCCTGCTACAAGCTTCCCCAAAAGCTATGCAAGGAAATTAGTTCACTGATGGCTAAATGCTGGTGGGGACAAAAGGAGAAAAAAGATAAACAACATTGGATTGCTTGGGAGAGATGCACCAGAACCAAGGAAGAAGGAGGAATGAGCTTCAAAGATATTCAGCAATTCAACAAAGCCTTACTTGCAAAACAAGTTTGGAGAATAATGACCCAACCCAACCTTCTGGTAAGTAAGTTTCTGAAAAGTAAGTACTTCAAAGATGGTTCAATGCTTGAGAGCAAGATCCCCAAAAACGCATCTTGGATTTGGCAAAGTCTTATGAGTGCCAGAGAGGTAATTAGAGAAGGGTGCAAAAAAAGGATAGGAAATGGAAGGGGGACCAACATTGGGAAGACAGTTGGATCAACAACAATAGTGGAGGAAGGATCAAAACTCAGAAACCAGTGGGATGTAGCTTGCAAAAGGTCTCACAACTCATTGTTCAGCATAGATGGAATAGAGTGTTAATCTTTAAAGTTTTTAATAGGGAAGATGCAGAACACATCCTTAATATCCCAATAAGCCTAGTAGAAAGAGGAGATTGTTTGGTATGGAAACACTGCAACAGAGGTCAATACACTGTAGCATCTGGCTACAAATATTTGCAGCAAGAGAAGAGGAAACGAAGGGAAGAAAGTAACAAAGGAGAAGGATGTAGCTATCAACAAACAGATAGGAAATTATGGAGGACACTTTGGAAGTTACCTATCAAATATAAGTTAAAAGTTTTTGTGTGGAAATGCATCAATAATGGAATACCAACAAAGGCTCAAATCTTCCATAGGACACAAAGAGGAGAACCGATATGCTGTGGATGTGGAGAAAAAGAGGAATCAATTGAGCACATGCTGCTGCAATGCAAGATAGCAAAAGGAATATGGAAATTTGCATTAGTTAACTGGGACGGACTGGAAGACCAAACAGGCTGTTTCAAACAATGGTGGACCTCCATGATGACGCATGCAAGAACCAGGCAAGAAGGTGATGATCACATAGCGCTAACTGTCAATGTGCTGTGGCAAATTTGGAAATCGAGAAATGCCAGAATGTTCAACTCAGCAGAACAACATCCCCTTAAAGTGAGTGAAAAAGCTACTAAAGAATGGAAAGAGTACCAGGAAGCAATTCAGCAATGACCAAGGAAAAGCACAACAGAAACAAGAAGGCAAGAAGAGAACAATCAAAGAGAGCAAACTGGCTCAGAAGTGGTAACGCTAAAGCTGGCGACCCAACACCAGAATGGAAACAAATCCTTTGGTATAGGCATCACAGCTGCGAATGGCGCAAGCCAAGGAATTGCAGCCTGGTCGCTAAAGGAAAGGCAAGCAGGGAACAAAGCTCAGGACAATGCAGAGGCTGTGAGGCTTTGTAAGATCAAAGCAGCAACAAAGGGAAGGCAAGACATCAAGATACGAATTGAGGATAGAAAGCTGCTTGACCAAATACGAGCCGGAAAAGCCAGAAGCTTGGAGTCAGCCACTATAATAGAGGACATACAAAAAATGACTTCATGGTTTCGAATGTGCTTTTTTGATAGGTTAAATGAGGACATTGATAGCCTATGCTATAGTTTGAGCAAAATTGCTCTTCTAAACTTTTGTGACATGGAGTGGAATTACTCCACCCCAGAGTGCTAAATGCACTAATGTTAAAATAGGAGCCCTTGCTCCAACAGTGTATAGTTTGGTTGTGATATAAAATTCCTAACGTTTCGGAAAAAAAAAATTTCTGATCTCTTTGGCCAACTTTTTTTTAAGTTTTTATTTTAAGGTAAATGAGTGGGCTCAAATTCGAAATTTTTCACTTACATTCCCTTCTCGTACTACTTAACTCATCCATCTCCCTCTTCCTCTTTTTGACTGACTTGTATACATTTACATATTGTTTTATTATTAGTAATCAAAGGAATTTCCAGCATTGACCTTATAAAACACTCAAAACATGTCAATAAATAGGGTTTGGGTTGGTTTATCTTAAACTAGACCAGATCCATTAAATTAGTTAGACTCAAATCTACACCCAAACTTTCATATTTTTAAAAAGGAAAATCCAAACTCAGAGGTATCCAATGAGTATCCATGGGTATTTTTCTTAATATATAATAGAGAACCAAAGTAAAAGTATTAAAAATGTATATAGTTCAAAAATAATATACACAACGATAGACATTGGCCCTTCCCTCTCCCCCCAAAAAATTTTCAAAAATTCTACATGGAATATATTTAAATTTGAACTCTATCATTTTGTCCCCTCAACAAGTTTTTTTTTATTTAGTTAACATGTTTATCTCATTTAATTTTTTTTTAAAAATGTGTTATATAAATATTATATATATTTAATTAATTATTATAACTTTAATACATTTAGTATATCTTTACATTAGTTAAGGCAAGGAAACAAATAATTGAAAAATAAAAGGAAATTTAATCATGTTTGAAATTATATTTATACATGATTGACTTAATGTATTATTCAAAAGCCAACCTAAATGAACAAGCAAGCATCAATCTTTCCTCAAGTTCATTCAACTCATCTCAAACATCCACCCTTCCCAAAACTCCATGTTTTTCAAGGCAAGTTTAATTTATTTTCCTTTACAATTCCTTTATATTTTGATTCATAATCATTCATTATTTAGACACATACACTTATTTTAAATTTGTGATTTAGATTTTATTTTATGATTATTAACTTGCCAATTGTTCTTATTCTAAGTTTGTATCTTAGAAATTTTCTGTTAATTTGTATAGGATTCATGTCTGTTTATTGAATTTGGTTAATGTTTATATGATTTTAGTCCATGAGTTAATTTTCATCTTTTGCTTTATATTTTGTCTCTTGTTATTAATAACATTTAGTGTTTAGTTATCGCCCATTAAACTTTGGTTTTAAGACTGATTTCGAGTTAGTGTGTATCGTTTGTTTTAATAATTTTGTGTTTATTCATTGTTTGATTGTTCGCCTCTCTAAACCAAAATCTTGCATTTGTCACTAAACGTAAGTACCATCTAATTTTTGTTTTCAAATAATAAAATTAGAATTAATTTTTTATGCACTAATAATGTAGTAATTTTTTTACACTAACAGCTTTGAATGTATATTACATGTGTATGATTTAAATTTTAAATTCGAATTCATGTTATGTGACATGATCTAAAAAATATATATATTAACAATGTATAAAAAAAGTTGTCCATAAAATTAACAATCAAGAAATTGAATACAATAACATGAATCCAAAGAAAGAATTATTTTCAACTGATTCTAGTTATATTAATCCTATATATATATATATATATATATATATATATATATATATATATATATATATATAATCTAATATGCAATGACAGTGTATATACAATCATCGTTAGATACATGATACATATCTAAAATTTGAATGTTATCATTCATCTAAAATTAACAGTATATATATATATATATATATATATATATATATTAGACACACGGATTTGGATCTAGGGTTAGGTATAATTTATGGGAGTAGTTGCAAGTTGCAACTAAGGCACCAAGGGTTTCTTGGAATCTAGAAACACGTTTTGGATAATCAGAATTAGACCTCATTGATTTTCAATCTCAATTAGACCTCGTTGATTTTCAATCAAACAACACCCTAAATCGAGAAGTCAATAACGGACAATGGGAAAGATGCTTAAAAAAGCTACATAAACATTCCAAAGAATCATCTTGCACATCAGCATTGTAATTTGACCAAGGAAAATAGAGAGCTATGGTCCTTGGGCATTTACAGTGCCGTTTTAGAGTACCAACTAGTCAACTCAAGAAATTTCCAAGTGCTCGCATATATCTGATTATGTTATCTTTCTCAAGTACAAATGAAGGTAATCAATTTAAAAACTTATGAAAAAGAAAGTAATTGTCACCTTTTCCTACATCATACGTGGATGAAGTTTTTTATAGATGTTATTTTTCTCAAGAAGACTTCTTTTCGAAGATCTCTTTTATAAATGAAGGTAATCAATTTAAAATTTTCTGAAAAAAAGAAAGTAACTATCAACTTTTCCTACATCATTCGTTGATGAAGTTTTTAACACAAGGAGACTGGAAGCATGCAAATGATAAGAAGATAGATTTGAAATAACAACTAAAACTATGTGGCACGTATCCAGCCTCATTTTAAATATCAAATGGAATTAGCCTGAAGTTCTTGGTTTGAGTGTTATAATTTTAAGTTTATAGTCTGATCACTTGTCGTTGTCTATCCAAAATTTTGTGAAATAGCTGTGATTTGGTAGTATTTAATTCATCACTATAGGCTTTAATCTTACCCCAAAAAGCAAAAAAAAATAATAATAATAATAAAAAATTATATATATATATATATATAATAGGAAGAACGGAATAAACTAATTTCCTAACATATTGTTTACAGTATCTCTTACGATGCCCTCAACCATCTAAATCTCTCACACTAACTACTTCCTTCCCTTCTCCCCTTTCTATACCTTACCTTCTGCTTCATACCTGTTGCATTCTGTCCTTCTACCTCTTGCTCCCATGACCTGCAAAAAAGGTTAACTAATCTGTGAATAACTTGTGTAAAAATTGGTATTTGTTTGTGAACATTTGGCAGTATACAAGGATTAGGGTTAAAGAGAAAGTAGAATAGTGAGGATTTTTTTGATAAATAGGCATAACAAGATGACTTGAAAGTCAATCAGAATGTGACAGTTATCTAATTAATGTCCTGACTAGTTGAATCAAATCTTAAGGAATTAAGAGAGTATGTTTAGTGGGAGGCTAGTTGGAACTCAAATGGTGTTTGGTGCATTGGTAGTGCCATTTGGGCTGTGGAAATGTTGGTTAATTGGCTAGTGTTGGAAAGAATTTGTGGTTGTTTGGATTAGGTGTTTGAAAAGAATATAATGAAGGATATTTTTCCTTTCTTTAATATTCTTTTTAGAAGTATAACTTAAAATGTTTGCTGAAGGTAATTTTAATTAGTTGCTTCAATCCAGCAACAGAGTTAAGCATAATATTTGAAATCTTAAGAGTACTAAGTGAATTTATCAAAAACTCATACGAGGCTTGTGAATCTATTCTTTTTTCAAAATTTCAGATTTTATATCACAAACTTTTATGAAAATTTTGAAATTCTTGACAATGGAACTATTGTGTTTGCAGGTATTACAAATTAAATGTATCAAAACGAGTTACGTGATAGAAAAATAGGCCCGTTGGATGAAGCAGTTAAACTATTATCGGAATGAGGAGAGCAAATTCCCAAGAATATGATGAAAGCAATTTAGTCAAACCAATTTAGGGCGGTTTGGGGTTACGGTAATTTATTGAAAAGTACTTCCCTAGTAGAATTTTAATAAAAGTACTTAGCTTAAGTGCTTTTAGATATATTGTTTGGAAACATAATTCAATAAGTACTTATTCTATTAAATAATGTGTAATTTGAAAATTTTTGAAAGTGTTTATCTCTTTATTTGGTTCATAATATAGGATAAGATGATTGAATTTGATATTTTATTTTTTAAATCACAAAAACTACTTTAAAAGCACCAAATTTGAGTTTTTGCTAAAAATACTTTTAACACCAAAAGCTCTACTCCTAATTTTATAAGATGATGTTAACCAAATATTTTAAAAGTACTTTTAACAGTTCAAAGTATTTTTTTTTTTACCAAAGGTACCGCAACCCCAAACGGGGCCTGAGGATAAAACCTGTACATTCAATTAAATCTACTTTATTATCCTTTTTGGTCCATGGATTAATTTTTGTTTTTTTTTTTTTTTTTTTGTTTCCTCAAAGTTTCACTTACAAATTAGGTCATATGTTAAAATTGTCATTTGGCCAATTAGAATTTTGGAGAAAATACGTTATGCCGATTGCATATTGGATAATCATATCTTACTTGGTTATCGTTGGACAATTGAACATCCAGTGGAGTTTTTCCAATATATATATATATATATCCACCGGAGTACACCATATATAATTCCCATATAAATCCATGAAATATTGCTACTTTACATTTTGCCCCTTCAATATCAATATTAGCACTCCAGTGCTTCATATTACCATTTGTGTCAAGTTGAAGATAAATACGATTATCTTCACAACAATTTACATATTTATCTCCATAATTTTACAATAGATATATTATTGCCCAATACTCAACCGTACATTATCTAAATTTCTACAATTGTTGATCCCCAATCTTTTACAATTCTTACGCAAGTGCATTACCCAACAAATAATAAAAAAAATAATTCCAAATATTAACCATCAACTTACAAAATGATATTGCAATAATATTTTTAATATTCATAACAAAAATGTAAAATCAATTTTCATACAAAGATAAAATTCTAGAAATTCATTTTCTATATTCGGTGCATACATATGGGGCTGTGCTTTATCATTAGATTGAGTAATGTGTTACAAATTGATATCACAAAAGATTAAGTGCTACAATTACTGTTCCAGGACACAAATTGCAAAATAGTGATAGTTTATGGGTGGAAATTGTTAATTAACCCAATTTTTATATGTGAAATGCACGACTGTTACTTGCTTATTTTGCTCCCAAAATTCTTCCATTTGCTAAAAAGTAAAGGGCCTTCTTTTGCCCCCACATATGATCCCGTTGGCATGTGACCGTTGCGGCTCGCAAGTTGGACATAGGTGATAGGACTCCGCAGTCAACAGAAAAAGAAACGTTGTGAATCAATCATACTGGACCTAGTTTGCCCTCTAGTCTTGGAGGAGGGAAGGCAAAAAAACAAAAAACAAAAAAAAAAAAAAAAGGGGGGGAAACAAAACACAGCAAAATGGACCAAGTTTATTGAGTTGTACGAGGTTATATAGGTTGCTCAATTTAATAACACAATTGTTTTCCTAATAAATTAGTAGTTAGTAATTTTGAAGCTAATACTGCATTCTGAATTGTTAAGGAATTTACCACTTACAACGAAATTCTGTCATACTAGTTTCATAACTTAATGTGGTCAAACAGAGTCTAAGCACATTAACCATCAAATCAAGTACTACTTAATGAACAAGTAACCGAACAGGAAAAACTCGGATGCTTGATAAATTATCAGTATGATTAAGAAATTTATATTGTTTGGCAACAGTGTTTTTTTTTTTTTATTGGTGTACGCTTACTTCTGAGTGCGATCGAACTCAAAAACGGATCCAGGTTCTTTGCAGTCACAGCCTTGATTACAGAGAACAGTTTAGAGTGAGAGATTGATGCATTTAAATTTGGATGGCAGGGATTAAATTTTGGGCACAAATTTTAATAAGTGAAAAAAATTGTTATATTTTTATACATTATTATCTTAATATTTATATTTATTATTTTAGTATCTACATTTGTTGAGTTGTGTATATTGCACGGTACAGTTTTCATTGACAATTATAAAAGCCCTTGATCCCTCGAGAGCTTGCTGCTGCTGCAGAGACTACTCAGATCCAGTGGGACTCTGAGTCTATATATTTGCGAGTGGCAATTGCACCATACAGGATAGACGGTAATAACTAACAAATGTACACACTAACACAAAATATGTAATACACTACAATTTTTGTTACTTGTTAAAATTTATACCCAAAATTCAATTCCAACGAGCCAAACTCAAATTTGCCTTATCCCACCATGAACTGTTCTATTGAGATCGCAGAGAATCGGGATCCGCACCTGCGAGTTGTCTGGTTCCTCGAGAAGTTTCATAAACGTTGTCTTGTCTAATCCAAGTGAGCAAGGCACGAAACTTCAGAGATGCCACAACACAAAATGCAATTACGAGTAAGGGTAATATGCACTTTTCACCCCCAATATTTGGGACGTTGAACAATTTCATCCCAAAAATTTTAGTCCAAACACATTTTATCCTTCTAATTTTATAATTTTGATCAACTTTATCTCTAAAATTTTATGCAAACACATTTTATCCTCTTATTTTCATAAAATTGATCAATTCAGGACAATCGAATGATTATTAATCAATTTGAATAGAATATCATCACATGACCAGCATGTCCCTTTAATATTTGTATTGTTAATACCTAATTCGTTTATTTATTAAATTACATAAATAATAATGAGTGTGTTCAGATGAAAGATTGTTTTTTTTTAGTTTGTGATACGATGTATATGAGATAAAAAAATAGATTGGATGATAGGTAGACAATTTGAAAAACATGTATATGATACAACAAAACAAAATTTTGCAAAATAAATGACAATCTAAAAATTTTTTCTTTCACATTAATATTTTTCTCCAAGTAGTTGCAATGGGATTGTTTGAAAAAATTTTCCAATTGGCCATAATAGGGCTATTTCTTCTCCATGATGTCATTTCCTCTCAAACTTTTTGTACAATTTGTGATTAAGAAGAGAGTAACAGTGGCAACAATTTCTTTTTTTTTTTAAATAATAAAGTGAATTAAAAAATAATTTTTGAGATTTTTGTTGATCCAATGTTTTTTTTTGTGCTTTACTAATCGGCATGCTATAGTCAAGTGATGATATTCATTCAAATTACTTGACAATTCATCAATTATTCTTAATTAGTAAAATTTATGAAACTATTAGAATGAAATGTGTTTGCATGAAATTATAGGGATGAAATTGGTCAAAATTATAAAATTCTGAGGATGAAATATGTTCCGATTGAAATTTTAGGGATAAAATTATCGAATATCCTAAACAATGGGGATGAAAAGTGCATTTTGCCCTTACGAGTAATGGCGAAGTCAGGTGGATCTTCCAATCAATAACATTTTAGCGTGTTCACCTCAGCATTGTCATCAATCAAGACCCAATTGAAATTTCTGGTAATTCGTTCTATCAGACAAGTTTACAAGAAAACAAAAAAAAAAACAATGTCATCCAATGGTGGAAAAAGCAATGGGTTCAGAATCAAAGAATTTCCTCAATTGAAAGGGGAATTGGCATTCTTCCGTCAGCCAAAAACAATAGACTTTAATCAAGGAAAAAATTAATTGTACAGTGCAGTTCCATTAAGAAAAAAAAAAGAAAAAAAGAAGCTAGTCAATAGTCCAAATCTCCACCATTGCTAGCCTTGTTTAAAACTCAGCCAGTAATAGAAGATAGTAATACAAAAGAGGGCCGTAAATTTACAGGAATAAAACTTTCTTTTTACTGCAATTTCCAAGAAAATCTGGATACAGAAAGGAAAAGAAGTGTTGAAGGTTATGATCTGACGATCAATGATCAGATATGACAGCCGCAACAGAGGTAGAAGAAACAGAGAGTTCCGACCAAAACCACAGCCTCAAAAAAAGACACAATCTTGAAAAGAATCACGTCAACAAACCACAAGTGCAAAGTGAACCTCCTTTTCCACCGTAGCCCAGTTGAGAAACTTTTGGAACTCCACCTCCCTGAACCACCAGCGCCGCCACTAGCACCTCCACTACCACCACCACCACCACCACGACGTCTGCCACTGCTCTTTTTATTCAGCCTCTTGAAGAAAAAAGGGAAACTGGGCTTTTTGAACTCCATTTCCTTCTTCTGAATTTTGGGAGCTTCTTTTCTTGGTTAGAACTTAGAAATAAGGAGTTTTTGGTGTCTTCGTTTTCGGTTTGGATTCCGGAGTCAATTGGCTCGGAATATTATAAGAAGAACAGAGGAGGGGTAGTTTGGGAATAATGAGGAAATAAAATTAAAGTTGTACAACTGTTCGAAGGCTCCGCGTTTGCGTGGGTCAAAACGTCAAAAGATGGGGCTGTCGTGGGAGAGTGAGTGCGTCTAGAATAAAGGAAGAAGCCCACTTTCACTATGTAAAAAACTACAAGTGATAATTAATTGTTTGAAATATTTTATTTCGAATATTGGAATAATTATCAACTATGGACCCTATTTGCAATTGATTTTTTAATTTTGTAAAAAAAAAAGATAATTTGGAAAAGCCAAAATCATCTTTGAAGACTCATAATTGAAATAGTTATCACAATCGTAAAATACCTTTTGTGCTTCTGAAAAGGTCCACAAGTGCAAAGAAGAAAACTTCTACTCCGTATAATTAACCTATAATTTTTGTTATAAATTAATTTTACAAGGATTGCATGTCAAATAGTAGTGCAATAAGGTTAAAAATTATTTTTCTACTACTTTTTATGATGAAAACTTCTTTTAAAAAAAATTATAATAGGGAAGGAAAGAGACCCAAGGTGCGGCCAGAGAACAAAGGAATAAGAACTGAAAACCTCTAATTTTTTAAATCTCAACTTTAATTAGAATTGTTAATGGGGCCGAGTCAACTCGATCTTGGCCCACTTGACTCGTTAAAAAGTCTAATGAGCCTCACCTTTCATTAGACTGGATTGAGGTTGAGATTACATATTAAGCCCAAGTTAAATGTAAATCGAGATTGGATCTTATTAGCTATAAACTCAAAATAGGCCCGGCCCCATTAATCTGTACATGTGTGTGTGCGTAATACATTTATACTCTGATATATATAAAAAAGAATTTTTTTAGTCTACTAGCTCTTTCTCAATTCAAGAGTTAAATTTAACTATTCTGTTGCTTTCTTGAGGGCCAAAATTAGCTGAAACTCTAACTTTCTTTTTGGTTTAGTAAATTTTTGTATTAGTATGATATTAGCTACTTTTTATGTGCCATTGTTGGTGTAATGGCTTAGTAAATTTTGTGTTGGTATGATATTGGATGCTTTTTATGTGCCACTGTTGGTGTAATAGCTGCTTGTATTTTGACTAAACATACATGGGTAAATTCAATGACAAAGCATGCATTTTATATCCTTTATCATCTTAATCTTTACTTGAATTGACCACCACTAATTCTTGGTCTATTTTCTTCTTTCCCGCAGGTTCTTATATGACTCATGAGACAAATCAATTTGTTTACTTTTATTTGGATTCAAATGCTATATTTTTATTTAAATTTGGTCACTGTGAATAAAGTGAGTGGACAAATCTTAGTAGAAGCAAATTGAGAAGGCTATGAAGAAGTTCCAACCTTAAAGATATATTGATTGTTAATCATTTTTTTTTTACTATTTTTATGTATTTTGAACGAATTAGATATAATTATTGCTGAAAATTTCTTGGTTCATATACTTTTTAATAAACTGTTATTGGTTCATATATAACTTTAATGTTGTGGATGTTAAATTAGATTTATGACTTAATGTATACGAAAATTAAGTAATATATAACTATTATTGGCCAAAAATTTGCCATACTCATTTCGATTCGAAAATTAGGATATCCGATTCTTATTATTTGATCAAGTCAAAAGAGAGTTGGGTACCCATTTAGATGCAGAGCGAATTAGGGTCACATAATTAAAAACCTGCATGTACCCAACCCACCCCACATAAATATATATATATATATATATATATATATATATTTATTTTATACACATACTACAAAATAATGGAAGATTATAGTTTGTTTATAAGATTCATTTGTAGAGATTATGATCTTATATTTTTTAGAAAAGAGTTTAATTATTGTAGAATATATATTTAAAAAAGGTACTACTTATTTCAAATTTTCATTGATTTTGAATTCTTTTAATTCTTTTCATTTTTTTTTTGTATTCTCTTTGCATGTTTGTTTCTTTATGGGAGATTTTTTTTAAGAAAAAGTCTTTATTAAATCTTAGAAGAATATGTAATATGCAAAATTAAAATAGTATAAATCCCTTTTTTAAAAAAGTAAATGATAAGCGGGATAGGATGGGTACTAGTTAATCCAATCCTATATCAGTAGGTATTCGATTATTAGGTACCCACTAATATACGGGACGAGTAAAGATCAGAAAATGACTGATCCGTAAGACGCGGGTCGGATCATCAAAATGGTGCACGGGACGCGTACCCAACCCGTGTACCCGCCCCATGTCCACTCCTAATAATAAGTGAGTTTTGGGTTAAATCCAAATTAGATTCAAAACTCGAATATTTTATAACCCAAATATGAATTTAACATTTATTAATCTGAAACTCATGGCCAGAAATCTGGAAAATGTTACTAATTAGATGAGGTGAATTTGTTCTAATCTTTGTAGCCGAGGAAGTCTTGATTTTGTGATTAAAGTTAGACTTATTAACCTGTGAAGTTTTCATGAAGGAAAACTTTGTTGCCGTTACAAAAACTGGACCGTTAAAGATGGTGCCTTTTCGAATAGTCATTACGGCATCTTTTCTTTCTTTTAAGAGGTCTTGATTAGGAATTAGGATAAACGGCAGCGAGCTTAAAATTGTGTGTTCTTGTGTTTCCGTTTCCTTCGTACGTCGATGTCTGAACTCGCGAGTCACGTGTGGTCTCATATTTATCTAGTAGCCTACTTTTAATGCTAAAGAATGAAAATTAGTTGGTGGGAAAATTCCAAGAGCAACAGCAAAATTTGGAATCGAAAAGTAAAATAGTGGCAGCAGTACACAGCTGGCTGAAAGCAAGGCGGTAGACTAGAGAAGAAAATCGGGGGATGAGTCAGTAAACTGGTCCAATGTATCGGGAGAATGATGGTGAATGCAGGTACAGGGCCCCACAAAACAAAAGTAAATAAAAAAATTCATAATGTGGTAGTGGTGAACTTCTGGGTTAACAATGAGTAATGTTTAATTCTATTTTTCACCAATTAACTAGGGTTGGATTTCCGCTTTCGTTTCTAAACTTCAAAGTGTGATATTTTAATCTCTTAAGTATAAAATTATTCACTTAAGTAAAATTTGTATTACTTTAATTCCTAAACTATAACGTTTGTCCTACTTATATATACAAATCTATGACATTTTATTTTGGGAAAATGACCCTAAAATAAAAATTATAACATAAAAGGTCATTCTCTATCTTGGAATAGTAGAGTTTTTTTTTTTTTGATAAATCTTTTCATGCACCGTTAGTATATCCGCTTGCGAATCTAGATGTGTATCATAAATATAAAATTTGGTATTTAACTTTAAATTAAAATAATATGACGGTATATAAAACCGTTAGCGTATATAATGATAATGTAGGAAAGATTAATCTTTTTTTTATGTTATAATTTTTTATTTTTTCTTTTTAGGTTCATTAAATTTCACATGAATATCAAGTTGAGTTAACCAAGTGATCTACCAATTACACCCCCGAAATTTGTAATTAGGTTGATTGGTGATTTGATTCAGATTGAAATTTGGGTTCAGGGATATAATAATTTCAGTTTTTAAATGTCGAGAATGAAATTGTTTCATTTTAAAAGTGAGGGGCGAAAAGAATATTTTTATTAAATGTGAAGGATAAAACCGATCATTTTCCCTTTTATTTTTAAAAATATAAAATTTTGTTCTGCTGAACTACAAAATCTGTCTTAGTTTTGTCAATAATTTATTTAAATGAGATAGATTTTATATTTTGTAACTTTGGAAACTAAAGTGTCTCTCTTTAAAATTTAAGGACTAAAGTAAGAATCTCAATACAGTTGAAGGGTGTAAAGTAATATGAACTCAAGTGAATATGGTAAACTTGCCAAACTTGCGTTTATGTGGTAAAGCTTGTATACGCGTGCAGACTACCAGGGTTTACTACAAATAAGGCCTATGGTCTATGGTTTAAAGTTTAAACAACACTTGTAGCATAGTCAGACAATCTATAAGAACCACAATGAGGAGCCGTAAAATGTACGAGTAAATTATTTGGTTACCTACTAAATTTTAAAAATGATATAATTTTGATCACTCGATTTTAAGAGTATGAAATTGCCCATTCAATTTTCAAATGTATATATTTAGATCATTCAATCTATTTTTACCGTCAAATTTGTCAGATTTAAGAAATCGACGAATCATAAGATACAATCGAGATACAAACTTAACCGTAAACATATGGAATGTCCCAAAATATATACATTTGAAAGTTAAGTTTGTAACTTCATACACTTAAAAGTTAACAATCGAGTGACAAAAATTATACCATTTCAAAAGTTTTATAGGTAATCGGGTAATTTGCTCAAAATCTACCCGTGTCTTACTCTGTCTTGCTCTGACCTTAGAATGGAGTAATTCTCCACTTATATTTTTGGAACCAAATGGAAGGGTCAAATTCCTAGTCTAGGATATTCTACGTAATTAGAAACAATTAAGAATTCTTTGAACACGTTCCTGAGTAAACATTTTGGTTAACCATTTAAATACATAGCAGTAATTTTTTGCACACTCGATGTGTGCGTGCAAAGCAAAAAGATTCATTTTAACTAAAAACATTATAATTTAGTGTAAAAATGGGAAGTATTAAAAGGGAAGAAAACTATAATAGTTAACACTATGGAAAATTAAATAATATTTAAAATGAGATCATGGGGTTAACGCATGTTATAGTGATTTTTATTTTTAAATTCGGCTTGAGATAATTATTATTTTTAAATTGATATTCCCAATACCCAATCTGCCCTCAAAGTTTAATGTTCATATTATCGAATCTCTCCCAAGTAATGTTGATTTTAACAACTTGAACAAAGGGTACTTTTGAACGTACAGCAGATGACATATTCTAATTAACACCGAATTGGTTGTATAAATATTCACATTCGTTGTTTCTTACATTTAGACATTTTCCCCATTTATCACGTTTCCCAAAAAAAAAAATTACTTCGGACATCCAGTAAACAACCGAAATCAAATTGTGTAAGTAGAGATTATAAGCAAAATAAGCATATTCAACTGCAATTGACCTTTATCTATTTTGTGTCTAGTGATTAAAAGAGGGTTCTTCGAATTCTCTTCGCTATCGGATTTAATGTTTGAATTTTGAACCTGACAGATAGGGATGAAAAAGGTGTTGAAAGGCCGTGAGAGGTAAAAAAAAAAAAAAAAAAAAAAGAGTGCAAAATTGCACTTGTTAAAGAAAAATAAACCAATTATTTTGTTCAAAAAACTTGAGTCCCCGCTTTACAACCGTAAGTAACACGTGTTCACCCCTCCATGCAAAGAATCTCAATAATGAAAAGAATATATTAACGTTGTAAAAGGCAATGATATGCAGTTCCAACGGAACCAAAAGTGTGTTAAAGGAAGATAGATAATAAAGGGAGAAGAGGAGAGAATTTTGCAACTTTTAAGCCAACCTAAGTATATTCGACATTGAAAGCCCTCTTTTTGGATTCTGAAAACTAGAGGAGATGAATGCTCAAGTAATTCGTTAAAATTAGATACCGTTACTAGGGTAGTAACCATCCCAAAGGTACACAAACGGTGTGCGTAAAAACTAACAGCTCATTAAAATGTTAGAGAATCAATTCTTTTTGAGCTCGTTTGGTTCACGTATTGGATGAGATAGGATGACTCATCCTTCCATTATTAATCTTGGGTTGAGTCATCCTAAGAGGCTAGGATTAATAATTCAAATCATCTAGTGTTTGATTAATCCTAGGTTGAGTAGGATATATTGGAAAATAATCCTATCTTGTGTTTGGTTAGAGATTTGATAAGATAGAATTACTATTTTGATGACCAAAATGCCCCTTAATTTGGAGGATCATTTTAATAAAATAATTTAATAATTCATAAATTTTATTAAAATAAAATAATTTTGAACTTTAGAATTATAAAGTAAATCAATGGCTTTAATATAAAACTTTACATTCACTCAAACTTAGCTCATTCGAGCCCTTAAATATATGTTCTAATCTAGTTTTCGAATCTAAATTTTAAATTTAATTAAATAATAAGCCAAGTTTTGACTAATTTAGGGTTAAATTGAATAAAATCCAACCCATTTAAGAGTTTTAAATGAGCCAAGCTCAAACCAGTAGAATATTTTTCTTTGGGTTGAACTTGAGTTTATATAGAATTTGATTGAGAAAATAAGGTTAGTAAGGGCAATATAGTCCTTTTATTATGCGTAAGTAGGGCAAATTAGTAAAAAATTTTAAATTAATAAATAGGGGTAAATTTCCAAAAATTTTAAAATAACGAATAGGGGCAAATTAGTAAAAAAATTTGATACAATTAGTAGGAGCAAATTGGTCCAATTATTATCATATTATTGTGTGAGAGTATGATTGTATAATATTCAATATGAATTTGTATCATTTGTAAGGGCAAATGAGTCCAAATATTATTATGTTAGTAGTAGGGGCAAATTAGTCAAGAAATTTAAATTAATTAGTAGGGGCAAATTAGTCCATTCATGTTATATCATCATGTAACCGTAAGGTTATATAATTATGAGAGTATAAATTTTATATTATTTGTAAGGATATATTAGTCTAGAATTCCATCATCCTATCTCTCAGTCATCCATGGATGACTAATTCTATCTCCCCTATGGGATTATTTTATCCCATGAATAGGGGATTAATTCAGTTAGTTGGGATGTGTCATCCCATGTGTAAAATACAACTAAACATGAGATGACATAGGATGAGTTTGTCTGATGAGGTGGTTGATAGGTTCTTCAATTGGTGTTAGGTTTTGAAGAACCAGGCTGTTGAGGTTTTGTTTGGCTTTAATTGTCCTAATTTCTTCTTTAAGATCAATTTCTGTTTGGAGGTGTTGAAGAGTCAAGGGTTTGATAGGTTTGGAGGGAAACCTATCAAGAATAGCTGTGAGGTTGTAGGTTTTGAGAATTCTAGGGTCTTTGGCTAAAGGATTTGTAATTCAATCCTGTGTCATCTTGTGAACCAAACTGACCCTTTAAGGTTGTCATTGAGAAAATATAAGGGGACGCTGATTATTATTTTTTGTCTTCCAAATTCCAATAGATTAGTGATATAGCGTTTCAACTTGAAAAATAGTGCCAAGCCAACTCTATTATTTGGACAATGGATCAGTGTAGGAGTGGGCGTGGGTCGAGTAACCGTCTCGTCCACTATTTTGTTAATCCGATCTGTACCTTGAAGGTCAATTATTTTCTGATCCTTATCCGCCCCGCATATCAACGGATACCCGGTTATAGAATACCCGCTAAAATAGGATCGGGTCAACGGGTATCCTTCCTGCCCCAATTATCATTTAAAATTTTTTAAAAATAATTTATACTAATTTAATTTTGTATTTTACACATTCATCTAAGATTTAATAAAGTTTTTTTTTTTTTAAAAAAAAGTCTCCCATCAAAAAACAAACATGCGAAGAGAATACAAAAAAAAAAGAAAAAAAATTAAAAGAATTCAAAATCAATAAAAGTTTGAAATAAGTAGCACATTTTCTTAAATATATGTTCCACATTAATTAAAATCTTTTCTATAAAATATAAGATCATGATCTCTACAAATGAATCTTGTAAATAAACTATCGTCTCTCATATTTGTAATGCAATTTGTTTAATAAAATTGCTTATTTAGCTTTAAAAATATTATTTTATAGTATGAGTATATATGTGTGTGTGTGTGTGTGTGTGCGTGTGCGTGTGTGGGACGGGTCGGGTACCTGTAAATTTTTAATTATGTGACCCTAACATGTCTTGTATCTTAGCGGGTACCCGATTCTCTTTTGACCTGATCAAATAATACAGACCGGGTATTCTAATTTTCGAATCAAATCGAATCGAATATGGCCGATTTTTTGGTTAGCAGATAATTTTGCCCACCCCTAGGTCAGTGACGGTTATTAATCACGAAGTTGCAAACTATGGAGAACGTGTTTAGCATATAACTTGTATGTCTTATGATTGTAAATATTTTTTACAATCGTAAATTTTGCAACACCATCATGTGAGTCCCATATATTGCTTGAAATACATGGATGTAAATACAAATTACAGTTGCACATATTTAAAGATTTTAGTTTTAGCCATATTCATGCATAGATCGGGTCAATTCAACTCAGTCTTATCTTACTACTGATTTGAATTTCAAATCAATGGTCCACATTGAATAGTATGGCGCGGTTGCAAAATCTCAACCGTTCTTGCCTCTTTTTTGTACATTTATTCTAGCAAAACCTTCTCTTTTTATTCCGTTGTCACTCTTGGCAAGACACTAAAGAGTGATAAATTAAAAAAGATAAAAAAGGAAGAACAAAAAAGGAAAAAGAAAAACTTGTGAATATGGCCAGTTCAACTGAGTATTTTGCTTTCCTGGATTCTCATTCCTAAGAAAACGATGCTTGCGACAATGAGAAACAAAGCGTGTGAGTGACTATCTAGATACTGGACAGTTTGCTGGTTGTACGGGTCATGATTCATGAAAAGCAGTATATTGTGAGTTGGGTATGCTTTTATGCCAACAGCTAGCTGAAATTGCTCGAATCTTATACGCCAGAGAGCGCCCACAAGGCAAATCTTCCTTTCGTTTAACTTTCCTTCTGCCCGAAATCTAACTTCTTCTTTTCTGGTCTAGTCAGTGTGTTACACCATCATTCCTAAACCTTCTATTTAGCTTTAAATATTTCTTAGTTGGGATGCTTTTTTGGGACGTATTACAAGCCTCCACTGTGGCGCCAAAATTCCATCGCATTATTGATATGGACATGTTACAACGGTTAGAGTAATTACACCGTACAATTCATGGTTTTTGAATTCAGATGGACGTAGTTGACCGAGGGATATTTTGGTATAATTGCTAAGGTTGAGATATCAAGATTTAGAGATCCTAAATTTCAATAATTCTTTTCTCTCCCAATTTCTTAAATATCACCTCTGCCCTATTAAAAAAAAAATGAAGATTCAGGGATACAATTTTTAATGAACAAAAAGAATTGTAATATTTTTGCACGTTATTGTTTTAGTATATTGATTTCATCGTTTTAGTGTTTTTATCTCTTGTATTAATTAATATATACTTTTCATGGTACAATTGGTACTAGTGATAGCGGTGGCTCCCGATCCCCGCACTACCATTTGATTATGTCCAAAATTGCCTTTCAATCACTTTTAAATTGCCCTCAATGAGAAAATTTGACCGGTGTATACACGTTTTTCTTAAAGAAAAACTCTAGTAACTAACAAGATTTAGTATATATCTTTAATTTTCATGACTTAACCCTTAATGAACATGTTGAATTCTTACCAAGAACAAGATATATAACTTTAAGTCTTGTTCAGTATGACTAACTCCTATTGGTTTGATTTCAACTACACTTTATGACGACTTTACCGTACATATCATCTACTAGAATTAGCACTAGTACAATGGCAGGTAGTCATAGCATGAGGTTATGAATATTATTTTTTAAAAAATAATTTTGTCCCTAGCAGGGGAAGAATGGGATTATTTTTTTTTTAAAAAAATTTCCTAACAAGAGAAGGATGAGACTTAAAAAGTAAGAAAGCGATAGAAAAATTTAAATTCAAAATCTCTAACTCTTTGAATTTTAATTTTATTATTAATACAATTTAAGGGCATGATGATTGTTTGCTTCGAAGCAAACTACAGAACTTGGTAAAGTTGTACAAACTCCGGGTTTGACCCTATGGCAGCAACATGAACCATTATACATAGGCAATATGACAAAAATGGGGGACAGCAGCCCCCAATCCATCCCTGGTCAATTTAAGCCAATTATCAAATAAGCATAATGATTAGGTTGACTAGAATTCTTCAAATATGAGCCTACTTGGTCAAGCCAACGAGGCCAAGAGGGATTATCACCCAAGAATGAAGGAAGAATTAATGATGGATACAAATTCTCCTTGGATTCAAGTTGCATCCGTATCTTCCTGGAATATCAAATATATTGCCGAAAATACTTAGATATCAGAAGCCATCATGGGTTTGATTTACAAATATGTCCAGACTGCAGAACGAATTTAACAGACCTTGTTTTCGTTCAAAGATGGGATTCTAAAGAAATTGTTGATGATAATCCAAAATGCCTTAAAATTGTGTTAAACTACGAGATGCACTTACTTAGGCAAATGTAACTATTCACGCAACTGACGATGCAAAAGCCTTAATATTATGTCAAATTACAGGATGCACTTATTTAGGCAAAAATAATTAGGACAAATCTTTTATATGCTATTAGTATATACACTTGCAGTTTAGATGTATGCTATACATACAAAATTTAATATTTCAATTTAAATTGAGATAATGCGACACAGATATCTATATTCATACACCGATAGTGTATATATACATTAGTAATGTAGAAAAGATTAATTCATATAATCATTCGGACCAATTGAGAATTGAGCGCATGGAGCATCCAGGTTCCTCATCTCGTTCTTGCTGAAAGGCCATATTCTCTAATGTGAAAATTCCTGGAATGCCAGGTTAACATAAATAAATAAGATACGATATGTGTACATCAAATTGCTTAGTGCAGTGCCTAGAATATTTGATCTGATAAAAAAATCAGATTATTTTACATCCCTCTCTATCTCTCTTCTCTTTTTTCTTTTAATGACAAATTAGTCTTCGGTAAATTGAGTCATGAAGAAGCTACATCCAGGGCAGGGAAATCAAGAAATGGGACCTTATAAAATGTATCTATACTTTCTGAAAGAATATGGTGAAGGATTAGAAATGGAATTTCTGAGCAGGATTGGAGATTTTTTCTACTTGCTGCCTTATCTTTTGTACGACGAAAAAAGAAAAAAAATATTGTAACAGTATGCTATGTTTATTTGCCCAAGAGTGTACCTTATATGTAAGGGTTTCCCATCTTCTTGTGGATATAACTTTTAAAAGAACAACTGAAAAATAAGAGCATTTCTTTAAAATAACAATTTTAAGACGTTAGTACTGGGGAGGGTGAGGGAGGGCATTTTTTTTTTTTCCTGCAACGGTAGATTATGTATTGATTGGCAAAAATATACACTTATATGAGCAAAGGCTCAACTAGTTCTATACAAGAGTGTTAGACACACTGAGGATTAATCCATTCCTCATCTTGAGATATGCCTAAAGCATAATCACTAATCCATTCACATCTAGAATCTAGATTTCTATCTAAACAAAAGGAGCATTTCTGGAATAAAGCTCTGAGGCTATTAATATCATCAGTCAAAGTTGCCAATTTGATATCCTTGGCCAACCCATTTGTTATCATTTTCAACAGCTGAGGGCTGAGGAGATGGACTGTAATTTTCTGCCATTGCTGCTGTCTAGCCTTTATGATGGCCATCTTCACAGCTTCCGCACTTGTCTGCAAATGGCTTCCTATGTACCTATCAGTTAGTGCCCAAGCAGACACCAACTGATGGTTGAAATTAGTTGCTATAATCCCAGTACCAACTCTATTGGTTTGTTCTTGCACATGAGTTGATAATCTGATCTGCATTGCTTCCCTTCCTACCTCATCTGTTTCTGCAGTCTCTCTACCTCTTTCAGCTTCCACAGGTGTCGATTTCTCCTGAGGGAGGGCATTAAGGAGGTACAATTAGGTTGGTCAGTTATGTATTACTTGTTTTGGGGCATATAATTACAAATCAAGTTATATTTATACATTAAATTGGTATGCATCTACTCAGGGTGGCAATTGGGTTCGTTTCGGGTTGGCGGGTCGGATTGAGACCCGGGTGTAACAGAAAATCCGCTGACCCGAACTTGACCCGCCAATTCGAAACAGGTCAGAATACTTGACACGAACTTGAAAATTTCAGGTTGACGGGTCGACCCGAAACTTAATTTTAATTTATTAATTTACCACTGTAATTTCTAATAAAACCAATTTCGTACAAGACTAATTACATAATCCAGTAATAAAAATTTAAATAAATAATTCCAAACCAAATATAAAATAAATTAAAACAGTACAAAAGTAAAACATAATATAATACATTATTTGGCCAAATATAATACTTTCAACTTCACACAAGTTAAATAAATTCATTTAGGATTAAGTGATTAATGCCTTTGGAAAAAAAGAATAATTAAGTTTAGTTAGATAAAATAATTTTTATGTTTATTAAATTATTTTTAATTCGTAAACGGGTTATCGAGTTATATTAGGTCACCCACAGGTTGACCCAAATTCGACCCGTTTTCTTTTCGGATCCATCTAGTTCGACCCGATTTTGACCTAAACCCGCGAAACCTCAACACAAACCTATTAATTTCGTGTTAGATTCGTGTCATGTTTTCAGGTCGTGCCGGAAATTGTCACCCCTACTACTCCATTTATTCCATTTTGGTAGGCTTGTTTTCTTTTTCTTCCATCCCAAATTATAATCCACTTTCCAATTCAGAAATGTAGTTAACTTACAATTGATGTAAAATGCCATTATTTAATGTAGTTTGTTACTAAGTATAGTCTAACTTATTTAGTGTAAAGCTAATTAGTCATGCTCCATTTAATGTAAGGATGTCTTAGAAAAATAGTAAACTAGGTTTATTTTTTCAACAAAATTAACTAACTTTTCTTAAGCTTCATGCAAAAAAAAAAAAAAAATCAAATCTATCAAAGTGTGACAAAAGAAGTATAAAGTTTATGCATACACAAAGTTCTTCTTTGACAGTGCATCAAATTTTGTAAGAAATGCAATAAATGTACAATTTAGGATGCACAAATTTCTTGTCAAACAAGGTTCCGTAGTGTTTATAAACATATTTATGAAAAATTTCACATTTAACCCACATACACATTTACTTGGAAAAGTGAAATCTTTTATAGAAACCTCTTCAGAAAACAACCATTCAAACGGAACTCTAGTTTCCTGCGGTGCCTAGGTTTAGACAAAGTTAGGGATTGAAATTTGGGCTGATCGATTTCAAATCATACTGATTTAACCATAAGAAGACAATCTTAGAAATGTTAAAGAAAAAAAAAAAAGAACTTAAAAATGTTAAGTACAGAAAAAAGTGAAAGTTGATACTAGCAGCACTCTATCTGCATTAGGGTATAAATTTAGGATCATAAATTTAACCTTCATTCACCTGTATCCCTGAAAAAGCAGGAAAGGATTACAAATATGGAGTCAAGTTCTAAAGAACTAAAACTTGTCCCCGAATTATCACAAGCAGAGAAGAACTAATAAAGAAAAGGGTACAAATGGATAGTAATAAGTATACTATTCAAAATCAGAGATATAAATGCATTAGATTTTAAGAAACCCCAAGTGTTTACTTTTCAGGGGTGGATGTATCTAAAATTTGTGTATTAGGTTAGGATTAAATTGAAATAGTGATTATATTAGAACATTATCCACGTTTTACAAACTTATGTATTTTCCATACATCTAATCTTCCCATATTATCCACTGGAAAGGGATGAGAGATTACAACTTTCCACCGTTCCCATCATTCCAAGAAACGTGCGTATTTAAGTAAAAAAACAAGATAAAGACAAACAAATAAGCAATAAACAGAATGAAAACAGAGGAATGTATAACCATAAAATGCAATAGTCAACCGAGTTTATCAATAATTTTGTCCTAACAGAATTCCAAGAACAAATGACAAACGCACGTAGTTGAAGGTGAAAACCAGTTCACCTCCCAAAGACTATAAAAACTGGAAGAGAAATTAATACTAATTAAAAGAAACCATCAGATTAATATAATCACTCAAGCTCTGGATCCTAAGAACGAGTTTTCGGAGGGTTAGGATTCTCTGAAACTTCTGCAACTTCACCATTAGTTTCAGTGATAGGATTCTCCAACACCAATGGCTGATCACTGTTAGTTTGAGGGTTGGGATTCTCTGACATCAGGAGCAGGTTGTTATTAGTCTCCGGGCTAGGAATCTCAAACATTAAGGGCTGATCACTGTCAACAATTTCGAGCTTAGGTATCGTTAACATTAAGGGCCGATTGATATCAATTTCAGGGTTAGGATTCTCAAACATGAAGAGCACATCACTATCATCAGTACTTTCGAGTTTAGGATTTCCTAACATTAAGGGCTGATGATGATTTGTTTCTACGTTAAGATTCTCTACAGCAGAAGCCTTAACATTGGCATTCATGTTATCATCCTTCTCCTCCTCCTTATCATCATCATCACCACCACCATCATCAGACTCACAGTGAATAACTGGAAGCCCACCAAAGCTATCAACTGCAACATTGGGAATGAATAAACCTGATGAAGATTCAGCATTGTTATTAGCAGCAAAGTTGTTGTTAGCAGCAGAATTGTTGTTAGCAGCAACATTATTTTTGGCAGCATCAATGTTGTTAGCAGCAGCAGCAGCCATCTCATCGGCTCTGGCCAAAACATTCTTCCTCAGAATCTCCATAGCAGCCTTATACTCAAGAAGTTCCTCCAAGTCAAGATTATCAATAGGCTGTTCCCACCAAAACCCTTTTGAATTGTCACCCTTGTTCTGCATTAAACTCTTCTCTTTCGCCTTTTCAATCTCAATCTTTTTCATGATCTCCAAAATCTTCTCCTTCTCCTCCTGATCTTGCTGCTGCTGCTGAATCTGATTAGCAACAGCATTGTAGAAAGAACCTGATGCTTTCCCGGCAAGATACCGATCAATGATGGTGTCGATCGATGCACGGCCACCAAAGCCGAACACTTTGCCTGCTGGAGATTGAACAAGAATGGCAACATCTGCACCACATAGAACGCTTAGTTCCGCAGCCTTCTTGAACAAACCCTTGCGGCGCTTCGAAAACGTGACTTGCAATTTGTTTTTCTCCTCAATCTTCTTGATTTCAATCTTTCGTCGACCAGTGGTTCGTCGACCAGTGGTTGTTCTCTTCACAACTGTCGTCTCCTCCATCGCTGAACAACAACGTTAACAAGGTTTCTCAGTCTATGGAAAGAAATTGCTTCTGTATAAGAGAGGTTTTTTTTTTTACTGCAGATTCGTGGATATTTATACATAGGTTTGGAATCAAGGATCGGTAGATTTTGGTATCTTGGCACTGCAAATTAAAGAAATGGTAATATTATGAGTTACTATATCGTGGACTTTTTGCCAAGAAAAAAGGTAGTAAATTAGTAGCCTAAGAAATTGCCAAATGTAGAAAAAGGTAACTTAAGATCGTTTTGTTTTTTAGCTTATTAAGGACTCTCCGATTGAAGATTCGTGGCATTTAATTTAGTCTTTTAATTGATAGCCATATTTCATTCTTTAATTGCTAATTTTACTTCCATAATTGCCGTTAGCTCTTTGCCAACAACCTATCACTCTTTTCTTTTCTTTTCTTTTTTTTTTTTTAAATCCAAAGCCAATGTCCGTTCCAAGTAAATTGGGTTGGGTCAATTGCCTATCACTCTAGTTGCAAAAAGACTAAATGTTCAGGCCCGAATGAGGTCCAGAATTCAAGTATCCCAACTTAGGAACCAGATGAGTCCAATCATGTCTGGGTGTACTTGGTTCCCCATGAGATTGGGCCTTGGATTGGATTTGGGCCCCAACCAATATTCCCTTTTTTTTTTTTTTTAAAATAAAGCACATCATAATTTCGTTGAATAATAAAATTAGCGTGTCATACATACACAAGTACTATATATTTGAAGAACAATGAATATTACAAATCTAAAAAATTAATAATAATTTTCACTATGAAGCTCCAAACATACCCAAACATGAAATGGAACATTGCATCTCTAAGAATGCCGGTGAATGTTTCAACCATCGAATCTACTAATCAACTAATTTAATCTTAGATATAATGGTGAGATATGATGAAATGGATCTAAAAAATCCCCAATTTGACAACTAATTCCTTTTTTATTTTTAAAACTTAGATCTACAAAAAGAAATAGAAAACTAAAATCACTCTCATTAGGAATTCATAAGATAGCAAAAAAAAAAAAAAAAAAAAAAATCTCACTAAATTACCCTAACAGAGGAAAAACTCTGCTACAAAATTCTTTTAAGATACTTATCACACAAAAAGCAAAGAAAGAGAGTCATGCGGAAACCAAAAGACTAATTGGTCTCCCTCTTGAAGAGGAAGATGTTTTATTTACAAGGAAGGTTAAAGGGAAGAAGGAGAATTTAGGTTAGGAAAGAAGAATATTTAAACTTCTTATCCAACACAAAAATTTTCAATTCTAACTCCACTACCAATTGGGTCCCCAAGCAAATTATAGTTAGGTCAGACTAAAAATAGATCCTCTTTTGAGTTAGGATCACGCTCGCATCACGGATCCCTATATAGTGGAAAGTGTCTAATACTTCCCACTTAGGGGTGATATTGAGCTGAGTCGAGCTTGAATAGCTCAGTACTCGAGTTTGAACTCAACTCAAACAACCATAGCTTGAGCTTGAGTGAGCTTGAAAAATAAAGATTGAGATCGACTTGAAGATGGCAAAGAAGACTCGAACTAGACTTGAGTGAGCTCGATATGCTATTCGAGCTCAATATCGAGTCGAGTACTCCAGCTCGACAAAACACTCCTGCCCTGACAGCCACTTATTAATTCACCCCTTTCCTGCACAATTCCCAATAATCTAAAGAATCTAGACTTTGAATCTGAAATGCAGCACTACTAATTTGTGCTAAACAGTAAACTAAGTTGCACTAAACATTCTAATTAGAGTACATTAATATCGATCGAACAAGATGAATTGCAATGCAACATAATGTAACAAGAGGTGCAGCCAATTAAAGTCTTGGATCCAAGCAAATGGACAAGACTTAAAAGCATGCCGTTGCTTCTTTGAACTTTGAAGGACAACTACATCAAGTATGGCTATGACCAAAATAACCAGAAACAAACGCATGTGATACAGTGATAACCAGTTTTTAGGACCTTCTCAATAGATTCCAACTAATAAGCAGATACAAAGTATGAACATGATCTAGATTCTAGAATTCTAGCTTCTAAATTCAGAAATTCAGCAATAAAGACATAAAAGGGTAGGTAGATTCCCCAAAAAAGAAAAACCACATGCATGCTGAAACTAAAAAGATTTAAACTCCTTATGCCACTCCCTAAAAAAGAGCTTGTTTGCTCCTTATGCAACTTCAAACTTCAGCGTACAGTCCACAACACCTGGTCATACACAAATGACAAATAACCCATTTATGTGCAATTTAAATTTAAACTATGAACACAACTTAAAGCAGATAAAGAACAAGAAAAACAGAATGCACATGCAAGATGGACTTGATTTCCAGCATCTTATTTGCTTCTTATGCAACTTCAAACATTGGGTAGCTCATATGCTTTGAGAGCTTTCTATGGCTACATTTAAGTGGTGGATATGCAAATAAACATATTGCTATAAAATCAGCAAACAAACTAATAAATACTAATTTATGTTTGCAATGACAAAATTGTATAGGCATAACTTTCAATTTTTTTTGACTCCATGTAAATTTCTACACCAATTGCCTGCACACATTAACATCTGCACTGTATTAGGAGCAAGTGAAACACGGCAGGAATCAATCACCCTAGTTCCAGCACTATAGGTGGCCTCAGATGGAACGGTAGTGATAGGAATAGCCAATACATCAACTGCTAACTGAGAGAGTACTGGGCATGCTGACTGGTTGATTCTTCACCAATCTAAATAGTTGAAATCCTTTGGATTTTGCTGAGTAGGCTTGTGGGGCTTGTCTAGGTAATCCACCAACTCGCTCTTGTAGGGCTTATCAAACTCGATTTCACCACAATGCTAATCCAAATCATCCCAATATTCGGCACTTGCTCGAGGTCGACCCTGGATAGAAGATGTAGCATTTATTGAAGAATCTGTCCCCACAATTACACTTGAAGCCATATCAATGTACTTGTCATAAAGGTCAAAGATGCCTTTTCAAACTTTTGTGATATCTCTTGAGTTTCATATGTGGAATACATCTTAGGGAAAACGAACTCTATTACTCGCATTTTCTATCTTGGATCCAAGATAGCTGCAATGGACAACAATAAATTACACTCGTGCTAGTATTTGTCAAACTTGAGTTTCATTCTTGAAATCATACCCTAGACAAAATCATCTTCATCATCCACTCGTGCATCCAAGAGTTTCTTCACCTTTAGAACCTCTGGGAGGAATAGGTTGCTGGTTAGATACTCACTCCTCGAAATTATGTGTGTGGTTGTGTAGAACTTCTCTAAACTAGTGGACACTTTCTCAACTTTTTCCCAATCCTTTGAAGATGGACACAACTCATAAAGGGACTCTCAAACTTGGAAATGAGGAAAAACCTCCATATATTTTACATCACGACTCAACATTTCACATGTTGAATTCTACCTTGTCCTACAATTATGGAGTAATTTTTTCCCAAGAATTTGCAAGTGTAGAGCAATTTTTGTAAATAGCAATGGCCTATCATCAGACTTGTTCACAAAATTCACACTATCTTGGATATTTTCACAAATATCTGCTATCTCCTTCAGGCCATCTTGAACCATAAGTTGACATAGGCGCAACAATGAACATGAAATAGCTTTCCTTCACCCAACAACTTCTTGCATCTACCGAAATCATCTTTCAACAATGTCACAGCCACATCATTGTTCGAGGCATTGTCAACGGAAATAGTGGGAATTTTTCCCTCAATTCCCCATTCTTTGGCACACTTAAAAACTACATTCGAAATCTCAATTCTTCGACAAAGTGGTGGAATATGAACAAAATTTAACACCCATTTCTGAAGCTTCCAATTTCCATCAATCCAATGCTTGGTCACTACCATGTATTCAATTTTTTGATTTTTTGATTTCCACATATCGGTGGTCAAGCTCACTTTCTGTACATGTCTCAGCGAGTTCTTCAACTTCTTTTTCTCTATGTTATACACCTGTGTACAATTCTTTTTAGCTGTTATTTGAGAGATTTTTTACCACTCTGGCCACCCTATGTTTTCATGATTAGGTTGAAACCCTCTTCCTCTAAAATTGTGAATGGGTGCTCATGCATCAAGATCCAATGTGCAACAGCTTGTTTCATTGCTTCCATATCGAATTTGCCTATGTGCAATGCTGGTATAGTTGGAAAATGCTCATCTGGCTGCTAAAAGTTTATCTTTGTCTGCTGCTTGGCCTTTGGCTTTTCTAACGGCATAGTTTTCTCGATGTCTCCACATTCTGTTGGTTTGTTTAGTTTTGCCCCGGTTTAGTTTCTTGCCACAATGTTTACATATGGCATAATATAAGCCATTTTCTTCCAAATCGTCGAAGTCATCCTATGCCTCAGACATTTTATTCCTTTTAGGTACTCAAAATTTACTATCATCTTTAGCTTAACCTCCTTGTTGCCTATTTGTGTCTTTGGTTCTCCCTGTTGTGTTTCACCATCCATAAAAGTGGGACCACAGGGGTCACGACTTACAAATACTGGTGTTCAAATCCAACTACAAGGCTCATACACGCCCAAATACATTAACGAGTTTACAATCCAAGTACAAACAACCCTAGTCGGGTGCTAGCGTGAGTATAATTTTAAAATTCAAAACAACTAGACTACGCTAGTCTGTACACGTCTCACGCCTCGCTCGTACTCCCTGTAAGGAAAATAAAACTAACGGAGTGAGTTATAGTTCAGTGATGTTTCAAATAGCAAATTGACCATTAATTAACAGTAAATGTAACATAGTAGTGAAATAGCGAGCATAACAAGTCAAGAAAATGAGCAATACATTTGTACAACCAATATTTCATAATCAGTATTTCACATAAAAGGATACAGTTGCCTTGGTAAACCAGCTCCACCATAACTTGATCAAATAGTAGTTGACACTCCGTCAACTTTCAAGTAAGGTAATTAGTCCAGTAGTACTCCACTTAACTCCAATCTCCGTCCACCAACCAAACTTCTTATGGGCCCGAACTCTAAGATAAACACTGATGGTAACACTCGATTATACCGATTAGTCGAGGAGATAACACTCCACTCGACATCATTAACTACCCAGGGTTCGTTATCTAATCGACCAAACCCTTGCCGGCTCGACTAGACTAACTAGCCAGTTTCTGGAATTCCAGACAAAATACAATTCAGAAGCATGTATATCAATTCCATTGAAATCAATGAACAAGAATAAATCACATTAGGGCAAGTACGATAAAGTACACTCTTGCCCTATCAATCCACTCATATATCATGTAATCACATTGGTCAAGTATTAAACACAAGTGTTAAGTTCAATCAGGTATTTGGAAGTACTCACCAAAAGATGTAGTGCCTTTACGGGTCACGGTCGGGTATTACTCCGTGTTTGGAGTCCAAATCTGCAAGAAAACATTGTTTAAGAGATTTGAAAATTAACTAAGGTTCGAAACTTGAATGTTTCGTTTAACGAGAATCAAGTTATTGAAAATCATTTAGAGAATAGTCGTAAAATTCTTGCTCGCTCTTCAAACTGTGAAACTTTGAAGCAATTATACTTTGAAACATCATTTGAGTCAACGAAATGGGGAAAACATATTTCTATTAGTCGTAAATTTCATTTTTTCCAAGGGTACAAGTTTCAGCCGAATTCCAACTTATATACCTCCACAAAAGAGGGCTCAAATAACCTAAACAATCCGAGTTAGATTCGTCCTCAAATCTCTACTTAAATCGCAAGTATATCTACCTAGCTTTCGAGTGCAAATTTGGGCAGCACGCCCTTTGTATTTACCTATTTTTCAGCCATTTATGGCTTCATTATTTTCCTCATATCGGCCTCAAAGTCACATACAGATAATGTCATCACAATAGCCGTTCAATAAACTCAATGTTATTCAATTACAAAATCAAACTAGAAAAGTGACCGGAAATAAGGTTTAAGACAAAAAACAAAATAACAGGTTTGACGTCTCTTAGTGTATTGGTCACAACCGAAACTATACTTATCGAATTTACACCATTTCGAAACTAAGATAAAGAACTACAATTTTGATGAAGACAACTCAATCCAGTTCACAGTTTATCCAGGTTGAATTTACAGATTACAAAACCAGAATTTCAGTGTCAGGCTGGTTAACAACACTGGGTTCACATGACAATAACTCATGCTACAAAAGTCCGATTGAGGCGTTTTCAGATGCGTTGGAAAGCTAAAACATAGGACTACAACTTTTGTGTTTTGGACAAATACTAATTTAATATGGATCAAGATGAAAAAAATGAATCCAAAATGATGAAATGTCAAAACTGTCCGCAAAACTCTACCTATGGCAGTCAAGGGTATTTTTGTCATTTCATGTGCTATAGTACTCGAATTGAACTGAAATTTTACAGGCAGCTATAAAACATTATTTCCTACAACTTTTATGTTTTAATCTAAACCCAATTCGGCCTCCATCATAGCCGAATGAAACTGGTCAGAACAGGGCATCCCAAGTATTTAAAACTGGAATTTAATGCCTTCAAGGTATAACCTCTTATTCATGTGTAAAACCACTACTCCAACTCCTTATCTAAGCTTATTCACATCATATTCTATCTAAACAATAAGAAATACAGCTGAACAATTCAAAACCCTAATTTACAAATCCACCATAATCATCAAAACTACTTGAATAGCACTCATTAACCACAAATATAAGTTGCTACACAACTTAAGCAAGATTAAGGGGAAGAAATAAGATGGACAACCATAATACCTCACTAAGATGTTTGCAAGAGAAATTCACCACCTCTTGTAAAACTTTTAGCACCCCAAGCTTTCCAGGTGTCCAAAGAAAGGATTAACCGGTTTGGATTCTTGATTTTTCACTCAAACTAAGCTAAACCCCAAGATGAAAATGAAGTTTCTTTTCTCTTTTTTGCTCCCTCAAGAGTCGGCCACCATGGAAGAAAAATGAGTGAAGAATGAAGTCCAAGAAAAATAAGAAGCTTGGACTTGAATTTGGTCAAAGGTGGTTAGATGTTCTCCAAGTGTCACTCCATGATCTTTCCTCAATTTTTTTTTCTTTTCCTTGGTTTTGTAGTCAAGAATTTCGGCCAGCAAGAACAGATTAGCCCGCAAGAACTGATTAAGGGCTAATATTTTGGCTCTAATAACAATGAGATTAAATTAATGAAGTGGTGGTCAAGTGGTGTGTTCAATTGGTAGTGAACAATACCCGTCGGTCCAAGCCAATTTTCCTTAAATCGTGTATACTAGAGTTTTAACTTATGATTCACTAACTTATTATTATCACTTCTAATCACACACTTAATATTATCTAAAACTCACTCTTAGACACTAAATTTAATACACACTCCGTACCGAATAATTACACTTCCAAAAGACGTAAAAACCCTAATTTACGCTAACGAGAAAAAGAAAGGAAAAACCCTTGATTCTATATTTGTTTGCACTTATTGTGGGGTGAATAAGTAGTAAGGCTATTAGAAAGGGATAAATTCCAAATAAAAGGGAATTTTAAAGAAAATATAAGGGATTTTACAAGTTCTCACACTCTCTCCTCCTTGAGAGAATTTCGAGCTCGAAATTCATATATTCAGTCGTAAATATCTCAGGATATTTTTCTTGCATGTCCTTTTCTAGCTCCTAGGTCTCACCATTAACGAAACTTTTAGTCAGCCAATGGACATCATGAATCGTACCTTGGTGGTCTAAGGCATACACTCTGGTTGGCACCCTGGATTTTTCCCCTCCTATATTCGGTTGTTTAGGGTTTGATTTGTCGACTGGCTGGGTATCACCGATCAATGGACAATTGGCGATCTGGTACTCAGGACTTCCACACCGTAAACACTTTCGAGCCTTTCGCCAGCAATTATCCTCTGTGTGGTTGGTTTTTTCACAGTACCCACAAAATACTTGAGAAACTGAGGTCTGACCTCCCTGCGAAGCACCTCTTGCTTGTTCCCTTCCACCTGGGGCTCCTCTTGGAGTAACTTTCTTAGGTGTCCTCGAAATTTTCTCACCATTATCTCCTCGACCTATCTTGGAGGGTGGCATATCTACACCTTGTTCCTGCCCTTGACTTCCACCAGGTGCACCTCCCTATTTTGCATGAAAAGTCCTTACTTGTACCCTAGCAATTTCTATCCTCTAGGCTTTTTCAAGAATCTCGGTGAAAGTATTAATTTGTGCCGCCGTCAAGGCCTCCTGTATTTCCACATTGAGTCCCTGTACAAACCTACTAACCCTCCTTTGCTCCGTAGTTATCAATTCGGGAGCAAACTTCGATAGTTTAGTGAACTGAGTCTCTTACTCAAATACACTTAAAGTTCCCTAACGGAGTTTAATAAAATCATCTTCTCTCTTTTTCCGGACGATAGGTGGGAGGTATTTTTCGTTAAACTCCCGCATGAAATTCAACCAGGTCCATGCGGTTCCCTTCCTCTCCCACTTAGTTCTAACTACATTCCACCAAACCCTCGCTGGACCCTCAAACTGGAAAACAGCAAATTGCACTTGCCTATCCTCTGCATAGTTTAAAGCGGCAAATATATTATTGATTATGGTTTCTAACCATCTCTTCGCTGTCTCAGGGTCTGGTCCTCTCAGGAATTTAGGAGGAGAGAATTTTTGAAATCTCTCTGGGGCCCTATCTTGCCCCATATCAAGATCCCTAGGTTGATTCACCAGGGTTTGACCCTGTTGCTCTACCAAACGAGTAAGGATATTAGTCATCTGCTGAATTGCCGTTGCTACTGGTCCCCCCTTCCGCTCGGGGTCTAGGTTGCGATTCAATTGTTTAACCTTTTTCCTCCCTCGGTTCTTGCACCGATTTCTGTGCCTGTCTACCCCCACGGCCACGGCTAGAACCGCATCTTCGGTTAGTTCCACGTCATTGGCTCCGTCTACCCGTCATACCCTTTTGAACAATAGCCTATATCAGTATAAGCACAATAAAGTTTGATAAGAGTATTTTCAAATCATAAAACGAAAAATAATAAAACACATTGAAAATAACATACTTTCTTTATATCCATATCATAATAATTCACATATCCTATGGGACATTAACCCTAGGTATTGCTCAAGCACTACACTTAATCAAAACGTGAAGAAATACAACCAAGTACGTACACGTGAATAATAAGGGTCCAAATCTCATTAATATCTTTGATATATCCCAAGTCCAGATTATTCGTATTCCCCGTGTCTTGGCTTTCGACATCCAGACTTAACCTCCTATTACTCAGGATATTAACTTATCATAAAGATATCACGCTTTGATACTTGGGTACAGGAATCCGTAAATATGATAATTCACCACTCGAATTAGCTAGACTCAAGAGGAAATCAACCACTTTTGAGATTCCTACCCAACATACATATATAAGGTCCCCAACAATAGACATTTGTTTCACACTTAACAAGCCAATCCCCACAATCCGAGAACCCTCTCCCGGCACGAGGTCGATAGGAGTTCTGATACCATCTGTGACGACCCCACCTCCCCCTAAGGCGTACCCTAGGGATTAGCGAGTTGCCTACCCAACTATCGCCAGGACTCACTCGTGTCTTGAGATAATAACTTACAGCCATAGAAATTAAATAACACAACAAATTCAACCTTGATATATACATTGATGTTCAAATCTAATTACAAGGCTCATACACACCAAAAAACATTAACGAGTTTACAATCCAAGTACAAACAACCCTAGTCGGATGCTAGCGTGAGTACAATTTCGAAATTTAAAACAACTAGACTACGCTAGTCTGTACACGTCTCACGCATCGCTCGTACCCCCTGTAAGGAAAACAAAACTAACGAAGTGAGCTATAGCTCAGTGATGTTCCAAATAGTAAATTGACCATTAATTAACAGTAAATGTAACATAGTAATGAAATAGCAAGTATAACAAGTCAAGCAAATGAGCAATACACTTGTACAGCCAACATTTCATAATCAGTATTTCACGTAAAAGGATATAGTTGCCTTGGTAAACCAGTTCCACCATAACTTGATCAAATAGTAGTTGACACTCTGTCAACTTTCAAGTAAGATAATTAGTCCAGTAGTACTCCACTTAACTCCAATCTCTGTCCACTAACCAAACCCCTTACTGGGCCCGAACTCCAAGATAAACACTGGTGGTAATACTTGAGTATACCGATTAGTCGAGAAGATAACACTCCACTCGACATCACTAACTACCCAGGGTTCATTATATAATCGACCAAACCCTTGCCGGCTCGACTCGATTAATTAGTTACAGGGTTTCTAGAATTCCAGAGAAAATACAATTCAGAAGCATGTATCTCAATTCCACTGAAATCAATGAACAAGAATAAATCACATTAGGGCAAGTGTGATAAAGTACACTCTTGCCCTATCAATCTACTTATATATCATGTAATCACATTGGTCAAGTATTAAACACAAGTGTCAAGTTCAATCAGATATTTGGAAGTACTAACCAATAGATGTAGTGCCTTTACGGGTCACGTTCGGGTATTACTCCGTGTTTGGAGTCCAAATCTGCTAGAAAACATTGTTTAAGAGATTTGAAAATTAACTAAGGTTCGAAACTTAAATGTTTCGTTTAACGAGAATCAAGTTATTGAAACTCATTTAGAGAATAGTCGTAAAATTCTCGCTCGCTCTTCAAACTATGAAATTTTGAAGCAATTATACTTTGAAATACCATTTGAGTCGACGAAATGGGGAAAACGTATTTTTATTAGTCGTAAATTTCATTTTTTTTCAAGGGTACAAGTTTCGACCGAATTCCAAAAGAGGGCTCGAATAACCTAAACAATCCGAGTTAGATTCATCATCAAATCCCTACTTAGTCGCGGGTATATCTACTTAACTCTCGAGTGCAAATTTGGGCAGCTCCCCCTTTGTATTTATCTATTTTTCAGCCATTTATGGCTTCATTATTTCCTCATATCAGCCTCAAAGTCACACATAGATAATCTCATCACAATGGCCGTTCAATAAGCTCAATGTCATTCAATTACAAAACCAAGTTAGAAAAGTGACCAGAAATAAGGTTTAAGACAAAGAACAAAATAACAGGTTTGACGTCTCTTAGCGTATTGGTCACAACCGAAGCTACACTTATCATATTGGGGTGAAATTTATACCATTTCGAAGCTAAGATAAAAGTCTACAACTTTGAAGAAGACAACTCAACCCAGTTCACAGCTTATCTAAGTCGAATTTATAGATTACAGAACCAGAATTTCACTATTAGACTGGTTAACAGCACTGGGTTCACATGACAATAACTCAGGCTGCAAAAGTCCGATTGAGGCGTCAGATGCCTTGGAAAGCTAAAACATAGGACTATAGCTTTTGTGTTTTGGTAAAATGCTAATTTAATACGAATCAAGGTGAAAGAAATGAAGCCAAAATGATGAAATGTCAAAACTGTCCGCAAAACTCTACTTATGGCAGTCAAGGGTATTTTTGTCATTTCATTGCTACAGTATTCGGATTGAGTTGAAATTTTACAGGCAGCTATAAAACATTATTTCCTACAACTTTTATGTTTTAATCTAAGCCCAATTCAGCCTCTATTATAGCCAAATGAAACTGGTCAGAATAGGGCATCCCAAGTATTTAAAACTGGAATTTAATGCCTTCAAGGTATAACCTCTTATTCATGTGTAGAACCACTACTCCAACTCCTTATCTAAGCTTATTCACATCATATTCTATCTAAACAATAAGAAAGACAGATGAACAATTCAAAAGCCTAACTCACAAATCCACCATAATTATCAAAACTACTTGAATAGCACTCATTAACCACAAATATAAGTTGCTACACAACTTAAGCAAGATTAAGGGGAAGAAATAAGATGGACAGCCATAATACCTCACTAAGATGCTTGCAAGAGAAATCCACCATGTCTCCTTGTAAAACTTTTAGCACCCCAAACTTCCCAAGTGCTCAAAGAAAGGATTAACCGGTTTGGATTCTTAATTTTCACTCAAACTAAGTTAAACCCCAAGATGAAAATGAAGTTTCTTTTCTCTTTTTTGCTCCCTCAAGAGTCGGCCACCATGGAAGAAAAATGAGTGAAGAATGAAGTCCAAGAAAGATAAGAAGCTTGGACTTGAATTTGGTCAAAGGTGGTTAGATGTTCTCCAAGTGTCACTCCATGATCTTTCCTCAATTTTTTTTTCTTTTCCTTGGTTTTGTAGTCAAGAATTTTGGCCAGTAAGAACTGATTAAGGACTAATATTTTGGCTCTAATAACAATGAGATTAAATTAATGAAGTGGTGGTCAAGTGGTGTGTTCAATTGGTAGTGAACAATACCCGTCAGTCCAAACCGATTTTCCTTAAATCGCGTATACTAGGGTTTTAACTTATGATTCACTAACTTATTATTATCATTTCTAATCACACACTTAACATCATCTAAAACTCACTCTTAGACACTAAATTTAATACACACTCCGTACCGAATAATTACACTTCCAAAAGACGTAAAAACCCTAATTTATGCTAACGAGAAAATAAAAGGAAAAACCCTTGATTTTATGTTTGTTTGCACTTATTGTGGGGTGACTGAGTAGCAAGACTATTAGAAAGGGATAAATTCCAAATAAAAGAGAATTTTAAAGAAAATATAAGGGATTTTACTAGTCTTCACAGCTTTAGTCGTCATCTTTATCTTCATCACCGTCATGAGGTGGAGGAATGCCTAAATTATACTCAATCCACTCCAGGCGAGTGTCCATCCGGCCCAATCGATACTCGATATCGCCCAAGTGAGTGAAGAGTCGCTGCCAATTCGATTATGGCGGTGGAGGAGGAGGTGCCACAGTAAAAGGTCCAACTTCCTCTCGGCCATGTCTTGCTTTTTGTCGCCTTTTTCGAGCAAGTCAAGGAATATTCTCCATGCCAATACCGAGACGATGAAGGGTATAAACTGATAATTTGGTTCTAGGTGTAACAAATTCCCGCCTTATACCTTGCAACTTAACCTCAAAATACTCGAACACTAAGGAAAGTAGACAAGGAAATGACAATTTGAACGAAGTCGTCCGCCTCCTCGCCATAGACCTGATATGGCTAATGATGATATTCGACAAGGAAATTTGAGCATAGGAAGAGTTTCGATTATGAACATGTAGTCGAGAAAGTAGAGGTCGCTCTTTCGAACCTTCATATGCTCCTTCTTCTTGGGTATGACGTTGTGAGCCATCATATAGATAATGAGACGATGGCGAGGTTTGAAAACACTCGTCAACATTATCTCTTTTCTCGAGGACCGAAAAGGTTGGTACTCGAGATCAAACTTATTCATGGCATGTGATGGATCCCACCGCCTATTTGGTGTGACGAATCCCTTCTTCAAGTCAACCGCCTGGTCTTGGTCACTACACCCCAAGATAGCAGCTAGGCGCTCCCGTGACAAGATGATACGTCTCCCACGCACCCATGACTCTACCATCTCACCATCGTGGCGCGCTTTATACTCAATGTTGGCGAAGAACTCGTGCACCAAGTCAGGATAATAGTGAGTCGGCAAGGTGAGAATCGGCGCCCAACCAAATTAATTGAACGCCTCCGAGATGCGATAAAAGACTTCGATTCGGGACTCACGTGCATCTCAAAAAGGAACTCCAAATTCTTGTGCGCCTCGTGCCACTCTTGATTCCTACAGTTGGTGAATTTGGCAGTGTCAAAAATAGTAGTTTCAGCTGTAAGGATCGAAAACAACCAAGAGACAAACAATGCAAAGATCATAAACGTAACAGTAAGTAAATAAAAAGGAAGGAATTGCAAACCAATTAACCACACAGCTCCTCTTGAGCTTGTAGATTAATTCAACCAAGTTTTTTCAAGTTGATGAATTACAATCACTCTTGTGTACAAAGGAAGGTTCACCTTCTCCTTGCCCCGAACTCCACTCGGTCAAGTCAGGACGTTTTACTATCCCTCAGGACAACCCTTACAGAGCTACGCTCATGAAGTATTCACTCACAAATGAAAAGCTTACAATGAACCTCACACCACTAAAACTACAAATCTTTTTTGAAGAATATTTTTTCACTAAAATCTCTCTAGATCTTTTGTATCTTCAGTGTGCCAAAATTGTTTGAAGTGTCTGACCAACCACTATTTATATAGGACCAAGAAAGTGCCTCATTAATGCTTCCAACGGATAGAAAGTAGCTGAACATTCAGCTAGCCGTTCGTAGTGTCGAACGTCCGATAGCCCTGTTTTATACGTCCGACAGCAGGCAGTGAGTTTGAGAAATTTTCTTCAATTTTTTCGGACGTCCGGTAGGTTGGTTTTCTGCGTCCGAAGGTATGATGTAAAACTGAGAAATTTTCTTCAATTCTTTCTGACGTCCGGTAGGTTGGTTTTCTGCGTCCGAAGTGACGCAACGATTATCGGACGTCCGATCCTGACTTCTTGAGCGTCCGACAGCTTCAGCATAGTTTGTTCCCTTTCAATTGCACTTATTCATGGAATCAAATAACTTCAAAACTGAAAGTATATCTTGAAGAAATATTAGTATCATCCATTTGTTTTGTAAACATCAAAAGATAGGGATCAAAATCAACATTCTCCCCCTTTTTGATGATGACAAAACAATGGATGGAAAGAAACAAAAATAAGTATAAGCTCCCCCTCAATCATCGCATCCAAAACTTATAATTTCAGAAAAACTCCCCCTTACACATAGCATCCATCTCTCCCCCTTTTTGTCATCATAAGATGAGAGTAAAAAATCAACTATTATAATTCAGCAACAATAACAGAGTATAAAAACAGAAAAATGACAGCAATCACCAACATATCACAGAGAATTTGATATCAAAAGAAGTATCAACATATAACAGAGAGTTTTGACAAAGCAAACCATCTTTAGATCAGAATTGTTCTTTTCTTTCCCTTTTGATATCATACAGATTCAGTAAAATTCAAAAACTCAGATCAAAGTATCAGAAATATAAAAAAAAATATTATGAACAGGAATCGCTGCAATGATTAACAAAATCTCTTACTTGTTAGAGTTAGCATCATGTCTAACTATCCACATGCATTTCATGCCTTTTTTAATATTTTTTCTCACATAGCAATCACTTTTCATGTGTCTTTTTTGGCAACAGAAATTACACATAACCAAAGAGTTATTCACATGAACGGGTTTAATAAATCTGACTTGCTTTTTCTTATGGATAGCAAATTCGTTGGAATTAGAATTCAACATATTCTTTTGAAAACAAACTTGTTTCTTGTGTTTAAATAATTCATTTAGACCATTCATTTTTCTTTTCAAATCACCTTGTTCCTTTTTGAACAATTCACAAAGTTTGTTTTTCTATCAAGTTCAAAATGTAAAGCAGTCTCACTCTTTTTGAAGTAATCATTTTCAACTTTCAACTTTTTATTTTGTTGAAAAAGATTTGCATTATCTCGAAGCAAAAAACTAATTTTCTGTTTTAACTCCTTGTTTCTAGCATAGGATTCTTTCAACCTATCATGCAATTTTATAATGAAAGATTCAAGATCATCATCAGTTTCATCATCACTTTCAACTTGAGAGTTACAAGATGTTACCTCATCATCTCCAATGGCCATAAAAGCCAATTGAGTAGATTCTTCATCCTCTTCAATTTCACCATCGGAGTTGCACTCATTTCATGTGAATTGAAATTTATTGAATCTTGGTTTTCTTGCTTCTTTCTTCTTCATCACTGGACATTCACTTGCATAGTGTCCAGGTTGGCCGCATTCAAAGCACTTATCAACTTGCTTTTTATTGAACTCTATCTTCCCTTTGTTTCTCAAATTGTTGGACTGATTCGGGAAGGAGTTGCTAGGTCCACTTTTTCTGAATTTTCTCTTGTTGAGTATTCATTTGAAATCTCGTGTGATGAGTGCAATATCATTATCATCACCTTCCATGTCATCTTCACTCATGGAGGCTGGATCATCTTCATCTTGTGAAGCCTTCAGAGCAATATTCTTTCTTACTTTCACATCCTCCTCCTCTTGCACTTTGGATTTAAGTTTCAACTCATAAGAGATTAAAAAATTAATAAGAGATTCAATAGGCATAGTATTCAAATCTTTAGCCTCCTCAATAGCAGTCACTTTATTTTCCCAATCATTGGACAAGGCATTCAAGATTTTTCTATTTTTCTCACCTACAGAATATTCTTTTTTCAGCACCTCTAAGTCCTTAATGAGGTCATTGAATCTACAGTACATCTCATCAATATTTTCATGAGATTCCATCTTGAACGATTCATACTTGGTAACCAGAATGGATTTCTTTTGTTCTTTAACATTCTCACTACCTTCATGAATTTTTCTCAGTTTATCCCAAATTTTCTTGGCTGACTTGCAGCTTTTGACTCTAATAGATTCATTTGAGTCTAAAGCACAATATAACATATTCATGATTTTTGCATTTAATGTGAGATGAGCTCTATCCGCAACAGTCAGTTCATTTCTTGTCTTTGGTCTAGATTTCTGAGTATTTTCATCTATAAGAGAGGCATCATATGGACCTTCACTGATAATAAATCACAATTCAATATTAATAGATTACAAAAAAAATAATCATTCTTTCTTTCCAATTCACATAATTTGACCCATTAAACATAGGTGGTCTAATGACAGAATGTCCTTCAAAGAACATAACATTGTTGGTTGTCATCTTTACTCCAAAGCCGATTGAGCTTAATCTCTAGGAGACCAAGTTCTGATACCAATTGTAAGAATCGAAAACAACCAAGAGACAAACAATGCAAAGATCATAAACGTAACAGTAAGTAAATAAAAAGGAAGGAATTACAAACCAATTAACCACACAACTTCTCTTGAGCTTGTAGATTAATTCAACCAAGTTTTTTCAAGTTGATGAATTACAATCACTCTTGTGTACAAAGAAAGGTTCACCTCCTCCTTACCCCGAACTCCACTCGGTCAAGTCAGGGCGTTTTACTATCCCCCAGGACAACCCTCACAGAGTTACACTCATGAAGTATTCACTCACAAATAAAAAACTTACAATGAACCTCACACCACTAAGACTACAAATCTTCTTTGAAGAGTATTTTTTCACTAAAATCTCTCTAGATCTTTTGTATCTTCAGTGTGCCAAAGTTGTTTGAAGTGTCTGACCAACCACTATTTATATAGGACCAAGAAAGTGCCTCATTAATGCTTCCAACGGATAGAAAGTAGCTGAGCAGTCAACTAGCCGTTGGTAGTGTCGGACGTCCGATAGCCCTGTTTTATGCGTCCGACAGTAGGCAGTGAGTTTGAGAAATTTTCTTCAATTTTTTCAGACGTCCGGTAGGTTGGTTTTCTGCGTCCGAAGGTATGATGTAAAACTGAAAAATTTTCTTCAATTCTTTCGGACGTCCGGTAGGTTGGTTTTCTGCGTCCGAAGTGACGCAACGATTATCGGACGTCTGATCCTGACTTCTTGAGCGTCCGACAGCTTCAGCATACTTTGTCCCCTTTCAATTGCACTTGTTCATGGAATCAAATAACTTCAGAATTGAAAGTATATCTTGAAGAAATATTAGTATCATCCATTTGTTTTGTAAACATCAAAAGATAGGGATCAAAATCAACATCAGCACTACAAGAAGTGCCGTCCTTGTGTCTTCTAACCAATTGAAGAGAATGTGATCTCTCCTCCTCACTAATCTCCATATCATCACTACTAGAGGATGAATATACAATCTGATTTTCCCTAGCCATAATACCTACTAAAAAGGATTCAATTATTCATATGTACTAAGACACATTTCATATTTTTGACAATAAGTAGCATGAATTGACTCAAATAACCACAAATACATCCGTCCAAGTCATAAGAAATCAAATATATACTAAACGATCATTATTATGACATACGAGAAGGGACATATATCATGTCAAAAATTGTCCAAAATCACCAATTTAATCAAAATATGTAACAATTACATCCCAATCAGTAAACTTAGCATTAATTATGATTATAGCAATCGATAATTAGTAACAATAATGCACAAATAGCTATAAATATGGTTAAGTAAAAATTATCCTAATAACTCACAAAATTAGTCCAAATTTCTCATTAAAATAATGCACATACTAAAACATCATCAACTGTACCATACTCATTGATCACTAAGGACTTAACAACATTCCAAACCAACTTTCTAATTTTAGCCAAATATAGCAACTTAAAAATTTTAAAAAAACTATTAATCATCAAATTCTTACATTTGAAGTGGTAAACATGCTTAATTACCATTAACAAGCATAATAGAGACCAAAAACATCTATAAACATTATCAAACTATCGAAATTAAAACATGTCAGAAAGTTCAGGAAATTAAAAAATATTAACTTTTAAAATACGAAAATTTGATGAAAAAACTTATCTCAATTACATAGAAGTGTGATGTCTCACAAAATTTTTATTATTTTAAAATTCCACTTCGAGTTATTTAAATATTTAACTGCCCATTTAATCCGAATATTATTTTTTAACCACTTTAAACCTAATTACATGAAATTATAGTTTCGTTATATTTTTAAAGCGACTTGTTTCAAAATTTAATTTTTAGAAGCTCGGTAAAATTGAAAATCGATTCGAAAATACAATAAGTTTGGAAAATTAGAGACTTGCAGGATGGACTTAAGATAGGCATTTTATGTTTAAATACTCAAGTGATAGTTATTAGTACCACCGTTATAAGAATTTCTTGAAAGTTTCGCTTTAACGCGCTTAATTTGGAGATACGCGTTTGTACACGCGCGATTTAATTGAGGGACTTTAGACCCTTATTTTGGGACAATTAAGAGTAAATAATATTAATATAATTATAAGCGTATTAAAGGTTTAGTGCACTAGTGAAATGAACGCGAGAGGAATCGAGCATAAAACGCGCGCGTACGCGCACTATTGAAGAGTTGACTTTCGCACCAACTTGGGCCACACATTAAAGGTTCTTAAGAAAGCTTTATTTGAACAAATACTCTCTCTCCTCACTCCAAAAATAGCCGACCAAGGGAAAGAAAAGAACCAGCCTTGCTCCATCACTTTCTACTCCAAATTCTTGCACTAAATCTCAACCAAATCAAACCAAAATTGAACTACACCTAGTTGAGCACTTGGGGATTGTATCTAGCTAAAAAGGGGGAGCTTTTCACAGTTCATTTTGAAGCAAGGAGGGCCAAAAATTCTCTCTTGTTCACCAACACAAGTAAGTGACGATCAATCCTCAAATTCTTGGCCTATGGAAGTTGATTTACACTTATGAGCTTAGATATTCATATGGGTGGCTTGTTATTGTTGGAAAATTTTGAATGTGGTCTCTATGAACTCCCACTCTTGGATTGATGGCTGATGTGATGATTGATGATGGATTTAATATTGGTTTAGTGCTCAAATTGGTAGATTAATGGTGCATAGCTAGTATAAACTTCAAGAAGTGCATGGATGTAAAGTTTCTAATTCTGCCCCTGTTATAATCATGCCTCTTTTTGTAGAATTTTGAGGTTTTAATGGCTTTTATATGATATTTATATATTGTATAGATGGTCTATAAAGTTTCATCGAAAAATATTGAGGTTTGGTTGGTCAAATGGATTAATCTCACAAAGCTAGCAAACCTGGACAAATTTTCCCGTAATGCTCAAACAGCCTTCTTGTTTCATCCATAACTCTGTGCTTCGATGTTGAAATCAAGTGTCGTCAGTGGAATTTGAAACTAGACATTCCTAGCTTTCCAACGGTATAAAATGCAAACCCTAATTCCACCGGAGTACTCCGTACCAACTGTTTAAAGATGACTGTCCTGTTTCTCTGTTTTCTTGGAACGAAGTTGAGAAGCTACAACTTGAGGCTCGAATTTGAGCTAGTTGTGTGCAGAATTTCGGAACGATTTCTTCTGTAAAATTATAGTTTTCTGAATTTATTTTCCAACGCCACTAACCATGCTCTAGTCTGAGTTGAATTGAGTGATTTGTGATCAAAATACGAAACCTGCCCTATTCTTGAAAACCCTAAATTTTGGGCAGAATTGATGCTGGACTTGGTGTGGACTTGCCAATTGAATTTTTTGGAGTTAAAACACTTACAAAATGTACAATGAATGTTCCTTAGGCTTATACTACACAAATGAACCATGTTTGAAGGATTTTTCTTGGCCAAATGTTTGGAATGGAAAACAAAAAGCTCAAGGCAGTTTTGCCTTAGGATTTTTTGAAACTTTGGTTGTTTGGTTGACTACCTTTCCGAAATTATTTCTCCATGAAATTTGGTAGAGGCACAACCCTTATATGGTAGTATTATACTGTTAATTATGGTGTTATTCCGAGGCAATTTCATGGCTCGAATAAATTACCAAAGTTTATGACTCGAGTTTGGAAAATCCATGTTTCACAAGGGAATTTTGGTAACTTTGAGTTGCCATATCTTAGTACTCAAAACTCCGTTTCTCATTCCGCTTGTTTTGTTGTAAACTTGGATTGCGACTCTAAAAGAGTTTCAAATTTCAAAAGCTAGTTTCAATCAATTGAATTTTGCCGAATTTTCAAAGTTGGCCAAAAACCAACTTAAATCTACCTTATGAACCAAAACAGCGACTTTGAGCTCATTTTTGAATGTTTTTCATTTGGAATCTTAGAGAAGTGTATTCTAGGAACTTTTAGTACTTTGGAAGATGTTTCCAACGGTACCAAGGTTTCCAATTTTTGACATGTGGAACGTGAGATACGATTTTTCTAATGTATCGCATCAAAACTGAAATTTTTCCGAATATCAAGGAAATGGAGTTTTTCAAGTACTCCTTATTCCTTCGATATTACTTGAACGTTTTATACTCGATTTCCAAGACGAAACTAAATTTCTCTTGTACTTTGAAACCCCACTTAAGAGCCTTGATTTAGGATAAACAGGACTCGTTTCACGAGACTTTTCAAGATTGTACTATGGTATGATCTTCTTTAATAGTAGGGGTTTGTAAATGAAAATCTATTGTTAATTGTTCAGGCACACAAGAGAACCTTCAAGAGAATCCCATAGTGAACGCCTAAAGCTCCTAGGAACATTTCCTCCTCATTACTTATATTGGTGAGTGTCAAGTGTATAAATACTTGATACATGCTTAATTGTTATAGTTGTTTGGAGATTTTGAAAATGAAGGCGAGTGTGTACTTTACCGCACTCGTTTTTATTTGAAATGATGACTCATGATTCAAATGTACCAAATGGAATTATGAATGACTTAATTGAATGAAATTAGATGATTGAATGATTGAATGAAATATAATGGTATGCTATGGCTGCATACTTCGTTGGAGTGAATCTTCTCGACTCTCAATTGTAAATGGGAATGCCCAAACTCATAGGCCGACCTTGGCCTCGATCCGGCACGGGTTTGGTCGGGAATTTTGACGAGCCATGAGATAATGAAACTCGACCTAATGAGAGGTCTTGCTTGGCATATTCGAGAAGTATCGCCTTACAAGTGTCTTGCGGGCCCGGGAGGTGCATGGTGGACGGAGGGAAGCAAGTGGTGATCTACGGAATGGAAATACCGACCCGGTTGACGGAGTATCATCGCGGGAAGATATACGAATGACATTAGCAAAGCAAGTGGAAATTAGCTCTTGAGAGCTCCGATATCCTTGAATTATTTCTGCTTACTTTTCCGCTTGAATTGTTATTTATTGCATTATTGATGCTTTACTTGTTAAATTGGGGTTGCTACTTGATTAATGTGCTTGCATGTATGTTCTTGGCCTCACGAGCGTTTTGCTCACCCTGTAGATTTGTTTTTCTTAACAGGTTTGGGTTTGGAATGAGGTTCGGAGGAATTTCTCTTTTGTGTACTCATGTAATAGGGTTCCAACTCTTTTCTCTAGACTTTTGGATATTGTATATTTTGGACTGTATTATGGAAACCCGATGTAAGGATTGTGTGATTGTTAAAAATCATTAAACTTGAACGCTTCCGCGCTATTTGTATGTGTATTTGCTGGTTATCGACTTTTAGCACCCTTATAAGCTTGAATAGAAATTGCTTGAATCCTGGCGAGAGTTGGGCAGGCGTCCCGCGGATACCCTTTTGTTCGTTTTAGGGAGAAGTGGAGGCGTCACAGTTGGTATCAGAACGTTAGGTTAGAGATCTATATGGGAGACATATTAGATACTCTACCTTTAATATCTGAAACTGGATAATTGAGTTATACTTTAAGAGGTATTTGGGGCATACTAGTGATTGGGTTAGGCATGCATAAACGACTTCCGAACTGGATAGTGATTTGACATACGAATGGTCATGTAGTAACTTCTAGACCTATCTACTACCGAGCGCTAGGTGGGGGAGTTCGAGTACGCTATTCCCCATCTGACAGATATCCCTGATGTTCGTGTAGGTTGACCTTTGCCTACCCGAACCACCTCGTGCTTGCTTTGGACGACGAGCGTCGTCAGTTAGTGGATCTTAACCGGGATTTACAGGCAGAGGTGGACGAGTTTAGACAGATGGTTAGCACTCAGGGAAAGAGAATTGCTGGGCTCAAGGGGGGTACTAAAGTGAGGAGCTTTAGAGTGCTAGGGCTCGACTTATTAGGTTGAGAGAGGAGATCCGTAGTTGGGCTTTCGACATCTTGACTGATGCTACTAAACTAATGGATGAGGCGATGGAGGGAGTCCAGAGCCCTGAGGAGGAGGTTCCAACCGGTAGTCCTACTGTGGACTAGGTCTAGATTGATTGACCTTTCTTTTGACCATTTTGACTAGTACAGCTAGAATTAGCAGGGGTGATGTTAAGTGCTGATGCCATTGTATTTTGCATGACTGTGTGGTTTACTTTTGAAGCACTTGCTTTTACTTTAGTTTTCTGTGACTAAAAGTACTCTTGTGGCACCTGTGTGCTATATTTTTGTGACTACCCCATGACTTGCTAATTGTATGAATTTGATATGCTAATGAATGTGAATTATTGTTATTTTCAATATTTTCTTGATTGGTTCCTGCTTTCTATTTTGCATTGTATAATTGATTTATTTCCTGCACTAGGCACTCTTAAGTTATGGAAGGACTAAGAAGTGGTCGAGAGACTAGACAGACCCAACCTCAGGGTGATGACCAGGGATCGGTAATTGGACTGACCCAAGGTCAAAAAAATATTGAGGGTAATCAAATGGCTACTGCCATTAATAGGATGACTGATATCCTAGAGCGCTTAGCTGATAGACAAGGTCCTGGACCGCTTAACCAACCTGGGGGTTGGGAAAGAGGAGAGGATAGAGCCTTAGAGAGGTTCTTAAAATTCAATCCGCCTAAGTTTATTGGAGAACCCGATCCTGAAATAGCAGAGAATTAGTTAGAGAGAATGACTAACATATTCGCCGCCCTAAATTATACTGAGGATAGGGGAGTAAATTTTGCTGCTTTTCAATTTGAAGGAGTAGCTCGTACTTGGTGGGATATGATAAAAGGAAAATGGGAGAGAGTTCAAACCCCTTGGACCTGGGAGAACTTCACAAGGGAATTCAATGACAAGTTTTTTCCACCCTTGATTCAAGAAAAGAGAGAGGATGAATTTATCAAATTAAAACAAGAGACTCTTAGTGTAGCAGAGTATGAAGGAAAATTCACTAAACTTTCTGAGTACGCTCCTGAACTAGTAGTCAATGAACGGAAGAGCATTAGATGGTTTGTATAGGGGTTTCATGTGAAAATTCAGGAGAGCTTAGCCGCAACCCAAATTTCTACTTTTACTGAGATTTTAGAGAAGGCACAAAGGGTTGAAAGTGCAATACTGCAAGTGAGAGACTTTCACAATAGAAAGAGGAATTTTTCTAGCTCTGCGTCTGGGCAGGCTAGTAAAAGTACACAACCTTCCAAGATGGAAAGAGGAGTGGGAGGAATAAGGACCACTAGAGCTTCTAGGGGAGCTTTATCCAAAGGAGGTCGCAATGGACTGGCTCAGGCTAGAGAAGCGCCTTCTACTGGTTCGGTTGTGACTCCTCAAGTTACTTGTGGATACTGTGGTAAATCCAACCACTCTGAAAATGACTGCTGGAGAAAGTTGGGGAAATGTTTGTTTTGTGGTAGTGCTAAACATCAAGTCGCCAACTGTCCGAAATCACCAAAAATAGGAGGTAACCCTCAGAGACCAGAAAAGTCAATCCCTAAGCAGACCAGTGCCGGAGGAAGTTGATCGAAAGTACCGGCTAGGGTTTATGCACTGGATTATCAACAAATCCTTGAAGCAACTGAAGTGGTTAAAGGTACAATTCCAATCTTTCATCGTTTAGCTAGAGTTTTAATTGATCCGGGTGCAACACATTCTTTTGTAAACCCTAATTTCATGAGTGGGATAGAATTGAAGTCAGTTAAGTTACCGTATGATTTGGAGGTTAAAACACCTACTGGGGATCAAAGTTTAATTGCTAACCAGTCTCGTTTTAAATTTCTGTTTGGGGTCAGTCCCTTTTTAAATTGCCTGTTCAAGTCAGTCCCATGGTTTTAAATTTCTTGTTGGAGTCAGTCCCATTTTAAATTTCTTGTTGGGGTCAGTCCCATTTTAAGTTTCTTGTTCGAGTCAGTCCCGTTTTAAGTTCTTTGTCTGGGTCAGTCCCATTTTATAATTTTGGTTAAAAGAGGTCAGTCCTCATTTTCAAAAACGGCAGTCGTTCGAATAGTTTGCAGCCGAATAATACAGGTAAGTATTTGGGGTCTACTTTTTTATCTCAAGTTTTTTCAAAACTCAGACAAAGATGGGCAAACTGTAGACACCAAATTTTTAAATAATTTGTATGTTTTTATTTCTGGTTTAGTGATAATTCCTATCTATTTTTATTTGTTAATTTCATGATTTTTGTTTTAGACTGTTTGCATTTGTATAGCATTTTAGATCATTATTATCTATTATTTTATTTTAGTTTTTCATTTTTGTATTTGTTTTTGCCCTTTTAGCTGTTTATTTTTATTTTTAGACTTTTTAGCACAAAAATTTGTCAAAAGAAAAATTAGGCATGAAAAATGTGTTTTATTTCTTTTATTGTTTATTAATTGAAAAAAAGAAAAAAATCATTAATCAGGCACGGGAAAAATCTTAGTTTGGTTTTATCTTTCGTTACTAGTTTTGTGTTTTTATTTAAATTTAAATTATCATTTTTGTATTGCTGTTTACTTAAGTAAAAAAAAAAAAAAAAGGGAAAAGTCCACATTTTGGTTTCGGCTGCAGCAAAAAGGATTTGCAGCTACATTTCTCGGCTATTTTTTTGGCCTGGGGTTGGCTCCGTTCGATGGATATAGTACACACCATCTGGCTTCATCCAAACCATCGTGGATAGGGTTTAGTTTTTGGGTTCCCATATAAAAGCAAGGAGAGACGGCAAGAAACGGGGGCGAAGTCTGATGGAGAGAAACTAGAAAGGGGGCGGCTGGGTAAAGAGTGAAGAAAGGGAGTGACTGCTGAGGATCGAACGGAAAGGCTGGAGAGGAACTTGCGGCCAAGAAAGAAGAAAAGGGGGTCTAAAGAAAGAGGGAGGCCGAGAGATTCTAAGCAAAAGGAAAAGGAAAGGTAGAAAGTGAAGGAGAAAACCAGCGCCTCCATCATCGGTTTCCATCATCATGGGAAGGTGAAGCTGTCTGCTGAAGATCTTTCCAATCCGCTTCCATTTTTGCTATCCAGGTATATTACTTCTTCTCTATCTGTTTGATGATGATGTTGTAGCCATGCCATGCCTATGATTTTGATGTTCTCAGCACAGTCTATAATGAACCCATTAGGTCTTTGTTGGATGTTTATAGTTATTCTCGGATGTTTGACAGGCCAAAATTAGGAAAATGACATAAATTTTCTGTTTCAATGTTCCATTCTTCACTTGGGATAGTGATTAATGGTTCTGTTAAAATCCCTGTAAACAAGATGGAACCTTTCACTTGTTACAACCATATTCAGTAATTTTTTTTGGCTTTCTTTCCTTTCGGTTGCTGAAATAGTGTTTGGTGTGATATTGTGTTTGCTGTTTGATTGAAAGATCTTAACTTTCTCCAATCTGGTAAGTTAAAGACGGCATCTTTGGCCCTTATTTGCGCAATCTAGGTTTGTTAGGGTCTTTGGAGTCCACTCGAAGGGTGCGCTGCAATAAGTTTGAAGGTCTCAGCTTGTTGCAGCAGCTTTTTCTTTTATTTATTTACTAAATCAGTGTCTAGTTTGATATGTTTGTTTTGCTCGCTGATTGGCTATGATACTATGTCCTTACTATGTCCTTTTGGGGTCTACTTGGAATGGATGGTAGCACCTTCGAGGAGTTTAACAATGTGGGTTGCTGCATTCTTTTTGATAGGAAATCATGAGAGTCATGAGTTTGGATTTGCATTGTTTTGATAGCCACGAGTTTGAGGTTTCCATTAAACTCTTTACATTGCTTTGTTGAGTCATCTGTTAGATGATGGTATTCGAGATGTCAATAACAATGAATTGAAGTTTGACATTTGGGTTTGGGTAGCATCAAGCGAGGTTTCAATTGCTATTGTCCTTTTCATGATACAAAGCATGTGCGTGTTCGCTGCATTTATCTTGTTTCCGGGAGGAAGTCTTTAGTTTAGAAACTGATGTTGTTTTGTGTTGTGGGTTTGGTTAAGTCAATTGGTAGGCTTTGTTTCGTATGGGCATCACAGTTGAATGTTGAAATCGTAGAAGGAAAAACAGCAGTGAAGAAACAAAGTTTGTTTCGTAGCTTCGCACGAAAACTTGCATGACAGTTTTTCTAGAGTTTGCATGGTCTCAATTTAAGTTTGCATGGTTGGACGATGAATGTTGCTGTTTGCTTGGTTTTAGATTAAGACTTTGATGTTTGGTGGAAAAGATTTTGTTCAAAATTGTGTTTGAGGTTGGAGTCCGCGTGCCAAAATGAAAGTTGCGGCTATGTTTTTTGAGTTCTAGAAAGCCTTCATCAGATGCGTCAACTTTCTTTTGTTGCAGAAATATTTCGTGGCGTTTGCATGCATGAAAATTTTCAAAAGTTGCATTCCAATCCCTCAAAGTTTCTCCTTGTCTTACCATGGCCCAATTATGTTTTAATTTCTTGCAATTAGGTCCTAGAGTAATTGCGACTTGAACCATTCCCTTTCTTTGCTCTTGAACCTTTAGAGTTCCGAAAATGTTTTAATTGGGTTTGAATGATTGATTAATGTTTGCAATTGGGTCCTTGGTAGTTTTATTTTCTACTTTTGAAGTTTGATCGGTAATTCACTTTTTCCTTGAAAATTATGCATTATTTGATTTCATTTAAGTTACAATTGGAGGAATTTAGTGATTTTGTTTACACTTTACTATTTAAATTGGTGCCTTGACCCCTTTATTGTTTTGAAGCCATTTTTCCTTCATTTGCTTACCATTACAAGGGAGGTACACTCTATCCTTGATTTGGTGACTTTATTTGACCCTACGTGCGTATATGTGTCTTATGTGTGCAATTGCATGATTTTAAATGTTTATTTCATTTTTACCTTATTTATTTCTTTAATTGCTTAGTTTTTCGCTTTAATTTTAGCTCAATTTTATCATTTGGGAGGCACTCGAATGCCAAAATTGTAATAGTTAGGAATTTAATTGTTTTATTCCTTCTTATTTCCCCTTTTAGATTGTAGTAGACCTTCCCCCCTAAAAATGTAATAGTTAGGGCCTTAATTGCCTTGTGTGATTTGCATGCTTACGTGCTACGTGTTACTTGCTTTCTTAGGATTTTGCATCTAGAAACCATGCTTATGTGTTATATGTGATTTATGTGTTTATTTGCTTTATTAGCATTTACATGATTTATTTGATTTATAATGAATGTGTGACGTCACCACACTAGTCCAATGCTAGTCGTGGTCCATTTTTCGAATCCACACTAGTCCAATGCTAGTTGTGGCCTTTTTGATTTCGATTTTTCACTAGTCCAATGCTAGTGAGAATCTGTAGGCATGGGCTAGTCCAATGCTAGGTCCTTAGGAGCACTTCGCGCGTTAGATCATGATTGTGTGATAAATCATTTCATCTCATGCATATCTTTACTTTTTAGGGTGTGAATATCGCCTTATAAATGAGAGGTGTGAAATAACCTGAAATTGCATCATTTTGAAATTATCTCCAATTTTTGAACGAAACCGAGAAAAATTTGCCCCAGTTTGATTGGATTTCTCTCTTCGCATTTTTCATTGCATTTTCTCACTTTTGCATTTCCTTTTGAAAACTAAATTTTGCCCCCAGTGTGGGGTTTTGTTTGCCTTCTTTTTTCTCTTTTGTCTTTTGATCATCTCATTTCAAAATAAATTTGCCCTAGTGTGGGGGTTTTCTTTCTTCTTTTTCCTCTTGATCATTTTTCTCAAAATAAATTTGCCCCAGTGTGGGGTTTGCAATTCTCAGGGGCTGCCAAACGAAAATTATTGTTCTGATAGCTCAAAGGGGATGACGAGGGATGAAATGTTTTGATTGGAAAGGAAGATGGCCTGACTTTTGTTTCGCCCCTTGCATGATTTCCAAAAGAAATTTGCATAATAAAAAAAAATAAAACTTCTTACACATGACTGAGTTGATAGGTTGAGGGAATGTTTGTCCATCCATCTCTTCAAGGATAAGTGCTCCACTCGGTAACACCTTTTTGAATGACAAATGGCCTTACCAGTTCAGACCAAATTCGTCTTTGACTTCATCTTGCATTGGCAAAACTTGCTTTAACTCTTTGTCCTCCTTCTCTAAAGGACCGGTGGCGGACCTTTTTGTTATGAACACAGGCCATGCGTTTTGGTAACATTGGCCATGGCACATGGCATTCAGCTGCTTTTCATCCATCAAAATCAATCGTCGGTGACGCTGCTTTAACCAATCAGCTTCGAACTTGGCAAGGAAGGGATTTTCTCAATGAAGGGATTTTCTCAATGAAGAGTTTTCTTCATGAAGGGGTTTCTCAATGAAGTGATTTCTCAATGAAGGGATTTCTCAATGTATGAGTTTCTCAATGAAGGCTTTTTCAAGGAAGGGATTTTCAATGTAGTGATTTTTCAATGAAGGGATTTTTCAATGTGCAGCATCATCGAATTCCAGAACAGTGATATTCAAAGGGTCAAATAATTTCATCTTTGGCCATTTTAAAAGAATTAAAAATCAGGACAATAATCAAATAAATAAAACAAATTGTGCATTTCATGAAACTCCAAATCAAAGCGGAAACAAGACAAAAACTCAATTGCAAAAGATGCTTTCATTAAACTATTCACATATGTAAGAAGTAGTTTTTGTGAATTTTAGTAAATAACAACCACTAGATTTACCGAAATTCCCTTCGAGGGGGAAGATACTCGGCCATCCAAATTGTGCAAGGTTCCTTCAAGCTTTTTAAATTTCGTCATTGGAGGTGGATGCCTCCAAGGTGTCATTATGTTTGGGAAAGGGGTTTGTATTTACACTTGGTCCTTGTTCACCCTTTCCCCTTAGCACTATTTCCCCAGCCTCGATCATGTCTTGGGCTTTGTGCTTAAGGGCTTTACAATCAGCGGTTGAGTGACCAGGTGCTCCCGAATGATAGGCATAAGCGGACTGTGGATTGTATCCGGCAGGCATGCCATAAGGGTAAGTTTGAGGGGGAATCGCACCTATTTTGCCGGCAGCCTTTAATTGCTCATACAATTGGTCCAAAGGCCTGCCTAGGTTGGTGAAGGTCCGGGTACGGCTTTGATTGTAGGTTTCAGTAGGTTGGGAATAGTTATAGGTGGATCTATTTGGTGGAGGAAATTGTTGATTGTAGGGAGGTCGGGGTCGAACTTGTTGGAAGTTAGGTTGAGATATTTGAAAATGGGCTATGGGCGAATTGGTGTAATTAGGGCGAGGTCGGGGATGAGTGATATTGGTGTGATAAACAGGATGAGAGTTTGAATAGTAAGGGTAAGGGTTTGAGTAGGTGGGATATTGTCGAGGTCTAGGTCTTGGGATAGGGTTTTGATCCCATATGAAGGCAGCTTCCCCCTCTTTCTTTTTAAGTTGCGGGTTCTTCCCACTATTCCCCTGTCCTTGCAAGGCATCCAATTGGGATTTGAGGGCAGAGACATTAACAATCTTCCCAACTTTCACGAAATCATCGAACTCTTCAAGCTTATTGACAATAGCGGCAAACGAGCATCCAGTCATGCGAAAAATTTCTTCAAAGTACGGCGGGTCATGTGCTTTAATGAAAGTGCGTATGATTTTGTCCTTGGTCATTGGTGGCTCGACTTTTGCAGCTATTTTTCTCCACCTCTTGGCATAAGTCTTGTGATCCTCGGAGGGTTTTCTCTTCGTTCCTTCCAACGTGGTTCGTGTCGGAGCCAGCTCGCAGTTATACTCATACTGTCTCACAAAAGCATTGTACAAATCAATCCAGGTTTTCACTTCTTCGGGCTTCAAATTTGTGTACCAGTCGAGTGCATCCCCCTCCAAACTTTCGGGGAATAACCTTAATGGCAAATTCTCGTCGTCTACGGGCTTTCCCAACTTGTTATCAAACAGTCGGAGGTGTGTTTTGGGATTGTCTGTTCCATCATACTTGTTAAATTTAGGGGCTTTGAACCCCTCAGGCAACTGCACATTCGGAAAAAGGCAAAGCTCGTCGTAATCCAGAACTCCTTGCTTGGTCAACTCTTGATTTTTCCTCATAAATTCATCAAAACGGTCAAGGCGCTTAAGCAGCTTCATATCAACGGGAGCAGAAGATTCCCCCATTTCTGGCTTGGTTTGAACAATATGGTCTGGTAGGAATGGCTCAACAGTAGGGTGATAAAAGATATGTGGCTCAAGTGGTATATTTGATGTGACTTGGGGTTGTGGATCTCGCATGTAAGTAGGGAAAAATGAGGGATTAGGAGGGTAAGTGTATGACAAATTTGTAGTGGGATAAGTGAAAGTTTCTTCAGGTGGAATTGGGAAAGATGGAGCAACGGTGGCTTGAATCGAAGGTATGACAAATGGCTCTGGCTCTGGCTGCCTGTCGGGTACGGGCTCGGGTTGAACTCCGCTGCTAACTAACTCGTCAATCAACTTTCTTTGGGCTGCCATCTCGGTAGCCATTTCACCAAATTTAGTGAGCATTTCGGTTAGTTGAACCCCCAAACTCGTAGTCTCAGGCTGGGCGGTAGTAGCAGACCTATCTGATGGTTCCGGTTATGAACTCATGTTTACACGACTCCTCTGAGTTTGACTACGGGATCGTGTTATGATGGAGTTTCGACGAGAAGCTATGTTTAAATATTACCTGAGAATTTTTGAAAAGATTGCCTTTAGATTTAACCCTCGCTTAGTTATTCCAATAAAAATAAAAAAAAAGAAAAGAAAAAGGCAAGAGTTAGTAAATATCGAAAAAATTCGGATGCATGTCCTATGGGGGAGCCCTTTTTGTGCCAAGGGTAGGCCTACAATGAGGATGCAATCCTCTGAGGTAGGCACTATACCATACCTGATGGATCTGATCAACTCATTGAGTGAAAAATAATTTTGAGAAATTTGGTCAATTTGGAGTGAGAAGAAACATTCGTCCTAAAAAATGAGGACAAAGTTCGAATGAATTGCTTATTTTGATCGACGCATGATGGGGTAAAATGGTCAAATTCATTGAATGAAATTGGATTATTTATTGCAAATTGAATGAATAACCCTAAAAATGAATTGAATGAAATCAATTGATCAAACCGATCGAGTGAAAGGATAATTTATTCAAAAACCGACCATATTGCCCTGAAATTAGGCAAATCGGTCAAATGGATCGGATGATTTATTCAAAATTGACTAGATCACTCGAAAAAGGGTAAATTGGTCAAATGAAATTGAACGGAACTGACGATTTATTCAAAATCGACTATATTGTCTTAAAATGAATGAATTGGCAAAATGGATTGATTGAATTGTCCGGCCATTGGTGATTTCAAAATTATTGAGATGCATTAGTCTATGAGTTTCCTAAAATCAAATTTTGGCCTCAATTTGTTTATTGTCTCAACAATGACGAAATATTGGTAAATGTCTTCAAATTAATGTCCTTTACGCAAGGAATTTTTACCAATTTTGTTAAAATGGCCAAAAAGTGATTATTAGACGCTCATATTCCAAAGATCGCTCTATGAGAATGATCGGATCCTACCTTACCTTGTGCACTACCCCTTTGGATGGTACAAAATGTAAACGTGCAAGTCTCCTTGGATTAAGTATCCGAGACACAAGGTGGCTTATTCCTAACACGGGATCCCCTAAATGGCATTCCCTTCTAGGGTTTATGCATGATGCCAGTTTATTAAATCAGTAAATATGTGACAAATATGGCCTAAAGGACATAAATAATGCATCGAGGGGAAAAGGTCTAAAAAAGAAATGTACTTATTGAAAATTAAGTGTAATGACTGAAATTTAAACATGTGAGTTATCTAGTGGGGTAGGTCACTAAAAGAGTGCCAAAGAGGCCTCTTATTGCTAAGGCACATTAATGCAAGCCAAGAAAACAACGAAATGGTTAGTGCAATTGATAGTACACATAACATATTGGGAGCAATTAAGAAAAGAAATACAATAAAAGCAAATAAAAGGGGTGGAACCCCTTCCCTCGTGCCTAATGTGCCTAAAAAAAAAAAGGGTGAGACTGACTCTAACCTAGGAAAATTCTAACATGGATGCATGAGGCTGGGGTTTACTAATGCAACTAGATTCGATAAGGTTTAAAAGATCTCCAAGCCTTCAGACCTAAGGGAATGGGTCATCAATCCCAAGACCCTCGATCGGTGGCTCGAGCGGTCCCCTAGGTATTGCTATGGGCGCAGAGCACACCATCCACATACCTAGAGAAATCATTCCTAGTCCTACAAGGCGGTGTGGGAAAGAGCCCACAAAAAATAAAATAAAAATGGGATAACAGTAAATAAACGTGCACGTATGAAGTGTTCCCTATTTTTGAGGGAAAGGGTTGAGAACCAACGCGAGGCTCTAAAGGTGACACCCCCCCCAAATGCAATGCAAAGCGTGAGATAAAACAAATAAAACATACATCCAAACAACCAATCATACATACGTGAGTGAGGGAGTAGTTTGATGTGCACGCAAAACAAAAAGATTCTCAAATGGAAAATGCAACCCAAATATCCAAATGCCATGCATAAAAGGGGTAGAAAATGGAAAAGAATGGCTAAATCAAATGTTTCGACCCACTTAAGAACTCCCCAGTGGAGTCGCCAAGTGTCGCGCCCCACTTTTTGATGTTGGTGTGAAAAGTAGTGTGTGAGATATGTATGTGAACGTGTGTGAAAGTGAAAATAAAAGGCCGTGGAATTGTGAAATGCGACGGTTTAGCCAAAAATATAGTTCAAAAAGGGTTTTTGATTGGAAAATGGAGTCGCCACTTGGTATAGAGTTAGGGTGTACCAAGTCACCCAAAAATGATTTTTGTTTTTGAAAGAAAAAAGTAAACAAACCCTTTTAAAGAATTTTTTAGGTTTACGTAACCAAAGAAAGGGATCGGGGGTCACATTTGATAAGAGAGAAGGCAAAGGCAAAGCCTAAGGCACTCCCTTACCCTAGCCAGAGCTAGTTGCGTGACTTAGCCCTACTTTTCCTAATTATTCTACCCAAAATATGCGTTGCATGTTGGATATGACTAATGGATGTGAAAAAGAAATGCAATCCTAAATCTAAAATGTCTCTTATGAGGCTTTTTGGTTCCAACCACATGAGTTGTGGTGGCCAATAAGGAAAGTCCTCATAGAGGTCGCGAATGATGCAAATGAAGACTCAAGTATGAGTGCAAGTGTGAGAATGTAAGAAAACGTGCATGTGTGCAAATGTAAGAGAAGTGCATGTGTGCAAATTGAGAAAATAAAGGTGTTTGTGTGCTAGTGGATGAAAATATGATAGTAGATACATATAAGTGCAATTGGGTGCCATTTGTGAGATAGAAAAATAAATAAGTGATAGGAAGAAAGTGATGAGAAAGTGTAGATTGAGAAAAGTCTAAATAGTGAGAAAATGTGGCTATAAGAGTGAGGAGATGATATAAAAAGAATGCAAGTGTATGACCCTAAGGGAATGCATCAAGTCGGGCACGGGAAGGACTCCTAAGTTTACGACTTTGATTTTCCCTTTGATTAGAAGGAAGAACTAGCGTGCTAAGGCTATTTTGTAGCCACACTCGCTCATTTCCCTTGACGAAAGGGGACTCTCAAGTAAATGTACCCTATGACTAGTATGAGGATGCAAAAACCTAAAATGAAGGGGGAAGGGTTGGAGGGGCATGCCAAATGCTAGAAAAACTAAGAAAAATGCATGAAATGAAGTGAAACATGCAAATGTGTACTAACAAGAAGAGATACCTAAGGGTCTAGCGTTGGACTAGCCCATATCTAGGAATTCCTACTAGCATTGGACTAGTGGAAAACGGAACAAGGAGCCACAACTAGCGTTGGACTAGTGTGGTGACGGGAAAGGGGGCCACAACTAGCGTTGGACTAGTGTGGTGACGTACATTCATCCATCATGTTCATGCATGGCTATGGAAAGCGAATAGACATGTCAATCACCTATAAACACATAGCACATAACACTTAGCATGCTCGACTAGATGCAAGAACCTAATAAAACCAATTAACACATAGCAACAAAGGCAAATAACCAAGCTAATGAACCTATTACATTTGCTAACTAAAACAAAAGGGGAAGGGGAAGAATGGACAAGAATGCTCGCCAAGCCCTATCTATTACAAGCCAAGAGGTGTACACATACCCCATAAATAAATAAAAGAACGACTTAACAAAAAAGTAAAAGTAAATGAAATAAATGAAAGGAATTAAGGAAAAGCAAGGAAAGCAAAGTAGACATGCAATTTTCACTTAGCACATTGGATCACATAGGATCAAATAAGGTCAAAATAAGGGATAGAGTGTACCTCCCTTACAATGGTGATCAAATGAAGGAAAAATGGCTTCAAAACAATAAAAAGGTCAAGGTACCACTTTAACTAAGAAAAATTAAAAGAAATGTGCAAAACAAAGCTCACTTGATCATAAAGCCCCTAAAGTCACGAATTAAATGCAATTAAACAAACTATGGTAATTAATTAAAGCAAACAAGCAATGAAGTTGCAAAAATCAAGGCTGCGAAGGATCAAATTGATGAAATTATTCAATTGGTTGGGTCATAGTGAAACAAAGGGGAACTTGGGGGGTCAAAGTGCAATTTTTGTGAACTTTTTCATGCAACCCATGCAAACCTACGAAACATATGCTTATGCAATTTTCCAGTCAACCTTTCTCTTCTGCAATATTTCCTTTGCTGCAAAACTTGCAGCTTCAAACCGCATGGCATTCACATCCAAACATTCATAGTTTCGGATTAAAGCGTGCAACTTCATCATTGATCATTTAGGCACAAAGCTTAATTAGTAAACTAGATGATTAAGACCAGTTTTTTGGTGGGCTGCTGCGGCAAAAAAAAAAAAAAAACAGCAGAAACGCAACTTTTCTTAGCAGTATGAGGTTGCAACAATCTTTGGTTATTTGCCTAGGCGTGAAGTGCGAAGTGAATCAAACCAAATCTACCAATTTAATAACCGGAACTTAATGCACAGATTTCGGATTATTCTTGTTAAGATTACTTAACACAAGTATCTGTCCCATGAAAATCCAGTCGAAACAATCTGGACAAAAAAATGCAGTAAAGAAAGAGTGGAACTTGCGGCAATTTTCCAGCCATGGCTTGTTTGCAATTATTGTGTTCACTCAAATGCAATCTTCCCACCCCAAACAAAGCTTGAAACCTAATAACAGGCTTACCCAACACTCTTCTCACTCTTCAACATAAAGCTTTTGGATTTAAACACAAAAAATCAAAAGAAAAGAGCATGCAAATCTGGCCACTTTCTGCAACTTCTGATGTTTTTGGGACTTCAGCAATCTCATGCGACAAAATCTAGCAACAAGGATCTAAGCTCCAAGTTCTCATTCAACGCCATAAACTCATCATCAAGATATCATACAAGGGGAAGGAAAATCTGGAATGGGAAAGGCTTGCAAGTTCCAAGTTCATTTAAAAGAAGATTTCCCCACAGGCAACAGATCATGCAAACTAGTCTCCAAACTAACGAAAATCATGCAACTAATGCCTTTTATTTTCTCAACCAAGCACTAAGTACACACAAGGACAGGCAACAGCGAAAGGCAGCAAACCCACGAAGCATTGATGTGCTTCTGAGTTCATTCTCAGCAAGCATCGCACGAATTAAGCAAGCAAAGCAACTAACCATATCATGAACTCCAACCAAACTTGCTAATGATGTACCAAGATAGACTTCCTATGTTTTCTTACCTAAAACCCAAGTTTAAACAGAACCCAACTCTAGATCTACGCATGCCAAAAAATTAAGAATAAAGAGCATGCAAAGCTGGAAACTTTCTGCAACTTTCTCATTCAGCCGAAACATATTCATGCGAGATAACTCAAACGAGACCTACTGATCCATTACCCAAACCCCAAATGTTAAAACTTCACCAGCATTGTTAACATCACCCCAATACAGCCGCTTATTGTCAGCGGCTCCAACATGCGTCTGAATATGAAAAATGCAGCAGAGCCATAAAGAAAGAAACTTGCGGTAAATTCATGCATATGATATACCAATCGACCAACAAACAAACACAAACTACAGCCTAGGAACAGATTCTAGGAAAAGCACCAAACAGATTCTAGGGAGACTAAGCAGACACCAACATACCTAAAATGCAAATAAATAGCAAAAGGAAACAGCTTTGGAAGTGTTTTTCCAGCAAAGTTTGACGGCAACGGTGGCGACTGATTCACGGGAGTGACGGCAGCTCCAGATCCTCCTCCGTTCCTTGGCTTTTTCCGCTACTGGTTCCAGTCTTTCTCTCCTCCGCAATTGTCTTTTCTTGTTCCTTGTTTCTTGCTTTTTCAAAGATTTTTCCTCTCTCGTTCTGGTTTTTCTCTGGTTTTCTAGCCTCAACTTTTTCACTCAGCCGTCAACTCTTTAACTTCTTGCTCTCGGTTCTCTCCGTCACTTTTTGGTTCCTTTCTATCCCTCTAGCCGTCTCTCCCTCTGCCGCTGTTTTCTTTTTCCTTTTATATGCTAAAACCCTATTCCCGATGGTTAGGATGATGCCAGATGGTTTTGTCCTTCCCCCCCATCGAACGGAGCCAAATCCCAGGCCAATATCTGAGAGAAATGCCCCTGCCAAAACTCTTGCTGCAGCCGAAACCAAAAAATGTGATTTTTTCTTTTCCTTTTTTTTAAGTAATTTAAAAAAATGATAATAAAAATATAAAAAAAACAACAATTTAATTAACACTGGATAAAAATAAATACATAAACTAGAAGCAATAAACAACAACAAGTAATTTTCATTTTTTTTCATCGTTTTTCTTTTTTTTCAAGAAAACATTGAATTTAAAAAAAAAACAACTAAATCATATTTTTTTTGAATGCTTTTCCTTTTTCCTTTGAGAAACTCTACGCTAAAATGGCTAAAAAAATCTAAAAACTAAAAGTAAATAAAACTAATTGTGACAAATAAAAAATAGAATAACTAAAAATGAATAGTAAATAAATAAATAATAAAACACAAAAAATTTGGTGTCTACAGGAAGCTCGTTAAGTGAGAATAGCGAATACGCGTTTGGAGACAATAACCGATTTGAGGATATAATGAGTTTGGAAAATTGGAGACTTGTATATTAGTCATAAAATAGGTATTTTAATATTTAAATATTCAAATGTTAGTTAGTTATACTATCGTAATAAGAATTTCTTAAAGATTTCACTCTATCGCGCTTAAATCGGAAGTACGCGTTTTTACGCGCGCGATTAATTGAGGAACTTTAGACCCTTATTTTGGGGCAATTAAGAGTGACTAATATTAATATGAATACAAGTACATTAGAGGTTCAATGCACTAGTGAAACAAACTCGAGAGGAATCGAGCACAAGAGTTGACTTTTGCTTCATTTTGGGTCACACATTAAAGCTTCCTAAGGAAGCTTCATTTTGATCAAACCACTCTCTCTCTCCTCACCAAGACAGCCGGCCATCTTGAGCTTGAAGAACAACCAAATTTCCTCATTTTTCTTTACCAAATCTAGCTCCAATCCTTCACCATTTCACCTCAAAATTTAACCACACTTCACTAAACACTTGGTGATCATCTTAAGCTACAAAAGGGGGCTGCTTTCCACGGTTTTCTTGGGCTAAGGAGGACCGAAAATTTCTGCCTTGAACATCTAGCAAAGTAAGTGATGATCAAACCTTGAAAACTTGATTTATGGGAGTAGTATTGCACTTATAAGCTTGTATATTCATGTAGGTAACTTTATTTATGATGAAAATTGTTGTGTGGGCTCTATGAACTCCCACTTTGGTTGGATGGACTGATTTGATGAATGATGATGCTATTAATGTTGGTTTAGTGCTTAAATTAGTGGAATAATGTTGGGTTGTTGGTAGAAACTCAAGGAAGGTACAATGAACAAAAGTGACCATTTTACCCCTGCCATGTTCATGCACTTTGGTGCGAAATTTTGAGGTTCTAATAACTTTTTTATGATGTATACATGTTATATGAATGGTGTAAAAAGTTTCATTGAAAAATAACATGATTTGGTCTGTCAATTGTAGTAATTTCAAAAGTTTAGCAAAACTGGAAAATTTTCCCGGATTGCCCAGGCTGTCTTTTTCTTTCGGCCATAAATTTTTACTTTGATGTCAAAATCGGGTGCCGTTTGCTGCACTGGAAACTAGATATTTCCAGCTTTCCAACGGTATAAAATGCATGTCCTGATTCCACATGAGTAATCCGTACCACCCGTTTCAAGTTGACTGACCTGTTTCGTTAGTTCACTGGAAGCTTGGTTGTGAGCAGCGAATTGATGCTCACATATGAGTTGGTTGTGGATAGATTTTGAAAATGATTTCTTCTAAGAAATTGTAGCCTTATGAATTTAGTTTTCAACGCCACCAACGACACTCAATTCTGAGTTGAATTGAGTGAGTTGTGGCCGTATTTCGAAACTGACTCAATGGGTTCAAACCCTCTTTTGGCTAGTGAATGCTTAAATTCTTATTGGGACTTGTTGTTTTGAATTTCTTGGTGTAAATCACCTACCAAATGTATCGTGGACATCTCTTACACATTACCTACTGGAGTGGACCATGTTTGAGATGTTTTCTTGGCCAAATGTTTGAAAACGAAAAAACAAAAGTCCAAGGCAGATTTGCCTTGAAACTTCTTGGGATTTTAGTGGTTTCGTTAACCAATTTCTCGTACATATTTTTCTATGAAATTTGGCAGATGAATAACCCTTATATGGTAGTGTATTCATACCAAATTTGGTGCCATTCCGAGTCCGTTTCGATACCTAACCAAAGTCTCAAAATTTGAAGTTTAAATCTGGAATTTTGCTTAACAGTTTCGATTTTTCACCAACTTTGAGCTATCATATATTGGTGCTCAACACTCCGATTCTTGTTCCATTTGTTTTGTTTTAAACTTGGATTGCAACTCTAATAGAGTTCCAAATTTCAGAGATTAGTTCAAATCAAGTGAATTTTGCCAAATTTTCAAAGTTGGAAACAGCAATTTTGAGCTAATTTTTGAATACTTTCCGTTTGGAATCATGGAAAATTGTCTTCTAAGAACTCTTAGTACTTTCTAAGAGGTTTCCAATAGTACTAAGTTTTCCAATTTTGGGCTTTTAAAGAGTAAGATACGATTTTTCAAAAATCTCGTATCAAAACTGAAATTTCTGAATTTTAAGGAAATGGAGTTTTTCGAATTCTCCTTATTCCTTCGATATTATTTGAACGTTTTATACTTGATTTCAAAGATGAAAACTCGATTGCTCTAGTGTTTTAAAACCCCATCTTTGAGTCTCGACTTACGAATAATTGGGGTTTGTTTTTATGAGATTTCCTTAGGTTGTACACTAGTGCAATTTTCTTCGATAATTGGGGTTTATGAGTGATGAATCATTATTAATTACTTAGGCTCGTACGAGGACCTTCAAGAGGATTCCACGGTGGACACTTGAACTTCAAGCGATTTTTCTTCTTGTTTACTTGGTGAGTGTCAAGTGTGTGACTACTTGAACTCCTGTGAACTTGATACATGCTTACCTGTAACCAATGATCAAAGATTTTGAAAATGGAGCGTGTACTTTATCGCACCCGTTCTCATTTGAAATAAATAATTCATGATTAACTTGCTTGACATGAAATGAATGACCTGCTTGACATGACATGAATGTTTGAATATATCAAATGCTTGCTTGACCTGAAATAGTATGCTATGGCTGCATACGTCGCTGGAGTGAATCTTCTTGACACATACATGTACATAGGGGACACCCAAACTCATAGGCCGACCTTGGAACTCGAGCCGTCATGGATTTGGTCGGGAATCTCGGTGAGTCATGAGAATTACCTGATTAGCTTGATCTATGTAAGAGATCTCGCTTGGCATACTCGTGGAGAATCGCCTTATAAATGTCGTGCGGGCCTTGTGCGGAGTACGATGGATGGATGGAAGTAAGTGGTGATCTACGGATTTGAAATACCGACCCGGGTGACGGAGTGTCAATGCGGGAAGGTATACGAATGACATTGGCAAAGCATGTGGAACTTAGCTCCTGAGAGCTACCATATCCTTGAATTGTTTCTGTTTATATTGTATTGAAATTGTAAATTACCCGCACTTTATTATTTGACCTGTTATTTGGGCATGTTATTTGGATTATGTGCTTGCATGTGTGTTCTTGGTCTCACGAGCGTTTTGCTCACCCTGTAGATTTATTTTCCTTAACAAGATTGGACATGGATTGAAACTTGGGAGAACTACTTTTGTGGCACTTTTGGAATAGGATTTCAGTGATATTGACTAGACATTATGGTTATTGTATATCTTGGTATTTGGGTTGTATTTTGGAAACCCGATGTAAGGATTGGGCAATTGTTACATATTGTTAAGTTTGAACGCTTCCGCACTAATTGCATTTATTTTATCTGGTCGTGACGTCTAGTACTGCAATAAGCTTCAATGGGAATTACTTGAGTCCTGGCAAGAATTGGGCAGATGTCCCGCGGATACCCATTGGTCCGCCTTAGGGAGAAGTGGGGGCGTCACATTTATAATATGGAGATGTGTATTTGTGGTTATTAGTGCCAATTTTAATCCCTATACATGAATGATAATTCTATAAAATGCCTATGGTTAGTATAAATGATAAGTTTCTTCTATTAGGTGTTTTATAGGATTTAATTCTTGTATAATGTGAGTGTGTGTTAAACTTTAGAAAGGTGTGAGAGAAGTTTAATGATTTTTCTATTTTTAGACACCATGATAAGAAGAGGTCGAGTTATTATTCACAAATCTTCTAGTGAAGAAGAGATCAAGAGGATACCATCTCCGCTACTCCAACAAAGGAGATCGCAAAGAGCCACATCTAGGCAACCACCTCCTCCGAACTACAATATCGAACGAATCACATTCAAGGATAATCAAAATTGGTTTGAGGAGAGTGAGCATATGGAGTTTATATACGAGATGTATATAGCTCCGGACATTGATGCCATCTTTCGAATTATAGTGGCTTTTGAGCTATTGGGTTGGGCACCTATTCTCACTTTACCTCACCACATATACCCAGATTTGATCCGAGAATTCTATGCCAATATCGACAATAAAAAGGGCCATAGTGTGAAAAGATTAGATCCTTTGTTCGAGGGAGACGATTGACCATCACCAGAGCCACAATTGCTCAAATTCTGGAGTGCAATAATCAAGAACCGGTCATTGATTTGGAGAAGGAATTTACTTCGCCCAACAAACATTGGGATCCTTCACATGCCATGACAAGATTTGGTCTACAACACCAACCATTTCATTCATCGAGGAAAGAGGCCATCCTTGCGCGAGTGCTCAACTATCGGTACCGCCTCATTATTTATGTCATGACGTACAACGTGATTCCCAAGAAGAGTGAACAAGGGGAGGTTTGACATAGCAGTATCTACTTCTTGGATCACATGTTCCACAACCGGGAGTCTCCTTATGCTCGTATTCTACTGTCGAATATCATAATTAGCAACATAAGGATGGTTGCCAAACGAAGTGCAACTTCCTATCAATTGAGCTTTCCACATCTCCTATCCTTGATTTTCAAACGGGAAGGTGTCAATTTAGAGGGTATCCCGCGAGCTCCGGTGAGACCCAATGGATAAGTTATGTGTTGCTACTCTTACTGGTATGGGCATTCCGAGAGGGAGAGATAGATCAAGACAAGTTGGTCACACCGAACAAAGCAAAGTTAGTCCCTCTACTTCTGCTGGTCCCTGTACTTCTGCGAGACCATCTACTTCCGTCCCACCACCGCCGCAACCACCTCCACTTCCACAGCGTTCTAACTAGCAGCGACTCTTCAACATTTTAGGCTGCCATCAGACTCAAATCATTGAGTGACTTGATCGAATCAATGCTCGTCTTGATTCTTATGATAGGATGCGTTGAATGGAGGATCATTTAGGTATCACTCCTCAGCCTTGCCCTACTTCTAGAGATAGTGGTGATGGTCACGGATCCGCTAGTGAGAGAGGCGCTGGGCCGGTACCTTGAGCTGCATTTTGCTCTGCTTCTATGTTCCTTTAGTTTTCCTTTTTTTTTTTTTGTAAGATGACGTTAACTTTTTCTTTTTACATTTTATCTTTTGGACAGTGTTAGTAGATGTTTGTATCTTTTGGCGAAGGTTCATGATTCATGGTTGAACTGAATCTCAGCCATTGCACTGGGGAGTACTTATTTCTATCTTTTGTTATTTTTCTTTCCCTACACAATGAGGACAATGTGTATTTTAAGTGTGGGGGAGAAAATGTGTGGTACTTGTAATATTTTTGTGTTTATTGCTTGGAATTGATGTTTGGAATATAAATTACACCTGAATGTTATTAATCTTGTGTTTACTGGCAAGGAGTTTCATCCAGTTTTAAGGGGAAACTCTACCAAAATTTTTTCAAAATCTTGTCCAAATTTGCAAAATTGCCCCAAAAAGTTTCAAATTTTTTCAATTTTATCCAAGGGGTAACAAGTTCCATACCATTAGTAATTCAAATTCTTTCTACTTTTGAGATAAATATATGTGATTTGAAAACTTCTTTTCTCATTACGTGATTATAATTTGTGCATCTATAGGAAAATATATCTTAAAAAGTGGAGAAAATTATGCCTATATTTTGCATGTTTGATGAAATTTCTTCTCTTTACTTAATTTTGCATAGTTAAGTGATAAATATGGCCAATATTTGTAATACTTTTCTCATGATTATTCTTTTGAGGGAATGATTATCATCTTTACATTGAAAAAAAAAGAAAAAAAAAGCAAAAAGAAGAAAAAAAAAAGAATAAAATTTGTTCTACTCCAATAGTTCTTGTACTTAGTAACCGAGAATCTTCATCTACAAATGTCGACTTTCACGTGAAACGGTACTTGAATTAACAGTAAGTAAGGCAACTTGAGTATGTGAAATGTTGAGTAACTGACGATCTTTATCTAAAAATGTCGATCTTCCCATCAAAAGACACTTTCACAACTTGAGTAATATTCATATATATATATATATATATATATATATGTGATATGAATAAATCCGTCTTTAAATTTGAATAAGAAGAAGATCATGGGTTTAGGAAGCATTTTATTGACCATATGACTTACTTGCCTGTGAAATTGGATAATGATGAGAAATTGAATTGAACTAGTTAAAATTATGGTATAATTGGATCTCCTTTACTTGATATTATGAGTACTTGAGTTTAGTTAAGTGATTGCACAATAGTTATTTACCTTGTTTTTGAGGAAACAAAGTTGAATGGCGCACATATGTTTATTTTCAAAATTTTGGATCATTGTTGGTTTGTATTTCTTATTGTTTGAGAACAATCAATGGTTCAAGTGTGGGAGAATTTGATAAGTATATTAGTTTTGGCGTATTTTAATTACTTTTATAGCTAATTAACAAGGATTCTAGTGAAAATATACATTTGGTGGTTTAAGTGGTAAAAATTGTGTTTCTATGGATTTTTATAATGAAAATTTCATGTTTTTGTAGGTTTAATAATTCAATCATCAATTAGAGTGAGTTGAGAAGATAATTGGATGATTACTAATGATTTGAAGTGATAAAAAGAAAACATGAAGTGCAAAACATTCAAAGGAAGAAATGCAAGTGAAGACAGTTTTGACACCTTGTGGTATTTCAGTTATATCTTGAGTTACAAGTATCAGATTGAGGTGATTCTTATACCATTTTTAAACTAAAAGATATATCTATATTTGGTATGAAGACATCAAAATCCATTTTAGTCATTTTCCTTGTTAAAAAGTCGAATACAGAAGTGCATGTTTATGTCGAAAGTTGAAACAAGGTTCTGAATAGTCAAGGGTATCCACAAAGCTATAAATTGGATGATTCTTGATGCATTGAAAAGCCAACTTAAAGAACTAAAACTTTCATATTTTACATAAGAGCTAGTTCAGCCTCTAACATCAAGACAATATCAGTTGAATTTGGACAAAAAACAGAGCAAGGATAAATTCTGCCTAGGAAAGTGCAAACATGCAAAGAGTAAAACGAGGTCAACATGCGGGCACAGGCCGCATTTTCTACCTGCGTTTTAGTGGATTTCGGCTGCAACTTGTGCTCTTTTCACACAACCTTTTTGACCACTTTTTTTTGCAAAGATTCTGACTGAAAATGATCAGATGAATATGGAAACTTTGAGAGCTTCAAGAGTAAAAAATACCAACTAGAAACAACTCCTTTGGCTCTTGAATTCCTCTATAAATATAGCCTTTGGAGAACATTTAAAAACTTTGGAAGGCTAGAGAAACTCTACCAAAAATGTAGTTTTCACTAGTTTTTCTTAGTTCATTAGTTTAGGTAAGTTAATATAGTTTTATCCTATCTTGTATCATGCTAAGCAAGGATGATGATTGAGGTTTGAAGGTGGAGAAGATGTTGCTCACATGTGACAAGGGGTTCTATCTTCTCAACTCTTTAACTCTTGTATTTGAATCTTATGTTTAGTGATAATACAAGTATGGTCTTTTCTTTCTTGTTTTTCATGTTTAGTTAAAGTTTATGCCTAGAGTATGGAGGAACTTTCTATATCTTGTTAGTGATGTTTACTTGGTTATTTGATGATATTATTTTGAGCAAGTTATTTATCACTTTTATTTTTCTAAACATGATTAATCGGCCATTAATTGTGATAATTTTAAGGTGTTAAATTTGCAATGAGAATTGGAATTTAACACTAATTCAAGGAAATGATAAATCTAGGGAGTTCACTCACGAGAGTAGAGGAGTATATTTGTAGGTTTAGTGACTTGTTTCATGAATTCCATAGAATACTTGAGCTTGTAATTAATTTCATAACCACAAGAATAGGTATGGTTTAGCTATAAGTATAGTTGATTCACTATGAGAGTAGGTTTCACATATTACGCCATAACTAGTCAAGATAATAGCATTCATTTTGCTAGTAATCTCATTAGCAAGAGTAGTAAAGAATTTCATATCTTTAGGAGTTTTTTAGTGTTAATTTTATCATTTTAACTTCATGCATATAGTCTAAATAATAAAGGAGTTCGAAAATCACCGGTAATTGAAAATTTTCCCTGTGGGTTCGACCCTTAATACTCTATACTCGATTTCGACTCGTATATTTGTGAAAAATCGCGTGTGGGATATTTAGGATGTTATAAATATAAAACTTGACTGTGGAATGAGTTAATTGATATATATATATATATATATATATATATATCCCGCGCTCGTCAGCCACAACTGCAATTGTTTCAAGGTCATTGCGTTTTAAGAACTTTTGCAAAAATATATGACTTCTAAAGTTATGGACTTTTTAAAGTTAATTCATGACCTTTCTAAAATAAATATTTAGCTAAATTAACTAAACTTTCCTTAATGATTGATTTTTCCAAGAATATTTACCTAAATAAGGATTCCTTCCAAAGTTAGTCGACTTCCCAAGAATAATAACTTTCTAAGAAAGGAAACTTTCTAAAAATGGGAAACTTAATTAAAAAGGGAATATTAAATATAGAAACTTTACTCGTATGGAAATTTTAAGTATCTTAAGGTTAAAGATCTCTAGAGGATGCATTAAAGAAATAAGTGATGAACAATTTGTGTGCGTAAAGTAATAGATTTACATGTCATTTCTTTAGAGTTAGAAGGCAAGGATCAAAAACCCTAGTAGGACTTTCTTCCAAATTGATCAAGGTGAGTGGGATTTACCCCTTGTATTTTCTAAAATTGTTTTGGCAATGTTTCATAAAGTGTTTACTTTCTTTATATGAAAATGGACCCTGTATAGCTACATTCGTTGAACCTATATGCTTCTTGTTATGAAATCTATATGTATATGAGATATTCATGCTTATATAATATTATGTGATTTTACTTGATTAAGTGTGAATATTAATATGACGGCTCTGATGGTCACGACATAATCGGTAGGGGCTATAGTCCTGCCAATGTCAATATAAAGTAAAGTTGTGAAACTCTAAAAATTTTGCTAATTTATCTAGTTTAACTACATGGCACTTTATTTATTTAGTCATCTATTGACTTGATAATGATTATCTTAGTGCTTTTATTCAATTTTCATGTGGGAGTTAGTATGTAGGGTTAAATGAGATTTTTCTTTTTAGTGGGGTATGAAAGGAATCTTTTGGAAAAATAAAGGGAGTTTAGTGCAATAAGAAACTACTAGAAGTGACATGTGTCACCATAAGAGAGCTAAGCTTCTTTCTTTGACCTTTGACTAAACTTTTCTACCATTTAATCTTTCCTTTCTTGTCTTAAAAACAAACAAAATAAATTCAAGAGAAAGGGAGAGAGGGAACCGTGAGCGAGGGAGGAAGAAAGAGAGGAAAAAATCCATCCAAACCCAGTGAGGTTCCAAATAGCAAGTTGACCATTATTTCAAAGTACAAGTATCAACGTAGAAAAATAGCGAGCATAATAAGTGCATAAAAGTGAACAATAACACTTCAAGTAGCAAATCTCAAAATGAACGAGTGTAAAGTGTTTTGTTTTTCAAAAGAAACAATTATCCAATAAGTAATAATCATTTCAAAATATAAGGATATGGATGGCTCTCAAGAGCCAAATTCCCATTGCTTCACCAGAACTTGATCAAGTATTAGTTGACACTCCGTCAACTTTCAAGTAAAGTAACCAATCTAGTAGTACTTCGCTTAACTCCAATCCATTCACCATTCAACCCCCTTACCGGGTCCGAACACCAACTAAACACTAATGATAATACTCCAGTATACAGATTAGTCGAGGAGGTATCACTCCACTCGACAAAACAAGAGACCCATGGTTCATTATCTAATCGACCAAACCCTTCCTGGCTCGACTCAATTAACTAGCCAATGGGGTTTGGGTTCCCAAGTAGTCACTATAGTCGATGACCAATCAACTTAGTCAAGAGAAAAGTACGGAGACGAGAATGAGAGGTACCTCTCACTCGTATCGAGTGTGGTACATACTGCCGCTCAACACTTACAAATCAAGCACAAGTACTAATACAAGTACAGGTCAATGTGAATCAAGTCACTTGTACAAGCATGAATGAGAAATCAAGTGATTAGTTAAGTTAGGTCAAGTGCGATAAAGTACACACTTGCCCGACCAAACCAAGTAAATCTTATCCAATCATGTTAGTAAAGAATTTAATCAAGTATCAAGTTCAATCATGTATTTGGAAGCACTCACCAAAGGTTTAGTGCCTCTTAAAAGTCACGTTCAGGTCCAACTCCTTGGTTGGAGTCCAAATCTGCGATAAAATATCATTTACGAATGTAAAACTCTCTAGAGTTCGAAACATAGGAGTTTCGTTTCAAGAAAATCAAGTAAATGCAACTCGTTTAAGTAGTATTCAAGATACTTATCAAATTCCGAAAAATTCATGCTCGCTTGTTTAGTTATGATCAAGAAGTGGTTTCTACTTTAGAAGTTACACTTGGTATCAAAGACCGGAAAAATCGCATTTTGAAAGGGTCGCTACTTTCACTTTTCAAGGGTACGAGTTCCGGCATAATTTTAGCTTATATACCCTGACTATAGAAAACTCGAATACCATAGTCGATCCAAGTCCAACTTGACCTCAAATCGTCGCTCAAGTTGCAGGTGCATATGCCTAACTCTCGAGTGAAAATTTGGGCAATACACCCTTTGTGTTACCTATTCTCCAGCCATTTATGGCTTCATTGTTTTTCTCAATCAGCCCCAAAATCACACACAAATAATGTTACCACCATAGCCCTTCAATTATGCTCCAAAATAATCCAATTACAATACAAGTCTGAACAAGGCAATCGGAAATCAAGTTTAAAGGCAAATGGCTAAATGGCAGATTTGACGTCTCTTAGGGTATCGGTCACAACCGAAGCTACGCTTATCGGATTGGGGTAAAATTTATACCGTTTCGAAGCTAAAACAAAGGGCTACAATTTGATGAAGACAACTCAATCTAGTTCATAGTTTATTGAGGTCAAATCTACAAATTATAGAACCAAAAGTTCATGACCAGGAGGGTTGTCAGTACTGAATTTAAACAGCAACAACTCACGCTACACAATTCCATTTGAGGTGTTTTTGGTTGCGTTCGAAAGCTGAAACATAGGGCTAAAACTTTTATGTTTTGGCCAAAGGCTGATTTGAAATGGATCAAGGTGAAAAAATGCAGCCATAATGATGAAATGTCAAAACTGTCCCCAAAACTATATCTATGGCAGTCAAGGGTATTTTTGTCATTTCATATGTTACAGTGATCGGATTGAGTTGAAATTTTACAGAAGGATGTAAAACATCATTGCCCACAACTTTTATGTTTTGAGTTAAGTCCAATTCGGCCTCCATCATGGCCAAATAAACTGGTCAGAACAGGGTAGTACAAAAACTTAAAGCTGGAATTAATGCATTCAAGTAATAATCTTCTTATTCATGTATAAAACCACTACTACCACTTCCTATCTAAGCTTATTCACATCATATTCTAGATAAATAACACTGATAACAACAGAAAATCACAAACCCTAGCTGAAAATTATAAGTTAATAAGCCAAACCATGAAATCTTCCATACAATCCACCACAATCAAGCCATGCTTTGCTTAAATTGCAAAATAAGAAAGAAACAAGGTAGGTTTCTAGTATAATACCTCAAAATCTCCAAAATAACTTTTGATACAAGAACTTTCTTCCTCCCAAAAATTCCACCAAGCTCACCTCCAAGCTTTCCCAACGATTGATCGGAGTAGAATCAAGTTTTACGGGAATTTTCTCAAGAATCAAGCAAGCTCTCAAGTTGGAAAAATGAAAAATTTTCTCTCTTCTTTTTTTCCTCTCCTAAGTCACGACCAAGCATGAAGAAAATGAGGTGTTTTTGGTTCTATTTTACAAGATGAAGACTAAGGATAGTCTTGGTCAAAGATCTTGGTCAAGACCTTGGTTGGATTTGTGACAAATGGCTTAATCACAAATATTTTCACCAAAATATCTCTCTTTTTCTTAGTCAATAATGGTGGCTGACTTAAGGGTTAATTAAGAGCTAACTAGCTCAACTAAAACAAGGAGATTAAGGTAATAAAGTAGTATTCAAGTGATGCACTCAATCGGTAACAAACAGTACACATCGGTTCAACCCGTTTTTCCTTATTTGGCACGTACTAGGGTTTTCACTTACAATTCAGTAACTAATTATTATTACTTCTAAAACTCACTTTAAATCACTAAATTTGATACACACTCTGTACCGAATAATTACACTACGAAAAGACGAAAAAATCTTAGTTTACCTTAATGATGAAAATAAAGGGAAAACCCTTGGTTCTATGATTAATTGTAACTATTGAGGAAGTGAATGAGTAGTAAAGTTATTGTAAAATAATGGATTCAAAATAAAAGGGAATGTTTAAGAAAATATGAGGGATTTTAAAAGTCTTCACAATCACACTACCAAAATGCACACAAAAACACACACCAAAACCCTAGTATGCACAAAAACCCTAATTTATGCCATTCCTTTAGAAAAATTATAACTTGAGTTACAAATATCAAAGATTTAGTTAAAAAAAACTAGACTTCAAATACTAAGAATCATTAGAAGACACCTCAAAGAGATTTAGTTCATAATTTGGTCCAAATTGAGCCATAAGCTACTACAATATTTCTATGTTCACTTGTGCAGGGCAGAATTTTCAGTAAACTTTGCCAATTTCCTAGAATTTATAGACATTGAATCAAACTCTGAATTTTACACTGTAGGAAGCACTCTGAGTTTAGTTTCAAACACAATAAACGGAACTCAATTCCGACTTTCCTATATGAAATTATAGCCAATTTCCCAAAGCTGCGCAGAGCCTCCTGTGAAAATTTCTAGATTTTCTAACAACTTGAGATTATGAAACTTTTCTTCACAAAATTCACTCCCTTGGCTCAAATTCAACCATTAAACCAACCAAGAATCAAAGGTAAGTGAGTTCACATAAGGGTTATAAAGACAAGTGAATTTTCGGGGTCTCACAGTTCACCTAATTGATCATTGCTGCAAAGGTAATTCCAATTATTTACTAATAAAATAGGTTATAACTGCCAAACAAGTAATGACAGTCCACCCCTCCTTACTGTATCGGTGATTAAGGTACGTCCGTTAATCACTGCTCTATGTGAGGACCCGAATTTTATTATTTTACTTACTTTTATTTTAATTTACTGGCTTATCTAATCATTTATTTTTTCGTTTACTCCGATTAATTTATTTCATTCATTTTAAATTAATTAGCTTGGAACAATGTTTCATTTTATATTTTAAAACGTTTCGTTAGCAAATTTAATTTTTCTGCAGCTCGTTTAGTGAGAAATAGCTATTATACGTTTTTCGAGGTAAAGTTCGATCCGAGAGTACAATAATCTTGGAGAATTAAGGATGATCGATAGTAGACTAAAAAAAGTTAATGGAGGGATTAGAGGTGAGTGAGTTAAATTAAACTCAATTAGGAGTACTAATGGCCTCCTATTCTTTTGTTGACTTTTGGTACCAAAACACCATTATGTCAATTCTTCCTTGTCATTCCATCAAGTCACCAACTACCACACAAAACCTCTCTTCCTCTCCTTTCCTTGGCCGCCCACCCTTCCTAATTTCTTACAAAAAATTTCAGCTCTCTTGTCTTCTATTTTGCTCCAAAACACTCTCCAAATTTGCTTCATTTCTTGGTTCATCACACAAGCTTGAAAGGGAACTTGGAGGAGGAAGGTACGTGGAGTCTTAGAGCTTGGTTTCCTTGTAGTCTTGCACCCTATACTTGGAAGAAAGGTGAAACTCCTAAAGCTCTCATATTTTCCTCTCAAATCATAGTAGTTAGTTAGTTCTATCTAGTTAGTTTTGGATTGTTGATGGGTTTACAAGAACCTTGACACTAGGTAGAGGCCTTGAGGTGGCTTTATATGTAGAGGCCTTGAGGATTTTTGAGTGTTTACTTGGTTGTTTGATGCTTGTTTTGTTGAGATATGGCTAAGTTTTGGTTTAGAAAGTTAAAAAGAAAACTAGAGGATTGAGACATGCATGTTGTCCGAATTTTGGCTTGTTGAATCCTTAATGTTAATTCAAATTTTACTATTGTTTTGCTGCTATAATGTTTGTTATATGATGATGTTCATGTGTGTTAAATATCTCCCAAAAACTTTACAATTGGTTGAGTTAAAGTAGGGTATAAGTGAGAAAGAAATCTGGAAAATTTTCTGACTAGAAGCCCCAACTAGTGTTCACATTTTGGGTCATAACTTTTTGTCTGGGAGTTAAAATTGAGTGCCGTTTGTGACATCCGAAATTAGACTCCGAGGTTTCCAACAGTATAAAACACCTCCCAATTCATTTCCTATGAACCGTAGTGAACCACCAAAGATAACTGATTTTCCTCACTGTTTTCATCCGAGAAACCAGCCTAACTGCAGTTTGTAGCTTGATTTCGCCAATCTTGCAAAACGAAATTTAAGACAGTTCCTTCTAGTGAATTGTAGCCTTTTGAATCTAATTTTCAATGCCACAAACCACACTAAATTTGAGTTGTGTAGCTTTAGTTATGATCAGACTTTGAAACTCTGTCAAGCACTTCAGAACTGGAAATTTCGTAAACAGGTTCCAAAACTCAGCTTTCTTAAAGCTATTGTATCTTGGTGTAGAAAGATCCAAATTGAGTTTTGTTTGTTGCATTTGAAACTAGATTTGGAATTCTCTGTGTGGTATAAATTTCAAGGGTTGATTTTATTTCTACGAATTTTGCCGAATTTTCAAAATTTACTGAAATTGCAAGCCTGTTTTGCTCTGTCTTGTCTGGAACAGTGCCTTTGAGCTAAAATTTGAATAATTTTCATTGGAGTTTGAAAAAAGTGCCTTCTAAAGAGTTCTAATGCACTGAGTCTAGTTTTTAACGGTATAAAGTTTCTAATTTTTAGACTTATGAAACTTAAAATATGAATTTTCAAAATAGTGTCACACCAAACTGGAAATTTTCTGGTTTCAAACAAAGGACTCTTTTAAGGACTTTCAACGTTCCTTTGAGATTGTCGGTCCATTTTAAATTTAGTTTCATGGTTGGATACAAGGTTTCTTTGAATTGTAAACCTTCATTTTGAATTTTAGATTCCAAAGTATTTAAACATCCCTTGATGCATTTTATGATTGTTTAACTTCCTTGGTTAATGGCACCTCTTTTCATACTTGAGAAATGGACTTCAATCCCTAGTCTTATGCCCTCGATTTCCATGAGTTTGAATTTTAAAATAGAGCGTTTTAACTAGAGTAATTCTTGGAGAATTTCACTAGTTTTATACTTGAAACTTGGAACCTTTTGCTTTGACATTTATTATGAAAATGAGTGGAGTTTTGGATGAGTTTTGACTCCATTAGTTTGGAAAATGTGAATGTTCTTTATATTCTAACTTTTAGACATGAGATTAAAAATTTTGAAAGATGAAAATCATCTACCTTTTTCTCGATTTTTGTGCCGAAAGTAAATATAGTACTTTCTTTTGGAATTGAAATTTCTTATCACAACTTGAATCGAACACAACCTTTGAGTTCTCTTTGAGCATTATTTCAATAATTTAGCAAGAAAAGCTCCTTTAATTTGACTTGACTTGTGACCTTGAGAGTGTGTAGCAAGAAAATATTTTTCTTTATAATCTTGGTCGAGTACCTAGATAATCGTGATTGTGCATGTCTCATATGGTCACGAAAATGCCGAAAAAGCTCATCTGACTTCTCGCTTTGCTCTTGTTTTGCCTTGACTTTTTGTGAGTGTCAAGTGCATGTTTAATGTTACTATGATTAAATTGCTGTTTGTACAAGTGCTATATGATACATGAACTTACGAGGACGAGGGTGTACTTTACCGCCCTCGTCCTCTCTCTCTTCTAATTACATGATACTTGTTAAATGAATATATATGACTTGTATTTGTGCATAAACATGTTTAACTCGTGAGCACTGAGCTGAAGCATGTATCATACCCTATTTGAGTGGGAGGTGCCTCTCATACCCTGAGTGGAAGCATGTACCACACCCCTATTCGAGTGGGAGGTGCCTCTCATACCGATTCAGAGCCATACACAATTCTAAGTCGATTGGAATGATGTCTCATCGACCACTTATACTTCTGGGGACACCCCAACCCATTGGCTAATCTCGTAACTCGAGCCAGTGAGGGTTTGGTCGAGAAGCTTAGTGAACCATGGAAAATTTTATAACTTGATCTTTTGTGATCTCGCTTGGCATACTCGATTAGTATTGCCATGTGTGTTTGGTTCCGGATCCGAGAGGGTGTTATGTTGGATGGAGGAAGTAAGTGGAGTACTACGGTCATGTTTCGACTTGAGTTGACTGAGAGTCAACCCCAAATGGCTTGAATCGATCGAGACGTGAAAATAGCTCCTGAGAGTTCCTGTATCATTCCTTGTGTGCTTATTTCCTACTTATGCATTTAAATGAAAGTTCATGTTAAAGATGCTTTCAAATATACTGTTTGATTAATTGGTCCTACGTGCTTGCTTGCTTGCTTGTTTTCTAGCCTCACTGAACGTTAGCTCATCTCATTAAGTTTGTTTTCCTTAACAGGCTTTGGAGATGGAAGTTGGAAGTTCTAGACTAGCGCCTTTTGGTGAAAGCTAGTATACTTTTGTATGTTATTGGAGGCCATTAGAGTGTAAATTTGGTTATACTTGGGTTTTGTGGTTTGTAATCATAATGGTTTACTTGGGAGTTTTGAACTTGTATATTCGAAGTATTTCTTAATTAAGTTGATGGTTGATTTGTGATCCTTTATTAAGCTTGAATGAGTGCATGAGTCTTGACGAGAGTTGGACAGGTATTCCGCTGATACTCTAGGGTTCGCCCTAGGGAGAGATGGGGGTGTCGCACTCTAATTGTGAAATAATCTTAGGTACGCCCGTAAGATTTAATTCCCCAATTGCCTTACGCATTAGAGGAGTTCTATTCTATCCAAAATAACGTACTACCTGGGTTATTTTAGATTAACCTGCGTATTCCCCTGATACAAACTTAATCATGCCAGTTGTCACTATTTTAGAATAATTAAACAATTACGGATTTAATGCCTCAATTGACAATAGATTACTAAATCAATTCACTATCTGGATCCAAGATAATCAACTAATTTAACAGTCATACGCACTGCAATCGAAAAATATGCAGATATCAATAAATAAGAGGAATAGATAAAATTAATCCGATCTCACAATTTTTAGGTGACCAAAGCCTCCATTTTTCCTTGACTAGAAAAAGGGGTTTAATTCATCCTTGACGAAGAAAAGCCACATAAAGTTGAAGAAACAGACACGGCCATTGTCTTCGATTGAGAAAGCTCAATTCGTTCGAATAAAGGAGAAAAGTGAAGCTACCCAAAGTGATTAATTGTTTTCACTTGGTCTCCTCATGTACGAGGGAAAAAGCTACTCTAAAGTAAAAAGGAAAAGTCAAACAGTTAAGCTAAAAGTAGAGCCTATTGTTTGCTATCTATTCCTATCTACTTTCTTCTACCTAGCTATGCGGCGCTCCAGAGGAAGAAAATGAAGACTCTTAGACTCGTTTGATCTCCTCTCTTTTTGGGAACTGCCAAAAGAAGAAAAGTTTCTACTTTTACAAAAGTGCCCCTGGATGCCGTATTTGCCCCTGGAATAAGGACTGCTACTTGAACTCCTTTCCTGATGACTGTCAAATTGGCACTTGTTATGGTATTTTTATTCTACTCCCTGTAATAAATGCAAATTTTAAAAAATGAGTAGAATCTAATAATTAATCTACATCAGGTCAGGTAATAAGAGAAATTAATTATAAAATAAATGATAAAATTGGAACCTATCAATTCCCCGCACACCTAAACCATGCTTGTTCTCAAGTATGAGAATAGCAAACAAACACCAATATTCGACAATGGGTATTGCTCCATCTACCATATTGCCAAGATACCAAGAGAAATACATATCAAGCACCAATGGCCAAGATCCAAGAAGTATCATCCCGGTTAGCTTGTAAACCACAAATTCCTCCAATTTCAAGTTAACTAATCTAAGAAAAAGAAATGGTTGCTCAACATTTATCAACAAATGTTCCAACTATTAACAAAAATCTCAACAATAAATCAACAAATCGACAAGTTGACTTTTATTACATATTGACACAACCTTCACTTTTTTATCATGCTTTTCTATCTTTCTCTTCTTTTTTTCCTTTTTCAATAGTAACAAAAGACTTAGTTTCTAACCATTCGGGTCTTTTGACGCGAACTTCAACATTTGCCAGATGGAAGAGCTCGGTTACTCAGCTCCGATCGCTATGAGACCACGTACTCATAGAAATTACTACTTTTTTACGCGTGAATCAATACTATAGGTGGAGATCCCTGATTATTCAATAGTAACAACTAGCGGAGTACAGTCGACCATTATTCACAGTCAGATAACGCAATAACTCAAACTAACACAAAAAAAATAGCTGCAACCAACCTCATTTCTTCAAACATGGAAAATTAAAGTTAATAACTGGACCAATTCACGTGAAAAATGTCAACAATGATTCCCTAAGCCTAGAAAAGTTAACGAAAAATTATAAGAGTCAAACAATCACCAATATTTACCAAAAAGATGTTTTAGAACTCACCACATTAACTATATACACTTTTATAACTAAAACTTGGCTATAGCAGAATTAGATTCAACAATCCAACATCAAACCTTGGCAGCCATAGGAGAGCTGATCACTAAAAAAAAAGAACGTAAATGAAAAATAGACAAATAACAAACTAAAAATAAAGGAAAAACATCTAAAAACTAAAAATTAGAAATACTAGCATCACAGCTGATCTCTCTCTCCCCTACATGTAAATGGCACATTGCCCTCAATGTAACAAATAAACAGCAAAAGCAAGAAGAAGAGCAACGAAACTTCCCTGAAATTCGGGGGATCGTGGAGGGGTCACAGCAGTGGGTTAGGCGGGAATTGAGGTACAAAACCCGCATGGTGCATAAACGCTGCCAAATTCTGCGCCATATTAGCCATGTTGGCATCAATATTGGTCATTCGAGCCTCTAGATTCTAAACTTGCATCCGAAATTGATGCCAGTCACCAGTCCCTGGGGGTAGAGCGGAGGTAGACGGGTCAGGATCACCGCCAGTAGTGAAGGAACGGGCAAAAGAGAATCGAGAGGGAATGCGAGTCGGTCCCGGGGGAGTAATCTCCCACTCGCTATCACCCTTCCTGACCAAACCCATTTTTTCTAAGCAGAGAATGTCTAAGGGCTCCATTTGACAGGCTACATGCAAATCATGGTTAGAAAGATCAAGCACATACAGATTAACAGCCAAATGGGTAATATAAGACCCAAAAATCAGGGGGTGCTTCATTTTAGTCAAAACAGATTTGAATTGAGAAGCGAGCCAGCAACCCAAATTAACCTTAATGTTGTTGTGCATGCACCAAATAAAGAAGAATTCCGACTTAGACAAAATTCCCAAACTATCTCGCCTACCCGAGAAACTATAGGCCAAGAAACGTTGGATATAGCGAGAAGCTGGGTCCTTCAGATAGAAACTTTTAGACTGATGAGGGTTATAACTAGCACCATCTACGAACATATCCTCCCAAATATATCCATAGCGGGAGAAGAAGGGCTCACTTAGTCGTACGCACTCTCGACATACTCATGAGAGTCGGCATGAGTGGGATCAATAAAACCAAATGTGAGGTTAAAATCAGTGATTGAGTGATGGAACTCCTGACCCATTAACAAAAAACGGATAACGCTGGGGGTAGAGACTGTATAACCGATGGGAAGGTCGAACTTGAATGTGGCATAAAACTTCCTAACCAACTCAACAAAGGCTGAACGGTTAACAATATTAGCATAGGGACGCCACCCAATGGCCCGGATCAAGCGAACAAAGTCAACCCTAATGTTCAGAAGAACCATGGTGGCGGTATCCAGAAACCGGCAGGGGGTAATCCGCCATTCACAACCAGTAGCATATCGCTGCTTGTCAGCAGCCCTGGTGAAGGTCAAGTTACCTCCAAAATGTGAACGGTCAAAGATGGACGCCTTTTTGCCTCCCAAAACTAGCCCTCCTCCCATAGGAAGAAGGGTCGTGTAAGGGATCAGAGGCGGGAATGGTGGGTTGGGAGGTGGTGGTTGTGAAGGGTCTAGGTGTCCTAGACCTAGAAGAGAATTTGGGTCTCACCATTATCACCAAATGTCACTCCAATCAACAAGAGACAACAATTGCCAACAAATACTGGAACCAGCAAATTCAAAACAATAACAGTTTAGTAGCCACTGGGGCCTCCCTCGTAGTCAACCCAATCAACAAAATGCACAATTCAAGCACCCAAAGGCGATACAAATACCAAAGAACACAGCAATTGCAATCAATAATCACTGGTGGTCCCAATTTAGTTAAATACAGAAACAATGCAGCCCAAAAGCGCAACAAATGCTTCTAAGAACCTAGGAATTGAAATAAATAGATAGAATACTCCCAGCAAGGCAATTAGAGTCAACCAACTTCAATAAGCAATGCAAGTGTCACAGTCGCCTCCCAATTCAACAAACAAACGCAGAAATTACCCAACTAAAGGTGCAATAGAAGTCTCAAGCAGTCGAAACCCAAATAATGCCCAACAATTCAATCAATATCAGAAGACAACCCCAAACAATGCAACAATTAAACTCAACGGGCAAAAGACGGCCAACCAATTCAATCGAACAAACTAGGAACAGTGCTAGTGTCTAAACAAATTAATAAATGCAGCAATTGGACCCAATTTCACCCAAAATCTCAACAAATGTCCCCAACGACCAACAAGGCAAATCAATTAGTCACGGCAGTTGCACTCAAGTGATAATATAGCAGAACAACTCCCAATTCCAGCGATAAGAAAAGAAAGAAATAGATAACTAATTGGGATTTTAACCACGGAATACCTCCACCTGGACGGCTGAATAGCGCGAGAAGAGAGGACTAAAGTGCGGCAGTGGCGCTGTGGGAGTGGTCGGTGCAACGGCGCATGGCAATGGGCGAGAAAGAGCGGCAGGCGAGGTGCGTGGCCGTGGGCTGGTGACGCACTTGTAGATGGTCGCGAGCAGGAGAGAGAGAAAACGGCAGTTCATGGGCGCGATAGGTGGCACGGAAATGGAGGAGAGAGAGTGTGTGTGGGTCTGCGCGAGGATGGAGACGTTGTCTTGCGAGCTAGCTACGGTGACGTGCGGCTGCCTTGACGAGCGAAGAGTGAGCAGCGGTGGTAGGTAAGGTAGCAGCGGCGGCGGACGTGGGGCTCTCGGCTGAAAGAGAAAGGGGGAAGGAAATTGGGGAAGAAGAAAGAAAAAGAAGATAAAGGAAAAATAGTTTTTGGGATTTTTTTTTAATTGAAATTTTAAAATTTGAATTTTGAAAAACAAAACTGAAGGTTAAAATGGAAAATATTGTTTTTTTTTTCTATTTTTTAAATTTTTTTATTAGAACATTTTTTCCCTTTTGTTTTTGGGTTGCCAAACACAGCGTGGGCACGCAAAGATTCGAAAAAGTAATCTGACCTCAAGAGTCATTTTTCGCACTTTAATGTGTGCCCTTCTCACGTGAGCATGTCATGATTCTACTTCCTGCCAGTGTCACGAGATGCTGAAGTTTTACCAACATAGCGTGGGTACGCCATGTTTTGCAAAAGTCTACTGACCAGGAGAATAGGCTTACAAGATTAACACGTGCTCTCCTCGTGTGGGCACGTCAAGATTATCTGTTCTGGTCACAGTGAAGGAAAATATCAAGATTGACTAGTACCCAAGTGAGAAACGACAAATTTAAAGAATTGGATCAACGAAAAACAACAAAATCAATATTTGGGTTGCCTCCTAAAAAGTGCCTCTCTTTAACGTCTTTGGCTAGACATGGCTCGGTGTCACTAATTGGAACAAGTTGGTGCATGTAGACGTATCATTTCCATTTCTCTACTTGGAAAGCCCTCATAATAATGTTTGAGACGGTGTCCATTTATCACAAATTTATTGTCCGTCTCAGTGTTCTGAATTTCTACTGCACCATAAGGAAAGACATGAGTAATAATCAAAGGACCAATCCAACGGGAACGTAACTTACCTGGGAAGACCTTAAGTCAGGATTGGTATAGGAGAACCATCTGACCAACAACAAAAGTCTTCCTAGAAATTTGTTGGTCATGGAACGCCCTACTACTCTCCATGTAAATTAGTGCGTTCTCATATGACTCATTCCGGATCTTCTCCAGTTCTGCAAATCCAACTTCTGATGGGCACTAGCCTCCACTAGATTCATGTTACACTACTTTATTGCCCAAAAGGCCTTGTGCTCGAATTTCACTGGAAGGTGACACAGCTTTTCGAATACCACTCTGTAGGATGACATGCCGATAGGGGTCTTATATGCAGTCTGATAGGCCCAAAGTACATCTTCCAACCTTTGACTCCAATTCTTCCTATCGGGTTGCACAATTTTCTCCAGAATGGACTTGATTTCTCGATTCGATACCTCCGTTTGACTATTGGTCTGAGGGTGGTACGATATTGAGATCTTGTGGAGTACACCATATCTTCGGAACAGCGCAGCTATGGTCTTATTGCAGAAGTGTGTCTCCCTGTCACTAACAATGGCTCTTGGCATCCCAAAACGCACAAAAATATTAGACTTCATAAAGCCTGCAACAACTTTTGAATCATTAGTTCGGGTGGCATCCCAAAACGCACAAAAATATTAGACTTGATAAAGCTTGCAACAACTTTTGAATCATTAGTTCGGGTGGCTTTAGCCTCCACCCATTTGGAAACATAATCGACTGCCAACAATATGTATATACAACCAAATGAGGTAGGAAAAAACCCTATAAAATCTATACCCCAAACATAAAAAATTTCTACAAAAATCAACGAAACTTGGGACATATCATCTCTACGGGTTAGATTACCTGCCCTTTGACATCGATTACAGGATTTACAAAACATGTATACATCCTTAAACAATGAAGGCCAATAAAATCCACTCTCTAATACCTTATGCGCAGTTCGTTTAGGTCCAAAATGACCTCCACAAGCAAACGTATGACAGAATATTGTAATTGATTGAAATTTAACTTCACTTACACATCTTGTCATTACTTGGTCAGCATAGCTCTTCCACAAGTAAGGGTCATTCCTTATGAAGTACTTGGCATCGCTCTTCAACTTGTCCCTTTTCGATTTCGGTCAACCTGCAGGGAAATTACCAGTTACTAGGTAATTGATTAAATCTGCATATCAAGGCAATTGAAAATTTAAAGAAAATAAGTGTTCATCAGGAAATGTATCCCTCAATGGCTCTTTCTCCTCTCCCACTGGTATGCAGCTCAAGTAGTCGGCTAACAAATTCTTTGAGCCTCTCTTATCCCTTATCTCTAGGTCGAACTCTTGCAGGAGCAATATCCGCCTTATGAGTCTCGGTTTCGCATCCTTCTTAGTCATTAGGTACCGCAACTCTGTATGATCAGAAAATACAATAACTTTAGCATCTAACAAATATGACCTAAATTTTTCTAAAGCAAAGATAACCACAAGAAACTCTTTTTCAATAGTACAGTAGTTTATTTGAATTCTATTCAAGGCTTGAGACGCATGGTAGATGACGTGAGCTGCCTTTCCCACTCTCTGCCCTAACACGGCCCCTATTGCATGATCACTGGCGTCGCACATGATCTCAAAGGGTAGACTCCAGTTGGGGGGTTGAATGATCAGTAACGAGGTCAATAGTTCCTTCAACTTGTCGAAAGCTCTCTCACACTTGTCATCAAATTCGAAAGCCATATCTTTTTGTAAAAACTGGAACAAAGGGGCTCCGATTTTTGAAAAATCCTTGATGACCCTTCGGTAAAATCTTGCATGTCCAAGAAAAAAGCGGACTTTCCGCACACTCATGGAATAAGGTAAAGCAGATATAATGTCTATTTTAACCCTGTCAATCTCAATACCCTTAGAAGACACTGCATGACCTAAAACTATCTCATGCTCAACCATAAAATAACATTTTTCTCAGTTAAGTACGAGATTAGTTTCTATACATCTCAACAAGATCAATTTTAGGTTATCTAGACAAGTATCGAAACTATCACCATATACACTAAAATTGTCCTTGAAAACCTCAATAATTTTCTCTACATACTCTGAAAAGATGCTTATCATACATCTCTGAAATGTTGCAGGTGCATTGCATAATCCAATGGACATGCGTCTATATGCAAAGGTCCCGAATGACCACATGAAAGTCGTCTTTTCTTGATCCTCTGTGCGATTGCAATATGAAAATACCCTGAAAATTCATCCAAAAAGCAATAATAAGCCTGACAAGCTAAACGCTCAATCATTTGGTCAATGCAATGAAAGGAAGAGGAAAATGATCCTTTTTTGTGACGGCGTTTAATCTGCGGTAGTCCATACACTGCCTCCATCCGGTGGGTTTACGCACTGGCACAAGATCACCCGTTTGGTTGGCATCCACTGTCACTCCTGCTTTCTTTAGAACTATCTGGACCAGGCTCACCCATGGGTTATCTGATATTGCAAATATGATCTCTACATCGACCAATTTTAATATCTCTTTGTTCACCACTTCCATCATAAGGGGATTGAGCCTCCTTTGAGCTTGCTATATAGGTTTGGCATCCTCTTCCAACCTTATTCGGTGCATATAGATGGAAGGGTTGATCCCCTTAATATCAGCGATGGTCCACCCTATCGCCTTTTTGTGTTCTCTCAGAACTCGAATTAGTTTCTTCTCTTGGGTTTCTAATAGTCCTGCTGACATAATCACCGGAAGTGTTTCCTTTTTACCCAGATACGCATATTTTAAGTGTTTCGGCAGAGGTTTCAACTCCAATACAGGTGCCTGCACCACAGATGGAAGTACCATCTGGTGGCATTCGAGTACAAAAACAGGTGCGAGCTTATATCTTCTCGTTATGATCGGCAATAAATGTAATGCCCCTATTGTACATTTCAGATTTTCACTCCATTCCACCTTGGGAGTTGTCTTCAACTCAAGATGTTTGGTCAAAGCGATCTCTAATTCATTCCTGCCAACAATTTCAAACACTTCCTGCACACGCGGGATCAATAGCATTCACAGAAAAAAATAGAGCTAAAATTAGAATTTGAGTGATATTTCATAGTCTCAAAGATGTTAAAGTGTACAATTTTTTCATCAAATTTCATGGACAATGTACCCTTATTAACATCAATTTTCGTTTGGACTGTGTTAAAAAGGGTCTACTTAATAACAAAGGTGAGGGATCGGGGGAGTGATCATCATCCATGTCAAGTACGTAAAAGTCAGTTGGGAACACCAATTCATTAATTTTGACCAACACATCCTCAACCAACCCATCAGGGTATGCATTTGTTCGGTCAGCTAATTGAATTATTATCTCAATTTCTTTTAATGGACCTAGGTTCAGGGAAGCATAGATAGATTTAGACATTACATTAATCAATGCTCCCAAGTCCAGCATGGCCTGTCTAATCAAAATATTACCTATCCTACAGGGGATAGTAAACATATTTGGGTCTCCGCACTTTGGTGGTAGTTTCCTTTGTAGAAATGCTGACACGTTCTCCCCCACAATAACTCTTTCATTTCCCCTCAGCCTTCGTTGGTTGACACACATGTCCCTCAAAAACTTTGCGTATTTGGGCACTTGTTTGATTGTGTTTAGTAATGAAATATTGATCTCTACCTTGCGGAACACCTCCAGGATCTCTTTCTCCTTATCTTGCTTTTTCGGTTTCTCCAACCTACTGGGAAAAGGAGACGGATGAGCTTTAACCTCAACGATTAAGTCAGGGAGTACCACTGGATTTTTGCCATTACTGTCCTCCTTCTCAAACTCGTTCTCAATCTTTTCCTTATCCTTGTCCGTTGGAATCCTGAGTTCGGATCTCTGAATTTTCTTCCCGCTCCTTAAGGTCATCGTACTTACGTTCTTCGGATTCAATTCAGATTGAGACGGCAGTTTCCCTTGGACTTGGGATTCTAGGCGGTTAATTACTATCGCCATCGCACTCATCTGACTCTACATTGCTTGCATCTGTCCCAGTTGGTTTCTCATACTTTGCAGGTTAGAATCCGTCTTTTGTTAATTAGCAATTAATTGTTTCATCATCTCTTCTATAGACGGACTTGAGTTTGAAAGGGGTGGTGGTGGGGGAGGTTGATACTGCTGTTGGTACCTTTGCTGTGTATTTAGTGCAAAATTTGATTGCCTATTTCCTTCATAACTGAAGTTAAGGTGATCTCTCCAACCCGGATTGTACGTATTCGAGTACAGGTCATATTGCTTTTTTGGCACGGGCGCATGACCACCCATGTTCACTTGCTTCGCACTTTTTTCTTAAATCATTGGGCACATCTTTGTAGAATGACCCATAGCGGTGCAAATCCCACACACATTGGTTTGTGATACATTTCCTATAGCCAAAACATGTTAATTCAGTCAACTGCTGCTGGACAGAAGATGTCTTTACCTCATTCACTTTGCGTGTCGAGACATCCTCCCTCGTACCAAACTGCTGCGAATTCTCAACCATTCCTTCAATTAGCTCCCATGCTTCTCGGTGAGTCTTGTTTACCAATGCCTCGCCACTTGCAGCATCAATTATATTTTTGTTTCTGAAAAATAACCCCTCGTAAAAATATTGGATGAGCAATTGCTCACTTATTTGGTATTGAAGACACTTGATGCATAACTTCTTGAACCGCTCCTAATAATCATAAAGCGACTCTCCTGGATACTATTTAATACCGCATATCTCCTTCTTTAGACTTGCAACTCGAGACGCAGGAAAATATTTGTCTAAAAATTTTTTCTTCAATTGGTCCCACATGGTGATACTACCTGGTGGTAGGCAGTACAACCAATCTTTTGCAGAATCCTTCAAGGAGAAGGGGATGTCCTCATTTTTATCTGTTCTTCTGTAAATGTTGGGCGTTTCATGCTATTACAAATGGCATCAAACTCTTGCAAATGCTTATACAGCTCCTCACCTGATAAACCATGGAAAAATTGGCAAGAGATGAATTAGATCGAATTTTAACTCGAAGGGGTTATTATCATTTAAATGTGAAAAAGTAATACATAAGGGCTGCTGATTTAAATCAGGAGCAGTCAACTCCCTCAGTGTTCGTGTATTAGCCATAGTGACTTCTTCTTGCTCCGAGTCACTCGAAATATCACCAAGCGAATCTATTGGTTCAACTTCTGACTCAAATCTCTGAGATACAGCACTAGATTGCTCCTCTCTGGCCTGTCTGGTCTCTTTCCTTGTTTGACGCGCAGTCTTCTTTACCTTGGGGTCGAAAATTAATTCACCTGTACGAGAAAAACGAGGCATACACTCGAAAAATACCAGAAAATTAGAACAAAAATAAATTTAAAAAGAAACAAATAACCAACGCCAATACCTGGCAACGGCGCTAAAAATTGACAGATTGTCGATGCCTGTACAATAATAAAAGTAAATCTAATTGCCAATTAAAGTAATCAAAAATCCGATTTTAAGTACTGGAGTAGGGACTTTAGGTGTGCAATAAGTTACTTGATTCACCCTGTTGCCAAAGAATTTGCTTAATCCGATATACCAGAATGGGATTGCTTACTCACGAGGATTTATTGATTTGTATAAAGGGTAAGTATGGTCGTCTACTCAGGGATTAGGGGTATTTGTCTCTTTTGAAATTCAAAATAACAAGGGGGTGATTTTGTATAAAAGATGCCAATTAAGACAGTTCGAATAAAAGCAAATAGCTAACTAAGAATTAAATGACAATTCACTAAAATCAGAATAATAATAACTAAAGGTCTAGCCAAGAAATAACTTCAGCAATGGTTCATCTAATTGATCATTGATGCAAAGGTAATTCCAATTATTTACTAATAAATAGGTTATAACTTTCAAACAAGTGATAATAGCCTACCCCTTCTTACTGTGTCGGTGATTAAGATACGCCCGTTAATCACTGTTCTAATTGAGAAATAATCCTAGGTACGCCCGTAAGATTTAATTTTTCAATTGCCTTACATATTAGAGGAGTTCTATTCTAACCAAATAACGCACTACCAGAGTTATTTTAGATTAGCCTGCATATTTTCCTGATACAAACCTAATCATGCCTGTTGTCACTATTTCAGGGCAATTAAACAATTACGGATTTAATGCCTCAATTGACAATAGATTACTAAATCAATTCACTATCCGGATCCAAGATAATCAACTAATTTAACAATCATAAGCACTGCAATAGGAAAATATGCAGATATCAATAAATAAGAGGAATAGATAAAATTAATCCGATTTCACAATTTTTAGGCGACCCAAAACCTCCGTTGTTCCTTGACTAGAAAAAACGGTTTAGTTCACTCTTGACGAGGAAAACCCACATAAAGTTGAAGAAACAGACACAACCATTGTCTTCGATTGAGAAAGTTCAATTCGTTTGAATAAAGGAGAAAAGTGAAGCTACCAAAAGTGATTAATTGTTTTCACTTGGTCTCCTCACATACGAGGGAAAAAGCTACTCTAAAGCCAAAAAGAAAAATCAAACAGCTAAGCTAAAAGTAGAGCCTGTTGTCTAGTATCTATTCCTATCTACTTTCTTCTACCCAGCTATGCAGCGCTCCAGAGGAAGAAAAGGAAGACTCCTAGACTCGCTTGATCTCCTCTCTTTTCGAGAACTGCCAAAAAAAGAAAAGTTTCTCCTTTTACAAAAGTGCCCCTGGATGCCATATTTGTCCCTGGAATAAGAACTGCTACTTGAACTCTTTTCCTGATGACTGTCAAATTGGTACTTGTTAGATATTTTTGTTCTACTCCCTGTAATAAATGCACATTTTCAAAACTGAGTAGAATCTGACAATTAATCTATATCAGGTCAGGTAATAAGGGAAGTTAATTATAAAATAAATGATAAAATTGCAACCTAATAATATGTATATGATTTATGGTGGTTTCTTGTTGAGATTTTAGCCTTATATATATATCTAATGTTATGTTGAAAATGAAACCCTATGGACTTGTTAAGTATGGTTGGTTGGATTTGGTAAGTTAGTTGGAGAAATGCTGGAAAAGTTAGAAAGAAATTTCTGGTTGCTGACTGAATGGAAGGGCAGAAGTTGCAACCTAGAATTTGAAATTTTTATCATGATTCTAGACTTGATTTTGCTCAAAATACTTTATACTATTTTAGCCTACAAGTGTGTGTTGAAATTTGATTAAAAACATGCATTTTAAGTGGTTTAAATCTCACATTTTGATCAAAAACCATGGCTGGAAATTTTTGCAGGAGACTGTAAGCAGTTTTGGAAAATCTGTCATATCTTGGGTTAGAAAAATCCAAATTGAGTTCTGTTTATTGTGTTTGAAACTAAATTCAAAGTACTTTCTATCGCAAAAATTTTAGAATTTTTCTCAATTCCTATGAATATCTGTGATTTTCCAAAATTGACTGAATTTCCATTTTTGTTCTATCTTTCTACTAGTAAAGGAGCTGCTTGAAATTGGATTTTGACTGACTTGTGGACAGAATCTTGAAAAAGTGTATTCTGAAAATTGTAACCCTTTGAATCTATTTTCCAACGGTATAAAGTTTATAAATTTTGGATTTAAAAAACTTGAGATATGATTTTTCAAATAGCATTGTGCAAAACTGGAGAAAATTCTATTTTCCTAAAACTGTTCTTGCTTTCATTTTCAACTTCAAGTTGGGGTTGTTGAACCATCTTGACCTTGGTTTTATGTTTAAAGCGGAGATAACTTAGTTGGCTTGGAGGTGATTTTCTTTTGAATAATGTGACTTGGCATAGTGGATCTCATGGCACTTTATATATGTAATTTTAGGACGTGGAAGTGAGGTTGGAAGTGCACACGAGGCGAACAAATGAACTTGTACCATGGTGAGTATTCTCTGCATGTTTGTAGTTTAAATGACTATATAAAATGTTTGTACTAAATATTAAATATTTTTCAATGATTGTCAAAAGGATTTTTAATGGGCAAGTGCGTATTTCATCACACTCGACCCAAGCAAAGGTGAATTTTCAATGATTGAATGTTACTTGCACATGAATGTAAGCCTTTAGTTGAATTGGGCCTTTGTCCTTCGTTACCAGTCGACTCAAGCCAGTAACGGATTCGGTCGGGCGGCTGGTGACCCTGGGACAATATTTGGTATACTCGAGTATTACCACGAAATCTGGTGGAGAACTGACTAATGAATTCAATGCAATGAAATCAATGAATGAACGACATGAACACTAAAGGAGTTTTCACTTGCAAATGTTTTCTAATATCGGAAGGATAAGGAAAATGGTTGGTTAATGAATGAATTAATGACTTGAATGAATGGCTCCAATTAAGCATGTATCCTTTCAATAAATGAATGATTAATTCTTGAATGACTGCTTATTACTGTGCCTAGTGTACAAAGTGCTAAGTGTAAATGTTCTCGGGTTTCCCTGCTTGTTTGGGAATCTCACTGAGTTTTGAAATCATCCCATTAGTTTGTTTTTTCCTTACAGGGGTGGAGATTGGAGCAAGTAGCCGTGAACTAGTGTATATAATCTCTTGTATTTGTACTTTTGTAGATGAGACCTATTTGGAATCTTTAGAATGTAATCCTATATTTTACTTTTGGATTGTAAATTAAGTTTGAATTGTTGGTTGGAAATAAAACTTTTATGTTAATTTCGAGGCTTGAAAGGCTATTTCAAAGACCTTAATAAGTGAGTCCTGGCGAGAGTTGAGCAGGAGATCCACCAAACTCTTGGATATACTCTAGGGGGAGGTGAGGTCGTCACAAAAGTAAAGTAAAGTAAAGTGCAATATTGGTCAAACGGTACTCCGGAGGTCCTTTTGACTATCCATTCTAGTGGGGTCAGTCACTAGACTGAGTTCTCAGCGCCGATAAAGGCATGTAACTAATAAGAGCTGTTAACTATTTAATAAATGTTTATATACGATACTAATATGCAAGGAATGTTTACTCTTCATGAAATTGTGTGTTTACGTGTATAACTTTTGAAAATGTATAACTGTATATATATGTAACATATTGGGTCTAACAAGGGCGTTATGTTTTACTCACTGAGCAAGTTGATGCTCATCCCAATATTTTAACATTTTATGCAAAGGATGAGTATGTATACGAGTTTGTTGAGGTTGATGGTGACTGTGATTGCTAGAGTAGGATTGTTAATGGAATAATCAAATAGTGATTGAATAAATGTTATTTTCAGATCCGTTATGTTAATAATGAGCATATATGGCTTGATAGAATGATTACTTAATCATTTCATTTTTATTTTTTTATTAATAGAAATAAGTTTCGCACTGGATTTTCCATTGCTTCCGCAAATAAGATGTAATGATTATTGATACTTTGTATCTTGGAGAATTATATTCTTTGAGATATGACGACTATTGCATTTCGAGCAAGGGCCGGGCTCGGAGCGTGACAATATGTGTCTGTGTATGTATTTTTATATACAATAAAATGTTTTTTTGGTAGATTGTTAAGTTAGACACATCCATGTTCTTTCAAGTTGATGCTTTCTCTTGCTGCCATATGGACAATTTGATGTTTTTGTTTCTTGGTAGTTATTTTCTCTTTCATTTTGTTATTTGCAACAATCAATTCCTTTTCTTTTTTCCCTTATTTATAGTAAATTTAGTTTATTTATTATTCCTTACATTATATACCTACTTCTACTGTAGGGGAGTCTAAAGAGACTTGTATGAAAATTTACTCTGAAATTGTCCCATGAGCTTTCTCTCTATGGGTCTTCTCCTTGCGCATGCAAGACTTTAGTCTTTGCTAGATTTGGGATCTTTCAAATCTTAGTGAAAGTTCAGTTTGTTTTAGAGCAATTTCCTTCTATCCAAATCAACATCTATCGCTCTTTCCACTTAAGTTTTATTTCCTTTCATATTGTGTTTTCTCTTTTCCCGAATACTCATTCTCTGTTTCCTCTCTTTTTCTTTCATATCTCTTTGGTTTTATCTTATTCTTTGTTTGCTTAGTTTTTCTTTTGTTGTGCAGTCACATTTCAAGGTGTTTTCTTTTTCTTCTGTTATGGTGTAATTTTTTAATATACCTAATATCTGCTTTTACTGGTGTATCAACCATATTTATAATCATAAATGCATTTTCAATTTATTTGATTTTACCGCTTGATTAAACAACTCAATTTGACGAAACAATACCACATTTAACTACATAAGCACCAATCAAGTATTTTTTCCCTGCACGTCTACAACTTGCATTCTCATGTGAAGTCAAAATTTTTCTATTAAATATGAAGGAGTGTAGCATAAAATATATTTCTAAATGTCTATCCCATAGATTGTCTGTGAGGACCCGAAAATTTTCTTATTTTATTTTATTTTACTGGCTTAATTAATTATTTAATTCGACTATTTAAAATTCATTTATATGGAAAAACGCCTCTCTTTTGTTTTAAAGCGTTTTGTTAGAAAATTACTTTTCGAAAACTCATTTAATTCTGAACAACGAGTACACGTTTTTCGAGACTATATTTGAATTGAGAGTGTATTAATTTTGAAAAAGTAAGAATGATCAATAGTAAATTGAGAAAAAGTCATGAGGACTCGCAAAAATTTATTTATTTTTAAACTCCTGTTATGAGTTTATTAAAATATTTAATTGCCTGTTTGTCCCGAATATTATTTTCTAGTCTCTTGAGACCTAATTACATTGATCTATGACTTACTTATATTTTTAGAGTGGCTCGTTTCAAAAATTAATTTCTCGAAACCTGTTAAGTGAAAATAGTGAATACGCAATTGGAGTAAATAATTGATTCGAGAATACAATAAGTTTGGAAAATTGGAGACTTGTACATTAGTCTCAAATCAGGTGTTTTTATGTTTAAGTGCTCAAGTATTAGTTAGTAATACAATCGTTATAAGAATTTCTTGAAAGTTAAGCGTTATCGCGAAAAATTGGAAGTACACGTTTTTACGCACGCGATCAATTAAGGGACTTAAGACCTTTATTTTTTTAACCATTAAGAGTGAATAATAATAGTATGGATATAAGTGCATTAGAGGTTTAGTGCATAAGTGAAACAAACCCGAGAGGAAACGAGCACGAAACGCGCGCGTACGCGCACTCTCCTTAGTTGAACGCGCGCGTACGCGCACTCTCTTTAGTTGATTTTTGAAGCATTTTCGGCCACACATTCTTAGGCTTCTCAAGGGAGTATCACACCAGATCAAAACCCTTCTCTTCTCACCTTAAGTGCCGGCCAAACACTTTCTTTTCCCTCCCAAAACAGCCGACCAAACAGCAAAGGAAAGAAAGGAAGAAAAGCTTCTTCATTCTTGCAACCAATCTTCCTCCATTTCATCTCAAAATTTGTATCCAACTCACAAACCACTTGGAGATTCACTTAAGCAAGGAGAAGGGCTTCATTTCCACGGTTTCTTGGAGCTTTCTTGTGGCAAAAAATCTGACCTTTAGCATCTAAGAAGGTATATGACGATCAAGCCTTTAAATCTTGTCTTATGGAAGTAGTAAAGCATATATAAACTCATGCATGCTTGTGGGTAGCTTGTTTATGTTGGAAAAATTGTTGTGTGGGCTCTATGAACTCCCTCTTTGGTTGGATGAACTGATTTGGTGATTGATGATGCTAATAATGTTGGTTTAGTGCTTAAATTAGTGGAATAATGTTAGATTGTTGATAGAAACTCAAAGGGGAGTGAAGGTGAAAATTTTCTGATTCTGCCCCTATGTTGTCCGTGGCCCTTAGGATGATTTTTAGTGATTCTAATGGCTTGATTATGATGTATACATGTTATATGAATGGTGTAGAAAGTATCATTGAAAAATGACATGATTTGGTTGGTCAAATGTGATGATTTCAAAGGTTTAGCAAATCTGGAAAATGGTTCCCGTAATTGCCTGGCAGTCTGTTTCTTTCAGCCATACCTTTTTACTCCGATGTTGAAATTGAGTTCCATTTGTGGCACTAGAAACTAGATATTTCTACCTTTCCAACGGTATAAAATGCACGTCCTGATTCCACATGAGTAATCCGTACCAACCATTTGAACTTGGCTGCCCTGTTTCATTAGTTCCCTAGAAGGCAGAACATGAACTACAACTTGAGGCTCCAATGTGGACTAGTTGTGGACAGATTTTGAAAATGGTTTCTTCTGAGAAATTATAACCTTATGAATGAAGTTTTCAATGCCACCAACTACGCTCAATTCCAAGTTGAATTGAGTGAGATATGGCCAAATTACAGACTTGGATTTTTGCTTGAAAATCCTCTTTTGGCTAGTTAAATGGCCTAGTTTGATTTGGGACTTGTTTTTTTGGAAACTTTGATATCTAACATCTACCAAACTTTATATTAGATGTTCCTTGGACTTTGTTTCACAAATAAATCAGATTTGGATTGGTTTGCATTGGACAAAATGTTTGAAAAGGGAAGAAGAGATAGAAGACAGTTTTGCCTTGGGAAATTTATTGAACTTTGATGGTGTAGTTAACTACCTTCCCGTGTGAAATTTCAAATGAAATTTGATAGAGGAGTAGTCGTCATATGGAGGTTTAATTGTACAAAATTTGGTGATATTATAAGACCATTTCAATATGCAAATGATGTCCCGAAATTGCTCTTCGAATCTGGAAAACTTTTCCTTTCCTCTTAGCCGAATGACCAATCTTGACTTGGGACTTGTTATTTCGAAATTCTTGGTGTTAATCACCTAAGAAAATGTATCCTAAGTGTTACTTAGACATTGTCTACACAAATGAGTCATGTTTGAAAATATTTCATTAGCCAAATGATTTAGAAAAGGGAAATGGTAGCACAAGGCAGCTTTGCCTTGAAAATTTAGAAACTTTTGTGACTTTGTTAACCAACTTCCCGTATGTATTTTTTCATGAAATTTGACAGAAGAATAGTACATATATAGTAGTATTATACTGCTAAATTTCGTGCCATTCCGAGTCCGTTTCGCTGCTCAACTAAACTTCCAAAGTTCATGATTTGAGTTTGGAAAACTCTTGATTAACAAGGAAATCTTAGTAACTTTGAGCTACCATATCTTGGTGCTCAAAACTCCGAATGTTGTTCCGTTTCTTTTGTTTTAAACTTGGATTGCAACTCTAATATAGTTAGAAATTTCAGAGGTTAATTCGGATCAAGTGAATTTTGCCGAATTTTCAAAGTTTGCCAAAAACCAACCTAAACCTGTCTTCAACGCCCCAGAACAGCAATTTTGAGCTAATTTTTGGATACCTTCCGTTTGAAATCATGGAAAATTGTCTTCTAAGAACTTTTAGTACTTTGGAAGAAGTTTCCAACGGTACCAAGGTTTCCAATTTTGGACTGGTAAAGAGTAAGATACGATTTTTCAAAGATCTCGTATCAAAACTAAAATTTCCAAATCTCAAGGAAATGGAGTTTTTCCAAATTCTTCTTTTTCCTTCGATATCACTTGAACATTTTATACATGATTTCAAAGATGAAAACTCAATTTCTCTTGTGCTTTAAAAATCCCACTTTTGAGTCTTGATTCGCGAGTAATTTAGGCTCGCTTTCATGAGATTTTCTTGGATTGTACAAGCGTACAATCATTCGTAATAATTGGGGTATATAAGTGATAGTTTACTATTAATTGTTCAGGCTCACACGAGGACCTTCAAGAGGATTCCACGGTGGACGCCTGAAAGTCAAGTGACATTTCTTCTTTGTTTATTTGGTGAGTGTCAAGTATGTGTTAAATGCTTATGTGATAGAGATATTAGTTGTACAAGTGTTATACATGATACGTAAACTTGCCGAACCGAGTGTGTATTTTATCGCACTCGTTCTCATTGAAAATAAATGACTTGTCTTGACCTGACGTGGCTTGCTTGACCTGATTTGTCTTGACCTGACGTGGTTTGCTTGACCCGACTTGTCTTGACCTGACCTGACTTGCTTGACCTGACATGACTTGACTTGGAAAATATGCTATGGCTGCATAAGTCAATTGGAGCGATGTCTCATTGACCTCTGAACAATAGCAAGTACCACACCAATTTGGTGGGAGGTACCTCTCGAATCGTCTCAGACCTATTAACTGAACGATAGTAAGTACCACACCGATTTAGTGGGAGGTACCTCTCGAGTCGTCTCAGTGCCCTAGACCTCTGAACAATAGTAAGTACCACACTGATCCGGGTGGGAGGTACCTCTCGAATCGTCTCAGAATTCTAAAGCATTCTAAGTCGATTGGAGCGATGTCTCATCGACCTCTGGATGATAGTAAGTACCACACCGATCCGGGTGGGAGGTACCTCTCGAATCGTCCCAGAACTATAAACTGAACGATAGTAAGTACCACACCGATTTGGGTGGGAGGTACGTCTCAGAAACATACATGGAATACGTGAAAGGCTACGAACTCAATTACCTACCTGAGGGACGGGGTGTTGTCCCGAAAAGATATTGAAAAAATTGAATTTGGGCAAAATAAGGAATCATTAGCTCCGGAGAGCTTCTGCATCCTACTCAAGGGTGTTTATTATAAATTGTGAAATTCCTTGAATGTTATAGCTTCACTAGTGTGTAAGTGCTATTATTATTGAAATAATTGCCTTGCATATTTTCTTGGCCTCACGAGCATCCGTTCACCCCGTTAGACTTACTTTCTTTAACAGGAGCTGAAATGGAAGGAATGATGGAGAGGTCGACTTGATGGCCTTCTATTAGAATTTTGAATGTATTCATTTAGTCAACTTTTGGAAGTTGTATATTTTGAGATTGTAAGATATTTTGGTAACTTATGATGTAAGATTTAATCGATTATTAAGGAATTGACCTTCCTTTATATTTTCGACTTTTAGTACTGATTGGTTATTCTTAAATTTGAATTGAATTTGCACCGAGTCCTGGCGAGAGTTGGGCAGGCGTCCTGCAGATACCCTTGGGTTCGCCCTTGGGAGAAGAGGGGGCGTCACAGTTGGTATCAGAGTTTAGATTTTAGATCTTTGTAGTGTATCCTATGCCTAAAAATTTAGAATGCCGGACTATGGGATTCGATTGTGTATTAAGTGCAAGGTGATTTTTGCTGCTTGAGGTTGTAGCACCATTTTGCTCACAAAACACTATGAGGCTTTACTCTTCAAGTTAGGTTGGAAGTGAATCAAGATTAGAAAATTTAAATAACTATCTAGTGAGTTTAAGGGTTAGAAATCTTGCTTTCCCCACTCTTTTGCTTGTCGAACATTTCGAAAGAAGAGTTGAACCATTTGAACAATTTTGGCCTCCACTTTGAACTTGAAAATAAGACATATTTGCATTCCGTTTGGTTTGACTTATTACTCTACCTTGTATAAGAACTTTCACCTTGAATCTAGCGAGGAGGCTAAGAATTTAGGAAGTAACTCAGGCTTTTGGATGCAATTTGGAGTTTATAATCATTTGAATGATATGGTTTGGTATCATGGATTCCTCTAATTTTGTCCCTAACTAGGCTTATGATTTTCTTTTGATCCTGCCTAGTATAGTAGGGGTGGTGCTCGCCGTGAGGCCTTTTGTATTTTGCCTGCAAGTACTATATTTGTGGCACTTAATTGCCTATGACCCGTATTTGACACTATTAACTTGTTGTATGCACATCGACATGCAACATAAATTCTAACTTATACAAATAGCTATGCTTTGATTTAAAGTGATCTTGCAATATGTACTTATTTTTCAATTCACATGCTTATACTTTCTACTTCTTTTATGCGTTTAGAAGCTTGCTAAATGAATCTGCGAGGACGTGGACGGGGGCGTGGGCGTGGGTTTGGGTTTCGGCAACCCCGCACTCCCGAGAGAGGTGAGGGATCCGCGACTAGACCAAACCAAAACCCTAGAAACGAAGAGGGTGACCAAGTGGCTATGGCCATTAACCGCATGACTGATATTCTCGAGCTCTTAGCTGAGCGCCAGGAACCTGAACCAGTCGACCAACCTAGGAACCAAGAGATGGGTGAGGATAGAGCTCTCGAGCAATTCTTGAAGTTCGCTCCCCCTAAGTTCCATGGAGGGTCTGATCCCGAAGTAGCGGAAAATTGGATTGAAAGGATGGTTGATATTTTTGCTACTTTACATTATACCGAGGAAAGGCAAGTGCATTTTGCCATTTTTCAACTTGAAGGGGCGGCACGCTCGTGGTGGAATGTTGTTAGTGCAAAGTGGGAAAGAGAACAAATCCCTTGGACTTGGGTAAACTTTGAGAGGGAGTTTAATGTCAAGTTCCTCCTACCAATTATACAAGAAAAGAGGGAGAATGACTTTATTAAGTTAAAACAAGGGTTATTAAGTGTGGCCGAGTATGAGGAGCGGTTCACCAAACTTTCCAAATTTGCCCCTGAGCTTGTACTCACCGAACGGAAAAAGATAAAGAGGTTTATTCAGGGGTTAAATGTAGAAATTCAAGAATCTCTAGCAGCTGCCCAGATTACCACTTTTACGGATGCCTTGGATAAGGTACAGAGGATAGAGAATGTTAAGTCTCAATCTAAGACATTTCATGCTAGAAAGAGGGGTAACCCAAGTGATATCCCTAAACCGTCCGAAAAGTCTACCCAACCCCTTAATATGGAAAAAGGGGTTGGAGGAGTGAAGATGTATGAAAAACCTGGAGAAACTCCATCAAGCAAAGCCACGCCAAAAGAAAATAAGAGTAGACGATATCAACAAAAAGGGAAATCTCAAACTAGTCAAGCCGTGACTCCTCACGTAACTTGTGGATACTGTGGCCAGATTAACCACACTGAGGCTGAGTGTTGGAGAAAGCAAGGGAAATGTTTGAGTTGTGGTAGTGCTGAGCATAAGTTTTCGAATTGCCCTAAAACTTCTAAAGAAAAAAAAAATTCTCAACAACCTACTAAATCCACTGCAAATCAGTCGAGTGCCAGAAGAAGTGATTAATGCTAATGATTGTAAGAGGGACCCAAATAGTAGAAACTTTATGAGTAGGGGTAAATCTGACTCCACTCGACAAATAGGATTGTAGTTTTATCCTAACATGGACTGCCACTTTTAGAGGTTGAAATCTTTTGTATAGGAGATGACATCCTTTTGTTGTATATTGCGACTTAGTACATTTTGATCTTGTTGTTTCCCCTTTCTTTTGAAATGGTTTGAGGAACTTATTATAACTTAGTGTAACCATTATGATCTTTTATGGCATATAAAAATTTACCTTGCTTTTAATTGATTTTACAGTTTATACGTATATGTACTCTATTGCTCCATGCCTCTAGACCTGTAATAAGATCATGAATGACACCTGAGAATAGTTAAGTTCTATAAGTGTGAGTTTTGAAAGGGAGAATTAAAAATGATGAAAATTGGTCACGGGAGGAAAAAGTATTTAGGATTATTCATAAATCAGAGTATGAATTTCGAGAACGAAATTCTTTCAAGGAGGGAAAGTTGTGAGGACCCGAAAATTTACTTATTTTATTTTATTTTACTGGTTTAATTAATTATTTAATTCGACTATTTAAAATTCATTTATATGGAAAAACGTCTCTCTTATGTTTTAAAGCGTTTTGTTAGAAAATTACTTTTCGAAAACTCATTTAATTCGGAACAACGAGTACACGTTTTTTGAGACTATATTTGAATTGAGAGTGTATTAATTTTGAAAAAGTAAGAATGATCAATAGTAAATTGAGAAAAAGTCATGAGGACACGCAAAAATTTATTTATTTTTAAACTCCTGTTATGAGTTTATTAAAATATTTAATTGCCTGTTTGTCCCGAATATTATTTTCTAGTCTCTTGAGACCTAATTACATTGATCTATGACTTATTTATATTTTTAGAGTGGCTCGTTTCAAAAATTAATTTCTCGAAACCTGTTAAGTGAAAATAGTGAATACGCAATTGGAGTAAATAATTGATTCGAGGTTACAATAAGTTCGGAAAATTACAGACTTGTACATTAGTCTCAAATCAGGTGTTTTTATGTTTAAGTGCTCAAGTATTAGTTAGTAATACAATCGTTATAAGAATTTCTTGAAAGTTAAGCGTTATCGCGCAAAATTGGAAGTACGCGTTTTTACGCACGCGATCAATTAAGAGACTTAAGACCTTTATTTTTTTAACCATTAAGAGTGAATAATAATAGTATGAATATAAGTGCATTAGAGGTTTAGTGCATAAGTGAAACAAACCCGAGAGGAAACGAGCACGAAACGCGCGCGTACGCGCACTCTTCTTAATTGACTTTTGGAGCATTTTGGGCCGCACATTCTTAGGCTTCTCAAGGGAGCATCACACCAGATCAAAACCCTTCTCTTCTCACCTTAAGTGCCGGCCAAACACTTTCTTTTCCCTCCCAAAACAGCCGACCAAACAGCAAAGGAAAGAAAGGAAGAAAAGCTTCTTCATTCTTGCAACCAATCTTCCTCCATTTCATCTCAAAATTTGTATCCAACTCACAAACCACTTGGAGATTCACTTAATCAAGGAGAATAGCTTCATTTCCACGGTTTCTTGGAGCTTTCTTGTGGCCAAAAATCTGACCTTTAGCATCTAAGAAGGTATATAACGATCAAACCCTTAAATCTTGTCTTATGGAAGTAGTAAAGCATATATAAACTCATGCATGCTTGTGGGTAGCTTGTTTATGTTGGAAAAATTGTTGTGTGGGCTCTATGAACTCCCACTTTGGTTGGATGAACTGATTTGGTGATTGATGATGCTAATAATGTTGGTTTAGTGCTTAAATTAGTGGAATAATGTTAGATTGTTGATAGAAATTCAAAGGGGAGTGAAGGTGAAAATTTTTCGATTCTGCCCCTATGTTGTCCGTGGCCCTTAGGATGATTTTTAGTGATTCTAATGGCTTGATTATGATATATACATGTTATATGAATGGTGTAGAAAGTTTCATTGAAAAATGACATGATTTGGTTGGTCAAATGTGATGATTTCAAAGGTTTAGCAAATCTGGAAAATGGTTCCCGTAATTGCCTGGCAGTCTGTTTCTTTCGGCCATAACTTTTTACTCCGTTGTCGAAATCGAGTTCCATTTGCGGCACTGGAAACTAGACATTTCTAACTTTCCAACGGTATAAAATTTCACTAGGGAACAGTAGTGATTACACACACACATATATATATACACACACACAGGCATATGTAATTATGTATATACACATACATACATATATATATATTACATAATTTGATGTTCTTGAATTAGATAATTTTCCTTTTTTCGCAAATTAGTCTTAGGTTGATTGTTGCAACTACCTTGACAGAAGTGATTTCATTTATGTACAAGATTTTGATAAAGGATAAGAAATCAGAATAAAATGTGCCACTGTCTTATCTTTTTCACAATAGAAAAAAATATTTTAATAACATACTATATTAATTTGCCAAAGAGTATGCGTTAAAAGTAAAGCTGTCCAATCTTTTTGTGGACTAACTAATAAATAACAATGGAAAATTAAGATGCATTTCATTGGAAATAACAACTTCAAGATACAAGGACGCACAAGTTTCTTGTAAGGATTCTAATAGCATCACAAATACAGTAAAAAGTTATAAACATATATAAAACTTTCTCAAGCATCTATAACATATCTATTTTCTTTCATTCCAAAACAAGTTCACTTGGTACTTTGGACACATATTAGTGAAAAAGTTTTACTACTTTGTTTTCAATCACTTTGTTCTCTTACAAAGTTAATTGAAAAAGCATTGGTGCTGTCAAGTTTAGTCGAATTTTTATTGAAACACTCCAAAGAGTAACCATCTACAAAGCCCAATTTCCTATGGTGGCTAGGGTTTAAACAAAGTTAGCAATTAAAAATTGAGCATGTGAGGACCCGAAAAATTTCTTATTTTTATCGAATGTTATTGGTTTATTTAAATATTTATTCACATGTTCTCTCTGAATAATTTATTTCAACCTTTTTAAGTCCATTCATATAGAACAATGTTTTCCTTATACTTTTAAAACGTCCCGTTAGCAAATTTAATTTTGGAGGATCGTTTAAGTGAGAAATAATGAGTACATGTGTTTCGAGGTGATAGTCTATTTGAGAGTGCAATCATCTTGGGATATTAAGAATGATCAATAATAGATTAAGGAAAGTTAATTGAAGAATTAAAGGTGAATGAGTTCTAATTAAGTGCATACCGCTATTTTATGATTAAGTGTTCAAGTGTTGATAGTTATACTATCGTTATAAGAATTTCTTGAAAATTCCATTTTTTCGCGCACAAATCGGAACTACGCGTTTTTACGCGCGCGATTAATTGAGAGACTTAAAACCTTTATTTTGGGACTATTAAGAATGACTAATAATAGTATGAATACAAGTGCATTAGAGGTTTAGTGCACAAGTAAAATAAATTGGAGAGGAATCGGGCACGAAATGCTGGCGTACGCGCGGGAGAGAGAGTTGACTTTCGGACCAACTTAGAGCCACACATTTTAGCTTCTCTTGGAAGTTTCATTTGCTGCCAAAACCTCTCTCTCTCTTGCTCCAAACAGCCGGCCATCAAGGAAGGAAAGGAACCAAGGAGCTCTTCAATTTCCTACTTCATTTCTTGCTTCAATCCTTCACCAAATTACCTCAAAATTCACATACACTTTGCTAACCACTTGGAGATCACATCAAGCTAGGAAAAGAGCTTCATCTCATAGTTTTTCTTTAGCTTCAAGAGACCAAAATTTCTGCCTTGATCATCTAAGAAAGTAAGTGACGATCAACTACCAAAATCTTGACTTATGGAAGTTGTTTAGCACTAATGAGTTCATAATTTCTTATGGGTAGCTTTATTTATGTTGAAAATTTGGTGTGTGGGCTCTATGAACTCCCACTTTGGCTTGATGGACTGATTTTGTGAGTTTTGATATTAATAAGGTTGGATTAGTGCTTAAATTAGTAGAAATGAGTGATATTATAGATGAAAGCTCAAAGGAAGTGAAGGGGAGAATTTTTCCATTTCTGCCCCTGTGAATGCCGTGACCTTTAGAGCAATTTTTTGAAGTTCTATTGACTTGTTTATGATGTGCATATGTTGTATGGGTTGTGTGGAAGGTTTCCACAAAAAATTACTTAATTTGGTTGGCCAAATGTGGTGATTCGAAAGTTCATTCAAAACTGGAATTTTTCCCGTATTGCACTGCCAGTGTTTTTCAAACAGCTATAATTTTTTGCTCTGATGTCGAAATTGAGTGCCGTTTGTGACACTGAAAACTAGACATTCCCAGTTTTCCAACAATATAAAATTCACATTCTGATTCCACCTGAGGAGTCCATACCTATCATTTGAACATGACCGTCTTGTTTTACGTCTACACTGGGAGCTCTGTTTTGAGCAGCGAATTGATGCTCAAATATGAGTTAGCTGTGGACATATTTTGAAAATGATTTCTTCTAAAAAAATGTATCTTTATGAATCTAGCTTTCAACGCCACTGACCAAGCTCAATTCCAAGTTGAATTGAGTGAGTTGTGGCCGAAATCCGAAACTGACTCAATGATTTGAAACCCTCTTTTTGGCTAGTAAATGTCTAAATCTTGATTGGGACTTGTTGTTTCGAAATTATTGGTATTAATCACCCTATCAAATGCATCTTGGATGTTTCTTAGACATTACCTACACAAAGGGACCATGTTCGAGACATTATTTTTGGCCAAACGTTTTGAAAACGGAAAACTCATGTACAAGGCAGATTTGCCTCGAAAATTTGGAAACTTTGGTGATCTGGTTAACCAACCTTCAGTACGTATTTTTCCATGAAAATTGATAGAGAAATAGCCCTCATATGGTAGTATAATACTTCCAAATTTGGTTCCATGCTGAGTTCATGTTCATGCTCAAACAAAGTCCCAAAGTTTGTAAATGGAACCTGAAAATTTGCCTAACCGTCTCAATTTTTCAGCAACTTTGAGCCACTATATCTTGGTGCTCAAAACTCTGATTCTTGTTCCATTTATTTTATTTTAAACTTTGATTTCAACTCTAATTGAGTTTCAAATCTGAGAGACTAGTTCAAATTCTGTGAATTTTGCCGAATTTCCAAAGTTGGCGAAAAACCAACCTCAAAACTGTCTCGCAAGCCTAAAACAGTAACTTTAAGCCAATTTTTTAATGCCTTCCATTGAGAATCACGGGAAAGTGTATTCTAGGAACTTTTAGTACTTTGGAAGAAGTTTTCAACGGTACCAAGTTTTCAAATTTTGGACTTGTAATGAGTGAGATACGATTTTTCAAAAATCTCGTATCAAAACTGAAATTTTCGAAACTTTAGGAAATGGAGTTTTTCGAATTCTCCTTTTCCCCTCGATATCATTTGAACGTTTTATACTTGATTTCGAAGATGAAAACTCGATTTCTCTTGTGCTTTAAAAAATCCATTTTTGAACCTTGATTCGCGAGTATTTTAGGCTCGCTTTCGTGAAATTTTCTTAGATTGTACAAGTGTACAATCATTCGTGATAATTGGGATTTATACATGATAGTTCACTATTAATTGCTCAGACTCATACGAGGACCTTCAAGAGGATCCCACGGTGAATGCCAGAACTTCAAGTGACATTTCTTCCTTGTTTACTTGGTGAGTGCCAAGTGTATGAATACTTGATACATGCTTAATTGCTGCTATAATTGATTGGAGATTTTGAAAATGGAGGCGAGTGTGTACTTTACTGCACTCATCCTTATTTGAAATGAATGACTCATGATTGAAATGAAATGAATGAATTATTAACGACTTGATTGAATGGAATGAAATGATTAAATGCTTGAATGAAATGAAATTGTATGCTATGGCTGCATACGGCGTTGAAGTGAATCTCCTCGACTCTCAAATGTACATGGGGGATGCCCAAACTGATAGGCCGACCTTAGGACTCGAGCCGGCATGGGTTTGGTCAGGAACCTCGATGAGCCATTAGAATTACATGATAAGTTTGATCTATTGGAGAGATCTTGCTTGGCATACTCGTGGAGTATCACCTTATAAATGTCGTGCAGGTCCGATAGGGGTTTGTAAGGTGAACGGACATGAGAAGTAAGTGGAGTTCTACGGATTGGAAATATCGACCCGGTTGGCTGAGAGTCATCACGGGAAGATATATGAATGAAATTTGCAAAGCAAGTAGAAATTAGCTCCTGAAAGCTACCATATCCTTGAATTGTTTCTATTTACTTTTCTCGCTCGAATTATTATTTATTGCAATATTATTGCTCTATCTATTAAATTGGGATTGTTACTTGAATAACGTGCCTCATTTGTGTTCTTGACCTCACGAGCATTTTGCTCACCATGTAGATTTGTTTTCCTTAACAGGGAAGGATCTGGAGTGAACCTCAAAGAAACCCCTTTTGAATGTACTTTTGTATTAGGGTTTTCAATGTACTGGGCTAGACTCTTGATTATTGTATATTCTGGGATTTGATGTAACCTTTGAGAACTTGATGTAATGATTGGATACTTGACGAATTTTGGTACTCGTGATGTAAGTTTGAATGTTAGTTATGGGAGTGACCTCCCTTTCTTATTTATACCATCGTGATGGCTGGTATTTCATTAAGGTTGAACGAGATTTGTCTTGAATCCTAGCGAGAGATGGGTAAGCATCCCGCGGATACCCTTTGATTCGCCTTAGGAAGAAGTAGGGGCATCACAGTTGGTATCAGAGTTTAGGCTTCAGATCTCTGTAGTGTATCCTAGGTTTAAAAGTTTTGAATGCCGGACTGTGGAACTGATTGGGAAGTTAAGTGATCGCTTGTAGAGATGAAAATTACCACCTAAGTTTGAATTAATGGACAATTGGAAATCTCGATCTTCAAAGAGATATGTGGAATAATACGAGATGACCAAATACAGTTTATTTAGTATTTTTGTACCCATTTAAGTTTAATTTTAGTTATATGTCATGGAAGGTAACAGTGATATTGAACCGCCTCGGGGACGCCTTCCGGTGATCCGTTATTGAGAAAGGCCTAAGGAAAATCCATTGGAGATATAATCCAACTTGTTGAACTAGGATTCCATGTGATTACCAGAAAACTTACTCGTATCCAAATAACGGAATGTTACGGGGGTCAATGACTGGGGATGGCTTTTCGAGGAAACAGGGATAGTTTGAAAGGATATTCGAGAACTGAGGGCAATTGTGGATGTCTAGACTACTATAATTTCTGAAGTAGAGACGGAGGTACTTGAGGAGCGAGGAAAAGACAAAGACTCCTATTGAGCAGTTTCAAAAAGTTAAGAACCGACTTGTTAAGGTAGTACACGAAACTTGAGACCGGATGGATAAGTCAATGGCTAGGTGTGCTACCTAGGTTGAACAAGTGGAGAATGACAAGATACTTGATAAGGGACATAAGATTAAAACTCCTAGTATAGGAAATGAAAATGATTCTATTGAAGTAGCAGAGACTTCTGGCACCACCAATCACCAAGCTAGTGATTTAATCTACTTTAATAGTTTTGTCAAAGTTAGTCGGGGTGATGTGTGACGGCCCCACTTCTCCTTAAGGAGAACCAAGGGGTATCCGCGGTTGCCTGCGCAACTCTCGCCAGGACTCACGCAAGAAATCTAGCCAAAACCCTCCGAAGTATAATCTAAACTATGACAACATCGTTTTTCCCAAGATAATCCCTTTTCTAAAACCACATTAACTTCAGAGATAACAATACTGTCGGATAGCTAATCGTCGATTCTCAAAATATCTTCCCGATTACAAACCATGAAACAAAACTTACAATTTAAATACATGCATACAACCCAGATAACAAATCCATACCAGCCACATAACAAATCCAGGGTTTACACTTTTCCAGCTTCAAGTGGCAACCCAAAACAAATGATACATAGTCTGATCTAAAACACCACAACATTCAAAAGGAATCGACTTAGTACTACTCACAAGCACCCTTGGTCTCGAACCCTGAAAAAAAAACACACAACGTGGGATGAGCTACACAGCCCAGTGAGGTTCCAAGTTACGCAATGGCATGTATAGTTCACGAATGATTGGAGCTTATTACAGGTGCGAGTAATTAAGCATGTTACGGTTAGGGAACATTAACATGGAACAGGTATCATGATATGAATTCATTGGACAGGTAACAGGTATGGAGCATATCACAGTTATAGCTCAAGATTTCACGTTGGCATTTTAACACGAAACAATTATCATGATACAAGGTAAATAAACACTGTAGGATACGGTGTTCCAGTGGAACTTTGTCGGTCATCTGCACCTTATAACTTCTGAATCCCCACGGTTTACTGGCCATCACCTTATCCCTCCAGGGGTAATACTCGAGTATACCGAAACGGTGTCCCAAGATTCCAACCTACCCGACCGAGCTCAGTCCTGGCTCGAGTAGGTTAGTAACCATGAGCATGACCCAGTTCAGCTTAGAGCTTACAACATGCACAGGTAACCAAGTAATTCGACAAAAAAAGTAAAATTCATCATTTGAATAGGTCGAGTGAGATAAAGTACATACGCCTAACAATGATGAACAACTTCAAATAACATGTGATTCATGATAACTAAGTAATCAAGTAGATACTTAGCACGTAAGCATGTAGGCAATACAAGTTGATATTATGGGAGCATATAGTCAATTAATCAGGTAGTCATGTGGGTTGGTAAACGGTTGATAAACGGTTAACGGTGGAATATTGACGGTTATTTGACAGGCATTTGTCATATTAATAGGCCATCATTGGCCGTTATCCCATTTTTATCATGCGAGAGTCGAGGAGCTTCACTCCAACGACGTTACGTCCAACGCTTATAAACAAGATATTCACGAAAACATTTCAAACAAGTCACCACTCGAAAGGCTAGTGTGATAAAGTACACACTGCTCACTTCAGTGGATCGGAAGTCATTCCCAATTATCACACAACGAGTCACGCAAGCACTTTAACCGAATAAACATAAAACAAGCGGGAGTAATTCATCTCAAAAGAGAACGAGTAAACTAAGTAAGCAATCTAGCAAGTTAAGCATGTGTCGAGTCCACATGGTCCTTTGATAGGGTTAACCATTTAACCAATTCATGTAGATATGTAATGCAAGTACGTATTCCTCAAATAGGCACGAGTATGGTACATACCTAACACATAGTACTTAACACTTAACAATCATAAAATGAGCATGTCCTAGACTTACTCAATTACATATTCCTATATGGAACACTCACCTAGCAACACGGGCATTATGTTCAATTTGAAGTTCAAGCGTCCTCTGTCGGATCCTCTTAAAGGTCCTCGTGTGCGCCTGAACAAAAAGTAATAGTCTATCATTTACAATCCCTACTATTGATGAACGTCGTGTCATAGTACAACTTAGGAAAAATCTCGTGAAACAAGTCTTAATTATTCTAAATGGAAGATAGTCAAAAAAAAAAAAGGCTCAAAGTTACTGTTTTGGTTCATAAGGCAGATTTAAATTGGTTTTTGGCCAACTTTGGAATTTCGGCAAAATTCACTTGTTTGGAACTAGCTTTTGAAATTTGCAACTCTATTAGTATTGTAATCCAAGAGTATAGCAAAACAAACGGAACGAGAAACGGAGTTTTGAGCACCAAGCTACGGTAGCTCAAAGTTACTAAAATTTTCTTGTTAAACAAGGTTTTTTTTTTCAAACTCGAGTCATGAATTTTGGTAATTTATTTGACCCATGAAACGGTCTCGGAATAACACCATAATTAGCAGTATAATACTACCATATAAGGGTTGTCCCTCTACCAAATTTCATGAAAAAAAAAACTTCGGAAAGGTGGTCAATCAAACACCTAAAATTTCGCAAATACTAAGACAAAACTGCCTTGAACCTTTTGTTTTTCCATTTCAGACATTTGGTCAAAAACAATTTCCTCTAACCCTGGTTCATTTGTTTAGGCAAAATCTAAAGAACATTCATGGTACATTTGGTAAGTATTTAGCATCAAAATATTCAGTTAGCAAGTCTTTGCCAAACCTTGCATCAAATCTGTCTAAAAATCAGGGTTTTCAAGGACAGAGCAGGTTTCATCTTTTGATCACAGATCACTCGGAATTTGGCATGGTTTAAGGCGTTGGAAAACACATTCATAGAGCTATAATTTCACAGAAGAAATCATTTTGAAATTCGGCACACAACTAGCTCGAATTCGAGCCACAAGTTGCAGCCTCAGCATTTTGTTCTTGTAAAACAGAGAAACAGAACAGCCGACTTAAAATGGTTGGTTTGGCTCACATACATGGAACCAGAATGTGCATTTTATATCGTCGGAAAGGTTGGAATGTCTAGTTTCAAATTTCGCTGACGGCACTCGATTTCGACATTGAAGCTCAAAATTATGGCCGAAATACGAAAGCTGGTCAGAGTATTACAAAAACGGTTCCAGATTTACTAGCTTTGTGAAATCATTTTATTTGACCAACCAAAACTCAATATTTTTCAATGAAACTTTGTACACCATATATTCAACATATAAACATGATATACAAGTCATGAAACCCTCAAAATTTTGCACAAGAGTGGTGCGATTAAAACAGGGCAAAACTGAACATTTTTTGAACTATGCATCCCTCGGCACCATTAGAAATTTTCCAGCACTTAGTTGGTCATAGAACCAATTTTTTCCTCGGTTAGATCATGATATTAAGTACTCAAATCCGACATGCAAATACTTGACTAGCTAATCAGATCATCCAAGTCATTGTGGGAATTCATAGAGTCCACTCACCAAGTTTCCATTAAAACTCAAAAGAGCCACCATCGGCTAAGCTGGAAAAAAATTGCAGCAGCTATGTTTCAACATTTTTGGTCAATTCATCCAACGGATCAAGTACTTTACAACTGGATATCTTACAAGACTTAAGACACATATATTTCATGCATTTCTAAACATTGTTTGCTAATGAAAAATTCCAGAAACAACTGCAAATTCTGGTTTCACTCCCTTGGCAAGTCACGTAAATTTTCCAGCATTTACTCTGTCATAAACAAAATTTTCCTTCGGTTAAAACCTTGTATTTGGCACTTAAATATCACATGCACAACTACTGAACTAGTTAGCTAGCATTTCCAGTCCAGATTCAGCTGGGTTGTTATCAAAAGTTCATCAATCAACCAGCAAGTTGTTCGGCCACTCTCGGATGAGCTTGCAGGCAAGCCGATTCTGTTTCATCTCTTCTTTTCTAGCTTAATCCGAGCTAACTAACTTCATGCAAGACTTAATCACCTAGTTCTTAGTTAGTTAACAACATTTAAAAGCTCAGATTACTCCAAAGAAACAAGATTAAAGCTGCATTTCTGTTTCAGCTTCTCGGCAAAACTATTTCCATCAAAAATCAGATTTTCCTTTTCTTTGATTTCCTCATCCGGACACTCCAACCTCACATGCAAGTCCATATACAGCTTAATCTACCTATAATCTATTGGTTTCAGTCCAGAGATTACCTCTACTGGAAGCTTACTCACGCGGCAGAAGCTGAAGTTGTCTTACTCTCCTCACGGCTAACCCACGCATGCGATGGATGATTGGCTGCTGTCTTGGTTGCCGGTGGTTGCAGGTGTGGTGGTGTTGCGGTTGGAGATGGATTGCAGCTGGTTGAAGTGAAGGTGGAGAGTGCAGCAGCAGCTCACGCACTGTCTCTTCCCTCAAGCTCACGGACAGAACAGAAGACTCGCAGCTCGCACGCTTCCTTTCTTTTCTTTTCTCTCGGTTGCAGGCTGCAGCTCTCTCTCCCTCTCAATCAATGATCACGAGGTATGGGTATGAAGTGAAGTGGTTGTGTTTGAGGTGAGCTAATGGAGAGGATTTGCGGATGGAGAAGGGTTGAGTGTTGAGAGGAGAAAGAAATTGCATTCGGCAGGAATGGAAATGTTGTCTTTTATGGTTGGCCGAGAGTTGTTTTGTGGTTGCATGGTAGTTTTCCGAGAGTGTGGAGGCTATTTTAGTCTTTTCACGTCTCTTCCAACTTTTCCACTTAAGTCCTTAATTTTAACCAACTTCTAAAGTTTACCCCAAATGTAGTTTAAACACCTAATGATACACTAATCTCGCAGGAGTTCGATTATCGAAATTTTAACGTCATAAGTATACTTAGTGTTCTTGTAACGATTTTGTCTACAATTTATCAACCTCATCTTATTACTAAGGTTCCTATAACCCTTAACATTATTAACGATGAAAATTAGCTATTGGAATTCAAAGAATTCAAAGAATTAATTATTAAGTCAATGGAATACTTTACCTTAGAAATATTATTTTAACTTAACAAAATCAAGTAATTGTATTTTGATACGATTATATTATTTATCACATAAGAATTGTTTTTACGTACTTTTTTAAAAAAAAACAAGTAGAAATAATGCTAAAATTTATTAAAGAATCCAAATGCAACTGAAATATGCATTGATATTCACATATATATATATATATTTTTTCGAGGTTCTCACATGATGCATATTCAAAGGCCATTGTATTTTGTATTTTGTTTCACTATATTTCCTACCTTATTGAAGCAATTAAATGTTACTCATGAGATGTTTGACCTTATTGTTTTATGATTGGGTTGTACACATTTGCGACTATTTTGGTGTCTTCCCTTTTATTTTCATCTTACATGATCAAAGTGTCGTTTTTCTTGCTTCGTTTATGCACACTCATTTCATGTCATGCCTCTGTGAATGTTAAGTTTATGAGAGGCCAAAGAGGTGAAAAGGAATTGAGGACGAGGGGTTAAACAACCCCAAGCTCAAGGGGATGATTAGGAAGCAACTGCTTACTCGAACCGAAACCCTAGAAATAAAGGAAAAACAGTCGCGTAACTATTGCTATTGAACAGATGATTGATGTCCTAACACGATTAGTTGGGCACTAAAGGTCTAAATCAACCAACTTGAGAACCAAGAAGGGCGTGAAGAATTGAGCAATTCTTAAAATTAGTCCATCTAAACTCACGGAAAATCTAACCTCGAAATAGTGAGATTGATTTGAGAGAATACAATAAGGCACTAGTGAGAACAAAAGATTATGATTGCTTCTCAAATAACCTTGTAGATAAATATCGAAGGGTGAACTAAGACATGGAATTTTTATATTAAGGAATAAGGTTCTCGTATCTTGTTGTGTTTGCAAGTAATGATAGTAATCTCATGAAAACTTAAGAGCTCACTCGTATCAAGCAGAGAATAGTTAAGATTTATAAGTTGAAGTAACCTATAAGTCAAATAATGAAAGAGTGACATTGCCAGAGATTCCATTGTGGATAGCTACTTATTTTGACCCTTTGATTTGCCTGATAGACTAACACTTGACTTAAGCCGGCTGGTAAGATGACAACTTTGGAAGAAATGCATAAGGAAAGAGACATTCTTCGAAATGAGGCAGAATTTCAAAGGAAATTAATTGACTACTGGGAAGGACGGTGGAAACAGGAATATACAGAGAAAACTGAGTTGCTACACAAGAACGTAAAACTGGAGAAGAAGTACAAAGAAAATTTTCAAACTGGTCAAGCCGTCACTTCTCCCATAAATTGTGGATACTGCGGCAAAATTAATCACACTGAGGTCGAGTGCTAGAAAAAGCAAAGAAAGTGTTTCAGGTGGAGTAGTACCGAGCATAAGTTTTCAAATTGCTGTAGAACTTCTAAAAAGAGGAAGTACTCAGCAGCCGACTAGATCCGCTACAAAGTGATCGAGTGCCAGATGGGAATAATTAGTGCTAATGGCTATGAAGGGGGCCTAGTAATGAAAGTAATACGAGTGCAGATGGTTTGACTTCACTCGAGGGATGGAGGATGTAGTTTTCCCTAGTCTAGACTAGCACCTTTAAAGGTTGTGATCTTTTGAAAATGGGTAAACTCTTTGTTGTTTTGTATCTTGGCAACTTGACATGTTTTGTTATAATCTTTTTGTTTCCCTTTCCCTTTTGAAATGATTTGATAAATCCATTCCAACTTGATGTAACTATGGTAATCTTTTATGAAATCTGAAAATTTACCTTGCTTTTAATTGATTTCATGACTTATGTGTATAGTTGCACTTTGCCCTACATCTTTACATTGATAATAAGATATGAACAGTAGTAGACGTGATCGAGATTATACTTGAGAACGTAGGCAAACTTGAGATCTTGGAGACGACCAGGAATCGGGGCCAAATCGAGAACTTGGTGTTGAAGTTGGAACCCAATATTTAATTGCCAAATTGATATATCAAATTATGAGATTTGAGTTTGTTAAAGGAAATATTTGATAGATTTAATGAGTCTAACGATTAAGGGACCGGATATCATATTTGGAATGGAAGCTTGAGACTATATATAGACTATCGAGACTTGAACGATGTGACCATTAAGAACAAATACTCCATTGCCTCACATAGATGGGAATTTTATTCAATAGCAAGGAGCTGTGATAATATTCAAGTTGAATTTAAAGTAGAGCCATTATCAATTGGGAATCTTAGGAACTAATGTGCTTAAGACAACTCCCAATTCAAGATAGGGACGCTTTGAATTTTCAGTTACGCACTTTGGGTTGACTAATGCACTAGCAGCAATTACGGCCTTAATGCATCAGGGTTTTAAACTATATTTGGATTAATCTGTGGTGGCATTTATTGATGTTATATCGACGTACTCTAATATTTGAAAAAAAAAATCATCAAAGACACCTGATGATAGTTTTACAAACCCCGAGAGAACACCAACTTTCGTTAAATTCGATAAATATGAGTTCGAATTAGAAGAAATAGCCTTTCTAAGTTATACAATATCTAAGGAAGGAACTGTTATTGACTCAGTTAAAGAGGAAGTTGTTTAAGAGGAAACAACCAGAAAATCCTAACGAAATTCGGAGTTTTTAGAGGTAGCCGAATATTACCATTGGTTTGATCAAGAATTTTTCTAAAAGTGCAAGATTTGGCAAGTTTTTTGGGATTCTAAATGTGAAGAAGAATTTTGAAAGTGAAAAATGCTTAACCGATGCTCCTTTGTTAGCCTTACCGAGTGGAGGAGGTAGCTTTGTGATTTATACAGGTGCTTCAAAGGATGGTTTAGAATGTATATTAAAAATAGAGCGAATTGCGCGAAATGTCACTAAACTATTTCAAAGTGCCGGTTCTGGTCACTAAACTTTTTTATTAGCGCGAAATGTCACTGAACTAGTAAATCTGTACCGTTTTTGTCACTCCGTGTATTTGTGCCGTCAGGAGAGACGGAAATCAACTTTTTGAGGGGCAAATTCGTCTGCACAGTCTTTTCTCAAAATGTTGAGGGGTAAAATGTTGGTAAACCACCCTTTCTCAAAAATTTTTATCAAATCCAATCCTGGAGTACCCATCAAAAATGGGGAATCAAATTCATTCTTCATTTTCTTCCATTTCTTCTCCTGTTCTTCCATTACCTTACTTTTCAGCCCCATCTTTTCTCTCTCGGCTTCCCTAGCTTTTTCCTTAGGCTTCAAGAATCTAATTGGGGAAGTCGAAGCCAAGCACTCGTCGACCAATTCATCAAATTCGGATTTTCTTCTGGGCCCACCATCTTTCTGATTCGAATCACCCGACCCAGTTCCTTTCTTGGTTGTTACCTTCGATCTCTTCAATGGCTGTGCTCCTTTGATTTTAGATTTCCCTTTTGCAGTTCCGCTGACTAAGCATCTTTGCAGAAATTGATAACTCAAAGACTCCAGACAAGCGTATGATGAACCCAAAGATCTCATTTTTCTAGCCTCAGCTATTCGCATCATCCTTTTGCAGTTACAAAAGGTCCAATTTTCTGGCTCTAACGGCGGCGAAGGGGATGAGGAACGGCGATTTAGTTACCCGAGTCGAGGTTCTCTGAGGCAGCCGAAACCCCTTCCCATTCGGCAAAAATTTTGCCGCTTCATAAAACCCCTCGCTTCAGTCCCTTCAAGCTTCAAAAACCCCTTGCTATTGAGGACCGAATATTTTAGGAATTCTGTAAATGCCCCAGTGCAAATACCTTCCTTCGCTTCAGCATACACAAAATTCCCTAATGTTAAAAAAAAAAGTGTGCCGTTTACAAAGCATAATTTATATTTCTCACGGAAATATAAGAGAGCAGAAGTGTTACCAAAATAGTCTGGAGACTAAAAATATGTTAATTTCTTGAACTATCAATCTAAACATGAAAATAGTTGGTTTGATACGTGAATTTATTTTCACGGAAATCAACCTGTGAAATTGCTGGATATAACCACCCTTTCTCAAAATTTTACCAACATTCCAAAGCCCCACACTTAAACCTTTCACTTACCAGATGAAACTCTTCCCACTAAGGCTATGCAGACGAATTTGCCCCTCAAAAAGTTGATTTCCGTCTCTCCTGACGGCACAAATACACGGAGTGACCAAAACGGTACAGATTTACTAGTTCAGTGACATTTTGTGCTAATAAAAAAGTTTAGTGACCAGAACCGGCACTTTGAAATAGTTTAGTGACATTTCGCGCAATTCGCTCTTAAAAATATATAATGAGGTGATTATATATGCTTCTAGGAAATTTCTATACCACGAGAGAAAGTAGCCAACTCATAAGTGGGAGTTAGTGGCAATAATATTTGCATTAAAGAAATGAAAACATTACCTATATGAGGTAGATATGAGGTCGATTAACTTGCCCTATGACTTGGAAGTTAAAATGCCTATTGGGGAAAAATCAATGTTTGATTACTAGTTGAATGAATAGAAATTATGAAGTATAAGTTGAAAAACATAAGTTAGTGATTGATCTGATAGGCTTAACCATGAAGGGAATGATATTATCTTAGATGTGAATTTCAAGGACGAAATTCTTTTTAAGGAGGGGAGGATGTGAGGACCCAAAGAATTTCTTATTTTTATTGAATGTTATAGATTTATTTAAATATTTATTCACATGTTCTCTCCGAATAATTTATTTCAACCTTTTTAAATCCATTCATATGGAACAATGTTTTCCTTATGCTTTTAAAACGTCCCATTAGCAAATTTAATTTTGGAAGATCGTTTAAATGAGAAATAATGAGTACATGTGCTTCGAGATAATATTCTATTCGAGAGTGCAATTATCTTAGGATATTAAGAATGATCAATAATAGATTAAGAAAACTTAATTGAGGAATTAAAAGTGAATGAGTTCTAATTAAGTGCATACCGCTCGCGCGTCGATAGTTTTTCGAAAGACGCGCTGATTCAAATTTATTGGAGATTTGAGAAAGTAATACTAGACTCATATGAGAACTTGCAAATTTACTTATTTTAAATTACTATTGCTAGCTTATTTAAATATTTATTGGGCCATTTACTCCAAATATTTTATTTTGACCTTTTATTAGTCAAATACATAGAATGATAAATCACATGTATTTTTAAAGTGACTTATTCTAAAGATTAATTTTTGAAAACTCGTTAAGTGAGAATAGTGAATACACGTTTAGAAGCAATAACCGATTTGAGAGTACAATGAGCCTGGAAAATTGGAGACTCGTACATTAGTCTTAAAATAGGTATTTTATGTTTTAGTGTTCAAGTGGTAGATAGTTATACTATCGTTATAAGAATTTCTTGAAAATTCTACTTTTTCGCGTACAAATCAGAACTACGCATTTTTATGCGCGTGATTAATTGAGAGACTTAAAACCTTTATTTTGGGACTATTAAGAATGACTAATAATAGTATGAATACAAGTGCATTAGAGGTTTAGTGCACAAGTAAAATAAATTGGAGAGGAATCGGGCACGAAACGCTGGCGTACGCGCGGGAGAGAGAGTTGACTTTCGGACCAACTTAGAGCCACACATTTTAGCTTCTCTTGGAAGTTTCATTTGCTGCCAAAACCTCTCTCTCTCTTGCTCCAAACAGCCGGCCATCAAGGAAGGAAAGGAACCAAGGAGCTCTTCAATTTCCTACTTCATTTCTTGCTTCAATCCTTCACCAAATTACCTCAAAATTCACATACACTTTGCTAACCACTTGGAGATCACATCAAGCTAGGAAAAGAGCTTCATCTCATAGTTTTTCTTTAGCTTCAAGAGACCAAAATTTCTGCCTTGATCATCTAAGAAAGTAAGTGACGATCAACTATCAAAATCTTGACTTATGAAAATTGTTTAGCATTTATGAGTTCATAATTTCTTATGAATAGTTTTATTTATGTTGGAAATTTGGTGTGTGAGCTCTATGAACTTCCACTTTGGCTTGATGGACTAATTTTGTGAGTTTTGATGTTAATAATGTTGGATTAGTGCTTAAATTAATAGAAATGAGTGATATTATGGATGAAAACTCAAAGGAAGTTAAGGGGAGAATTTTTCCATTTCTGCCCCTGTGAATGCCATGACCTTTAGAGCAATTTTTTGAAGTTCTATTGACTTGTTTATGATGTGTATATGTTGTATGGGTTGCGTGGAAGGTTTTCAAAAAAAATTACGTGATTTGGTTGGCCAAATATGGTGATTTCGAAAGTTCTCAAAACTAGAATTTTCCTGTATTGCACTGCCAGTGTTTTTCAAACAGCTATCACTTTCTGCTCCGACCTCGAAATCGAGTACCATTTGTGGCACTGGAAAATAGACTTTCCTAGTTTTCCAACAGTATAAAATGCATATTCTGATTCCACCTGAGGAGTCCATACCTATCATTTGAACATGACTTTCCTGTTTCGCGTCTACACTGGGAGCTCTGTTTTGAGCAGCGAATTGATGGTCAAATATGAGCTAGCTGTGGACAGATTTTGAACATAATTTCTTCTAAGAAATTGTAGCTTTATGAATCTAGTTTTTAACGCCACTAACCAAGCTCGATTCCAAGTTGAATTGAATGAGTTGTGGCCGAAATCCGAAACTGACTCAATGATTTGAAACCCTCTTTTTGGCTAGTAAATGTCTAAATCTTGATTGGGACTTGTTGTTTCAAAATTCTTGGTATTAATCACCTATCAAATGCATCTTGGATGTTTCTTAGACATTACCTATACAAAGGGACCGTGTTCGAGACATTTTTGTTGGCAAAACTCATGTACAAGGCAGATTTGCCTCGGAAATTTGGAAACTTTGGTGATCTAGTTAACCAACTTTCCGTGCGTATTTTTCCATGAAAATTTATAGAGGAATAGCCCTCATATGGTAGTATAATACTGCCAAATTTGGTGCCATACCAAGTTCATTTTGATGCTCAAACAAAGTCCCAAAGTTTGTAAATTGAACCTGGAAATTTGCCTAACCGTCTCAATTTTTCAGCAATTTTGAGCTACTATATCTTGGTGTTCAAAACTCCGATTCTTGTTTCACTTATTTTTTTTTAAACTTTTATTGCAACTCTAATTGATTTTCAAATTTGAGAGGCTAGTTCAAATTTTGTGAATTTTTCCGAATTTTCAAAGTTGGCGAAAAACCAACCTCAAAACTGTCTCGCAAGCCTAAAACAGTAACTTTGAGCCAATATTTGAATGCCTTCCGTTGGGAATCATGGGAAAGTGTATTCTAGGAACTTTTAATATTTTGGAAGAAGTTTCCAACGGTACCAAGTTTTTCAATTTTGGACTTGTAATGAGTGAGATAAGATTTTTCAAAATCTCGTATCAAAGCTGAAATTTTCAAAACTTTAGGAAATGGAGTTTTTCGAATTCTCCTTTTCCCCTCGATATCACTTGAACTTTTCATAATTGATTTCGAAGATGAAAACTCGATTTCTTTTATGCTTTAAAAACCCCATTTTTGAGCCATGATTCGCGAGTAATTTAGTCTCGCTTTCGTGAAATTTTCTTAGATTGTACAAGTGTACAATCATTCGTGATAATTGGGGTTTATACATGATAGTTCACTATTAATTGCTCAGACTCGCACGAGAACCTTCAAGAGGATCCCACGGTAAACGCTTGAAATTCAAGTGACATTTCTTCCTTGTTTACATGGTGAGTGTCAAGTGTATGAATACTTGATACATGTTTAATTGCTATAATTGATTGGAGATTTTGAAAATGGAGGCGAGTGTGTACTTTACTGCACTCGTCCTTATTTGAAATGAATAACTCACGATTTAAATGAAATGAATAAATTATTAATGACTTGATTGAATGGAATGAAATGATTGAATGATTGAATGAAATGAAATTGTATGCTATGGCTGCATACGTCATTGGAATGAATCTCCTTGACTCTCAAATGTACATGTGGGACGTCCAAACTCATAGGCCGACCTTGGGATTCGAGCCGACATGGGCTTGGTCGGTAACCTCGATGAGTCATGAGGATTACATGATAAGCTTGATCTATTAGATAGATCTTGCTTGGCATACTCGTGGAGTATTGCCTTATAAATGTTGTGCGGTCCCGGTGGGGGTTTGTAAGGTAGACGAACATGAGAAGTAAGTAGAGTTCTACAGATTGAAAATATTGATCCGGTTGACGGAGAGTCATCACGAGAAGATATACGAATGAAATTTGCAAAGCAAGTGAAAATTAGCTCTTAAGAGCTACCATATCTTTGAATTGTTTCTGTTTACTTTTCTCGTTTGAATTATTATTTATTGCAATACTATTGTTCTACTTGTTAAATTGGGATTATTACTTGAACAACGTGCCTGCATGTGTGTTCTTAGCCTCACGAACGTTTTGCTCACCCTGTAAATTTGTTTTCCTTAATAGGGAAGGATTTGGAGTGAATCTCGGAGAAACCCCTTTTAAATGTACTTTTGTATTAGGGTTTTCAATGTATTGGGCTAGACTCTTGATTATTAATCTTTGAGAACTTGATGTAAGGATTGGATACTTGACGAATTTTGGTACTCGTGATGTAAGTTTGAATGTTAGTTATGGAAATGACCTCCCTTTCTTACTTATACCATCGTGATGACTGGTATTTCATTAAGATTGAATGGGATTTGTCTTGAGTCCTGACAAGAGTTGGGCAAGCGTTCCGCGGATACCCTTTGGTTTGCCTAAGGGAGAAGTGGGACCGTCACAGTTGGCATCGGAGCTAGGCTTCGAATCTCTGTAGTATATCCTACGTTTAAAAGTTTTGAATGCCAGACTGTGGAACTGGTTGGGAAGTTAAGTGATCGCTTGTAGGGATGAAAATTACCACCTAGGTTTGAATTAATGGACAATTGGGAATCTCGATCTTCAAAGAGATATGTGGAAAAATATGAGATGACCAAATATAGTTTATTTAGTATTCTTGGACCTATTTAAGTTTAATTTTAATTATAAGTTACGGAAGGTAACAGTGGCATTGAACCGCCTCGGGGACGCCTTCCGGTGATCCGTTATTGAGAAAGGCCTATGGGAAATCCATTGGAGATATAATCCAACTTGTTGAACTAGAACTCAATGTGATTGCCAGAATACTTACTCGTACCCAAATAACGGAATTTTATGGGGGTCAATGACTGGGGATGGCTATTCGAGAAAACAAGGATAGTTTGAGAGGATAATTGAGAATTGAGGGCAATTGTAGATGCCTAGACTACTAGAATTTCTGAAGTGGAGACGAAGGTACTTGGGAGCGAGGAAAAGACAAAGACTCCTATTGAACAGGTTTAAAAAACTAAGAACCGACTTGCTAGGGTAGTACACGAAACTTGAGACCGGACGGATAAGTCGATGGTTAGATATGCTACCTTGGTTGAACAAATGGAGAATGACAAGATACTTGATAAGGGACATAAGATTAAAACTTCTAGTATAGGAAATGAAATTGATTCTATTGAAGTAGTAGAGACTTCTAGCTCCACCAATCACCAAGCTAGTGATTTAATCTACTTTAATGGTTTTGTCAAAGTTAGTCGGGGTGATGCATATTCAAAGGCTATTGTATTTTGTATTTTGTTTCACTATGTTTCCTACCTTATTGAAGCAATTAAACGTTACTTATGAGACGTTTGACCTTATTGTTTTATGACTTCAAATTTATGATTAGGTTGTTCACATTTGCGACTATTTCGGTGTCTTTCTTTTTATTTTTATCTTGCATGATCAAAGTGTGGCTTTTCAAGTTTTGTTTATGCACACTCATTTCATGTCATGCCTTTATGAATGTTAAGTTTATGAGAGGCGAAAGAGGTGAAAAGGAACTGAGGGCGAGGGATTAAACAACCTCAAACTTAAGGGGATGATTAGGAAGCGACTGCTAGCGTGAACTGAAACCCTAAAAATAAAGGGAAAACAATCGCGTAACTGTTGCTATTGACCAGATGATTGATGTCCTAACACGATAAGTTGGGCACTAAAGCTCTAAATCAACCAACTTGCGGACCAAGAAGGGTGTGAGAAATTGAGCAATTTTTGAAGTTTGTCCATCTAAGCTCACGGAAAATATAACCTCGAAATAGTAAGATTGATTTGAGAGGATATAATAAGGCACTAGTGAGAACAAGAGATTATAATTTCTTCTCGAACAACCTTGTAGATAAGTATTGAAGGGTAAACTAAGACATGGAATTTTTATATTAAGGAATAAGGTTCCCGTATCTTGTTGTGTTTGCAAGTAATGATAGTAATCTCTTGAAAATTTAAGAGCTCGCCCGTATCAAGCAGAGAATAGTTAATATTTATAAGTTGAAGTAACCTATAAGTCAAATAATGAAAGAGTGACATTGCCAGAGATTCCATTGTGGATAGCTACTTATTTTGACCCTTTGATTTGCATGACAGGCTAGCACTTGATTTAAACCAGCTGGTAAGATGATAACTTTGGAAGAAATGCGTAAGGAAAGGGACATTCTTCGAAATGAGGTAGAATTTCAAAGGAAATTGGTTGACTACTGGGAAGGACGGTGGAAACAGGAATATGCAGAGAAAACTGAGTTGCTAAGCAAGAACATAGAACTGGAGAAGAATACAAAGAAAATTCTCAAACTGGTCAAGCCGTCACTTCTCCCGCAAATTGTGGATACTGCGGCAAGATTAATCACGCTGAGATCGAGTGCGGAAAAAAGCAAGGAAAGCATTTCAAATGCGGTAGTACCGAGCATAAGTTTTCAAATTGCCGTAGAACTTCTAAAAAGAGGAAATACTCAGCAGTCGACTAGGTCCGCTACAAAGTGATCAAGTGCCAGATGGGAATAATTAGTGCTAATGACTATGAAGGGGGCCTAGTAGTGAAAGTAATACGAGTGGAGATGGTTTAATTTCACTCGAGGGATGGAGGATGTAGTTTTCCCCTAGTCTAGATTAGCACCGTTGGAGCTTGTGATCTTTTGAAAAAGGGAAAAGTCTTTTGTTGTTTTGTATCTTGGCAACTTGACACGTTTTGTTATAATCTTATTGTTTTCTTTTCCCTTTTGAAATGATTTGATAAATCCATTCCAACTTGATGTAACTGTGGTAATCTTTTATGAAATCTGAAAATTTACCTTGTTTTTAATTGATTTCATGGCTTATGTGTATAGTTGCACTTTGCCCTACATCTTTGGATTGATAATAAGACATGAACGGTAGTAGACGTGACCGAGATTGTACTTGAGAGCGTAGGCAGATTTGAGATTTTGGAGATGACCAGGAATCGAGACCAAATCGAGAACTTGGTGTTGACGTTGGAATCCAATATTTAATTGCCAAATTGATGTATCAAACTTTGAGATTTGAGTTTGTGAAAGGAAATATTTGATAGATTTAATGAGTCTAACGATTAAGGGACTGGATACCATATTTGGAATGGAAGCGTGAGGCTATATATAGACTATCGAGACTTGAACGATGTGACTATTAAGAAAAAATACTTCATTGCCTCACATAGACGGGAATTTTATTCAATAGCAAGGAGCTGTGATACAATCCAAGTTGAATTTAAAGTAGAGTCATTACCAATTGAGAATCTTAGGAACTAATGTGCTTAAGACAACTCCCAATTCAAGATAGGGACACTTTGAATTTTCAGTTACGTCATTTGGGTTGACTAATGCACTAGTAGCAATTACGGGCTTAATGCATCAGGGTTTTAAACTGTATTTGGAATAATCTGTGGTGGCATTTATTGATGTTATACCGACGTACTCTAATATTTGAAAAAAAAATCATGAAAGACACCTGATGATAGTTTTATAAATCTCGAGAGAACGCCAACTTTCGTTAAGTTTGATAAATGTGAGTTGGAATTAGAAGAAATAGCCTTTCTAGATTATACAATATTTAAGGAAGGAATTGTTATTGATTCAGTTAAAGAGGAAGTTGTTTAGGAGGAAACGACCAGAAAATCCTACCGAATTCAGAGTTCTTAGTGGTAGCCGAATATTACCATTGGCTTGATCGGGGATTTTTCTAAAAGTGCAAGACTTGGCAAATTCTTTGGGATTCTAAATGTGAAGAAGAATTTTGAAAGTGAAAAATACTTAACCGATGCTTCTCTGTTAGCTATACCGAGTGGAGGAGGTAGCTTTGTGATTTATACAGGTGCTTCAAAGGATGGTTTAGAATGTATACTAAAAATATATGATGAGCTGATTGTATATGCCTCTAGGAAATTTACATACCATGAGAGAAAGTAGCCAACTCATAAGTGGGAGTTAGTAGCTATAATATTTGTGTGACAGCCCCACCTCTCCCTAAGGCGAACCAAAGGGTTCGGCGGACCGCCTGCCTAGCTCTCGTCGGGACTCAGTCATACCTCAATCAAAATTGGAATAAAATCACAAGAATAAGTAACCATAATCCAAAATTTAAAACGAAATTTATTTACATGTCTATTTCAAAAGGGAGTACAGATATCGAATATACAAAGATTCTCAATCTTCATACATTTAACTCGTGCCAAGTACTAGGGCGAGAACCATTATAAAAAATAAAGACCTAGACCAAGCTAGTCTATACCGAGCTGTCGCCCTTGCGCGCCTTCCCCAGTTAAGGAAAACAAAACTAAAGGGATGAACTAAAATCTCAGTGAGGTTCCAAACACATAATCAAACAATAAGTCCATTGAAAGCAATAATCAAACAATAATTCAAGAACCATTTATAATATAAAGCAATCATAACACATTCATTAAAAGGATACGCGCTCACAATGAGCCATTAATTCATTCTCCTTTCATTCCTTTATTTCTCTAATCATTTGAAATTACATTTTGATAAGTAAAATCCCTCATTTGCATTGACATTCGTTCGTTCATTTTATTCACCCCCTTCCCGGACACTGGTCAGGCTCCACCAGACTTCAAGGTAATACTCGAGTAAACCAAACAGTTACCCAGGGTCACTATATCGCCCGACCGAATCCACTTCTGGCTCGAGTTGATTAGTAACGAAGGGAAGGGCCCACTTCAACTAAAAGGCTTACATTCAAGCACAAGTAATGCACAAGTAACGTTTCAATCATTAAATCATTGAAAATTTCACATTCATTTAGGTCGAGTGCGATAAAGTACACACCCGCCTAGAAAACTCGTTTTGGCAATAATTGAATACATTAACATGTCATCCATCATTCATACAAGCCATATAATCAAGAAAATATAACAACAAGAAACACTCACCTATGTATGAAAAATAATGTCCAAAATATCCCTCTGGATATTACCCTCAATCACCGACGAAACCTAAGATTAAACGAGAGCACATATTACAGTTCGTCTAATAAAACAATTAAGTGTAATCGAAGAAACCCGACTAATTACGGATAAACATTTAAGGATGCCTTTAGAGTGAAAAGAGCCATTTGGATCGGAAGATGGAAATAACTAAGGGTTTAACAAACCAAACGTAAACGAAACTAAAAGGGTTATAAAATTTCCGGCGAAAAATACGTGGACCAAAGATAAATCGGAATCCAACAAGATAGACTAAGAAATATCGTTTTCGGAATCGTTTATGTGGCTCAAAATCAATATATGTTCAAGTAGATATTATATCACAAAGGTCCGATGAAAATCATGTGCATAGAAGACAAAATACCCAAGAAAATCCTAAACCACTTCTTTTTATTTGGTAAGAAGTAAGTAAACACTTGGAGTTTTAAACTAAAGAGGTATCATGTTTTAAAATGGAAAAACGGTCATGGTATTCGCCAAACGAAAGTATACAAGTTCAAATAGAAACTTAGCCCTGGACCACCTTTTGAAAGAACTGATGAAATTTTCAATGAAATACGTCCCACTTGACCCAACACACATTTCTAAAACCACTTTAACTCACTTGCAGTACAAGAAAATAAACGGACGGCATTTCCCCTTTATATTCTACATTTTCACCCTACAATCCAAAACCTATGTTCATAGCAATTCAACCACAATCATACATACAACTCATGAACAATAAAATACATCCAATTAGGCCACAAAACCCTTCAATCAAAGCTAATTAGAAGCTCCAAAACCCACTATAAGAAAACCCTCAAATTAAAACCTTAGAACCGGAATTTATCCCCACAAGCGTAAATTTTCCGCAAACGATCGAAATTAACGCATAAAAGGTTCATTTCACACCATTTAGAGCTATCAAATCAAAGCCAATCCATGACTATCATATAAAATCGAAAAAATCCCCAAAAAATAAAAAAAGGGTCCAACTTGACCTAAAACCATGAAATCATCCACAATATAGCATCTTTAACCACCGCTTAGCACTAATAGACCATTATCAAAACAACAAAAGAACTTTCTTAGCAACTCACCTTATAACTCAAAAAAGGTAGGAACTTAGAGCTTTACTCTCAAAAACAACTCCACTATCACCTTTAACTCTTCTTAGCTAGAACTTGTACGGAGTAGTTTGAAAATCCAACGATGAAATCTCAAGTTTCAAGCAAAAATGGAAACTAGAAAAACAAGAACTTTCTCTCTTCTCTCTAAGACCCACGGTTGAACTAAGGAAAGAATGAAGATATTTTGGGGCCAAAATAGTATAAAAAAAGAAAGAAACAGGCGATCAAAGTTGGTGGCCGCCTGTGCCACGTCACAATCCGGCCAGAATCTGGCCGGATTCTTGGCCGGATTCAGGGCAGTAGCAAAAAATCATTTTTTTTCAAAATCCCTCAACAATCCGGCCAAGACCTAGCCGGATTTGGCCCTTCAGCTTTTCACAAAAGTTTTTCCTCTTTTCCGAATTCAATTGCCGCATTCAACCGTACTTCCAACACACACACATATATACATATCTCACACACAAATACACGTATTAACAAAACCTTCCTTTGTTTAAACAAATGGTTAACAAATTTCACTTAAAAGGGAAAATGAGAATAAACCAAAAGGCTGAGAAAATATGAAAATTTTTAGGGTTCTCACACTCTCTTCCCCTTAAGAAATTTCGTCCTCGAAATTTTACCTTCATTTGCCTCAGACGAGTCCGGAATGGCTTGGTTGTCTAACGCATAAGCTTTTGCCGGTACACTTGTTCGTTTCCCTCTTTCGTTCGCTTGTTTTGATTTGGCTCCATCCAATTCCGGAGTACTGCCATCATGTGACTGTCTCCTCGGATAGTTGCTAACTTGATGATCCCCACTTCCGCCCTTTCCGCCAACAATTGTTCTCGGTGTGATTGGCTTTTCCACAGTAGCTACAAGTCAAGTGAGAAGCCATCTTTTGGCTTTCTTGAAAAATCTCTCTATGTCCTACTTGGCTTCCTTTTGTAGACCTCTCATCTGCCACCTCTAATGTCCATGGTGGGCGGGATAACTGGTTCATTTTCTGCGCTTTAGAAGGTGTCATCGTTTCACTAAACTCTTCCAATCCACTGCCCGATGCACCCCTTTTCCGAGTTTGGGAGGCTTTTACCTGTGCCTTTGCCCCCTCAATTCTTTGAGTTTTTTCAAGAGCTTTCGTAAAGGTATTCACTTGCGCTGCCGCTAACGCCTCCTGGATGTCCAAGTTCAATCCCTATATGAACCGTCTTACTCGTCACCGTTCGGTGGCTACCAGTTCCGAAGCAAACATGGATAATCTTGTAAATTTCGTATCATATTCAGCCACACTTAGCGTTCTCTGGCGTAGCACAATAAACTCCTCTTCTCTCCTCTTTTGGACTAAAGGTGGGAGGTACTTCTCGTTAAACTCTCTTATAAAGTTCGCCCATGTCCACACGGTTTGTTCTCTTTCCCACTTCGTTTTAATTGCGTTCCACCATACTCGAGCCAGCCTTTCAAATTGAAACACCGCAAAGTTTACTTATCTTTGTTCAGTGTAATTCAAGACTGTGAAAATATTCACCATGGCCTCTAACCGTTGTTCAGCGATAGCCGGATCAGACCCTCCTAGGAATTTCGGAGGAGCAAACTTCTGAAACCTCTCAAGAGCCTGATCTTCTCCTATTTTTGGGTTCTGGGGTTGGTTCATAAGTATTGACCTTGTTGGTCCACTAACCTTGCTAAAATGTTTGTCATTTGTTGAATTGCTGTCGCCATTTAATCCCCGGCTTCAACCCGCGGTCCTCGCTCTTGTTCAGCTGGTATTTCCCTTTCTTCTCTTGGCTCTTGGGCTCGCTTACTCCCACAGCCACGACCACGTCCACGACCACGTCTTCCCTCCATATATATATATATATATATTTTCCTCACTCTTTCTTTTCTTTCCAAAAGGGTAATGTAATAAACGAAGTAAATTGACTAAAATAACAAAATCCAACATACTAAATACACAAATAAACATATACACACATAACACACTAAATATCAAGAAGATAGATGGTCAAATACACACATACATATCAGGTTAGACAGATAATCATATACACAAATACACAAACTAATATCATGTCATCACAAGATAAGGGCAAATCAAAAGAAAATGCGATATCGACCCAGTCGCAGTTAAAATCCCGTCCGGTCTCTCACGTCACTTACTATCCAAACTAGATATCCATTGACCTCTTGTACTCATTCTGGCCAAACAAAGCCTATTCATGTTCCCAAAAATGCAAATCTCAAATACTTAATACCGCCTCAACTCTGGAGTACTCGGGCACGAGAATCCGAATTAAGACAATTCACATCTCGAGCTAGCCAGTCCCAAGAGTAAACCATCTACAATCGAAATTCCTCCCTAACGTACCTATCTATGGCCCTCAAATACCACAAGTACCACAAGAAAATTTAAGACCTATAACATTCACAATTCATAGCTTATGCTCGAAGGAGCACTTAATCCTTCATACCTATGCATCACTCAATCCAGGCTCACTCCGCACAGAGATCACGCGAAGCAGGCTCTGATACCAACTGTGACAGCTCCACCTCCCCCTTAGGCGAACCAAAGGGTTCGGCGGACCGCCTGCTCATCTCTCGCCGGGACTCAGTGATACCTCAATCAAAACTGGAATAGAACCACAAGAATAAGTAACCATAATCCAAAACATAAAACGAAACTTATTTACATGTCTATTTCAAAAGGGAGTACAGACATCGAATATATAAAGGTTCTCAATCTTTATACATTCAGCTCGTGCCAAGCACTAGGGCAAGAACCATTACAAAAAATAAAGAGTTAGACCAAGCTAGTCTATACCGAGCTCTCACCCTTGCGCGCCTTCCCCTGTTAAGGAAAACAAAACTAAAGGGATGAGCTAAAAGTTCAGTGAGGTTCTGAAAACATAATCAAACAATAATTCAAGAAACATTTACAATATAAAGCAATCATAACACATTCATTAAAAGGATACGCGCTCACAAGGAGCCATTCATTCATTCATTCATTCATTCTCCTTTCATTTTCTTATTCCTCCAATCATTTGAAAATACATTTTGATAAGTAAAACCCCTCATTTGCATTGACATTCATTTGTTCATTTCATTCACTCCCTTCCCAGACATTGGCCAGGCTCCACCAGACTTCAAGGTAATACTCGAGTACACCAAACAATTACCCAGGGTCACCATATCGCCCGACCGAGTCCGCTTCTGGCTCGAGTCGAATGATAACGAAGGACAGGGCCTAGTTCAGCCAAAAAACTTACATTCATGCACAAGTAATGTACAAGTAACGTTTCAATCATTAAATCATTAAAAATTTCACATTCATTTAGGTCGAGTGCGATAAAGTACACACCCGCCTAGAAAACTCGTTTTGGCAATCATTGAATACATTAACATGTCATCCATCATTCATACAAGCCATATAATCAAGAAAATATAACAACAAGAAACACTCACCTATGTACGAAAAATAATGTCCAAAATATCCCTCCGGATATTACCCCCAGTCACCGACGAAACCTAAGATTAAACGAGAGCACATATTACAGTTCGTCTAACAAAACAATTAAGTGTAATCGAAGAAACCTTACTAATCATGGGTAAACATATAAGGATGCCTTTAGAGTGAAAAGAGCCATTTGGATCGGAAGATGGAAATAACTAAAGGTTTAACAAACCAAATGTAAACGAAACTAAAAGGGTTATAAAATTTCCGGTGGAAAACACGTAGACCAAAGATAAATCGGAATCCAACAAGATAGACTAAGAAATATCGTTTTCGGAATCGTTTATGAGGCTCAAAATCAATATATGTTTAAGTAGATATTATATCACAAAGGTCGATGAAAATCATGTGCAAAGACGACAAAATACCCAAGAAAGCCCTAAACCACTCCTCTTTATTTTGTAACAAGTAAGTAAACACTTGAAGTTTTAAACTAAAGAGGTATCATGTTTTAAAATGGAAAAACGGTTATGGTATTCGCCAAACAAAAGTATACAAGTTCAAATAGAAATTTAGCCCTCGACCACCTTTTGAAAGAACCGATGAAATTTTCAATGAAATACGTCCCACTTGACCCAACACACATTTCTAAAACCACTTTAACTCACTTACAATACAAGAAAATAAACGGACGGCATATCCCCTTTATATTCTACATTTTCACCCTACAATCCAAAACCCATGTTCATAGCAATTCAACCACAATCATACATACAACTCATAAACAATAAAACACATCCAATTAGGCCACAAAACCCTTCAATCAAAGCTAATTAGAAGCTCCAAAGCCCACTATAAGAAAACCCCTAAATTAAAACCCTAGAACCGGAATTTATCCCCACAAGCGTAAATTTTCCGCAAACGATCGAAATTAACGCATAAAAGGTTCATTACACACCATTTAGAGCTATCAAATCAAAGCCAATCCATGACTATCATATAAAATCGAAAAAATCTCCAAAAAATCAAAAAAGGGTCCAACTTGACCTAAAACTATGAAATCATCCACAATATAGCATCTTTAACCACCACTTAGCACTAATATACCATTATCAAAACAACAAAAGAACTTTCTTAGCAACTCACCTTATTACTCAAGAAAGGTAGGAACTTAGAGATTTACTCTCAAAAATAACTCCACTATCACCTTTAACTCTTCTTAGCTAGCACTTGTACGGAATAATTTGAAAATCCAACGGCGAAATCTCAAGTTTCAAGCAAAAATGGAAACTAGAAAAACAAGAACTTTCACTCTTCTCTCTAAGACCCACGGTTGAGCTGAGGAAGGAATGAAGATATTTTGGGGCCAAAACAGTATAAAAAGAGAATGAAACAGGCGGTCAAAGTTGGTGGCCGCCTATGCCACGTCACAATCCGTTCCGGCCAGATTCTTGGCCGGATTCAGGGCAGTAGCAAAAAACCATTTTTTTTTTCAAAACCCCTCAACAATCCGGCCAAGAACTAGTCGGATTTGTTGCCGGATTTGGCCCTTCAGCTTTTCACAAAAGTTTTTCCTCTTTTCCGAATTCAATTGCCGCGCTCAACCGTACTTCCAACACATACACATATATACATATCTCACACATAAATACACGTATTAACAAAACCTTCCTTTGTTTAAACAAATGGTTAACAAATTTCACTTAAAAGAGAAAATGAGAATAAACCAAAAGGCTGAGAAAATATGAAAATATTTAGGATTCGCACAATTTGCATTAAAGAAGTGAAGACATTACCTATATAAAGTAGACATGAGATCGATTAAGTTGCCCTATGACTTGGAAGTTAAAATGTCTATTGAGGAAAAAACAAGGTTTGATTACTAGTTGAATGAATAGAAATTGTGAAATATAAGTTGGAAAAACGTAAGTTAGTGATTGATCTGATAGACTTAACCATAAAGGGAATGATACTGTCTTAGGTGTGAATTTTGAGAACGAAATTCTTTTTAAGGAGGGGAGGATGTGAGGACCCGAAAATTTCTTATTTTTATCGAATGTTATTAGTTTATTTAAATATTTATTCATATGTTCTCTCAGAATAATTTATTTCAACATTTTTAAATCCATTCATATGGAACATTGTTTTTCTTATACTTTTAAAACGTCCCGTTAGCAAATTTAATTTTGGAGGATCGTTTAAGTGAGGAATAATGAATGCGTGTGTTTCAAGGTGATATTCTATTCGAGAGTGCAATTATCTTGGGATATTAAGAATGATCAATAATAGATTAAGGAAACTTAATTGAGGAATTAAAAGTGAATGAGTTCTAATTAAGTGCATACCGCTCGCGCGTCGATAGTTTTCCAAAAACGCGCTGATTCAAATTTATTGGAGATTTGAAAAAGTAATACTAGACTCATGTGAGGACTCGCAAATTTGTTTATTTTAAATTCCTATTGCTAGCTTATTTAAATATTTATTGGGTCATTTACTCCAAATATTTTATTTCGATCTTTTATTACTCAATTACATAAAATGATAGCTCACATGTATTTTTAAAGTGACTCGTTCGAAAAATTAATTTTTGAAGGCTCGTTAAGTGAGAATAGTGAATACGCGTTTGGAAGCAATAACCGATTTGGGAGTACAATGAGCCTGGAAAATTGGAGACTCGTACATTAGTCTTAAAATAGGTATTTTATGTTTAAGTGTTCAAGTGTTAGATAGTTATACTATCGTTATAAGAATTTTTTGAAAATTCCACTTTTTCGCGCACAAATCAGAACTATGCGTTTTTACGCACGCGATTAATTGAGAGATTTAAGACCTTTATTTTGGGACTATTAAGAATGAATAATAATAGTATGAATATAAGTGCATTAGAGGTTTAGTGCACAACTAAACTAAACTGGAGAGGAATCGAGCACGAAACGCGCGCGTACACGCGGGAGAGAGAGTTGACTTTCGGACTAACTTAGAGCCACACATTTTAGCTTCTCTTGGAAGCTTCATTTGCAGCCAAAACCTCTCTCTCTCTTGCTCCAAACAGCCGGCCATCAAGGAAGGAAAGGAACCAAGGAGCTCTTCAATTTCCTACTTCATTTCTTGCTTCAATCCTTCACAAAATCACCTCAAAATTCACATACACTTTGCTAACCACTTGGAGATCACATCAAGCTAGGAAAAGACCTTCATCTCACGGTTTTTATTTAGCTTCAAGAGACCAAAATTTCTGCCTTGATCATCTTAGAAAGTAAGTGACGATCAACTACCAAAATCTTGACTTATGGAAGTTGTTTAGCACTTATGAGTTCATAATTTCTTATGGGTAGCTTTATTTATGTTGGAAATTTAGTGTGTGGGCTCTATGAACTCCCACTTTGGCTTGATGGACTGATTTTGTGAGTTTTAATGTTAATAATGTTGGATTAGTGCTTAAATTAGTAGAAATGAGTGATATTATGGATGAAAGCTCAAAAGAAGTGAAGGGGAGAATTTTTTCATTTCTGCCCCTCTGAATGCCGTGACCTTTAGAGCAATTTTTTGAAGTTCTATTCACTTTTTTATGATGTGCATATGTTGTATGGGTTGTGTTGAGGGTTTTCACAAAAAATTACATGATTTGGTTGGCCAAATGTGGTGATTTCGAAAGTTCATTCAAAACTGGAATTTTTCCCGTATTGCACTGGCAGTGTTTTTCAAACAGCTATAACTTTTTGCTCCGATGTTGAAATCGAGTACAGTTTGTGGCACTGGAAACTAGACATTCTCAATTTTCCAACGGTATAAAATTTACATTCTAATTCTAGCTGAGTAGTCCATACCAATCGTTTGAACATAACTGTCCTGTTTCACATCTACACTGGGAGCTCTATTTTGAGCAGCGAATTGATGCTCAAATATGAGCTAGTTGTGGATAGATTTTGAAAATGATTTCTTCTAAGAAATTGTAGCTTTATCAATCTAGTTTTCAATGCCACTGATCAGGCTAGATTCCAAGTTGAATTGAGTGAGTTGTGGCTGAAATCCAAAACTGACTCAATGATTTAAAACCCTCTTTTTGGCTAGTAAATGTCTAAATCTTGATTGGGGCTTGTTGTTTCAAAATTCTTGGTATTAATCACCTATCAAATGTATCTTGGATGTTTCTTAAACATCACCTACACAAAGGGACCGTGTTCGAGACATTTTTGTTAGCCAAACATTTTGAAAATGGAAAACTCATGTACAAGGCAGATTTGCCTCGGAAATTTGGAAACTTTGGTGATCTGGTTAACCAACTTCCCGTGCGTATTTTTCCATGAAAATTGATGGAAGAATAGCCCTTATATGGTAGTATAATACTGCCAAATTTGGTGCAATACCGAGTTCATTTTGATGCTCAAACAAAGTCCCAAAGTTTGTAAATTGAACCTGGAAATATGCCTAACTGTCTCAATTTTTCAGCAATTTTGAGCCACTATATCTTGGTGCTCAAAACTCCGCTTCTTGTTTTGCTTATTTTGTTTTAAACTTTGATTGCAACTCTAATTGAGTTTCAAATCTAAGAGGCTATTTCAAATTTTGTGAATTTTGCTGAATTTTCAAAGTTGGCGAAAAACCAACCTCAAAACTGTCTCGCAAGCCTAAAACAGTAACTTTGAGCCAATTTTTGAATGCCTTCGTTGGGAATCATGGGAAAGTGTATTCTAGGAACTTTTAGTACTTTGGAAGAAGTTTCCAACGGTACCAATTTTTCCAATTTTAGACTTGTAATGAGTGAGATACGATTTTTCAAAGATCTCATACCAAAGCTGAAATTTTCGAAACTTTAGGAAATGGAGTTTTTCGAATTCTCCTTTTCCCCTCGGTATCACTTGAACGTTTTATACTTGATTTCGAAGATGAAAACTCGATTTCTCTTGTGATTTAAAAACTCCATTTTTGAGCCTTGATTCGAGAGTAATTTAGGCTCGCTTTCGTGAAATTTTCTTATTTATACATGATAGTTCACTATTAATTACTCAGGCTCGCACGAGGACCTTCAAGAGGATCCTACGGTGAAAGCCTGGACTTCAAGTGTCATTTCTTCCTTGTTTACTTGGTGAGTGTCAAGTGTATGAATACTTGATACATGCTTAATTGCTATAATTGATTGGAGATTTTGAAAATGGAGGCGAGTGTGTACTTTACCGCACTCACCCTTATTTGAAATGAATGACTCATGATTGAAATGAAATGAATGAATTATTAATGACTTGATTGAATGGAATGAAATGATTAAATGCTTGAATGAAATGAAATTGTATACTATGGCTGCATACGCCGTTGGAGTGAATCTCCTCGACTCTTAAATGTACATAGGGGATGCCCAAACTCATTGGCCGACCTTGGGACTCGAGCCGGCATGGGTTTGGTCAGAAACCTCAGTGAGCCATGAGAATTACATGATAAGCTTGATCTATTGGAGAGATCTTGCTTGGCATACTCGTGGAGTATCGCCTTATAAATGTCGTGCGGGCCTGGTGGGGGTTTGTAAGATGGGCGGACATGAGAAGTAAGTGGAGTTCTACGGATTGGAAATATTGACCCGGTTGACGGAGAGTCATCACAGGAAGATATACGAATGAAATTTGCAAAACAAGTGAAAATTAGCTCCTGAGAACTACCATATCATTGAATTGTTTATGTTTACTTTTCTCGCTCGAATTATTATTTATTGCAATATTATTGCTCTACTTGTTAAATTGGAATTGTTACTTGAATAACGTGCCTGCATGTGTGTTCTTGGCCTCACAAGCGCTTTGCTCATTTTGTAGATTTGTTTTCCTTAACAGGGAAGGATCTGGAGTGAACCTCGGAAAAACCCCTTTTGAATGTACTTTTGTATTAGGGTTTTCAATGTACTGGGCTAGACTCTTGATTATTGTATATTCTGGGATTTGATGTAACTTTTGAGAACTTGATATAAGGATTGGATACTTGACGAATTTTGGTACTCGTGATATAAGTTTGAATGTTAGTTATGGGAGTGACCTCCCTTTCTTATTTATACCATCATGATAGTTGGTATTTCATTAAGTTTGAACGGGATTTATCTTGAGTCCTGGCGAGAGTTGGACAGGGGTCCCGCGGATATCCTTTGGCTCGTTTTAGGGAGAAGTGGGGGCGTCACAGAGCAGATCGATACTTAATAGTATGAAATTAAGTTTTAGAGAATAAACACTTCTCTGAAATTTAACCACAAGGAAACAAGCTAAAAAAAGATTAATTACACCAAAGGGTATTAAAATGATAAATACTAGTAATATTCTATCTGCTTCCCCCCCTCTCTCATGAGGGCATAGTTTTAAACTTTTTAGTGTATCAACAAAAAATGTTACGAGTCTTCTGCTGCATCTAAAAGTGCAACACTCAAATTACACAATTTAGTGCATTGACATGTGACCTCTGCAGAATGTTTGGATTAACTTATCATTAAAAAAATAAGTTACTTATGTTTGTTTTTATTTCTAGTACAACTATTTTCCTCCCTCCCCTCCCAAACCACAAATCTTTATCAACAAAAAATCCTTCGCCTGCCAAGTTGTGTGGAAGATCAACATCCTACTAACACAACTTTTGGCATAAAATCGGAAACGAAAAAAGAAAATCAAAAGCACCAGATCTATTGTTATTGATCACATTGATACAAGATCTTTTGAATTTTTTTTTTAATGAGAAGGATCTTTGAAGAGAGGAGGGAGGAGAAAAGTCATTGAAAAATAGGTGTTACGCTTTTAAATATAACAGAAGACCTGCAGCCAAGACAAATTTGTTGGGGATAGACATGATTAAGCTATTGAATTTGGAGCACATCAATTGCAAATAAATTCATATTATGGAGCTAAATTCCATATAATCACAACTTCTCTCAAGATTAACCACAAGCAGAGAATAACTAAATGAGCAAATTATCCCAGTGGCCACTAAACTTTTGCCATCGTCGAGTTTTGGTCACTCAACTATTAAAAGTCTGGTTTTGACCACCAAACTGTATAAAAGGTAGACGCGAGGCCATTCTGTTAGATTTAGTCGTTAACTTCGCTGATCTGTCCGTTTACGCGATTTCCAATACAAAAAGTAGGGTTAATTTAGGAAGTTGAAAATAGATCTTCTTGTTCTTCTTGTATAAAGCTAATAAAGATTACTTACCCGAGAGAAACTACAAGAGAAGGAAATGGAAGAAGCCCAACTTGGATTAGAGAAAGTAGGACCAAGATCAATGCCACCAAGAACCGGGCCAGCAAGACCCATGCCACCTACATCGATGGCACCCATTTTGCCTACTTGTGTTTGTGGGATGAAAACAGTAATGATAACTTCATGGACTGCACAAAATCCGGGAAGAAGATTTGCCAAATGCGCATTGGGGGAGGTTTGTAACATCTTTTTTGATATTTAATTTATTATTGTGTAAGAAATATAATGAATGTTTTTTTTTTGAAGGATGGCTGTGGCTATTGGGGTTGGATAGATGATGAAATGTGCGCTCGATCTACAATGATTATACCTGGTCTACTCAGAAAGATCAATGGAATGGAGGAAAAAATGGTTGAATTTGAAAGAGCTGCAAGAAAGTGGGAAGCAAAAGCTGTGAAATTAGAGGGTAAAATGAAGCCACTTGAAACTGAAATTGCCAAGTACAAATCAGCCAATAAGCGACTCATTCGATGTGCAGTGTTGCCTTGGCTAATAGTTGTCTTAGCAATGTTTGTTAGGAGAATAGATAATTCTGGTGGCATGCTACAAATTTGTGGCATCGTTGAAAATCACTGAAGAATAGCTACTCAGTTGGTTGTAATGGTAGTATATTGAAAGGGAAAGGGCAAATGGCTTTATATAGCCCCTTTTGTACCCCTCTGTATAAACATTTTGATGTATAAAAGTTGAATTGTTCACATGAATAAATAGTTATCATTTGGTGTCAAAAAAGATTTGAAACAACACATTTCAGTTCTATTAATTTCATCAATCAATGACAGAGATATAAGAACTAAATAGAGAACTAAACAGAAGTGCTGCATTAACATAGAACAATCTGCGTAGATTGGACAAAATAAATTGTTTGTACATATGGACCATGTTCGTAATAGGTCAGCATATCAAATCCAAAACAAACTTCATACAAAAAGGCAAAATGTAGTTGAATTATGTCCCAATCTAGCTATAGCTTTACTTCCTCTTCAATTTCCAGATGTTGATCCTCTTTTGACTCTTGGTTGTCCTCTGGTAGTTGTTGCTGAAGTTCCTCCTCTTCTAGTACCAACTCTACTCCATCTTCCTCTCCAATTTCCAACAGTGAAAGGAGGTTCTTTACCTAAATATGCATAATTGGCATTGATCTGCCCCTTTTCTGAATCTGTTAACTTTCTTTTTCCTGTCTTGTTTTGTTGACGAGCCCCTTGGCTCTGAGACTGTTGTTGGTTTTGTACAACGTCTTCCTGCTGCTGATGTTGATCCTGTTGCTGGTGCTGCTTATTTTGCTGCTGCTGGTATTGATCCTGCTGCTGGTGTTGCTGGTACTGGTGTTGGGTCTGATGCTGTCTCTGGTGCTGTTGCTGGGCTTGATGATGCTGCATCTGATACTGGTGTTGGGTCTGACGATGCTGCATCTGGTGCTGCTGTTGGGTCTGATGTTGTCTATGGTGCTGCTGTTGGGTCTGTTCATGCTGCCTCTGGTGCTGCTGTTGGGTCTGTTCATGCTGACTCTGGTGTTGGTGTTGGTTCTGCTGTTGCTGTTGCATATTCTTAGAAACACGCTGCTGCTGTTGGTTCTGCTCCTGTTCCTGGTTCTGCTGATTCTGCTCCTATTCCTGGTTCTGCTGATTCTGCTGTTGTTGATTGTCTTGTTGCTGCACCTTGCAACCAGCTGCATTATGGCCGGCAACACCACATTCTCTGCAATGGATGACTATCCTTCTCCGCAACCTGTTTCCAGTCTTTTGAGTTTCAGTAGGATCTATTCTCCTGGCCTTCTTAGGTCTGCCAGGTTGCACTATCCTTTCTGGTGGATCAAGATACACTCCATCAGCTTCGGGCCACATTATTTGTCCATTGATAGGATACAAAACATTTTTATAAATTTTTAGAAACAGATCTCTGTTGTAGCAGTCATACACCTCTTTATAGGGGTCGCCATTATTTCTGTGAATTGCTGCAATAGCATGACGGCAAGGAATACCTGATAGATCCCACAGTTTGCATGTGCACGATTTTTTCTTTAAATAAACAGCAAACTGGGCCCCCCTTGGTCCCATAACCTGGTATCCATCCACAGCATTCCAAATGGTCCTCCACTGCCTTGATTCTATCACTCTATCATCAATTATTTTTTTAATTAGTGGGCCAATGGACAACTCAAACTTCTCCATTGCAGTTGTCCTTCTCTGTATCCTCTCCATCAGAAATACCCTAATGGACTCTAACATTGTGATAATTGACTGCTGCCTAGCTTCAAGGATATGACCATTAAAACTTTCACACAAATTATTAACCAACATATCGCATCGAGTATGTTCTGAAAAAAAAAGTCTTACACCAATGACTGGGATGTGGTGCTTTCCTCACCCATTCATATGCTTCCTTGTCAAATTTTTCCAGATCTGCTGCTGCTTTCTTGAATAGTCCCTCAGTAGTACTTGCTGCAATGTTCCACAATTTTGTCTTCAGGGCAAGTCCACGATGTTTCTTCTTGAAGTTACTATACAAGTGCTGCACACAGTATCTGTGCTCACTGTTTGGTAGTACCTCAGATAATGCTCGATCAAGACCCTATACATTATTACAAACAAAAGGCATTAGTAAATTTAAACATATCTGTGTACAGTGCATATACAAAAGGAAGGAGTTAATACCTTCTACTGGTCGGAAACAAATGTGTAGCTGTACCCATTTTCAATCTGCAAGTCATTCTTCAGCAGCTCAAAAAACCATTTCCACTGTTTAGTTGCTTCCCTCTCAACCACTGCCCAAGCAATGGGCCACCATCCATTGTTGGGATCTACTCCAATAGCAGTCAACAGCTGTCCCCGATATTCAGCCTTTATGTGGCATCCATCAACTCCAATAATGGGCCTACAACCGTCAAGAAAGCCTTGTTTTAATGGTCCCAAACAGCAATAAAGTCTCATGAATTTTGGGTCGCATCCAGGTTGTCTGAAGGGAGTAAACATAACTTCCATTGTGGTATTTGGGTGTGTCCTCTTAATTTCTGCACAATATCTCCATATGTCCTTATATTGCTGCTCTGCATTCCCTTGAATCTCCTTTTTAGCAATTGCCCTTGCATTGTATGCCACCCATTTTGAAATTTCAGCTTTGAAGTCCTCATCAACTATTTGTCTTAATAATCTTGGAGGCATTTCAATATTACATCTAAATCTCTCCATGTACTTGTTTGCAAGCCACTTAGCAGAAATATTCTTGTTCTTCCATACATGACTGCAGTTTGTGTGCTCATTATTCATGCTCTTAACAACTAAATCAGCTGTCCCAAGTTCCCTCTCAACTGAAGCATAAACAAACCATTGGCAAGGAGGTTTGCATTTTGCTCTAAACCTTTTTTTTTCATTTGTGTATGGCTTTACTGGTTTTCCCTTCATGATGGAATATGTTCTAACAGCTAATCTTAGCTGTTCAGTTGACTCAAACTTCATTCCTATGTGAAACTCAAAATTAGGGTCTTTTAGATCTCTCTCTGGATTGAAGTCAACATACCTATTCCTCCAGTCATTATCATTCTCTTCATCTGAGGAGCCAACATCACTATGCAACTCAGTCACCACTGTGTCTTTATCTAATGCATGGACATCATCTAAATGAGGAGTTGCCTCTTCTCTTGATGCTCTATTGTTGTTTTTTCTCCTTCTAACTTGCTTCTTCCTCCGCGACTGCTGGTTTCCAGTTTCCACATCCGTAGGTTGTTCTTCATTTGTCTCAGGCTGCTGCTGATGTTCAAATTCAGTTTCAAGTCCTGATTGTTGTGACCATGGATCCATCCCAACTGTTTGTTGTTGTCTACCTAGCTCATCTGCAACTGATTCTTGTTGTTGTGCAGCATTATTACAATCATCATTAGAATTGGGATGTTGTGAAGATCTAGGTTGCTCTGTATTTGAAGAATCCACACCAATCAATTCTTCTAATATTTCTTCATCCCTACAGAAATCCCTATCAGCACTAAAGCGATCACAGTCTCCATCCGAATCAGTATCAGTCTCCACTTGGCCATCTATATTTCCTCTATCATTTGCATCCCCATCATCCCCATTATTCAAGGCATTCTCTTTAGAAGAGTTCCCAATATCTATATTGCCAATTGATCTTGTAAATGGCACTAGTTCAAATCCAGGTTCCCTAATAATATTTCCATTTTCATCAAGTTCCTCGATAATGAGTGCGGCTTTTTTACTCAGCTCTAGATCAGAAGGAATGGACTTTGTGGCCATCATCTTGATTTCATTCTTTGACTTGTGGTCACAGTACACCTCCATGATTTTATGCTTATAAGCCCAATTGCAAAAACTGATAATGGCTTTATCAGTAGATAATTCCTTCAACCCACTTCGAAAATCTTTTCCAGGCTCAACATAGTAATACACCATACATCCATAATGCCCTAATTTATCCACCATGTAGTTTCTTTCATGCACAGACATTGTTTCCGCATCACATAAATCAACATAATCTACATGCCCATCAATGTATCTGTAATTTTGCCAATTAAATTTACCCCCATGATACATCCGTATGGTGAAGAGAGAAGAACCTGGCACTGCATGACATGCGATTAGTTAAAAAAATTAAAATTTTAGTCAAAACTAGTAAACGCAAATTCAATGAATGAATTATTTATTAACCCCTTTTTCCAGCATTAAGAATACTTTAATCAGTGTACTATGAAATCTCTATACTTTATTGCAAAAAGCCAAAACAACGATAAAATGTAGCCCATACATACATGAAACACACAATCTATTTTGGGATGTGGATAACTAAACAAACTTAGGGATTTTAAAACTTTACCATATGCATTAGATGGATCAAAATGCTGGCCCCTTGGTCTAATCACCCACTTGGGCCATTCTATCGTTCCAGGAAATGAAGATCTTGTTTGTCAACCCGTTCTGCTGTCGCTCAATCCCCCAAAATTCTTCGTTGTTGCGTTTTTCTTTAATTGTCAATTGTTTGATGTTTGGGTTTAGGCAAGGAAGAAGAAGAACAGATGCATGGGAGAGGAAGAAGAGGTGCAAGTGATATTTTCGACTTCCTAAATTGACCCTACCTTTTGTATTGAAAATCGCGCGGACAGACACGTCGACGAAGTTAACGGCTAAATCTAACAGAATGGCCCCGCGTCTACCTTTTATACAGTTTGATGGTCAAAACCAGACTTTTAATAGTTGAGTGACCAAAACTCGACGATGGTAAAAGTTTAGTGGCCACTGGGATAATTTGCTCATAAATAAATAAATAAATGGGTGGAAATCAATAATTATGAATATACCATCCTGCATGAGGTTTTATTTAACATTCCCCTGTAGTCAGTAAAAGAAAACGGTAGAAAAGTAAAACTTTTCACCGTTTCTATTTTTTACCCAAGTCCAAGAAACAAACATATTCCAGCCACAAACATTGCAAACATAACCAAATAAGCATAAAGACAGGATAAAAACAGAAGTTTAATTAACCATAATATCCAGAAGTCAACAAAGTCTTTCAATTAAAATTTTCCAAAGACAATTCTAAGAAAATCTCTAACGTACTTGAAGGTGAAAATCAATTCCTCTCCAGAAAACACTAAAAAACGAGAGCAAAATTAAAACTAGTTAAAAGCAACCATCAGGTTGATATGGCCACTTGGGCTCTGCATCACAAGAGTTAGCTTTCACGAGATTAGGATTATCTAAAACCTCTGCAGCACCCTTGTTAGGATTCTCCAACATCAAAATTAAACACTAAAAAATGAGAGCAAAATTAAAACTAGTTAAAAGCAACCATCAGGTTGATATGGCCACTTGGGCTCTGCATCACAAGAGTTAGCTTTCATGGGATTAGGATTATCTAAAACCTCTGCAGCACCCTTGTTAGGATTCTCCAACATCAATGGCTTACCAATATTGTTTTGGGTGTTAAAATTCTCTATCGTCAAGATCTGATTAATATTAATTGGGGATTTAGAATTCTCTAGCATTAAGGGCTCATCAACATCAATTTCTAGCTTAGGTATTGCTAAAATTGAGGGCTGATTGTTATTAATCAGGGAGTTAGGATTATCAAACATGAAGAGCTCATCATCAGCTTCAAGTTTAGGATTTCCTAATATTAAAAGCTGATGGCTTTTAGTTTCGAAGTTAAGATTCTCAAGCATGAAGGGATTATCAGTGCCATCAACTTTGTCCTCATTATCGGACTCACAAAGAATAACTGGACGCCCACCAAAGCTATCAAGAGAAACATTAGGAATCAATACACCTGATGAAAAATCAGCATTGTTATTAGCAGCAACATTGTTGTTAACAGCATTATTGTCACCAGGATTATTGTTAGCAACAGCAGCAGCAATGGCATTATTGTCAGCAGCATTATTGTTAGCAACCATCTCTTCGGCTCTGGTCAAAACATTCTTCCTCTGATTCTCCATAGCAGCCATATGTTCAACTAGTTCATCCAGTTCAAGATCATCAACAGGTTGTTCCCACCAAAACCCTTTTGAATTATCACCCTTGTGCTGCATTAAAAGCTTCCCTTTCACCTTTTCAATCTCAATCTCTTTCATAATATCCAATAACTCCTCCTCCTCCTTCTCCTCCTCTTGCTGCTGCTGACAGTGAATTTGATTTACAAAATCATTGTAGGAAGAAGAACTTGATGCCTTCCCTGCAACAAACCAATCAATGATGGAGTCGACCGGGGCACGGCCACCAATGGCAAAGACTTTGCTTGCTGGAGATTGAACAAGAACGGCAGCATCTGCACCGCATAAAACGTTTAGTTCAGCAGCCTTCTTGAACAAACCCCTGCGGCGCTTCGAAAACGTGACTTGCAAGTTGGTTTTCTTCTGAATTTTCTAGATCTCAATCTTTTTTCGACCAATACTCTTTTTCTTCACCACTGTCGCTGTCTCTTCCATGGCCAACCAGTAACTTGTAACAAGTTTTCTCCGCGTCACTGTATAGAAATTGGTTTAGTGCTGGACAGGAGATTGTAGATTCGCAGATATACATGGGCAGGGAATCATGGATCGGTAGATTTTGGTATCTTGACTGTATAAATTGTACAAATGGTAATAAATGAGTTTCTAAATCTTTGAATCTTGCCAAACCAAGAGAAAGAAATGAGTAGCCTCTTTGGCTATTGCCGGATATCGAAAGAGGTAAGTTACTTTTCCTTTTTCTTTTTTGTTCTCTTTTTTTTTTAATTGAACCTCAAACTTCCACTCACGGTTCCTTCCTTCGCGATCTGTACCACCCAACCCAATCCAGATCTCCTCCAGTTACTTTTGTTTTCTTTATTAGCTTACTAGTATTTAACATGATTTTTTTTAATTATGAATAATTCAAGTAAAAAAAAACAATGTTTTTATATATTTAATATTAAGTTTTGAAAATTTATGTGTTCTAATGTTTCACTTCCATATTGATTTTTTTTAGAACTTCAAACACACTTTTACTATAGTTTAATAATATTCATCGTATACTATATTGCATGCCCAAAAAAATGAAGACACTCTTTTTGATAATTCAAAAGTTTATAATAACCATCAACTTAGAACTACATATTTATACTCAATTAAATAAAAAAAGATGTCATAACTCATTTTCTCACGAATAAATGTTCAATTTCGAGTAGTACTAATACTGATGTAACATTAAAACTGCACTGGATCAAGTTAATCCATATTGATAAAACAAAATTATGCAAATTAGGTAAGATAAAAATTGTTAGAAAAGAAAGAAACCATAAGAAAAAAGATTCAATTTATTTAAAAAGATAAAAGTCATAAAATAAGAGAGAAATTATAAGAAAAGTTAATTAGAGAAGAGTTGCATATAAATATGAGTAAAATCTAGGATAGAAGATAACTTATTAAATTTAGTGCCTTCATATATGCGTGTGGGTGTAGATTAGTACCAAGTTGTGAGGTATCTGGGGCTTTATAGCCCATTTCATCTCTTGAATTGCTACTTTTGCTTCGATAAATTGTAGTTTAACCTAAGTTTACTTCATGAATTACAATTAACTCAATGCTAGTAATGTTAGGATCCAAACGCAGAATAAATAACTATTGAGACATCAAGTGCATAACAATTTAACGAGGAACAAGCCACAATCATAAAAGATAGATGACACACAATATTTAATATGGTTCGATTCCACCATTGAGCCAATGTCCACGGAGAGAAACCCATTCTTTATTATGAGAGGAAAACTCTAAACAAAAATACAACTTGAATCCAAACCCTACCCTTATATACCATCTCTCATCTCCCAAGAACCCTCTCTCACTAGACGTATAAAGCTACATGCCGCCTCTTGTGTGCCCTTGTGTTGTATGTCAACCCACCTATTTATACAGAACATTATTTGGCCAAAATCCAAATAGTAATAGAAAATCAATTCTAATTCCTAGACTTGTACAAAATAAGAAATAACTTCTAATTCTAAACTAAATAGAATATTCCTTGGCTACTACTTCAAATAACTAAAACTAATTAGGAAACTAGTTACTTTCACACAAAATAAGAAACCTGTCTAAAAAAAATTAAGTCAGTTTCCTAACAAATCTCTATCTTGGCAAAAATTTCTTTTAGCAACCATTTGCCTTCTGCCTTCAACTACCAAATAATATGGTACCGAACTACACACCACACAGTCCTGACAGCAAATTGATTCAATCGACAAATGAAAATGTGTAGTTATTTCGAGTCCAACCTCCGGTTGACTCATGAGAAGGTAACTCAATTCACCATCTCCCTTTGCAGAATTTTTTCTCACCACCACTTACAATCCGAAATCCCCTTCTGTGACCTCTAACCCTAATCATTGAGGTAACCAAATGGTACAATCACCATACTTTTTTCCATCTTCAGGACTGTCTCACCACGTGTAGTTTCCAAAACTCCACCTAAAATGAAAACTCGTAACTATTAGAGTCTTCTGGCGCATGGAAATTAGATCTCTTTGTTTCTTTGGGACATGTGCCACACAACCCAAAAAACATAAACGAAATCTAAAAGCCACCGGGATAAAATATCAACTGTTGGAGGTGTGAGAAAATCTCACCGATTCACGTCCAAAATAAACATTAGACTCCATTTTTTTCTTGACTCTTGAATCACTTGCCTAGATTTACCGTCAAGTATCTTCATACTTTTCGACTTTCCATCCTTCACTGTCAATGCTTCTTACTAAGCGATTGAAACAAGGATATCACCCGTTAAATTATTCAATTGGTAACAGCCGCCAATCCACTTGATCTCAATAGTTAATCAGGATCCAACATTGAACAACCAAACTCTTGATCCAACCATTTAGTTTGTTGGGATCCAAGTGCTTGTAAACAGCCCAATCTCTCAACCAAACTCTGATACCACTTATTAGGATTTAAACGTAGAATAAACAACTATTGAGATATCAAGTACACAACAATTTAATGAGAAATAAGGCACAAGTAAGAAAGATAGAAAACACACAATATTTAACGTGGTTAGACTCCATCATTGAACCTACGTCCACGGAAAGAAATCCGTTCTTTATTATGAGAGGAAAACCCTATACAAGAATACAATTTGAATCCAAATCCAACTATTGTATACCATCTCTCACCTCCCAAGAATTCTCTCTCACCTCATGTATAAAGCTACATGTCGCCCCTTGTGTACCCTTGTGTGTCTCTTGTGTAGTATACCAACCCACCTATTTATAGAGAACATTATTTGACCAAAATCTAAATAATAATAGGAAACCAATTCGATTTCCTAAACTTGTACAAAATAGGAAATAACTTCTAATCCTAAACTAAATAGAATATTCCTTGACTACTATTTCAAGTAACTAAAATTAATTAGAAAACTAGTTATTTTCACACAAAACAAGAAACCTGGTTAAAAGAAATTAAGCCAATTTTCTAACAAGTAACATATTAGATTTTTCTAATGGGTGTCCAATTCATTAACCTATCTAAATCACACCTAATTATTACCTTTCCTACTATTAATTATATATTTTCTCTAATTAATTTTACTTTGCCAATTGCATTTACATATTTTTTATAAATAATTTTATCCTTCTAAAATTTAACACCTGAACTACATTTTAATTGGCACTTGTCAGACAGACCTTAACTTTATTTTTTTGTGCATTTTAGTCTAGTTAAAAAAAACACAACGATTGAGGCCCAACAATGTTAGGTCCTGAATTCGATTGAGTCCCAATAATATTAGTCCTGAATTCAATTCAGTCCCAAAAGTCTCATGTATCAATTCCGAGAAAATAAAGAAATAAACAACCCTCTGGCATCTTTAGTTCCCAAATTTATTAAATGGTGTACACCGTAGCTTTCGTGTTCTTAGTCACTAACTTGAGTGCTTGAAATATTACTCTTTCATATTGGGACCACAATTACAATTGTTTAGTTAATACTAAGTTCAGCATTTACTGATTGTGCAATAAAAATTCAATTTAACGAAATTTTTTAGTAGTAGAACTCTGAAAGAAGACTGGTTTTCACGGTTTATCAAATAAGTGCCCACTCAAAATGAGCTTTAGGTGTTAATTATTTGCAAATACTATGTACAATCAAGCGTCTACATGTATGAAGGGAAATACATAAAAGTCTATATACACATATGGGAAATTATGAGTAATTTACATCTATTATCGAATGCTCAACAAACAACTCTTAAGAAGAAAAAACTCTTCTACATAAGTCTTGAGAACTAGATATTCATATCTTGGAAAGTATAAAGAAATTTTCTAACAAGTACGGCCTATCACACCTTATTTACCGTATGAATATACACAATAATAATTACTATTTTTATATAACGAGTTTCTCGTAGACAATAGAAAGAAATTGGTTAGATTGGTGGATATTTATAGTTTTATACATGGGCACAAAATCATGGACGGGTAGATTTTGTTGTTTTTTTCTTGACTCTATTAAATTATAGAAATGGTAATAAATGAGTTTCTAAATCTATGAATCTTGCCAAACTAAGAAAAAGAAATATGTAACCTCTTTAGCTATTGCCAGATATAGGAAAAGGCAGGTACTTTTATTTTCTTATATTAAATTAGTTGTGAACTTGTAGCAAATATCAATAACTAAAGTTTAAAAAATGTTCTTATATATTCAATGTATTCTAACTGTTTAACTATCATACCTATTTTTTGAAAACTTCTAGACATGCTCTTACTAAAGTATCGATTCACATACTACAATGCATACCAAAAACCAAAAAAAAAAAAAAGAAAGAAAGAAAGATACTTTTGTGATAATTAAAATTATCACAATGACCAGAAATATAGAACTATGTCTTCTTACTCAATTAAATAAAAAAGATGCAATAATTTGTTTTCTTATGAACAAATATTCCGTTTCCAATAGTACTAATCAATCTACTAATGTAGCAATTAAAACTACACTAAATAAAGTTAATCCATATTGATAAAAAATTATGCAAATTTGTTAAAAAAGATAAAAATTGGTAGAAAAGAGAGAAATCAAAAGAAAAAATAATTCAATTTTATTTAGAAAGATATAAGTTGTTAAAAGAGACAACAATTAAAAGAAAAGTTAATTAGAGAAGAGTTGTATACTAATATGGGTAAAACCTAGGAGAGAAGATGGTTAATTAAATTTATGAAAAATCATTCAAAATGTCCATACAGGGGTTAGCCCGCCTAGATAGGATGCGAGTACCTTATGTACGGTTGCATTAGCTTTCCTGGTTCGCGTTCAGACCAACTGCTATATGAGGTGTGTCTATTGAATAAATTCTGGAGTGGCGTCCCCCCTCGTGTACGAGGTTAGCCAAAAAAAAAATCATTCAAAATGTCCCTTACATTTTGTTATATAAATTTTTCCATTTTTCATTTTTAAAATATTGACTTTGCATTCCTTACAAATTCAAATTAGCAAAGTTTGATCGGAATCTAAGTTTCTAACTACTTTTTAGCTTGAAATCATTATGTGATCCATATGCAGCCATATTTTATATTCAAAAAAGTTAGATTCCACATTTTTATTAGCAAAAATGAATATAGATTAGGTCAGATCTTACTTTTTAAGGGAGAAAATGAAAATGGTTAGGATTAGATTCTATTTCTTTAGGGATACAAAAAATGAATTTAGATCGGATCATTTATTTAGCTACAAATGAGAGCTAACCTTTTTTCCCCCAAAACAAAATGATTATGTATGGGTCACATAATGGATTCGGGGTAAAAAGTGGTCGAAAACTTAGGATGGAACCAAATTTTACTGACTTGATTTTAAGGGATGTAAAGTTACTATTTTAAAAGTAAATGATGAAAAAATTCATTTGATGAAATGTGAGAGATATTTTAAATGATTTTTCCTTAAATTTATTTTTTTCATATGTGTGTGTAGATAGATTAGTACTATGTTGTGAGGTTCCTAGCGTTTAATAGTCTATTTAATCTCTTTAATTGCTAATTTTACATTCATAAATTGCAATTACCCCTAAGTAATAGGGATGGCAATGGGGGCGGGTGACCGCGAGCACCCGTCCTACAGGGGGCTAATGGGGAGGGGGTTGGGGCCAGGACGGGGACGGGGACGGGGGAATTTTTTTCCCCCCGCTTAGAAGCGGGGCGAGGGAGTGTGACGCCCCCACTTCTCCCTAAGGTGAACCAAAGAATATCCGCGGAACGCCTGCCCAACTCTCGCCAGGATTCAAGCAAATTCTATCCAAGCTTATAGCGGTGCTAGAAGCCATCAACCAGATGAATGAATACAATTAGTGCAGAAGCATTCAAATTTAACGATATATAACAATCATCCAGTCCTTATATCGGGTATCCATAATATAGCCCAACATATACAATAGGCAGAAGTTTAGACAAAAGAGTTGGAACCCTATTACAAGAGTACACAAAAGAGAAATTCCTCCGAATCTCATTCCAAGCCCATATCCTGTTAAGAAAAACAAATCTACAGGGTGAGCAAAACGCTCGCGAGGCCAAGAACACACATGCAAGCACATTATTTAAGTAACAATCTCAATTTAACAAGTAAAGAAATAATATTGCAATAAATAACAATTCGAACGAAAAAAAAGTAAACAGAAACAATTCAAGGATATCGGAGCTCTCAGGTGCTAGTTTCCACTTGCTTTGCCAATGTCAATCGTATACCTCCCCGCAATGACACTCCGTCAACCGAGTCGGTATTTCCATTCCGTAGATCACCAATTACTTTCCTCCGCTCACCGTTCACCTCCCGGGCCCGCAAGACATTTATTAGGCGATACTCCTCGAGTATGCCAAGCAAGACCTCTCATTAGGTCGAGTTTCATTATCTCATGGCTCGCCAAGGTTCCCGACCAAGCCCATGCTGGCTCAAGTCTAAGGTTGGCCTATGAGTTTGGGCATCTCCCATTTACATTTGAGAGTCGAGGAGATTCACTCCAACGACGTATGCAGCCATAGCATACCATTTCATTTCATTCAATCATCTCATTTCATTCAATTAAGTCATTCATATTTCATTCATTTCATTTGAATCATGAGTCATTCATTTCAAATAAGAACGAGTGCGGTAAAGTACACACTCGCCTCCATTTTCAAAATCTCCAAACGATTATAACAATTAAGCATGTATCAAGTATTTATGCACTTGACACTCACCAATATAAGTAATGAGGAAGAAATGTCCCTCTGAGCTTTAGACATTCACTGTAGGATCCTCTTGAAGGTCCTCTTGTGTGCCTGAGCAATTAATAATGACTATTACTGATAATTCTCAAACAATGAGGAAGGTCGTATACTAGTACAAACTTAAAAAATATCTTAAAGATCGGTCTAGTTTTCTTTTGAAAATCGAGCTCCAAAGGGTTATGAGACTCGAGCAAATGAATCATCATCCATGAAATCATTGGATGGAAACAAGTGCAAGTAAATAAATCTCAAAACGAACGACCGAAGTCGGAAGAGGGCGGATGACGTCACAATCCGGCCGGATTCTTGGCCGGATTAGAGGCAGAGAGCAACCTCTATTTTTTTCAAATCCCTTCACCAATCCGGCGGCCTATCCAGCCAAGAACTGGCCGGATTCAAGGCCGGATTCTGGTGAACAATTCCCGCACGAATTTCTTTCAAAAGATCACAAATTTTCAATTTTTGGTACAATTTTTGGAAAAATCATAACTCGTTCCCTGATTGTCCAAAATTGGAAAAATTGGTACTGTTGGAAACATCTTTCAAAGTACTAAAAGTTTCTAGAAGATACCTTTTCATGAATCCAAGTCAAAGGCATTCAAATTTTGGCTTGAAGTTGACAACTTGCGTTATCAAGACAGATTTAAGTTGGTTTTCGGAGAACTTTGAAAATTCGGCAAAATTCGTTCAATTCGAACTAGCCTTTGAAATTTGAAACTCTATTAGGGTTGCAATCCAAGTTTAGAATAGAACAAGCAGAATGAGAATTAAGGTTTTGAACACCAAGATATGGTAGCTCAAAGTTACTCAAATTTCCTTGTTAAACAAGGGTTTTCTAAAGTCAAGTCATGCATTTTGGAAATTTAGTTAGGCAATGAAACGCCCTCGGATTAGCACCAAAATTAGCATATGATACTACCATATAAGGACTATATCTCTGCCAAATTTCATGGATAAATAAGCACGGAAAGTTGGTTAACTAAATCACCCAAGTTTCCAAAATTTCAAGGCAAAACTGCCTTGTATACAAAATATCCTTTTCTAGGCTTTTGGCCACATGAAATCCTTGAAAACATGGTACATTTTAATAGACAATGTTTATTAAACATCCAAGATATGTTTGATGGTGATTAACACCAAAAATCTCAACTTAACAAGTCTCACTCGAGTTTAGCAACAATTCTGCCCAAAAGGGAGAGTTTTCCTTCAAGAAGCCAGTTTCGAAATACGGCCACAAATCACTCAATTCAACTCAGAATTGAACGTGGTTGGTGGCGTTGGAAAACACTTTCATTAATCTATAATTTCTCAGGAGCAATCATTTTCAAAATCTATCCACAACTAACTCACGTTTGAGCCTCAAGATACAGTTCATGTTCTGCCCTGTAGTGAACAAACGAAACAGGACAGCAAACTTCAAATGAGTCGTTTGGCTTGCACAAGTGGAACCAGGATGTGCATTTTATACCAATAGAAAGCTGAGAATGTCTAGTTTCCAGTGTCACAAACAGTACTCAATTCTGACATTGGAATAAAAAGATATAGCCGAAACAAAACACTGCCTAGGTGAATACGGGATTAGTTTCCAGGTTTCTAAGCTTTCATAAATCCAACATTTGGGTGACCAAATCAAGTTATCTTTCAATGAAACATTTTACACACTCAATATAACATGTAAACAACACAACCAAGCCATTAGAACCTCAAAATTTTACATCAAAGTGCATGAACATAGCAGGGGTAAAATGGTCACTTTTTCCCATTGCACCTCATTTGAGTTTTTACTCATAGCATCACTCATTTCTAGTATAATAAGCACTAAACCAACATTAGTTTCATCATCAATCACCAAATCAGTCCATATATCCAAGGTGGGAGTTCATAAAATCCACACAACCATTTTTCAACATATCCAAGCTACCCATATGCATGCATGCTCTTAAATGTGCATTACTACTCTCATAAAACAAGAATTTAAGAGTTGATCGTTACTTACTTGGTTTGATGAGATTAAGCAGAATTTTCGGTCCCCCCCTTGCTCCAAGAAAACCGTGAAAAGCTCCCCTTTTTTTAGCTAGATACAATCTCCAAGTGTTCAAATAGGTGTAGTTCAAATTTGGTTTGATTTGGTTGATGATTTGTACAAGATTTTGGAATAGAAAGTGATGGAGCAAGTTTGGTTCTTAGCTCTTTGGGGTGGCCGGCCAAAATGAGAGAGAAGAGGGAGAGTGTTTGTCCAAAAGTAGCTTCCAAAGGAAGCTTTAAATGTGTGGTCCACAATTGCCCCAAAGTCAACTCTTCTTCGCGCGTGTACGCGCGTGTTTTGTACTCGATTTCTCTCGAGTTTGTTTCTCTAGTGCACTAAACCTCTAATGTACTTATATTTATATAAATATTATTCACTCTTAATTGTCCCAAAATAAGGGTCTAGAGTCCCTCAATTAAATCGCGCGTGTAAAAACGCGTATTTCCAATTCATGTGCGATAAAGTGCAATCTCCAAGAAATTCTTATAATGATGGTACTAATAACTATCACTTGAGTATTTAAACATAAAATTACCTATTGTAGGACCACTGCGTAAGTCTCTAATTTTTCAAGCTTATTGTATCCTCGAATCAATTATTGATTCTAATCGCGTATTCGCTATTTTCACTTAACGAGTTTTCAAAAATTAATTTTTGAAACAAGTTACTTTAAAAATATAATGAAGCTATAGTTCCATGTATTTAGGTCTAATGAGGTTAGAAAATAATATTCGGAATAAATGGGCAATTAAATATTTAAATAATACTTAAAATAGAATTTAAAATATTAAATTTTTGTGAGTTCTCACAGGGAGTGTGCCCCGCCACCCGCTTTAAAAAAATAAATATATAAAATATATATGTATATAATTATATATATAATTTATAATTTAATTAGTTACAAACTTATGATAATGATATTATTAGTTATATGTATTATATAATGTCTATTAGTATATATAATATAATTGATATTATTAATTATACTAATAATTATATATGTGTACTAATACAAATTATTAATTGGTTATACTAAATTTACTAATACATTTATATTAAATCTCTAGTTATACTTAATACAATAACATTTTTTCTTAAAAAAAGCACAAGCATAATAATGAATTAGTTATTGTATTTGTGCCAAAAGTGAAAACTTGACTACTTTAGTTATATTTATTTTATCATGTTGGATTGTATTCAACTAATTTTTATTTGATTGTTTTTATAAGTTTCAATTGTAAAATTGCAATGAATAATAATTTGATGATGTGTTGATATTTTAGTACTTGATTATTTGCTAAAATTTAACCATAATAAAATTATATAACAATTTTTTATTAGCCCCGCGGGAGCACCCACGGGGAAAACGGGGCGGGGCAGAAACGGGGTTGGGGGAGCAAGGAACGGGGGATGGGGCGGGGGCAGGGGGAGTTTGTAGGCAGCGGGGCAGGGGTTGGGGGAGGGGTCCCCAGTCCCAACCCCGCCCCGTTGCCCTCCCTACTAAGTAACTTATTTTAGGCGCCGTAGTTCAGTTACAAGAGGCCCAATAATATTAGGTCCTGAGTTCAATTGAGTGCCAAATATATTAGGCCTGAATTTGATGGAGTCCTAAAACTCTCATGTGTCAATTCCCAGAGAAAACAATTTAAAAAAAAAAAAAAACCTTATTTAACCCCTTTTTTCCCCTCTTTAACCTTTAGTTCCTAAATTCATTAAAATGGTGTATACTATCCCGTTCCAGTCCTTAGTCACTGACTTGAGTGCTTGAAATATTACTCCTTTTATAATAGGACCACAATGAAAATTGTGTTTAGTTATTACTAAGTCCACTATTTACTGATTACAAACACAAAAATACAATGTAAAGAAATTGTCTTAGTATTGGAACTCTAAAGGAGACTGATCTTCAAAAGTATTTATATCGAGATTTGTCAAATAAGCGCCCACTCAAAAGGAGCATAAGGTGGGGGAAGGGGTGTGAGGATAAATTTTTTTAAAAAATAAAAGGAGCTTTAGGTGTTAGTTATTTGCATGAATTATGTACAATCAATAAATAACGTCCCATTTTTAACTAAGAAGGGGCAATATTTAAATATATGAGAAATTATGTATTCCCTTCGTCCCATTTTTAACGTCATGTATTTTATTTTATTGATGTCCCAAAATAAGAGTAACCATTTTAACTTCGACAGGTGCTTTCCAATCTTATCATTTAAAAAAGTAATTTTTTAAAATCCCAATGCACATTTAGCAAATAAATATTTTGAATTCAAAGAGTACATATGTAATTTCTCCAATACCATCTCATTTAAACATAACAATTTTTATATTTTCATAAAAACTTGAATTTCTAAAATATGACTTTAATATAAGGACGAAGCGAGTATAATTTAGGCCTTATAGGGTGCCCGACAAACACGAGCTAAGGAAAAAAAAAAAAAAACTTTTACATATAAATGTCGAGTCTTGAGTTCAATTTCCCATTCCATTTCCGCTCTTCCTAAACCTCATCTCTACACTCATGAAAAGAATTTTAAAAAACAACTAGATTTTTGTCGACAAGTACAATGGATTTTTTTCTTAACAGGTGTGCAACTGACACTAATTAACACAATTAAATCCTACCTAATATCTCAAGTTTTTTTTTTCCACGTTTACAAGTCGTTTTTCATTACCATACAAAATAATGACAAGCAATCGGTTTTCATTACCGTAAAAAATAATGACAAACAATCATAGAATTTGATAATAGAAAATTATACTCGATCGACTTAATTTCAAATGTGCATATTAATGCTAGATACATTCTTAACTGGTCAAGCTTCCCTACATTCTTTCATTCTTTTTTGTTAAACTTGACTAGGCCCTCTCTATCAGAGATGAAAGCACAACGTGGTGCCCAAATTAATTATACCGTACCCATATATTCCATTCTACTTTTTTTCTATTTTTTTTTTCATTTTTCATTTTTCTAATTTTGGGTTTTGTTTCCACTCCCCAAAGCCTTCTTGGGACAGGACTCTGCTCTCATAATTTCAAAAGATCCAAAAGAAAACACCAAAACAAACGAAGAGATCCCATAGTGTCTGAATTGGAAATTTTTCTAAACCCAATTTTGCAACCATTTTACCTACTGCTGCTGATTCTCCAGTTTGAAAGCGTTATAGAATTTATAAGACCAATTGGATAGCCATTTTTACCTACTTTTCCTCTAGAAATTCCACAAAAAGATGGTGTCCGGTGGGGTGTAAAACATAACGAAACTGATTATGAACATGAAGAAAAAGGAAAACTAGAGCAAACACAAAAATCAATTTATGAAATCTCAACAATTTTCTCATAAAATAATTCAAAGAGTAAACCATTAATAACACATACCAATTCCAATAAGATTTGGCCTTTCAAAACAATAACGAAAAAGGGAAAATTGATAAAATGTATCTGGTTAACATAATTAATTAACCATGTCTCTGCATCTTGAATAAGTGCTGCTACTCCCAATCATTGTACTGAGGACTCGGTTCATCAAAATCAAAATCAAAATCAACTGGAAGCCCACCAAATCAACATCGCCATTAACAGCATCAGCAGCCCTGTTCATCTCATCATCTTGAAAGAAATCATTATTCATTGGAAGCCCACCAAAATAATCAAGATTAACGTTGGGAATCACTAAACTTGATGGATCAGCATCACCATTAATAGTATCAGCAGGCCTGGCCATCTCATCATCTTGAAAGAAATCATTGTTCTTTGGAAGACCACTGAAATAATCAAGATTAACTTTTGGAATCAACAAAATTGATGAAGCAGCATCTGCAGCAGCCCTGGTCATCTCATTATATTCTTGAAACAAATCATTATTCACTGGTAGTCCACTAATATAAACAGGATTCACAGGAACCCACCAAAATAATCAAGATTAACATTGGGATTCAATAAACTTGATGAATCAGGATCACCATTAATATTATCATCAGCAGCCCTGTTCGTTCCATCATCTTCTTGAGACAATTCCTCACCCTCCAGGCCTTTCATGGTGACCATATAGTTTTCGAGTTCATCAACTCGTTGAAGATCATCATTATCCAACGGCTGTTTCAACAAGGATTCTTTTCCATCACTGACCTGGTTAGTTTCCATCAATCCCTGCTCTATAACCTCTTCTTCCATAGTATTTTCTTCAATCTCTACGGGCTTACTCTTTCCCTGATCATCAACAACAGTACCATTCTTACAAGAAGCAGAACTTGAAGATGAAGGCATCATGCCAGCAAGATACTGGTCAAGAATGGAGTCTACCGAAGCAGAGTCAGGACCACCGAAGGTAAAGAATCTACCACCTGGAGATTGGACAAGGATAGCAACTTGAGCCCCAGATTTTTTGCTGTATTCCTCAGCTTTCTTGAACAAGCCTGCACGACGTTTAGAAAACGAGACTAGCAAGTTCTTCTTCTTCTCAATTTTCTTGATTTGAATCTTTCTTCGACCACCGAAGTTTCTTTTATTCAGTATTACGGCGTTCTCCTCCATCGCTGAACAATTTCTTGAGCCAAAGGTTTTGGCTTGGACACACACAATTAATCGATTTTCTTGTGGGATCAGAGGAAGAGGTTGGTTGATTTACATGTAGAAAGGAGAGCAGCAGCGGATCTGTGTTTATAATTAGGAATCTGAATATTTCCTGTTTGGCATCTACCAAATTGAAGAGTTTCTAAATTCGTAGTTTCTAAATTCAATTATTCTAAAGTGCCGTTCCCATTTTTAGAAAATGAGTTTAACTTTGTCAACGGTAAAAAGGGATACTTATATAGGCAGAGAAATAGAGTGGTTTTCTGCTACAATAGAAAAACAAATCCTATCCGTCCATCCGCTATTGAAACCTTGGTGATCGTTAGACGGGTGGTATTGTACGTCGGCAAAACAATCCAAGAATATGGAGACCGGTGTTTCTAAGTGGAGAAGGACAATTTGACTTCCACAATGAAGAATGGAAATCTTTTTACTGTTTCCCCGCTTGTCCGGATTCTGTTAGGTTTTAGGGACACTATGCAGCGGAAAAATAAAAATTTTCTCTAAAACTATCCAGGAATCACCTTAGATTTTACGTATGATACACTAAAAGTAGGGTTATACGATTACCTTAATCCTTGCGGCGACTCCCTGTAGCGTTGTTGAGGATGGTCAACCCTTGAGCAGTCCAGTCGTCCTGCCTCTACTGATATCCACGCTAGAGTAACCCTGGATCGTCTCACGAAGTATGTATATCATAAAAAGAAAAGGTGCTAGCTTTCTTACTCTTTTCCAACGTATTTTTCTCTCTCTGTTGTTTGTGACGCTCACAGGCCCTCCTTTTCTTTTGGTTATGATGACCCAAAAAACCAAAAATCTCGTTAGTCATCTTCCTGTATCTGTATATCAGGGATAAAAGGAGAGAGCGAGAGATGATAAGATAGAATGATGAGTCCGATTCAAAATCAAACGATAAGACTTCTCATCACATATGACTGTATCTATTAGCTATCTAACAGATAAGAGATAACCGCTCACTCTTATTTGCTCAAATAGGCCTGGGATTAATTTTCTTTTAAAATTAAACTCCGATAATTTACATAATTTTAATCCAGGTGTAAATCTCTATTGCGTGTGACCTAATAGGTCCCGAATAAATTGGTAATAATTATGGTTTAATAATTAGATAAAATAAATAACTTTATTTTATCATAGCTTATAATAAATAATTAATCCATAATTATAGATCACGAGCGGTGTCTAGCAACACATCGCAACCGCCCAATTACTCGGAATTAGTCAAGGGAATTCGACCTAACCTTTCTGTGAAAAAATTACCGTGTAATTATTATCCTTTCACCAAAGATATCCAATTAGTCAGAAATAAGGAATAAGTGCCAATTCCCTGATGACTAATTAAGTTTTCTAGTTCCCGAAATTTACCCTGAATAAGGTTAAATTGAAGACATTCTTCAATTTACCTAATAGTCGACTTTAGGGTCAATTTCCCACTAGTGGCCATCCGGATATCAACTCCTTCTATCAGAGTGGTAAATCCTATCTCGATCACTCATTCTCTTTACATGTTTCACACTACATTCAACTTCTACACTTTAAGGCACTCACGAAGAGTAACAAGTAATTAGAGTCAAAATGTAGCGATTCACACTCAAGATACTATGGTGATCTCAAGTCGTAGGATCACTTACACAATTTTTCACTAGAGATACACCATTGGTACTAGATAGATATCCTAACGGGATCTCTAAATGGATCACTCCAATGCATTTATACTTTTCAAATCATCTACACATTAGCCTAGGTATCATCATACCATAGTTGATGAGAACAACCACTAATTACATTAATTAGAGGCTAACTGTATACTAGTTTTACCGTACTAAAGATGTCCTATTTCATTAGTACTATAACTAGGAAATTTTAAGAATATTACTATAAATGCGATTGATATCTCATAGTCATCAACTCTTGTGACTACCATCACATTAGTAAACATTCTAAGGACTTTATCAGTTATATCTAATATTTAACAGATAAATAAGAAATTGTTAAAATACAAAACATATAATTTAGGAATGCATAAAATAAAAACAAATACATTGTTTTAGGGCATACATTCCAACAATCTCCCACTTGCACTAAAACACATTATCCATGTTTTTCATCCTATAAGATAATACATGACTATCTTGCTTCTTTTGAGGAAGAACTTTAGTAAGAGGATCAGCTATGTTATCCTCTGTGGAGACTCTCTCTATCTTTACATCATTCCTAGCAACGATTTCTCTAATCAAGTGAAATCTCCTAAGCACATGTTTGGATCGCTGATGAGACCTAGGTTCCTTGGCTTGAGCTATAGCTCCATTGTTATCACAGTACAAAGTGACCGGATCAACAATGGTTGGAACCACACCAAGTTCAGTTACGAACTTCTTGATCCAAACTGCTTCCGTGGCTGCAATGTACTCAGCCTCTGTTGTAGAATCTGCTGTGGTATCTTGTTTGGAACTCTTCCAACAGACAGCACCTCCATTAAGATTAAAAATGAAGCCTGACTGTGATTTACAATCATCCTTATCTGATTGAAAACTCGCATCAGTATAGCCTTTGAGCTCTAACTCACCCTTTTCATATATTAAGAACAAATCTTTGGTCCTTCTTAAGTGCTTAAAAATGTTCTTAACGGCTATCCAATGACCCTCGCCTAGATTAGCTTGAAATCTGCTTGTGACACTCAGAGCATAGGAGACATCAGGTCTTGTACATAATATAGCATACATAATTGATCCAATTGCTGAAGCATATGGAACATTGTGCATCTTATCAGTCTCAACTTGTGTCTTTGGACACATGTTTTTAGAAAGGCTTATACCATGAGTTATAGGTAAATTACCCCTCTTAGACTGATCCATGCTAAACCTTTTTAGCACTTTTTCTATGTATGTAGATTGTGAAAGACCCAGTAGCCTTTTAGATCTATCCCTATAGATCTTAATGCCTAATATATAGGCCGCTTCTCTTAAATCTTTCATGGAAAAGTTCTTCGACAACCAGCCCTTTACCGATTGTAATATCGGTATACTATTTCCTATTATTAATATGTCATCTACATATAAAACAAGGAAAACAACCAAACTCCCACTAACCTTCTTATACACACAAGGTTCATCCGGATTTTTAAGAAATCCAAACTCTTTGATCGTCTCATCGAATCGGATGTTCCAACTCCTAGATGTTTGTTTAAGTCCGTAAATAGACTATTGTAGCTTACATATTTAAGTCCGTAAGGAACGCGGTCTTTACATCCATCTGCCAAATCTCATAGTCATGATATGCTGCTATTGCAAGCAATATCCGAATAGATTTAAGCATAGCTACTGGTGAGAAAGTTTCATCGTAATCGATTCCCTCTTTCTGCTTGTAGCCTTTGGCTACCAATCTAGCTTTATAGGTAACTACATTACCATCCATGTCAGTCTTTTTCTTGAAGATCCATTTACACCCTACAGGTTTTATCCCTTCATGTGGATCAACTAAGGTCCACACCTTATTGTCATACATGGAATTTATTTCGAAATTCATGGCTTCTAACCATTTAGAGGAGTCTGGATTGCTTATTGCCTCTTGGTAGGTAGTAGGTTCGTCATCTTGAATGACTAGCACATCATTGCTATGGCTCGCAAGAAATTGGTATCTCTTGGGAGTTGAGCGTGTTCTTACTGACCTACAAAGCCCTTGTGTATCAACAGCTTCTGTATCTACCTCATCATTATGTGGTTAAAACTGTTCTACTATAGGTTGTTCAATGTTTGTTTGATGATCCTGAATTTCTTCAAGATCTATTCTACTCCCACTGCTTCTTTCTTGAATATATTCTTTCTCTAGAAATATAGCATGTTTTGAGACAAATACCTTTTGCTCAATTGGATTGTAGAAATAGTATCCTATAGACTCTCTTGGATACCCAACAAACAAACATTTGTCAGATCTAGTTTCAAGCTTGTCTGACTTTGCCCTCTTCACATAAGCTGGGCAGCCCCAAACCTTCATATAAGATAGATTTGGTTTCTTTCCTTTCCATAACTCATATGGTGTGGAGTCGACAACTTTAGTGGGTACTCTATTAAGAGTATAAGAGGTTGCATCTAATGCATATCCCCAAAACGATTTTGGGGCACTTGAGTGGCTCATCATAGAACGAACCATGTCCAATAAGGTTCGGTTTCTCCTTTCAGATACACCATTTAACTGTGGTGTGCCTGGAGGAGTCCATTGTGGAACTATTCCATTATCCTTTAAATAAACTCCAAACTCGTCACTTAAGTATTCTCCATCACGATCAGATCGTAGTACCTTAATACTTTTATTGGTTTGTTTTTCTACTTCATTCTTGAATTCTTTAAACTTTTCAAAAGATTCATATTTGTATTTCATTAAATACACGTAACCATATCTCGAATGGTCATCTGTGAAGGTGATGAAGTATGAAAAATCACCTCTAGCAGTAATCAACATTGGTCCGCATACATTAGTATGTACTAGCCCAAGTAAATCACTGGCTCGTTCTCCTTTTCTATTAAAGGGCATTTTGGTCAATTTGTCAAGTAAACAAGCTTCGCATGTATCATATGATTCATAATAAAATGAGTCCAAGTATCCATGTTGGTATAACTTGGAGATGCGTTTTTCATTTACATGACCAAGCCTACAGTGCCAGAGGTAGGTTTTATTTAGTTTATTTTTTCTCATTCCTTTTCCACTCACATTGAGAATTTGATGATCAAGATCTAGAATATATAAACCGTTATTCCAACTTCCAAAACCATAAAACACACCATTTTTAGAAAAAGAACAACATTTATTCTCCTGGGTTACCCGAAACCCATTTAAATCCAAACAGGAAATAGAAATGATGTTTGTAGTAAGTGCCGGAACACAATAACAATTTAATAATTCTAAAATCAATCCACTGGGTAAAGTGATATAATAATTCCCTACAGCTAAAGCAGCAACTTTTGGTCCATTGCCCACACGTAGGGTGACTTCTCCTTTCCCCAACTTTCTACTATCCCTTAGACCCTGCATAGATGTGCAAATGTGAGAACCACATCCGGTATCTAATACCCAAGAGTCTGATTTGGAAGTAGACACATTAATCTCAATCATAAATGTACCTGATGATGAAGCTTCAGCAAGCTTCTTTTGCTTCAAGCTCTCCAAGTATGACTTGCAATTCCTTTTCCAATGTCCAGTTTGATTACAATGGAAGCAGGTTGCTTTGAACTGGTCCGCCTTTGCCTTTTTGGGCTTTTGGGTGGGCTTGTTTTTGGATTTCTTAAATCCCTTTTCTTGCCTCTTCCTCTTCTTAGAGGAAGTAACGACAAGCACACCAGTAGAGTCTTTTCCCTTTTTGATTTCTTTCTCAGTAGTTTTTAGCACATTCAACAATTGAGACAAAGTGTGCTGCAGATTATTCATCTGATAGTTCATAACAAACTGTGAGAAAGAATCTGGCAGAGATTGGAGCACTAAATCAACATTCAGCTCCTGATCCATCTTAAAACCTAATTCGGCTAATTTTTCAATTAGCCAAATTATTTTTAAGACATGCGGAGCAACAGGTGCTCCCTCTGCCATCTTGCACCTGAACAATTCTTTAGATGTATCATATCTAACCGTCCTTGATTGTTGTTCAAACAACTCTCTCAGACATTGTACAATATCATACGCCCCCATGTTCATATGCTGCTGCTGAAGCTGAGGAGTCATGGAAGCTACCATAATACATGAAGCTTCCCTATTGTCATCCTTATGTTTCTTATAAGCATTTCGAGTAGCAGCAGGAGCATTTGGTTCAGGTTCCTGGGACATAGGCCCATCAAGTACCTATTCAATTTTTTCATGAGTGAGAACAAGTAGGACATTGCGATGCCAATCGAGAAAGTTTGTGTCGTTAAGTTTGCAATCAGTGAGAATGGTACGAAGGCTCAAATTATTACTCATTCTACAACAAAATGAAAAGATAGAATTTGTTAGAAAAATGTTTTGTTTAATAAAATCATAAAAACTTCAAAAATTATGATTTTATTTCCACTATATTTCTCAAATCAATTACCCTCTTAAATTGATTCAGGAATTTTTTTAAAATTCCATAGTGGCTAGGATCCCATCTTAATTTATTTCGATCTTGAGTATATCCCAACAAATCGAAAATAATTATGAAAGGTAGGTACTTCACCAATTACAACTTATTTGTAATTCCTAGTTCAGTTGGGGCGTCAACTCTTGACTTTAAATTTATAAGAACCAACCCAACACTTACCTCTAAAATTAATGATTTTGAGTGAATCCCAAAAAATCATAATTTTAGTTAAATCAAACCCATCATTCTTTGAGAACATTTCTCATAGCAAAAACACGTAGTAAGTAAGGCAGCCTTGGGTGAAAAGCTAGCACTTAATAACTACTCTAGTTTTAAACTATAATGATGGAAGGTATTTTATTGATTTAATATTGCAGTTGAGGGATTTGTCTCCTTTTTCTAAAAATATTTTATAATTAAAATTTGAAAAAATTGCTCGTCTAGTCTCATCAATAAACATGCATATAACCATTTCAAAAACGTATAAACATGAATTTAAATCGTGGATGGTTGTGGATATTCCTAAACTAATTTCCCCGGCCATTAGGAAAATTAGCATGTGACTAAAATCTTTAATACCGAGACAAACCCCTTCGTTGTAGTATGCCTCCTTTCTTCTTTTCAAAGTTACAATTTCTATATAAATTATATAAATTTCTATCATCTATTCCTATCTATTGTACATTACAAATAGTATAGAAGAAACCTTGAGTTACATTCGGGGGGAATTTAGATGAGAAAAGAAATTACAATTAGAAAATAAGCAAGGTAGGACACGCAGGCCCTATTTTAAAATTAATTACAATCATTCAAACCTAGAATGATTGTAACCTTCCAAAATACCACAATCATTTTGCGTACTATATCCACAACCATCCACCATGCATTTTCACAATTTAAAAAATTTTAAATAAAAGAAAAGCATGTAAAATAAGCAATCTCAATTCATGGATTAATTGGATTTAATTCCTAAGGTCCCAAACAAAATTTGGGTCCATGCATATGCGAGAAATTTTGGTAAAATTAATTTTTATTAGGTCACTGTTATTCCTAACTAAATTAGGAAAATAATTGGAAAGATAATTTCAATTAATCAAATTAATTGTGAATCAATTCCCAACCTAATAAATATGAATAATAGATCCCATAACACATTTTAACAATTGAAAAGGGATCTAATTCAAAAATTGTCAAAAGTTTTAAATCTTCAAACTCTCAAAACAATAGTTTCCTAAACCACTAATGCTCTTGTTTTCTAGCACTTCTGGCAACTACCGCTGGACACCACCACTTCAGCCACCACCGCTGAGGTCTCCACTGACCATCAACGGCAGCAACCAGGGTGATCACTGGAAGCAACCACTCGGCTGCAACACCAAGGTACAAAGTTTTCCCGTGCCTGATTGCTGCTGCTCTTCGTTATCGCGCCTGTTTGCTGGATAGCGGAGCTACCACCGCAACAGCCACACCACTGGAGTCTCCACTGACCACCAGTGGCAGCGGCTCCTGGTAGCAGCCACCGGAGGTCATGGGCAGCAACCGTGAGGAGGCTGCTGTGCCCTTGCCGATGCCTGCAGCAAATTTGCTGCGCTTTTGTCCCAGAGAGCTCATAGCTCTTCTACCCAGCAACCACCACCAGGCGTACAATCTCCCACTGCCACCAAGGAAAGCCACCATGGCCTCACATGGCAGCAGCAGCTAGCGGCAGCCCTTGCAGCTGCAACATCGCAGCAGCCGCAGGTTTGCAAATGCAAACTTGCTATGTCGATTTTTTTTTCCAAAAAAATGAAAGTTAATTTTCCCATAATTTCGCATATTAATTAAATCCAATCAGCAGTATTAATCCATGAATCTAAAATTGCTTAACATCATACGTAAAATTCTTAGGGATGACTCTGATACCACTGTTAGGTTTTAGGGACACTATGCAGCAGAAAAATAAAAATTTTCCCTAAAACTATCCAGGAATCACCCTAGATTTTACATATGATGCACTAAAAGTAGGGTTATAGGATTACCTTAATCCTTGCGGTGACTCCCTGTAGCGTTGTTGAGGATGGTCAGCCCTTGAGCAGTCCAGTCGTCCTGCCTCTACTGATATCCATGCTAGAGTAACCCTGGATCATCTCACGAACTATGTATATCAGAGAAAGAAAAAGGTGCTAACCTTCTTACTCTTTTCCAACGTATTTTTCTCTCTCTGTTGTATCGCTCACAGACCCTCCTTTTCTTTTGGTTACGATGACCCAAAAAACCAAAAATCTCGTTAGTCATCTTCCTGTATCTGTATATCAGGGATAAAAGGAGAGAGCGAGAGATGATAAGATAGAATGATGAGTCTGATTCAAAATCAAACGATAAGACTTTTCATCACATATGACTCTATCTATTAGTTATCTAACAGATAAGAGATAACCGCTCACTCTTATTTGCTCAAATAGGCCTGGGATTAATTTTCTTTTAAAATTAAACCCCGATAATTTACATAGTTTTAATCTAGGATTAAATCTCTATTGCGTGTGACCCAATAGGTCCCGAATAAATTGGCAATAATTATGGTTTAATAATTAGATAAAATAAACGACTTTATTTTATCATAACTTATAATAAATAATTAATCCATAATTATAGATCACGAGCGGTGTCTAGTAACACATCGCAACCGCCCAATTACTCGGAATTAGTCAAGGGAATTTGACCTAACCTTTCCGTGAAAAATTACCGTGTAATTATTATCCTTTCACCAAAGATATCCAATTAGTCAGAAATAAGGAATAAGTGCCAATTCCCTGATGACTAATTAAGTTTTCTAGTTCCCGAAATTTACCCTGAGTAAGGTTAAATTGAAGACATTCTTCAATTTACCTAATAGTCGACTTTAGGGTCAATTTCCCACTAATGGCCATCCGGATATCAACTCCTTCTATCAGAGTGGTAAATCCTATCTCGATCACCCATTCTCTTTACATGCTTCACACTACATCCAACTTCTACACTTTAAGGCACTCACGAAGAATAACAAGTAATTAGAGTCAAAATGTAGCGATTCACATTCAAGATACTATGGTGATCTCAAATCGTAGGATCACTTACACAATTTTTCACTAGAGATACACCATTGGCACTAGATAGATATCCTAACAGGATCTCTAAATGGATCACTCCAATGCATTTGTACTTTCCAAATCATCTACACATTAGCCTAGGTATCATCATATCATAGTTGATGAGAACAACCACTAATTACATTAATTAGAGGCTAACTATGTATTAGTTTTACCATACTAAAGATGTCCTATTTCATTAGTACTATAACTAGGGAATTTTAAGAATATTACTATAAATGCGATTGATATCTCATAGTCATCAACTCTTGTGACTACCATCACATTAGTAAACATTCTAAGGACTTTATCAGTTATATCTAATATTTAACAGATAAATATGAAGTTATTAAAATACAAAACATATAATTTAGGAATGCATAAAATGAAAACAAATACATTGTTTTAGGGCATACATTCCAACAGATTAAAGGCAAACCGAAAGAGTACCTTTTCACATCCAATGATTTTTTTGCAAACAAATTTATTTTACTTTGTTCCTTACACTATTCTATTTCAGATTCAAGTAATAATTCTAAACTAGATCTTTTTATTTTGCAGTTTTGTTGGCATATTAAATTAAGGTTCAACATTAAAAATTTTCATATTATATTTAGTAGTGTTTTAGTCATGTTAGGGTTTTAGTAATTCTATTGGAATCAAGGTATGGTAGTTTTATTGTTTAAAAATTAGTATCTTATTAGGAAATTTCTTATGGTTATGAGACTTGTTTATCAAGTCATCTAGTTTACAAACAAGGAATCATATTATTGCGTTTAGTTGAGAAGGGTGAAAGATTGAGAGCATTGTTATTATGGTACGTGATTAATAAATTATTATTGATAATATTCCTCTTATCCGACACATATTCTTATGTGTGTGAATTGCTTCCCCAAATACATTAATTTTATGAAATATATCTCCTATATATTTTCGGTGAATTTTTTGATTCTACATCTGGTTTTAGAGCCCTATGTTCAAGAAATTGATCCTAGAGTTCCTGTACACATTGAAGAATTGACTCGATTACGAGGGTTAATTGTGGGTGTTTTCCGCTATTAGAGTTAGAGTATAAAAATTACTGCGAAGAAATTAATTGATTGAATTAGATCACAAGGTTGGTCATGAAATGACTAATTTGTGGGGATTGGACCATAAAATTGGTTCGGAAGAATTGTCAAATTGATTGTGGTTGTGAAGACAAAGATTGGAGAAGAATCTTATTAGTTGAATTGTGATATGAAAACCACAAAGTGATTGTCAATACGTTGATATCAAATTGGGCGACGAAAACAGTCTATCCAAAAGCGTGAATTATTTTCACAAGTGAAAAATAAGTTGAGCAACGAGATAAATTTGTCCAGGGGCGTGGAATATTGCAGCAGCAAAAATCAAGGGAGATTATTGATTGGTGGTGAGCCAGATTCAAACGAGAGCTTGATTTAAGGGAGGCAATATTTAGTAGCAAAAATCAAGGGAGATTATTGATCGATAGTGAACCAGATCCAAGAGAGAGCTTGATTTAAGGGATGCAATGTTGGCATTTTAAATCAAGACTCAAAATTAAAAATTTTCATATTATTTTTTAGTAGTGTTTTTGTCATGTTAGGGTTTTAGTAATTCTATTGAAATCAAGTTATGGTAGTTTTATGGTTTAAGAATTAGTATCTTATTAGGAAATTTTTTATAATTGTAAGACTTGTTTCTCAAGTTATTTAGCCTATAAAGAGGGAGTCATATTATTGTGTTTAGTTAAGAAAAGTGATAGATTGAAAGCCTTGTTATTATGGTGCGTGATTAATAAATTATTATTGGTATTATTCCTTTTCTCCCACACATATTCTTATGTGTGTGAATTGCCTCCCCGGATACATTAATTTTATCAAATATATCTCATATATATTTTCGGTGAATTTTTTGGTTCTACAATTTTTCCTAAGATTAGTTTTTTGGTAGACTATTTTTTTTTTTGCTTATTTGTATTATGGATAGCTTCTTGTTTGTAAAACATTATTTTATTTCATCATAAACATATTATTTAATAACATTTTTATTCTTTTAACCACCTTTTAATCTTACATATATTACATCCCAAAAAGTGTTATAGTATTCTTTTAAAAATTATTCCAAATAATCTACTGTCCAAACACAAAGTTGTTAGTGACCTTGGGCACAAAAAGGTTATATTATATATACCATCAATGCACAGAGAAAGTTTACACAAGTGGTTTATATCTTCAACATATGTGCATTATAATCCATATTACTTAGAAAGTACTCATGCGTTAAGCACTTAAGAGTTTGTTTGGGAATGTTGTGCTTAGGAGTGTGCAAAATTGAAAATTTTCGATTTACCGATTGAATTCGAATTGAATTTGGAATTTTCGAAATCGGTAATTTGGAATTCGACACTGAAATTGGAATTTCCAATTTTGAATTAAGCGAATTTGGTTCGAATTCGGTAATAGAGTTTTTGAAATCGGAAATCATAATTTCGTTTTATAATATATATATATTAATATACATTTATTTATATATATAATAATATTTTTTATATCAATTTCATTTTATAAATATATATAATAATTATAATAATATTTTTTTATAATATATGTAATATAAAATTTTTATTATATAACAATACATCTAACAAAAAAAAAAAGGGAAAAAAGGTTTCCGAATTCCGAATTGAATTTGGAATCGAAATCGAAATCGGAACTGGTGAATTCGAAATAAAAATCGGTCGGTAATTCCTATTCCAAAATTCTGAAAAATTCTGAATTCAAACTTTCGAATTACTGAATTCGAATTCATTGCACACCCCTAATTGTACTGTTGTTAAAAAAAGGGTACTTTTTGTGATAGAAGTGCATTTTAGGTATTCAGTAGACTTTAGGACTAGCGGTTATGGTCTCAAAAGCAATTCTAGCAAAAGCTAAAATTTTGGTGCTTTTAGAATAAATTTTATATTGCAAAAAATAATTAAATTTTTATATTTTATCATGTTTGAATTGAATAAAGAGATCATTAAATTTTAAAAATTATAAAATTACATGTTATCCAACACAGCAAGCACTTATGCGCATAAACATCCAACAATATGATTAAGCACTTAATAACTACTTTTACCAAAATTTCTATTAGATGAAAATTTTTTAATAGGCCACTGAGTGCCCGTTTTGAAATGTGGCGGTTTATCCAACGGCAGCTCAACGAGTAGAGCTTTAGTCAAAGTACTTAATTAAACCATTTAATCATTTTGTTTGGGGTGTATACTTGCATAAGTGGTGTTTTTTTTTTAATTGATTATAAATAATTTTGAATTTATAAAACATATTGATCTCTTCATCTACTTCAAAATTTATGATAAAATGTTTAATCTTAATTTCTTATTTTTTATTAACAAAAATTTTGAACTTTTGCTAAAATTGCTTTAATGGGCAAAAGGTCTCTAATAAATTTAAGAAATGAAACTTACCAAAAACTTTAGAATTATGCCTTTATGCCTAAAGTACTCTTCTAGTAAAAGTATTGGATTTCCAAAGAGCCCCTAAATTTGCTAATCTAAAAAATATTTTAAATACAAACCGTCTAATCATAAGAAATGGTTGATGATTGACAAGTATATCCTTACATATACATAAGAAGCACTTTCTGTTTCTAGGAGCACTTTCAAGTGCAACTCTACTTGAATGGATTGTACTTTCGAGTGCTTCTCTTTGCTTACAACTCTTGTACATTCAAATCAGTATTCTTTTTTTTTTTTTGTCAAAATGATAGAATTCTTATAATTTAATCTATCCTAATTTAGGGAGAAGGGGAAGAGAATTCGATGTGAATAGAGACTCCATCAAAGAAATCCAATTAAAGCTGCCACCTAAAGTGGCAATTTGATGGGAAGTAAGGGTTGAACCCCTAACCTCCCACCCCACCAAGAGCGGTGGTGGCTAGTGAGCTAGAGCTCTGTGGTAAAATTTAAATCGGCAATTCGGCATTCAAGTGGACCGAATTTGGATTCTGTTTTCTGCTACTGCTGCTTGTGGGGTTGGCCTTTTAAGAAATTGCTTACGCAATTCGTTATCCGTACTACCCTCCGCTTCTAAGAAATTTCATTATGTGGGGTCTGCTTAGATGGGTTGTACTTTCAAGTGCATTGGGTCTGCTTGGAGGTGCTGTACTTTGGGGCTGCTGGTCTTTGTAATTCCAAGAGGCTTTCTTTGCATAAAACCTTTGTACGTTCGAGTGGACGTCCAACTTTGCTTAAGACCTCACGTCCTGGATTGTGTTCTGTGCTGGTGCTGTTGCAGCCTCCTGCTTTCTGAGCATTTACCATTATCGCGGAATTATCCACAGAGAAATAGAAAATGCATCTTTATGAGTAAGGATGTATATATCTCAATATATATATATATATATATTATCTTTCAATATATACACATATATTATAAGTATAAATAATGAAAAGTTTGATTAGAAAATATATCTTTATGCTTACGGATATATATATATATGTATATATATAACTGTAATTATCTCTCAATATATATATATATATATCCTTATATAACTAACCGTGTAAATATATATATATATATATATATCTAGATATATATCAATTTGTTTCTTTTTTATAAAAGATATGAATCGCATGTTTTTTTTTTAAGATTCTCTATATAGTTCTTTTTCACACTTTTTATAAGTATAGGTAAAGATGGATATCTATGTATATAAGTTTGCTTATCCTCTATATAATCCCTTCTAAGTATTTTTCAAATGTATATATTCTATATATTTTTGGTATATAATGTATATATTCCATAAATAGTCTTTTCTCCATATTTTATAAAAGAGATCTTGTATATAGTCCTATCTATGTATTTTTTTCAAGTATATATATTATATATATGTATCAATAAGTACATAGACAATTGTGATTACTTTTTAAAATTCTGTATATAGTCATTTCTTCATATTCTTCAGGTGTATGAGTAAAGATGTATATCTATATATATATAAATTTCCTTATTATTTTTATAAGAAAGGTATATAGTGCTTCCACGGTATTTTTCAACTGTATATACTATACTATGTATACAAAATTCTATATATAGTCTTTTCTCTATATTTCTTATATGAATATATTATAATAAGTATCGTACATATAAATTTTTTTTATAAAAGAGATCTTGTATACAGTTCTTTCTTCATATTTTTTCATATGTATACATATTATTATATATGTGTATCTCATATGAGTTATATAATAATAAGTACTACACATATAAATTTTCTTTTATAAAAAAGATCTAGTATATAATCCTTTCTTCGTATTTTTTCAATAAGTACATACATAGATAATTGTGATTATCTCAATATAAATATTATTTTTATTTTTATTATATACGTGTGTGTGTCAATAAGTACATAGATAATTGTGATTAATATATATATATACATGTTCAATAAATTCATACATATAATTGTGATTATCTCAAAAGATCTTGTATATAGTCGTTTATTTGTATTTTTTTCAACTACATATTTATTATTATTTTTATATTTATTATATATATGTGTGTGTATCAATAAGTACATAAATAAGTGTGATTAATATATATATATACACACACATGTATCAATAAGTACATACATAGATAACTGTGATTATCTCAATAGATATGCATCATGTGAACTGAAATGCTTTTTCAAATTTATGCTGCACACCCTGCTATCTATCTCTTAAGTATGCACACTGTCGATTTGACCAAGGACGCAAGGGACTTTCTACTCCGAATTGATGGCCAGGTTTAATTAGTTGTCGGCCACTAGATTTTCTTGTTGACCAAATTGTCCTGCAAGATGCTTCTCTTGTGGACCAGTCCACCTTATAGCTTGGGTACGTTTGTAATTTGTCATTCTTTTGATTCACTTATAAGACATACATGGTCTCCATGCAAGCTCTCTTATATGCTTTGCCTCCTAGATTACATGTAAATCTTCTTGTCAATTCTCCTCAACTAAACACCTCAAACACCAGGCACTCTAATGCTATTTTTTCGATAATTTTTTCTTTACTTTCTTCTGATATCATTCTCATGTTCTGTTCCGTTCATTTCCTTATTGATAAAAAAATCCGTGTTTACTGACTTGAGATCTTTTGTTTAGCTTTCAAAGAAGTCTAAGTCACCACTCTGTGCCTTGACAACTGATAGAGGTATTGTTTCACTAGCTTCTTTAACATATTCCTTACTTTATTCAAAGTTCTTTGGAACGACTTTTGTATTTTTGCTCCCGGTTTTACTTGCTTATGTCATGCAATGAACTTCTATTCTCCTCGCTGCATGCTTATATCCTGAATAAAAATCTGTTCCATCATCATACAAACATTATGAATTCCTTAGAGTTATATCCACATAATGATCATCTCAAAATCCATGAGAAAAAAAATGAAAGAAATAAAAAAAAAAAGAGAGAAGTTTGCTACTCTTTCTGTCGAACAAAAAGAAGCTCATCGAAGAAAACATAGAGAAGCGTATCATAGAAGAAAGTTAGCCAAATTGTTGTCCAAGTCACTCCCTCCACAATCTGTAAAGGCTTCCAAACAGTTGGACATCAAACCACTTATTAGAGCACGCACTACTAACAACCATGATGATGGTACATATATAATTTCTGGTTCCTTGCTCATTTATACTCCCTTTCAGTATGTCCCTACAACCATTAAGTATATTCTTAATTTATATTTTTCTTATTAGTTAATAGAGCTTGCAAACCTCTTCACTTTGTAGTTTCTGTGACTAAAAATTTGGAGCAATGCAACTAATTATTACTATACACAGGAATACGGATGCCACAGTTAACTAAGTAGCATTTCCATCACACATGTATGTATCGTCAGGTTCATTCACTTTTTTTTTTTCATATTGTTACATTTATGTTAACTTTTTATCCCCCAAACATTCCAGTTCTATTGTTACACTTATATTGACTTTTCAACCCTAAAACATTCCAGTTCCAGAATATCACAGAAGTACACTTCCTCAAACATGTGATACAAATGTGAGCACAACTCCTTTTTCTGATCCTGAGTTACCTGCATCCAACTATCAGAGTAACAATGGTAAACATAAACAAAATATCACTCTCCACCATTATTCTGTCACTTTCCAATACAACATTTCCATGTACGCAATTTCAATATACCAATTAGTTTTCCACATATTCCAATTTTTATCTAACTCTTTGCTTTACAAATGCACCACACTGGTTCTCAGTGACTCAACTTTGCAAATATCCGACTTCTCTTCCCTCTCATATACATACAGATCGTTGTCCACATTCACAAGTTCTATTAATTGACTGTGGAGATCGTCTTGCACATTCACAAGTTCTATCAATTGACTGTGGGCCTGTGGCAGCCAATGTAATCGTGGTAAACACCTAATACTTACTGATATCCAGAACCACCATAATACGTTGTTTCTTGTTACCTGATCTAAGCAATTGTTTACTTTTTTCTATGCCACAGGTAATCAACTTTGTGTATCTGACACTGCATCAAAACTAAAAAATGTTGTCTCCTGCTTCTTCACTTATGAAGAAGGTTTTCATCTCTATCATCTTTATATAAATATTAGTGTCCCCATGCAATTGTTATTTTAGATGTATAACTGTACTTTTTCAAATTTTCTAAGACCTAGGTAATTCTTCAGGCACCAACCATAATTATATATGCTTAGACTATAGTGTACCACATGATAAAGGTGTGAAACTGGTCCAAGTGACTGGTTCTTTGATTCCTGCAGACTATCTTGGACATAAAAATGTATTCTTCAATATATGATGCTTTACCATGTTGTTCTCACTCTTTCATTATCGTTCATGTTGCACTAATAGCTGACTCGTTCATGTGTATGAATTGCTTCAAATTTCTTCCCAAAAACATCGAAGATGCTCAGGTACCTAATACTCTAACAACTTTACGAATACAATTCTCTATTGAACTGTATAAAACTTCTTGACACATTTCCTTTATTTACAATGCTATTGATTCAACAAGTTGCCTTTCTAGGGCTGTTGGCATTTGGAACACAATATCAAACCACTCAATAATCTTTAAAATCCACTGCTAAAAAAATAAAGGTACAGATACAACCTCTGTTACCAGTTTCCACCATTCTAATGCTCATTATATCAACGCTTTATCAACAAAAGCTCAAGGTAAAAAAGAATTCAAAAAGTTCATAAGAGAGGTAGAAAAACAAAAAGTATTGTGAATATAATATAATACACATCAACAGCTTTTTTCTGAATTCCTTTCTTATATTCAATAATTTCTATCACATTGGTTATATTGTAGCTCAAAAAATCCCAGATGGAATTGAGGCATTGAAGTCCATTAGCAATGAACCAGACATATTGCCTTCAAAGCCACATTGCAGCTATTGCGAAGCAAAAAAAATTCACTATGAAACAGCCAATTTCTGCTGTTTCGATGGTCAGATAGTTCTCCAAGAACTCAAACTTCCAGATATTCTCACGGAACTATATACTGGACATTCTGCTGGAGTTCTTTCTTTCAGAACATATGTCAGAACATACAATAACATGTTTGTCTTCACCTCTTTCGGAGTGCATTATGACAAATCCTCATGCCGAAGAACTAATGGCATATACACATACAAAGTCCAGGGACAAACCTATCACTTCATCAGTAATCTTATTCCACATGGAGACTCTGCTCTTTAACTATAGTTGTATTTTCACAATACAGACCACGAGTCAGAAAACAGACTAGCTGCATTAGAGAAACTAACGAAGAGTACAGTAAAAAAAATTATGCATGTCATGGAATCCAACCTCGATGCCTCTTTTCTCCGAAGCTTAAAAATTGTTGCGAATCTTGACTCATATCAAATACTGCTAAAGTCCCATTCACAAAATGATCAAAGAGTCTGGAATCAACCAACTGCATCCCAAATTGCAGCATTATGAGTAGAAGGACAAGAATATGGAGAAGGATACAAAAGGTATATCCAAATCTACACAAAAGAGGGCAAGGATCATCTGGTGCAATACTATTATGGATGCTATGATCCATTGTAGTATCCACTGCTATTTCCATTTGGAGAAACTGGATGGCATCTTGGTATAAAAAAGGACAGCTACAGAGAATCCAAAAAAAAAAGAAAGAGATGTAATAGAAGAACCAAGTGCACTCCTATTCTTAGTAATTACAAATCCACAGAGGAGCTAATAGAAGTTGAAGAGCAAGGTATTCCAAAAATTATATGCCATAATTATATTGTTGAGTATACACTTATGCACATCACTACATTTACATTCAATAACATGTGCTGCAGCTTGTAACAATCCTGAAAACAACAAAGAGTTTATATCTATGCGTGAGTATTATGCATACAAGTTGCAGATGGGAGAAAAGTATACTCCAAACATATGCAATACTGGTTCTACAGCAATATGTGATGGACATGTGCATAAAGATAGAATCCCAGAGGCTTGACTACTATAGAAGCTGACAAGAGTTAATAAGAAGAGAGCAGCTTCAGGGTATAATGGACAGTGTCATAGCAGGACATTGCCAAGGATCCAAAGTAGGTCAGCGAATTATGCTTCTAGCATCATTTGTAGGTGGTCCTCGTGACATGAGAAGAAGATATGTTGATACTATGGCTCTTGTGCAAAAATTTGGCAAACCAAATCTCTTCATCACGATCACATGCAATCCTTCATGGCCTGAGATCAAAAAACATATTCTTTCTACTAATGAAGGTCATAGCAGACCGGACTTGTTAACTTGAGTTTTCCATTCTAAACTTGATTTTCTGAAGCAGCAACTCTTCAAAAAAGAAATATTTGGACCAGCCGCTGCCTATACTTATGTGGTTGAGTTCCAAAAATGTGGTCTACCGCATGCTCACTTTCTCTTAATCCTAGAGGCAGGTTCAAAACTTTACTCTACAGAATCCTATGATAAAATCGTCAGCGCAGAAATCCCTGATAGAATAGCAAATCGACATTTATTCAGTATGGTTCGAAAGCACATGATCCATGGTCTTTGCGGAAGACAAAATCCAGATAATATTTGTATGCAAGGAAATCAAAAGAAAAGATGCAGAAATAATTACCCAAAAGCATTTGTTGAAACAACCTTTCATGGAAACAATGCTTATCTTACTTATCGAAGAAGAAATGATGGATAGAAAATAATGATTCGTGGCCATGAGCTTGAAAACAGAAGGGTAGTTCCACACAACGGATACTTATTGGCAAAATTTGATTGCCATATAAACGTGGAAATCTACACCACTGTGAAAGCTGTAAAATGCATATACAAGTATATATACAAGGGTCATGACAGGATTCATTTCAAAGTAAACTCAGATGGTTCTGTTGAACCCAATAGCAACACCCCACCTCCTGCAATCAATGAAATAAAGGAGTTTCAATCACCTCGATGGGTGTGTGCAGTTGAAACAAGTTGAAGAATACATAGATTTCATCTCAGTGAAATGCACCCCTCTGTAATTCACCTCTAGCTCCACTTAGAAAATTTCCAATCCATGAACTTCATGCCTGATCAAGACCTCCGAGATGTAGTCAGAAACAAGTATGCAAAGAGAACTATGTTAACATAATTCTTTTACATGAATTCAGTGGATAAACTAGTCTAGCATCTTAAATGCACCTATAGAGAATTTCTAGAGCATTTCGTTTGGTACCCAGGAAGGAGGAAATGGGAATTTAGAAAGCAAAAAGACTGTATTGGTAGAATCGTTACAACAACCATAAAAGAAGGAAATCATTTGACGACCTTAAGACAGTTAATGGAACATACATCTACACCTTTCGTGAAGCAGCTATCCTGAGGGGATATTTTGAATCAGATGCATCACAAGAAGAATTCCTTGAAGAAGTCAGTTCATATCAAATGCCATACATATTGAGAAGGCTATTCGCAACTTTGCTGGTACATTTTCCTCCATCAAATGTTAGACATCTATTGGAAAATTTTGAATATTGTCTATTAGAAGATTTCATCAGAATACCAGAACTATCGCATGATCAAACATGATACAAGTTCTTGCAATAGATAAACAATTTTTTTCAATCAATGGGAAAAGATATCAACTCATATGCCCTGGTTCCACATGCCCTGAATTTTAATGATTTGAACAAGAATGCCAGAGACACAATAGCGGAAACAAGAATCACTGTGCTAGAATCTGATCTCCAAAGATCAACCAATTAAATCATGATCAGGAAATTGCCTTTGATATAATCATTGATGCAGTATTCCACAAAAAACATGGATGTTTTTTTGTTGATGGTCCAGGTGGAACCGGAAAAACCTTCCATTATCGAGCATTATTAGCTAAGATAAGATCCAAAGAATTCATTGCACTTGCTACAGCATCATGCATATTAGCAGTTTCAATATTACCTGGTGGAAGAACGACTCACTTAAGATTCAACATACCACTAAATGCAACAAAGAATAAGAACTATAGAATCAACAAACAAAGTTCATCAACAGAACTTCTGCAAATAGCCAATCTTATAATTTGGGATGAAGCTCCAATGACAAATTAAGCTTCAATAGAAGCTATTGATAGATTGCTCCAAGATCTAATGGATTCAAACGCCTTATTTGGATCCAAGGTAATTGTCTTCGGAGGAGACTTTCGGCAAGTATTACCAGTTGTTACTGAATGCACAAAATCAGAATTTATTGATGCCAGCATAGTAAACTCGTATATATGGCCACAGCTTCCCGAGTTTCATCTCACAGAAAACATGAGAGCAAGGCATGATCCTCAGTTCATTGAATATCTGCTCCGTGTCGGAAATGGAACAGAACCTACTGTCAACAGCGACTATATCCAAATACTTGCATCAATGCTAAAAAGATATATGAATGATGAAAATTCAATCACAGAGCTTACCGTCGTAGTATTCCCAGATTTAACAGTATTCTCCCAGCATGACTTCTCGGCTGTAAATCGTGCTATACTCACAACAAAAAATGACTTTGTTGATGAGATTAATTAGAAGCTCATACAGCATTTACCTGGCTGGATTCAAGAATACATTAACCGGAACAAATGCATTGACAGTTCTAAACAGACAATCATGGAGGATTTCATAAATAGCTTAACACCAAATGGATTTCCACCTCTCAAATTGATTCTCAAGCTAAACATCTCAATTATGCTGCTCAGAAATATTGATTCTCCCCAAGGACTATGCAATGGAACAAGATTTATCTGCAAATCTTTAAACTTCAACATTATACATGCAATAATAAGTTATGGAGAGTTCACTGGCAAAGAGGTCTTTCTCCATAAAATCTACTTCAGAATAGAGAATGATCCGAGACTCACCGGTATCTTTTGAGAGAATCTAGTTTCCTATTCGACCATGCTTCGTGATAACTATCAATAAAGCTCAAGGCTAGACCCTAGATTTTGTGGGAATATATTTACGTGAACCGGTTTTTTCACACGGCCAGTTATATGTAGCAGTGTCAAGAGCGAAGAGCAACACTTTAATAAAAATTCTCATTAAGCCACCTATATTCGGCAATGCAGAAGACTCAATAACACAAAATGTTGTGTATAGAGAAGCATTAGATTTAGCATATGAATAACTTGCTTATCTACTCATACGCATATCATTCTACATCATAGTTCCACCATTTTTTTTTCTCATATCTCTGCTCAGAAACTACCCATCACTTGCTTTTCTAAATTACAGGAGGACAGGAAAGTCATAGGATTTGCTAAGATCATTCCTGGACAACAATAGTTCAAGTTCTCGACAAATAGAAACCCCTGCTATCAAAAGCAGGAAATCATTATCAAAAGCTTATACTCATTGATCAACAGGTAACACACTAACAAATTTTGCCAAATAGTTATTATACCTCAACATACACATTCACATTTTAATGGAACCAAATTTTGTGTAGGGTATAATAGTGGGAGCTATGATATACAAATCAGATATAGAATTCTTTCACAACCACTTCCAGCTCTACAAACATTATATGCTATCCAATGCAAGAGTTGAATACATCTCGTTGGAATATCGTGCATATGAAAATCAATGCATCTGGTATATTGACAACAACACTGTTGTCCAGGCAATCGATGAACCAAATTTTCCAGAAATCCCCCCTGTTTTCACATTTACACCTTTCAGAAGATTCTACCAATATATTGACGATACCTCAGACATAGGTAATAAGCACAGCTTAAATTCAACTCTATAATATTCAGCACGTCACAAATTAGTTTACCTTTCATAAATGCCAAGAGCAGATATCCTCGGCATTGTTGCAGAAGTCCACCCCCGAAATCACATAGGAGCTACCCCAACCAAAGAAATTGTGATCATAGGCGACATGTAACTTGCATGACTGATGAATTAATTACTCCATACACACCACACTTCACACATTAACATATATACAACAATGCCGTATAAACATCTAACCAACTACATTGCAGCTTCATGCTAGTCATCTTAACTCTGTGGGATGAACATGAAACAGATGAAGGGCAGAAAATTGCAAATATAATTCAATCAATGCCACTCATTGTCGCACTTTGAGTGAAGGTCTCATCATACCATAGTAAGTGAACCACAAAATATTAGAAGTATACCATTCATACACTCCACCATTTTTTAATACACATAATACTTCCGCTCTGAATCTCACAACAAAGTTTGGATCAAGCATCTTGGTCAACCCCCCAATATAACAAGGTGCAACACTGAAACAATGATAAACACTTGCTCCCATACAAACCCACCAACTTTTGTTATAGAAACGTCTTTACAATACTTCAACAACTAATAATGACCATCTACTCACAAGGGCTCTAGAAAACAAGTCACAAATCACTAAGCTCATCACATAAAGAGCATATCGCGATCAAGCCAAGCTACTACCAGAACCCACAGAAAATAAGCTTTGCACAATCGAGAACTTCCTAAAATTCCCAATGGTAAGATTCCGCAAGTACCTCGACCATGAAATTAACCAACTAATAACCTACTTTCTTGCCAGGAAAAAGCTCACTGGATCCAAGGAACTCCACGATTTCTTGATAGAAGCCAACGACTATGGTATAATGCATGCTCAAATTGCCACAAATCATTCAGGGCAAAACTATTATGGAAAATTATTTGCACTTCCTGCAACAAGCATATTAATGTTGTTCCAAGGTAACTACCATAACAACAATCTCGCAAACTATTCCACCACTAGATGCTCCACTAATTTCTAATCACAATCGCAGAAGCAGACTAACCACAGAGCATGCTGACTACTCTGGAATGCTAACACTCAATCTATACAACAATGATGCATAGCAACTACTACCCCTTCCTCTGCTGTAGATCCAAGAACTTGAAGACAAGGTCAGTACATGTCTACTACTAAAACTTACCAACCTGCACTTACACAATAACTAACATACATTATATCAACTAATATTCAAAGATGAATATTACAGCACTAGCTTGACTCTATTGCTATTGAACAAGTTATTGAAAGCACCATCCTCACTTGCTTTGTCAAAAAAAATGGTTGGAAACTGTGGATCTGGCGACATAGAAAAATACATGGCCATAATAGTGCACAAAGCAAATGTTGCAGAAACAATATCAAGCACTTCTACAAATCCAGCATCAATTCCTATTTCCTCTACATATCCTTCCTCAACTTCAAGACCATCAAATTCAGGTGCTACCCCAAGAACTACAAGTTTGGACAGCAACTTGTTCACAGCACTGAAAATTACAGAGAGTCCAACTAAGAGACAACGCACTGACGTAATTGACATGGAGTAGTAAGATGTAACATCTCTACCTACACTTTTGATAAATCTTTTGAACATCTAATCATTAGCCATCCCTATCACTATACATAACCCTAATGCACCTAAATAGCTAAAGATCTGAACTAGATCATTAGTCCATGATGCCTATGCTTTTGAACATTTTGTATATCACAAACAAATATAGGCTGTGCTTTTAAAATTGCAACTATATAGTTAACATGCAAAGGTTCATCTTTGCATCAACGAATAACAGCCTCTGCCTTGTAAATTGTAACTATAAAATAAATGCATATATATAAAGTACATAACCGGTATTTAAATATCAGATATAAATATTCTTATTAATTGAACTTGCAATTCATTAACACAATCACCGTATCTAATAGTAGTGATTTACTATACAAGCATTTGCACCATATCAAAATACCAAAACAAAATACAAAAACCCAAATACTTGAACAAAATACATTCCCAACATCTATACGCAATAATAACTAGAACCAACACAAGAAATACATAAAAAGGAAAAAAACAAAAAACATAAATACACTAAGCCATAGCACTCCTAACAGCTTTCTTCTGCTCTTCGACCTCAACCTCCATCCGCTGAGCAATTATTTGAAGAAATGGAAACTCCCCAATATCTCCCAAAACTTCATCTATCACAGCAACCCTATCAAATTTACGATAAAACTTCTTAAACAAATCATATATCTCGTTTCGAAGCAAAATATTATTTGCCAAAGCTCTATTAGAACCGCCTAAAGTGCTGTTATTCCTATCATGTCCAAGCAAACTCCCCACAGCACCGGCTAATAACAATCTATTAAACATAACTTCAATATCTGGATGCAAATCTCGCAATACTCCAAAACGCTTATGACTATAATCCATTTCTAAACAATAATCTTATAGCATAGCAAGAAACCAGCTACACACTATACTTATAGACAATAAAGAACAATAGCACTATATAATAGCACAAACCTCCAAAACTCGTGAGCAAAATCACATGCACACAGAATCACAAAGATTCCATAAAGAAAAAAACAAACCAATTCACTGCATATTCTACACGTCACCTGTGACAGCCCCACCTTCCCCTAAGGCGAACTAAAGGGGTTAGCGGACTGCCTGCCCAACTCTCGCCAGGACAAACGGTTCAATTTAAAGCGATCTAATATGTTTCGGAACATATAAACGCGCGTAAACAAGTCAAAATCGCAAATAAGAAAAAAATGAAAACGGGATCGGTCATGAATAGTAACCGACACGTCAAAATCTAACCAAGCATCAATCAAATATATACATCTTGAAATTAAGAATATACAATCCAAATTGGCATACAAAAGTATTCAAAAGTTGATACATGTACGGTTTGCCAAATCAAAAGAGAAATGGTCCCAAAAGTACATTAGGGTTTCAATCAATGAGCTATACAAAAGATATGACCATCTAACTCAATTCGGCAACCAACTATCAAATCCAGTCCAAAAGGATTTATTTTCCTGTAAGGAAAACAAAAGGAACAGAAAGGGGTGAGCTTGCGCTCAATGAGGTACCAGACATATAGCAGAAAAATCATGGCATTTCACATTTAACAAATCAGGTACACGTGCCAGATGTAAAGTAAAGGAACCAATGATTCAAATAGGAAGGATACAGGTGGCTCTCAGGAGCCAAATTTCCATTTGCGTCACCGAAGCTTGATCGAAATAATAGTTGACACTCCGTCAACGCTAAAGGAGTATCCAATACCGTAGACTCCACTTTCTCCGATTCCTTCCACCTCACATACCCCTACCGGGTCCGAAATTCAATCAGATCAGAAATGGTAATACTCGAGTATACTGGAATCAAGGGTCTCAATACCCAAAGATCCCAAAACAGACTACCGTGGTTCGTTATCCAATCGACCAGGCCCTTGCCGGCCCGACTCGAGTAACTGGCCACAGGTGTTGAGTTCAGAGGTCACAGAAAAGTCGTTGGATACAAGCTTCCAAACGATATCAGAACAGATACAGATACAGATACCAGATACAGATAGCAGATTCCGATACGCACTCAAAATTGGTATATGAACAAACAAGAGAAAGAGTGTGATAAAGTACACCCTCGCCTCCATTTTATCAAAACAGTATTTGGCTCCAACAATCATAAATCAAGTATTTCAGATATTCAGATATTTCACATAACAGGTAGCAGGTAGTGGAACACTCACCGGTGTCAGTACAGATACCTCAAAAGTTTGGGCTTTAGTCACCAAGAAACCCTAAAATAACCAAGGTGAAACAATTATGGTTCCCACTTTCACGAATCCAGTACACGAAATGCATAACTAAGACTTAACTATAAGTCGTGTGCCTGATCACATTAGCTACCAGTGCAAAGAAATAACAATGAAATTGGAGAAAAAGGTAGCGGTTGGTATCAAAAACATGAACAACCCTAAAACCCTTCGCTCAAGTCACAAGTAAATCCAACTAGCCTTCAAGTACAATTTCGGCAGCAAGTCCCTTGTGTTTACCTATTTTCCAGCCATTAATAGGTTCATTATTTCCTCAAATTGGTCCCAATATCTCATACCAAAAATAATCTCATTTCCAAAAGACGTTCACTAAGCTTAAAGTCATTCAAGTACAAAATTTAGCTAGGAAAATGACTGCAAACGAAAGTCAAGCCCTAAAACTATTCAAATAAACACAATAAGACTCGCTTACAAGTCATAAACCAATTCTAGATACCACCAAAATAGGGCTCCATAAGCATACATAAGCATTAGAGGAAACCAGAAAAATCCGGAAATGTAGTTAAGCGTTAACCCGAAAAAACAGTTTTTGACGTCATTATGCGGTTTTGGTACCAATGGCACTACAATTATCGGATGAAGGTGCAAGACCCATCGTTTCGAAACTAAGAGATAGGGTTATAATATTGTAGAAGGTCAGTCAGTCCAGTTTTGAGTGTAACCAGGTCAAAAATGCAAGATACTACACCAGAACCGGAAAAACAGATTCACAGAACGCATTCTGGTTCAAACATCATAAGTCAGCCTACCTAAGTCCAAATCCAGTAATTCCAAAGCCATCCGAAAGCTAAGAAACAGGGCTACAATACATCAGAAGACCTTAACAACCAATTCCAAAGCATTCCCAACCAAAATAACCCATTACAGAAGCAATTCCCAAATTCGGGTAAAACCAGGGCAGCAAGATAATTCCATCTTTTCTCAAGCTACGCTACTCTGATTGACTTGAAATTTTGCAGGCACTTCTAAAACATCATTCCCTACAACTTTTATGTTTTAACCCAAGGTCAATTCGGCCTCTAACTATGAGCTACAAAACCGGGCAGAATGTAATTCAAAGAAACCCTACTTTCCAATTTTCTTTCTAAAACAGAAATTGCTTGCAATTAACTACTTTTTCCACCTTCTAGCTTCCTTAAATATCATTTCCAATCATCATACATACCAAATAATCATATTCATATGAAAACAAAAAAATCCCCAATAATTACAAAATTTCACCAATTCAACCAAAAATTAAGATATAATCCATAAAAGTGCATCTTATACTACCACCAATCATGAATTAAGCATTTTTAGAGGGAGGACAGGGGTCCTTAACTACTCACCTTGGCAACACAAGAGAGAGAGCAACTAATCCCTTTAGCATTCCAAACAACTCCACAAAACACCTCACTATCACTCTCTTAAGTGTTTCCATGGAGCAAAACCAAGATTCAATGGTTGATTTGGTAGATTGGAGCAAGATTGAAGCAAAACTTGGAGAGCTTTTCCCTTTCTTTTTTCTTGAAGTGGCCGGCCAAAGAGAAGAAGAAAATGGTGAAATTTTGGTAATTTTTGTGATTTATTTGGTCAAATGGAAAAAGGTGAATAGTGGTCTTCAAGTCCAACCAACCACTAAGTGACACTTGTCACTTTATTTAATGCATCCCTATTTTTTTGTTTCCTCTCACATCAATCCAAATAGCAATCTCTAATTATCTTTTAGCACCCGATAATTTAAACCCAATCTCCGAAACTTAACCTAGTTGACCGAATTTTTCCGAATTTTTCGCACTGGCGGGTCCCATATCCGATATACGCTCTCAATTTCTCAAAAACTAACCGATACTAGAAAAATCATTTAAAAACTATATTTACTCATAAAATTTATTTGCACAATTTTTCGAATAAAGAAAAGGTGGAAAAACGTGTAATTAAAATAACTTAAAATCTAGAAATTAAGAAAATTACGGGTCCTCACACTCTCTCCCCCTTAAAGAAATTTCGTTCTCGAAATTTTCTTATCAACAGAATCTATCAAATCTAAGGTACCCAACAGACCATACCTTCTACGTTCTCAAACGAGTCAGGGACCTGATGATGCTCCAGGGAATATACTCGAGCCGGTACTTTCGCTCTAGTCCCTTCTCCTTTCGACTATCCAGGGTTGGTCTTGGCTGGTTGCTGAGAGTTGGTCTTGGTTGGTGGCGGAGTCCCTCTCCCTTCGCGCAGTCGTGCTGGACAGTTAGCAATTCGATGTTCGGCGCTACTACAGCGCAGGTATTTTCCTTCTTTCTTCCAACAATTTGCCTCCGTGTGATTTGGCCCTCCGCAATATCCACAGGGACCTCGAGTAGCAGTGACCGATCCTCCCAGTGAGACACCACTGGCCACTCCTGGTTGTCGTACTCCCCCGTTTCCTTTTTCACTTTTAGGGGGTGTGCTCTTATCTTCCTGTTCCCAGCTGCTCCTAGGAAAGCCCCTTTTTTTTTGGCTTGGAAGTTCCTAACTTGTAACCTCGCAGTTTCAACTCGTTGGGTTTTCTCCACCGCATCACTAAAGGCATTAAGTTGGGCTACTACCAGATCCTTCTGAATTTCAATATTTAATCCTTGGATGAATCGCCTTATCCGTCTTTGTTCGGTTACAATCAGTTCGGGTGCAAACTTAGACAACCGAGTGAATTGACTCTCATACTCGGCTACGGTCTGAGTTCCTTGGCGAAGCCGAATGAATTCATCTTCCTTCTTTTCTTGGATTAGAGGAGGGAAAAACTTGGCATTAAATTCTCTCATAAAGTTCGCCCACGTCCTCGGGATTTATTCTCTTTCCCACTTCATTCGAATGACATTCCACCAGGAACGGGCGGCTCCCTCTAGTTGAAAGACAGCAAATGTCACCTGTCTCTCCTCAGTGTAGTGTAATGCAGCAAAAATATCGATCATCTTCTCCAACCACCCTCTCAGCCACGTCAGGATCAGGGCTTCCGAGAAATTTGGGTGGGGAGAACTTTTGAAATCTCTCAAGGGCTCTATCCTCGCCCTCTATGTGATTACCAGGGTTCCCAGGATTGAGGTTAGGGTTTAGACCCTGTTGGTGCACTACTTGGGCTAGCAAATCAGTCATTTGCTGCATGGCAGCAGTTATTTGGACGTTGGGGTCAATCCTAGGTTCAGGGTTTGGTCCATATGAGGTTTCCCCAACACCTCTGTCCGACGTGGGTTGCCTACGCCCGTTCCCACGTCCTCGGCCACTACGTGTGCCCTCCATGAATCTAAGTCAATTTAGGGTAGAGGTGCAAAGATAATATTAAATATAATTATAAGCATAAGCAAATAACAAGAGGTACACACAGAGCAAAGCATATATACACACAACTAGACCGAACCAGTCACACAGTAGCAGTCAAGTAGATACAAATATGAGAGATCCATGAAAGTAGCGGGATCATCCGAAAGTACTATAGACAGACTAGGTCACGAGTACAAAAATAACTCACGAAGAGCTTTTCCCTCTCGAGAGCTCCGTCCATAATCCACGACAACAACACCATCTATATCTTAATCAAAGTTGATCACGCTTAACCACACCCGAACAGACCATACGAAGTTCCATAGAATCGCTTTTCTAGTTCGCCTAAATCCTTTCTAACCTAAGCTCTCATTGATTTAGTAGCCGGGCACGAGAATCCCAAATAAGATAATTCATAACTCGAGCCGGCCGATCCCAAGCGTAAATCATCCATATTAAAGATTTCTACCCGACATACAGATCTATCTTTTTCAAATTTCATGATAAATATTTTTACACTTAGAATATGCATAGTTCATAACTTATGCTCGAACGAGCACTTAGACACATTCACGAAATCAAGATTGTAACACCACTGGCCCAAATTCACTCCACGCAGAGACCACGCGAAGCAGCTCTGATACCACCTGTGACAACCCCACCTTCCCCTAAGACGAACCAAAGGGGTTAGCGGATTGCCTGCCCAACTCTTGCCAGGACTAACAGTTCAGTTTAAAGCAATCTAATACGTTCCGGAACATACAAACGAGCGTAAATAAGTCAAAATCGTAAATAATAAAAAAATGAAAACGGGGTCGGCCATGAATAGTAACCGACACGTCAAAATCCAACCAAGCATCAATCAAATATATACATCTTGAAATTAAGCATATACAAGCCAAAGTGGCATACAAAAGTATTCAAAAGTTGATACATGTACGGTTTGCCAAATCAAAAGAGAAATGGACCCAAAAGTACATTTAGGGTTTCAATCAATGAACTATACAAAAGATATGACCATTTAGCTCAATTCGGCAACCAACTATCAAATCCAGTCCAAAAGGATTTATTTTCCTGTAAGGAAAACAAAAGGAACAGAAAGGGGTGAGCTTGCGCTCAATGAGGTACCAGACATATAGCAGAAAAATAATGGCATTTCACATTTAACAAATCAGGTACACGTGCCAGATGTAAAGTAAAGGAACCAATGATTCAAATAGGAAGGATACAGGTGGCTCTCAGGACCCAAATTCCCATTTGCGTCACCGAAGCTTGATCGAAATAATAGTTGACACTCCGTCAACGCTAAAGGAGTATCAAATACCGTAGACTCCACTTTCTCCAATTCCTTCCACCTCACATACCCCTACCGAGCCCGAAATCCAATCAGATCAGAAATGGTAATACTCGAGTATACCGGAATCAAGGGTCTCAATACCTAAAGATCCCAAAACAGACTACCGTGGTTCGTTATCCAATCGTTTCGAAGCTAAGAGATAGGGTTACAATATTACAGAAGGTCACTCAGCCCAGTTTTGAGTGTAACCAGGTAAAAAATGCAAGATACTACACCAGAACCGGAAAAATAGATTCACAGAACGCATTCTGGTTCAAATATCATAAGTCAGCCTACCTAAGTCCAAATCCAGTAATTACAAAGCCATTCGAAAGCTAAGAAACAGGGCTACAATACATTAGAAGACCTCAACAACCAATTCCAAAGCATTCCCAACCAAAATAACCCATTACAGAAGCAATTCCCAAATTCGGGTAAAACCAGGGCAGCAAGGGTAATTCCATTTTTTCTCAAGCTACGCTACTCCAATTGACTTGAAATTTTGCAGACACCTTTAAAATATCATTCTCTACAACTTTCATGTTTTAACCCAAGGCCAATTCGGCCTCTAACTATGAGCTACAAAACCAGGCAGAATGTAATTCAAAGAAACCCTACTTTCCAATTTTCTTTCTAAAACAGAAATTGCTTGCAATTAACCACTTTTTCCACCTTCTAGCTTCCTTAAATATCATTTCCAATCATCATACATGACCACATAATCATATTCATATGAAAACAGAAAAATTCCCAATAATTACAAAACTTCACTAATTCAACCAAAAATCAAGATATAATCCATAAAAGTGCATCTTATATTACCACCAATCATGAATTAAGCATTATTAGAGGGAGGAGAGGGGTCCTTAACTACTCACCTTGGCAACACAAGAGAGCGAGCAACTAATCCCTTTAGCCTACCAAACAACTCCACAAAACACCTTACTATCACTCCCTTAAGTGTTTCTATGGAGCAAAAACAAGATTCAATGGTTGATTTGGTAGAATGGAGCAAGATTGAAGCAAAACTTGGAGAGCTTTTCCCTTTCTTTTTTCTTGAAGTGGCCGGCCAAAGAGAAGAAGAAAATAGTGAAATTTTGGTAATTTTTGTGATTTATTTGGTCAAATGGAAAAAGGTGAATAGTGGTCTTCAAGTCCAACCAACCACTAAGTGACACTTGTCACTTTATTTAATGCATCCCTATCTTTTTGTTTCCTCTCACATCAATCCAAATAGCAACATCTAATTATCTCTTAGCACCCGATAATTTAAACCCAGTATCCGAAACTTAACCTAGTTGGCCGAATTTTTCCGAATTTTCCGCACTAGCAGGTCCCACATCCGATATACGCTCTCAATTTCTCAAAAACTAACCGATACTAGAAAAATCATTTAAAAACTATATTTACTTATAAAATTTATTTGCATAATTTTTCGAATGAAGAAAAGGTGGAAAAACGTGTAATTAAAAGAAATTAAAACCTAGAAATTAAGAAAATTACGGGTCCTCACATCACCCACAAACAAACGTTATCCATATTGTGCCAAAAACTTCCAAACCCGTATACGTATACCCGAAAAAATTGAACACAAAAAAGAACTAAATTAAAACCACATTATAAAATAACTAATTATAAAGAATAAAACAATCAATTTGTACCTGTTTCTCCAAATTTACATTCTTTTATTACTCAATTTAACAATACATAAAAACAAAGCACTACTGCTTCATTCATTCAGACTAAAAACAGAGACAAAACAATTGAAATTACATAATATAAGGCAAACAAACACATAAACCAACACTCAACTCACTAAACACCTTACTAAACAGAACGTCCCACACAAACTCGACAACAATTTCTCAGTCATTGTGACTACTGGAACTGTCAAAAGAGGGCGAACGCGGCAAGAACAGCAGTTCCTCAGCTACATCAAACTTGATTCTCGAAGCTATAAGTTCTAGCATTGGCAAGTTCCTCCCAGCACGCAATCCACTGTCCAGCACACGTCCCCACTCCCACTCCCTATATAAAATCCTAAGCAAATCACAAATCTCGTTATTCAGCATCATATGAGTAACTTGAGGCCGAGCTACAGGTTCAGCAGGATGATTCCGGCAAGAGTTTTCCATAGGATAAGCACTAGCAGAACCAATATTGAGCCTACTCAGCTCCTCCTCCAACTTTAGACATTGATCCTGAACTGTTGAAAACATTCGATCATTATGTGCCATTAATTCACCTAAACCAAGAACAAACAAGACTCAGTCACCAACTCAAATTAAACCAACTAACCCACACTTATATACTATACTAGGTCAGTAGTGATTGGGTGCCAAATAACCGTCAGAATGTTCACATGTGCTCAAGGTTTGGATTTTTATGCTTGGAATATATTTACTCTTCACGAATGCATAGTAGCTGGCACAACATTTGCAACCACAGTAGCCAGGTACAATTTGCACAAGCAGAACCATGCACTCGAAGGTACAATGACAAGAAGCACAACTTTCCTCAACAATAGAAGCGACAAGTACTTCTTATATATATAAAGGAAAATGATATATATAAAGGATAAAGGATGTCTCACTTTCAAACAAGCACCAATTGTACGCATGTGAATACCAAAAAACAAATCCTGCCACCAAACAATATCAAATACTGTATGCATGTGAAACAAACAACAAATTAAAAGTACAAAAAATCAAAACAAAAAAACACATAAAAAACTTGATAAACTTTTTAAAAATAACTTAAAAGATAAAATAATGCTAAAACAAACAACTGTAAAAATATACTAATAAAAATCCTTTGACCGTACTTTTTCAAAAATCTCCAAAATATACTAACACATCAAATAATTCACCGATATTTAAACACACCAACCTGGCGCCCACGAATTGCACGGAACAGCTTACCTAGTTTTGTATACATAAGGTAATAAATTGGGACACTCTCAACTCTTGCATTTAATCACTTCTCTTTCTAATTTAATTTTTCAAAAAAAATTAACACCTAATGCATCTCTTATTTTGTGTTCGTTAGGCACCCATTACGCAAACCCATATGATTTGGGTTTGTATAAGAGAAACATAGGGAAAGGAGAGTTATGTGTAGGAAGAATAAATAATTGTACAATGTCTTAATATCTATACAATACATTCCCATCCCTCTTGCCCCCTTTTGGTCGTCCACTTATCATTTTTTTCTGATTACCTTAAAACATTTTTTATTGGGGGTAATTAGTTAAAAATATGTTTCAATTTGATCCCTTAACTTGAAGACAAAGTTTTAATATGGTCATCCAAACTAACAATCAACAGTTGAATTCATTTCTAAGTATTATTTGGACTACATTCTTGTTTCGCATAACATACAATAACTTATGCACATAACATTGTACCAATTTTTTTTTTTTGGAACAATAACATAAGATTCTACCAAGCATTTTGGATACAATCATTGGCTTAGACATTTTTATTATGTGGAGGTCAGAATGCAAGTACAAAATAAAGGAAGTCAGTAGATAAAAAACTCCAAGGATATCTTATGTGTGCAATTAAAAGTGATATAGGTATTGGAAAGATATTTTGTAAAGGAAGTATTTACATAAACTAAAATTGCTAGTTTACACTAATCTAAATGGATTGTGATAAAAAAGACAAGGGTCTGCTTAATGAGTGCCCAAATGAAAATCGTCAAGATGTATTTCAAGTGTTAAATTTTAAAAAGTAAAGTTAATTAGGAAAAAGTGTATAAATGTAAAGGAGAATAGGTATTTTAGTTAGAAAAAGTATATAAATACAAAGGAGAATAATAATTATTACTGTATGTATTTACATAATTTATTAGATGTAATTTAAGGTGGCGTTTGGTTCGCATGTTGAAATCAGATTCGGATTCGGAATCATTCATCTTGGATTTGGAATGGAATCAATCATTACAATACATTTGTTTGGTTCAGTGCCAGAAATGTATATCATTACTATAGTTGATGATTGGTTCATTGGCTCTTTGTAAATGGGATATAAGAAATTTTCACTAATTAAATATATTAGTATAAATGTATTAGTAAATTTAGTATAACTAATTAATAATTTCTATTAATAAACATGTATAATTATTAGTATAATAGATAATATCACTTATATTACATAGATTAATATACATTATATAACACATATAACTAATAATATTATTATTATAAGTTTGTAACTAATTAAATTAAATATTATGTATATAATTAAATATAAATAAAAAAATATTATAATATAATTATATAATATATACAAATAATTTATATAAATATAATATATATTACATATTAAATATAGTTTTTATTATATTTAAAATAATAATTATTATTATAATTATATAATTTATTAATATTATATACATGTATATATTATAATTATATGCACATATAATATACATTTATAAATATACATTTATATTATAAATATATTATTATATAATATTAATAAATTTATAATATATAAATATAAATAATAATATATTTAATTAAATAATTATAATACATAATTATATAATATAATAATATCATTACTATAAGTTTGTAACTAATTAAATTAAATATTATATATAAAATTAATTATAATTATATAATATATAAATATTGATTATACTAATATTTTATATAAATATAATGCATATTACATATTAAATATAGTTATTATTATATATTATTATATTTAAAATAATAAATATAATTATAATTATATAATTAATTAATATTATATACATGTATATATTATAATTATATGCACATATAATATACATTTATAAATATACGTATATATTATAAATATACTATTATACAACATTAATAAATTTATAATATATATTATATAATTACAATTATATTTAACTAAATAATTATAATATATATTTATATAATATACTAATATTATAATTATAATATATTAAATATATGTATATATTGTACTTAAATATATAATATATAATATATAATATATAAATATTAGTTATACTAAATATTATGTAATTATAAGATTTGGGAATCACAGTTGGGTTTTGGACAAAACTCACCAACTTACCAAGGAATGGTGGAATGTTAAATTTTTAGAAATCACTCCAAAATTTCAATTCCGATAGTAGTGAACCAAACATGAATCATGGGGTTTATTCCAATTCTCTATTCCGAAACCCTTTTATCAAACGCCACATAAGTGTGTTAACGAGAACCCATTAGACACCCGTTAAAAAAACATAAAAAAAACAACTAGGTTCTCAATAAATCAATACTCATCTACCATTTCCTAAGTAAAGAGGCTCATTTGTGTATGTTCAAGTCAAACCATATTTTTCCAAGGAATGGTTGTGTACCCTATAAATTTATAGCTAAATATTGAAATAATTTTTTCTTAAGATATAGAAAAAGATTATAAGCATCAACTCGATCTTGTATTTAAAATTAATCACAATGCTAGGGGACTAAATCCAACTACCTTGTTGAACATAGATCAGGTGGGATTAGGTTATAAGTCCAGGACCATCTTATCAAGTAGTGTGTTTTTTTTCGTCTTTATTTTTTATTATAGTTTCTAGAGGGAAAATTTTTTGAGTCAATTTCTATCCAATGGTCCCGCACATAATATTTTCTTACGAAATATGTAAAATTCAATGGAACAAAATGTTTTAGTATTAGAACTTTGAAAGAAGACTTTCTTCACGAATATTTATATCTAGGTTTGTCAAATAAGTGCCCACTCAAAATGAGCTTCAAGTGATAGTTATTTGTACAATTGAGTAAGTGTCTACATATAGGAAGGGCAATAAATAAAAGTCTATATACCCATATGGGAAATTATGTGTAATTTGTATCTATTATCGAATGCTCAACAAACAACTCTTAAGCAAAAAAAACTCTTATACATAAGTGTTGAGAACTCGATTTGCATTTCTTGGCAAGTATAAAGAGCTTTTTCTAACAGGTGCCCAATTAACACTTGTTCTCAATCATACCTAACTTATCATATGAATGTACACATTAATAATTACTATTTTTACTATAACGAGTTTACTCGTAAACAATAGAAAGAAAGTCGTTTCGATTGTAGATTGGTGGATATTTATAGTTTTATACATAGGCACAAAATCACGAATGGGTAGATTTTGTTATTTTCTTCTTGACTATATTAAATTATAGAAATGGTAATAAATAAGTTTCTAAATCTTTCAATCTTGCCAAACTAAGAAAAGGAAATGAGTAGCCTCTTTGGCTATTGCCAGATAGGAAAAGGCAAGTACTTTATTTCTTTGTGGATTAATCTTTCTTACACTAACAGTGCACTGTCAGTATTAAATGAATGATAACTATGAAAAATTTGAATTTGAAATTCAAGTTTTGCACATGTGTTATGGATCCAACAGTGATAGTGTATGCACTGTCAGTGTATATAAGATTTACTCCTTCTTTATTTTAAATTAGTTGTGAACTTGTGCAAGTGTGAATAATTAAAGTTTAAAAAAAAGTGTTCTTATATATTCAATATATTCTAAGTGTTTAACTATCATACCCATCTTTGAAAACTTCTAGACATACTCTTACTAAAGTGTTGTGTAATAACCTTGATCATATACTACAATGCATGCCAAAAAAAAAGGGAAAGATACTTTTGTGATAATTAAAATGTTCACAATGACCATAAACCTAGAACTACATCTTCCTACTCAATTAATTAAAACAGATGCAATAATTCATTTGCTCATGAATAAATATTCAATTCCTAACAATACTAATAAATCTACTAGTGTAGCAATTAAACTACACTAAATAAAGTTAATCCATATTGATAAAAAAAAATATATGCCAATTAGATAAAAATTTTTAGAAAAGAGAGAAATCATAAGAAAAAATAATTCAATTTTATTTAGAAAGATAAACGTTGTTAAAAGAGAGAGCAATTATAAGAATAGTTAATTAGAGGAGAGTTGTATACTAATGTGGGTAAAACCTAGGAGAGAATATGGGTAATTACATTTTTGAAAAATCGTTCAAAACGTCCATCATATTTCATCAAACAAATTTTTTCTTTCTTCATTTTTAAAATATTAACTTTACATCTCTTATAAATTCAAATTAATAAACTTTGATCGCAATCTAAGTTTCTAACTACTTTATAAATTGACTTATGATTTAGAATTAGCTGCAGTTGTGTTTGCACTAAAATTATGGAGGCATTGTTTGTATGGAGAGCAATGCTAGGTGTTCAATGATCACAAGAGTTTGAAATATTTATTTACTCAGAAAGAGTTAAATATGAGGCAATAGAGGTGGCTAGAATTAATAAAAAAAAGTATGATTTGACCATTAACTATTATCCTGGAAAGGCAAATCGAGTAGCTGATGCCCTTAGTAGAAAAACAATTACCGCTAGTAAACTTGATTTGAAAAAGCAAATAGCATATCTAAACTTAGATATGGTATATTCTACTGATGAAGTTTTAGTTGCATTGGTGTTAGTTCCAACTTTGGTTGATAGAATTAAAGATACACAAAGGTTAGATCCTAAACTTGAGAAGGTAAATGAGAAGCTTAAGGTTGGACCATCCAAGAAATTTCAAATGGAAGCTGAAGGTAGCCTATGGATGAAGGGAAGGTTATGTGTACCTAAGAATGAAGAAATAAAAAGGAAAATTTTAAAAGAGACCTACAGTACAAAATTTTCTATATACCCAGGAGGAACTAAAATGCATTGAGATCTGAAACTGATGTATTGGTGGAATGGGATGAAACGGAAATTGCTAAACATGTTGCAAGATGCTTAGTATGCCAGTAGGCTAAAATTGAACATCAAAGACTAGCTAGATTACTACAACCATTAGAGATCCCACAATGGAAATGGAAGCATATCACAATGGATTTTGTGGTAGAATTACCAAGGACCAAAAAAGGCCATGATATCATTTGGGTCATTGTGGACCGTTTGAACAGAAGTGCGCATTTCCTATCCATCGCAAATGGAATTTCCATGGAAAAGTTGGTGAAGATGTACATTTCAGACATAATATGCTTACATGGAGTACCGGTAAATATTGTGTCTGATAGAGACCCTAAGTTTACATCAAGATTTTGGTCCACATATCAAAGAATGATGAGAACAGGTCTTCGATTGAGTATTGTTTTCATCCACAAACAGATGAGCAATCTGAGTGAACATGTCAGACTTTGGAGGACATGCTTTGAGCATATGCGCTCGAATTTAAAGTAAGTTGGGATAGAATGGTTAAACTGATGGAATTCTCCTACAATAATAACTACCATAGTGGAATTGGAATGGCCTCATTTGAAGTATTATATGAAAGAAAATGCCGATCCCTATTATATTGGGATGAGATTGGAGAAAAAATAATTTCTGGGCTAGATTTGGTTGAGAAGAGTTTAGAGAAGATTGAGAAGATTAGAATCATCAAGGACAAATTAGAGGCGGCTCAGGATTGTAATAAAAGTTGGGCAGACAGTAAAAAGAGACCATTAGAATTTATATATTTGAAAATTTTCCCTTCGAAAGGTATTATGAGGTTTGGAAAGAGTGGAAAGTTAAGCCTAGATATATAGGCTTTTTGAGATACTTGAAAGAGTAGGAAATTTGGTGTATCATTTAGCACTGCCACCTGCTCTATCCAAAGTCCATAATATTTTTCACTTGTCCCCAATTGAGAAAGTATGACTCTGATCCAAGTCACATACTGGAGGCTCAACCACTTGAGGTGAGAGAAAACACATCCTACAAAGAGCATCCAGTGAAGATTGTTGATCGAAAGGATCAGGTGCTTAAGTGAAGGACGATTCCGTACGTCAAAGTCCAATAGACAAACCATATGGAGAGAGAAGCAGCATGGGAGTTGGAAGAAGAAATAAGAACAAAGTATTGGCAATTGTTTACACAAGGTATGTCAATTTTGAGGATGAAACCTATTTTAAAGGGAGTAGAATGTAATATCCCTAAAATCTCGCCCTTACCATAGAACATAGGCAAATCTTTCCCTATAAAAAAAATCACTTCCTAAAAATCATTATTTAGACAAAGGAATCTAGTCATACTACTAAACACTACTAATAAGATTCAATGAATGTAGTCAGTTTTTTTTCTTTAATTTTCATGGTAAGATTTCCAATTACATTTAGTATCATTAATATGTAATTGCCAACCAACCATTAATCAAACCTATTTCCATTACTAATTAGGATATTTCGTATAGTAAGATTCAAAATACAATTAATAGCATTTATGTCTGATTACTAATCAAATCTCAATCAATTAGAAAATATTATCAACTAATAATTAGGACGTTAACTTTTTTAATTGAGTCTTGACATACTACTAATCTTAGGCTTGTATAAACCCTTTACACAAAACTAAATCATCTTTTCCTTTCTCTAACAAACTGACAAACACAAAGGTGAGTTTGAGAGAGAGGGTGAGCAAGCTTTTGGAAGATGAAAAGAGGGAGGAGAAGGAACTTCGAAGTCAGATAACAACTCGTGACTGCAACACAAGTAAGACTAAGATTTTATTCTTGTCAAATCGAACTTTAAGATTTATCATACGTACCTTAGTTTATGAAATTTATTATAATTAACTGGATCTCAGAACTTTGGAAATTATTGATTAAATTCTAGTAGAATCTGTCGAGTAACTCTTAAAGGTGTGTTATAATTAATCCATTTGAATGTGCTTTGACTTAATCTAACAATAGTACTTACTCTTTAAGAGATCATGTTGGCCGAAAAACCATTAAGAATGCAACCCATGTATGTAGTCAGATCCTATGCATATTAGTTTCCTTGTTATCATGCACATGTCATTACTTGGATTTGGAATCATTATCGGTTATGTTTACCAGTAAAGTATAGTAGCTTCAATGCCTTACAAAAGTCTCTTTTGTTTAGACTATTGTCCATAAAGCAATAGAATTAGTTTATGATTCAAATCTGGTTCTTCGTCTTAGTGTTTTAGACTATTATAAGTTATGCAAATCTAGCACAATTAGTAGTCCCTGACCAACACCTTGTAAATTATTTTAGCTGCGTCACATCTAGAATATTTAATTATAAGACTGAATTTTTAGCCTTGAATGCTCTAACGTTACTTCTGTTATTACAACAACTCCAAGTTTATCTTATAACCATTACTAATTATCCGTAACTAAATGACAATGATAGTATCTTAGGAAAAGGTGAACCTTAATGTAAGGCCTGGTGCAACCCAATGAGTACAAACAATTTCACAATGATGCACAAAGATATATCAAATTTAAGCACAATAAAGAAAACTTAATTAAAGAGAAAAGATAAGAAATGCAAACCAAATATCAATCCAATAGCCTCTTCAATTGATGGCGATGCTAACCAAGATGTACAAGTGAAGGTTCACTCCTTCCTCACCCCAAACACTCTTTGGTTGAGCCAAGGAGTTTTACAACAATTCTAGTTAACCCTCAACAACCTACACTTGAAAGATCACTCACCCAATTAAGAACTATTTTATACAAATGAGGCAACCTTCACCAAGGTTTTACCACTCCAAGTGATAGGTTCACCTTCACCAAGGTTTTCACTTGAGCAACCTCACAACCCAACTTTCCCAACCCCTTATACAACCAACAAAGAATCTTTCTACTCAAAAATCTCACTTGTAAGCTTGTATTTTGTGTTGGCAAAAGTCTCTAGTCTTCTTGTGCTTTGGGGTTTTTATAGAAGGTGAGAAATGGCTCCAAAAGACTCTCCAACGGTCAAATATTAATTGCTGTCAAAACTAGCCGTTGGCCTGTCGGACGTCCGACAGGTGCCTGTCGGACGTCCGAACCACCTGTCGGACGTCCGAACCCTGCGTCCGAACGTAGGCAGAGAGTCATCAAATCTTTGCGAAATTTCTCGGACGTCCGATGCGATCGATGTGCGTCCGAGGCGTGCGTCCGATCCTTCCGGACGTCCGATGCTTCCTCACGAGCGTCCGACAGAGTTTCCTTCTTGATGTTCTTCATCCTTTCGGACGTCCGATAGCGTCCGACATGAGTGCCCTGTTTTTGCTTCTTCTTTTATGCCACAAGAATCTGTTCTAACAAATTACTCACATAAAAACATTAGCCCAAATCTACATTTTGGTTTGTTAATCATCAAAACCAAGGATTGATCGACCAAGGTCAACAATCTCCCCCTTTTTGATGATGACAAACAAAATGAAGATTTCTTTTATCAAATAAGTTCAAATAAAGCTCCCCCTTAGAAAGTGCCAACATACAAAGAAATTTCAATAAATCCTACTCCCCCTTTTGGCATCAATCAAAAACAAACTCCCCCTTTATTTTTCAAATCAAGACCATATTGAATATCAAAATTTTCAATTGTACTTACAACCATATAGCACTTCTTGGATCAAATCATCATGATGTGCCTAAATATGAGAAATTTCATTTGGTACCATTTCTTTATAGGGTCCTTGGGAGTTAATACGACATGATCTAGCAATCCACATGGATTTCATGCCTTTTCTCATATTTTTTTTTACATAGCAATCATTTTGCATATGTCCAAATTTGCAACAAAAGTGACACATGATAGAAGTATTTTGCACATAAGTGGATTTAATGCAACTAATTTTCTTACTTCTTATCATAACAAACTTATTTGTGCCTTGAAAAGATTTGCTTTCTTTTGTTTGAGAAAACTTTTGTTTTTCATTTTGGAGAAACTCGTTCAAGTCATTAATTCTTTTCTTTAACAAATTTTGTTCCTCCAACATTTTTTCATAAAACTTTGTTGTCTCTTCCAACTTCCTTTTCAAAACATTTTTTTGATTTTTTAAATCATCATTTTCCATTCTCAAACATTTGTTTTCTTGAAAAAGTTTGGAGTTTTCTTCCAACAAATCATTTATTTTTGTTTTCAAATCTTTATTTTTAGCATAAGATTTTCTCAAACTTTTATGCATTTTAATCATAAGAATTTTCACATCATCATCTTCATTATCTTCATCACAAGAAGAGTGATAAGAACTTACCTCATCTTCTCCAACGGCCATTAGTGCTATTTGGGCCAACTCTTCTTTTTCTCTTTTTGAATTGCATTCATCCCATGTAACTTTGCAATCTCCTCTTGAACATCTCTTGTTGAAGATCTTCTTGAAACTTTTGATGTGAGGAGTTATATCATTGTCCACTTCCATGATTTCATTACCCATGAAGGATGGGTTATCCCCCACTTGAGATGCTTTAAAAGCTATGCCTCTCATATACATTCTTGCATTTTCTTCCTCTTGCACTTTGAGTTTCAGTTTTAATTCATAAGAGGTTAGGGAATTCACAAGAGATTCAATGGACATAGAATTTAAATCCTTTGCCTCTTCTATAGCATTTATTTTGTTTTCCCATTCTTTTGGCAAGGCATTCAAAATCTTTCTATTTTTCTCACCCAAAGAATATTCTTTTCCAAGCAATTTAAGATCTTCAATAATGTCACAAAATCTACTACACATCTTATCAACATTTTCAAGAGGATGCATTTTGAAAAATTCATATTGAGAAACAAGCAAAGATTTCTTTTGTTCTTTAAACTCTTGGTTACCTTCATGAAATACACACAATTTATCCCAAATATCTTTAGCAGATTTACAACCTTTAATCCTACTAGATTCATTTACATCTAATGCATTGTACAATATACACATGGCCTTGGCATTCAAAGAAAGGTATCTCTTGTCTTTTTCATTCAATTCTTGTCTAGTCTTTAATCTACTCAAATTGGTGGTGGAGTCAACTATTCTAGCTTCATAAGGACCATCTTCTACCACATACCATAATTCAATATAAACGGATTGTAAGAAAATCATCATTCTTTGTTTCCACATGCTAAAATGAGAACCATTAAACATAGGTGGTCTATCAATAGATTGCCCTTCTAAAAAAGAAACTTTTATGGTTGCCATGATCTTTACTCTAAGCGGTTAAGCTTGATCAAAAGAGACCAAGCTCTGATACCAATTGTAAGGCCTGGTGCAACCCAATGAGTACAAACAATTTCACAATGATGCACAAAGATATATCAAATTTAAGCACAATAAAGAAAACTTAATTAAAAAGAAAAGATAAGAAATGCAAACCAAATATCAATCCAATAGCCTCTTCAATTGATGGCGATGCTAACCAAGATGTACAAGTGAAGGTTCACTCCTTCCTCACCCCAAACACTCTTTGGTTGAGCCAAGGAGTTTTACAACAATTCTAGTTAACCCTCAACAACCTACACTTGAAAGATCACTCACCCAATTAAGAACTATTTTATACAAATGAGGCAACCTTCACCAAGGTTTTACCACTCCAAGTGATAGGTTCACCTTCACCAAGGTTTTCACTTGAGCAACCTCACAACCCAACTTTCCCAACCCCTTATACAACCAACAAAGAATCTTTCTACTCAAAAATCTCACTTGTAAGCTTGTATTTTGTGTTGGCAAAAGTCTCTAGTCTTCTTGTGCTTTGGGGTTTTTATAGAAGGTGAGAAATGGCTCCAAAAGACTCTCCAACGGTCAAATATTAATTGCTGTCAAAACTAGCCGTTGGCCTGTCGGACGTCCGACAGGTGCCTGTCGGACGTCCGAACCACCTGTCGGACGTCCGAACCCTGCGTCCGAACGTAGGCAGAGAGTCATCAAATCTTTGCGAAATTTCTCGGACGTCCGATGCGATCGATGTGCGTCCGAGGCGTGCGTCCGATCCTTCCGGACGTCCGATGCTTCCTCACGAGCGTCCGACAGAGTTTCCTTCTTGATGTTCTTCATCCTTTCGGACGTCCGATAGCGTCCGACATGAGTGCCCTGTTTTTGCTTCTTCTTTTATGCCACAAGAATCTGTTCTAACAAATTACTCACATAAAAACATTAGCCCAAATCTACATTTTGGTTTGTTAATCATCAAAACCAAGGATTGATCGACCAAGGTCAACACTTAATGCTTGAAAAACATAAACTTCCACCTCAAAAGAGAAGACTAATAAAATGATAGCACCAACTTACTATGAGTTTTCATTAACAACATTAACAGTGATAAGTACTTAACAGCCTAAGTGTTATTATTATGCGTTTCTTGCAACTTCCTCATTTGGTGTTAAGGATAAATTATAAACCTTTTTAATGTACTAAAGTTATTGCTAGGGTATAGCCACAACTGCAATTGTTTCAGGGTCATTGACGTTTTAAGAACTTTTCCAAAAATAGATGACTTCTAAAGTTATGGACTTTTCTAAGTTAATTCATGACCTTTCTAAAATAAAGACTTAGCTAAATTAACTAAAATTTCCTTAATGATTGATTTTTACAAGAATATTTACCTAAACAAGGATTCCTTCCAAAGTTAGTAGACTTCCCAAGAATAGTAACTTTCTAAAAATAGGAAACTTAATTAAAAAGGGAATATTAAATATAGAAACTTTACTCATATGGAAATGTTGAGTATCTTAAGGTTAAACATCTCTAGAGGATGCATTAAAGAAATAAGTGATAAACAATTGATGTGCGTAAAGTAATAGATTTACATGTCATTTCTCTAGGGTTAGAAGGCAAGGATCAGGAACCCTAGTAGGACTTTCTTCCAAATTGATCAAGGTGAGTGGGATTTACCCCTTGTATTTTCTAAAATTGTTTTGGCAATGTTTAATAAAGTGTTTACTTTCTTTATATGAAAATGGACCCTGTATAGCTAAATTCATTGAACCTATATGCTTCTTGTTATGAAATCTATATGTATATGAGACGTTCATGCTTGTATAATATTATGTGATATTACTTGATTAAATGTGAATTTTAATGTGACGGCTTTGATGGTCACTACATAATCGGTAGGGGCTATAGTCCTACCAATGTCAATGTAAAGTAAAGTAAAGTACAATGTTGGTCAAAGAGTACTCCGGAGGTCCCTTTGACTACCCATTCTAGTGGAGTCAATCACTAGACTGAGTTCTTAGTGTCGATGAAGGCATGTAACTATTAAGAGCTGTTCATTACTTAATAAATGTTTATATACGATACTAATGCTTAAGAAAGGTTTACTCTTCATGAAATTGTGTATTTACGTGTATAACTTTTGGAAACGTATAACTGTATATAAATGTAACATATTAGTCCAACAAGGGTGGTATGTTTTATTCAATGAGCAAGTTGATGCTCATCCCAATATTTTAACATTTTATGCAAATGGTGAATATGTATACGAGTTTGTTGAGGCTGATGGTGACTGGGATTGCTAGAGTAGGATTGCTAATGGAATAATCAAATAGTGATTGAATAAATGTTATATTTAGATCCATTATGTTAATAATAAGCATATACGGCTTGATAGAATGATTACTCAATCATTTCATTTTTATTTCTGTATTAATAGAAATAAGTTCTGCATTGGATTTTCCATTGCTTCCGCAAATAAGATGTAATAATTATTGATGACTTGTATCTTGGAGAATTATATTCTTTGAGGTATGGAGACTATTGCATTTCGAGCAAGGTGCGGGCTCAGGGTGTGACAATATGTGTTTGCCTATGTATTTTTATATACAATAAAATGTTGTTTTGGTAGATTGTTAAGTTAGGGTCTGTTTAATAACATTAAAAAGTGCTGAAACTGAACCTTTTCAGACATTCAGATATTTTGAGTGTTTGATAAATGAAAATCTATCTACTGAACTTGTTAAGCAGTGCTGAATTTGTGTGTATTTTTTTCAGCACAAGAATCCTAACTGAATGCTTAATTCTGATAAGAATCAATAGAATTATTTTAACTATCTTATCTTATCTACCAAATCTATCCTTGTTTGTTAATTATGTTCAAAATTCTTATCTAATTAAACAACCCGATATTCTCTATCTAATGATTTTCAGTTTCTCTTTTCTCCCTTTTTAATGACTTTCACATCTTCTCCGTACTTCTTATATAATATATTTCATCTTTTATATTAATTTGATTTAAAAATATATATTGTCATTTTCTGTTATTCTTGGTTTTGATGATCACAAAAGTTCTTTGAAATGTTTATACAGACCAAGAAAGTGAACACTTTGATCAGGCCTGATGGAACAAAGAAAACATATGTTCGATTGACTCCAGATTACGTTGCTTTGGATGTGGCAAACAAGATTGGAATAATATAAACGAATTTAGTCATTGTTTTGTACCGATCAAAGATACTATCTTTTAAGTATGACAATTTTGTTATTCTAACCTTCTTCAAGTATAAGTGTTTCTGTCTACCAAAGAATCAGGTACGAATATGTCATGAGGTGCAAATCAACCAAAAGGAGAAGCAAAAACAGGTCACTCATGTCGGACGTCCGAAAGAATAAAGAACATCAAGAAGGAAGCTCTGTCGGACGCTCGTAAGGAAGCATCGGACGTCCGGAAGGATCGGACGCTTGCCTCGGACGCACATCAACCGCATCGGACGTCCGAAAAATTCCAAGATGACTTGCCAACTCTCTGACCACGATCGGACGCTGTTCTGTCGGACGATAAAAACTCTTCAGACGTCCGAACTTCAACTTGGCTGTTTTCGGACGATTGGTTCGGACGATGATTTGATCGTCGGACGTCCGACAGCCCCAACGGCTAGTTGACTCTTCAGCTGCCTTCTATCCGTTGGAAGCATTGATGAATCCCATTTCTGGTTCCCTTTAAAAACAAACTATTCTGAACCAAGAAGAGACTTTTGCACACTTTGTTTACAAGATCTCAAGAGATATTTTAGCTAGAAAATAGTCTCCAAAGCAAGATTTGTTTTAAAGTGGTGTGAATTTCTTGTGAGCATTTCTTTTGTGGTTGAAAGGATCTTTAGTGTAGCTTTGTTGATGGTTTTCTGAGTGATTGTAAAACTTCTTAGCTTGACTAAGTGAGTCTTAAGGCAAGGAGGAAGTGCTCCCTCCATTGTACATCTAGTTGATCTTCTTTCATCAAAGAGAAGTTGCTCTTCCTAGTATTTGGTCTTCAAGTTTGAGGATAGCTTGGTAGACAATCGGTTTAATTCCCTATCTTATTTTTTTGTTTAATAAAATTCTCATTACTTATCTATACTTTTTTTTTTGATCAATATTGCTCTTGTCTTCTAATCTACTTGGTTGATCATTACTAGAAAAGAAGGTAAATTTTTATTAAAGCAAAAGTGCATAAATTTGGTTAACATTTTAATCAACCCAATTCACCCCCCTCTTAGGTTGTCTTTGGGAATTACAATTGGTATCAGAGTTTGGTCTCCTTGAGATTAAACTCTAACGGTTTGGAGTAAAGATGACAACCAGTCATGCTATGTTTGTTGAGGGGCAATCTGTTACTAGGCCTCCCATGTTTAGTGGCTCTAATTATGTTCGCTGGAAAGAAAGGATGATTATCTTTTTGCAATCTATTGATATTGAGCTATGGTTTATTGTGAGTGAAGGACCGCATGAAGTTAACTTTCTTGATGCAGATACAGGTTTGCTTCGGCAAAAAACGAGAGCTGAAATGAATGCTCAAGATAGGACTAACCTCACATTGAATGCCAAGGCCATGAATATTCTTTACAGTGCCTTAGATTCAAATGAATCAATAAGAGTAAAAGGCTGTAAATCGGCCAAAGAAATGTGGGATAAGCTAAGAGAAATCCATGAGGGTGGTGACAATGTGAAAGAACAGAAAAAGGCTATCTTGGTCACAAAGTATGAATCATTTAAAATTGAACCTCTTGAGGATATTGACAAAATGTATTGCAGGTTCAACGACTTGATCAAAGATCTCGAGGTGTTGGGAAAAGAGTACACCTTGGGAGAGAAGAACAGGAAAATTCTCAATGCCTTGGGCAAAGAATGGGAAAATAAAGTGACAGCAATAGAGGAGACTAAGGATTTAAATTCTGTGCCTATTGAATCTCTCATTAACTCACTAATCTCTTATGAGTTGAAACTGAAATTTAAAGTGCAGGAGGAAGAGGATGCTAGAGCAAAGAGAAACATTGCTCTAAAGACTACTCAATGTGAAGATGATCCAACTCACTTGGATGATGAAGACTCGGATGGTGATGATAATGATCTTGCACTCATCACAAAAGGTTTCAAGAGAATCCTGAATAAAAGGAAGTTTAGAAAGGAAGGACCTAGCAATCAATTTCAAAATTATTCATCAAATGCAAGGAACAAAGGAAAACAAGAATTCAGCAAGAAGCAAGTGGACAAATGCTATGAATGTGGACAATCTGGACACTATGCTAACGAATGCCCCATGAAGAAGATGAAAGATGGAAAAGCTGATCGAAATCCAAGATTCAACAACTTTCAGATTACTTGGAATGAATGCAACTCCGAAGGGGAAGTTGAAGAAGAAGAAGAATCAGCTCAAATGGCCTTCATGGCTATTGGAAATAATGAGGTAACTTCCACACACTCTCAATCTGAAAGTGATGATGATGAAGATGATGATCTTGAATCCTTTGTTGAAAAACTGCATAATGCCTTGAATGAATCTCATGATAAAAACAAGCTGTTAAAACAGAAAATTGCTTTTCTTATTCAAGAAAATACAAGTCTTTTTCAACAAAACAAACAACTAAAGACTGACAATGAATGTCTTGTAAGAGCCGGATGTGATATTCAAAATGAGCTTGTTAGAAAGACAAATATTTGTGAAATGCTGAAGGAAAGACATTGTGATTTGAAGAAAAGAATGGACAAATTGGATGAAACTTTGAAAGCAAGAAAGCAGGATTTTTTCAAAAAGAACATGTCATCTACTTATCTTACTGCTTGTCAAAGAACATTTGCACACAACAAAATTACACATGGCTTCACAACATATAGAAGAGGTGGATTGAGATATGTCAAACCAGTACATGTTAAGGACTCTTCCATTACGTGTAGTTTTTGTTGTCAAAAAAGGCATTTGAATGGAGATTGTTATGTGAAAAGAAATCTGAACAAAGGGATGAAATGCATGTGGTTAGTTAGATACAATGCTAACTATTATGGATCCAAAAATTAAAAAGGGTACCAAACACTTTATCTTTTCAGGAAAAAGGATCAAACAAGTCCAAATGGTTTATTGCTAGCGGATGCTCAAGACACATGACCGGTGATCGCTCTTTGTTCATAAATCTGAAATCAAAATCAAGTGGAAAGGTGACGTTTGGTGATGATGTGAAAGTTAAGACAATTGGAATAGGTGATGTTGGTAAGGATGGTGAAACTTTTGTTCATAATGTGCTCTTAGTTGATAACTTAGGTTATAACTTGCTTAGTGTTAGTCAATTTTGTGATAAAGACTTGTATGTGTTGTTTAAAAAACATGAATGCATTGTGCTTGATTCCAAATATAATGTTGTGTTCAGAGGAAAGAGATTTAACGACATATATATTGTGGTTCTTGATAAAATTGATTCTACTAGCCTAAAATGTCTTAAAGCTTCAAATGAAGATCCTTGGTTGTGGCATAGAAGACTTTGTCATTTTAACATGGATTTACTAAAGAAAATTTCGAAAAAGGAGTTGGTTAGAGGCTTGCCAAAAATCAGTTTTGAAAAGGACAAAATATGTTATGCATGTCAATTTGGGAAGCAAACAAAAATTTCCTTTAAACCAAAGATGTGTGTATCTATTTCTAAACCTTTAGAACTCTTGCATCTTGATTTATTTGGTCCCACTCAAATTATTAGCTTGGGAGGTAAAAGATATTGTTTTGTAATTGTTGATGATTATTCTAAATACACTTGGGTGATATTTCTTGCTCACAAAGATGATGCCTTCAAGAATTTTACTTCATTGTTTGCTAAAGTGCAAAATCTGCTTGGGTTAAAAATTGTTAGGATTAGAAGTGATAATGGGACGGAATTCAAGTTTTGTGATTTTCCAAAATTTTGTGATCATAATGGTATAACACATGAGTTTTCTATTGCAAGGACTCCACAGCAAAATGGTGTTGTAGAAAGAAAAAACAGGACTCTCCAAGAGGCTGCTAGAACTATGTTGAATGAATGTAGGTTGCCAAAATATCTTTGGGCTGAAGCGATAAACACCGCATGTTATGTGATGAATAGAATCCTCTTGAGACCTATTTTGAAGAAAACACCTTATGAACTGATTTTTGATAAAAAACCTACAGTTGGTTATTTCAAAGTATTTGGTTGTAAATGCTTTATTTTGAATTTAAAGGAACATCTTGGTAAGTTTGATAAAAAATCTGATGAAAGAATATTTTTGGGGTATTGTGAGAATAAAAGAGGATATAGAGTTTTTAATAGAAGAACTCTTGTGATAGAAGAAACTATACACATAACATTTGATGAAACTAATGATGATAATTCCAAAAGTTCGTGTGAGGATGATGATGAAGGTGTTCGAGAAGGAATGGAAAAGCTAACAATTGGAAATGAAGGAAGCTCTAAACCAGCAGCAACGGAAATGGAGAATGAAGTTCATAATGATCAAGAAGAGGAAGATGAAGACAAAAATGATGATCCACTCAAAAATCTTCCCAAGACTTGGAAATTCAGCCAAAATCATCCAAAAGAGCTTATAATTGGTGATCCTTCCGAGAAGGTAAACACTCGTTCCTCATCTAGAAAATTGATAGACAATTTTGCTTTAGTTTCCCTTTTTGAACCTAAAAATATCAATGATGCTTTAAAGGATGAAAACTGGATTTTGACAATGCAAGAGGAACTTAATCAATTTGAGAGAAATAAGGTTTGGACACTTGTTGATCGACCTCAAAATCAACCTATCATTGGCACAAAGTGGATTTTTAGAAATAAGTTAGATGATAAAGGTGTTGTTGTAAGAAATAAAGTCAGATTAGTTGCTAAAGGTTATGCACAAGAAGAAGAAATTGATTATGATGAAACATTTGCTCCCGTAACTACATTAGAATCTATTAGAATGTTTCTTGTTTTTGCTTGCTTTAAAGGCTTCAAATTGTTTCAAATGGATGTTAAAAGTGCTTTTTTAAATGGTTTTATTGATCAAGAAATTTATGTGGATCAACCCCCCGGTTTTGAAAATATGAAATTTCCAAGTCATGTGTTTAAACTATCTAAAGCTTTATATGGTTTCAAACAGGCTCCAAGAGCTTGGTATGAAAGACTAAGTGGGTTCTTGATTGAAAATGGTTTCAAAAGAGATATTGTGGACACCACACTTTTTATTAAGCAAGTATTGAATGACTTTCTTATTGTGCAAATATATGTTGATGATATTATTTTTGGTGCTACTAATGAGTATCTATGCGAGGATTTTTCCACCACTATGCAAAGTGAATTTGAAATGAGTATGATGGCAGAATTAAATTTCTTCCTTGGACTTCAAATACATCAAGCTCTTGAGGGAATTTTTATAAATCAAGCAAAATATACCACGGAATTGCTGAAAAGGTTTGGCATGGAGGACTCAAAGCAAGTTGGAACTCCAATGTGCACTTCTACAAAGCTTGACAAAGATGAAAAAGGTAATCATGTGGATGAAAAGCATTATAGAGGTATGATCGGAAACCTACTCTACTTAACCGCAAGTAGACCTGATATTATGTTTGCTGGTTGCTTGTGTGCTAGATTTCAATTTTGTCCAAAAGAATCACATTTGAATGTTGTAAAAAGGATTTTTAGGTATTTGAAGGGTACATTAGACTATGGTCTTTGATATGCTAGATCTAGTGTGTTTGCACTATATGGTTATTCGGATGCTGATTTTGGAGGCTGTCGTGTGGATAGAAAGAGTACTAGTGGAACTTGTCACTTTCTTGGAAATTGTTTAGTCTCTTGGTTTAGTAAAAAACAAAATGCAATCTCTTTGTCTACAACCGAAGCGGAATATATTGCCGCTAGTGCATGTTGTGCTCAACTTTTATGGATGAAGTATATCTTGAATGATTTTGGATTGTTGTATGACTGCATGCCTGTATTCTGTGATAATACTAGTGCCATAAATTTGACCAAAAATCCCATTCAGCATTCTAGGACAAAGCATATAGATATAAAGCACCATTTTATTCGTGATCTTGTTCAAAAAGGTGAAATTTGTGTAAATTATGTTTGTTCTAAAGATCAATTTACTGATATTTTTACAAAAGTTCTGCCATTGGATCAATTCATTCATCTAAGATCAAAATTAGGGATAATCGAAAAATCATCTTAAATTTTTTCATAGCCTTCGGACGTCCGAAAGAAGATGAATGGACGTCCGATGATGTTCTTCAGCCATTTTCCAGATTGCGCCTGTTCGGACGCAACTGTCGGACGCACAACTTCGTTCGGCCGTCCGACAGTGCAACGGCTCATTTTTTTTTTTTTAAAAAAAAACAACTTTCTTCCTCATTTGCTTCAGACTCTTCCTATTCTATTTCCTCTCGGACGAAAACTCTCTCCTCTCTCACTCTCAAATTCATATCTTTCTGAAGCCCTCATTGCCAAATTGACCCTACCAAAATTTTTCCTGATCAATTGCGATTCGGTTCTACTAATCATCTCACAGAATCGCCTATCATTTCGCAAATTCTCAAATTTTCCTCAAAACCCTACTTTCTCATAACCGCTCAGTCAAATCTTGTTCAAGGCATTCTCGTCCCAAAATTTCGGTGCGATTCACTTCCCTACTACTGTGTGCATCATTTGCATCCTTCATTCCACACATTTCGCACAATGGTGAATCTAAGGGGAGGAAAGGTTACTGCCGGACGCAAGCATCCACTCAGGGATGAGGATGAGGATCTTCCTACTGTCAAACGGACATCCAAACGCTCCAAAAGAGGAGCTATCAAGAGTCAAATGTCACGGCCTACACCACAACCCTCCTCTCAGCCTGAATCTGGACAGGGAACATCTTCTCAACCGCCTCCAAAATCAGCCCCACCCCCTACATTTTTTGATGATGTAGCAAGAGACAAACACTCCTTGATATCCCAAAAAGGTGTCATCCCTCAACGCACTGTAAACCCTTCTGAATTTCGTCTCATAGGTTTAGAACCCATTCTGAAGCTGTTTGCTTTTCAGAAATGGTCGCATATCATTTCTATGCCAAATGTTTACTATCCTGAAATGCTGCATCAATTTTTTGCCAATCTTAGGAAAGGCTCTGACCAAACTGAGATCTTTTCCAGGGTTAAAAGGGTAGATTTAATCTTTGACTCTGAAATTGTGAATTCCATTTTAAATACTACCATTGAACGTGGGTGCAAGGATAAAATTGTAAATTTCTTTTCCTATGAAGAGCACCCTAATGCTGATAATCATTTTGATGGGGCTAAAATGTTGACTTATTTTAAAAGAAGTTTTTCCTCTCCTGCTGAGGCCAAATTGAATGATCTTGCTCCTGTTAATCTAATTGCTTTTTCAATCATTTCAAACCTGCTTGTGCCTACTGATGGCCATAAAACTGATGCAAACAAAATGGAGTTGTATCTCTTTTATTGTTTTCGAGAAAAAATTCATATTGATTTTGGTTTTGTCATGTGCAAGTTTTTACTTCGCTATGCCACTGATTCTCGTAGAAAATTATCTTATGGAAAGTTTCTTCAAAAGATTTTTGAGTTTTACAAAGTTCCAATTTTAGGTGTTTGTCCCAAAGAAACATCTTCTTATGCCTTTACCAAAGGATATTTTGAAAGGAAAAATCTTATTTTTAAAGATAATCTGTGGGCTTATAAGGGAGCATCTTCTAGTGAACTTAGGTCTAAGGCTGCACATGATCCTTCATCTATTGCATTCACTCCCATTCATCCTAGGAAATCTGCCACTAAGGCATCTTCCTCCTCCAATGATGGAGTGATTGAGTTTCTTCGTGAACTCAAACAGTATGTTCTTCTTCTAGAACATGGCCTAATGCTCACCATGTCCTCTGAGCAACAATCAGCCTTCCTAGACAGAAAGAACCTTCTTTTTCCCCTACCTGTGGTTGAGAAAGTCTCACATGGCAAAAAGCCTCGCACCACTGATCCAAGTTCAACAATTCCAGATCCGAACTCATCAACTCCCGTGACTCCTCATGGCCCTTCCACATCAGACAAAGGCAAGGCACCAATTGAAGAATCTGCTGAAGATGATGAAGAAACTGATGAGGAAGACCTCTCCCAATATCAGCTCTCTCGAAGAACACCTGGATCCACATAGTTCACCACTTAGGACATTTACATTCTGTTTGTCTATTTTATGTGTTTGTAGTGTTCAACATTTGTAATGTTTCTCTTGTTGGTACTGTATGTTTATGTTAAGTATTTTGAATGATGACTGTGTTTGTGGATGTTTAAGTATATTGGTGTAATGAATTTGGTTTGCATTGATGAATGTGTTTGTGAATGTGTTGGATGTGATTGGTTGCCCTTTTGTGATGACAAAAAGGGGGAGAGGACTGGATTGATTGATGATTGATGATTGGTGATGTTGGATATGTTGGATTGATTGTTGGTTTAATTAAATTTGGATTGGCTGATGGTCTGGATGCTTAATTGTCATATTTTTGGATAATTGTCTAACTTGGTTGGGCAGCCAAGTGAGGGGGAGTTTTTCAAAATTTTCAAAATTTTATGATCCACTAAATAAGGGGGAGTTCTTGTCTATTGAGAAAGGGGGAGCTTATACTGCAATCATCAAATTTCATTTCAAACTTTTGTTTTGCCATCATCAAAAAGGGGGAGAATGTTATTCTTGGTTTTGATTATCACAAAAGTTCTTTGAAATGTTTATACAGACCAAGAAAGTGAACACTTTGATCAAGCCTGATGGAACAAAGAAAGCATATGTTCGATTGACTCCAGACTACGTTGCTTTGGATGTGGCAAACAAGATTGGAATAATATAAACGAATTTAGTCATTGTTTTGTACCGATCAAAGATACTGTCTTTTAAGTATGACAATTTTGTTATTCTAACCTTCTTCAAGTATAAGTGTTTCTGTCTACCAAAGAATCAGGTACGAATATGTCATGAGATGCAAATCAACCAAAAGGAGAAGCAAAAACAGGTCACTCATGTCGGACGTCCGAAAGGATAAAGAACATCAAGAAGAAAGCTCTGTCGGACGCTCGTAAGTAAACATCGGACGTCCGGAAGGATCGGATGCTTGCCTCGGACGCACATCAACCGCATCGGACGTCCGAAAAATTCCAAGATGACTTGCCAACTCTCTGACCACGATCGGACGCTGTTCTGTCGGACGATAAAAACTCTTCGGACGTCCGAACTTCAACTTGGCTGTTTTCGGACGATTGGTTCGGACGATGATTTGATCGTCGGACGTCCGACAGCCCCAACGGCTAGTTGACTTTTCAGCTACCTTCTATCCGTTGGAAACATTGATGAAACCCATTTCTGGTTCCCTTTTAAAACAAACTGTTCTGAACCAAGAAGAGACTTTTACACACTTTGTTTACAAGATTTCAAGAGATATTTTAGCTAGAAAATAGTCTCCAAAGCAAGATTTGTTTTAAAGTGGTGTGAATTTCTTGTGAGCATTTCTTTTGTGGTTGAAAGGATCTTTAGTGTAGCTTTGTTGAAGGTTTTCTGAGTGATTGTAAAACTTTTTAGTTTGACTAAGTGAGACTTAGGGCAAGGAGGAAGTGCTCCCTCCATTGTACATCTAGTTGATCTTCTTTCATCAAAGAGAAGTTGCTCTTCCTAGTGTTTGGTCTTCAAGTTTGAGGATACTTTGGTAGACAATCGGTTTGATTCCCTATCTTATTTTTTTGTTTAATAAAATTCTCATTGCTTATCTATACTTTTTTTTTTGATCAATATTGCTCTTGTCTTCTAATCTACTTGGTTGATCATTACTAGAAAAGAAGGTAAATTTTTATTAAAGAAAAAGTGCATAAATTTGGTTAAGATTTTAATCAACCCAATTCACCCCCCCTCTTAGGTTGTCTTTGGGAATTACATTTTCATATCTAACTATTTTAAGCCAATTAAATCATAGGTTCTATTTCTTTTTTGAATGAAAAGATATAAGAGCAAAATTGTTAAATTAAACTTATTAAACATTAAGTTATAAAAATTTATCAAATGGTATAAATAGGTTTAGTGTTAAAATTCAGACATTCATATATTTCTTTTCAATACTTAAAATTCAGCAAATTAATTGTTTCAGAATTCAGATTTCAGAATTCAGACTTCAGAATTCAGATTCAGTTTTATCAAACGGAACCTTAGACACATCTATGTTCTTTCAAGTTGACGCTTTCTCTTGTTGCCATATGGACAAATTTGATGTTTGTGTTTCTTGGTAGTTATTTTCTCTTTCATTTTGTTATTTATAACGATCAATTCCATTTCTTTTTTCCCTTATTTATAGTAAATTTAGTTTATTTATTATTCCTCACATTATATACCTACTTCTACTCTAAGGGAGTCCAAAGAGACTTGTATGACAATTAACTTTGAAATTGTCCCATGAGTTTTCTCTCTATGGGTCTTCTCCGTGCGCATGCAAGACTTTAGTCTTTCCTAGGTTTGGGATCTTTCAAATCTTTGTGAAAGTTCAGTTTTGTTTTAGAGCAAGTTCCTTCTATCCAAATCAACATTTATCGCTCTTTCCACTTGAGTTTTATTTCCTTTCATATTGTGTTTTCTCTTTTCCCGAATACTCATTCCCTGTATCCTCTCTTTTTCTTTCATATCTCTTTGGTTTTATCTTGTTCTTTGTTTTCTTAGTTTTTTTTTTGTTGTGCGGTCGCATTTCAAGATGTTTTCTTTTTCTTTTGTTATGGTGTAATTTTTTATGTACCTAATATATGCTTTTACTGGTGTATCAACCATACTTACAATCATAAACGCTTTTTCAATTTATTTGATTTTACTGCTTGATTAAACAACTCAATTTGATGAAACAAATACCACATTTAACTGCATAAGCATCAATCAAATATTTTTTTCGTGCACGTCTACGACCTGCATTCTCATGTGAAGTCAAAATTTTTCTGGTGTCCTTACACATGGAACAATGTAATACGCCAAGTAATTTCTTAAAACTTACCAACTTAAATAAATTATATAACAATAGATCAATAAAAAATGAAAAAGAAGTAAAGACAATGGAGAAAGGAGACAAACCATAGAAAAGCAATCAATTAGCCAAAAAATCACAGACAAGCAATTACTTAAGGGCAAGCAAAAATTAATATGATAGCTAACGTAGCCTTCGAGTACAAAATTAACACAAAAAATACAGATGAGGGTAATCCAATGGTTTCATTGAAAACCAAGATGATAATACAAGCAAAATAAACTAATCCCGATACATATTCAACTGCTTTGCAATTTAGAAATAGATAAAATTTGTTTAGGATATGTGATCTTTTTCTATTAAATATGAGGGAGTGTAGTATAAAATATATTTCTAAGTGACTATGTGACGGCTCCACCTCCCTCTAAGGCGTACCCCAGGGTTCGGTGGGTCGCCTGCCCAATTCTCGTTAGGACTCACTCACTCATAACTCAAGAAAAATAACGTACATCCATAGAAAATAAATAACACATCCACTTCAACTCAATATATACATTGATGCTCAAATCCAGATACAAAGGTTCTACACACCAAAATACTTCAAAGTGTTTACAATTTGAGTACAATCAACTCTAGTCAAGTGCTAACGTGAGTACCATTTCAAAACTTCAAAACTAGACTACTCTGTACCAGTCTCATGCCTCGCTTGTACCTCCTCTAAGGAAAACAAATGGCGTGAAATGAGTTAAAACCCAGTGAGGTTCCAAATAGCAAGTTGATCATTATTTAAAAGTGCAAGTATCACGTAACAAAGTAATGAGTATGAAAAGTTCATAAAAGTGAACAAGAACACTTCAAGTAGCAAATCTCAAAGTGAGCGAGTGTAAAGTTTTTCTTTTAAAATGAAACAATAACACGATAAGTACTAATCATTCCAATGTATAAGGATACGGATGGCTCTCAGGAGCCAAATTCCCATTGCATCACTAGAGATTGATCAAGTAATAGTTGACACTCCGTCAACTTTCAAGTAAGTAACCAATCCAATAGAGCACCACTTAAACTACTCTCCGTCCACCATTTAAACCCTTTATCGGGCCCAAACTCCAAGATAAACACTGGTGGTAATACTCAAGTATACCGATTAGTCGAGAAGATAACACTCCATTTAACAATACTAGATACCCATGATTTGTTATCTAATCAACCAAGTCCTTACCGGCTCGACTCGATTAACTAGCCAGTGGGGTTTGGATCCCCAAGAAGTCGATGAGATATCATCTCCAATCGACTAAATCAAAATAAAAGTATGGAGACGGGAATGAGAGGCACCTCCCACTCACATTGAGTGTAGTACATGTTGCCGCTCAGCACTTATAAGTCAAGTACAAATATATCAAGTCAATTGCAACAATAAATAAGTATATATTATATTAGGACAAGTGCGATAAAGTACACTCTTGCCTGATCAAACAAATTACATATCATTAAATCACATTGGTCAAGTATTGAAAACAAGTGTCCAGTTCAATCAGGTATTTGAAAGCACTCACCAAAAGATGTGGTGCCTTTACGAGTTATGTTCAGGTATTACTCCGTGTGTGGAGTCCAAATCTGCGATAAAACATTATTTAAAAGCTTTTGAAAGTAACTAAGGTTCGAAACATAAACGTTTCGTTTAACGAGAATTACATAATTGAAACTTATTTGGAGAATATTTGTAAACTCATGCTCGCTCTTAAAACGGTGAAACTTTAAAGTGGTTAACCTTTGAAATCTCCGTTTGAGTCGAAGTGATGAGAAAAATATATTTCTATTAGTCGTTACTTTCATTTTCCAAGGATACAGGTTTCGGCTGAATTCTAACTTATATACCTCTATAAAAGAAAACTTGAATATCCTAGACGATTCAAGGGATATTCGTTCCCAAATTCGTACTCAAGTCGCGAGTACATCTACCTAAACCCTTCAGTGTAAATTTGGGTAGCACGCCCTTTGTGTTTACCTATTTTCCAACCATTTATGGCTTCATTATTTTTCTCAATTCAGCCCCAAAATACATACAAATAATCTCATCACAATAGCCGTTTAGTAGGCTCAAAATCATCCAAGTACAACACAAGTATAATAATCCAATAGGAAATCAAGTTTTGAAGGCAAAAGACTAAATGGCAGATTTGAGATCCCTTAGCGTTTTGGTCACAACTGACGCTACACTTATCGAATTGGAGTGAATTTTATATCGCTTCAAAGTTAAGGCAAAGGGTCACAACTTTCATGAAGACAACTTAACCCAGTTTACAATTGATCTAGGTCGAATTTGCAAATTACAGAACCAAAATGTCCTTGTCAGTATAGTTGTCAGTACTAAATTTAAATGGCAATAACTCAGGTTAAACAATTCCGTTTGAGTTGTTTTTACATGCGTTGGAAAGCTGAAACCTAGGGTTAAAACATTCATGTTTTGGCCAAATACTGATTTGATACGGATTAAAGTGAAAAATGAAGCCAAACATGTGAAATCTCAAAACTGTCCGCAAAATAAGGCTTTTGGCAGTCAGGGGTGTTTCGGTCATTTCACATGATACAGTGCTTAGATCCAGCTGAAATTTTACAGGCAGTTATAAAATACCATTTCCTACAACTTTCATGTTTTAATCTAAGCCTGATTCAGCCTCTAACATACACGAATAAAACTGGTCAGAACAGAGCAGTTTCACTCTTTAAATCTAAAATTTAGTACATACAAGGTCTAACCCTTCACATGTCTAGCTTAAACCACTACTTTAACTTCCTATACAATATTATAGACATGATATTCTATCTGAACAAGAAGAAATATCACTGAACAATTCAACACCCTAACTCACAAATCTACCATAATCATCACAACTAAAATAGCTATCATTAGTCAAGAATTTAAGTTGCTATACAAACTTAACCAAGATTAAGGGAAAGATAATGGAAAAACAGCCTTCATACCTTCCTAATGATGCTTTCAAGAGAAACCTCAACCTTTCCTTGCAAACTTCTAGTACACCAAGCTTCCCAAGTGCCCAACTAAGAGATTAATCGGTTTAGATTCTTGATTTTCACTCAGCTAAGGTAAAAATCAAGATGGAAATTGAATGGTTTCTTCCCTCTTTTCTCTATCAAACTCATGGTTGGAATGTGCAGAAATAGAGGCTGAAATGAAGCTTCAAGAAGTTTAAGATGATAGGAATTCATTTGGGTCAAAATTGGACAAGTGTCACCTTTTGATTGGAAGTCAATTTTTTTTCTTTTCTCTCTTGTTTTTAGTCCAAAATTTTGGCTGCATTAATAAGATATTTAGGTCTGATTTTGTTCAATTAATAACAAGGAGATTAAAATAATAAAGTAGTGTTCAAGTGGTATACTCACTCGGTAACAAACGGTACACTTCGGTTCACACCGTTTTTCCTTAATTCGCGTACACTAGGGTTTTAACTTATAATTCACTAACTTATTATTATCACTTCTAATCACACACTTAATATCATCTAACACTGACTCTTTAATCACTAAATTTATACATAGTTTATACCGATTGATTACATTACTAACATACGTAAAAACTTGAATTTACGCTAACTACAAACCTAAATGAAAAGCCCTTGATTCTAGGGTGAATTGCAATTCTTAAGGAGGTAAATGAGTAGTAAAGTTATTGTAAGGTAATAAATTCCAAATAAAAGAAAATTTTAAGAAGAATATAAGGAAATTTTTCAGTCGTCACAGACTATCCCATAGATTATACAATTTTTTTTTTACACTAATAGATGCAGTACATGTTACATGTACATAATGTAGATTTTAAATTTGAATAGAACTTGTGTGCTAGCATCTAACCTGACTAGTGTGACAAAACTTTTACACTAAACCATGTAGAAGCTAATCTTAAATCCTAAAACAATTTGAACCAATTGAGAGTTGAGTGCTTTCTCTTCCTTTTAATGCTCCTAATCAGGTTCTTGCTCAAAGGGAACAAACAATGAAGTGAAATTTTCTTGAATGCCAAGTCAATACAAACGAATAAGATCCTCTGCGTGTGTAGCACATTGGGAGCAGTAGTGATTATACACACACACACACACAGAGAAACATATATATGTATGTGTGTGTACACATATATACACACACATATACATACATACATACATACATATATACATATACATATTCATATATATGTATATATTACATAATTTGATGTTCTTGAATTAGATAATTTTCGTTGTTTTTCTTCACATATTAGTCTTTGGTTGATGGAGTGATGAACTGAGAAAAAGAACATAATTAAATGTATCAACACCTTGATTGTTGGTCCTACCATGACAAAAGTGCTTTCATTTATGTACAAGAATTTGGTAAAGGATAAGAAATCAGAATTAAATGTGTCAATGTCTTATCTTTTTCACAATAGAAAAAAAAAAGATTTTAATGACATGCTATATTAATTGTCAAAGAGTATGCTTTAAAAGTAAGGCGGTCCAATCTTTTTGTGGACTAACTAATAAAGAACAATGGAAAATTAAGATGCATTTCATTTGAAATAACAACTTCAAGATACAAGGATGCACACGTTTCTTGTAAGGATTCTAACAGTATCACAAATTTAGTAAAAAGTTACAATATAAAACATTCTCAACCTTCTACAACATATATATTTTCCTTCATTCCAAAACAAGGTTACTTACTACTTTAGACACATATTGGTGAAAAATTTTTACTACTTTGTTTTCAGTCACTTTCTTCTCTTACAAAGTTAATTGAAAGAGCATCGGTGCTGTCGAATTTTGTCGAATTTTTATTGAAACACTCCAAAGAGTAACCATATACAAAGCCCAATTTCCAATGGTGGCTAGGGTTTAAACAAACTTAGCAATTAAAAATTGATTAGATCGATACTTAATAATATGGAATTAAGTTTTAGAGAATAAATACTTCTCTGAAATTTAACCACGGGGAAACAAGCTAAAAAAAGATTAATTACACCAAAGGGTGTGAGACCTCGAAATTTTACTTGTTTTTATAGCTCATAGTTGAACTTACTTGCCTTAGATTCTTGGTTGTTTTAATGGTTGAATTTGAGTCAAGGGAGTGAATTTTATTAAGAAAAGTTTCATAATCTCAAGTTGTTAGAAAATCTAGAGTTTTCACAGGAGTCTCTACGCAGATTTGAGAAATTGGCTATAACTTCGTATAGGAAAGTTGGAATTGAATTCTGTTTGTTGCGTTTGAAACTACACTCAGAGGGCTTCTTACGGTGTAAAATTTAGTGTTTGATTAAATGTCTATAAATTCTAGGAAATTGGCAAAGTTGACTGAAAATTCTGCCATGCACAAGTAAACATAGGAATGTTGTAGTAGCTTATGGCTTAATTTGGACCAACTTATGAACTAAATCTCTTTGAGGTGTCTTCTAAAGATTTTTAGTATTTGAAGTCTAGTTTTTAACAAGTTAAGTTGTATGAATTTTTTATATTCATAACTCAAGTTATGATATTTCTAAAGGAAGGGCATAAGCTAGGATTTTTGTGCATACTAGGGTTTTGGTGTGTGCATTTTGGTAGTGTAATTGTGAGGACTTGTAAAATCCCTCATATTTTCTTAAAATTTTCCTTTTATTTGGAATTCAATATTTTACAATAGCTTTATTACTCATTCACTTTCTCAATCATTACAATTAATCATAAAATCAAGGGTTTTCCCTTTACTTTCATCGTTAAGGTAAATTAGGGTTTTTACGTCTTTTGGTAGTGTGATTAATCGGCGTGGAGTGTGTACTCAATTTGGTGATTAAGAGTGACTTTTAGATAAGAGAAAGTGTGTGATTATAAGTGATAATAATAAATTAGTGAATCATAAGTTAAAACCTTAGTACGCGCGATTTAAGGAAAATCGGGTTGAATCGACGAGTACCGTTCGCTACCGATTGAGTGCACCACTTGACCACCATTTTATTACCTTAATACTCTTGTTATTATTACATAAATATTATCCCTTAATCAGCCAAAAGAGAGCCAAAATTCTTGACCAAAAAGAAAGGAAAAAGAAGAAAAATTCAAGATGTAATCTTGAGGTGACAAGTGGCAAACATCCAAGGGTTGTTTGACCAACCAATTTCCTTCATTTTTATCCACAAAATCACTGCAATTCCTCTTCATTTTCTGCAAATTCCAGCTGAGCTTGAGGCGAGAAAGAAACCAAGTGAGCAACCTCCAACTTTCACCTTGAATCATCTTCATTTGAGAGAAATCACCAATCCAAACCGATTAAACTTTCATTTTAGTGCCTAGGTAGTTGTGTGTAGTAAGTTTGGGAAGAAAGTGTTTGGTTTCACACCTACAAGAAGTTTTTGGAAGGTACCATGGCTGTCTTTCCTTTTTCTCTTCTTAACCTTGCTAAAGTTTGGATAGAAACTCTTAATCTTGGGTTTTGACAGTTAATTAGTGAGTTGTGCATGTTATGGTGAAATTTTAGCTAGGGTTTACATTTTCCGCCTTGATTATAGTTATATACCTATTAATTGATGTTATTGAGCTAGTAGTTGATGGTTTTGATGATAGGGTACTTGTTAGATATGAATTTCTAGAGTAAAAGATCAAATTCCAGAAATTTGAAACCAAGTTGTTCTGTTCTGACCTGTTTAATTCGTCTATGGTAGAGGCCGAATCAGACTTAGGTCAAAACATGAAAGTTATATAAAATGGTGTTAACTAGCTTCCTGAAAAATTTCAGCTCAATCAGAGCACGGTATCATGTAAAATGACAAAATTACCCCTGACTGTCGAATGCACTGTTTCACGGACAGTTTTATGCTTTCTCTGAGATTACACCTTTTGACCTTGAAAATGAATGAAATGGCTGTTGATTTCTTCATAAGACTTGTATTTCTCTGTCTTAGCTTTGAAACGGTATAAAGTGTACTCCAAACTGATAAGCGTAGCTTCTGTGGTGATCGAAACGCTAAGAGACGTCAAACCTGTTATTGTGTTATTTGTCTTGAACATTAGTTCCAATTGCATTGCAAGCATTGTTTTGTAATTGAATAACATTGAGCCTAGTGAAAGGCTATTGTGATAAGATTATTTGTGTGTGACTTTGGGGCTAAATTGAGAAAAATACTGAAGCCATAAATGGCTGAAAAAATAGCTAAATACAAAGGGCATGCCGCCCATATTTTTACTCGAGGATTAGGTGTGTGTACTTGTGATTCGAGCGAAGAATTGAGGTTGAATTGAATTTGAATTATCTAGGTTATTCGAGTCCTCTTTCGTAGAGGTATATAAGCTAGAATTTGGCCAAAACTCATACCCTTGGAAAAATCAATAGAAATACATTTTTCTCATCTTTTCGACTCTAATACGGTTCCAAAGTTTTAGTTGCTTCTTTAGCAACACCAAAAGAGCGAGCATGAATTTTCTAGAGTTTGATACGTAACATGAATTCTATCTAAATGAGTTTCATTTACTTGATCTTCTTCAAGCGAAACTCCTATGTTTCGAACCCTAGTTGATTTCAAACTTTTAAATGATATTGTATCGTAGATTTGGACTCTAACCAAGGAGTTACACCTGAACGTGATTTTTGACAAGCACTAAATCTTTGGTGAGTGTTTCTAAATATATGATTGAACTTGATACTTGATTAAATTCTTTACCAACGTGATCAGATAAGATTTGCTTGATTTGGTCCGGTAAGTGTGTACTTTATCGCACTTGACCTAACTCCAATAGACACTTGATATCTCATTCATGCTTGGACAAATGATTTGATTCGTATTGACTTGTACTTGTATTTGTATTTGTGCTTGACTTGTAAGTACTGAGTGGCAGCATTTACCACACTCGATACGAGTGGGAGGTACCTCTCATTCCCATCTCCGTACTTTTCTCTTAACTAAGTCGATTGGTCATCGACTATAGTGACTACTTGGGAACCCAAACCCCATAGGCTAGTTAATTGAATTGAGCTGGCAAGGGCTTGGTCGATTAGATAACGAACCATGGGTATCTAGTGTTGTCGCGTGGAGTGCTATTTCCTCGACTAATCGGTATGCTCGAGTATTAGCACCAGTGTTTAGTTGGTGTTTGGGCCTAGTAAGGGGGTTGAATGGTGGACGGATTGGTGTTAAGCGAAGTACTACTGGATTGGTTACTTTACTTGAAAGTTGACGGAGTGTCAACTAATACTTGATCAAGCTCTGGTGAAACTATGGGAATTTGGCTCCTGAGAGCCATATGTATCCTTATACTTGATCAAGCGATGTCTAAGAGATGTCCAAGATACATTTGGAAGGTGATTTACACCAAGAAATTCAAAACAACAAGTCCCAATAAGGATTTAAGCATTAACTAGCCAAAAGAGGGTTTGAATTCACCTAGTCAGTTTTGGAGATTGGCCACAACTCATTCGATTCAACTCAGAATTGAGCGTGGTTGGTGGCGTTTAAAACTAAATTCATAAAGATACAATTTCTTAGAAGAAATCGTTTTCAAAATTTGCCCACAACTAACTCATATGTGAGCATCAATTCGCTGCTCACAACCAAGCTTCCAGTGAACTAACGAAACAGGTCAGTCAACTTCAAATAGGTGGTACGGATTACTCGTGTGGAATCAGGACATGCATTGTTTACCGTTGGAAAGCTGGGAATGTCTAGTTTCCAGTACCACAAATGGCACTCGATTTTGATATTGGAGTAAAAAGTTATGGCTGAAAGAAAAAGACTGCCTGGGCAATCCGGGAAAATTTTCCAGTTTTTTAAACCTTTGAAATCACTACAATTGACTAACCAAATCATGTTATTTTTCAATGAAACTTTCTACACCATTCATATAACACGTATACATCATAAACAAGTTATTAGAACCTCAAAATTTTGCACCAAAGTGCATGAACATGACAGGGATAAAATGGTCACTTTTGTTCATTGCACCTTCCTTGAGTTTCTACCAACAACCCAACGTTATTCCACTAATTTAAGCACTAAACCAACATTAATAGCATCATCATTCATCAAATCAGTCCATCCAACCAAAGTGGAAGTTCATAGAACCCACACAAAAATTTTTTCAACATAAACAAGCTACCCACATGCATGCATGAGCTTATATGTACACTACTATTTCCATGAAACAAGATTTGAAGGGTTGATCGTGGTTTACCTTCTTAGATGAACTAAGACAGAATTTTCGGTCCAATGAAGCCCAAGAAAATCGTGAAAAGCAGCCCTCTTTCCTAGCTTGATGTAATCTCCAAGTGATTAGCTATGTGTGGTTGAAGTTTGGTGTGATTTGGTGAAGATTAAATGGTGAAATGAAGGAGAATTTGGAGCTGTCTTTTTCTTTCTCCTTGGCCGGCTGTTTGAAGCAAGAAAAAGAAGAGATGTGCTGATGGTAAGCTTCCGTGAGAAGCTTTAAAATTTGTGGCCAAAAGTTGCTTCAAAAGTGAATTAGGAATAGTGCGCGTACGCGCGCGTTTCGTGCTCGATTCTACTCGAGTTTGTTTCACTAGTGCACTAAACCTTTAATGCACTAAACCTTTATCCACTCTTATGGGTCTAAAAATAATGGTCTAAAGTCTCTCAATTAATCGCGTGCGTAAAACGCGTACTTCTTATTTAAGCGCGATAAAGTGAAATTTTCAAAAAATTCTTATAATGATAGTATTACTAACTATCACTTGAGTACTTAAACATAAAATTACCTATTTTAGGACCATTGTACAAGTCTCTAATTTTTCAATCTTACTGTATTCTCGAATCGATTATTGACTCCAATCGCGTATTTACTATTTTCACTTAACGAGTTTCCAAAAATTAAATTTTGCAACAAGCCACTTTAAAAATATATTTGAGTTATAAACCCATGTAATTAGGTCTAAAGAGTCTAGAAAATAATATTCAGGACAAATGTCAATTAAATAATTAAATGAGTTAGAAATTAGGAATTTAAAATAGATAAATTTTGTGAGTCTTCACATAGCTGGATTTGAGCATCAATGTATATGTTAAGTTTGAAATTGTTCTGCTTAGGGGTTGACTTCTCAGGCCTTTGAGTGTTACCTCCCATTTTCATTTTGTTTAGACAGTTCGCGAGTTGGTGGTCCATACTACCACATGCCAAACACCTCCCAGATTTCCTCCAACAATCACTCTCGGAGTGTTTGGGTTTTCCGCAGTAACCACAAGTGACTTGAGGGGTCACTGGCGAACCACTAAAAGGTGCTCCCTTAGATCGAACCGGTCCACTACGACCTCCTCTGGATAAAGCTCTCCTAGCAGTTCTAACAGTCCTTATTCCTCCCATACCTCTTCCAATTTTGGAAAGCTGTGAACTCTTACTAGTCTGTCCAGAGGTACAACTAGAAAACTTCCTCTTCCTATTCTGAAAGTTCTTAATTTGCATTTTCGCATTTTCAACCCTTTGTGCTTTTTTTAGGGTCTCAGTAAAAGTAAAGATTTGAGTTGCAGCCAATCCTTCCTGAATTTTCTCATTAAATCCCTGTATGAATCGTCTAATTCTCCTTCGTTCATTAATCACCAGTTCAGGGACATACTTAGAAAGTTTAGTGAATTTCCCTTCATACTCAGCTATACTGAGGGTCCCTTGTTTCAATTTGATAAATTCATCCTCCCTCTTTTCTTGGATCAAGGGCGGAAGAAATTTTTCATTAAATTCCCTCGTGAAATTCTCCCAAATCCAAGGGGTCTGAGTTCTCTCCCATTTTCCTTTTATCATGTCCCACCAAGTACGAGCCACTCCCTCAAATTGGAAAATAGCAAAATTCACTTGCCTATCCTTGGTATAGTCTAAAGCAGCAAATATGTTGGTCATCCTCTCCAACCAATTCTCCACTACTTCCGGGTCGGGTTCACCCATGAACTTAGGTAGGTTAAACTTCAGGAACTTTTTCAAGACTCTATCCTCACCTCTATCTTGTCTCCCAGTTTGATTAAGCGGTTCAGGACCTTGCCTACCAGCGTTCTAGGATGTCAGTCATCCTATTAATGGCAGTAGCCACTTGATTTTCCTCTACATTTTTCTGTCCCTGGGTCAATCCAGTTGCCGATCCTTGGTCATCACCATGAGATTGGGCCTGTCTAGTCCCTCGCCCACGGTCTCGACCACCTCTTAGACCTTCAATTATCCTAGGCGTGCTTAGTGTAAGAAATGAATCAATTATGCGAGAAAATATTTAAAACAAGAACCAATCACAAAAACATTGAAATTAACAATAATTTACATTTATTGACATGTCAGGATTCATACAATTAGCAAGTCATGGAAAAATCACAAAAATATAGCATGCAAGTGCCACAAGAATACTTTTAGTCACAGAAGACTAAAGTAAAAGCAAGTGCTTCAAAAGTAGGCCACACAGTCATACAAAATACAATGGTCTCAGCACTTAACATCACCCCTGCTAATCCTAACTGTACCAGTCAAAAGTCAAAAGGTCAATCACTAAAGACCTAGTCCACCGTAGGACTATCAGGCGGAATCTCCTCATCAAGATCCTCCTCGGAATCCTCCTCCTGATCAGGGCTCTGAACTACATCCATCGCCTCATCTACCAGCCTAATAGCATCAGCCAGAATCCCGAAAGCCCGATTACGGACCTCCTCTCCTAATCTAGTAAATCGAGCCCTAATACTCTGGAGCTCCTCACGAGTGACTGCAGCAGTTGCCATCTCGCCCTCTATAACCTCCTCAAGGTCCACAATCCGCTCTCCCTGAGCACTAACCATCTGCCTCAACTCATCCACCTCTGCCTATAAGTCCAAGTTGGCATTCACCAACTGACGACGCTCGTCGTCCAAGGCCAGTATAACGTGGTTCGGGTAGGTAAAAGTCAACCTACACGAACATCGAAAGTAGTTACTAGAGGGTGAGTAGCGCACTCGAGCCCCTCCACCAAGGGATCGGTAGTAAATAGGCTTAAGAGGTTCTACGTGACCATTAGCATGGCCATTCCCATTAGCTGCCGGAGTCCCATTTCCATTATCCATCTCTGCAAAACAATCTCATTTTTCGGGTTAGGAACGTAATCACTAGCTCACTCTGATGTCACTTATGCATGCCTAACCTAATCACTAGTTTGCCCCAAGTACCACTTAAGGTTTAACTTAGTTATCCAGTCTCAGGTCTTAAGGGTAGAGTATCTAGTATGTCTCCCATATAGATCTTTAATCTAGTGCTCTGATGCCAACTGTGACACCCCCACTTCTCCCTAAGGCGAATCAAAGGATATCCGCGGGACGCCTACCCAACTGTCGCTAGGACTTAAGACCAATTCTGTTCAAACTTAATACAATATTATCTATCGCAACAAAGCAAAGTAAGAAAGATAAGTCGCTTCCATAAGTAACATTAAAATTTACACAAGTTCCACAATATAAAAATCATCCAATTCTTATATTTGATCCCAAAAGATATCTCAATCCCCAAAGTACAAAATAGCCAAGCAGTCTAGTCAATTACATTCGGAACCTAATACAAAAGTACTTCAAAAGGGATTCCATCAAGTTCCACATCTTCCATCCCTGTTAAGGAAAACAAATCTACGGGGTGAGCAGAACGCTCGTGAGGTCAAGAACACACATGCAAGCACATAGTTCAAATAACAAACCCAAATAATAGGTCAAATGATACAGTGCGAGTAATTAACAATTCAAATGAAATGTAAAACAGAAATAATTCAAGGATATGGTAGCTCTCAGGAGCTAAGTTCCACTTGCTTGCCAATCTCATAAGTATATCTTCCCGAAACGACTCTCCGTCATCCGGGTCGATATTTTCAATCCGTAGATCTCCACTTACTTCTCATGTCTGTCCACCATACAACCCTCACCGGGCCCGAATGACATTTATAAGGCGATACTCCACGAGTATGCCAAGCGAGATCTTTCGATAGATCAAGCTTATCATGTAATTCTCATGACTTACCGAGGTTCCCGACCAAACCCATGCCGGCTCGAGTTCCAAGGTTAGCCTATGAGTTTGGGCGTCTCCCATGTACATTTGAGTGTCGAGGAGGTTCACTCCAATGACGTATACAGCCTGTAGTAAACAAGCATGTATAAAGTTCACAGGAGTTCAAGTAGTCACATACTTGACACTCACCAAGTAAAACAAGAAGGAATGGCACTCGAAATTCAAGCGTCCACCGTGGGATCCTCTTGAAGTTCCTCTTGTGTGCTTGAACAATTAATAATAGACTATTACTGATAAACCCCAAACGATGAGGAAGGTCGTATATTAGTACAATCTAGAAAATATTTCGAAAATTGAGCCTAGGTTTCCTTGAATACCAATGCTCAAAAGGGTTTCAAAATTTGAGTAAAAACGGACTGTTATCCTTAAAATCATTGGATGGGAACGAGTACGTGCAAATAGGTTTCAAAACGATCGACCGAAGTCGAAATCGGAGTGGCCACGTCACAATCCGGCGGGGTTCTGGCCGGATTGGAGGCAGTGACCAAGCTCCCTTTTTTTTCAAATCCCAACACAAATCCGGCCGACCATCCGGCCAAGAACTGGCCGGATTCTGGCAAACGGGATCCTCTGTCCAATTTTCTGTGTCCAATTTCCTGTTCAACACAAAACTACGTAGTTCCACTTATTCTTGTGGCTGACGTGGCACATAAAAATAAATGCCTGTTTGGCTCCATTATACTTTTGGATCTCTCTTCTTTTTTGGATTTCCTTTATTTACATATCTTTATTACAATTCCCAAAACCCTATTACTACCATAATAATTCGCAAGACCTGTTGCCGTGAGCGTCAAGAAGATTTGGGTGGGGTGGTGTTTTTTTTCTCTGGGAAAGGAGGGGTGGTAAGAAAAGAAAACAGCTATTACATCTTAAAATAGTAGAGGTCTCCATGATGTTTAAAGGTTTTCAATTTTTATCCATCACATGGTTTTTCATTCAATTAGCAACTTTGTCAACCAAGCCAATGAAATATGTCAGTTTTTAACCATATTTCCCCAAGAGATGGATTATAAATTAAATGAACACTGTATCAATGAAGACATAATTCTACTTAAAAAACAAAAAGAGGAATCAATTTACCAGAATAAAAAATAGATTGCAAAAGGTACAGGAAACACTTTTTCTATCTGAAAATGTTAAAACACAATTTGTTTTCCTTCAAAGAAAGTGAGAAGGACACTTTGTTTTCCTTCACCAATTTTTTAGATTATTCTTTCCGTTAGGCCCAACTGCAAATTTTGCTTTGTACTTCCAAGGATTTGATTGTCTCTCTGTATGTCTCAAATTTTGCTATGTCTTTTCTTTAGGCTAGTGGTTTGCTTTGGAGGAATTCACGGTGAATGGTTACAATTTGACAGGGCTGTTGCTTGGTGCTTGAGCCAAACAGGCATTTATTTTTATGTGCCACGTCAACCATAAGAATAAGTGGAACTACGTAGTTTTGTGTTGGACAGGAAATTGGACACAGCAAATTGGATAGAGGATCCCGTTTGGGGTTCTGGTGAACATTTTCCCGCGCTGATTTCTTTTCAAAAGGCCAAGAATTTTCAAATTTTGGGTATTCTTTGAAAAATCATAACTCACTCTCAGAAGGTCCAAAATTGAAAAATTCAGTACCTTTGGAAACGTCTTTCAAAGTACTAAAAGTTACTAGAAGATACCTTTCCATGAATTCAAGTGGAAGACATTCAAATTTTGCCTCAAAGTTGATAACTTGAGTTATCAAAACAGATTTAGGTTGATTTTTGGCCAACTTTGAAATTTTGGCAAAATTCACATAATTTGAACTAGCCTTTGAAATTTGGTACTCTACTAGAGTTACAATCTAGGTTTAAAACAAAACAAGCAGAACGAGAATTGAAGTTTTGAGCCCCAAGACATGGTGACCCAAATTTACCAAAATTTCCTTGTTAAACAAAGGTTTTCCAAACTCAAATCACGAACTTTGGAAGTTTAGTTGAACCACAAAACGGGCTCGGAATAGCACCAAATTTGGTATGAATATACTACCATATATGTACGAGAAATCGGTTAACGAAACCATTAAAATTCCAATAAGTTCCAAGGCAAATCTGCCTTGGACTTCCGTTTTTCCGTTTTCAAATATTTGGCCAAGAAAACATCTCACACACGGTCCATTCCAGTAGGTGATGTCTAAGAGATTCCAAGATACATTTGGTAGGTGATTTACACCAAGAAATTCAAAACAACAAGTCCCAATAAGGATTTAAGCATTAACTAGCCAAAAGAGGGTTTGAATTCACCTAGTCAGTTTTGGAGATTGGTCACAACTCATTCGATTCAACTCGGAATTGAGTGTGGTTGGTGGCGTTTAAAACTAAATTCATAAAGATACAATTTCTTAGAAGAAATCATTTTCAAAATCTGCCCACAACCAACTCATATGTGAGCATCAATTCGCTGCTCACAACCAAGCTTCCAGTGAACTAACGAAACAGGTCAGTCAACTTCAAACGGGTGGTACGGATTATTCATGTGGAATCAGGATATGTATTTTATACCATTGAAAATGTGATAATGTCTAGTTTCTAGTGCCACAAACGGCACTCAATTTTGACATCGGAGTAAAACGTTATGGCTGAAAGAAAAAGACTGCCTGGGCAATCCGGGAAAGTTTTCCAGTTTTGCTAAACCTTTGAAATCACTACAATTAACCAACCAAATCGTATTATTTTTCAATGAAACTTTCTACACCATTCATATAACATGTATACATCATAAAAAAGTCATTAGAACCTCAAAATTTTGCACCAAAGTGCACGAACATGACAGGGATAAAATGATCACTTTTGTTCATTGCACCTTCCTTGAGTTTCTACCAACAACCCAACGTTATTCCACTAATTTACTCATTAAACCAACATTAATAGCATCATCATTCATCAAATCAGTCTATCCAACCAAAGTGAAAGTTCATAGAGCCCACACAACAATTTTTCCAATATAAACAAGCTACCCACATGCATGCATGAGCTTATATGTATACTACTATTTCCATAAAGCAAGATTTAAAGGGTTGATCGTGGTTTACCTTCTTAGATGAACTAAGACAGAATTTTCGATCCAATGAAGCCCAAGAAAACCGTGAAAAGCAGCCCTCTTTCCTAGCTTGATGTGATCTCCAAGTGATTAGCTATGTGTGGTTAAATTTTGGTGTGATTTGGTGAAAATTAAATGGTGAAATGAAGGAGAATTTGGAGCTGTCTTTTTCTTTCTCCTTGGCCGGCTGTTTGAAGCAAGGAAAAGAAGAGATGTGCTGATGGTAAGCTTCCGTGAGAAGCTTTAAAATTTGTGGCCAAAAGTTGCTTCAAAAGTGAACTAGAAATAGTGCGCGTACGCGCGTGTTTCGTGCTCGATTCTACTCGACTTTGTTTCACTAGTGCACTAAACCTTTAATGCACTTCCACTCATATTATTATTATTCACTTTTATGGGTCTAAAAATAATGGTCGAAAGTCCCTCAATTAATTACGTGCGTAAAGCGTGTACTTCTTATTTAAGCGCGATAAAGTGAAATTTTCAAAAAATTCTTATAATGATAGTATTACTAACTATCACTTGAGTAGTTAAACATAAAATTACCTATTTTACAACCATTGTACAAGTCTCTAATTTTTCAAGCTTATTGTATTCTCGAATCGATTATTGACTCCAATCGCGTATTTACTATTTTCATTTAACGAGCTTCCAAAAATTAAATTTTGCAACAAACCACTTTAAAAATATATTTGAGTTATAAACCCATGTAATTAGGTCTAAAGAATCTAGAAAATAATATTCAGGGCAAATGGTTAATTAAATATTTAAATGAGCTAGAAATTAGGAATTTAAAATAGATAAATTTTGTGAGTCTTCACATAACTGGATTTGAGCATCAATGTATATGTTAAGTTTGAAATTGTTGTTTTATTTCTTTTCTATAGTCGTGATATCTTTTCTCGAGTTAAGCGTGAGTGAATCCTATTGAGAACTGGGCGGGCGGTCCACTAAATCTTGGGGTACGCCCTAGGGGGAGGTGGGGTCGTCACAGATAGTATCAGAGCTCTTATCGAGCTCGTGTCAGGAGAGGATTCTCGGACTGTGGGGATATGCTTGTTTAAGTGTGGAACAAATATCTATTGTTGGAGACCTTAGATATGAATGTTGGGTAGGAATCTCAAAAGTGGTTGATTTTCTCTTCAGACTTGCTAACTTGAGTGGTGAATTATTATATTTTCGGATTCTTGTACCCGAGTACCAAAGAGTGATACCGTTATGATGATTCGATATCCCGAGTAATATTAGAATGAGTCCGGATGGCGAAGGCCAAGGCACAGGGAATGCGAATAGTCTGAACTTGGGATATATTGAAGATATTAGGGAGAATTGGGACTCTTAGTCTGGAAGTGTACATACCTGGTGGTACTTCTTCAAGTTTTGATTAAGTGTAATGCCTGAGCTATACTTAGGGTTAATGTCCCATAGGGTATGTGACTTGTTATGTTATGTATATGGAGAGAGTATTTTATTTTAAATGTGTTCTACTATTTTCACTTTATGATTTGGAAATGCTTTTACCGAACTTTATAGCTACTTTATTTTGCTTATACATCTATAGTCTGTTTTTGTTTTTTTAAAAGAGACATGGAGGGTAGTACGTGTCTAGAGATTTAATTGTAGTCATGAGAGGAGATGTATTTTGGAGATTATTTGCTAATACATAGTGTTTTATTTCATGATTTAGCAAGAGTAGTAACCAAGTTTCATAGTTACGAATTTTTCTTTTCATCAAGTTCCTAAATTTATATCACTTTGCACACAATTTGACGCATTCATTGAACTTCCTTAGCATATCAATTCAGCCATTACGTCGGCGAGATTTTCTCTCTAGGTAAGCTTGTGGCAGTACTATGAGTAAGAGAAAGTCACTTAGAAATTGGAGGAAAATCCTTTAAGATCAAGTTTTGTGCGAGCAAAGATTCGAATTTCGAGGAAGAAATTCTTTTAAGGGGGAGAGTGTGTGTGACCCCGAAATTTTACTTGTCTTTATAGCTCATAGTTGAACTTACTTGCCTTAGATTTTTGGTTGCTTTAATGGTTGAATTTGAGCCAAGGGAGTGAATTTTGTTAAGAAAATTTTCATAATCTCAAGTTATTAGAAAATCTAGAATTTTCGCAGAAGACTTTGCGCAGATTTGAGAAATTGGCTATAAATTCGTATAGGAAAGTCAAAATTGAGTTCCATTTGTTGAATTTGAAATTAGCTCAGAGTGCTTCATACGGTGTAAAATTTAGAATTTGATTAAATGTTTATAAATTCTAGGAAATTGGCAAAGTTGACTGAAAATTCTACCCTGCACAAGTAAACATAGGAATGTTATGGTAGCTTATGGCTCAATTTGGACTAACATATGAACTAAATCTGTTTGAGGTGTCTTCTAAAGATTCTTAGTATTTGAAGTTGAGTTTGTAACAAGCTAAGTTGTATGAATTTTTTATATTTATAACTCAAGTTATAATATTTCTAAAGGAATGGTATAAGTTAGGATTTTTGTGCATACTAGGGTTTTGGTGTGTGTTTTTGTGTGCATTTTGGTAGTGTGATTGTGAGGACTTGTAAAATCCCTCATATTTTCTTAAAATTTCCTTTTATTTGGAATTCAATATTTTACAATAGCTTTACTACTCATTCACTTTCTCAATAGTTACAATTAATCATAAAACCAAGGGTTTTCCCTTTACTTTCATTGTTAAGGTATATTAGGGTTTTTACGTCTTTTAGTAGTGTGATTAATTGGTGTGGAGCGTGTACTTAATTTAGTGATTAAGAGTGACTTTCAGATAAGAGAAAGTGTGTGATTAGAAGTGATAATAATAAATTAGCGAATCATAAGTTAAAATCCTAGTACACGCGATTTAAGGAAAATCAGGTTGAACCGATGGGTACAGTTCGTTATCGATTGAGTGCACCACTTGACCACCATTTTATGACCTTAAATTGCATAAATATCATCCCTTAATCAGCCAAGAGAGAGCCGAAATTCTTGACCAAAAAGAAAGGAAAAAGAAGAAAAATTTAAGATGTAATCTTGAGGTGAAAAGTGGCAAACATCCAAGGGTTGTTTGACCAACCAATTTCCTTCATTTTTATCCCCAAAATCACTTCAATTCCTCTTCATTTTCTGCAATTCCAGCTGAGCTTGAGGAGAGAAAGAAACCAAGTGAGCAACCTCCAACTTTCTCCTTGAAACATTTTCATTTGAGAGAAATCACCCAATCCAAACCGATTAAACTTTCATTTTAGTGCCTAAGTAGTTGTGTGTAGTAAGTTTGGGAAGAAAGTATTTGGTTTCACACCTACAAGAAGTTTTTGGAAGGTACCAAGGCTGTCTTTCCTTTTTCTCTTCTTAACCTTGCTAAAGTTTGGATAGAAACTCTTAATCTTGGGTTTTGACGGTTAATTAGTGAGTTGTGCATGTTATGCTGAAATTTTAGCTAGGGTTTACATTTTCCGCCTTGATTATAGTTATATACCTATTAATTGATGTTATTGAGCTAGTAGTTGATGGTTTTGATGATAGGGTACTTGTTAGATATGAATTTCTAGAGTAAAAGATCAAATTCCAGAAATTTGAAACCAAGTTGTTCTGTTCTGACCTGTTTAATTCGTCCATGTTAGAGGTCGAATCAGACTTAGTTCAAAACATGAAAGTTGTATAAAATGGTGTTACTAGCTTCCTGCAAAATTTTAGCTCAATCGGAGTACTGTATCATGTAAAATAACAAAATTACCCCTGAATGTCGAATGCACTATTTCGCGGACAGTTTTCTGCTTTCTTTGAGATTGCACCTTTTGACCTTGAAAATGAATGAAATGGCTGTTTATTTCTTCATAAGATTTGTAGTTCTCCATATTAGCTTTGAAACGGTATAAAGTGTACCCCAAACTGATAAGCGTAGCTTCTGTGGTGATTGAAACGCTAAGAGACGTCAAACCTGTTATTGTGTTATTTGTCTTGAACATTAGTTCCAATTGCATTGCAAACATTGTTTTGTAATTGAATGACATTGAGTCTAGTGAAAGGCTATTGTGAGAAGATTATTTGTGTGTGACTTTGGGGCTGAATTGAGGAAAATACTGAAGCCATAAATGACTAGAAAAATAGTTAAATACAAAGGGCATGCCGCCCATATTTTCACTCGAGGATTAGGTGTGTGTGCTTGTGATTTGAGCGAAGAATTGAGGTTGAATTGAATATGAATTATCTAGGTTATTCGAGTCCTCTTTCATAGAGGTATATAAGTTAGAATTCGGCAAAAACTCGTACCCTTGGAAAAATCAATAGAAATACGTTTTCCTCATATTTTCGACTCCAATGCGGTTCCAAAGTTTTAGTTGCTTCTTTAGCAACACCAAAAAGGCGAGCATGAATTTTCTAGAGTTTGATACGTAACATGAATCCTATATAAATGAGTTTCATTTACTTGATCTTCTTGAAACGAAACTCCTATGTTTCGAACCCTAGTTGATTTCAAGCTTTTAAATGATATTGTATCGCAGATTTGGACTCTAACCAAGGAGTTACACCTGAATGTAATTTTTGACAAGCATTAAATCTTTGATGAGTGCTTCTAAATATATGATTGAACTTGATACTTGATTAAATTCTTTACCAACGTGATCGGATGAGATTTGCTTGGTTTGGTCGGGTAAGTGTGTACTTGTAGACACCAAATTTTTGGTGTAATTTCATTTACTGATTATTTTTTAGTTTTTTTTATTTGTCGTGTTAGTTTTATTCGATTTTTAGTTTTTAGTTTCTAATTTTATTTTTAAGTTTTTAGCATAGAATTTCTTGAAAAAAAAAGGAAAAAAAGGAAAAAAGAAGAAAAAAGAAGAAAAAGAAAAGAGGAAAGTCTTAGCTTTTTATTTTTATCTTTTGGTTTTTAATTTTGTACATTTTATTTACGTTTAAGTTTGTTTGAATTATTTTTATTTTATTGTGATTTAAATTAAGTTTAAAAAAAAAAAAGAGTGATCTGCGCCTGCAAGCCGCGTATTGTCGCAGCTTGCAAAGAAGGACTTGGCAGCCCTTTGGCTGCAATTTCAGAGGAAGTGGCCGGGGGTTTTAGGGTTGAATGTACCATATAAATGAAAAAAGAAGGAGAGCCACAAGAGAGAGGATACGGAGAGAGTTTGACGGCAAAAGGAAAACACAAAAAAACAGCTAGAGGCGAATAAGGAAAAAGGGGAGCATACGGGAATAGGTGAGGGACGGTTAGGTTTGGAGATAGAGAGAGAGCTGAGGGTAGAGGGCTAGAAGAGGAAACCAGAGAAGAGGGTTTCAGGGAGAGCAGAGAGAAATCTAGAAATGGGAGGGGTTCCTTCGGAGGATTCGAACGAGAGCCATAGCAGGGAAAGGTCATAACCACTGCCCGTAAACCTCCATAACCATCGCCCTACACCACCCCTGCACTTCCTCATGCTCTTCCACTTCTTCTTGGCTGACCTGAATAGCCAACCCATCATCATCTACCCAACGCCAACCACCAGTCCACATCTGCTGCTGCTACTGTCCGTCGACCACCACCAACACCGCCACCATCCAGGTTCAAGTTAGTTTCAAAAAGGAGCCGGAAGCAAGAGAGACCAAGGGAGTCGGGGGTGAATTCTTACTTTGTGATGGAAAAAAAAATGATTCTACAATGACGGCGTTTTTTGAATGAGTTTCTGTAATTGGGTGTTCGCATTCTCAGAATGCGAGCTCAGTGAGGAGCTCACCGCCAAGACTCCATTTCGAAAAAAAAAAGGCAAAAGTGCACAGACGAAGCAGAAGTGCCTTTTATAGCTGTCGAACAGAAAAACAAAGAATACGAAATTGTACGTAAAAGCACAACAAAGAAAACAGAGGTGGTCGAAGCATCCAAAGACCGGAGCTGAGCGGATCTTCCAAAGACTGGTTCCGCGCGTGCCGCTTGCCAAAAAATTTTCTGCATTGCCATCCCAACTCTCCAACAGCATAAAGGTTAGGCTTTTTCACTTGCAATGCCTCACTAATAGCATTTTAAGTTTAATTAATACTTGAATACCTGAATCCAAGACAAGTTCATAGTTGTGGTGAAATTTGGGTTTAAATTTGACGTGGGTTGTTCTTATTTTTGCATTTTTTGTGGATGGATTTGAGGATATACGTTATATTTTTCGAGCTCGTACAATGTTTGCACTCTCCAATGTTGGAGCAGTTTATTTGCCATTTCTGCAATTAGTGCAGAAAAAGCATGATCCGAGCTCAGATACAGGATAAACACAGACGGATCCGAGCTCGGATGTTTTGGATACGAGCTCGGATCCATAATTGTTCACCCGGATCCGAGGGCTCGTCTGATCATCCGTTGACACAGATCCGAACCCTGTTGGATCCGAAGGATGCCATAAATTATCCGAGCTCGGATCTCTGCATTTCATAATACAATGCGAGGTGTAGTTTTTTTTTTAATTTTTTTTTGGGATGCCGTAGTTCGAAAATTCGAGCTCCGTGAGTTCAGTTTTGGTGAATGCGAAGACCCTTTGTACGTAGTCCCATTTGTACGTAGTCCCATGCTCAAAATGCCCCATTTGTAGAATTCTTTTAAAATTCATCATAATTTTTTTTTTAAATCTACTGCGCAGCTATTAGTTTTGGTCGAAACACTATCTACATTGGACAATGTATGTTTTGCAATTGGAGCTTAGAAATTTGGGATGTAGTTTATAGATTGGAGTTTTTGCATTTCATGGATATTTGGATTGTGAGCCCCTTTATAGGGGAGACTATGTCGATATTTTTGTAGATATTTCTTTGTGAGGGCAACTGACTATTAGGTAATTTATTTTATATTACAACTACCATTCCTTATGCATAAGGCTTAATTCGGATTTGATACAAGCCATTAGCTAATTTATGTTATATTACAACTATGGATATTTTCGGTCACTTTGACGAGACGATGGTTTGTTTAATTTTGTGAGCCGTAGAAAAAGGCGGTAGAACATGAAATACCAATTTATTTTAATGCGAATTGATGGATTGAAAATCACTGACCAACCTTGTAATGTTTTTTGTAATTGGCAAAATCTATAATGCTAAAAAAGTGGCAAAATAAGTTACAGGGAAAAACATTAATTTTGTAAGATTCATTGGTATAATATCACATCATTGTCAATGTGGATCTTGTTATGCGGTGTGAATGTGGAGCCCAAATATATATAACTTCCGGTACATTTCTTACGCTTGTACATTTCTTACCCTGTTTGGATTTGCAAATAGAGAGTTGTAGTCTATTTTTAAGGGAGGCTCTGTCCAATTTTTCCAAAAACTTCGTTCGGAGTTTTAGGCGATTCGTATCATCATTTATAGTATCGTGAGCGAGGAAGTTCGAAAAAACTCACGGTTTATGCCGACTCCTTCGAGCATCGGTACCACCTGATCTTCTATCTTTTTGCTTTTAATGTGGTGCCGAAAAAGAGTGGCAAACGGGAGATCCGAAATAGCGATCTCTATTTTCTGGATAAGATGATACATGGAGTGGGTAGGCAGTTGACCGGAATTCCTCTACCCAGCATTATCATCAGTTATATGCGGACCACAGCTCGCATGAGGCCCGGCGACACTTGTTTCGGATTTCCTCGACTACTATCGCTTGTTTTTGAGAAGCTCAAGGTTCCTCTTGGAACCGAGAGAGCGGTTGTAACTAGGTCGGCCGAGGAGGTGAATGCTACGATACTCAAATCCTTGGGTATTTCTGCGTTTTTGGGAGCTGCTTTGGTCCGGGACACAGGAGAAGCATCGACTTCCACTCAGCCTCCGCCTCGCACTGAACCACAAGCGGAAACTCAAGGGACGGAGGCACAACAGACTCTTCCTCCTCCGATTCCGCGACCACCTCCTCAACCGCGCTCCAAGTGGCAAGAGCTCCTAAATGCCATTTGTTGTATGGAGACGCGAGTTGTTGAGCGCATTGACCAAACGGAGCGGATGATGACCGAGCGGCTCGACCGACACGATCGCCGTCTTCGTGCGATCGAGGATCATTTCCATATCCGCCGGTCCCCTACTCCTACAACTCATCAGGAGGAGTGCCATATTGGTACCTCACAGGGTCCTCATGGAGCCGAGGAGGGAGTAGACCCTCGTTCCCAGCAGCCATGATGCTCTTTAGCGGATTGGATCTTTTATTTCTTTATTTTTCTTTTCTTTTGTTAAGACAAACTTTGTACATTTTATTTTTCTTTTAGTTGAATCATCTTGTGCTACTTAAGCATGTTTGGTACCCTTGTTGTCTCATTTTGGACACAAATTGGATGATTGTGATGATTAAGGGCTTCAAATTGCATCACCACCTTTTTAATTGGAAGTTTAGGTTGTTTTACCTTCCTCTACAATGAGGACAATGTGTCTTGAAATGCATGATTTTAGTTGTTTATGGCTTCAAAATGTTGGAATTATATTTGGAGATACAGTACAGAGGAGTTATTTTTCTGAATTTGAGGATGTTGGCAGGGAGTTTCATCCATTTTTATGGGGAAACTCTGTCAAAATTTTTCGAAAACGTTTTCCAATATTTCATTCCAAATCTTCCAATTAAATGCCCAAAATGTTCCAATTTGAAGTGTCTAATTCTTCCTTTGGATAAAATGCTATGTGTATTTTAGAAAAGTTTAATTCTTATTTGGCTTGGAATGAATTATTATGCTATTAGGATTTTTACATTTTCCAAAGTATATTTGGTTAAATAAGAAAAATTATGCTTGAAAATGGCTTGAAAATGTTGTCTAGGGCTTGAAACTGTTTTACATTTTAGTTGTCTATATCTTGAAAATGTTGGTTTTGTATTTGGAAATATTGTCATAAGGTTAATTTTCTTGAAATTGAGGTTGTTGACAGGGAGTTTTGTCCATTTTTTGGGGAAATTCTTTCAAAATTTGTAAACAATATTGTCCACAATTTCAAGTTAATGGCCAAAATGTTCAATTTTGCCCATTTTTTTGAGTTGATTAAATGGGTGGATAAATGCATTATTTTTTTGAGATTGTGGGGGACATTCCATACGAAGTTCATGCACGAGCTGAAATCAATGGGAAGATAGTCCCGAAGATAAAGTGCACAAGAAATTGGGAGAAAAAATGAAGGAAAAACGAAAGAAAAGAAAAATTAGGAAATTTAATGGAAGCGATCCGAGCTCGGATTCGTGAGAGCTAAGACAGATCTGATCCCTCGTCTGTACTTCTGTAGGAGTGTATCCGAGGTCAGAAGATCCGCCCTCGGATCCATCATGCGAAGTCCTTGGATCCTAACTATCCGAGGTCGAATCCTAACTATCCGGGGTCGGATCCTAACGATCCGACCTCGGATTTATATTCAAGCTTCCCATCCAAGGATCGGATCAGTGGTCTCTCTACAGCAAGTGTCACGCCCGTCTTCCTTAACCTTTCTTTGCTTTCATTTTTTTCCTTTTCCTTTCCAACTAACAAACAAATAACATGCACTTCATAAAAATAACTTATATAATTTTTTTTAAATAACATTGCGTTATGCAATTTCTAAAATTACGGTTGACATTGTAACATATATTAATGACTATTAACTATTATATTCTTATAACTAATATTCATCGGTGTCAACAAATAAATACGATTGATTAATAACAAAGGAAAATTATAATTTGATCAAAAACATTTATTTGATACAAAAGGAAAAACACTTAATATTTTATTCACAACAAATACTCAACACCTTACATGTTAACAATTTCATTCTATTTTTACATTGATCTATAAAATAGAAAGAACATTGATCTATGAGATAGAAAGAACTATCATGTGTACTTTTTCCACCATTTAAATGTATTATAATTAAATAACGTATTTTCAACCGTACAATTACCAATTTTTGTTATTATAAAAGAATTATGCATGTATAGTAAATTCTATTAAAAAGATTATTGTTAATCTGATTTTGTTTTAGCTCATATTTGATGACTTTAGCCACGTGCAAGTTCTAAAATAAAAAAGATTTTATTCCTCTAAATATTACAGATTTTTAAACAAAATTTCTCTAACCTTTCTCCGAAAAATAAGATTTTCGTACAGATTTTAAAATAACATTTTACTACCGACACCATTTTAGTAAAGGCAACTTCTACAAAACAAACAATATTTACATTTACTTTTATATTTTTTATGGAGCTCGTACATATCATTTTAAATCTTTTTACTAACATTTTTTAAATTAATTTTCTAAAAGTCATACATATAAATGCGAAATCTAACAAAAAAGTTAAATACAATTTTTGCAGGTCAAATTTAACAAATGCGAGCTATTTGCAAAATTTTAAATATTTGCAACATTTTTTAAAACAAAAATTAGAAGCTTTCTGCAAATAATTCCCTACCTCTCAAAAAATACAAAATAAAAAAGATAAGAGCTCGCATTTGCTTTCTGGAAATAATTCCCTAACTCTTAAAAAATGAAAAAAAAAAATAGAGAAGAGCTCGCATTTGTGGAATGCGAGCTCAATAAGCAGAGGAATGCGAGCTCTTTTAAGCTCGCATTCGTGAAATGCGAGCTCAGTGAGCTCGCATTTCACGAATGCGAAGACCCCCCGATGGAAATTAATCCCAAAATCACCCCTTTTGTAGAATTTTTTTTAAATTCATCACAAAGTTGGAAATTTCTCAGGGAGTCGGGGAGAGAGTAAACCAGCAAAGAGAAAAAGGAAAAAGGAGAGGGCAGCATACGGATACAAGGGTTCTGGGGAGAGATAATCTGTCGGCTGAGGAAGAGTGTTGGGAGAGAACGGCTGCAAGGGAAAGAAGAGAAACTTACGGGCTGGATAGGAGAGAAAAGAAAATCTGGGGACCGAGAGAGAGGCAAGAAAGTGACGGCTAGAAAAAGCAAAGAGGGAGGAACGGCAAAACAAAAAGGAAAAGACTGGGTTTTTTGGGGGCTGTGGGGGAGAAAAGAAAGCAAAAGGGGACAGCTGAAAGAAAACCAGAGATAGAGGGAGCAACATAGGAGGTTGGCGGCTGAAAACTTGAAAGGGAGGTCGGATGAAGTCTTGAGTATCCGGGGAGCTTTGAGGAAAAAGAAACCGAGAGAGGGTGGATAGAAAAGGAGCAGCGGCTAGGGTAGAAAGGCGAACAGAAAATCAGAAAAGGAAGAAGAAATTTTCTGCAAAATTTTCGGCAGAACGGGCTGATTTTCGGCACACCTTGCGGCATGATTATCTCCGGTCTGGTTGTTCAATCCGATTGGATTTTTGTTTCTGCACCAAGTGGGGAGTAAGGGGAAGATTTCTTGTTCAGAAATTGTTCGCAAATAACAACGGGAAGATCGTCAAATCTGGCCACAAAGGAGCTGCTCTGCCTCCACTGCACCGAACGAAAACACAGCAGAAACTTTTGTTTCGGCCCAGCAATTCAGGTGATCGTTTCTAAGCCTCTCCCATACTCGTTTACGTCCCTCATTGTTTATAGATGGAAACAATTTCCTTTGGCTAAAACTTTCATGAAATTTCAGAATTCTTGCGTGAGCTTTTCCTTTTCTTTTGAATGAATTGTTTTTCCTCGGGTTTTATTTGCTTCTGATATTGCGAAAAAGCTGTCTTTTGTGGTTTGAATTCATCAAAAGATTAGGATGGGTCAATGCTCAATGGTCCTGGGGTTTGGTTAAGTGAATGTTGGCTTTTGACGTTTCCATCTTAAGCTACAAGATGTTGACCTTTGTCTAGTTTTCGGTTGTTGTGAGATTTTCTGTTTGGATACTCAGACGATTTGTTTAGATTGCATTAATTAAAATGGGATGAAATCCTTGTGGTTTTTAGATTGACAAATGTATAGTTTTTTGTTTGAGTTTGCGAATGATTTTGTTAGAGAAGCTTGCAAAAATTGCAGCAAGTTTCATTCGTTGTTGCTGAAAGTCTTTTTGTTGCTGGAATGGTTTTTGTACCAAATTTGCATAGAAATCATCTTCGTTTTGGCTCTTGCATGTATGATGAAGTATTTGGGGATGATGAAGTTGATGGGAACTTGGGGAGGGATCTTTGTTGAGATAGTTGTTTAAAGTTTGCCGTGGCTTATGGCTGTTTGTCTTTGTTAGATAATTTCCAGATTTTGTTGTAGAATAGAGTAGATTCATCCAGCTGCATGATCTTATGTTGGGCTCCAAATCCTATGTTATCTAGTTATAATGATGGCTAAGCATTAGAGTTACATGAAAAGACTTCATTTATGCAAGATCAAGTGTTTTGTTTTGGTTGCTATTGTTGTTGCTATAACAGAAGATAGGATTGCAGCAAGCTTCATACATGAATTGCAGAAGTAATGAAAGCTTTCTACGTGGGTTGCATGCTCATGCATGGAAAATTTTCAGAAAAATTACATTCCAACCCCCCAAGTCTTCCTTTGTTGCACTATGGCCCAACTACATTCCAATCTCTTGCATTTGAGTCCTAAAGTATTTGCATTTGAACCATTACTTGCCTTTTTCTTTGCTCTTAGACCCTTGAAGTTCCTAAAAATGTTTAATTAGGCTTGAATGCTTGGTTAATGTTTGCAATTTGGTCCTTGGCGACTTCAATTTTTCCACTCAATTGTTTGTTTGCTTTCATTTGTTTAGATTGTACTTAATGCAAGAGTTTAAGAACTTTGTGTCCAAATGAGCTTGTGTTTGCCTATTTTCTTTAATTTTTCTGAAATAAATTGGCTTTGACCTTTTTCTTGCTCTTAGACTTTCAAAGTTTCTAAAATGTTTCCATTGGCTTTGAATGGTTGATTAATGCTTGCAATTGGGTCCTTGGTGGATCCCTTTATTAGAAACTATGTACTATTTGATTTTATTTAAATTGCAATTAGGAGAGCTTTGATGATTTTGTTATACTTTACTATTTGAGGTACCTTGACCTTTTTATTGTTTTGAAGCCATTTTTCTTTCATTTGGACACCATTTAAAGGGGGCGGTATAATTTCTTTTATCCCTTTTTGTGTCTCTCCTATGTGATCCAACGTGCTACGTGAAAATTGCATGTCTACTTGCTTCCCTTGTTTTTCTTTAATTCCTTTCATTTACTTCATTTACTTTTGCTTTTTATTTAAGTTATTCTTTATGGGGTATGTGTACACCTCTTGGCTTATAATAGATAGGACTTGGAGGAGCATTTAATGAAGACCTATTGAAGACGTGTGCCTAGCTAGCAAATGTAATAGGTCCTTTAGCTTGATTGCTTTGCTTTTGTTGTTATGTGTTACTTGCTTTATTAGGCTTTTTGCATCTAGTCGAGCATGCTAAGTGTTATGTGCTACGTGTTTACGAGTATTTGGCATGTCTACCCGCTTTCCATAGCCATGAATGAATGTGATGGATGAATGTACGTCTTCCACTAGTCTAACGCTAGTAGGAAATTCTTAGAAAGGGCTAGTCCAACGCTAGACCCAATAGGCCGTCCCCCTTTCATAGGTGCATATTTGCATGTTTCACTTCATTTCACGCATTTTTCCTAGTTTTTCTATCATTTGGCATGTCCCTCTAATCCCTTTCCCCTCATTTTAGGATTTTGCACCTCATGCTAGTTATAGGGACATTTGCTTGAAGAGTCCCCTTAAGTATGGAATATAGACGAGTGTGGCTTTTTCTAAGTCTTAGCACGCTTGTATTCCCTCTATCAAAGGGAAAATTGAAGTCACAAAGTTAGGACTCCCGTTCCCATTTTGATGCATTCCCATAGGATTCATGCATTTTACTCACTCACTACCACATACACTTCTACTTCATATTCTAACCCTTTTTTCACATTCTCACTTCACACTACTTTAATTTTGCACGTTTTCATTCAACTACTTACACTTTATACTATCACTCGCACACATGCACTTTATGTTATCTCACATACAGTTTCACATTATTATTTTACTCACCTTACTTTGTAAATCCATTCGCACACTTCCACTTACACACTATTGTTTTTTATCACTTTTCCACTTCCCACAAACTCACATTTTCACATGGCATGCATTCATTTCACTCATTTTTACGTCATTTAGGATTATATGTGACCTCTCCAAAGAATCATTATTGGGCTTCACAATTAATGTGATTGGCATCACTCAAGCTTTGGAGAGAAATTTTACCCCCCATGTTCCCCTAGGTCTAGGGCTTGCATTCATGTAGTACATCCAAATGTAATAAATTCTTTGGTTAAAATAAGAAAATCTTTGATTAAATCACGCAACTAGCCTTGGCTAGGTCGAAGGGGTGCCTTGGATTTTTATCCTTGCCTTCCCCTTCGTCAAATGTGACTCCCGAACCTTTTTCGTTGGTTTACGTGGACTAGGAGTCGTTTAAAAGGGGTTTCTTACTACTTTTTCCTATTTTTTCTTTAAAAATTCATTTTTAGGTGACTTGGTACACCTTAACTCATTACCAAGTGGCGACTCCGATTTTTTTATTTCAAAACCCTTTTTAAACTATAATTTTGGGTCAACTCGTCGCATTCTCAAACCCCCATTTAGACCCATTTTTCTTTTAAATCACAATTCATTTTCCAATCACAAATTAAATCAAAAAACATTTTTTAAACCATTTTATTTATTTATCAAAAAATGGGGCGCGACAGTACTTTATCGCACTTGACCTAACTCCAATAAACACTTGATATCTCATTCATGCTTGTACAAGTGACTTGGTTTGTATTGACTTGTACTTGTATTTGTACTTGTACTTGACTTGTAAGTACTGAGCGGCAGTATGTATCACACTCGATACGAGTGGGAGGTATCTCTCATTCTCGTCTCCGTACTTTTCTCTTGACTAAGTTGATTGGTCATCGACTATAGTGACTACTTAGGAACCCAAACCCCACTGCTAGTTAATCGAGTTGAGCCGGCAAGGGTTTGGTCGATTAGATAACGAACTATGGGTATCTAGTGTTGTCGAGTGGAGTGCTATCTTTTCGACTAATCGGTATGCTCAAGTATTACCACCAGTGTTTAGTTGGTGTTTGGGCCTGGTAAGGGGGTTGAATGGTGGACGGATTGGTGTTAAGAGAAGTACTACTGGATTGGTTACTTTACTTGAAAGTTGACAGAGTGTCAACTAATACTTGATCAAGCTCTAGTGAAACAGCGAAAATTTGGTTCCTGAGAGCCATCTGTATCCTTATACTTCAATTGTTATTCGTAGTGTTATTGTTTCTTTAGAAAAAGAATTTTACACTCGCTCATTTTGAGAGTTGCTATTTGAAGTGTTATTGCTCACTTTTATGAACTTGTTATGCTCGCTGTTTTGCTACGTTGATACTTGTACTTTTGATTAATGATCAACTTGCTATTTGGAGCCTCATTGGGTATTTAGCTGATTCCACGCCATTTTCTTACAGGGGATACGAGCGAGGCGTGAGACTTGTACAGGTTAGCATAGTCTAGTTTATGGATTTTGCAATTGTACTCGCGCTAGCACCCGACTAGGGTAGATTGTACTTGAGTTGTAAAAACTTTAACGTATTTGGGCGTGTACAAGTCTTGTAGCTGGATTTGATCATCAATGTATATGTTAAGTTTGAAATTGTTGTTTCATTTCTTTTCTATGGTCGTGATATCTTTTCTCGAGTTAAGCGTGAGTGAGTCTTGACGAGAGTTGGGCGGGCGGTCCGCTAAACCTTGGGGTACGCCCTAGGGGGAGGTGTGGTCGTCACAAATGGTACTAAAATGATAAATACTAGTAATATTCTATCTGCATGAGTGTTCCCCGCCTTCATGAGGGCATAGTTTTAAACCTGCTATACCTAAAAGTGCAACACTCATACTACACAATTTAGGGCATTGACGTGTGACCTCTACAGAATATTTGGATTAACTTAAACAATTATCGTTAAAAAAAAAAGTTTCTTATGTTTGTTTTTCTTTCTAGTACAACCATATTCCTTCCTCCTCTCCCAAATCACAAATCTTGATCAACTAAAAATCCATCGCCTGTCGAGTTGTGTGGAAGACCAACATCCTACTGACATAACTTTTAGCATAAAATTGCAAACAAAAAAAGAAAAGCAAAAGCACTAGATTTCTTTTCTAATTTCAAACTTCTATTGTTATTGATCACACTGATACATGGTCTTTTGAAAAAAAAAATTATGAGAAGGATCTTCGAAGAGAGGAGGGAGGAGAAAAGTCATTGAAGAATGGTTTTTACATTTTTAAATATAACAGAAGACCTGTAGCCAAGACAAATTTGTTGGGGATAAACATGAATAAGCTATTGAATTTGGAGCACATCGATTTCAAATAAATTCATATTATGGAGCTAAGTTCCATATAATCACAACTTCTCCCAAGATTAACGAAAAGCAGAGAAAAAATAAATAAATAAATAATTGGATGGAAATTGATAATTATGAATATACCATCCTGCATGAGGTTTCATTTAACATGCCCTTGTAGTCAGTAAAAGAAAGCGGTAGAAAAGTACTACTTTTCACCCAAGTCCAAGAAACAAACATATTCCAGCCACAAACGTTGCAAACATAACCAAATAAGCAAAAAGACAGGATAAAAATAGAACTTTAATTAACCATAATATCCAAAAGTCAACAAAGTCTTTCAATTAAAATTCTCCAAAGACAATTCCAAGAAAATCTCTAACGTACTTGAAGGTGAAAATCAATTCCCCTATGGAAAACACTAAAAACCGAGAGCAAAATTAAAACTAGTTAAAAGCAACCATCAGGTTGATATAGCCACTTGGGCTCTGCATTACAAGAATTAGCTTTCATGGATTAGGATTATCTAAAACCTCTGCTGCACCCTTGTCAGGATTCTCCAACATCAATGGCTTATCAATATTGTTTTGGGGGTTAAAATTCTCTAACATCAAGAGCTGATCAATATTAATTGGGGACATGGTTCGCCATCATGGGTCGCGGTCGCATCACGGTCTTAGTTGTTCCACATCCGTCGCGGCATATCGGTTGAATATGGGATGATACGCACATCATAATACATGAAAGTTTCCAAAATTTTGAAAAAATTACTAAAATTAAAAAGTATCAAAAAAAGCATAGTTTAACAAAATATCTTAATCGACTCCAAGTTGACTCGAATATATCGGCCGATATTATGTATCACGGATTCAAATCGGCCAATATCGGCCGAGTCAGAGCGAGTCGTTGCAGATACAATAATATCTGTGATTTGGGGATCGGTATCGTATCGGTCTCCTCCGTTCCAGTTACGACTCGGCCAATATGTATCAGTATCAGCCGATATAGTGAACTATTTTGGGGATTTAGGATTCTCTAGCATTAAGGGCTCATCAACATCAATTTCTAGCTTAGGTATTGCTAACATGAAGGGCTAATTGTTATCAATTAGGGAGTTAGGATTGTCGAAAATGAAGAGCTCATCATCAGCTTCAAGTTTAGAATTTCCTGATGTTAAAAGCTGATGGCTATTAGTTTCCAAGTTAAGATTCTCAACTATGAAAGGATCATCAGTGCCATCAACTTTGTCCTCATTATCGGACTCACAAAGAATAATTGGAAGCCCACCAAAGCTATCAAGAGAAACATTAAGAATCAATACACCTGATGAAAAATCAACATTGTTATTAGCAGCAACATTGTTGCTAGAAGCATTATTGTTACCAGGATTATTGTTAGCAACAGCAGCAGCAATTGCATTATTGTCGGCAGCATTATTGTTAGCGGCCATCTCTTTGGCTCTAGTCAAAACATTCTTCCTCAGAATCTCCGTAGCAGCCAGATGTTCAACTAGTTCATCCAGTTCAAGATTATCAACAGGCTGTTCCCACCAAAACCCTTTTGAATTATCACCCTTGTGCTGCATTAAAAGCTTCCCTTTCGCCTTTTCAATCTCAAATTTTTCATAATATCCAAAAACTTCTTCTCCTCCTCCTCCTCCTCCTGTTGACAGTGAATTTGATTTACAACATCGTTGTAGGAAGAACTTGATGCCTTCCCTACAACATACCGATCAATGATGGAGTCGACCGAGGCACGGCCACCGGTGGCAAAGACTTTGCCTGCTGGAGATTGAACAAGAACGGCAACATCTGCACCACATAAAATGCTTAGTTCAGCAGCCTTCTTGAACAAACCCCTGCGGGCGCTTCGAAAACGTGATTTGCAAGTTGGTTTTCTTCTGAATTTTCTGGATCTCAATCTTTTTTCCACCAGTGCTCTTTTTCTTCACCACTGTCACTGTCTCTTTCATGGCCAAACAACAACTTGTAACCATGGTTCACCATCGCGGGTCGCGGTCACATCACGGTCTCGATTGTTCCATATCCGTCGCGGCATATCGGTTGAATATCAGGTGATACGTACATTATAATACATGAAAGTTTCTAAAAATTTTGAAAAAATTACTAAAATTAAAAAGTACCAAAAAAAAGCATAGTTTAAAAAAAAATCCGAGTTGACTTCGACTTGACTTGGATATATCGGCCGATATTATGTATCACGGATTCAAATCGATCAATATCGGCCGAATCAGAACGAGTCGTCACGGACATAATAATATCCGTGATTCGGGGATCGATATTGTACCGGTCCCCTCCGTTCCAGTTACGACTCGACCGATACCGATACGTATAGGTATCGGCCGATATGGCGAACCATGCTTGAAACAAGTTGTTTTCTCCGCGTCAATGGATAGAAATTGGTTTAGTGCTAGACAGGAGATTGTAGATTCACAGATATTTATAGTTTTATGGAATCATGGATCCGTAGATTTTGGTATCTTGACAGTATAAATTATAGAAATGGTAATAAATGAGTTTCTAAATCTTTGAATCTTACCAAACCAAAAGAAAGAAATGAGTAGCCTCTTTGGCTATTGCCGGATACTGGAATAGGTAAGTTACTTTTTTTTTTTTTAACTAAACCAAAAACTCCCACTCACGGTCTGTCCCACCCAACCCAAGGTAAGTTTCTTCCTCCGCGGCCTGTACCACCCAACCCAATCCATATCTCCTTTAGTTACTTTTGTTTTCTTTATTAGCTTTATAGTATTTAACAAGATTTTTTTTTTAATTAGTGGTGAACTTGTGCATGAATAATTCAAGTAAAAAAAAAAAGACAATGTTTTTATATATTTAATATTAAGTTTTGAAAATTAATGTGTTCCAATGTTTCACATCCATATTGATTTTTTTTAGAACTTCAAACACACTTTTACTATAGTTTAATAACATTCATCCTATATTATATTGCATGCCCAAAAAAATGAAAGACACTCTTTTTTATTATTAAAATTTTATAATGACCATCAACTTAAAACTACGTATTTATACTCAATTAAATAAAAAAAAAGATGTCATAACTCATTTTGTCATGAATAAATGTTCAATTTCCAGTAGCACTAATACTGATGTAACAATTGAAACTGCACTAGATAAAGTTAATCCATATTGATAAAACAAAATTATGCAAATTAGGCAAGGTAAAAATTTGTTAGAAAAGAAAGAAACCATAAGAAAAAAGATTCAATTTATTTAAAAAGATAAAAGTCGTAAAAATAGGAGAGAAATTATAAGAAAAATTAATTAGAGAAGAGTTGCATATAAATATGAGTAAAACCTAGGAGAGAAGATAACTTATTAAATTTAGTGCCTTGATAAATGCGTGTGCGTGTAGATTAGTACCAAGTTGTGAGATATCTGGGGCTTAATAGCCCATCTCATCTCTTGAATTGCTAGTTTTGCTTCGATAAATTGTAGTTAACCCTAATTTTACTTCATTAATTACAATTAACTCAATGCTAGTAACATATTAGATTTTTCTAATGGGGTGTCCAATTCATTAACCTATCTAAATCACCTAATTATTACCTTCCCTACTATTAATTATATATTTTCTCTAATTAATATTACTTTGTCAATTGCATTATATATTTTTTTATAAATAATTTTATCTTTCTAAAATTTAACACCTGAACTACATTTTAATTGGCACTTGTCAGACAGATCTCAACTTTTTTTTTTTTTTTTTGTGCACTTTAGTCTAGTTAAAAAAAGCACAACGATTGAGGCCCAACAATGTTAGGTCCTGAATTCTATCGAGTCCCAATAATATCAGTCCTGAAGTCAATTCAGTCCCAAATGTCTCATGTATCAATTCCGAGAAAATAAAGAAATAAATAACCCTATTGCATCTTTAGTTCCTAAATTTATTAAATGGTGTACACCGTAGCTTTCGTGTTCTTAGTCACTAACTTGAGTGCTTGAAATATTGCTCGTTCATATTAGGACCACAATGAAAATTGTTTAATTAATACTAAGTTCAGCATTTACTGATTATACCATAAAAATTCAATGGAACGAAATTTTTTAGTATTAGAACTCTGAAAGAAGACTGGTCTTCACGAATATTTATATCTAAGTTTGTCAAATAAGTGCCCACTCAAAATGAACTTCACGTGTTAGTTATTTGCAAATACTACGTACAATCAAGCAAGTGTCTACATATAGGAAGGGAAATACACAAAAGTCTATATACACATATGGGAAATTATGGGTAATGTACATCTATTATCAAATGCTCAACAAACAACTCCTAAGAAAAAAAAACTGTTAAGAACTAGATTTTCGTATCTTGGCAACTATAAAGAGCTTTTCTAACAAGTACGGTCAATCACATCTTACTTACTGTATGAATATGCACAATAATAATTACTATTTTTATATAATGAGTTTTCTCGTAGACAATAGAAAGAAATTGATTAGATCGGTGGATATTTATAGTTTTATACATGGGCAAAAAATCATGGACGGGTAGATTTTGGTATTTTTTCTTGGCTATATTAAATTATAGAAATGGTAATAAATGAGTTTCTAAATCTTTGAATCTTGCCAAACTAAGAAAAAGAAATATGCAGACTCTTTAGCTATTGCCAGATATAAGAAAAGGTAAGTACTTTTATTTTCTTATATTAAACTAGTTGTGAACTTGGGCAAATATCAATAATTAAAGTTTAAAAAATGTTCTTATATATTCAATGTATTCTAACTGTTTAACTATCATACCTATTTTTTGAAAACTTCTAAACATGCTCTTACTAAGTATTGATTCATGTACTACAATGCATACCAAAAAGGAAAAAAAAAAAAGAAGAAAGAAAGATACTTTTACGATAATTAAAATTATCACAATGACCAGAATTCTAGAATTATGTCTTCTTACTCAATTAAATAAAAAAAAAGATGCAATAATTCGTTTTCTCATGAACAAATATTCCATTTCCAACAGTACTAATCAATCTACTAATGTAGCAATTAAAACTACACAAAATAAAGTTAATCCATATTGATAAAAAAAATTATACAAATTTGTTAAAAAAGATTAAAAAAAAATTGGTAGAAAAGAGAGAAATCATAAGAAAAAATAATTCAATTTTATTTAGAAGGATATAAGTTTTTAAAAGAGACAGCAATTAAAAGAAAAGTTAATTAGACAAGACTTGTATACTAATATGGGTAAAACCTAGGAGGGAAGATAGTTAATTAAATTTGTGAAAAATCATTCAAAACATCCCTTACATTTTGTTATATAAAATTTTCCATTTTTTATTTTTAAAATATTAACTTTATGTTCTTTACAAATTCAAATTAGCAAATTTTGATCGAAATCTAAATTTCTAACTACTTTTTAGCCTAAAATCATCATGTGATCCACATGCAGTCATATTTTATGTACAAAAAGTTAGATTCCACATTTTTATTAACAAAAATAAATATAGATTAGAGCAGATCTCACTTTTTAAGGGAGAAAATGAAAATGGTTAGGATTAGATTCGATTTCTTTAGGGATAAAAAAATGAATTTGGATTGGATCATTTATTTAGCTACAAATGAGAGGTAACCTTTTTCCCCCCCAAAAAAGTGATTATGTATGGGTCATATGATGGATTCGGGGTAAAAAGTGGTCGAAAACTTAGGATCGAACCAAATTTTAATGACTTGATTTTGTAAGGGACATAAAGTTATTATTTTAAAAGTAAATAATGAAAAAATTCATTTGACAAATGTGAGAGACATTTTAAATGATTTTTCATTAAATTCATTTCTTTCATATGTACATGTGTGTAGATTAGTACTATGTTGTGAGGTTCCTAGCGTTTAATAGTCTATTTCATCTCTTTAATTGCTAGTTTTACATTCATAAATTGCAATTATCCCTAAGTTTACTTCAATAACTGCAATTAACTCAATGCTAGTAACTTATTTTAGGCGCCGTAGTCCAGTTATATGAGGCCCAATAATATTAGGCCCTCAATTCAATTGAGTCCTAATTATATTAGGCCTGAATTTGATTGAGTTCTAAAACTCTCGTGCATCAATTCCGAGAGAAAAATTAAAAAACCCCTTATTTAACCCCCTTTTTCCCCTCTTTAACCTTTAGTTCCTAAATTCATTAAAATGGTGTACTATGCCGTTCCAGTCTGACTTGGAGTGCTTGAAATATTACTCCTTTTATAATAGGACCCCAATGAAAATTGTGTTTAGTTGTTACTAAGTCCACTATTTACTGATTACTAACACAAAAACACAACGGAAAGAAATTGTCTTAGTATTGGAACTCTAAAGGTGACTAATCTTCAAAAGTATTTGTATCTAGATTTGTCAAATAAGTGCCCACTCAAATGTAATTAACCCAAATTTACCCCCCCCCCAAGTTTCTTTGGCAATATGGACAGACTTGAGGGAGGTAAATGTAATTAATCCTTTCTTTTTTTTTTAAAAAAGGAGCTTTAGGTGTTAGTTATTTGCAAGAATTATGTACAATCAAGAAAGTTTCTGAATGTAGAAGGGGCAATAAATAAATATATAAATAAATAAATATATGAGAAGTTATGTATTCCCTCGGTCCCATTTTCAAGTCATGTTTTTTATTTTATTGGTGTTCCAAAATAAGAGTCACCATTTTAAGTTCAACACATGCTTTCCAATCTTATCATTTAGAAAAGTAACTTTTTAAAATCCCAATGCACATTTAGCAAATGAATATTTTGAATTCAAAGAGTACATATGTAATTTCTCCAATGCCACCTCATCTAAACATAATGATTGTTATGTCTTCATAAAAACTTGAATTTCTAAAACATGACTTTAATAGAAGGACGAAAGGAATATAATTTAGATCTTATAGGGTGCCCAACAAACACGAGTTAAAGAAAAAAAACTTTTACATATAAGTGTCGAGTCCAGAGTTCAATTTCTTCTTCCACCCCCACTCTTCTTAAATCTCATCCCTCCCTTCCTGAAAAAGATTTTGAAAAACAACTAGTCACTTGTTTTCTTAACGGGTGTGCAATTGACACTGATTAGCACAATTAAATCCTACCTAATCTCTCTTTGTTTTCCCACCTTTACAAGTCGCTTTTCATTACCGTGCAAAATCATGACAAACAATCATAAATTTTGATAATAGAAAATTATACTCCTCTTTCGTCTTAATTTCAAATGTGGATTGTTAATTAGATTAAAAACAAGGTGCATATTGCTAGATACATTCTTAACTGGTCAAGCTTTCCTACATTCTTTCATTGTTTTTTGTTAAACTAGACTAGGCCCTTTCTATCAGAGATGAAAGCAACGTGGTGCCAAAATTAATTATACCGTACCCATATATTCCATTTTCCTTTTTTTTTTCTATTTTTTATTTTTTTTCATTTTTCATTTTTCTAATTTTGGGTTTTGTTTCCACTCCCCAAAACCTTCTTGGGACAGGACTCTGCTCTCATAATTCCAAAAGATCCAAAAGAAAACACCAAAACAAACAAAGAGATCCCGTAGTGTTTGAATTGGAAAATTTTCTAAACCCAATTTTGCAACCATTTTACCTACTGCTGCTGGTTCTCTAGTTTGAAAGCGTTATAGAATTTATAAGACCATTTTCACCTACTTTTTCCTCTAGAAATTCCACAAAAAGATGGTGTCCGTTGGGGTGTAAAACATAACGAAACCGATTATGAACATGAAGAAAAAGGAAAACCAGAGCAACCACAAAAAACAATTTACGAAATCTCAACAATTTTCTCATAAAATAATTCAAAGAGTAAACCATTAATAACACATACCAATTCCAATAAGATTTCACCTTTCAAAACAATAATGGAAAAGGGAAAATTAATTAAATCTATCTGGTTAACATAATTAATTAACCATATCTGTGCATCTTGAATAAGTACTACTACTCCCAATCATTGTACTGAGGACTCAAAATCAAAATCAATTGGAAGCCCACCAAAACAATCAAGATTAACACTAGGAATCAATGAACTTGATGAATCAACATCGCCATTAACAGTATCAGCAACCCTGTTCATCTCATCATCTTGCAAGAAATCATTATTCATTGGAAGCCCACCAAAATAATCAAGATTAACGTTGAGAATCACTAAACTTGATGGATCAGCATCGCCATTAATAATCAGCAGGCCTGGCCATCTCATCATCTTGAAAGAAATGATTGTTCTTTGGAAGACCACTGAAATAATCAAGATTAACTTTTGGAATCAACAATCTTGATGAAGCAGCATCTGCAGCAGCCCTGGTCATCTCATTACATTCTTGAAACAAATCATTATTCATTGGAAGCCCACTAATATAAACAGGATTCACATCATTGACGGCAATATCAGCACCCCCGATCCTCTGATCATCATTCACTGGAAACCCACCAAAATAATCAAAGATTAACATTGGGATTCAATAAACTTGATGAATCAGGATCACTATTAATATTATCATTAGCAGCCCTGTTCGTTCCATCATCTTCTTGAGACAATTCCTCACCCTCCAGGCCTTTCATGGTGACCATATAGTTTTTGAGTTCGTCAACCCATTGAAGATCATCATTATCCAACGGCTGTTTCAACAAAGATTCTTTTCCATCACTGACCTGGTTAGTTTCCATCAATCCCCGCTCTATAACCTCTTCTTCCATAGTATTTTCTTCAATCTCCACAGGCTTACTCTTTCCCTGATCATCAACAACAGTACCATTCTTAGAAGAAGAAGAACTTGAAGATGAAGGCATCATGCCAGCAAGATACTGGTCAAGAATGGAGTCTACCGAAGCAGAGTCAGGACCACCAAAGGTAAAGAATCTACCACCTGGAGATTGGACAATGTTAGGAAATTGCCTTAATTTCTTTTAGGTAGGATTCTTATTTGGTGTGGAAAGTAACTAGGTTCCTACTTAGATTTTAGTTACTTGAAATAGTAGTCAAGTAAAGTCCTATTTGGTTCAATAATTAGATATTATTCCCTACTCTATATGAGTTTAGGAATTAGTATTGGTTTCTAATTATTATTTGATTTTTTGGCCAAGTAATGTTCTCTATAAATAGGTAGATTGACATACTACAAATACACAAGAAAGGAGTGAGAGAGTTCTTAGTGGCTGAGAGAGTTATACAAGAGTTTGGGCTTGGGAATCAAGTTGTAATCTTGTGGTGTTTTTTCTCTCATAGTAAAAACAAGTTTTTCTCTCCGTGGACGTAGGCTTGGTGATTAAGCCGAACTACGTTAATTCTTGTGTGTTGTTCATCATTCGTGTTAGATATTGTTTTCTATTAAATTGTTGGTTTTTTTTCCTTTTCAAATAATTGGCCTGATACCCCAACAAGTGGTATCAGAGCTCTGTTGGGATTTTGGTTAATTATTTAAAATTGAGTGGGTGGTGGTATACCATGGGGTTTGGAACTATACAGTTTCCAATTCAACCGTTTAATGGAACTACAAGTTTCACTTTTTTGCAAAGAAGAGTGAAAGATGTTCTAGTTCAACAAGGTTTGGCAAAAGCGTTGAATGGAAAGAACAAGAAACCGGAGAGCATGAATGATGATGAGTTTGAGGAGTTGGACGCAAGGTGTGCGAGCACGATTCGACTCTATGTGGCGGACAACATCATAAATAATGTGATAGGTGAAGAAGATTCTGCAGCAGATCTCTGGAAAAAATTGGAAAAGCTTTATCTGGCTAAAAGCTTATCCAATAAGTTGCATCTAACGGCAACTTTATGCACTAAAGATGGAGGAGGGTGGCAGTCTCATGGATCACATGAATACGTTCAACGGAATTTTGGATCAACTCCAAAAGGTTGGTGTGGATATTGAGGAAGAAGATAAGCCCCTTTTACTTCTTACCTCAGTCTCTGATTCTTACGAAAGTGTCGTGACAACCCTGTTGAATGGGAAGGACACTTTAGAGTTCGAGAATGTGCAGTCTTCATTATTGGATCATGAAAAACAAAGAAAGGCAAACCAAAATGTGACACTAGAAGCTGCTTTAATTGCTCGAGGTGAGAATAAAAGAGGAAAACAATTTGGCGGTGAATCTAAGGCAGGTGGTTAAAAGGCCAAGAGAAATGGTGGAATCTAGTGTTTTGGTTGTCATGCGTTTGGCCATATCAAAAGATATTGCCCTCATCGAAAGAAAAATGATGAAAATGACTATGATAATGTTGCTGGATATGCATCGGGTGGAGATATTTTCACAATCTCCAAAGGTAATAATACTTCTTCTCGTGATGGTTGGATTTTAGATTCTGGATGTGTTTCACATGTTTGCTCCAGGTTAGATTATTTTGATACTCTCCAAAGAAAGAAGGCAGGTTTTATGTCCTTGGGTGATGGATTTACTTGTCAAGTCAAAGGTGTTGGAGTGGTGAAAATCAAAATGTTGAATGGAGAGATTCGTTCTTTGGGTGGTGTGGCTTATATTCCAAAGTTATGAAGGAATCTAATTTCTTTGACCCAATTAGACTCCGAGGGTTACCATTTTTCCGCTGCAGGTGGAGTCTTGAAAATCACACATGGCGAGACGGTCTTGTTGATGGGGAAGAAGTATGGTAATTTGTACCATTTGAATACTTCAATGGATTGGGAGCGGAAGGGGATCCAAGAATGCTCTCAAATTATAAATGGTGGTGAGAGGAAAAAAACCTGCCATGGGAGAGGGTGAATTGAGGCCCCTCTCGCGAGTCAACTAGATGTTGGACTCGGTTAGCTACACAAGTTTATTTGCCGATTGAATCAATTGAAAATAAGACCGTATTGATTCAGGTGTGTAGCTAGGCACCAAGGGACTTGGTGGGAAAAGGCAAATGGAGTTTTTTTTTGGATGGTTTGCTGTGTTTGCTAAAAGAAATTTTCGCCAAAGTGGAGATTTGTTAGGAAATTGGCTTAATTTCTTTTAGGTAGAATTCTTATTTGGTGTGGAAAGTAACTAGTTTCTTACTTAAATTTTAGTTACTTAAAGTAGTAGTCAAGTAAAGTCCTATTTGGTTTAGAATTAGATGTTATTTCCTACTCTATATGAGTTTAGGAATTAGTATTGGTTTCTAATTGTTATTTGGTTTTTTGGTCAAGTAATGTTCTCTATAAATAGGTAGATTGGCATACTACAAATACACAAAAAAAGGAGTGAGAGAGTTCTTAGTAGGTAAGAGGGTTATACAAGAGTTGGGGCTTGGGAATCAAGTTATAATCTTGTGGTATTTTTTCTCTCATAGTAAGAACAAGTTTTTCTCTCCGTGGACGTAGACTTGGTGATTAAGCCGAACCACGTTAATTCTTGTGTGTTGTTTATCATTCGTGTTAGATATTGTTTTCTATTAAATTATTGATTTTTTTTCCTTTTCAAATAATTGGCCTGATACCCCAACAGACAAGGATAGCAACTTGAGCCCCAGACTTTTTGCCGTATTCCTCAGCTTTCTTGAACAAGCCTGCACGACGTTTAGAAAACGAGACTAGCAAGTTCTTCTTCTTCTCAATTTTCTTGATTTGAATCTTTCTTCGACCACCGAAGTTCCTTTTATTCAGTATTACGGCATTCTCCTCCATCGCTGAACAATTTCTTGAGCCAAAGGTTTGCCTCGGACGAACACAATTAATTGATTTTCTTGAAGGATCAGATGAAGAGGTTGGTTGATTTACATGTAGAAAGGAAAGCTGCAGCTGATCTGTGTTTATAATTAGGAATCTGAATATTTCCTATTTGGCATCTACCAAATTGAAGAGTTTCTAAATTGGTAGTTTCTAAATTAAATTATTCTAAAGTGCCGTTCCCATTTTTAGAAAATGAGTTTTTTTTTTTGACAACAAAAAATGAGGTTCACTTTGGTTCCGTTTGATAAAACTAAATCTGAATTCTGAAGTTTGAATTCTGAAATCTGAATACTAAAACAATTAATTTGCTGAATTTTAAGCACTGAAAAAAATATATGAATGTCTGAATTTTAATGCTAAACCTATTTATACTGTTTGATAAATATTTATAGTTGAATGCTTAATAAGTTTAATTTGACAATTTTACCCTTATATTCTTTCATTCAAAAAAGAAATAGAATTTATGATTTAATTAGTTTAAAATTGTTAGGTATGAAAATGGCAATATTTATTTTTAAATCAAATTAATATAAAAGATAAAATATATTATATGAGGAGCATGGATAAAATGTGAAAGTCATTAAAAAGGGAGAAAAGAAAAACTAAAAATCGTTAGATAGAGAATATTATGTTGTTTAATTAGATAAGAATTTTGAACATAATTAACAAATAAACGTAGATAAGATAAAGTAATTGAAGTAATTCTATTGATTCTTATCAGAATTAAGCATTCAGTTAGGATTCTTGTGCTGAAAAAAATACACATAGGTTTAGCACTGCTTAACAAGTTCAGCAAATAGATTTTCATTATCAAACACTCAAAACATCTGAAAGTTTGAAAAAATTCAGATTCAGCACTTTTTTATGTTATCAAACAGACTCTTTATCAACGGTAAAAGGGGTACTTATAGGCAGAGAAATAGAGTGGTTTTCTGCTACAATAGAGAAACAAATCCTATCCGTTCATCCTCTATTGAAACCTTTGTGATCGTTAGATGGGTGGTAGAGTACGTCAGCAAAACAATCCAAGAATATGGAGACCGTGTTTCTAAGTGGAGAAGGATAATTTGACTCCCACAGTGAAGAATCGACATCTTTTTAGTGTTTCCCCGCTCATCCGGATTAAAGGCAAACCGAGAGAGTACTTTTTCATATCCAGTGATTTTTTTGCAAAAAAAAAAAAAATATTTATTTTACTTTGTTCCTTATACTATTCTATTTCAGATTCAAGTAATAATACTAAACTAGATCCCTTTTTTCGTATTTTTCCTAAGATTAGTTTTTTTGTAGACTTATTTTTTTCCTTATTTGCATTATGGATAGCTTCTTGTTTGTAAAAAATTATTTTATTGCATTATAAACATATTATTTAATAACATTTTTATTTTTTAACTATCCTTTTATCTCATATATATTACATTATAAAAATTGCTATAATATTTTTTTTTAAAAAAATTATTCAAAATAATCTGCTGTCCAAACACAAAGTTGTTAACGACCTTGGGCACAAAAAGGTTATATTATATATATCATCAATGTACAGAGAAAGTTTACACAAGTGGTTTATATCTTCAACACTAGGTTTGGCTTCCCACGCAAGGCGTGGGAGCTTTAGACCTGTTCGTAAGTTTCTCCGCCATGCAAAAGTAGTATATATTAGACTCATGCATATGTTGTAGGCTTAGAGGTCCAGTAGGCTTTAAGTTTTTTTTTTAATTTGATTTAAAATTAATGTAGAGCTATTCAGACGTGTTCAAGCTTTGAATATTGGTTATACAAAATAAATAGCAGCACAGAGGTTCAGTGAAAAGGTGGGTTGTAAATTCAGAGGATATGGAGCTCAAATTGTCACGAGTAATTATGCACGGGTGAGTAAAGGGGTAAAAGTGGAACAAAACGTGTACGGCAGAACTGATGCAAAACTGATAGAGTGCACTCCTTGTTATAAAAGTTTAATAATAATGTCTATGGTGCTATAAAAAAAAGTCAATAATTGACGGCTTAGGTGCTAGCCTACTACACTCGACGAGCTCAAATTCTGTTTTCTTAATCTTCACTGCAATGGTAGGTCAACCCACGTCCGTCCGCCGCTGACCTTCCTCATCATAAATTAACAAGAATAATATACTCCACTCTCTCTCTCTCTCTTCAAAATCCCCAATTTTTGCATTTAGGGTTTCACAAATCGTCATCTTTGTAATCAGCGACCGACATAATCAAGCATTGCGAAGAGCTTAATTGCAGTTGTAAGGAGAATTACGAAGCGGGATTTGCGATGCCGCGAAGATGAGAGGAGGGGTACGACGACGAGATGATAACGGCGGAGATTGCATTTCATTGATGATTTGCCAGAGGAAGACCATGATGATGAGGATTACGGCGGTGGCAGTGGAAAGAGGAATGCAAAGAAGAGGTCGGGGTCTCATTTTTTTGAACTTGAAGCTGAAGTTGATAGTGAGGAAGAAGAAGATGAGGAGGAAGGCGAAGATGGTCAGAATCTCATTCAGTTTATTTTGTGTGAATTGTTACTAATATTTGAAATTTACTTAATTATACGTATCATTCACCATCATTTACTGTCGGAATTTACAGTTAGTGTTTTGCGGAATATTTGTGTGCAAAACTGGTGATATTTGGTGGAAACTTTGGATAAATTTTTAAGCTTTAGGATTTTTTTCAGGAATAACAATATGTTGCATAGTTTGATAGGAGAACAGTGTGCATGAGTTTTATATGGGTTGATGATGTTGATTGTCCATCGAAAATTTTATTTTTTTCCCTTTGGGTCTATACTTTTTTCTTGAAATTGATGTCATATAAAATTTTTCGATGGTTTTTGAGCATCTTCCGCTATGGATTGAAATGGGGCAGAAAAATTTTGGTGGTTTTTTGTGGATCTGCAGCTATGGATGAAATGTTACATGTAATTAATTGAGATTAGGCTGGTTAGTGGACTGGTAAAATGTTTATAGTTAAACGCTTTGTTGTTAGTAAGTTGAAATAAGGTCTGAACATTTGTCCTGTGAATCTGAAATACAATCAGAGTGAAAGGAATATTAGCAGCTTAGGATTTCGGTTTAGAAATTTAAAATTTGTTTTCTGGTACACTGGAAAGCCAATGTAATGTCTTGTATTGTTGTTTTCCAGCTTATCATTCTATTGTTGGCTTTTCTGAGAAAGCAGTTTACAACATTTTGAAACTTGATGTATGAAACTCAATGAGTGGATGTGGGTAAGAAATTTGTCAATTGAATAAAGATGGAGAAAGGAATATGTGAGCTTTCTCTGACTCTGCTGTCCATGAATTGGCTTTCCTCCATAACGTACAGTGATTGCAATGTGAGTTTAAGTTGGATAGATTCTGTTTCTTCACCTCATTAGAGTTTCAAACCAATTTGGGTTGTGTTCTAGTATTGAACTTTACAGAATAATCTCGGCACATTGAAATTTAAGTGTAAAGCATGTCCGCTAACAATATTTGAGAATTGAATTTGTAGTTAGATCTATCTTAGTATGTAGCTGATGCGTGCATTTGGTGTTGACTCATTGCAAATTATCAATCTTCTAGGGTGATACACAATGGTTATTCATTGCAAATTGACTCATATGTCTTTTTGCTACTTGCGTTAGGTGGTGTTCATAAAAACGGCTGTAGGAAGCATGACAGTTGAAGTGCCAGAGGACAAGCTAAGGAAGTATATGAGTTGATTCGAGTACCAAGATTGGTTAAAAAGAGTAAGAGCAACAACTGCAGTTACTTTGTTATGTTTTTTGTTTGAAATCAGCTTTATTGTCACATTCCTTTCACCAGTGACGCTAAAACTGCATGTATGTTGTTAACTGTTCTGATTGTTATCGAGAATAATTTTTTTCAATTGCTATCTGTTAAATGAGGCAAGAAATTGGCTTACTTGAAATGAATTAGATAGCCAAGTAGGTACACACACAGTTAACAGGAATAAACTACCTCAATGCAGTGACAGTGGAATTATTGGTTTCAGTCATCTGATGTCAACTATATCTGATGTGAAAAGCTTCACCAATGATATGGTTTCGCTGACATTAGTAGCAGTACATGATATGGCAATCGCAAGAGCTGGACTATAATGAACATGTGAATTATATGATTTAGAGAGCAAGGAGGTGATTTGAGCAGTCCGCATTTTAAGGTTAGCTACTCGATCAGATGGATTGATCAATATCTGTATTTTTATCAATTGTCGTACAAGAGTTTAAAAAAATTTAGAGCAAACGCACCATATGAAAAGTTGTTTGGAGAAGCAAAGTCTTGATGTCAAATTTTTATAGCTCAGAACATAAACCATAAGCAAGTGGCAAAACTGAATGTAAGAGCAACTAAGCAACTGAATTTTGATTTCTCCTTCTCACAAATAAGGAAGTATTCATTAAATTTTTAATTCAAGAATATCATCAAGAATATCTTGATTAGAAGTTTCTAATGCTGCCAAAGTGAGACTAAGGTAGCTACTAAGCTGAATAACCTGTGGGAGACAATTTTTTAAAAAGATGGAAAAGCTAAAAGCTAAAAGTCTGTACTCTTGTGTTCCCGAGAACGTTGGATAAAGTTCCTGTACATACCAATGCGAGACAGAGAGAATAAAAGCAAAACTCTCAAGAGTCTAATCAGTGGATGATTGATTGATTCAACATCATTTTTACACAGTTGGCATATGTCAGCATTAAGAAGGTGCCCCTTGACTCTGTATTTCAACAAGTTATTGTTAAGTGATTGTTGGGCTATGTCTTCATAAGTTTCAATTGCCTTTGGATATCTGCAGGGCATTATGAGTATCAGTTTTAAAGACACACACACACTAAATCTTGTGTATAGGGTAAAAACAAAAAGTCTTATGAAGTAATCTTAGTTTAGCTGGCACTCAGTCTTCCTAACCTTAAATCTTTAGTACCATCTTTTCATTTCTGCATTTACTTTTTAGTTTTCTTGACATAAGCAAATTGGGCAATTTTCTGTTCCCACTGATTTGCAGTGGTGTTGATACCTTCACTTTGGAAAAGATCAGCTGCTCTCTCATAGTAGACAATGGTCTGCTCCAAATTCTCTTCTTACTCATATAGTTCAGCAATTTCTTAGATTCAAATAAAGGAATCAATAGCTAACACTCAAAAGGAAACATAGATTAAGAGATAAAAGCAGATATCACAGCCATCATGGCATGATAGACAGTAAATATATAGCATCGTAGGTTATGAGTTCTGATAAGTTGACCAATAGTCTGTACGTATTGATGTTACAATATGTCGAAAAACTTTACATGAGACATGAAAACTTTACATATGAATCACAAAAGTATCAAATCTATCTAAAAGACATTCTGTTCTTTCAGAAAAGAGAAATGAGCTTCAAGAATAAGATGGACGATGACTACAGAGGCAAAAGATATTTTATTTAGGTGAAGTGACATAGATTGCACCTTGTAGTATCTTGTGGACATATTGAGCCTTGCAATTTCCAAGAACAAATTCACGGACTGCTCCAAGGAAGATATAGACTGTGTGAAGAATAAAATTATTAGCCATCAACAGTTCGTAAAATAAAAGCTCTATAATCTAAGTGAAAAGATGATGGCTTAAATCCCAAAATGGGATTGGATGAAAATCAGAGGAAGAAAGGAACAAGAATATCAAAACAGATAAAAGCTAGGCTGGAAATTAGGATTAAAAATAAATTTCATTGCATTTCTTAAGTGCGGTTGAATTTGCAAAGATGAGATTTCTTTAGTGCGGTTGCATTTCTTTAGTAGCGCTTATTAGCAAAAAAAGATGGGATAAAATTGGCTGATGAAGAAACCAACTGATAATATGAGAAAGAAAGCAGGCATAGGAAATAAAGTTTAAGACAATATTTAATCTACTTTTTTGGTGTTGAAGTATGGACAAGTTCCTAAAAACATCATGTAATCAATAACTAAAAACTAAGACTGATCTTCAATTTAAGCTGAAACAATCAGCCACCAGATGAATGATTGTATTGAGTGATAACTGACAGCTGTAGTCTGAGCTCAAACAATGTGTCAAAACTGGTAAGAGACCAAACCTTTAATGTTTGTCTTCTTATAGCAATGAGTGGCATCAGCATAAGCATTTGCAGCTTCATGTTTGCTATCCAACTGTGATATCAAAATTACGAAATTTGGTACAGCAAACGAGAACAGCTACAGAATTGATACACAAAAATAGGAGGTAGATAAATCCAAGCAATCAACAACTTTCGAATACTTACCTTCAGATGACAACTTGCCAACTTGACATACATAGCTCAAGCTTGATCCCCTGAAAGACCCCAAAAGTCAAAACTAATGAGAAACAGCAGCAGAATTCAGCTTAATAAATTTACATACTCTGAGTCAATAAATGTTAGTCAGGAATTACAAATCACAATTATCAGCCACTTCAAGAATTTGAAAGGCTTGATTTCCATTTACCAAATATGAAAACAAAGAGAAGGAGTGGCAAGTAATGTTAACATACATCAAGGGTAGGGAATATACCCTTTTACAAGTTTGGGGAAGCAAAAGTATGCACTTAATAGTTAGAGAGTTAAAAGTTGACCAACTTAATAATTAGAGAGCCATCCAAAATTTTTACCCTCTGCTTTTTTATACATTGGAAATTAGAGAATGAATAAATGAGAATTGAATTGTCACATACTTGCTAAGGAGAGTTTGAATGTCTTTTATTTAAAGTGGCACATAGAGAAGAAATAAAGGAGAACTGAGTATGCCATATACTAAGAAAAGTCAAATGCATTTAAGCTAAAGTGGCAATTGAACAAAGGTTAGTCTATAGTGATAAAATCAAAAGTTGAGATTTGGGGGTAAGGCTAACAAAGATGAACATTTGTGGTTGTTGAGGAAGTCTCCTTAAAGTTACGGTTGATACTCTGGAATCACGCATTTTAGGTTTGACAGTAGTTCTTTTATTTTTGATAATCAATCAGCATAAATAGTTTCCTTTGGATCTGTGTGGGAGACATTTCTTTCAGAATTTTGATTACATTTCTTTCAGCATAAATAGCTTGGTGTTCATTGTTTACAAGGTCAAATGCTATTTGAAGTTGCCAATAAAGCATTAATTTTGTCTTCTGTTCTTAATAGTTTGTCAAATACAGTAGCAGTGTCTTTTGGTGTATCCAAAAGCATGAGAAGCTGACATATGCTTAAACAATCAGGCAATGGCAGTTTTTGCATCTACATTCTTTAGAATTTGGAATAAGGTTAACAAGAATGAATTACATTGATATAATTACCTGATGCTGATATTTTCTAGAGGTGATAAAATTGCGAGAGACATCACTACAATTGTGTTGGTTATATACCTACAGGGAAACTGAAAAATGAGATAATGAGAAAAAGTTGAAAACTGTAGTGTAATCTAGCGTTTCAGAAGTTTATATACATTCATGTACAGCTTTAGTTAAGACACAAAATGATATAGTAGGAAAAAATAAGTAATAAGTTGATGTGATGGTTAAAAAGAAATGCATACTTAAGTTATATAAGGTCAATGGCACTTTACACTCCAAGATTAGAAGTTATTCAACCATGATTTATTTTGTTATAAGTACAATACATAATGATATCGAACAAATTTAGAAGGCAGAACTGAACAATAATATAGCACCTAGAATAGTTCAGAGATAATCTAAATCTGCTGATATATTGAATAGAAGCTCAAGTCCAAAGGTACAGAACAATGAGTGATTTAGTTCATCTAAATAACAAAAGATCTGACAGGGGAAACAGAGATTTGTTATAAATAATGAATGAATATGAGAGCAAAAGAACTTAGGCTTCCTCTTCTTGAAATGCATTATACATAAGCTGGTAAAATGACTAATATATTAATGAAGCAGATGAGTACTCTGTAGAAGTGACGTTTAAAAGAAAAGTTTATAAGGATTTGGAGTTTTAGATCTCAACCTGGGATCATAGTTATTGCTTTTAGAGAATTAGAGATACAGGAAAAGCATCTTTGAATCTTTGAGGCTAGTATTGCAGCTAGTTGTCTCTGAGCCTCATCAAACTCTTCATCTTTATATACAGTCTCACTGCAAAATGATAAACACTGAGCAATGAATTTTTTGAATATAGAATTACGAGAATGAGTAATATTAATTCATAATCAGTGTTCTGTACGTACAACTACAAGAACCAGTAATGTTAATACGTAATGAATTTTCTGAATATATAACTATAAGAATGAGTAGTAAGAGCAGTATCATGAGAGTTTAGCAATAACTAATATTGGGGTATAAAAAAGATACTCTGTGAACAAAAGCAGTAATTACTTGTATGAGTTGTAAGAAAAAGGTCAACTAAGACATTGCAACAACAAAAATGGCCCTGATGAGAGGAGATCAAATGTAATGAACACTAACCTTTGTTTTTTGAATATCTCTTAAGGACATTTGTCATTATTTGCATTAGCAATGAAGCATAAGCTTTACTTAATGCTATATCTTAATACAAGAATTTTCTTATTACATATACTGAGACATCAGTTGGCTGAAAAATTGAAGCAGTATTGAAAAATAAGTATTTTTTTACAAAAAAGTTAAGCATGAGTTGTCAGTGAAATCTGGTAAGTATAAAAGCAAGTGAAATCTGCAGCAGTGCACAACAAATAATTGGGTGTTAAGCTTTGATTAGTGCAGATATATAGCTGTGTAGAAAAGGTAGGGGCAATAAATGTAATGAATATGAATCTCACACTCTTATAATCAACAATTATGAAAGGTGATGATTTGCAAGCTGTAAAATATCTTTGTATACTATGTTATTGGTAGCATAGTCAACTGTTGGATCAAAGGGAGAAGGCTGTATAAGAATCTTTACACAATTGCTGCTTTTTGCTCTTGATAAAGCAACATATAGTTGGCCATGTGAAAAAACTGGTTCACGTAAGTATATACCAACAAAATCTAAAGTTTGACCTTGAGCTTTATTGATTGTCATTGCAAAGCATAGACGCACTGGAAATTGAATTCTTTCAAATGACATCGGGCAATCAGGATTATTTTCTATTCGGAAACATATTCTATGCAAAAAGACTTGTTTGCCTTTGAATTCTCCAGCACTTATAACTGCATCAATAATATTGTTAGTCAAAGATTTACATATTAGCCTTGTTCCATTGCATAAACCTTCTGGGGGATCAATGTTTCTGAGAAGAATTATTGGGCAATTTGGTTTTAGGATAAGGTTGTGGGGGGGAAAACCATTGGGTGTTAAGCTGTTGAGAAAATCTTCAAATAGGCCTTGTTCTGAAATGTCAAGTGTTTTATCACGACTAATATATTCTTGAGCCTCACCTGGAAAAATGTTAATTAACAAGTTGTTTAACACATCAACAAATTCATTTTTTGTAGTAAGGATTGCTCGATTTACCAATGAAAAATCATCCTTGGAAAAAGCACTTAAATCTGGGTAAACTGTTTTGATAAGTTCAAAAATTGATTCTGTTTCACTTTTGTATGGTATTAGCAGTGGGAGAGGAATTTTTACTTTTAACCCTTGTATTGCTGGTTCTAGTCCATTTCCTATTCGGAGAAGGTAATCTGTAAATTCTGGGTCTGATATTGCTCTCATATTATCTGTGAGGTATAGTTTGTGAAGCTGTGGCCAAATGTATGAAGTTACTAAGCTAGCTTGTACAAAATCTTCCTTTGAACCTTTAGTGACAACAGGGAGAACTTGTCTAAAGTCACCACCAAAAATCATAACTTTTGAGCCAAATAACTCAGGAGAACCCATTAAATCTTTTAGTAGTGCATCCACACCTTCTATACCAGTTTTGTGTGCCATTGGAGCTTCATCCCAAATAATAAGTTTAGCCGCTTGAATTAGTTTAGCAAGTGCACTTTGTTTACTAATTTTACACATATTGACTGAATTCATATCAATTGGAATCTTGAATCGAGAGTGCGCTGTTCTACCTCCCGGTAATATTGATGCTGCAACTCCACAAGAAGCAGTAGCTAATGCTATAAAGCCTTTTGATCGTACTTCAGCTAATAACGCTCGATAAAGAAATGTTTTTCCTGTGCCACCTGGTCCATCTATAAAGAAACATCCTTTTTCTTTAATGTATAATGCCTGCATTATAGTATCAAAAGCTGCTTTTTGACCAGGATTGAGTTTAGTAATTGATATCAAGTCATCCTCTGAAACTTTAATCTCTGTTTCACTAATTGTATCTCTTGCATCTGTATTTGAGTCATGGAATTTTAGTACTCTTGGCACCAGTCCATAGCTGTTTATGTTACGACCCATAGACTCTAAAAAATTGCTTATTTGATGCAGAACTTTAAATTGAATATCATTTTTGGTTAAATTTGGGACTCTATTGTAATCTTCAGACAATGATTCTTCAAATTTCAGCCATAGGGTTCTTGGATTTGAGGGGGTAAAATATACCAACAATGTTGCAAACAACCTTCTTAGGCTATATGGCATATGATAAAGGGCAGCTTCTTCTAGACATTGTTCTTGTGAGTTATTTGATTCTAAATATCCTCTAAGTGCAGCTGCTTCGCGAAATGTAGTAACATGTACTCCATTTACAGTTTTTAAATCATCATAAGAAGTTGGACTTTTAACATGCAGTAAAAGGAGTCTTAGGAAGTACCGTTCACCTTCTAGGGGATTTGCTGCAACAACTCTGCCGATAGAATCTTTTTGTTTTCTAGGTTGCCAAGATTTGGAACTTGGATACCACACAAAATGCTCAGGAAACTCTTTGTAGGTACATTTGAGACTTTTTGCAAAATCATCTGTAGCATTCATTCGAAAAAATTCGGTGAGCATAGTTCTTTTTGCAAAATTGTTACTTAATATATTGTCAAGATTATCATTTGGTCGAAACAGCATAGATTGAAAGTTTTCTAGGTGAAGCTGAAGTTGTATTACAGCAGGCTGCATTTCATAAAGATGAAATCTGTATATTCTCCACATTGCTTCAGGTGCACATACCCACCGTGCTGACTGATATTCTTTGATTTCATCAATAGGATTTGCTCCATCATCTGAATTCACTTGAAAATGTATCCTTGCATGGCCTTTGTATATATACTTATACACATACTTGACAGCTTTAATTGTGGAGCAAATTTCTACATTTATATGGCAATTGAATTTAGCCAACAGATAAGCATTGTATGGCACTACCCATCTGTTGTCTAAGTAGTGTCCCCGAACCAATATTTTTTTCCCATCATTTCTTCTTCTGTATGTTGGATACGAATTCTGAGAATGTGTAGTTTTTTCTGCCCATGCTTTTGGGTAATTGTTCTTGCAAGACTTCTTTGATGCACCCTGCATACATACATTATCAGGTTTTTTCTCGCCACATGGTCCATGCATCATATGTTTCTTGACCATTCTAAACAGATGCTCATTTTGTGCTTCGTCGGGTATTTCTGCAGAAACTATACGATCATAATCTTCTGTTGTATATAATTTGAAAGTAGGCTTCAGGATAATCAAAAAGTGCGCATGAGGCAAACCGCGTTTTTGAAATTCTATAACATAAGTATATGCTGCTACTTCTCCAAATATTTGCTTCTTGAACAGCTCTTCTTTCATAATTTCTAACTTTGCATGAAACACACGAGCAATAAGATCAGGCCTATTTTGTGCTTCATCTGATTGTAACAGATTTTCTTTAATCTCTGGCCATGATTGATTGCAAGTCATGGTTATAAAAAGATCTGGCTTCCCAAATTTCTGAACTAAAGCCATAGCATCAAGATACCTTTTTTTCATATCTCTAGGACCTCCAATGAATGATGTAGGCAATATTACTCGCTGTCCGATTTGAAATCCATTTTGTTGCCCCTGTATTACGCTGTCCATAATTCCTTGTAGCTGCTCTCGACGTATTTGCTGTTGTCGACTTCGATAAAAATCTAGTCTTTGTGTCTCTATTTTAACATACATGTCAACTGAATATTGTTGCAAAGCTCTTCCAGCATTCAAAATATTTGGCCCAATTTTTTTCCTCATCTGAAATTTATATGCATAATACTCTCTCATGGATACATATTCCTTGGAGTTTTCATATGCCTTGTAAGCTGTAAAATTTAGAATATTTGTCAAAGAAGAGATGACTGCAATTGAATACAACTATACATAATGAATGGTATAAATGTGTTACCTTCTTCTTCAAGATCAATCATTTCTTCTGGTGACTTAAAGCTAGACAATGTAGCTGTACATGACTGTTTCGTAATCTTTCTTTTGCGCTTTTTTGGATTGCCTCTTCCTGATCTTTGTATACCTGGATGCCATCCAGTTTCTCCAAATGGAAAAAGTAGTGGATACTGAAGAGGGTCATAACAGCCGTAGTAGTATTGAATGCGGTGACTGTGTCCTTCTTTTGTATATATCTGTATGTGTCTAGAATAACCTTGATTAGCATTGTCTCCTTCAACCCATAAAGCTGCAACTTGAGATACAGTGGGTTTATTAAACACTCGCTGGTCGTTGTCGGAGTGAGATTTTAATACTATTTGATATGAGTCCAGGTTTGGAACATTTCTCAAACTCCTGAAGAAGCAAGCATATGGATTGTCTTTCATTACTTCCATTAGCTTCACTACAATTCTTTCGGTCAGCCTTTCTGATATTGCTAATCGATTCTGAATTTCATGTTCTGTGTCATGGAAATAAAGCTGAAGATACATCCCTGATCCTCCATGCGGTATTAGTTCATTGATGAAATGGTGTGTTTGACCTTGTATCTTGAATGTATAGATTCCGTTAGTTCTCTTGCAAAGGGATTTGTCATAGTGAACACCAAAGGAAGTAAATGCAAACATGCTATTATAGGTCCTAACATAGGTTCGGAAATGTATAGCTTCTTCACTCTGTCCAGTAAAAAGTTCAATTAATATATCAGGTAACTTATTTTCATGGAGTAGAACTTCGCCATCAGAACAGCAAAAGTTTGCTGTCTCTGAGTAGAATTTTTTGGCTCCACAATATTTACAATCTGATGCATCAGGGAGATGGTCTGCATTATGGCTAATGAAATTCAGAGCCTCTACACCAGCTGCATTTTTAGATACTGTAGAATAATAGGAATACAAAGCATTTTTATCACTATGTTATGTGCATATGAAAGAACTATAAATAAATATATAGGAATGACACCTTTGTTTTGCACTCATACCTGATCTCCTTTGGCTTGAGCTTTTGCCTACAGAACAATAATGTGGCTAGTCAGGAGGTAAAAACGATTATGCTCCTGATCAGAGTATATAACTTCTGCAACATTTTCAGATACATTTTAGTTATACATACCTTTTGGATGATTTTTTATGGCATTAGAAACATTGGTTTCCACTGACTGACTGCCAACTGTCATTGATATACCTGATTAAGCAAATAAGAATGTGTGAGAACGTAAATCAAATTCAGTGACCAAACAACACTGGACAAATATTTGTAAAATTAGGATCAAGGAGTTCAACCTGCAAGATCATCAACTATTTCATGCAAGAAATTAGAGCAGCTATCACATATAGGAGGATCATCTAGCAGATAAAAGCATAGAAATTGTTATATGAAACATAGACTGATAACTATGATTATAACAAAATATACCTGACACATTTAGTTTATTGATTCTTCTGCATTTATAGATGGGCAACTTTTTTGATGAAGAACCTATATGAACAAAACATACCTGACACATTTAGTTTATTGATTCTTCTGCATTTATAAATGGGCGAACCTATATGAACATAAGATAAAATAATACATTATAAACATAGAAGAACAAAAAATATCTATGTTTAAATGTCAAAAATTGCTTGTATAAACATAGAATACAGAAACAATTTGTGTAGATTGCATTGGTTTTATACAGAGAATTACTTTTGACAGCTATAGATTGCTGCAGATTAGATTAGGTGTTCCTTCACATCCTTTAGATCCTTTAGCTTATCAGTTGGTTCTCGTTTAGATCCTTCAAACTTTCAATTTTTTACCAGTCTGCCATACTCCATCTATGTGTTTCTCATAAGCAAGTTTAATATCCGTTGGTAATTAGGTAAAAAAAATTTTTTTTTTGGGGAATTCTTGAATAGTGCATGCATGAGAAGTAGCTAAAAACTGCTTATCCACTATGTTATTGTTCTTTTATTGTTGTTTTCAGCTTGCCTCTTGATTTAGCATCGGTTACAGCTACGGATTGCTGCAGATTAGTTTCTTTGTCTCCACCCTGTTGTAGAAGCTGTTTAATAGCAATACTCTGTTGGTTATTGTGCTCATTATTTTGCTGTAAGTTGCACCCAACTGGAAGTTCTTTTTCCTAGAAGTATTTTTTTTAAAATTTAGTATTAAGGCAACAAAACAGAACACTCAAAAACTTCAGAAGTAACTTTTTCTCCTCTTTATTTATCAAGAAAGTAATTTAGAAGTATGAGTGAGTGATTGTAGCTTGTTTTTCTGATCGTTAGTTGTTTTCCTTTGCATCCTTTAGATCCTATAGATCCTTTAGCTTATCAATTGATTTTTGTTTAGATTCTTCAAACTTGTCCTTTTTTTCCAGTCTGCCATAACTCTAAAAATTTGTTTTTGGGAAATTCTTGAATAGTGCATGCATGAGAAGTAGCTAAAAACTGAATCAGTTACCATTAGTAGCTTTCCTTGCTTTCCTCTTTTGATAAGCTTCTCTCTGTTTAGCTTGACAAGCTTCTTTTTCTTCCACTGATAAGGAAGCATATTTTTCTCTTGATCTTCGGTTGCGAATAATGTTCTTATTCGTTGAATGTGCAAGTGGATCGGATGAAGCCATGGTTTACAGTTTATAGCATGAATAAAGGAAGCAAAAGCTAGCGGATGAGTTGAAAATACATGCAGTTGTAGATATACAAGCATCACCGATAGAACAGGGAGAAGAGATGGCTCAATTTTCTAGTCTACAACAGCAAAAGTAAAAAGCTACTGTAAAATGACTATGTTAGACATCAGCTGAAAATATATAGTCTATTCAATGACTATTTTGAGGGAGGAAAATGTAATTAAACAAGACAATGAGCTGGCTGATAGAAATAAACATCATATCTCATTAATGCTGCACAACAATCAATGTTTCACTAACATTCGGCTGAGGCTTACAATAAGCAACAATCAGTTCTAATAGCTCCAAGAAAAAACACAAGCAAAAGATTAGAAGGACAAAAATGCGGCTGTAGAGAGCAGATGAAAAAAATGAACAGTGCCCAAAAACGTCTTCTTATATATTATATTACTAGGGGTGGCTTCCCACGCAAGGCGTGGGAACTTTAGACCTGTTAGTAAGGTTATATTTGTTATTATGATATTTTATATATATATATATATATATATATATAGTTCAAAAAAGTAGGGATGGTTGATATGATGTTGATTCAAAAGGATAAAGTAATTGGAGTATTGAATATGAATTAATACTATTGCCAAGCGATGGTGAGGTGCTTTTGGCTTTGAAATTTTCAATAGGCCCTACCAGTATTCTTCAGTGGGGTAAAGAATTCCTACCTGATGCATGCTACTGGCGAGGAGTCACAATGCAAAAATGGAAGGGTCACAGAGCTGGTGCTGGAGAGGGTAAATTTAGCAATTTTGATAGCTGCTGTTTCAGCCTCATCCTATTACCAAAGTTTCAGAATGAAAGTTAAATTTAACCCCAAAAATGGTTTTTACACAATTAAAAAGAGGTGGAGGATGCCTGGCTGGTATCCTTTCCAAGCCAGAAATGTACATCGTATAAATATGCTTCTCACTTCCCAGGTGATGTTTGAAAGTGTAAATGGACAATACAAGATTGATATTAGTTTTTATTTGTTCACTGGATCGAAACTTAAAACAGGATAAAAAGTTTAAGCTTTTCCTTGATTGAAAATCGAAGAGCCTGTTTGGGTTGAAGATTATTTGGAAAGGTTTTCCATGTTAGTATAATAGCAATTTTTGCAATGTGATGCAACATGTGACTCGTTCCATATTTCATGAAGTAAATGGAATAACAGATATTGAAAGATCAGTATAATTATCCACTGCAGTACAAACTATAACAGATACCTGAAAAGCAGGTTCTAAAGTTTTCACAGAGCTAGATACCTTGTCAAATGCTTCTTGCAGCCAACTCTTCCAAGAAAATAGAGAACAAGACTTTTAAAGCTTAAAAGGTCCAATAGTCTTCAAACTCTGAATAGCGCCTACACAAAACAAACAACGGCAGACAGACTTGGCAAGAAAAGAAAACAATATCAAGTCAAAGGTCAAGTTCTATATCATGATTTCAGTGAATGATGCAAAGTACATGAAAAATTAATTTAGACAGATAGCAAGCATTGTAAAGAACATGAGAATGTTCTAAATTTGGTAACTTAAGAAACTAAACCCATTACAAAAATGGGAAAAGAAAATAAACTGGAACTTAATGTCAGAGTTGTTCAATTCTTCAACAAGAAGCTAGATGTTTTTGTCAGGAACTTCAACAAGCAAATCATTCTTTGTAACGATATAATTCTAGATTACTGAGCCATTTTATATAATAACAGGCTAACAAATCTGTAGTGTAACTTGCTACACCATTAAGTATGAGCTTCCTTGTAGGGTCAAAAGGTTCTTAAATTCCTTCGCCTTATTTTGTTGCCTAAGCAGATCAGAGAGATTGAACATGGCCTGCTCTTTTATTGTTAGGGCCTCTGGAGAAGATGAAGGAAGATGAAGGGTTGGCAAATATCTGGTAATAGATAGAAATGGCCTCAAAAGCGCTAGTGGCTTCAGAAGCTAGTGTTAAGCGAAGCAATGGTAGTTGGCAGGGAAGATGTAGGCATGGTAACGCCTCAGATGTTTGGACACCTGTGATTTAGATGCCACTTGTGTAAGTGGTAGCAGGATAGAGCGAAGAGATGTGAATGCAAAAAATAAAAGCAGATATGGAGTCAGATGAAGAACAATTTCCAATAGCAAAAGTAGAAGGCTACCGTGAAAACACAGATATGGAGTTTTCCAGAGCAATAACAAAAAAACGTTGTGTAATAAGAATAGAAAAGACATTCTCCAAATAAAAGCAGTAACCAGTTATACCAGCTCCAAGAAAAAGAACAAGCAAGAGGCTGGAATGACAAAAATGCCCTAGAGAAGAGGGGATGAAATGCAATGAATAGTAATGGCTGACAGAATTCAGAGGGAAAACGGTCTCCAAGAATAAGTAAAAAGTTAAAAAAGCTAAATTACATAAAAAGGCATAATTAGATGAAAACACATCCATATAATCAGAATCTAGAGGGCTAGAAAAGTAAGAAGGAGTTGTCCTATCAAACCCTCCCGTCACATCTATCAAATGTTCAAAACACTCTCATTAGACAAGAATGTTTATTTCAATGCTCAACTTGGGATCAATGTAACTAAATTTCCAGGATTGTTTAATTCTTAAAATAAATTTGACTCACTCAGGTTATGTAAAAGGATTTAAGATTACATGCATTTTAAAATGTACTTCCATTTGGCAACCACAAAATCCCAATAAAAAATAATTAAAAAACTTTGAAAATCTCTATTCCCCTGAATATTACCCACTTTGTAGGATATTATACTTGGCTTGCAGTTTGGCATTTCAAACTGTCCATCATCACTCTTATCAAACTTGATAAATAAGCTAGATGCTTATTTCTTTGACAACTTATTGCTTTTGCGAGAAAAATGGTTACTGTGGAAAAAACGGAGTATTTCTTGAAAGAAAGGAGGGGGAAACTTTTCATAAATCTTGTGGAGTCATCTTCCTCTATGTGTATGTGTAATTGCAAGAAGAAAGACAATAAGTTGAAACAGCATCCAGAATGTGAGATCTGAAAACTCTATTCAATGGCATTTGAATTGTAGGCATGATTTACTACGAGGCGCGGGGGTGTCTGTGAGTTGTGTTTCGTTGCATGTATTAGAAAAAAAATTTGAGGATCAATTGAAAAGTAAAATAAAATATTTGAAATAATTGAGGAGTAAAATTGAATAGTTTAAAGGCTTACAAAATTTCAAACTTGCCTTAATTTCGTTTGAATTCTTTGAATTTTTAATAGTGAGATAAAAAGGTGATTGGAAAATGTGTTGATGATGCAAGCAAGTTACTGTGTGTAAATAAGGTGTAAATAAAGTGTACATTTTTACAATCCAAACACACTCAGAATTATTCAATTTGTCTTTTAATGTTGCATAAAGTATTTCTAGATTTTAATATTGATAAACTTTTTCCACATGGAAGTTGTAGAAAATAATTGTTTGAAGTTGCTAAGACAATAAGGGTTTGAGAGTGAACTAAGCAAAAGTTAAAGAGTTGGAATGTTCACTACAACTTCCTTGATACAGAGGCAAATCCTCATGCGATTGCCTTAACAACTGAGGTAGCTTACCTGTAGAAAATGGCAGTCAGGAACCCGAGGCAGTTTATTTGATTCGTCAATAATAAATCTGAGAGCCTCTGTTCCCTTAGTTACTTGAGCTGTTATGTAATTATAAATTGAAAGGGTTAAGGTAAGTAATGGTATATTTAGTTAAATTAGCAGCCATGCATAAAGTAAGAGCAATGAAATTGAAAGACTAATAATATGTTAAGAATCTTTTTTCCTCATAACCTTTTTATTTTGATATCTTGTAGAGCATCACTGAGCGGTACATTTAGTTGTAACAAAAATCATATTAGTTAAAAGAAAGTTATTCATACAGAATTACATTTAGCTGTAAGATCAATGAGATCAGTTAAAATGAACTTGTTAATGCAAAAGAGGCACTACAGCAATTTGTTGTCTCACATCATGGAAATATCACTTTAATGGAAATATCACTGTCATTGACAATTTGTTGTCTCACATCATTCAGAGAAGGCACTACAGCAATTCCTATAAGAGTACAAATGAATGCATTTGAGGCAATATTTTAAAACAATTGCTAAAGTAACATTGGCTAACAGCACCAACAATGAATGTTTTCATAGCAAACTTGGTGTACTTTGTATTGCATTTGAAAGATAATTATAAAAATTGCTGCAGATTGGAGATTAACCTGCTGGATAAGAGTAGTTAGTGAGTAATGACACTTAGAAGATAGAAAAAGAGCTAAATAGTTAGGCAAATGAACCTGAATTTTGCAATGTATTGGATTGCAAGGCTTAATGGAGACATTGCAGTTTTGAAGAAGAACCTAGAGAAGATAAACAGAAGCAAATCAAATTCATAGCGAAGAAGTATGGGTTTTAAGCAGGTAAGACACGGTATATTAATTGAAAGTAATATAAACTTGCTCATGTATTGAAGAGTCAAACAAAGAAATGTTGAGATTTCCTTTAGACTGCTCAAGAACGGTTGCAATAACTACAAATTAATAAGTATATAATCAATCATCTAATCGTTATGCAATGGCTAAGTACACTTACGAACTGCTTATAAAAACTATACAATGCATGATGAAACGAATAAATAACTGAACAAATAAAAAAATAACTAAGTCTCTCTATGTGTGTGTTTCTGTGCATGTAACAGTATGGATAAACCTTCATTTGCTACAAACTGGACTTCAGTGGCCTGTAAAACTTCGTTCTGCAAAAACTTCATTGGACTGTAATTGTCTTTGCATATTGTTAGACCTGATGCAATTCTGAGAATGGATATTTTCTTCGCAAGACTGCTTCTCAGCAGGTTGCAGTGCATCTAAAGGAAGAGAAAATTGCAGGTGATTATGATTTATACACTCAAAATTGGGAGACATGAATTGTCCAACAGTCTAGACATCATTAGATAAAGTTTCCCTTATTCCCGGCTAAAATTCTTAAACAATAGCAGAAATGAAATGGCAATGCAATAGCATTAAATCTACCTTTTTTCCAATTAAAAATAGTCTTATCAGTACGTAAAGGCATCTTAGCCTGCAGTTGGTGATCAAAATTGCTGCCAGCTGATAAATTCTAAGCACTAACAGATTCTTCACAGCATTTGTTAGGTTGGATATCCACCACTCCTAGCAGAAAAACAATCACACTGAATAATTATCATTCATACAGATGAGAATTGTGGTCAATACTAAATTTCAATAAGTAATTACAACGAATAATATCTGTACCTTCATCAGGAGTAACTTGCATGTCAGGGCAGAGCAAAATCACAGCTTTACTATTGGTTTCTCTCTGATAACTTCAATGAATAGGTTTTTTTTTTTTTTGCTTTCCTCTTTTTATAGGCCTCTCTCTGCTTGAGACGATGCAATTCTTTCTCCTCAGATGATCACATATCAAATTTCTCCCCCAACTTCTGATTATGAATAGCTTTTCGCGCAGCTACCTTATCGCTATCACTATAACCACTCATCCTATGATATAGTTAACTATGCTTTGCTTTATACATATAATTAACAGTGAGTACAAGCACTTTAATATTACTGGCTAAAATTCACAAATGATAGAAAAATATGGTTAGTTAATGCTTCTTCGTAAAAGATGGACAGGAATATAAATCAAATTTCATGCAACCATGCAGATGGAGAAAGTCAGAGCAAAAGTAACCAAATATAGGTGAGGAAACATTACCGATCAAAAGATCTGCACAAGTATTAAGTAGCTGCTGGAAAAAAAGAATAAAAACGTCAAAACACATGTATGCAAACCATAAATTCACAGGGAACTGAACCATGCAGCACTAAAGCATCCAAAGCAAGAGGAAAATAACTAATCAGTAGTTATTTATTGAAGATATACATACAACAGAAAAATCATCAAAAAAAAGTGGATGAGATTGAACGAAAATGCAGACGGGCAGAGGAATTTAAGTTGAAAGTAACCAGAAGCAGCAGAGCACCTAAAACGTAAATGCTAAAAGAACAGAGCTTATATTCATGAGGCATAGTACATCTCTATCTCCATATTGAGTTTTTTTACGTATATGATTGTGATTCTGCTGAAAATAGCATTGGAAACCGTAGAAACATGCAAGTGGCTACAAAAAAAACTTACTTTCCAATTTTAGCCTCAATCAAAAATATCATAACCCATAAGACAAGCATCTTTGAGGAGGCATTAGTAAATTGGGGCCTGACATTACTGTTTAGTGATTTAACGTAGCAATCTTGTCAAACTAATTGACCAAAAAGCCCACTTCATAAGAGAGAGATGACCATACGAAAAGGAATTTTTTAAGGGTACACAAGGAAACAATGAATAAGCAAAGGATTTTTCTCCCGCCGTCCACTCCACTCCACCAATCAAAACACCAACAAAGCTGCCCCTGAAGAAAAAGAACAACCAAAAGGTTTGAAGGACAAAAATGCCCCTAAAGAGAGCAAATGAATTGTACTGGACAGCAGCCCTCCAAACGTCTTAGCTCCAAGAAAAAGAACAATCAAAAGGCTTGAAGGACAAAAATGCCCCTAAGAGAGCAGATGAAAAAAATAAACAGTAACCCTCAAACGTCTTCTTATATATTATAAGGATATATAAGGATATGTGCATTTTTATCAATAGTACTTAGAAAGTACTCAGGCGTTAAGCACTTAAGCACCTAAAAGTTTGTTTGGGAATGTTGTGCGGTTGTTAAAAAAGGGCACTTTCTGTGATAAAAGTGCTTTTTAGGTATTATAGACATTATTTTGTAACTTTAGGACTAGCGGTTATGGTCTCAAAAGCAATTCTAACAAAAGCTAAAATTTTGGTGCTTTTAGAATAACTTTTATATTTCAAAAAATAATTAAATTTTTATATTTTATCATGTTTTGAATTGAATAAAGAGATCATTAAATATAAAAAATTTTAAAATTACATTTCATTCAACACAATAAGCACTCATGGGCATAAACATCCAACAATATGATTAAACGCTTAATAACTACTTTTACCAAAATTTCTATTACATGAAAATTTTTTAATAAGCCACCGAGTGCGCGTTTTGGAATGTGGCGATTTATCCGAAGGCAGCTCAACGAGTAGAGCTTTAGGCAAAGTACTTAATTAAACATTTAATCATTTTGTTTGGGGTGTATACTTGCGTAAGTGGTTTTTTTTATCTAATTGATTATATATAATTTTGAATTTATAAAATATTGATCTTTTCATCTACTTCAAAATTTATGATAGAATGTATAATGTTAATTTCTTTTTTTTATTAACATAAATTTATTCCAAAAACAAAAATTTTGAACTTCTGCTAAAATTGCTTTAATGGGCAAAAGTTCTCTATTAAATTTAAGAAATGATACTTACCAAAAACTTTTAGAATTATGCCTTTATGCCTAAAGTACTCTTCTAGTAAATGTATTGCAATTCCAGAAAACCCCTAAATTTGCTGATCTAAAATATATTTTAAATACAAAGCGTCTAATCATACGAAATGGTTGATGATTGACAAGTATATTTTGTACGCATAAAGTAATAAATTTGGACACTCTCAACTCTTGCATTTAATCACTTTTCTGTCTAATTTAACTTTTAAAAAAAAATGAACACTTAATGCACCTCTTTTTATGTGTTCGTTATGCACCCGTTACACAAATGATTTGGGTTTGTATAAGAAAAACAGAGTTATGTGTAAGAAGAATAAATAATTGTACAATGTCTTAATATCTATACAACACATTCCCATCCCTTTTTGCCCCCTTTTGGTCGTCTACTTATCATTCTTTCTTTCTTCTGCATGCCTTAAAATGTTTTTTGTTCGGGGTAATTAGTTAAAAATATGTTTCAATTTGATCCCTTAACTTGAAGACAAAGTTTTAAATGGTCATCCAAACTAACAATCAACAATTCAATTCGTTTCTAAGTGTTATTTGAACTACATTCTTGTTTCGTATGATGTACAATAACTTATACGTTATGCACATAAGATTGTACCAATCATTTTGGATATAATCATTGGCTTAGCCATTTTATTACGTGGAGGTCAAAATGCAAGTACAAAATAAAGAAGTCAGTAGATAAAAAAAAAAAAAAAACTCCAAAGATATCTGGCGTGTGCAACTAAAAATGATATAGGTATTGGAAAGATATTTTTTTAAAGGAAGCATTTACATAAACTAAAATTGCTAGTTTACACTAATCTAAATGGATTGTGATAAAAAAGACAAGGGTCCATTTAACAAGTGCCCAATTGACAATCGTCAAGATGTATTTCAAGTGTTAAACTTTAAAAAAAAAAGTAAAGTTAATTAGGACAAAGTGCATAAATGTAAGGGAGAATAATAAATTTAATTAGAAAAAATATATAAATACAAAGGGGATTAATAATTATTACTTCATGTATTTACACAATTTATTAGATGTATTTTAAGTGTGTTAACGAGAACCCATTAGACACCCGTTAAAAAAAACTTAAAAAAAACAAATTGGTTCTCAAGAAATTAATATTCATCAACCATTTTCTAAGTAAAGAGGCTCATTTGAGTATGCTCAAGTCAAATTAGAGCTGTTAAACGAACCGAGCTGTTCGTTAGCTCGGTTCATTTCGGCTCGTTCGTATTCGTGAAAGACTCGTTCGAAATTTTAAACGAACCGAGTTCAAACGAATTTTTTTGTTCGATTAATAATCGAGCGAACACGAGCATGTTCGCGAGTTTTTAACGAACGTTCGCGAGCATGCTAAACGAACGTTCGCGAACACGAGTATATTCTTGAGTTTTAACGAACGTTCATGAACATAGACATAATTATCATTTGACAAATTTTAGGGTTAATTTTATGGCTGGACTTTTATATTTGGAGGGCAAATTTCTTTGTTTTATTTGTTGTTTTCATGTTAATGTTAGTTATATAGTTAATGAATAATAGAATTTAGTCACTTAGTACTTTAATTATTTTTGAGAATGATTAATAATTTGCATGGCATATTTAAAGCATAAAATAATTTGGATTCGAGCATTTCGAACATGTTCGCGAACGGCTCGTTTATGTTAAACTAGCTGAACACGAACTCGAATTCGAACACGAATTTTACTTAACGAACCGAACACGAACACAAGTTTGGAGTTCGAAAATTAACGAATGAACACGAACGTTGTTCGAACTGCTTAACGAACAGAGCTCAAACATGAGATATTCGGTTCGATTCGGTTCGTTTACAGCTCTAAGTCAAATCATATTTTTCCAAGGAATGGTTGCATACCTTGTATATTTATAGCTAAATATTGAAATAATTTTTTCTTAGGGTTAAAAATATAAAAGCCCCCTATGGTATAGCTATTACACATAAAAATCCCTTGTGGTTTTAAATCATACCTATCGGTACCCCATGGTTTGAAAGAAAGTGCATTTTCGACGAAATCGTTAAAGGAAATGCGATTATCAACCACGCACTGAAAAGGAGCGTGGTTGCTTTGGAAAATGGTTTTTTAACTCAAAGTTTGAGTTGATATACCTCTTGTGCCGTTGACAACTTATTAAAACTTCAAGCCAATCAGCTTCTTCGCCATTTTGCAGCAACCCAGCTTCTTTGACCAAAGAATTGCTCAAGCTCTCGTGTCTCCTTAAGATCGAGGAGGAAAATCTGCAGGCTCGTGCCTCCTTAAGTGCAACTTTCAAAAGGTAAAACCTTTAACCATTAAATTCATTAACAACATTAATATATATATATATATATATATATCAAAAATCTTATTTTTGTTAAATAATGACCTTAAAATGTAGTATGAAACTAGTAAATCACAATAAAAATCACAAACTACCCAAAACCCAAATCGAAATAGATGAGGGACGGCATACGAACCCATTTTTCTTTGATTTTTTCAGCGAATCTTCACTTCCTTGTATTTCCTGTCGCTGTCGGAGTTTGATTGCTATAACAATCGGGAATTTGGCTGATAATTGCCTCTCTCTCTAGGGCTTTTTCTTCTTCTTTGTCTCTCTCTTCATTGGTTCTTTCTCTTCGTTTGTTCTGAAACAGCCAAACTGACTAATTCCTTCACCAATTTTTCGCTTATATTGTTAGGGCATTTATGTCTTTTCACTTACCTCCGTTTCCTTTAACGATTTTCATCGAAAATGCACTTTCTTTCAAACCATGGGGTACCGATAGGTATGATTTGAAACTACAAGTGGTTTTTATGTGTAATAGCTATACCACATGGGGCTTTTATGTTTTTAACCCTTTTTCTTAAGATATAGGAAAAGATTATAAGCATCAATCTAGCTCTTGTATTTAAGATTAAACACAATGATAGGGGATTCAATCCAACTACCTTGTTAAACATAGATTAGATGTGACTAGGTTATAAGTCCAGGACCATCTTATCAAGTAGTGTTTTTTTTTCCTCTTTATTTTTTATTATAATTTCTGGAGGGAAAATTTTTTGAGTCAAATTCTAGGCAATGATCTGGCACATAATATTTTCTTCCGAAATATGTAAAATTCAATGGAACGAAATTTTTTAGTATTAGAACTCTGAAAGAAGACTGGTCTTCACGAATATTTATATCCAGGTTTGTCAAATAAGTGCCCACTCAAAATCAGCTTCAACTCTATATACACATATGGGAAATTATGTGTAATTTGCATCAATTATCGAATACTCAACAAACAACTCTTAAGAAAAAAACTTTTATACATAAGTGTTGAGAACCAGATTTTCGTATCTTGGCGAGTATAAAGAGTTTTCTAATAGGTGCCCAATTGACACTTATCTTCAATCATACCTAACTTATCATGTGAATATATATACTAACAGTTACTATTTTTCCTATAATGAGTTTTCTCATAGACAATAGAAAGTAAGTGGTTTTGATTGTAGATTGGTGGATATTTATAGTTTTATACATGGGCACAAAATCATGGACAGGTAGATTTTGGTAATTTCTTCTTGAATATATTAAATTATAGAAATGGTAATAAATGAGTTTCTAAATCTTTGAATCTTGCCAAACTAAGAAAAAGAAATGAATAACCTCTTTGGCTATTGCTAGATAGGAAAAGGCAAGTACTTTTATTTCTTTAATTTAAATTAGTTGTGAACTTGTGCAAGTGTGAATAATTAAAGTTTAAAAAAAGTGTTCTTGTATATTCAATATATTCTAAGTGTTTTAACTGTCATACCCATCTTTGAAAACTTCTAGACATACTCTTACTAAAGTGATAATTGAAAACTTCTAGACATACTCTAGACATTCATCATATACTACAATGCATACCAAAAAAAAAAAAGGAAAGATACTTTTGTGATAATTAAAATGTTCACAATGACCATAAACCTAGAACTACATCTTCCTTCTCAATTAAATAAAAAAGATGCAATAATTCATTTACTCCTGAATAAATATTCAATTTCCAACAATACTAATAAATCTACTGATGTAGCAATTAAAATTACACTAAATAAAGTTAATCCATATAAAAAAATACAAATTTGTTAAAAAAAGATAAAAATTGGTAGAAAAGAGATAAATCATAAGAAAAAAATTCAATTTTATTTAGAAACATAAAAGTTGTTAAAAGAGAGAGCAATTATAAGAATAGTTAATTAGAGAAGAGTTGTATACTAATATGGGTAAAACCTAGAAGAGAATATCGTTAATTAAATTTACGGAAAATCGTTCAAAATGTCCATCTCATTTCATCAAACAAATTTTTTCTTTCTTCATTTTTAAAATATTAACTTACATCTCTTACAAATTCAAATTAACCAACTTTGATTGTAATCTAAGTTTCTAAGTACTTTATAAATTGAAATCACCATGTAACCCACATGTAGTCATTCTACATACAAAAAAAGTCAGATTCTACATTTTTATTGGCAAAAATGAATATGGATTAATTTATATATCATTTTTTTAGGGGGAAATGAAAATGGTTCAAATTAGATTCTACTTTTTTAGGGGCAAAAATGAATTTGGATCAAGTTATTTGTTTAATTACAAATGGAATCTAACTATTATACCCCTAAAAAATGACCATGTGTGGGTCATATGCTGGATTCATGTTAAAAAGTGGTTGAAAACTTAGATTGGAACCAAATTTTATTGACTTAATTTTGGAAGGTACGTAAAGTTACTATTTTAAAAATAAATTACAAAAAAGTTCATTTGACAAAATATGAGAGACATTATAAATGATTTTGCCTTAAATTTATTGCTTTCATATATGTGTGTAGATTAGTATTAAGTTGTGAGGTTCCTAGCGCTTAATAGTCCACATCGCATCTCATTAATTGCTAATTTTGCTTTCACAAATTGTAATTAACCCCAACTTTACTTCAATAACTGCAATTAACTCAATGCTAGTAACTTATTTTAGGCGCATTATTCCAGTTATAAAAAGCGCAACGATTGAGGCCCAATAATATTAGGTATTGAATCCAATTGAGTCCCAAATATATTAGGCCTGAATTCGATTGAGTCCCAATAGTCTCGTGCATCAATTCCGGGAAAAACAATTAAAAATAAAACCCTTACTTAACCCTTTTTTTCCCTATTTAACCTTTAGTTCCTAAGTTTATTTAAATGGTGTATGCGGTACGGTTCCGCTCTCTAGTCATTGACTAGAGTGCTTGAAATGTTACTCCTTTTATAATAGGACCACAATGAAAATTGTGATTAGTTATTACTAAGCCCACTGTTTACTGATTACTAACACAAAAATTGATGCCAGCACAGAGTTTATCAAACTGAGTTAGATGCGGGCACGTCTAACATGCATGAAGTCTTCTAGTTCGCATGGTTCAAAGTCAAGAAATTTTCCCAAAACATATTGAGGGATTTGAGAATGAAGATTGGAAGCGTGTTCATCTCATTCAAGTGGTAGAGGAGTCATATTTAATGTAGAATTTATATTGATGATTAAGTCTTTAGTCATTATGCTATTTTTTTAGTATTTTAGTGTTCATTTAGTGATTAATTAGTGGTGGAATAATCGGCCAAGTTAAGCCTCAAGTTGGGCCGAATAAGGTAGTCTTTTTTTGTTAGGTTTTGTATTTTGTTAGTCTTTTTAAAGTCGAATTAGGAAGCTTGTATTATTTCCAAATTGGATTAGTTTTAATAGTTTAAGTTTTAGCTATAAATAGACTTCTTCTATTCCATTGGAAGACAACTTTTTGAGAGATGAATTAATAAAAGTGAGTTGTCTCCTTTCACGGAGTTCTTGGATGGAACTTGAGTTTCTTCTTGAACTGTATCAAGTATTTAACTTAGATACTTGTGGTGTTCAAGGCAAGATGATTACATCATCTTATCCTTTCAAGCCAATAACCAATCCACTATGTTTCTAGAGACAGGTTCTCTTTAGATCTAGCAAGGTAGTTATTGTTCTATAACTTGATGAAGATAGATTCTTCCGCTGCCTGATCAACTTGGTTCTTCAAAACAGGTTCTTGTTGGGTCGAGTTTGTATCAGTTCGTATAAGAGTTTCGGCTCTTGATTCAGGTTAATATCCCTTTTTTCTGGTTTCACTTCATTATCTTAGAGTCAAATTTGCTTCCAAGTTGTCTTTCTAATTGTCACATACAAGAGGTTCAATTGATAAGTTGATTGTTCACTTGGAGAAGCTCTAATTTCTTCCAGACAAGCTATCAAGTGCCTTGAGAATTATTGTGTGAGGCTACATACATTTGTTTCTTCTTTTTTTTTTTTAACTAACATTTGCAGGTTACCTAAGCGTGTCAAATGGATGTGATTCATCACACTTTGACCCCAAACTTAACAACAAGGCTTTGATTGGACAATTCCAAAGAATGTTGACCCAATCTTTATAGGCGGTTCATGAATAGATTGACCAATTAGCAAGTGCTCAAAGTCACTCCAAATTAAAAATCCCAATACATGAAGAGTATGACTTGAATAATGAAGAGGAGGTAGTTGTTCGACGCCCCCGATTTGAGACCCAGAAATCCGATGACTCACTCAAGGGAGTAAAGATCAAAATATCTTCTTTTCAAGGCAAATCAGTTCCGAAGGAGTACTTGGAGTGGGAACAACACATTGAGATGGCGTTTGATTGTCAAAGCTACACCGAGGAGCAAAAGGTTAAGCTTGCCACCCTCAAATTTACCAATTATGCAGTCGTGTGGTGGGAGCAAGATAAGACAAGTCAAAGGAGGAATCGAGAGCCACAAATTAGCTCATGGGATGAGTTGAAGATTGTCATGAGGAAGAGGCTCGTACCTAGTCATTACTACCGCAACCTCTATCACAAGTAACAAACACTCACCCAAGGAAATCGGAACATGGACGATTATTACAAAGAAATGGAGATTATCATGTTTCATGCAGACATTGTTGAGAACCATGAAGCTACCATGGCACGATTCCTTAGTGGTTTGAGGCCCGAGATAGCCGAATTGGTGGAGTTGCAAACTTATGTGGATTTTCAAGAGTTAGTGAACAAAGCCTCCAATATTGAGGAAAGGCAAAAAAGAAGGGGTAACTCACGATATAACATGACCCCAACCACCACTTCATGGAGGCCAAACCAACCAAAGAAGAAGGAGAAGGGCTCAGGTGCACCTTCGGAACTTATGCCTAAAATCGATGGCAACAAGGAGGTCCAAAACCGTCCAATGAAGGCCTGAAACAACGTAACCGCAACATCAAGTGTTTCAAATGTCAAGGAGTTGGTCATATTTCCTCTCAATGCCCTAACCGGCATACTATGATCATCCTTGATATCAGTGAAATTGTGATGGATGATGAAAGTGATTATACAGATATGCCACCATTGACTGAAGACAATGAAGATGAACTGGAAGAGATGGCAATCGATGATCAAATTGGATTCACTTTGTTGGCCAGGCGAGTTCTTGCTACCCATGTTAAAGTTGGCGATGCATAACGAGAAAATATATTCTATACCCGCTACCATGTGAAGGAAAAAGCATGTAGTCTTATCATTGATGCAGAAAGTTTTACAAATGTGGCTAGTGCATTGATGGTAGAAAAGTTGGCTCTCCCAACTTTGCGACAGCCCAACCATACAAGCTACAGTGGTTGAACGAGAGTGGTGAGTACGAGTAGCAAAACAAGTGGTTGTTCCATTTCGCATTGGAAGGTACGAAGATGAAGTGCTATGCGATGTAGTTCCAATGCATGCTTTGCATATCTTGTTGGGTAGACCATGGCAATATGACAAGAAGACAAATCATGATGGTTTCACTAACAAGTACTCGTTCCTTCACAATAACTACAAGGTGATCCTTGCTCCAATGACCCCTCAACAAGTATGGGAGGACCAAGAGAGATTGCAGCGAGAACATTAAATGGAACTTGATGCAAATCAAAGGAGAAAATCGAGGGGAAGTGACCAAAGCCCAAGGCTAAGAATGACAAGCAAATTGTGGTGCATCAACCAGCCATTGAAGGAGGAAAGGGAAGAAATTTGTTAGTTAAAAATAGGGAAGTTAGGAGGACTTTGCTCTCCAAACAACCTATTTATGTACTTTACTGCAAAGAAGTATTTTTAACCACTAATGAACTTCTTGATCAATTACCTTGTAATGTTGTCTCCTTGTTACAGGAATATGAAGATATCTTTCTGAGAAAATACCTGGTGGATTACCACCTATTCATTGAATTGAGCACCAAATTGACTTCATACCTGGCGTTTCCTTGCCTAACAAACTGGCTTATCATATGGGGGCTGAAGAAACAACAGACATATAAAGGCAAGTTGATGAGCTATTGGACAAGAGATAGGCTTAAGAAAGCATGAGTCCTTGCATGGTCCCCGTCATTCTTGTTCCAAAGAAAGAAGGAACTTGGCGTATGTGCGTCAATTGTAGAGCCATCAAAGCCATAACGGTAAAGTATCGTCACCCTATACCTCGCTTAGATGATATGTTGGGTGAGTTACATGGTGCTATTATTTTTATCAAAATTGATGTTAAAAGTAGCTATCATTAAAATAGAATGAAAGAGGGTGATGAGTGGAAAATCGTGTTTAAAACTAAGTATGGTCTATATGAGTAGTTAGTTATGCCTTTCGAGTAGACTAATGCTCCTAGTACTTTCATGCGCCTAATGAATCATGTGCTCTGATACCATTGAATGATGTGAGCACGGAGTTTATCAAACTGAGTTAGATGCGGGCATGTCTAACATGCATGAAGTCTTCTGGTTTGCATGGTTCAAAGTCAAGAAATTGTCTCAAAACATATTGAGGGGCTTGAGAATGAAGAATGGAAGCGTGTTCGTCTCATTCAAGTGGTGGAGGAGTCATATTTAATATAGAATTTATATTGATGATTAAGTCTTTAGTCATTGTGTTATTTTTCGGTATTTTAGTGTTAATTTAGTCATTAATTAGCGGTGTTAATTTAGGTATTAGCATTTTGGGGTGGGAGGGTAATTTTTTTTTAAAAAAAAGAGCTTTAGGTATTAGCATTTTGGGGTGGGAGGGTAATTTTTTTTTTTAAAAAGGAGCTTTAGGTATTAGCATTTTGCATATATATATATATATATATATATATATATATATATATATGAGAAGTTATGTATTCCCTCCATCTTTATTGGTGTTTCAAGATAAGCGTTACCATTTTAAATTCAACATGTGCTCTCCAATCTTATCATTTAAAAAAGAAATTTTTTAAAATCCCAATGCACATTTAGCAAACAAATATTTTGAATTCAAAGAGTACATATGTAATTTCTCCAATGCCACCTCATCTTTTTTTTTAATTAAAATTTTATTTCAGTGCAACAAATAATAAGTTCCTCTTGCAGACGTCTAATTTTCCGAACAGAAGGCATTCCTATTCTATCCAGTCTAATTGCCCCGCGAGCCAGCCTCGGGAGCATATGAAAGCCGTCGTAGACCTTGACCTGCTGCTCAGGATGAGATATGCCCACATTGGATAATAAATCAGCAACTTTATTAACCTCCCTAAAGCAATGTGAGAATCGGGCAGGGTCCTCGACCAACCGCCAAATCTGTCGGATTTCCCTTCGAATCTGCCACGGGCACTGAATGCGCCGCTGGAGAACCCCAACTAAGACCAATGAGTCCGATTGCACCCATAGACTAATAAAACCCCGGTGAACACACGTTTGAAGGCCAATGAGAAGGGCTAAGGTCTCCGCGCGAAGACAAGTAGTTTCCCCGAAGAAAGCCGAAAACGCAACTAGAGGCATCCCAGTTGAATCTCGAAGAACCCCCCCACCTCCACCCACTCCTGGATTACCTTTGGAACAACCATCCGTATTAAGCACCAGACCCTCCATCGCCGTCGCCTCCCAGTGAACAAGTTTAAAGTCAAATGCACTGGTAGTCAAATGCGACCAATCAAACAACTGACATAAAGTTTGCACCCCAAGCTTTTGCTTGAAATGGATCTCCACAATGGACTTGACTTCCGAGAAGATGGATTGACAAATGACAGTAGACCGCATCTGTTCCCCTTCAAACACTGCTTTATTTCTAGCCTTCCAAATATGCCAACAGATAAAACTTGGAAGGATAAGACAAATAAAATGCCGAGTCGTAGAATCGTGTGACCGCAACCACTAGTCGACTATGCGAGCTCGCAGTGAAGAGCTCGGGGAGTTCAAACCGCACAAACCATCAAAATAAGACCAGACCTCTGACGCTACGTGACCAATGGCAAACACATGCTCAATAGATTCCTCAGGCGCACCATGACAGCAAAAACATTTAGAAGGTAAATGGAACCCAAGTCTGCACAAAGCATCCGGCAGTGGCAGCCTCCCCCTCAATAAGCGCACCATAAAGAATGACACTTTCAAAGGGAGGCGAGGATGCCAAACCTTAGAGGAAATCACCGACGTGTTACGGGCTTGTCAGACGTCTCGAAAAGCAGATGCTAATGTGAATGTACCAGACGTCGATGGCACCCAAATGACTTCATCTGCACACCCTCCGTCAGGGACCGGGTACTGTAAGATGGATGGGACAATATCCCCTGGCAAGGTTCGAGGCAGAAGACTTGCGTCCCAGTGCCCATTGATAATAAAATTACAAAATGAGAGAGATAGATCAACTGGTGCTCTAAGAAATAAGGCGCCGCTGCCTAACCAGTTATCATACCAGAAGTGACACGACCCGTCATTGACTAACCATACCATGGAAAGTTCCACGTGTTGGCTCACGTTCAACATACGCCTCCAGATAGCCGAATCCGTCAACCTCATCTCTGCCTGACAAGGATGGACCATTCTGCAATACTTAGCATGAATGAAAGCAGCCCATAGTGACGTTCCCGTACGGAAACTCCACCAGAGTTTACACGAAAAAGTTGTATAGACGTCCCTTAGCCTCCGAAACCCTACCCCACCCTCCTCAACCGGGTAACACAGTTGAGTCCACCGTATCCAGTGAAACTTCGACTCTTCGGCCGTTGACCCCCACAAAAAATTCGGGCAAACCTGCTCTATGGATTTAAAAATCGAGGAAGGAATCATAGCAGCAGATAGCAAATGTACTGGCATGGACGACAACACATGCTTGATTAAAACCATCTTGCTCCCTGCAGGCAAAAACTTCGATTTCCATGACAAGACCCGTCCAAGGATAGACTGACACACTGCTGCATAATATGAAGATTTACACCTACCAAAGTAAAGCGGAAACCCTAGATAGTGGATAGGGAAAGGCTGCCAAGTAAACCCCATGACACGTTCAATCACCCTTCTTCTAGCCAGGGACAGTGACGGATGAACCAAGTAGCCACTTTTTTGGGCACTTATCAACTGGCCTGAGCACCGTTGATACATCTCCAACACTTGCATAATGTCCTTCAGAGAGGAGGAGGACCCATTCGCAAAAATAAGCACATCATCCGCGAACGCCAAATGAGTTATAGAGGGGCAGCCATATGGAACTTTAAACCCCAAGAAACCCGGTTGCACCATGAGTGCATTTAAGCCTCTCGACAAGACCTCGGCCCTTATAATAAATAGTGCCGGCGACAATGGGTCACCCTGACGTAACCCTCTCATAGATTTAAAAAATCCGTGCGAAGACCCATTGATCAGAACCGAAAACCAAACATTAGATAATAGCCGCCATACCATATCTATGAAACGCACCTCGAAGCCAAACCTCCGCAAGATCCCAATAATATGCAACCAAGATACCCTGTCATAAGTTTTGGACATGTCTAGCTTCAGAACGACATTGCCACCCCCAGCTTTTTTCCCAATACCCGCCACCACCTCTTGAGCTAGTAGATAATTCTCCGATATATTGCGGTCCTTAACAAACCCTAACTGCTGGGGGGAAATAATCCTTGGCAAAACACCAGCCACTCTATCAGCCAAGATTCTGGATAACAACTTGTTAAAGAAGTTGCACAGACTAATCGGTCTAAATTGAGAGAGATCCTGAGGATTCGAAACTTTAGGAAGCAGCACGATCGAGGTAGAGGTGACGAAGCGAGGAAGTTCTGCCCCACAGAAAAAGCTGAGTACCGCATTATAAACATCCTGAGCAATAACCTCCCATGCAAAGGTGTAAAATTTACTTGTGAATCCATCAGGGCCCGCTGCACTGTCCCCATCCATTGCCCTTACCACTTGATGCACCTCCTCTATAGTAGGAGCTGTCTCAAACATGCAATTGTCCTCCGTTGTAATCAAGGGTGGAATGAGGTGCAACATATCGGAGGCAGCCTCCAACGGTCCAGCAAAAAGATTAGAAAAGTACGTGATTGCCTCACTTGCTATCTCAGTATCCGTATCCACCCAATCACCGTTGGATTTCTTTATTCGATGTATTATCCCTTGGGCCGTCTCTGCCTTACCACCGCATGAAAATACCTCGAATTACGATCCCCACTTCGAAGCCATTTGACACGTGCCTTTTGACTCCAATACGGCTCTTCAATAGACAAAGCATAGCGTAGCTCCGCTTGAGCCTTCCTGAGTTCAATTTGACCCGCTTCCGAATCATCGTGATCCACAGCCTCCTCAGCCCTTTGTACCGCCTGCTCCGCCTCACGAACAGCATCGAATACATTTCCAAAGCATTGCTTGTTCCAAACCTGAATAGCCCTCCTCGCCGCCAATAATTTAGAGCACAATACACGCAGTAGAGAACCACTTGCTTCTTGACCCCAGGCATGTCTAATCACCTCCAAAAGGTCCGGTTTAGTCGTCCAGACATTCAAGAATCGGAAAGGCCTTGGCTTATTGTCACTCCGAGAAGCAAATGAAATCTTCAACGGCGCATGGTCCGAGGGATGTCTCGCCAAGTGAACCACAGAGATGGCTGCAGAGAAGTCCAAACATTTCCCATTGACTAACAGCCTGTCCAATCTCTGACACTCTAGCTCTACCTCTCCGATTATTACACCACGTGAAACTAGGCCCTGAAAAGCCCACATCAAAAACCCCAGCCTCCTCCAAGAAGGACATAAACTCCACCCCCTCAGCTACAGCAAACGGTTGGCCTCCCCGTTTTTCATAAGGAGCCATTATGACATTAAAGTCCCCCCCAATGCACCATGACACAGAGCTAGGCTTATCCGCTACTAGGTTGATCCAAAGTTCCCTCCGCTCCTCCACGGAGCACTTTGCATGAACAAAAGACATTATAATTGACTCCGGCATCAACGGAGATTGTACAGAGAGAGATAAATGTTGACTCGAATTACCAACCATGGAACACACGAAAGGACTATTGTAGAACACCCAAATATCTCTCGAGCAATTCACAAGCGCAAAATCAAAATGTTAACATAATCGAATGGACTCAATTCTAGACACATCTAGTTTGGGCTCACATATTGCAACGAACTTAGCCTGATGAGACTTTACTAAACTAATCAATCGTCTCAAATTAGGGGCTTTAGCCACCCCTCTAATATTCCAAAAGATGCCATTAATCATGAGATAATACCTGAAAGGAGTTATGGGAAGATATCGGGGACCGAAGCTGTCTGTCAGAGGGAATGCGAGCACGCACACCCTTCCCTCTCGCTTGCTTGGCATCTCTCTCAACTGCCTGAGATTGGTCAATGTTCAAAGCCACCACCACTGACTCCCCCACCCTCTCTTGTCGAACAACCAGTCGTGGGGAGAGATTCCCTGCCACAGGCGATAACCCAATGTCGGCGTCCCCTTGGCTATCGTGAGGCACCTCTTCACTCCCACTCAAATCAACAACCAAACTCCCCAACTCGCTGTTGTGCAGCAGAATCAGCTGCCCCGCGTCAGCCTGCTGTGTATCGCGCACCCCTTGCTCCCCGTCCAACGTCCCCTCCCTTCCGTCACATGCAACCTGTCCCTCCTGCCCAGCAGCTGTAGCATCCTGCCCACTCTCCCGTAGTTGCCCACAAACGGCGTTGGATCGCATGCCCTCCACCCCAGCCTCCACCTGCTCCGTCAAGACTCCCTCTGTCGCCAAAGTGCCTATGGGTCGGTCCCAATCTGGTGCGCCATCAACCTGCCCAGTGCTCTGCAGCAGCGTCAATGTCGCATCAGCAACAAGCGAACGAGCAGGCTGCTGTACAAGGTCCGTCGTCGCCGCTGCCGCAGCCGTGTCCGCCTGACTTTTGCCTCCGTCACCAGCCAGGCTTGAAGACTGCCCCACCATCAACGCTCGTGTTGAATCCCCAATCTCCCCAGGCGTCGCTGCACCTCCCTTGGCCTCCTCGACAGCCTCAGCAGCTTCACGCTGCTTTACGACTTGAGCCTGTTTGCCCTTAAGCACTGCCCCAACACCATTGTGCGTATCCTTCTTGCATTCCTCCACCGAATGGCCCAATCTCCAGCAGGCGCTGCAGTACTTAGGTGTGTTCTCCAACACTATATTTTGCCAAAAACCTCCCTCTCCTTCAACAGCCACCCACACCCGCGAACAAATTGGTTTTAACAAATCTACCTCCACACACACCCTTGCTACGCTCGGCCTCGTGCCCGCTGCCGTTGCCGAATCCAGGAAGAGTGGTTTCCCAACTGGTGCCAAAATAGAGAATAACGAATGTTTGTCAAAGTAGTGAACGGGAAGGACCGGCAGAGATGCCCAAACTGGTACCAAGGCTGACTCCTTCTTCACATGGAATTCCCTAGTCCAACGAAAAATGCGCATAGGATATTTCCCCAGTTGCCATATCCCACGAGTCCAGATACGGTTAAAATCTTGTTCGGCAGAGCACTTCAAAAGAACATGTCTATAATCCAGGAGCCCAATGAATACTTGATCCCTCAGGTTTAAGGAGGAGAAGAACTTACGAATCCCTTCCAAGCTAGGCCGCCCGTACGAGAATTTCCCCACCAGAGCCCAGTGGAAAGGAGTTGCTAGCTTGTTCGCCTCTGCTTTGGAGAATACAACAGCCGCCTCGCCCTTGTATTTTGTTGTTGGCTTCACCTGGATTGGAGATTCGACCAGGCGCAAGAATAGCTGTGCGAAAGATTTTGCCGTACTTGGGGAGCAAGGACCCCCATCCGCCAAGGGCTGCGGCGCCGCCGTGGAGGAGCCGCCAGCCACCATCGTATGCCCAGGATTGCCGCTCATGCACGTCCGAAGTTCTTGGCAGCCCTAATTCGTTCTTCAATGCCACCTCATCTAAACATAATGATTATTATTTCTTCATAAAAATTTGAATTTCTAAAAAAAATGATTTTAATATAAGAACGAAGAGAGTATAATTTGGATCTTATAGGGTGCCTAACAAATACGGTTAAAGAAAACAAAAACTTTTACATATAAGTGTCGAGTTCACAGGTCAATTTCTCCTTCCACCTCCACTCTTCTTCAACTTCATCCCTCCCTTCCTGAAAAAGATTTTAAAAAATAACTACATTTTTGTAGACAAGTACAAAGGATTTGTTTTCTTAACAGGTGTGCAATTGACACTAATTAGCACAATTAAATCCTACCTAATCTCTCTTTTTTTTTCCCCATCTTTACAAGTCGCTTTTCATTACCATACAAAATAATGACAAGCAATCGCTTTTCATTACCGTGCAAAATCATGACAAACAATCATAAAATTTGATAATAGAAAATTATACTCCTCTTTCGTCTTAATTTCAAATGTGGATTGTTAATTAGATAAAAAAACTAGGTGCATATTGCTAGGTACATTCTTAACTGGTCAAGCTATCCTCCATTCTTTCATTCTTTTTTGTTAAACTAGGCTTGGCCCTTTCTATCGGAGATGAAAGCACAACGTGGTGCCAAAATTAATTATACCGTACCCATATATTCCATTTTCCTTTTTTTTTCTATTTTTTAAATTTTTAATTTTTCTAATTTTGGGTTTTGTTTCCACTCCCCAACACCTTCTTGGGACAGGACTCTGCTCTCATAATTTCAAAAGATCCAGAAGAAAACACCGAAACAAACAAAGAGATCCCATAGTGTTTGAATGGGAAATTTTTCAAAACCTAATTTTGCAACCATTTTACCTACTACTTCTGGTTCTCTAGTTTGATAGCGTTATAGAATTTAGAGTAAAAAACCTCAGCGGCCACTAAATTATTGGTCATATCATGTTTTGACATCAAACTATTTTTCGTTAGTAATTGACCACTAAACAACTTAATCAGTAAACTCGTGATCATTTAGTCGATAATTGCTCTTAATCTGTAAAATTAACAGTTAATCTGTGAAATAGGATCGCGTAGTTATTGGACAAAATTTTTCCACACTTTGCCACGTGTACTGCTAATCTGATAGATTAACAGCAATTATCGACTAAATGGTCACTGATTTATTGATTAAGTTGTTTAGTGGCCAATTACTGACGAAAAATAGTTTGATGGTCAAAACA